>NC_136061.1:252181504-253650254 GCF_964261635.1 Lissotriton helveticus
TCCTAAAAGGCAAAGTTAAAAAATTAGTTTATGCCAGTAGAACTAATTAATGGAGGCTTCAGTCTGTTTGCTTCATTTGAAGCAGGCATCCAAAAACAGTCTCCTTTATAAATGAATATAAAGTTCCTCACTTTGGTTCAAGCCATGAGGGGTTAGCGAACGCATATTTAAAATATGACGTGATTCTTTTTGTCGTGATGTTCTTTCTCTATCACCTCCTCTCACTTGTTTTTTTACTGTGTCAATTCCATAAAACTTTATTAGTTTCCAGTTTCCTTCATGGTGCGTTTCCATATGTTTTGCAACCGCATTCCCTTGGTCTTTATGCATGGTTGCTCTGACGTGTTCCGGGATGCGCTTTTTTAGTTCACAATTTGTGCTGCCTATGTATCTTAAAAGGCACGGACATTCTGTTACGTATACAACGTACTGACTTTTACAAGTAATCAGCTCCTGAATGTTCCAGATTCTGCCATCTGCCATTTTTATTTCCTGGATATTTTTAGCGATTTGACAGGCTTTGCAATTATGGCATTTTTTCAAACCCTTACTCTGCAACCGTTGTTTATTTTTCTCCTTTTAAAAAGTGTCTTTGAGCTAGACGATCTTTTAACTTTGTTGCTCGTCTATACGTTAATTTTGGAACATTTCCCATTAATTTTCCAACTGTATTATCCAGCTGTAAGATTTCCCAGTTCCTTTTTAATACATCTCTAATCTTTTTTGATTCTTTTGAAAAAGTTGTGATGAACCTAATTGGCTCAGGTTCTGAGATCTTTTGGTCTTCCGCTTGTTTTGGTTTCAACAGATCTAATCTCTTCATTTTATTTGCCCTTTCCCAGCCTGTTTCGATTTGTTTTTTCGCATATCCTCTTTTTTCAAATCTCTTTGCTGTGTGCATACTGGTTTTCATCCATTCCTCGGGTTCTGAGCATATACGTCTTATTCTCAGAAACTCCCCATAGGGAATATTTTGAAACAAAATTTGTTGGTGAAAGCTTTCAGCATGTAAAGTAGCATTAGTGGCAGTAATTTTTCTGTGAAGGGTTGTATGAATTTCATTTTTAACAATGTAGATTTCCGAGTCTAAGAAAGTCACTCGTGTTTTACTCAAATCATAGGTGAACTTAAAATTAGCTGGTGTGTCGTTGAGAATCTTAAAGTACTCTTTAAATTCATCTACTGACCCATCCCAGATAATTAGAAAATCGTCTATGAAATGTAACCATAGCACTATTTTGTTTAGGAATGTGTCATTTTCAGATTGCCATGCTCATTTTTGTTCCCACCACCCCATGGTGAGGCAGGCGAAACTCGGACTAAAGGAAAAGCCCATTGCGGTGCCTTTTCGTTGAAGAAAAATCTCCTCACCAAAAAGAAACACATTTTGTGTAAGGCATATGCCAATCATCTCCTCCAGCATTATATTGTGTTGAGTAAAGTGAATGTTGCGTTCTTTTAGAAAGAAATTACTTGCTGAGATCCCAATTTCATGGTCTATGCTGGTGTATAGAGACACCACGTCCATCGTTATTAATGTGTAGGATGTTTGCCACGGAATGCCATTGAGTTGTCTCAACATGTCACTTGTGTCTTTTATGTAAAAACTTGATTTGGAGACAAAAGGTAAAAGAAAAAAATCAATATAATTTGCCATTGGTTCCAGCAGAGATCCTATTGCGATACTATCGGACGCCCTGGTGGTCTAGTGCGATTTTTGTGGATATTTGGTAGGAAATACATCGTTGCCTTAGTTGGATGTTGCACCGTTAAGTATTTCCATTCATCATGATCTATCAACTCTTGATCTTTCCATTTTTTCAGTTTCTCATCAACTAAGTTCTTCATTTGTGCAGTAGGATTTGTTTGTAATTTCTCATAGTAGGCTTGGTCATTCAGTTGTTCGTATGCCACATTAATATAATCTTGCTTGTCCCAAATGCTTATATTTGAGCCTTTGTCTGCCATTTTTATCTCAATTTGATTATCTTGAGTCAATGTTGTCAATGCCTATCTTTCTGCATCGTTTAGATTGTCCACATAGTGTTGTCCTTTTATTTTGTAGATATCTTGTATGACTGCCTCATGGAAGACGTAAATTTTGTTTCCAGCAGGCATTTGTGGATAAAAGTGAGACTTGTTTTTTTTTGGGCTTAAACCAGCTCCCAACTGTGTGAATACTTCTTCCAAATTGACATTATCTTGTGATTCGCTTTTTTCCAAGTTCACAAGTGTTAGATATCCATCTGAATCCTTTGCCTGTAATGTTGAAATGGGTGTATTTTTTTACGTTTTCATAGATACATTCTCTTTTTCACTGAAGAATATACGTTCGGGCGAACAAAGCAAAACCAAAGGGGATGATGGACATGTTGAACATTGCAAGCACTCACCCCCAGTTAACTGATCTGGGTTTATTCCATCATCATTCTTTAGCTCACTCCGCCACCCCAGGTCAGACATGGCCATATGCAAATCCGTCAGACCCTGTGCCTCATGTGAACAGTATAGCCCGAACTGCCAACCCATGTCTTCCCTGGACCAGAAACAAGCATCCTTGGACCGGTTTATGGCTAATCAACCGTCATCAACCAGGCTTGCTTGAATCCAGTGGCAAAGTGAGCAAGGGACCCACGTCTGGGCATACCCTGCCAACTTAGGGCGTATAAAGCAAAACCAAAGGGGATGATGGATGGAGTGTTGAACATTGTAAGCACTTGCCCCCAGTCAACTGATCTTGGTGGTTCGGACTGGACTGTTCACATGAGGCACAGGGTCAGACTGATTTACATATGGCCATGTCTGAACTGGGGTGGAGAAGTGAGCTAAAGAATGATGATAGATTAAAAATCTAGATCAGTTGAATGGGGGTGAGTGCTTGCAATGTTCAACACTCTGTCCATCATCCCCTTTGGTTTTGCTTTGTTCGCCCTAAGTTGGCAGGGTATGCGCAGATGTGGGTCCCTTGCTCACTTTGCCACTGGATTCAAGCTAGCCTGGCTGATGACAGCTGATTAGCCAGAAACCGGTCCCAGGATGCTTGTTTCCGGTCCAGGGAAGACATGGCTTGGCAGTTTGGGCTGGACTTTTCCCATGAGGCACAGGGTGAGACTGATTTGCATATGGCCATGTCTGAACTGGGGTGGCGGAGTGAGCTAAAAATTTATGATGGATTAAACCCAGATCAGTTGACTGGGGGTGAGTGCTTGCAATGTTCAACACTCCGTCCATCATCCCCTTTGGTCATGCTTTGCTCGCCCTAAGTTGGCAGGGTATGCCCAGACGTGGGTCCCTTGCTCACTTTGCCACTGGATTCAAGCTAGCCTGGCTGATGACGGCTGATTAGCCAGAAACTGGTCGCAGGATGCTTGTTTCTGGTCCAGGGAAGACATGGCTTGGCAGTTCGGGCTGCACTTTTCCCATGAGGCACAAGGTGAGACTGATTTGCATATGGCCATGTCTGAACTGGGGTGGCGGAATGAGCTAAAAAATTATGATGGATTAAACCCAGATCAGTTGACTCGGGATGAGTGCTTGCAATGTTCCACATTCCTTCCATCATCCCCTTTGGTTTTGCTCTAAGGGAAGAATCACAGATAATATGAATGCAATGCAGAGCCACGTGGACCAGACACCTACAGCTATAAGCTATAAGTAAGACAGCAGGAGGGGCTATGGATGATAGACTAGACAAACAAAGAGAGAGAAGGGGCAGTGTGGGAGGAAAGGCGAACATCTAATCAACATCAACTCATCTGCCCATGGTGATTACACCAATGAAGAATAATAATGAAACAATCTGGGATGCGAGCACTTAAACATTTTAATGGGGGTTAATGAATTATGACTCCGATGCAATCAAGAGACAGATGGTGACCTAGGACTCGCTGACTCTGGAAGCACGCCTGCTTAGCACAATGCTCCAAACTCGCGGCTCATATTTATACTTCGAATTTTTATTTCTCCACGTCTTAATAGGGGGCGACCCCTCACCTCAATCCGAGGACTATTTTGGGGAGGAAGAAAATTCTGAAGAAAAAAAAAGTCTTTCTGCAGCAAGTTACTAAAGTATTAGCTTTCCAAAAATTTTTAGGGGCCTGCTTCGTTATTATCTGTCCATAGGGGCTTGAAATGTATGTTTGTCTGAGGTCTTTTGTTTAGCGCAAACATATCTGTACCGCAGCTGAGCGCTTGACAGGGTCAAAGGCTCACTCAACCTGTGATCAGTGGGGTAGCTGGTCTCTAAGAGCAAGAGTGGACTATTATTGCATCATGATCTCACGTTCTTTAAAGAAAAATTGATCAGCTTCCATTGCTGTTTATTGCTGTAAATGGGCTTTGTGCAAAACCAGTTTTTTAAATGGGCAGGTACAGTCCGGTACTGAGTACCTGCACTTCTGTACTGTGAACGCGAGAGTACCTGCACTTCTCTTTGCTGCTGAAATACACTTAATGGGAGAGTACCAGCACGTCTCAGGAGCAAATATGTACTCTCAATGGTGAGTACCAGTACTTCTGGATTTCCAGTGCAAAACACTTACGAAACAACAAAGTCTGAAAATTGCAAAACCACTGGCTTTACGGCGGCAAAAGAGCGTTTTGCTAAATACAAACTCCCTTGAACGCGTTAGAAAACTCTGTCTTGCAAAATAGGTTTTAAAACCCATTATGAAATTCATGCATCCCACCCCATCCCCCCATTTTGGAACACAATTATATGTATCAATGCTTTATCACCACAGTAAGGGTGCAAACCACATATCACATACTGACTTCCGGCAAGGGAAGATATCTGATTTCCAAATGGAATATTATTCCTGTGGGACAGCGCCCCCTTTGGGAATTGTCACCACCAGTCTTTGGGGTAGCAGAGAGTGGTCCAGGGAACTGCACGCTCCCCCAATGTTGTTCCTGACTAGGACCTTACTGTAAGCAGGGACACCGGCGACGGGTTCCTTTAGAATGCGGACAGTCGAAGGTCTACTATGACTTCCAGGCCTGCAACCCTGCAGGAGGTTTTGCGCCCTTCTGCTAATATTCATTTTGAATTGCAACTCGTTAATAAAACTTCAGTTGCACCCCAAAATTCTGGGCAGGTCGCATAAAGTCAGTGCACAATTTGCAGGCAACATTTGTAAACTGTCCAATGACACATCAGTCACTAACAGGCACATGCATCAACCTTTTTTGCGAGCGCAAATGGTGTGATCCGCCAAAATCAGCCGTTTGAGCAGCAAAAAGGGCTTCTGCGATGCATCAAACTGTAAGGCTCTCGCAATTTAAGAAATCACAATATATTGTGATTTCTTAAATTGCGATTGTGTTTCAGGAATTGCAAATTGCGATTCCTTAAATGCAATGCATGATGAAATCACAAATAGCGATTTCTCTAATAGGGGTCGCAAATTACCATCAATTTGAACTTGATGGTAATTTTCAAAAAACTTAAAAAAATGCACTTAAGTGCATTTTTCAAAATTGTAGGTTACACATGTGTGCACAGATTAGTTTCAGGGGTGCAACAGGGTGTTCTTTTGACACCCGTGAACCCTTGAAACTGCACGCACAATTTGCAAGTACCTATTGGGTACTCGCAAATTGCACATTCAATTTCCCATTCAGTCCTATGGGCCTTTAAGCCCATAGGAACGAATGGGAAGGTATTCCTTAATTGCGACTCACAATTTGCGACTCGCAATTAAGGAATGCTTGGAAATCGCTAATTTAATAGCAATTCCTACATGCATAGGCTTTTGCAATTCCTTAATTGCGATTCCTTAATAATCGCAATTAGGGAATTGCAAAATCCTACATTGATGCATGTGCCTGTAAGTGTACTAAATATCCACAACACCAATAACGTAATTTGCTCTCTGGCAGAGATGGGCAATGTTTATTGCTTCGGAGGAACTTTGTGAAGGTCATGATTTTTGCACTGCACACATTGCTACATTTTACATTTCTTCCAGGCGCAAGGATGCTTTAAGAGCAATACTTCTTTAAAACACTCAATATGAATTTAATTTATTACAAAATGTATACCACCACAACTAGAACTGAAACTTGAAGTTGGTAAAGGGTAAGCCATGACCAAAATAAATCTTCCATCACAAACAGCACAAAAGTAAGATAAGGTCACAGTCACCCAGTTAGACACTCATATTTCAAAAGAACCTTCCATGTGTGAAATTTATAGGCTCCATAAACAGCAGATGAGTGACATGGGGGAGTCAGGCTCGCCCTAAAACTGTTTTACGGTAAATTTGAATGCAGGTTGAGAGGCTAGAAAAATTAGCAAAGTGTACTGATGGCTGTGAGAGATGTTTGAGTGACAGCTACAGAGCCTGAAATGACCCCAGAGCTAATGATGGAAGTATGTCAAAGTTCCATTACTTTTATGAATGGTCTCCTGGATGATACTCTCGAAGACAGATATGCTCCCTAAGTAGTGTATGATACTATTCCAAGGTCAGTAATATCAACCTAAAATATTTATTTAAAGAGTTTTATATAGCGCTGGCTAGACCTGAAGGTATCAGAGCGCTTTACATGAGAATCAACAATGTAACAGAAAAAGATCAACAATTACACAATACATCAAAAAATAGGCAATACATTGGGAGAGAGGAGAAAGGAGAGAGAAAAGTAGTGGAGGGAGCAGGGGAGGAATATCGTCAAGGTCAGTATATAGGTAATTTTCCTAACTCCACGTCTACTTGCTAGACTTACCTTGCATTGCAGTAGTTTGGTCGATGAGTGATGTCATATTTTTGGTATGTTTTGGAATGCATTCAATATGGTGTGTCTGTAACTCCCAAAGTGCTGAGGTACTTGAGAACACCTCAATGAGATTCAGAGCTACTATGTGCAATGACTTGGGGGTGCGTATTATCTTAGTTTTCCAGCTCTTAACAGGAGATGAGCTAGGGAAAGTAAATCATACAACAGTGTGATGCGTCTGGCATAAGAAACCACAGAGACTTGATAACTACTTCTGTGCTAGTTGTTAAACAACATTAACTTAATGAAAGTATGTAAAGCCTGTTGCAGCCTCCCAGCAACTTGAAACATATAACACAAACCTCTCTAAATAAGTATTAATCCCTTTTAATGTATATTGAACGAATAAACAAAGGCTGTTGTTGTCAATTTTAAATTCGAAAGACAGCGCCACCATATAGAAGACTGCCAGGAGTGCTGGTATTGCCAATTAAGTGCCAGTGCTAAGCACCGGAAACCATCGGCTCAAATTAAGCACTAATGGTACTCCATTTAATATTTGGTGGCCTACTGTTCACTTTGCCAACCAATTATTCAGTCACATGTACCAATTTTCTTTTCTGACACTGTGACTTTGTTTCTCTGTAGTTTCTCTTTAATTTTGGTGACGATATTCTATCCTGTAATATTATTTCTTATTTAATTTTTATTTTTGATGTTGGTAGTGATTATATCTATGCCACTGTAATGTGATTTTGTATTCAATTTTACTGCTTAAAGCAATAAGTGTGTAGCGCCCCTGTTTCCCATGGTCATTACTGCCTTCTTATTGATCCTTGGATCTTATAAATAAGTTCTAGAAAGCAACCAACCCATGCTTGGCAATCATGACAGCAATTTCAAGAGAAAGCATGACCTTTCCTCGAGGCTTCAACATCCATGATGCTGGATTCTTGGCTTCTGGTTGTTAGGCTTTCACTCGAGCCTCACTTCAGGGTGCTAAGTCATGGTGAGTGTAAGGTAGTCACATCAGTCTCTAGGTCTCATGGCACAGGGGGAGCTGCAGTTGCACTTCTTTGGGTCACAGCAGCACAAAGCAAGCCTGCGGTTCCAGTTGTCAGCATAGCAGCACCGACAGCTGTGATTCTGCAGTTTCCATCTAGAGCCATAATGACAGTATGAAGTCCACCCTCAGTGGTCCACCACAAGACCGCTGCCAACACCAGGATCTAGGATCCCGCTGGTGTGGTGGTGGTGGGGAAAGATATAATCTGTGGCAGCTGTGCCACTGCCAACACCGCTGTGCAGATCACAACCTTCCTTTCCTGCCGACCTTTTCATGGCTGGGACAATGCCATGAAAAGTTGGTGGAAAGGAATGTAAGGGGCCCCAAACAAGGCCCAAGGCAGATTCTACCAATTGTGGGTAGTGACTGGGGGCATATGTTGTGGCCCCTATGCTTCCACTGTCATGTGCACACTGTACACCATGCTCAACATGGTGCATGGCAACAGTGTGAGCACAACAGGCTATGTATACAAGCGCTGGATATGCCACCACTGCAAGACCGCTGCTATCCCACCGCCAGCCCAGCAGTAAAGTCAAAATCTGGCAGTCGGGATGCTGCTGGCTTGGCGACGTTCTCCCGATCGCCAAAGTCAAAATTGGGCCCTTACTGTTTTCTAGCTGCAGATCCTCCTCTGTATCCATGTACTAAGAAAATATAATCCACCGAAATGGAAAAAGAAATTCCAAAAAGCCCCCAAAAATGCACAAATAAAGCTATTCCAATAGAGATCTATCATAGCAATCTAAATTCTTCAAGAACCATAACAATAACCCAGAAAAAGTGTTTAAAAAACAGAAACACTCGCCGTTATTGTTTACCCTGACCCTGGAACCTCTTGCCCACTGGATCCGCACCGACGCCTCCATTATAGGCCTCCGCTGGAACGACAAAGTGACCGACAAAATTTCCCTCTACGCAGACGATATCCTAATTTATGTAGCTTTCCCTAAATCTTCTATCAATAGTTTGTTCCCTGTATTGACTAACTTCAGGAAATACTCAGGATACTCGATCAATTGGACAAAATCGGCTTTATACATGCTACATGGCCCCCCTCCCCTTGCTATCCCGCGGGTTCTCCATCCCGGTGGTCCAAGAGGGCTTAAAATATTTAGGTATATTCGTCACTCCAGATCCCACTCTATTTCGCGAGCGGAATCTACTCGCCCCGTTGCGTAGACTACACAGCGACGTGGCACACTGGCGATCCCTACCACTCTCCCTCGCAGATAGAGCAGCCCTGTTCAAAATGTTGCCACTCCCGCGCTTTCTGTATGCCCTCCAAAACTGCCCCTTTCCGATTCCCGACTCCTACTTTAGGTCGGTGGAGAGTGATCTCCGCCTTCTCCTGTGGGATGGAGGGGCTGCCCGTATTGCCCTACAAAAGCTGACAATGGGCTGGTATGACGGAGGCATTGCACTCCCCAACTTGCGCCTTTATTACTGGTCATTGCAACTGGTGGCTACTAACCACTGGATACACGGCTCACTCAATGATCCAGCCTTCCATCTTGACAAATACCAAACTGGACGGGAGGGATATTTGGGGGCCCTGTACAGTAGGCCCAAACAAAATAGGTACATTGGCCCCATGGCACACACAGTTGCAGTATGGCATCAAACTACTACACGCCTAGGATGGTCAAACAGACTCACTAAAGCCACCCCGCTGTGGGCATCACAACAACTTGGTTCCCTCTGCTTTCAGCTGGGCTTCGACAAGTGGGACACAATCGACATCTCAACAATAGGAGACCTAATACACAGGGGCAAACTGTTAGCCTTTGCAGACTTACAGACCAAATACGCACTCACACAGACTGAGGCTTTCCGCTACCTTCAGATCAAACATGCCCTCCTCTCCGCCATCCCTGATCTCTCCACCTTGCCGGAATCCTCCCCCCTGGAGGATAGATTGCTTTCAGAACCCCTCCCGACAAAGGCCAATTCCTCCACATACCGTAAACTTTGCAATAACCTCCGAAATACATTTCAGTCCCTACGAGACAAATGGCATACGGACCTAGGCGACCTGGAAGAGGACGAGTGGCGGGCGGCCTTGATGTCCCCCGGGGAGGTGGCGATTAATCACCGACTGATCCAACTGAAGATCCTACACAGGACCTACATGCCTGCAACTCTGTTAGCCAGGATCGGGAGGAGGGAGGATTATAGGTCCCTAAGGGGATGCAGACAAACTGGTACCTTCTACCATATACTATGGGAATGTCGAGAAATACAGCGCTTTTGGGAGGTGGTTGTCCGCAAAATGGGAGACTCACTGGGAAAACCCGTTTCTCTGTCGCCAAAAGAAATTGTTCTCAACATCTGGGGTGCCACGGACCTGAACGATCTAGAGTCACAGTGGACTGCTTTGAGTTTCCTAATTGCTAAGCGTTCAATTGCAATGAAATGGGGTGCTGCCGATAGACCTCTGGTGGTGGGCTGGATGGCTGAACTGGACAGGTGTATGTTGGCTGAAAAAACTGTCTACAAACTTCGTGGCTGTCCTGCGAAGTGGGACAAAAAGTGGGGCCACTGGAACATCTATCGGGGTGAACTTTGTGAATCCCTCACGGTGGAACTGGCCATGAGCCGGACTAGACTGCTGGACAGAATTGTGCAATGATTCACTATGTTGTAAATGTATCTTGACTTTGCTTGACCATATTGATTGTGCTTAGATTTTGACTCTGCAATGATTTCAATAAAAATTTATGTTAAAAACAAAAACTGAAACACTCCTAGAAACCCAAAAAAGAGGAAATCAAAGTAACAAAAGATTGGTTTACTGCTAACCTAAATTTATTTTTCTTTAAAAAAAACGCAATATCCATCCCCAAAAACAGTAACCTCTAACTTACCATATACATTACACTTAATCAACATAAAGCACATAAAATAACATAATATTCTCTTCCAGGGGATCCTCATCAAAGTCATAAGCACTGAATATTCCCGCCCATGTGTGGGAACCCCAGAAATAATAAAAAATTATATATGGAAACCATATATGTACAGCTCTACATATATACATACATATATCATTTTTCCCCTACCAATGCAGCTCCCAAATGGAGGCTAAACAATGTAATTGCACACATAAAGACTGACTTTGCCAATACATAAAAACACAAGAGGGCAAGTAGCACTTGAACTCTGTTTTTTAATGAGTAAAACACTCATAAAGAGCAAAGAAAAGACTTGCAAATAAGCAGACGTTGTTAGCCTATAGGCTGTATTGCAAAACAATAGCATGGAAAATGAAAGCATTTTCAACTAAAAACTGCCACTGTGCCTTTAAGGCAGCTGTGACCCCTAGCTTCCCATCATGCCTCAGGGGTGACAGTTAGGTCAGTTGTTCTTTCTGGCCCCTTCTGTCAGGACCCTGGATTCACAGCTCTTAATTTTATGGCTTTTACGTCAAAAATTCTGACAGGGAGAGAATCAGGCTTTATGGCCTTTCAGAAAGAGGTAGGTCTCCTGTGAAGACCAAGAAAAGGGCGTGTTCGACGTCAAGGATCAAGGTCCCGATATGTTGCCTTTTGGCGTCGGGCTCGACGTCGAAGGCTCCGGCGGCGGGATCATGGTCGAGGGACCGGGCGCAGAAGCGGCACTCTTCAACTTCCAAGGCCAAGTCTCTGTCTGCGTTGGAACAGCATCCTGTGTCGAGAGAAGATCCTCCGCCGTCGACTCTTCAGCGACGATCGACATCAAGAAACAGATCATCGACGCAAGTCATCTTCGACGTCGAGACTGAAATCCACGTCGAGGTCTCAGCGTAGATTGCCGTCGAGGCAGAGTTCGTCTGTTGTTCCATCGTCGACGTCGAGGCAGGCCCCTCCGTCAACGCGAGCATGACACTCGACGTTGAGGCACCAGTCTCCGTCGGTTCAATTGCCGACGTCGAGGTGCAGCCCTCCGTCGAAGCATAGACATTCGACGTCGAAACACAGCCCTCCGTCGAAACAAGCACAATCGACGTCGAGGCAGGTGTCTCCATCGAGGCATCATTCGACGTCGAGGCACAGTCTCTCGTCAAAGAGAGCCCGATCGACGTCGAGGCAGGAGTCTCTGTCGGCAAGAAGATCGACGTCGAGGCACAGTCCTCCGTTGGCACAGCAGTCGACGTTGAGACGTAGTACTCTTTCGAAGGATAGAACATCGGGGTCGACATCGAGACACAGGTCTCCATCCAGACTATCAACGCTGGGGCATACGCATTCAAGTTTGGCGTCAAGGCAAAAATCTACATTGCAAGCGACGTCGAGACAGAGGTCTCCATCAGTGTTAGTCCCAGCAAGCCTCCCTCCATCACCTTCATCGATGTCGAGAGCAGGTTCACACCATTCCATCTCCAGGTCCCGTACTCTGGAGGTGGTTATCTCATCTTCGAGTAGCCAGGGTTCGCACTCTGGTTCTCATCATACAGTAGAAGCTCGCCAGGAAGTAAGAAAGTCTCCATCTCGTTCCCCTGGTAGAGCACAGAGGTCTACATTTGTCCACCTTTCCCCCAGATGGGCTGATCGTACCCGTCCTATGGAAGTTAGAAGAGATCCCAGCCCGGCTCACAGGTCTCCGCTAGCTCGTCTAGCCCAAGATGCGGATCTGTCGCTTCCAAGAGGAAGATCTCATACTCGCTCCCCTGCACCTGCACCTAGGAGGAGATCAAGATCTCGCAGCAGGAGGAGAAGGCACAGGTCTCCAACTCCTTCCACTTCCTCAACGTACTCCTCAAAGAGGGACTATTCGCCCACCCTTACGGATAGCCCACTGTCGAGGATCTCTCCAGTGGATGACGTAAGCACTTTCCAGGACGTGCTTTCTAGGGGGGCTTCCAAACTGAACATTCTCATTCCTGTTCAGCAGAGTACCTATTCAGTCATTTTCGAAACGCTAAATCAGAAGACATCCTCTCGCCTATTACTGCCTCTGGTGCCGGGTCTGTTGAACCCAGTTATGGACATTTTTCTCACGCCAGCCACCCTCAAGCCCACACCAGCAAGAATTATTAAAAAGTTTTGTCCGTCGGAGGAGGATCCCGCTTTCTTAAAGTCAGATCCAAAACCGGATTCCGTAATTGTGGCCGCCACCAGAAAGACACATTCAGTCGTCTCCTCGTGCACAGTTTCACCAGACAAGGAGAGCAAGACGCAGGACTCATGGGGGAGAAAAGTATGTGGCACCTCCTCATCCATGCTAAAGGTCTCCAGTGTGTCAGCTCTATTGGGAAGGTACGATAGAGCATTGTGGAATTCACTACAGCGGTTCTCAAAGAAGCTACCCAAGGAAGACCGTAAAGACTTCAAGGAAGTTGGATGGAGCTACACTCTCAGCACATTCTTACGCACATGGAATATGTGCCAGAAGATCTTCATGGCTTCGCCTAACAGCGCTAAAGCCAGAGGCGCAATACCTGATCACCAATCTGCCCTTTTCCGGGTCATCGCTGTTTGGTCCGCTCACCAATGAGGAGATGGCGCGAATGAAGATTGAGCTGGATACCCTGAAGGCGGTAGGGTAAGAGAAAAAGAAAGAGTTCCGTCATCGCTACAGCAACACTGACCGCCGATCATTCCAACAGAGGGTTCAAGCCCCTCATCGGCAAAATAACCAGATCCAGCAGGGTCAGCAGAGATCGCAGTTTCAAAACCGACAATCTAACAGGGGAAGAGGAGGAAACTGTCAGTACTCCACCTCTACGAAACCTCCAGCAAAGCAATGAGTGTCTTCTTCCTCCTGTACCGTGCACCACTCCAGTGGGAGGAAGTGTGGCAAATCATGTACAAGAGTGTCTAGACATCACGAAAGATCAATGGGTGCTGGCTACGATTCAAAATGGATACTCTCTACGTTTCCGACGTCGCCCTACCTCAATCCCTCTGGTAACACCGTCAAACTACCAGATCAACCTGCCACAGAGGGAGGTGGGCATCCTTCTCCAAAAATCAGCCATAGAGAAGGTTCCACGGACGCAAGGTCGGGAGTGTATTCCAGATACTTCCTGGTAAAGAAAAAAGGTCAAAAGTCGGAATACAGGCCCATTTTGGATCCAAGAGCACTCAACAAGACCATCAAATGAGAAGAATTTTGCATGCTGGCTCTCCACCAAATATCCTCACCTCCGTGAAGGGGATTGGATGCGTTCGATGGACCTGCAGAATGCCTACTTTCATATACCGATAAGTCAACATCACCGGCAAAATCTGCGCTTTGTAGTCGGAACATCCCACTTTCAATTCAAAGTGTTCACAAAGTGCATGGCAGTGGTGGCAGCTGCTCTGCGGCGCAGGGGCATCTTCATCTACCCTCATCTAGACAATTGGTTGATCAAGGGACCGACTCCCTAGTGGGTGAAGAACCATTTCCAGCAGTGTCTACGGCTCTGTCAAAAGTTGGGCCTACACGTAAACTACCAAAAGTCAATGCAGCAGTTCACTCAAACAATCCACTATTTGGGAGCGCTGATAGACTCCGAGCAAGGAAAAGTGTTTCCTTCGGAGGAGAGACAATTATCCCTCACTCAGAAATTGCAGAAAAATTCTGAAAAACAACTTTTCCTCAGTTCGTTAGATAGCATCTGTACTCGGATCGATGGCATCCTGCATTTTTCTGGTGCCCAATGCCAGATTGAAAATGCATCCTCTGCAGCAGGATCTGGAGGACAAGTGGGATCAGCGGTCTTCTCCCTGGGAAGAAAAGATCTCTCTATCACATGCTGCCAAAGCATCAATCCCGTGGTGGATGAAGAGAGGGAAGCTGGAAGTAGGAGTTCCATTCCATCAATTTCCTCTATCTCAGACTCCGATCACAGATGCATCTCCACGAGGATGGGGAGCCCACATGGGCTCTCTTCAGACGCAAGGCCTGTGGTCTTCCAAAGAGCAATTGTACCATATCAACATGCTAGAGCTCAGGGCTGTTCATCTGGCTCTCAAGGCGTTCCTCTCTTTGATTCAGGTAAGTTCCATCCTAGTACAAAAGAACAATACCACCACAATGTACTACCTGAACAAGCAGGGGGAACTCCATTGAGGACTCTGTCATTGGAAGCACAGTCCCTTTGGAATTGGCTGCTGGCGAGGAAGCTATCCATCACAGCAGTTCATCTGCCAGGGAGCAGAATTCTCAAGCGGACGCTCTTAGTCGCCACTTCACAGAGCAGCAGGACTGGGTTCTGTACGACAAAGTGGTCAACGACATCTTCCAAGCTTGGGGCCATCCAAGCATAGACCTGTTCGCAGATGAGGAAAACAAAAAATGCCAAGACTTTGCCTCAAGATACTGCCAACCAGGATTGAGGGGGAATGCCCTTTTGATCAACTGGTCAGGGGCATGTGTGTATGCTTTTCTACCCCTGCCTGTCATCCCGAAAGTGGTAACCAAACTGTCACACTCGGACACCACAATGATACTGATTTCTCCGGAATGGCCGAGGCAGTGGTGGTACCCAGACCTTCTACATATGTCACTGAAGCCACACAGGAGGCTGCCGTGCAGACCGGACCTGCTCTCTAAGATAAACAGGAGTATTCATCATCCCAACCTTCCATCACTGAACTTGGCAGCATGGTTCCTGAGGTCCTCCAGTATGGACATCTAGGTCTACCTCAAGGCTGCATGTCTATATTGAAAGAGGCAAGGAGACCTTCCACCAGGCACTCCTATGCTTACAAATGGAAAAGTTTTTATATATGGTGTGTTCAGAATAATTTTAGTCCCACCATTGGGCAGGAGGATGTAACCTTACCATATCTACTTCACCTAGCCAGAGCAGATTTGAAATTCTCCTCCATTAAGGTGCACCTGGTAGCCATTACGGCTTATAGGCATTCGCCTTCTCAACCCTCTTTTTTCCAGTTACAAGTGGTGAAGGATTTCCTTCAGGGCCTTAAGAAGGTCTCCCCTCCGGTTCAGCCTCCTTCACCTACTTGGGAACTGAACTTGGTGATGTTCAAACTGATAGGTCCACCCTTTGATCCTATCCACAAAGCGACCTTGCATCACCTTACGTGGAAGATCGTTTCCTAGTGGCTATCACCTCGGCTCGTAGGGTGAGTGAGATACAGGCCCTCTGCTCCAAAGAACCCTATCTGATCTTCCATCTCAATAGGGTGGTGCTCAGAGCACATCCGTCCTTCCTTCCGAAGGTAGTGTCTGATTTTCACGTAAATCAAACTATTTCTCTCGCAACCGTTTTTCCTAACCCCTCCACTCCAGCGGAGAGGGCGCTACATTCAATAGATCTTAAAAGAGTTTTGAAGTTTTATCTAGAAAGGTCGAAGCCATTGAGAAAGTCTGAACACCTCTTCATCAACTATGGTTCAGTCAGAACAGGTTTCCCAGCAACAAAAAAATCCATCTCCAGATGGATAGTTTCTTGCATTAAATTAGCTTACCAGTTAGCAGGGAAACCAATCCTGTCTGCTCCCAAAGCTCATTCCACAAGAGAAAAAGAAGCCACAACTGCTTTCCTCAATAATGTACCGCTTTCTGAGATCTGTAAAGCGGCCACTTGGAGATCAGTACACACATTTACAAGGCACTACTGTCTTGACTCTGATACTAGGGTGGACACTCAAGTAGGGCAATCCTCCTTGAGAAATCTGTTCAACAGCTGATTTTTAGGTGGTTGTTGATTGGATAATTCTGTTTCT
Organism: Lissotriton helveticus; assembly: GCF_964261635.1. NCBI lineage: Eukaryota > Metazoa > Chordata > Amphibia > Caudata > Salamandridae > Lissotriton > Lissotriton helveticus. The sequence continues at coordinate 252,197,951 of NC_136061.1, forward strand.
CATTTGTCTGCACGTGGTTGATGGGCTTGCTATTCTATTCAGTGCTTATGACTATTTATGAGGATCTCCTGGAAGAGAAGGATAAGTTACTTACCTGTAATCCTAGTTCTTTTCCAGGGGTATCCTCATCAAAGTCATAAGCAACCCACCCACCTCCCCAGACAAATATGATTATTTCTGAAATGTTAAAGGATATCTTTTGGCCCTGACCTTCAGGGTTATGCAAAGAACAACTGACCTAACTGTCACCCCTGAGGCATGATGGGAAGCTAGGGGTCATGGCTGCCTCAAAGGCACGGTGCCAGTTTTTGATTGCAAATGCTTTCATTTTCCATGCTATTGTTTTGCCATGCAGCCTGCAGCCTGTAGGCTAAAATGTCTACTTATTTGCAAGTCTTTTCTTTGCTCTTTATGAGTGTTTTACTCATTATAAAACAGAGTTCAAGTGCTACTTGCCCTCTTGTGTTTTTATGTATTGGCAAAGTCAGTCTTTATGTGTGCAATTACATTGTTTAGCCTCCATTTGGTATGGGAAAAAATTATACATGTATGTATATATGTAGAGCTGTACATATATGGTATCCATATATAATTTGTTACGATTTCCGGGGTCCCTGCACATGGGTGGGAATATTCAGTGCATATGACTTTGATGAGGATCCCCCTGGAAGAGAACTAGGATTACATGTAAGTAACTTATCCTAATATACCATAACATTCCTAACTAACTCTATGTAAACCTAGCTCAAAACAGTAATGTATAAAACTACAAAAAGTATGACTAAACCTACCAAATATAGGACTATAACTACAACGTACTTGTGCCTCCTACATCCCCCCTAAGTTCAAAACAAACTAAAAATACCCTTTAAAAAGGCCTTACCTGTTCCGACGAATAGCAGCACTTACCTGCAACTTATTTTAAGGAAAATGGACTAAAAATGAGACAATTAGACTACAAAATAGAAGTTAGCCATATAATGCTTTTGTATAATTACAAGTGTATATGTTAAAAAAGTGTAATAAATAGGAAACAAAATACTAACTGTGTTATGCACATGTATTATGATCAAATATGTAATTATGGATATTGTATATAAAAAGTGTAAAACCAACTTCTGTGTGAACTATTTTTCAGAAAGCCTTGGATGCTAATTAAATGAGGTCAACTAGTCCTACTTCATAAAAACACAGATGTTGGACACTAAAAGGGTTAGATTTACTATTCCCACTCCAATCTGAACCATCTTGGATAAGGTGTTGGAAACTATAAGGGTTACATTTATGATTCCCACTCAAATGTGATCTATTTTGGTGAAGATTTTGAATAGTAAAGGGGTAATTACTGTTCCTACTCCAACATAAATCATTTTGGAGAAAGTGTTGGATATTAAAGGCTTGATGTCGGTTGGAAAGCCTCCCACTGCTGATCGACTCTGTTGCGAGTCGATCAGCATTGGTCAGTCGTATGGCCTCATAATCACTTAAGGACAACGTTTCTCCAGTCGGGAAGAAGATGTCAGTTTTTGACATCCTTTCCATGTCGGCATTTCCGACACGGAAAAGCTGTTGGAAAGCAACTTTGGGGGCACCTCGCAGGACCCCCTTCTCCCTGGACCTCCATTTATGGCCCTGGCGGGCACCTATGATGCCCCCTGAAAATCCCTGCACCATGTGGCAGGCACTGTGTGGCAGGTACCATGCAGTGTCCGCCCCCCACACATGCTCCCATTGAGAAATGGGAGTTTGCGACCGCACCATGTGCTGTCGCATCGTAATAAGGTGTGCGGAACCGCCAACCTATGGTCATGCGGTTCCCACACCAAAACGGTGTCGGTCGGAGGCAACTCCGACCAACATCGAAATCAGGGCCTAAAGACTTTATAACTAACATATACAATATTATTTATAAACATATTATAATAACATAGAAAATATATTTATTTTTTTCATTTGCAACTGATTAATAATAAAATTAAAATAAAATAATCCATATTTCTAAAGGAACCTCAAAACATATATAATTTATTTATTTATTTCAATTTATATAGCGCGTTATCACCCGGGGGTCTCTAAGCGCTTGTACCAGACAAAACGGACAACTCCATAGAACAGGCAACTCCACTACAACTCTCCCCAGGCCTCTTGGAACAGTATTGTTTTTAGCATCCGTCGAAATGGCAGCAACTTTGATTCCTTCCGTAGATCTGAAGGAAGTTTATTCCATGCTGCCGGAAGTAGAGTAGAAAATGCTCGACCACCCTGGGTCGATAAGCGATACCAAGGGATTGTCAGGAGTGTGGCCTCAGACGACCTCAGTGCCCTGCCTGGGATGTAACTCGATAGTCTATTTTTAATGTAGTTCGGTGCATTGCCGTAAATGGCCTTATGGGAAATACAAAGGCCTTTGAACAATGCCCTCTGCCTAACAGGAAGCCAATGCAGCTGGCGCAAAAGAGGAGATGCATGCGCCCTCCTAGGTTTCCTATAGATCAGTCTTGCTGCATCGTTCATCACTGTTTGAAGCCATGAAAGTTGTTGCTGGGGTAAGCCCAGATACAACGCATTGCCATAGTCCAGTCGCCCCAGAATCATGGCTGTCACTGCGCTCCTTAAAGTGGAAAAGGACAGTAGATTGGAAATTCTACGCAGTTGCCTGAGAAGGCCTATGCATGTACCCACCACAGTAGACACCTGCTTTCTCATGGACAAATTTCCATCTGGAACTGGCGTCCTGCCCAACTCCCCAGGCAAAAATCCATCATGCCAGGGGCTGCCGGCGATGGTAATTGGCAGCACCTCTGTTTTATCAGGATTAATCTTCAGGGAGTTGGCAGTCATCCAGTTTACCGTGAATCTCAAGATGTTGTGCAGACGTGCTTGAGCTCCAGGAGTATCCTCTATTTGAATAATGATCTGTGTGTCATCAGCATAGTTATATATCTGACACTCCATCTTGTTAAGTGCGGAAATCAGAGGCTGGAGATAGGTATTAAAAAGGAGCGGCGAGAGCGCCGACCCTTGCGGCACTCCACAGGTGATGGCCGCTGATGCTGATACTAGGTCTGAAAGCTGTACTTTCTGCGATCTATCCTGCAGGAAAGAAGTAAGCCAGCCTAGTGCGGTTCCCCCTATGCCTAGATCTCTCACACGCGACAGCAGTTGACTATGACACACGGTGTCAAATGCCGCGGAGAGATCCAGCAGCACCAGGGCACCGGGGATCTTTTTGTCAGCTCTACGTCTCAGCTCATCCAAGATGGAGGCCATTACCAGCTCCGTGCTGTGGTGTACCCTAAAACCAGCTTGATTTTGTTCCAACATATCATTAGTCTCCAGGTGCCTGGAGAGGTGGGTCAATACATGCTGTTCTAGTACCTTTGCCAGGAAAGGCAGCTGAGAGATGGGCCTGAAATTCTTCAAGATCTTAACATCCGCTCCGGGCTTTTTAAGCAGTGGAATAACCCGCGCCTCTTTAAGCATTGTCGAAACCCGACCGGTTTCTAGTGACTTATTCAGGAGGTTTAGTACGTCTTCCTGCAGCCCTGGCAAGGCCTGCTTAAACACGCTAGGGGGACAGGGGTCTACCTTAGAGCCTGACTTCACCTTCCCCACTAAGTTAACTAGCGTCTCCCTATCAACTGGGGGAATACTGTTCAAGGGGACCTGAATTATTGGCCTGCATGGAGTAATTTGCAGTGGGCATTCTAACACGGGAGAGCGCGAGATTTCCAGTAGGAGCTCCTCAATTTTGTTGGTAAAAAATTCGAGGAATTTGTGACAATCCTCAAAAGAAAACTCGGGCCTCTGTTCCCTATTCTTCCTAAGCTCCGAAAGCACTTTGAAAATTTCTCTCTGGGGATTTTGGGCAGTGGCGATCCTAGTCTCGAAGAAATCTGCCTTACGTGCCTGGATCGCTCTCTTGTATGTAGCAAGCTCCTGCACATACAATAAATGTGCCTCTGCATTGTAGTCCCTTCGCCAGGCTCTCTCGGCTTTCCGAAGAACTTGTTTCCTAGCCCTCAGTGCGTCGTTGAACCAAGGCGCTCCTGCTCCTCTGCCCACCATCTTCACCTTTCTAGCCGGTGCCACTATTTCGATGGCAGCTTTCAGTTTATCCACTAGCTTGTGGTAAGCTACTTCAATATTACCATCTAGAGCCGGTTGGAATGCTGCATTTTGTAGAATGGTAACCAATTCCACCTCATTAAATGAATTCCACTTTCTTACAGTTTCCCAGGTGGCCATGGGTTTCCCTCCACCTTTAGGCACCGCTCTCTGGCCCCTAATAAGGTAGTGATCGGACCATGCACAGGGGCTCCCAACTACCCCCCATGGGCCTGGCACTGTTGACCATACCAGGTCCAGGGTGTGGCCCTTTACATGCGTTGGTCCAGCCACCTGTTGTGTCATCCCCAGTGCTGTTAAGGCTTCCTCTAAAACGAGAGCCTGTCCAACTTTGGGGATGGTCTCCCAAAGGAAGTTAAAATCTCCCATCACCAGCATATCCTTGTAACGGGATCTCAGGTCGAATATCAGCTCAACAAAGCTATCCATAAAGTCGGGAGTAGCCCGCGGAGGCCGATATACCAGCAGGATAACCAAACACTCGGTTCCTAACTCGAATTTAACCCCAAGAATGTCTGTGCCCCCATAGCACTCGGCACAAATTCTTTCTGCCTTCCAACGACTGTTGAACAAAAGCGCCACCCCTCCACCTCTCTTGTCTTGTGCTCGGTTCTGGCAGAAAGCAAAGTAATTGGGGGGGAGAGCAGCCACCACATCTGGCGAAGATGACTCTCCTAGCCATGTCTCTGTCAGCCCTAGGATGTCTAATTCACCCTCCTGTAGCAAGGTGAATATTTCTAGATTATGTAGATGTAGTGACCGAGTATTTAAAAGTCCAAAGGGGACTTCTGTTTTTGTTTTCCTATTGCTCCTCCCCTCCTGTAGTATCGAGAGGTTTAGCAGGCCCTCCTTCCGTAGCCTTAATATACAGTCATGCCCTAGCTGCAGGTTACCTCTATGTAGATCCATCAGTTCCTTCCTGTTATACATGGTGATAGAACCAGGGGGACTGGCCCCGGGTCCCGTCTGGTCGTGGATGGGCGTAGATGGGCTCGCCTCTGGCGCGCCCACGTCGCGAACGCTGCGCGCTGACATATGGCCAGTTTAAGTAGGCTCCGTACGAGCCCGCCTCCCTCCTCCTGTACTGCCCCAAGATGGCGACCGCCAACCAGCCCAGCCAGCCCAATCCAAAATGGCGCCTCCTAAAGGTACCAGGGGGATTCACGGGACCCGCCAAACAGCGGTGAGTATGTTTGTAATTATAGTGCAAGTGAGGGACAATTAGCGAGCAACAGTTAGTAAATTAGCAACAAAGTTCGGAAATTTAAAATAGGTTGCATTAAAAGCAAACAAAATTTGGCGAATTAAAAATAGGTTGCATTAAGGCACAAGGTGTCACAGATCCGCCTAATACAGCTGCGCGAGCCTCAGGGAGCTCGTCAAGTCAAAGGCCTCTTCTCTACAGTTTTCGCGTTGCCTAGTAGCAGCATAATGTGCTTAGTTATTAAAAAATAAGATGTTATACATTTCGTTTTTTAATAATAAAATAGAAAAATTACAAATTAAGTTAAATATTAAAAAAGTAAATATTGTGATTCTAAAATTAATTCTTTCAAAACTATAAAGAAAATTAACTATAAACAATTATAAAATTTACATTAAAAATACACAAATATACATATTTTTAACTGATTCAGCCAATTTTCAAACAATTAAACATTTTTATATTTTTGTAAATGATGTATTTATATAAATATATAAAACCATCATTTTTAAATAACATAATTACATAGTTATAAAAATGTAACATAAAATTAAATTCAAATTGTCACATTCTAAAATGTTCCCCACCCTTATCCCCTATAAATTGAACATTCCGCTCCTATATCATAATAACATGAGCATTTTTAAAAATCAAATTTAATATAAATAAGTAAAATTATTTTCAAAAGGCATGAACAAACACATTTCCCAAAAACTAAAATAAAACACACTACAGTTACATACATATAAATAACACATAAAACGATATTATACACAACAATATTTTTATTAACAATATTTTTGCAGCAATATTAAAGACATTTACAAACATAGTCTTACCTACGATATTCCTTTTGACAATATTTCAGACATCCCGAAATTCTTGACACAATATTTGTGTACCTCAATATTTTTTATTCAATATTTTGTCCAAACACTACGGACCCGATTCACAGAATGAACTTAAGACTCAATCCTAAACGTACTACTATTTTGGTATTCACAGAATGCACCTACTACTTTTGGCATTCACAGAATGAACTTAAGACTCAATCCTAAACTTACTACTATTTTGGTATTCACAGAATGCACTTACTACTTTTGGTACTCACAGAAGTTAGGATTTTGTCTTAAGTTTGTCTGAAGACAAACTTAAGACAGACTTAAGACAGACTTAATATAGGATTTTGTCTTAAGTCTGTCTTAAGTCTGTCTTAAGTTTGTCTTAAGTCTGTCTTAAGTTTGTCTTAAGTCTGTCTTACGTCTGTCTTAAGTTTGTCTTAAGACAAGCTTAAGACAAAATCCTAACTTCTGTGAATACTAAAAGTAGTAAGTTCATTCTGTGAATGCCAAAAGTAGTAAGTGCATTCTGTGAATACCAAAATAGTAGTAAGTTTAGGATTGAGTCTTAAGTTCATTCTGTGAATCGGGCCCTACACAAGTATACATGATAAGGCCAGTAGGCCTCAACTCGAAGGACACACAAAATAAATATTCTTCTAAAAAACACGGAATGCTCCCACCATGCTTGGTGCATCTCTGTAGGTCTAGGACATGTCCAGGAACTCACTCATGTCAAGGTAAAATTTGGGGCCAAGGCTTCTGCACATATACTAGATTAGCGTGAGGCTAGGGCTGCAATCAAATACTAGGATACAGATACCCGCTGTCAGATACTCATGGGAGGAGAACATGACTGTACGACATGCAGGGGACCTTCCTGTCCCAACATGTTGGTTATGGACCAAAATAATGTTCAACAGTTGCTGTTTTAGCCATCCTTAAATGGCTTAAAGAAGAAAAATCCTCCCTTGCCACATATACCGTCTATCTTATTAGTTTTCCAGTATTTATTTTTTATAATTCTTTTTATTGTAAATATAGTCAAGGCACAATACAATCATACAGTAAGTATAAGCACTAAATCCAGACATCAGTAGGTTCTTAGCAATCGGCATATTAACATCAAATTTAATTTCTTGATCTTTGAATACATATTCAGAAGTAGAATTTGATTGTCTTAGATGTTGCGAAAAGGGGTTGCAGAGCTAAAAGAAAATCAGCGGAGACAGCCTTATCTTGTGTCTCTTCTGAAGACTGACTGCCGATAGCAAAAACTGAACACTTGGGAGATGCATAAAGCAAATAAATATAATTCTGGATTCTAGAACTGAAGCCATGCTACTTCAATGTGCTTAACAAAAAACTACAGTCTCCATAGTTAAATGATTTCAGAGCATGTAGTTTATTAGCTGCAATTGAGTCTTTTTATCCAGGCTCACTATGAATTGCATTTAAAAAGTTTCTCTAGTTATCACGGATGATCTGACTTATAAGATGCCAGACTGATCCCATCCATCAAGATCAAGGTCAACGCTTTCGATGTGAATAGGTAATACTTTAACATATAATTTACAATCAGTAATAATTAATGTGATGTGACTGTAGTTGCTACAAAGAAAGGATATTAATTCTTGCACAGAATTAGGCATATTAGTGTCTTCTGGAAAGATATAAAACTTTATAAAATAAATAAAAAATAAAATAAATACCTTGAAACCTTCTGATAGGTAGAAAACAATTGAAAAGAGAAAACAATTAAGGAACTAGAAATCCGGAAAAGTGTAAATAATATTCATAGAGAAGCTTCAATAAGCTTATTGAGAGAAGAATACATTTTTATCAACTCCAATTCATTTTCTAGAAAGGCTAAATTGATTGTGCTCTGATTGCCTCTTTTGTTTTTAATTCAGTAAAGCAAATTTCCAACAGATGATCATGAGGAGAGCTTACATGAGTATACAGGTTTTCATTAGTCTGTAAAAACATTCAAAATGCTTTTCTCTTTGAAATATTTCACTGCATAGTTGTGTGCAAAATTTGCCAAATTTGCTTTTGCATAATTACACGAAATTACACAAAATTACCTGAAATGCTGTGACATGCAAAGCTGGTATGTAGCACTATATTTTAGCACAAAACTAGATGCAAGGATGCACCTGTGCTAAAATATAGTGTAAAACACACAAGTGAAATGAACAATATCCACTCACCTTGTGGAAATTTCCATTCTTCCTGAGCTCCGTCACCAAAATTGTGCTGCGAACATGGTGTAATTACAACATGTAGCATAATGGAGTAATTTTGCAAATTTCAAGTAATAAGTGCAACATGAAATTCCTGAAATTTAGCTAGATTACACTAGCCTAAGTAAAATTTCACCTTGGCTTAGTTTTAATATGCCTATTTTTCTATTATGTTTTAGAAAATTAACTCAAAGTGTACCAGATTGTTTTGGCCCCCATAATATCTCATATTGAACCACATGCAAGTCCAGTTAATCACATAGTAAATTCTCTTTTCGCTTTGATTAGCTTTTCAAGCGTTCTCATTATTGAACGTGTAGCAATTGTGTTCCAGCTTTTTAATAGTATCGAGAATAGCAAGGGCATTTTTATTGCCATTCTTTTTTAGTGGAGATGTAGATAATAATAAAACATTTAGACACTACTTTAAAGCAATGCCATAAACCCATCAAAGAAGTAGCTTCAATCATATTAAACATAAAGAATTCATAAATAAATGTACAAAGAAAATTCCAATCATGCGATAAGTTTATTATTAAATCGCCAGAAATAAAACCTTGCACTCCCAAGGAAGAAATTAAGTTCAGCAAAGACTACGGTATGATCAGAGAGTATAATAACATAAATATTCATATCATCAAAGACTGAGTGATTGCTTTATTAAAAAAAAAAAAAAGTGATTTGATTCTTGATGGGAGTTATGTACTGGAGAGTAACTGTATATTCTCTTTCATCAGGATTGGACAATCTGCATGAGCCGATTAAGACTCTCCAGGAGAAGGATTTTTGCATAGCATTTGAGATAAATTCAGCTTTGGAATTACTCTCTAAAAAGGATCCATTAACTAGTTACAATCTCCCATTTCAATAGGTTTGTCATTAAGATACATCAGACAGTTAGAGGAAAATGGGCCCAAATGTGATGTATCAATACCATTAGGTATATATAAATTAACAAAATAAATTGGGATGCCATCAACCTTGATATCAAGCAGTAACTATTTGCCATCAAATCCTTGTCTTGAGAAATGAAATCTGTATTGCATGAAAAGAAAATGTCAGGATTTGGAAGGCTGGTCCGTGTCGGCTGGAGCATAAAGGTATCAGATGGGCCTTCCAGGGCTAGATCACTTAGAGAACAATCAAACTGAAACCCTGAGGGAAAGTGGGGGCTTCTAGGTTTTTCAGAACTATCAGTAAGAGTGGTCAGTTGCCTCACAATTACTTAATAGAGAGGCTCTCCGTTTCATAGTCTCGCCCACCAATTGCTTCTTATCTGCACCTTTATTGCTTTCCTCCTTTCCCTTTATTGTTTCCTACCCTCTGCTGTTGTCTACCTCATTTGGTTTATTCACTCCTGCATTTGATTGTGCAGAGCCTGTTGCGTGCTAAACCAACCAGCTGGTGTATTCAACCAGTGACTCATCACCTTACACCCCCTGACTCCATAGTTAGTATACCATGTGTAATCCTCTTCCAAGTCCACAGGCTCTCTGGGTAGTCAGAGGGTTACCGGTACTCTTGGACCATTACTCGCGTCTCCTTACTAAGACTTGGTAAGTCCTGGACCGGAGTGGGAGTATGGCTGGAAGTGGTAGTGCCTTGTGTGAACTACTGCCTATGTCCTTTTGTTAGACGGTACGGAGAAGACATGTGGAAGCCGGGTCTGGTGGCTCAGGGGACTAATGCTTGCACTGCAGGGGTCTGTGTTTGGCCTCATAGTCACAGGTTCAAATCCTGGCGGGTCCACTCAGCCTTTCATTCATCTGAGGTCAATAAAATGAGTACCATTGAGTTGGGTAACAATAAAAATCTGTTATTCAGCACCAAGATACCTATGAGTGAACATGCACTTTACAAATACACGTTATGTTAAGTGTATTAGTGTCTGAAGAATTACCAATTCTTGTAAAGCTGGTACGAGACCACCAACAATGCCTCCAGTTTTTCTATTATAGTTACAGATTTTAGCCAACTGAGAGCATGGGCGCTTAGCTTCTGACATTCAAAGCCACATCACTCTCCAATGCAGGATGGTATCTTGGGGAATAGCATCAGAATCCACCAAACACATCCTGAAAGTATAGAACCTCACAGGAAAAAGTGGAAATGTGCCTTATCTCAGCTATGTAACCATTTCTCTCACTCTCTTTAGGCTGCCTTGCACCAACACACACACACATTTGCACTACAGTGGAAGGGTGTGTGTATGGCATACGTTTTATACAGGAAAGGAAGCCTTTCAGTGCAAACTGCTCTGATTAGACATAGTTTAACACTTAGCCACTTTGCACATGCTGTACAGTGCAACCCACATGCAAAGTTGTAAAGGTTTTCAGAAAAGATTTTTTTTTCCAAATTTTACACTTGCCTCGAGAAGGTGCTAATTTTCAGGAGAAAGTCCTGTTTGCCTTTTTTAGTAGATGGGCCTTTGCATCTAAATCCATGGAAATGCCTAGGTAAGACCAATGGAACACCCCTTTGATGCAAAGTAGCTCAAAGTAGCTACTTTGAATTGCACTGAAAAGCAAATACCAAAACATCCCTTTGCACTGTTTGCATCCCTTCGCTATTATGCATCACCACGCTAGTATGCATCATTTTTGTGGTGCAAACCAAGGGCAAAGAGTTAGTAAATCTGCCCCTTGCCACTTGAAATGAATTCCCATGCAAAGTAGCTACACAAAATGATGCTTATCCAAATATCAAACACTATTATGAACCCATAAAATAAACAATGGTAGAGCAGGAACCAGATATGAAAAAGAGATAGTTAAAAGTAAGAGCAGAAAGAAAAGTAGAAGAAAAGAAAAAGAAAAACAAGTAGTAAAAAATGTAAGTAATATGTAATAGGATGGAAGAGCCAATAAGTTATCGATTTGACCTCAACTGCTAACTATGAGAGTAGAACACCAAATGGAAAAGAGAATAGTGAAACACTACATGAGGAAAAGGTGCCATACAACTCTCACAATAGTATATATGAGATGGGAAGCATTTCAAAAATATCTAATAAAAAGCTGACATGACTCAAGGAAAAAACCCAAGTTAGTAAGAAAATAAATATATTGAAGGACAACTTGCTCAAAAGGAGAGTAAGATGAAACAAACCTTAGAACAAGTAATATCCCTTCTGTCAGAAAACAATACTGTGACAGTTGAAGTTGACACAAATACCACCATAAGAAATACAGACAACTTGCAAAGATAAACATTTACATAAACAATATGAAGATTGAATTTAAAAAAAATAGTAACAAAAATATAAAATATCGCCCAAGAAAAATAAGGTGAGATGTCCAGTTATTTTTTGAAGGAAAGAAGAAAAAGTAAAGACATTTCAAAAAGCAGTACTCCTGCTCACAGTCATATTCTCACTGGTATAAGAAGGACAAATTCTCATAGTTTGTAAGAATCGTCAATGCTCAATAGTCTTGCCTTCATACTCTAAAGAGCAGGGATGCATAAGATAAAATCTGGTATTGATTACTCTCAGAGATGGACAGAGATCTAAGAATTATTTACTCCTAAAAGCCACCAACTTCAAGATGTCTTGAGTATTAAAATCCTTATGGCTATACCAATATAGATGCTTCTGTTTAGCAGCAGAGAGCACCACCATTAAGTCAGTGAACTGGAGGAAGCAATGATATTGCTAAGTGGGTTGAAGCTATTAGTAGGAGTGCCATTCATCAGGCTGAAATGTTGAGGTCTTTGCATGTTAGAATGCACCTAGTCAGAAAGGCCCATGATTTTAGGGAGAATAAACTTTAACAAGCATTTACAATGCAATGGTTTCGCCTTTGAAAAAGTTAGAGCTATTGGCATTGTAAATGACAAAATTTGTATTTATGTGTTGGTTTTGAAAACAGATAAATAAATGCCATTGTCATTTACATTGCCATTAGCTTAATCTCTCGCAATTAATGTATTAATAACACGAAGTAATGCATTTTTTTCTACAAAAGTAGACTGTGCAGATACCTTTAGAAAAATCACATGCACACCATAGTCCCTTGCCAAACCCAGCCTACAATCTGGCCTCGTTAGATACTGAGAAACATCATAATATCTTTAAACACATATGAATAACGTTTTTACAGTGATAACATGAAGAGAATCACCTCTTGTTGTTCCCAAATTTGCCAGTGAAGAAACACGAGGCACTACGCTGCAGGGTGTTCTGCCAAGGATCATACAATTTGGGTAAACGTGGACGCTGGGATTTGAGCCTAGGTTTTCAGTTGGCATTATTCAGCCACACGAGGTATCTGCACAGTCTACTTATGTAAATATATTGCTTATATTAGTTAATACACAGACAATAACATCACAGAACAAGCAATAGCGACTCTGTACCATAACATAATTTTACTTAATCTACCTACACTTCATTTTCTGTTCCACTAAAGAATGTCTATACTCGCAGATCACGTTAAATGTTGTGGCCTGTATTCATTTGATATATTCGCTCAGTCTATGATATGGAATCGGGTGACGTGTTTGATTCTTCTCCATTACAGCATTCCCATTTCATGTGTTCCTTAAATACCATGCGGGACAAAAAATTAAGCGATCTAAAATAAAAGACAAGGAGGAGATGAATTCTGTTTCTGCTTTGTTCGGATAAGCGCGTCAGCAAAACCTATTGCGAAGTTTCATATAATTACATTGTGATATTGACACACCAGGGCGCAGATAAGGAAAGTGAGGCAGTTGGAGGCAGCGGGAACAAGCGAGCATTTCTGGGTCTCTTACCGCCACGGGCTTCTCCATCCGGGAGCCAGACCATCGCTTCTGCTGCCCACCACTGTGGCTGGCACCATGCCATCTGTGCCCCGCTCCTGCCCCACCATCCCGTAAACTGGCCAGCCAGATACAGAGAGGCTCGGGGGCACTGCAGTCCACTCCGATGGGCCTCTCCCACTGCCAGCCGACTCGACCCCTCTCCTGGCACCATGGGGCGTTCTGCACCATGGGCATGTCGTCCGGGAGGGTGACACGGGCAGCAGGCAGCGCATATGCCCAGTCGAGCTGTCCTCCGGTTCACTGTGGCCACCAGACCTGGGCGGGAGTTGGCAGTCCTCCGGGTGGGCGTTTGACAGATAGGTCGGTGGCAAACAAAGAAAGAGGAGGCTGGTGTTGGAATTTCAATCTGTCACCAAACAGAGCTATGCCAGCCCGGCATGCCCATGCGCGGGCAGTGCCCTGGGGGTCCCAGGTTCAATCCACGGAAGACCCTCTTTCCATTTCCGATCCACCATCAAACATTTAGAGCAGGGTGACCAAACTGGGCGACCAAAACAAAGCTGACTGCGGCATGTGTCTGACAGATCACCCGCAGCGGATCAAACTTTAAAAGGCTTTTGCCGCCATTCATCCACGGGGCACTGGGTCGGCTGGTTTCTGGAGGAGTCAGGCCTGGACCCCGATGCAGGCCAGCAGCCTACGGGGCGAGAGCTGCAGGCGGCAGGAACTCAGCTGGTCCAAGTCTGGGCACGCAGGAGAGGGAGGCAGCGAACAACGGGCTCCGGAACAGACTCCGCCGAACAAGGGGCAGACACAGAAGACTTGGCACACGCGGGGCTCGGGGCAGGACTCGACAGGAGATGGAGGCAGGGAGAGGAGGGCCTGGGACAGTGCGAGCCAGGGACAGTGCGAGCCAGGGAGAGGAGGGTCTGGGACAGTGCGAGCCAGGGACAGTGCGAGCCAGGGAGAGGAGGGTCTGGGACAGTGCGAGTCAGGGACAGTGCGAGTCAGGGACAGTGCGAGTCAGGGACAGTCCGAGTCAGGGAGAGGAGGGCCTGGGACAGTAGCCAGGTAGAGGACGGTCTGGGACAGTGCGAGCCAGGGAGAGGAGGGCCTGGGACAGTGCGAGCCAGGGAGAGGCGGCGCAGAGGGTCTGGTAGAGGCACTACCGAAGACTGTGCAGAACTAGTAACACTGCGAGTCTGGGAGCGACAGAGCTAAGGAGAGCCAGGGCTAGGGCCAGTGCGAACAAGACCCAGGGGGCACTGCCAGCCAGAGCTAGGGGGCACTACCAGCCAGAGCTAGGGGTACTGCCAGCCAGAGCTAGGGGGTACTGCCAGCCAGAGCTAGGGGCACTGCCGGCCAGAGCTAGGGGGCACTGCCAGCCAGAGCTAGGGGGAACTACCAGCCAGAGCTAGGGGGTACTGCCAGCCAGAGCTAGGGGGCACTGCCGGCCAGAGCTATGGGGCACTACCAGCCAGAGCTTTGGGGCACTACCAGCCAGAGCTAGGGGGCACTGCCAGCCAGAGCTGCGGGGCACTACCAGCCAGGGAGCTGCGAGCTCAGCAGGACACAGCAGGTAGGGTGTTAGGGCTAGGAGCACGGCAGCAGGGAGGGACAGAGCCGGGACATGTGGAGGGGCAGTGGGAGCAGGGAGCGCCAGGGCCGAGGGCAGTGGAAGCTGTAGGTAGGGCAGCAGCGGCGGGGAGAGGGCGCTGGGACCCGGGCAGAGGCGGCACTGCAGGCTGCGCTGGGAGCTGGCCTCCTCCTGCTCAGGGCCGGCCTCCAGCTGCCGAGGGCCATCACCCGGGCTTGTCCTCCCCGTGCCCCCTCCCTCTGGTGGCCCCGCCCTCACCAGCTGACACCAGCACAATAGCTCCGGGAGCCTCGCGGCGCGCAGTGATCGCCCGGCCCAGACGGCGCTCTCTGCGCGTGCCTTCCATGACTCGCAGTGTGTGTACATGTCCCGTGTGCGCCCACAGCCCTGCTGCTTCTAGGAGCTACATATATGACAGACATGCATATCAAGCGCTTTACTTTAGACAATCAACATCCGCCGTGGCCGCTGCTTTCCTTTTACAATTTAGAGATGTGTGCACTTGGCCATGAGAAGGGGGAGGGAGATATCATGCAGTTTGGAACAGCCCCGCCCCTCGCCCCGTCTGTATTCCCCCTGCGCCCTCGCCACGTCAGGCCATTGTCATCTATCGATTCATCACAGGAGCTTAATACAGTCACCGCCATTGCCACTAACACCGAGACACTCTCACTGACACACAGTCTATAAGAAAGTGGTACTCTCACTGACACAGTCTATAAGAAAGTGGCACTCTCACTGACACGCACTCACCTGGACTTCTTCCGGCGGCCGTGGTCGGCATGAAATGAGGAAAACAAACAGCAAAAAAAAACAAGTCAGGACCCGGGCCGCGCTGTGATTGGCTGACGTCACGGGGTGTCCCGGGCCGGCAGCCAATCACAGCGCGGCCCGGGAATGACGTCACGGGGGTGTCCCGGGCCGGCAGCCAATCGCAGCGCGGCCCGGGACAAAGGGGCGGGGCTTAAAAAAAGCACTAGAAACGCCCCGGAATCGCGTTTTCAAGAGAAAGCGCTATTGACAGCCTCTGTCTCCCAATGGCTAGTCTCCATTTATGGAGCTAGCCAATTGGAAACAGAGGCGGTCCGAACATCCCTACTGTAGACAATAGTTTTCGATCTGGGAGGGGCTTTGCCCCTCGCCAGGTCGAAACCTAAAAAGGCAATCCTATCATGAACTTCTGAACCCTCACCAATATCAAAGATTCTCAAATTATTTTCTCTGTTTCTGTTTTCTAGTATCCCATATGTTAGGAGAATTTATCTTTTTATACATAGTCTTAGCTTGCTCTTTTATATCTACAATATCGCTGATTCTTTGCTCAATGTCTGATACTCTCTTATCAAGATAAGACCATTTCTACTCAATACACTGCAGAGTGAAATTAGTTTCCACAACAAAATGTCTTCAAAGTTCTCATTTCATAATATAAGCTATCCAAGAGTGGGTGGAGTAGGACATTTTTAAGGGGAAAATGAGTCTATTTTTGGCTTTTTATGTGGAACCACAGTGGCCTTTTATTTCGGCGTAGCACTAGAAATGCCACAGATACCTGGTTTTACCAATCCACAATTCTGAATGTCAATGTTGCAGTCAGTGGAAGTAGGAACAATCAGTCCATTCTTGGTGCACAGATGCTTTATCAACAGAGTGGTGCCAGAAGATGCAAAACAAAAGGACGAACTTTTAAAAGTGGGACTGTCTTTCTTTTTTCTTCCCACAGAGGGAAGAAGTATAACTAATAAACTGCAAATCAGGTATACAGAATGGCAGTACTATTGATACTGAGCATCAATAATACAAAACCGAAGTAGACAACTTTATTCTGAGAAAAAAAGGCCCTGAAAACAAGATGTCATCACCACATCTAGTAAAATTCACAACTGTCTTTCCAAAGTGAAAGGTGAAGAGATTCTTTAAAATTAGATGTCCTGAAGACTACTACACACCATACCAGAACTGTACCAGGAGACAGATTGGCATGCAGAACCCTGGCGGGGGCTGAGGGTGACATAGTCACTCTGAAAAAAAGAAGAAATTACAGGCTGTATTATGAGAAATAATATACCCTCCGCCTTTCCCAGCACTGTCCTGTGTTTTAAAGGAAGAACATCCAATCTGCTAGAGACAAAAGGAATTAGGCATCATCTTACCAGCACCAACATGATATCATTGTGCCACTTCTTGGTGCACTTATATTACACTTGTGGAAATTTTAAGCATGCCTTAGAACTACTAATATGGAATTTGTTTCCATTCCTAAAGCTCTCACTGCATCATCACACTCTCTCTTCCCACTTTTAGTTCATTTGGCTTGTTCTCTAACCTTGATGTGTCTTTCTCCAAAACGTGGTTATCCAGGCATCTGCACCCTCAGGACTTATGTATGTTTTTCAAGCACTGCATATCTTCTGTGATTGAACTTCTTATCTAATATTAAAATACAGATGTTTTTTATCCTCTACATCACATTCTCCAGCCCTCTCTGTCATTTCTTCACTTGGTAATTTGAGAACATTCCTGCCTCTAGGTCCACCACAGTGTCTAAGAAAAACAACTTTGTGATAATCAGTGATCATCTCGCCACCAAAAAGTCTCTAAATATGCTTCCTTCTCCTGCTTCTTCTGATCCCAATCTATTGGTAAAGTGCAGGGCACTGGTAAGAAAGGCACAGGAGATGTAACATGTTTCATGTTCAGATCTTGCATACACTGTCAACTGTTGTTCAAATAAGTATTGCCAGGCTTTTGGTCACCACCCCGCATCCACGTAAAACTTTAATCCAACACCATACACGTCTACTTATTTCACTTACTATAAGGAAAGGTGCTCTACTGGTGTGATGCAACCAAGTCTGTCATATTAGATAACCAGTCCAAAACCTGTGTAGCTGTCTAGCATGGACAAACGTGGGCATAGTTTGTGTTGCTCCACTTGAGTGTGCCCAAATCAAAATGGCCACCTCCCAAGATTGACAGATGCAGTCATATGGCATGGTGACACCTGATAGCAAGACCTGGGCCTGAATGGAAGCATGATGATCTCATCGGGGTCGGCCTGGCAGTCACACCTGTAGACATGCAGAGGCACGTCCTGTGATCATGTTAAGGGGCAGACTTGATGTCCCACAGGCTTATCCCAGTGATGGCACAGCACTACAGCTCACTCCTTCCTAGGCCCCTAGCCTTGCTGCGCAGGTGGATTGTGACCGCTCACTCTGGGGTCCGCTCTTGCCTCAAAGAGTTCCAGGAACAGAATATGGCTTTGGATCTGGTGATGAATGTATCACAGCTCATCACCAGTGAACATAAGTAATGGATCTATACTTCTAGAACATGTTAATTAATATTCAGAAAGTAGAAATATCCAACAGCAATCCCGGTTTTGAAGCAATTATTGCTAAGATTAGAAGGCTCACTCCTCTTTGAAAACTGATAGACTCCGATGAAACAAAAGGCTAACACTCCACGTCCAAGAAAGACTCAAAGGCTCCCCTTACCGAAGATGTGAAACCTGGAAGTGGTCGCCATTGGTGATAGCATCTTTCATGCTCAAAACAGAATGTTTCCAAAGGGGCATTTCCATCCCATCATCCAGTGCTTAATTTGTAAAATAATAAGTGCCAGGGGCCTGACCAGGAGGCTAGTGCAGCTTGCACCACCCATTGCACCGGTCATTGCTGCCAATGACGGTACCAAGACAACTGCTAACCATCTCTCTTGCCTGCAAGTGCGACAGTTCACATTATTCCAGGTCCCCAAAGCTAAAAGAATGACGGGGAGGCAGGTATTGGTTATTTTTTAATGTATATCGTATTCATAAACAACAGTTATTCTGCTCATCTCGAAGTGAGATGAGCAGTGCCACCACGTGGCAGACTGTCATATGTGTAGTGTTGACTATTAACTGCTGGTGCTGAGCACCGGAAACCACTGGCTCAAATTAAGAACTGGCAACATCTATGGTTTCTATGAGGTGTTCAGCCGCATTTACCGCTCTGAACCACTTAACAAGTAGCTGCTGTAATTTCATCCTGAACTACTGCCATGCACCTCACACCACTTCCACAACCATTGAATTGGGTAAAAGGCCGAGAGTCACGTGACACACGCCATATTTGGCTTACAGTGTGCAGATTACATCGCCCCTGTTTTGCAAAATCTCTGTCTGTACGAACCTTCTAGACTCCATTGCCCAGATTACTCCAAACTCAATTTTGCTGTTCGTCAAGGGCAAGTCCTAAAGGATTAGAGAGGGAAAATCTGCACACGAATTTTCTCCCTTTTTGATGCATTCTCCATCTCCACCTGAGCTTCGATAAATTCTTCCTATGATGTAGCTAGGCATCCAATTGGGGTGAGAGTAGCCATCTTTAGTTCGGCAGGAGCAGTGGCACTAGGGTACCGGGGAATGAAGGGCTCACAGCAGCCCAATCGTGAAGATGTATTTTATTTGTTATGCCCCTGCCACCCTTACAGTCCTATTTTCGAACAAGGACCTACGAATGCACCTGAACCACGGACACCAAGAAGTAGCTACTTTACTCCGAGATTTTGCACTAAAGTGATCTAAGTGATGCAAGTGCAATACCATTTTTAAAAAAAATATTAAAATGAATCATATTAAAAGGGAATAAGACCAGCTGTTTGTAGCAATGTTTGGGTTACATATTCACTGCATGTAGGTGTCTCACAGCTGCATCTGCACTGCAGCCGGTCCTTCCGCTGCACGCATGGCCGAGTGCGCAGCACATGCCAGTAATGATGCATGATAGCGCTGCCTGGAGGTCTCCTCCGTGGCATAGCCCCGCGTGGCCCTATTGATCGGAAGGGCCGAGTGTTGTCATGCGCCCCCTAGAGGCGCGGGCGGATGGGAATGCTGAAGGTCAGCTGAAGGAGGCCCGCGCTGTGCGGCAGGCCTGCAGGCAGAGGCAATGTCTGACCTTGATTTCCGAGACCCGCCTGCACAGTGCAGACCGCGCTGCGGCCGTTCGCGTCCTGCCCAGCCCAGTTTTAACGATTCAGGTGGGGAATTGGAAGTAGCCTTTAAAACGAACCAACATTTCCAGCTGAAATGCCGTTCCAGAGTAAGCTGTGAAGCTGGTTTCCTCGTAAAATGTCAGCTGTGTTCTCAAAATGGTAACACGACCTGTAAAAAGTGTTTGAATAGGACATCGCTGTCGTGCGAGCCCCAGTCACTTAAATCTGAGGAGGAGGACACAGCACACATGACAACATTTGTAAATATGAACGAGGGAGATTTCGAAAAATCAACCAAGGGAATGTATTTCCCCATTGGCTAACGGTGAAGGTGAAGCAAATTTAGACGGCACAGTGATAAAATCAAGCCGTTTGTGGCTTGAAAAATGTAAATCTCCCACCTTAATTTGGTCTATTTGCATGTATGCCGCAGGTTCAAATTCAGGCAGTAGCGCGTTTTATCTTTCTAAGGTTGAAAATGTGCTTGCCCTTGGTTACAAAATAAAAACAACTTTTCTCAAATGGAAAAAAGATAATATAGTGTGTGGTTTGCACTGTACACAAGGTCAACAAATACTGTAACAGCAATAATAATACTCATGCACTATTTAGGGTCCTGTAAGATATAGAACATTCGTGGGTGATAAAGGGGCAGAAGGTGGTCTTTGACGGGGTGTTCTAGTTCAGGTTCAGCTGCAAATACTGTCTCAAACGGCCCAGTCATAAGCATTTCATCATTGTTTGCTTTTTTTGTTTCTTTCCTTCAATTTACCAGCAAGCACATGCTTGTGAAATATGGAGTATATCAGGTGCCATATAATTATTTGTAAATACAATGCACTATGAACATTTTTGTGTAATAGTTCATGCCCTGCCTTGGTTGAACGTCTGTATGATACTGTGACAATTATCCACAAATATAGGGTTTTAGTAATAAAGAAAGCGTTGGATATGGCCCTTTGATCTCAACAAGGATTCCTAAGGCCATATTCTGATTTTCCCTAATAGCCAGAGAGGGAAAGAGATGTGAAAATTGATTTCTTGGAAGAAGTTCAAAAACCTATTGGTTTTGTTGTTTAATCAACAACAGTTAGAATGGATACAGCAAGGTCAGGTCAGTGTTTGAATGTGCAAAGAATGGGTTTCCCATTCAACCACTGCATCCGATAGGGCATGTGAGTTTTCTTCCCCACTTAGGTTACTCTTAGGTTACTGTTGGTGATTGTCACTGACCTAACTGAGTCGTCGGAGTTCAGTTGGAGTTATGGGAAACTTGGAATGCATTCTGGAAAATAACCTTTGCCGTAAGCAAGGGGGCTAAAGTGTAGATGGTGCATTCTAATTAAATGTTGTGAGGAAATGAGCGGGGCGAGAAGTTCCTAAGATAAAGGAGACCAGTGAGCCCAAGTCGTAAATTCTTGACACTGATATCTTGCAGACTTAAAGGAGTTGTTGGGACTTCAGAATCCTCAGACTAGGTTCTTTTGAAATACTAGAGGCCATATTTAACAACACTGATGCAACGCTGTGCAACGCAGCTTTGAGTCAGAAAAATCTGAACAGTGTTGCAGCATTCACTTGCCCCAAGCATGCGCTGTATTTGTGTCATGGTGCAAGGACCAAAGATGTGTCGGGAATTCCAACACAACGCTTTCGGTGATGGCATAAGGTGCTATAACGCAAGTGCCCCCTGCGTGACGCAAAGCAAATTTGTTTGCCGTAAAGCACCTCTATGTGCAGCAAATCAATAGTGCATCATGAATGAGAGATTTGCATTGGGGGAACATTTGAAAAAGCGATGCAATCCACACAGCCAAACTCCACAATGCTAAAAAGAATAGAAGGGGGCTCAGGGTGACAGTAGGATACCAACCTCAACACAGAAGACTCCACAGCAGCCCTAGGGAAGAGGAAGTCTAACTTCAGTGAGGAGAATCAGATACTAATGAGTTAGTGACAAAAAATTAACTTCTGCTATTTATCACCGCAAATATTGACATTAGGGAGGAAGGAGGCCATTTGGCAAACCATAGTGGACAAAATCAATGGTGTATTGTAGCTCAAACAAAAAGGGCCATCCTGGAGTGCAAGAAGAGGTGGCAGGATTACAAGCATAGGACCAAAGAAAAACTTGCCAGGTACCTCAAGACAGCCATGAGAACCGAAGGAGGACCTGATGTTCAGAAGGAGTTGGATCCATTGGAGGAGCAGGTGGCATCTCTCATCCCAACAGAGTTGCTAGATGGAGTGGAGGGACAGGATGGCACTGAAGTATGAGACCAGCAAGAACTACAGGGTGAGTGAAAACAAGGGACCAAATATTAGCAAACTGTCATTCAGGGCTACGTACCAACATGCCGTGCTGCACTGCGTGAAATGGCAGGTATGCCTCACATGTTGACTCATCCTTCACAGAACTGTCCTTTCCTTTTAGCAGTACCAATTTTACCAGCACAGTCCAATCCCTCCAAGTCTCACAGGTCCATGTGTGATGCTCTGCCCAAGTCAAGGTATTTCAATAGAATACTTGGACTTGTAGCTTCATTTACCACTTCACAAAACAGGACTACAAGTTCCAGAATACAAAGAAGAAAACCTTGCCTGGAGCAGCACATCAATCATGGACTTGGAAACTTGGTAGATATGCCATTGCCAGTGCAGACGCCCTTGCACCATGATGCAAGTGTTCCTGTGTAGGGGCTAGGCAGACAAATGTGGAATGTAATGTAATGTGGCTTTGTAGAGGATTAACTTGTCACCTGAGATGGTATCCAGGTACAAAGTATGTGCATGCTCTCAAAGTAGGTATGTGAAAAACAAGGGCCCCCTGAATAGAGATAACGATTCCTAGGACAGGGAAATAAACAAATGTGCAAAACTTCCTAGGCAATCATAATAAGGGAACTAATGCAAGGAGGGACGGACAACTAGGTAAATGCACATACATTCATATATTATTTATTTATCAAATAGAATTTTATATACACATAATAAAAAATTACAGTTTATATATCACAATTACATACAAAATAAAAGAAAAATTAAAATGATGATAAAATCACCAACATTAAGGAAAAAACAACAATTAATATTTCAAAGCAAAATGTGGCAAGTTTATATTTATCGACGCGCGTTTCGGCGTTCAAGACAACGCCTTCTTCAGGAGCCACACAAATTTCTGCAACATAACAGAAAAACATACAATTATAACAGAACCTTATTTGTTGTTTCTAAAAAATCAATTAGTGCATTTACATTTTATTAAAAAAGAGAAAATATGTCCTCCACATAGTAGCTATTAGACCCTAATGATACAAACATAAAATTATATTCAAAAAGGCACGGTTATTGACAACGTGTGTAAAGTTGAAAAACCATGATAAATCCAACACTTGAAACATGTCAAGTTTCCACAATTTATAAAACATTATAAACCAACATTTTAGATAGACAATTCAAAAATTCATTATATTCGACAAGGCATTATATTCAAATATCTATGTCCGTTTCTGCTAGCTAGAAAATTCCTATATGTTTCAAAGGACAAATGTATAGTATATGTAGGAATTGACTTACTAAAAACAGGGACAGGGTATGTCTATCTTTGAGCCTTCACTTGATATGACTACAATCTTTAACGTACACTACAGGATTTCCAAGAGGACTATGGCAGTCCTTACATCAATAATATAAGCACCTAGTTAGTAAAGAATAAAGGGTATCAATGAGAAATATAAAGAGGCAAGCACTAAGTTTCCCATTGGTTAAAGGTAAACTAACTGAAAGGAGCCGTGGATTCTCACCTTTTAAAACATTTCCAGAATCCCACGTTAAAAACGTCTATCTGATAAGGCACGGCGCAGTGTGACAAACAGAGAATTCGTGTCACAAATATAGGGCAATGATTTCGTCTATATCGGAAAGAAGAAAAACATGATAGAACTAATTAAAATACCAACGGCAAAAATTCGTGGTAAAGGCACATGTCGTGTTCTCAAGGGAAACCGTTATACGAAACTCCCACTCACCAGTAAATTAAACGGCAAGGTCTTTAGGAAATTCAATGAGCCCAGAAAGCCGAGACCATGTATCATACCAATTTTTCTGTTTTAGTATATAACAGAGTCAATTCCTACATATACTATACATTTGTCCTTTGAAACATATAGGAATTTTCTAGCTAGCAGAAACGGACATAGATATTTGAATATAATGCCTTGTCGAATATAATGAATTTTTGAATTGTCTATCTAAAATGTTGGTTTATAATGTTTTATAAATTGTGGAAACTTGACATGTTTCAAGTGTTGGATTTATCATGGTTTTCCAACTTCACACACGTTGTCAATAACCGTGCCTTTTTTAATATAATTTTATGTTTGTATCATTAGGGTCTAATAGCTACTATGTGGAGGACATATTTTCTCTTTTTTAATAAAATGTAAATGCACTAATTGATTTTTTAGAAACAACAAATAAGGTTCTGTTATAATTGTATGTTTTTCTGTTATGTTGCAGAAATTTGTGTGGCTCCTGAAGAAGGCGTTGTCTTGAACGCCGAAACGCGCGTCGATAAATATAAACTTGCCACATTTTGCTTTGAAATATTAATTGTTGTTTTTTCCTTAATGTTGGTGATTTTATCATCATTTTAATTTTTCTTTTATTTTGTATGTAATTGTGATATATAAACTGTAATTTTTTATTATGTGTATATAAAATTCTATTTGATAAATAAATAATATATGAATGTATGTGCATTTACCTAGTTGTCCGTCCCTCCTTGCATTAGTTCCCTTATTATGATTGCCTAGGAAGTTTTGCACATTTGCTCTCAAAGTAGGGTCACTTGAAGAGCCAAGTGTATAGTTACTAGCAAAAATCCATATTTGACGCATCTGTCCTGATGTGCTGGGGTAGGTTTTTACAGGTGTAGCCCGCCATGTAAGAGACCACCCTACATCCTGTCTTGCTCATATGGATGTTGGTGCTAGGGGTGAATGCAAGTGATGCAGAGCAGAGGCCCTTGATTTTTTGGTGGAAGCGTAGGTGATGTGTGAGCTAGATTTGTCCCTGGTTGTTTAGTGCCTTGTAGGTGTGGCTTAGCATCTTGAACTGCCAGTGTGTCTGAATGGGGAGGCATTGTGTTTTACTGAGGTGAGGTGTGATATGCGCGCTGCAAGGCAGGCTTAGTAATAGTATGGCTGTGGTATGTTGGATAGTTTGCCTCTTGTGTAGCAGCTGTGCAAAGATGCAGAAGTAGAGAACATCGGTGTAGTGCAGCTCCATGTAATTGGTGCCTGGGTGATGGTCAGGAGGGAGTCATATGAAGAAATGTTTGACCATTCAATTTATGTGAAAGCAGGTGAAGGTGAAAGTAACAATTTCAAGAATCATAGCGATGTAAGTTCCAGGATAATGAACAGGTTTCTGGGATGGTTGGAGAGTGAGGGTATTGGGCAGGAATGAAAATGCTCTGTGCCAATTTACATGAGTGAAAAAATAGGTCTTCCGAAACCCAAATTTCGTCTTTCCACTTTAGCGCCCGTTCCTCAATGTCATCTTTCATCAGAGAGTTGCAAAATTATCAATAATGTCATTGTTAGCAAATCCTATTGGTCAGCCACCTTTCTTATTTAGGAAATCCCTTATTTGAAGATATTTGTAGAAGTCCATTTGGTTTATCTCAAACCATTCTTTAAGGTTTTCAAAAGAGACATGGCTAAGTGGAGAGAAAAAAGCTCCAAGTTTTGTCAGTCCAACATCACCCCATCTTTTAGTTATGGGGCCTTTAAAGATTTCTGGCAGATTTAGGTTATTGCAAAGTGGTGTATAAAAAAATTGAGCTGTCCAACTCCTATCAGTCTTCGAACTGATTTCCAGATTTTATACCCCCCTTGTAGTGTTTTGAAGTGGACTTATTTGAAGTAGTTGTCATTAAGGTACCGCCAGGCCCATTCCCAAGCTTCCACCTCCATTATAAGTTCTAGGGGGGTCGGTACTTCTTCAAGTGTTCTATCTTTCGGCTACTAAATTGTGTAGTAGTGTGATGGCCCAGTAATAAAGTCTTATATTTGGTTAGGGCCAATCCCCCGCTCTCCCTGGGTAAAGTAAGGAATTTATAAGCCCTTCTTGGCTTTGGGTTTGCCAGATGAATCGGGAAAAGAGATCTTCTATTTTCTTCAAATAGTCAGCTGAGAATTCCAGTGGAATTGCATGCAGAAAGTAAAAACACTTGGGAAAAAATAGCATATTAATAATGTTGCATCTGCTAATGATAGATAGATGGATGGATGTTTGACTTTAACTAGTAGGGGATCGATGTTATCTTTGACGACGTTATCAATGGTTGCTGATATATGAATCCCTAAGTAGGTCGCATTTTTGACAATTCTGGTATCATTAATCATTGAGTTCTTGTTACCCAGTATTTGCATCTAGCCACGATTTGGAGTATATTCTAAGAGTGTCCCATACCTCTCTGCTTTTTCTTCGATTTTATGTATTGCAGTATCAGGGTCAGGCGGGTCACAAGGGCAATGTCGTCGGCATATGCCAAGACTTTTGTTTCCCAACGATGTGTTACAATAGGTCTGATAGCCTTATTATTTTCTAGTTGTCGGAGAAAAAGTTCGATTTAGAATGCAAATAGCAACAGTGAACTTGGACAGCCCTGTCGGGTGTCTTTTGGTATTTTTTAAATGATCTGTAAGTGCTCCATTAACAAATACCCTTGCCGTAGGATAGGAATAAATCCTTTTGATAGCCTGTAGTAGCCCATCTCCAATTCCTGCCCTTGACAGGTCCTTTCACAGAAAAGACCAGGAGACCCGGATAAAGGCCTTTTCTGCGTCTAGCAGGATTAGTGCCATTGGGTCTTTGGATAAGCTGGTGGCATCTAAAAGTGAGATAACCCTCCTTGTGTGGTCTGTTGTCCCCCGCCCAGTGATAAATCCGTGCTGCCTGAGGGAAAAACCCTTATGGATAATCGATGCCATACGGGTGACATGGATTTTTGAGTAAATCTTACTATCACTGTCAATCAGTGTTATAGGACGATATGAGCTAGGCTTGCATGATGTTTTTTTGTTTTTTTAGGAAAATCACTTTTTTTGCATGTGACCAAGAGTCTGGAGGAATTCCACCCTTAAATACATGCATAAATAGCTGGGTCATACAGTCTTTGAGGTGCGACGAGAATATTTTGTAAAATTACAGAGGGATGCTATCCAAACCAGCAGCCTTGCCATTAGAGAGACTATTTATGCATAATAATATCTCAATCCATTGTGGGAGCACATCTAACAGTAGTTGTTCTTCCTAAGAGAATTGCTCCACGGGGATTGAACTCAGATATGCCTTGACTTCTCCCAGTTCCCTAGGTGAATCCTCCTGATAAAGTTTTTGGTAGTATGTATAAAAAGCTTTTCTAATTCGATCTGGATCTGTAACCACACCTAGCACTGGGTCTTTAATTTCTTGTATTATGTTCTGCATTGCTTTTTGTCTAGCTCTAATTGTAGGGTGGTGCCCTACCTGCTCACTGCACTCATATGCTTTCTCTCGGCATACTGCAAGTCTGTCTACAACATTTTTCGTAATGATTCCCATAATAGCTGATTTAGCCGAAGCAACTTTTGCCTGCGCTTCTGCGGGATCTCCACCTGATTGGAACACTCTAATCAGGTCCTCTTCTGCAGCTGCCAGTCTAGTTTGTGAATCATTATAAAATAATTGTTTTTTTATTTTATTCGAAGACAGGGAAAATCTAAGGTTTTCCCCCTGTATTTCTGCTTTTAACGTATCCTATACAACCTCTATGCCTGTGCTCCCTAAGATCTTATTCAGAAATTGAGGGATCCATTTCCTCATATAACTACAATAGTCCTCATTCACAAGAAGGGCTCGTTCAATACTCCATGTTACACCACTCTCAGTTTTTGGCATTTTTCCCTTGATCTCAGCCACTAAGGGGTTGTGATCGAACAGTATACGTGGGGCTTTCTCAACAGAGCAATCATGGAGTAGGGAATAGGACACTAGTATGAAGTCAAGTCTAACGTGCTTATATATAAATAAATGTAAATGTTTTGTACTTGTATAGCGCGCAGCTACCCGGACCGGGTCTCCCGGCGCTTGTACTCATACCGCTAAGGAACCCTTCCTGGTTTTCCTTGTGAAGTGTCCACTCCTGGGCACCCCCATGGTGAAACCAGGCATCCTCGCGCTGTTGGGGGCCATTGTGGAGATTAAGCAAGCTATTGCCCAGAGTTGCAGCGTGGGACCCATGATTAGAATAGGCACTGAGGCGAGAATATCCGGTCAGAGGAATTTGAGCCCGAGACCCGCCGAGGCAGGAATCGAACCCTGGTCCCGGGCCAGAGCTCTGCATCAAGGTCTGCCGCTCTAACCATTGAGCCACACTTCTCCACTAAGTCTAACATGCTTACTGTGTGGGAAAGAAAAAAAAGGTAAATCCAGGATCAGAGGGATTTTGCCACTTCCAGAGGTCACAGAGTGCATGATCTAAGCATAATGTCCTTAATGCCCGGAACACTTTCGGTTTCCTACCACTATATGTCCAGTTCGTTTCTGAGCTCATTTTTTTATCAGCACGTATGTTTATGTTAAAGTACCCACAGAGGATTATGGGGAGTGACCAGGCAGCAAGTTCATTATTTACGTGCTCAAAGACTCCTGGATCAGCCAAGGTGCCGCCATAAACTGAGCAAATCGTGAATGATTCCCCATAGCTTTGACGACATTCAGTTATTACCCATTTTCCTAGATGGTCCACTGATGTTCGCCTAAATTGTAGAGTAGTGTTAGATGTCAAGATTGCCACCCCGCGTGTCCGTGTATTTTGTGTTGTCTCACGCACCAATGGGTAGCCAAGTGAATTTAATAAGTGCACCTGAGCCCCTTCAATGTGAGTCTCCTGCATGCAGATGATGTCTGCCTTCAGTACCCCGCAGCCCGGCTGCAGTGTGCTGTCTCTTTTTAGTGTCATTGAGACCGCAGATATTAATAGTGGCTATGCGTATCTTACCCATTCAGCATAAATAGAGAAAATAAAACAGTACCTATAGAACAGCTCCCCTTTGTGCCAGCCCCCCTCCAACCCACCCGAGGCCTTCAAACCCCACCTCCCCCCTCCCACCACCTATAGCTGAGGTAACCTGGCCCCGCCTGAGCCAGGATGATGTCATCGGAGTAGTCATGACCTCGCTGCTCCTTGAGTCTCCACCTCATAATCACCCTAAAAATAGCTGTGAATCTTATCCTAATATTTTTATCAATCTTTGTGAATCGATATTATAAGTCAAATTTCCGTTAAAGAGATTATATTAGCATGCTTCCATATACATAAAATATAGAGAAGTCAAACAAGCACTAAGAGGACAATGCTCTGTGTCTTGTGGTTTGGCTCTGTCTACAACTGTACCCCACTCTCAGTTCAGCCAGAGATCTCCTTTAAATATGCTTGGGCCTTAATTTCGGATGTAAAGCTGTGGGTTGTTCCCCTGAATACAACCTTTAGCCTAGCGGGGTTCTGCAGGTATACTTCTGCCCGAGCTGCTGAAAAGGGGCAAAGAATAGTCTAAGCTTCTACCTTCGCTCAACAGTGGCATGAGCGAAGTCCGGTCTTGTGAAGAAGCTCACTCCATCGAATTCCTTTTTGACGGTTGGTCTGGCCAGATCATAAAGGGACTGCCAAAGTAAAAAGTTCCTGACGTATACGTGGCCGCTCAGTAGTGGATGAGGGACGTTTTGACGGTGTTAAGGGGAATCTGTGGGCTCGCTGGATCTCTTTGTCCCAGTCCTAGGTGTGCAGTTCAGGGAGGGCACCCTTTATCAACAATATCATATATATCCTGGGGTTGTTCCCGTCGGCTCCTTCCGGGATGCCAAGGACACAGAGGTTGTTGCGGCGTGGTCTGTTTTCATACTTATCCTTTTTTTACATTAGATCCTTTACTATCCCCTCATGTGCATCGCCTTGTGCTTTCAGTGTGACAAAGTCCTTCTCCAAATTTTTGATTCGAACCTCCACTAAGGCCATTCTGTCCACTATTTTCCCACATGTTCTGCCTACTTTCTTGACGGCCCCTTGCAGTTTGTTTACGGCCAGACATGCTCTCCGGTTGTCTATATTTACCTCCTCCTGAAAGGTCTTGATTAATTGTAACACCACTGCTAGGGCAGGATCGTTCTGGCTCCCAGTCCCTCCATTCTCAACTTTGCCTTTAGTTAGGAGGTTTCACCCTGAGCGGATTGTTTGATCTGCTATTGGGGTCAGCTGCGAAGCAGAATAGTCCCATCTCAGTTCCCCAGTGCTTCCGCAGTAGGGGGTCTCCCTCCTCCTTCTCCTTCTTCCTTTCTTTGTTAGGGATTTCTTCTGTCCACAGGGTTTTGAGGGAGTCTCCGAGTCAGTGGTGCTATTCCAGTTACAACCTTCTTCTTCGCTGGAGGCGGATATGCTCAGATCTGATAATTCGGATTCATCAGTTAGGGAGTATAATTTCTCCAGGGTGTCAGGTGATCTAGCCAAAGGCAGAGGGGCGTCTGCAGTGTCATTTCCAGCTACATTTCCACTTTCATTTCTGAGATCCTTGTGAGACAGGAGGCATTCACTCCCAATTATTCCCACACTATCTGGGCCCACACTATCTGGGCACTTCTGCTGGCCATCTTGGGGGCCAGGGATGGAGTTTGCAATGACAGACTCTTCAGTGTCTAATACCAGGTCAAGGGTACTGTTTGGCTGGTGACTAGGCCCAGGTGCCACCCCTGAAGTTGATATGATAGCAGCCTTCATTTGCTGGTTGTGCTCGTTGTACTCCTCTGCCCCCTTCCTTTTTTACAGAGCCCTATGTGTGCCTCCCTCGGTTAATCCGAAGATGTTGGTAACTAATGACTGGCAGGAAACCAATTCAGAGGGTTTTTTGGCTGTGCTTTTATTTTTGCTGTGTCAATTTGGGCCGTATTTTCACTCTTTTCAGTCTTTTCCACCCGCTTCCCTTTGCCCCCACGGGTATCGGTCCTCTTCCCCTGATTTTCAAGAATCAGCGAGGAAGGCTGGGTGGCTGTTGTCGTTGTTGACAGAGAAGATTGAGCACTTTTAATCATAGCGTTCTTCACTTCCTGTCCTGCCATTCTTACGTGTGGTCTGCCACCGATACATTATATCCTCTGTGAGCGGCTCTGATGCAGAGGAACAGGAAGCACAGATCTGCTCGGACTGTGCAGAAGCAATGACACAGGATTTCCCTGCAGAGCCAGCAGAGCCCCAGGGAGCGCTGAGAGTGCTCTGATCAGCTGTACGCTTGACGCTCGCCGCAGGTCGGGAGACATCACTGATACCAGAACGAGCTGCGTTGGAGCCGGCGGCGGCGAGACAGGCAGATTACTCCGCACACGTCGTATCGACAGACAACAGCAATCTCGCTTCGCAGGTACTACATTACAGTGATTCACAGTGATTTAAAAGGGCATTTCTGTAATTTTTAGATTGTCTTGGACGTCTGACCGGAGGAGCTCCGCAAGTGAGCGGCTACTCAGACGCCATCTTGCCTCCTTCTATAGATTAGCATGTTCCCAATGTCACAGAAGGATACACAATGCAACCCAATACTGTAAATTACAGCGACAAAGACATGCACGTGCACCTTGCCTCTGTAATGATTTCCAGGCAGGATCCGCAGGAGCGTCAGGAATCCGAAGAATATTCCACAGCCTTCCCCTACGACCTTCCGACTCTATCAAAGACTAGAGTATTGAGAGGCTCGCCAGGGGAAAACAGGGAGACAAAACAAGGAAAGGTTGGGGGAATAATAAAGAGCTTGACTGTAGTCTTCGGAGAGGAAGCGTAGCAACTCAGAATGAACTCCTGGCAACTGATGGGCTGTAAAGAAATACACGATTATCTGAATAAAGCTACAACACACATATACACCTTGTCTATATTATGTATATGACCCCTACATACCACATTTGTTTTGTCTAAGTCGTAGTACGGATATGTGGGATACTTGTAGGAGTTCGTCTTGAGCTGTTACAAGTGTGACAAATAAAGAATAGTAAACACTCTCTATTGACCGTGAACATATGAGTGTTAATGGTCTAACTCAAAAAACTCTCACTCTGTATAATGTAGAAGACTTCTGGAAACATCCACTAGTCTGACGAATATGACAATGAACTGATGCCAACACCACTGCTCTGTATGGAACTCTATAAATACATAACATACATTTAGATTTCTATAGTGTTATCACCTTAACCAACATATGTATGCAGCGCACAGCGCTGTTACCGTGATTCTAGTCGTGAAGGTTGATTTCTGCACCTCACTTGGGTCCACGCAAGAATCCCCGAACACATGTGAGGCTAGCCAAGGAATGAGTAGAAATGATGATGTGGCCAACATGTATACAGCCAAGAAACATTTGAAGGGAGAAAGCGAAGTGCTCAGAAGAGAGGCGGAGAACAAGCCCGGCCGCCGTGCGGAGCACCCATGTAAAAGAAATGTACAAAGAACAGAAAGAGACCTAACTAACTAAGGGGATAAGTTGTTGCCGAGCCGGACGGCGGAGACCAAGCCCGGCCGCCGGGCGAAGCAACCAAAGTGAGGGGGAAGTCTGAAGAAACGCTCAACCGGACGGCAGAGACCAAGCCCGGCCGCCGGGAAGAGCAAACTCCAGCGGAAGGGGGAGTTTGAAGGAACGCTCAGCCGGACGGCGGAGACCAAGCCCGGCCGCCGGGAAGAGCCACAAGAATAAACGGGAACTGAAGTTGAGCCCAGCCGGATGGCGGGGATGAACCCGGCCGCCGGGCGGGGCTCCAGACAAAGGGTAACTAAGTTACGGAAATAGACAGTAACGGAACAGAAGCGGACTTCAGGACAAAAGACGCCCGCTTGTCATCAGAACACTGCGGGGAGAAGGGAAGCCGAGGTTCGCAATTGCGAAGGTCGGAGAAACTCCCGCACAACGATCAAAGCCGGAAACAACTAAACAGGAAGTCAGGCAATCAGGAACAGGACGGAACACCGGAACCACGGAGCTAGACGCAAGAACGTAAAGCGTCGCTCCAAGAGTTCCAGTGACTTATATAGCGGTCTCCGTTAAAGGGACAGTGTGTAGGGATACTCGGGGATACTCGGGGCATGACAGCCTCCCCCTCTGTATACTGATAAGTGTTGAGTTATTGAACAGAGACCAAAATATATGACTCTACCACAGATAGGCCTCACATGTGTTGAGGGTGAGTGCATCCACATATCACATCATTTGCACATACAAGTTTAGACCCGAAACCGGTCCCAGGAAGCTTGTTCTTGGTCCAGGGAGGACTTGCCATGGCATTTTGGACTGGACTGTTCTCAACATATGGCTACATCTAAACTGGAATGGCATGGTGTGCAAAAAATGATGGATTTAGGCCCAGATCTCTGTACTGGGGTGAATGTTTGACATTGTCCAGCACTTTGTCTATCAATTCTTTTTGCACTTGTCGTCCTTATTGGGGAGGGTATGCCCAGATGTGGGTCCTGTGCTCACCATGCCACTTGAATCAAACTACCCTGGTTGATGAGGGGTGATAGCCTGAAACCGGTCCCAGGATGCTTGTTTCTTGTCCAAGGAGGACCGGGCCTGGCAGTTTGGGCTGAACTTTTCCTATGAGGAGCAGGGTCAAGACTGATATGCACCAGGCTGGGTCTAAACTGGAATGACATGGTGTGCAAAAAATAATGGCTTTAGGCCCATATCTCTGTACAGAGATAAATGTTTGCCATTGTCCAGTATTTTATCTATCAATACTTCTTTTTGCACATGTCGCCCTTATTGGGGAGGGTATGCCCAGACGTGGGCCCTGTGCTCACCATGCCACTTGAATCAAACTACCCTGGTTAATTAGGGGTGATGCCCTGAGACCGGTCCCAGGAAACTTATTTCTGGACCAAGGAGGAACTAGCCAGGCAGTTTGGACTGGACCTTTCCTAAGAGGAGCAGGGTCAAGACTGATTTGCACAAGGCTGGGTCTAAACTGAAATGGCATGGGAGCAGAAAATGATGGATTTAGGCCCAGATCTCTGTACTGGGGTGAATGTTTGACATTGTCCAGCATTTTGTCTATCAATTCTTTTTGCACTTGTCGCCCTTGTTGGGGAGGGTATGCCCAGATATGGGTCCTGTGCTCACCATGCCACTTGAATCAAACTACCCTGGTTGATGAGGGGTGATAGCCTGAAACCGGTCCCAGGATGCTTGTTTCTGGTCCAAGGAGGACCTGGCCTGCCAGTTTGGGCTGGACTTTTCCTATGAGGAGCAGGGTCAAGACTTATATGCACAAGGCTGGGTCTAAACTGGAATGACATGGTGTGCAAAAATGATGGATTTAGGCCCGGATCTCTGTACTGGGGGTGAATGTTTGTCATTGTTCAGCCTTCTGTCCATCAACTGTTCTTTTGAACAGTTGATGGACAGAACAGTTGATTGACATGCCTCCTGGCATGTCAATAATATTTCTCGAATACTCACCTGCTGTTTCTAACTGCGAGCCACCCTCCTGTCCATTTTCACCATGGCAAAGTTAAAAGTGGAGGGTGCAGCATGTCGGACCCTCTTTTTCCCTGAGGCTGCCCGGTTTGATCCACTTGAGGGTCCTGAAGTATGCTGTGTGCTGCCCTGCTGCTGCTTGCCACCCTGAGAATCTTTTGCCACAGGGATCTTCTGTGGTTGGGACCTGGTTCCTGATCCCCATATGCTTTGCCTTCTTGTATATGCGACACATTTTTGGATAGTCATGGCCATTCCTATAGATGTGGACATAGCATGCCCTTCAAAGCTCAAATCTCTTGGCCATGTCTGCTGTAATGTTATCTAGGGAGTAAAGGTAAACACATATTACTTCAAGTTGCAAATGTACAGGACATTTACCAAATTTTGTCTGACATTGACATGCAATCATAAGTGCCAGTCCACACCTACACCAAATCTTGAGATAGACATATGTAGAATATACTTTCAGTACAATGACATCTCCCGATACTATATGTCAAACTGTCCCAAGTGAGGCCTGTGTACTTTAACAATATATCTATTTAGTCACAATATATTAACATCCATATCACTCATACTAGTGATTCACGCTCATTCAGATGTGTCAATGGGAAATTCTAGACATGACTCAGCTATGTTCACTTTTGGTGTTGGTCTTGCACTATGCATGGGGGGCAAAGATTTGGCACAAACTAAATGAGAGGTGTTAAGGTATGCTAGTCCAGTTTGTGTAACTCTGCATTTCATAAGAAATCTGGAGTTATGCAAGGCAGCACACATTGCGGACTTGCCTTAGTCTGCATCAGGAAGCCAATCCATAGATTGAAGGGTAGGTGTCTCACTGCCACAAGACTTTAATTTTGAACAATTAGTATAATTTGTAAACCTGGAAATGTGACAGAATGCATTATGTATACCGGTGTACCAAACCAGGGGAAACTTTAGATTGTGACTTTTCTGCAACTCATTCTTCCTGTGCTGCACCCATCAATGCACAAAAAAATGACAAACGCCTCTCAGAAGTGTGTGTATGCAGGCAGGTGTATTCATCTGGCTAAGAACCATGCTGCCTATAATGCAGGGCCTCTTGAACCATGATACAAGTGCCTGCATTGGTGTTTAACATGGCAAAAGTACACCACTAGTAGGAAAGCACAGTAATGTGCTGTATCCTGGTATCACTGTGCATTCCTGGATTGTAACTTTTACACAGTGCAGCAACTTGGCTTCACACCTTGAATTGTGTGAATGCTTCACAGAAATGCCACATAGGGGAAATGCTGCTCATGAGGCTGGCATATATGCCAATCAATGTGATTTTTTTAAATATACAAAATATGCGCTGGTTGATGAACGATGTAACAAATGTGGCAAATCTATACATATGTAAAAAACGCCACAGTCACACAATTGTATAATTCCAGTGGCCCTGCCTATATTGACATTGCATTCACATTAACATACCCCCACGTCAATTCCAAATTATTCTGTTGACAGGGGTTGTTGTGTTGGCACACTGTATGTAATTTCTTGCCAGGTGAAGAATACCTCGTCATACATATCACACTGTTACAATTATCATGGATCACTCATGACGTCACAGAGCTACAACCATGTACTCATTACACTTACTTGTCGTGTCAGGTTTCTGGAAGCTGTCCACTTCTCCCCAGTTGAGAGGCACATGTCCACTTTCAAGACATTGATTTAGAAATTGCAGTGTAAATGGTGCAACTACACACAGTTCACATTGAAGAACTAAGCACTATAACATCCCAGTGTAATGGCACATTTCAATACCCTTACACATATACGTATACATTGTCAGAACTTGGAATGCAGCTAGTCACCTTCAAGGTTAGAGATATCTCACATCACATCCCAGAATCATGGGTCTGGCATATGATGTTTTAAGTACTGCTGGCCAACATCATCACAGGCCCCCTTGCACCCTTATACAAGGGTGCAACCATTGGCACTAGGCACACAAAAGTCGTCCTCAGTGGCGTAGGTGGGGTTGGGGGTCAGGGAGAGTGGTCTGCCCCAGGAGGCGCTGTTTTTGGGGGTGGTGGCAAGCACAAGGTAAGTTTTCTTTTATTGAAAATTCTCCCAAATCGTCTGTCACCTCCTCCACGATCGTCGTCCTCTGTCCCCAGCACATCCTCCCCCCACTCATTGACGTCTGCCGCTAGACCCCCCACCTCACGCTCTTACCTGCTCTGGCCGTCACTGGGCGGTAAACACAGGGATCGCTCCGGGCGGCAAAAACTCTAGCTACGCCACTGGTCGTCCTGTGATGGGAAAGGACAGGAATGCACCATAAAGGTTAAAGATGATGCATTCTAGCCCTTTCAATTTGGCGTAGCAAAGCAAGGTGACTTGCTGTGCTCTGCATAATAATAATAAATAAATAATAAATAATAAATCCACATTTGTAAAGCGCACAATCACCCGTAAGGGTCTCTAGGCGCTGGGGGCCGTCGGGAAGATTAAGCAAGCTATTGCCCAGAGTCACATGGTGCTGGGCTAATCTGCCGCCGGTGCCGGGGATCGAACCGTGATCCCCAGATTCCGGAGTCAGTCGCCCTGGCCGCGGCGCCACACCTCTTCCACTTGGTACATACATACTAGCCTTGCCACACAGACATACCTTATACTGTGTGCAGTGGGGATGGGGATATGTAATGTGAATCTAGCCATAGGGACAGTTTGTCCAGTATAGTGTGTAATGTCAGCATCAGCTGAGTGAGCCAAAGCAGCAATACATCATATGTAACATTACACTGACATGCCTAAATATTCATTAGGGCAGGTTATATGTCAATAGTGACCCTCAATTGGGGAAAGGGCTACCATTACTTGGCCCCATAAGTACTTGATCCATACAACACAAGACAGATTTTTGTCAGGTGTGCTGCTTAGAGTGACCGTTTGATAGTGTGAGCCTCTGATACTTCTACCACTTTATGTCCCTCTCTCTTACCTTGTGTGTCACAAGGCATCCACACATTGCAGCTATATTTTGTGTTTTAATTTTATCATGACTAATATAGCAATATTACCACATGCTGATGGTACGTAAAAACATACCTACGAGGCCTCCGACACCCATACCCAGCAGGTCCACTGCATCCACCTCATATCACATCTGCCCAATGGTGCTTGAGCCCAATGGTGCTTGAGCTGCAAAAAAGTTTGGTCTTCTCCAAAAACCCGGGCCATGTACTACTGCACCCTCTCCCATCTGTTGTTTCAACCCTATGGGGGTAGGCTTGACTCACCCTACCACTGGAAGCCATCTGTGGCAGGTAGTGCATTACCGGTCATATCAATCCACCAACCTCTCACTCAGGATAGTTTTTGCTTCTACCCTTCCTAGGCATGGCCCTATCCCTCCTTAACCCCCTAAGCAATCAATTAACACCCCTTAAACAGTAAGCTATGCCTAAATTGCAAAACCCCGAAAAAGGACAAACACCCAACAATAAAAATACAGCTACAATTACACCTTACAACACAAAGACACAAAAAGTACGCAAAATAGAGAAAACAGGGACAGACCAGACACAGGCTACACAACAAACAGCAAAAGTCTCTCCACTCCAACAACAACCAGCTCCAAACAACAGACACTAACATAAAGTAATAGTACATTTCACCATTCCTTGTATTCAGCCTGCCACACCCTTTGCATCAATTCCTGGGTGTAGTGAGCACATTTTCGACATTTGTGTCAATTTTTCTGATGCATTGCTATGCAAATGTACATTACCTGATGCACTGCGCAGTTGCATTTATGCAGCTATGCTAAGGCCCAAGCAATGGCGGCGACGCACCAGTTTTGAGCCGTGCAACAGGCACGATGCACAGGTTCCGATCCACACAACAGGGCAGTGCGCCAGTATTGAACTGCACAACAGAGGCGATGTGCTGGTTCTGAGCCGCGTCACAAGGGCAATGGGCCGTTCTGATCCGCGCAACAGAAGCGATGAGCAGGATCTACAGAAGAAGCGTAGACACCTTAGGCCTACTTCCATGAGTCCAGTACTCATGTATCACCACTTGGGAGGGCAGACTGACAGATTGCAGAGTCCAGGTGCTGAAACAGGATTGTTGGAAGCCATTAAGCTCCCTGAGAATTCATAACAAGAGAGAGGCCAGTCAGTTTGCCCTTGGAGTCACTGTGTTCTAGGGATGTATGGGCAGTCCTTATCACCTAGTCAGGGGGAAAGCAGCCAGCAGGGCAGCCCAGCAAGGAAGGACTCCAGAGCTGATTTCTCCCATAACAATTTTTAAATGAGTTATCAGGGTACACAACTGGATGTCAAACACAGTCATATGTGCATTAAAAGGTTGATAATGGGCCCTCTGCCCCACTCTTTTAGGTTCCTGTTACTCAGGACAACTTATAAGGGAAGGAAAAAGAAATAAAACCTTGCCTGAACCTCCATTCGACTCTCTGATGGCCACACTTGTATAAGAAACAAAAGGCAGACTGTTCTTTTCACAGGACACGGAAAACGAGCAGGAGGTATGAGGACAACAGAAAATACTCAAGGAGTAAGAGAAAATGGACAAAAGAGATTACACGGAACAAGAAGACACTAAAAAGAAAATCGATGAAGAAAACGCCTCCAAACTGGTAGAGAGAAGACGGGGCAAGATCCTCAAGCAAGAGCTGTTTGAACTCCGCCAAAGTGAAGCCCAGGCAAGTGGAATCAATGGACAGGTTCATGCAGACGCCCAGAGCAAGGGTAAAGCATCCAGCACCCCAGACGGTGATAACCGCAGTACAGTAGAGTGTGGGAAGCCCTGGCAGTGTTACGATAACACCGCCACGCTCCAAAGGAGCGTTGCTTCCGCAGGTGCATAGAATGGCATGACACTTGGCAGAAGAGGGAGAGGAAACTGGGGAGACGGGAGGTTGTTGGGGAAAAAACAAACTACATTGAACACGTGCAAAGCTCCTAGTAGTGAGTCCTGAGAGAGCGCTGCATACTTAATTTTTTTAAGTAAAACATGTCTCTGTAACAACTCACTGAAAGTTCTGAAGATTATGGCGACTGCATATCTTAAAATTTGAGTTATTATAAACATGTTGTTTGTTTTCCAACTTAAATTTCCTTGATAATGCTTTATTAGCATAAAAGGGTGTATCTCAAAAGGCAGATAGAGACACACAACGCCCCGGGCGAGCGAAATAGATAAAGTTAAGAGAAAAGAACGCAAGGAAACAGAAGAGGCTGGAGAAGAAAGAAAATTTAGAGTAGCAAAATAACCTGTAAAGCAGAAGAAGATAGACAAGAAATTAAGTTAAAAAAAAACATAGAAAGGTGAAAAAGTTTCAAGAATAGAAACTTACCTGTGGTTTCTTCTCTCTCCAAGGGTTCTGGCAGAGAAAGAGTTGTGACCAGACCTAGGAGAATAAGGGAGAAGAAACATTGACTAAATGGGACAACCTCAAGACCAAAGGCCAAAGACACTTCAATATTCTAAAATACTGTAAAACTCTGGATTGCGATCACCTTAAGTATAAATGAAAATAACACGTACTAGACAAAGAGTCTGGAACTATCTTATGCCAAGTCACAGTTCACTATTCAGCTCAATCTCTCTCTTCCTGAGATGTGTTTAGACCCCTGCCTTGCTATGTATCACGGATTCACAAGACAGACTGCTCTCTCATACTCCAGTGTATGTCCCTCCCAGCCTGCAGTTTTGCATGATTATCAAACTCCATCTGGGCGGATTCCTCTGATCCTCATGCTTTTCCTTTGCAACAATGTTTTACCCATAAATGAACCCAAGGTCCTCAAAGTTATGTATAGGGGCAGGCACTGGTACAGTCAAAGCACATTCAGTGGCCAGTAGTGTAATCGACATGTATCATGCTACCACTAGCATTCTGACATGCAGCACAAACTCAGTCTATGCACACTGTTCAGTACTACAGTTTGTACTGTACTAGAGTGTGATACTTTGAACACACACACTACCAGCACATACACATTAACAATGTGCACACTGTTCCACATTTCAACAAATGTGTTGTGTATGTCTTGTACAGGCCTGTGCATTCTACAAATGATTCTATCATGCACACACTTCCAGATTAACCTGATGTTGGGCATGGTGAGTGAAACACGTAGCAGCAGAACATTATAAGAGGTGAGTGAGCCAGTAGGCCTAACTGCAGTGACCCATGGGTGAATGGTCATGTTCACTACTACTGATCACTACACAGTATGCTGCCATCCCCATGTTTGTTGTGTTTTACTTCTGGTGAAGGCAGTAGCGTAGAACAACTACGAGAGCAGATCTTTGGGTAGCTCTCCTGGTCCAACCAGACTGCAATCCATTACAGAGGCCTATGTCATGGCACACACTCATTTTCCATTTTCCCCTACGGGAATATACCAGCATTAGTGATCCACACAACAATACAGTTGGGCATTTAGGTAAGGGTTATAAAACTCTTACCATGCAGGAGAAACTTCCCACCCAACACCACCCTAGCACCATATTTAATAAAATTGCATATGTCCACAACCATTTGTGCTTGCATTGGCATACACACTTCACACATTACCCATCTCTGTCTTCCTGGTGTGATGTGGTGCTTGGTAGACATCCCCTTGTCTTACTTTGCTGAAAAATGCCACGCATTGCTACTTAAGCAGTTTATTACGTTTTGTTATGGGCCTTTGAGCCTCTTTGCATTACAGTGCAAAGCATGGTAAATGTGTATTGTATTAAGTGTGGGCAAATATAGTATTTTCATCAATTAGCCCTGGAAAGGTGTTACATGTGATGTTTTGTGAATTACCCAAGATCATATAATGAGTGCCACATTAAACACACTTTGATGCAGCCGAACAGAGCAAGACAACTTGCTGGGCCACACTGCTTACCATAGGGAGGTCAGGAATTTCCCATATCTATCTAGGTATGGTGCAATCTGCACCTATCCCTTTCACTGCAGCTCATTGACTTGCTGTGTGATTTGTTCTGAGTTAGAGACATGCCCCCATGTTTATCAACAGCTAAAAAATACAAATTAAACATGTTGAGGCCTACATCTAATTGACAAGATGTGGGTGACTATATAGGTGCATTCACACATACACCACACAATGGATGAGTTCTAAACAAATATTTATTGGTTGAAAAGTTGGCATTGTTTCTGTCAATATTGACGTCATTTACATTTTACTGTGAAAATAAATTATTCACAATTTGATCGTATCTATGCCGACCTGGAATTGTGTGGACAATCTCTCCCTCAGAGTATTCTGCCACTTCATGCTCATGTGGGATTGCCCCTCATAGTCCCATAGTACATTGGTCCCTAAACTAATAATATTTTGCACACTGTCGCAGGTGAATAGAGCAGGCTTCCACCTAACTTGTTGAGGCATCTAAAGCAGTACTTTAGTGCTCTAAACATGCACTCCACCACATTGCATGTTTTGGACAGAGCTGCACTGTATTTCTTCTGTCCATCCATCTGCAGATAAGTGAATGAGATCACCAGCCATGGCTGCAAACCATATCCCTGCTCACCTGAAAATAAACAACATCACAAGCCAATCATTGTATTCTTTGTGCCTTCAACATAAGTGCATATGTATCATTTGTATGCAGGCATTATGGAACACATGTATGGCCTGATTTAGATGTTGGCGGACGGGTAACCGCATCATAACGTTGATGGATGTCCCGTCTTCCGAAATATAAGTTGCATTACATATAATGGGATTTACATATATATCTAATGGGATTCATATTTCGACAGACAGGATATCCGTCGCCGTTGTGACGGAGAAACCCGTAATTTTAAATGAAAATAATATGTATTTGTTATTGTTGAAAACTGATTTACACATGCTTGCTGCTAAATTTGTGATTATTTTTACATATTGTACAGCATGATTGGGATACAACACAACAACATGAGAGTTAACGTGTTTAGACAGAATAAGCAAGTTTGTCTATTTGTATCTACTATATGTAAATTGGGGACACTGTGTGTACAATGGCTCCAACTTAGATGAGAGTCCTTTGCATCCATATTGAGATCTATAGTTTGGAATAATGACAGTAAGTTTGACAATTACAAAATAAATTTGACATATTTTCAACTATGATGTGCTTGGTTACCTACATGGTATGCCACTGCCTTACATTGTTGTATATGGATACGGCCTACATGGATATTTCATTTTGGAATAATCATACTTGAGGTTTTGTTTTCACCATGGCAAGTTGTCTGGACAAACTTAGACTGGCACAAAGGAATAGAAATGTGACCCTTTTCTGTATGAGACCTAATTATGTTTGAAGACTGACTTGGTCCAACAGACCTGTACAGTAAAGTTTCTGTCAGAAAATGTATGTATGTGAAATTTCAATGCTGATAGGCCTTGATTCA
The DNA here is from genome assembly GCF_964261635.1 of Lissotriton helveticus. Taxonomy (NCBI): domain Eukaryota; kingdom Metazoa; phylum Chordata; class Amphibia; order Caudata; family Salamandridae; genus Lissotriton; species Lissotriton helveticus. The sequence continues at coordinate 252,240,689 of NC_136061.1, forward strand.
CCATTTCTTGATCATAAATATGTAGATTTGTTTGCGGTAATTACACTGTGGTACCTTTCCTTCATCATTATGTGAGCTAGGTTTATTCCTAGTGTATCACTTCTATATTGGCTTACGTAATAGTTGTGTGACAATTACTTTGATTAAGTAGAATGCAGCATAAGTAGGCAATTTGGGCATTTATGTAATCATCTATTACGTTGATGAAGAATGTCATGTGTCTCATAATAAATGTGCATTATTTGACAATGAATGTTGTAATGGCTCCTGTATACCTGTCATTTGCTCTCTTTTAGTGTGACTTATGTACCTATAATACATATTTGTTACATTTATTGATCCATCACTTTCAGTGCATGACAGTAATTGATATTTGATGATTATTTCACGTTTGTGGTCCTAAAAAATTCATCAGCTATCAGATATACTGTCATGTGTGAAACAGATACTTTAGGTGTGAATATTTTGCCTACAACATTTTAAAGTCAAGAGAATTAACATAGATTCCTACCTTGATACACCATTGCACACACACACACACACACACACACACACATTGCACTCATTGTTGAGGTTGTTCCTTTAATGTTATCAACAAATGTGGGGAACATGGTTCTACATTTGCTGCCAATGCAATTATACTATTTGTGATTCTACCAGCTCACACAGCATTAAAGGTCCCAACACTTAGCGCTAAGTATTTTTTCATCCTTTCATTTCTGAATCTGTGAGATAAAAACACATGAGGACATCATTGGCTACAAGTTTCAGTGACACACTACCACTAGATGCACATCACAAACGATCCAAACACAGAGATGGGTATTCAGTCATTCCTTTCAAAACAGGCGCAGTATTGGTAATGCTGCTTTCCATTAAAATGTGTAGGCCATTCACATAAAGGCCAAGCTCGAACCACTCATTGATGAGACTGTGGCAGAAAATCAGGGCCGGACTGGCCATAGCGGGCACCTGGCGTTTACCCGGTGGCCCGCCAGGGTGAGTGCCGGTTTTTGGCCCCTGGGGGACCGTTTTTGTAACCGGGGGTCGGCAATATCGGTCCCCTGTAACAAAATCGGCCGAAACCAGCTCTAACAAACAGGTACTGGGGTGTGAGTTTAATGATGACATCCAACATAGATGGGAGAAAAGCAGAAAATGCTCCCTGTGAGACGCCTGCCAATCTGGACACTGTGGTTTAGAAGGATCATGATTCTAACATGTGTAGCACAGACATCAATTTAACATGTGCTGGAATGGCATGGGTCCTTGTAGTTGTTGTCTGGAGACTTGGACTATCTTCTCCAGCAATTCTATGACATAGACCCTCTTCAGTCTGTAAAACTGTATGAACTCCTCCTCCATGAGGTAAATGAGGGATATGCATTGGCAGAAAATATGTTTATTCCTCCTTCCGTGTCTAAATTGTTGTCTCTGAGCTCCTCCCAGTTGCAGTATAACATCCTCCATGGTGTAGTTGAACTGGTCAACGTGTTCTGTGACAGTAGGGAATTTGAATTACAGCCACTGCATCATTTTTAAGCCTGGTTTGGCGAAACGCAGCAATTCTGGCGCATTTATAGCTTTGTGTGACAATTGTACATGATGCATAACTCAGTGCTACCCTTATAAATACCACTGCGCTATGATTGCGCTGGATTTTGCAAAGGAACACCTATGTTGCATATATTATTCCCAATGTGCCGCAGCATGATTCGGTGCTGCTTTTGCACCTCTCAATACTTGAAAAGCAACACATTTCTGTAGATGCGTAGTTTTTTAAATGTGGCATATTGCTTGAGCTGGCCTTGTGTCACACAACTTCATGCAAGGTCAGCGCACACCCTTGATAAATATGCCCCAAAGTTCAGAAGGTACCAAGAGGCTAGAAACTATTGGACTATGTACCCTCAGCTGAGCTTCTACAACGGACAGCCTTTAGTACAAATGCAACTGAATCGCCTAATTTGTATTTTATCCTTGTAGAGTCAGTCCTCCCTGTCTCATACCTTCAATACTGCTTCTTCTTATGGAGGAGAGAAAATCTAAACTGACAGATTTCTCAGAGTTGATCAGAGACATCACAGCAAGAACAAAGACATGGATCTTAATTATGCTTGTGATCCAGACTTTGGAGATTTGATAAAGGGATAATAGAAGAACAGATCAGAGAACCTTTCTTTGGGAAAAAAGAAGGTTGAAGAACAATACCACTCTCTAGCAATTAGGGGTGCTAAGTCACCCAAGGCTAAGCTGATAGAACAGAAGGCACAACCACTAGATAAAAACAAGAGAAAAAATAATCATACCCCACAGATCAATGGCCAAGAGTTTTGAAATTACAAGTCCGTGAGAGGGTTTAAAAGAACTGTAATGTTCTAGGTATGAAGAAGATGGACACCCCATTTCTTAAAGTTTATACCCTCAAGCTCTTGTTCGATAAGAACAAAAGCTCACATGCTACAAAAGCTCCCAAGGTAGATGATATATTAAGTAAGTAAGTCATTTTATTTGGTTCAGACCTCAACTGAGATCAACAAATGCAGATATAAAATTATTATTATTGAGTTAAAATAATTGAAATAGTAAAACTTTTAAGACACACTATAGAATGGAAAAGTAATAATATGTTATTGTCTACTTATACAACAGTCAATAAAATAAAAAATAAAAATGTTAAGATTGTGCGCTTTACCTTTAGAACAGCTTCAAGAAACGTTTAAAAAAGCTAAACAAGTTATGGCATACAAGTTCATTGACTGGAGAGTTACACAACATAATTAAATCATGAGATAAAACAGCATTATACTTTAGTTGAATTGGAGTTATATATTGTCATCGAGCCTCTACCATACTCACATTAGGACAGATTAATAAAACGTGAAGCAAATCTTTTCGACCCCCTTTGCACAATTCACATATGCCTTTAGAGTAATTTGTACCGTCCCAACTGGCTAAGTATGTTGCTAATGGGAGTATACCCAAACGTAAAAGCAGGATACAGTGCTCTTTTTGAAATCGTAAATAGGGAGCATAAGTTTTAAATTCTATATTTTCTGCGAACGCTTTATAATGCTTCAACTGAATGCAATAATCTTTATCCATTTCATAGCTGATTCTAGGGGCCAAATGTTTTAAAAACAGTTTCAAGAGCGCTGGAGACCACTCCTGTAAAAGTGTAACAGTGCATTGTAAAATCTCAAAGGCTTTTAACATATTCCTATTGAAAGTATACCCCGAAGCTTCCTCTCTAAGTCTACAGGGCGGAATTTGTGTAATCGCGTAACGCAAATCTCTACAAGGCGGTAAAAAATCTCCTGGAACACACAGAAATTCCGCAAACACGCAAAATTGCTTGTTCGCGATGCTTTTTTCTTTTCGCAATTGCTGTTTGCGTGCTCGGGGGAAATATCTTGCGAACATACATTTTGAGAACGCAAACAAGTAAAAAATTTCGCGAACTCGCGGAATACAGAATTTTGGGCAATTTTGCGTTCTCTGCGGATCGCGAAATTACCCAAATTCTGCAAATTCCATGAGCGGAACGGGATTTACCGCCCAGGCCTAGTTTTAACAAATGCCATAATGTGTCTGGCGCTTCATGTAAAAGGTTGTATGCCCACCTTATGATATTGGAAATTACTAGAGCTGAAATTCCCGTTAGAGATAGCTCAAGACGAAGAGCTTGAACTGGTACCAACTGCAACACTTTTACCAATTTTCAGAGTGTGGTTCCCTCCTTTACTTTTATAGATTGCCGGGTTTTAATGGATGATATAGAGGATTTCATAGGAGACCGAACTGTTCATATTTCAATAATTTGGCTGCCTTGAAGAAGAGTAAGGAGTTGGCAAATTATTCTAATGTTTGCGATGAATCAATGAATCAATTGCATGCCTACGTTTAACATTATGCCATGGTTCCTTGTAGCACAGCAGCTGTAGGATGTCCGATAAAAGATATTAGGGATGGTCAAGATAGGTGGAGCAGTAAAGTAAATGGTTTTCATTTTGAGTCAGCATGAATGAATGAAGCCACCTAGAGAATAATGACAGTCAAACAGTTGGATATACAAGTTTAGAGTCTGCAAAGGACTTCAAAATGCCTGGTAAAATCATGGATAATGATTACATTATAATATTCATGCTGTCAGGACACTCCATGGTCAGCTGGAGGGACATTCCTTAAAATGCAAGAAAGATGTGCTAAAATAGAGCCCTTCAAGTATCTGAAGAAGTAACAAGTTGTTGCTGCAAGTGCAAAAAATAGTCAACACACCAAACAAACCCAACTATAACATCTGTGGTATTCATTCAAGGATTGGACCCACTGTAGACCTCTAGTCCTATTTTGAAAAAGGCTAATTAGTGATTCACCTTTATATACATAAGAAAATACCTTGCCTAAAATAACCTAGAACAAAGCGTCAGACCATAACACAAAAATGTGTTTCATGAAAACCTCAATAAATGGTAGAGCCTTTTACATATGGGTTTGGCACTGTCGTATGCCCCCCTGATCACTTGATAATTAATACCTTCAATGAGTATATCACACCTAGGTCATTCCACTCTGCACTGGAACCTGCAACAATACTGCCATGTTATAGTGAAATAGCTGAGTTCTAAATAAGTAAATGTCCACGTTTAGTGTCCTGCCTCTTGGTCTATGAATGGCAGATATATCTGGGCTCACTGGTTCTGAAAAGGGCTCAAATAAGAAACTAGTACAAAGCTGATAGCAAACATTTTACTAGCTCTGATAGGAAACAATCAGGCTCTTCATGGCGAAATCCAAGCAGGATAAAATAGTCTTTCCCTCTAATTACATGGTTCACTAGCCAGCCCCAAATAATAGTTGCCATTTTTGAGGCCGGAACATTCCAGGTTCTTCTCCAAAATCCAATGTAAATGTATCAGCTTCCGCCTCACATGTGTAACACTGAAGTATACAAAACAGTGATAGATGGAACGCTTGACTTAATCTCAGCCACTGGTAATCACTAAGGGCGTTATCCCAGCCCATCATTATTTTGCATACAATGCCACATTATTGTGGACCTAGTCATATGCAAATCAATCTTAATCCTGCTCCAATCATAACAATCCTGTCTGAACTGCCAGGCCAGATCCTAATAAGGGCGAAAAACATCTTGGGTTGCTTGTGTTCTGAAAGTTCCGCCTGGACTGTTTCTATTGGAGCATGGTGAAGTCTGATTTGCATATGGGTGAGTCCAAACTGAGGTGGCATGGTTAGAGGTGGGTGACTCACTGAAGGCTCGAGCGAGGCTCGAGCCCGAAGCCTGGTTCTGGCCCAGGGTCAGCTCAAAGATTCTGTTGAACTTAAAGGCCAATAACAAGCCAAGCTTTCAAGTAGCTTCTGCCTATCATCAATGCATGGGACCTTGTGTAGTGTAGCTTGTAGCTTGTACTCATGTGAAGAGCTCCAATACCTTTGGGTCCAGTTTGTGCTATATTTAAAAAACTGTAGAAAAATGGACTAAGAGGTAAAAACAAAGCCTGTAGCTTAAGGGAAGATGAATAGATACCCATTTACTGGATGATTTGTCTAAAATGAAACCAGAAAACCTGGATAAATTGCAGCTCCTTGCATGAATGGTGTGATCATAGGCAAATATCTAATTTCACCAAAACTCTTTTTTCTTCATTATGGGTATGAAAGTACTATCAAATATCTGACTTCAGACTACTAGTTGTACAAAACTATCAGTATCAGCTGCTTTCGAATGGGTGTTGAGAGGGGAGGGAATGGGGGGGAATAAAATATAAAAAGGGCACTTACCTGAATACCACCGGCCGCTGCCTCTCCTCCATCCGCTCTGCTGCAGGAAGCTCACAGCCTCCCAAAATCTCCTGGCCAAATACGTTGCTGCCTTGCGGCAGCATTGTAATTGATCTGAGCGCCATGTCTTGGCGCTCAGAGAGGGGCAGGGTGGTTGGGCATGTTCTCCACCCAGCCTGTATAATACAGCCTGTTAGGGTTTGGGATTTCTGCTTGGCTAGGGCTTGCACCTAAGCCAGGCAGAAACCACCAATCAAGTCAGGGCAAGGGAGTTACACGCTGAAGATAACCCCTGCTCACCCCCTTGGTAGCTTGGCAAGAGCAGTCAGGCCTATCCCAGAGGCAATGTGTAAAGCATTTGTGCAACACACACACAGCAGCAAAACACTAGGCACACTACAAAAGAAACTGTTGCCCTCTGCCCGGCGGGGCAGCTGTAGGACAGTGGCTCTGGCACCACTGTGACTGTGGAGCCCCACTGTGGGACTCCTTCCACAAAAACTGCAATGGCCCCCAAACTCTGCAGCTGTCCGCGCTCTCACAGGGCAGCTGGGATCAGCACAAAGGACACTCACTGTGCCCTGAGAACCCCACTAGGACTGTATCCACAATTGACCCTCACGTTGCAGCTGCCAGTCACTGCGGCGCAGCTCTGAAGAACAGTAAAAAAGTACTGGCACTAAACGTGCCTAGGAAGCACTGACACTGCTCCGCTTTCAGCCCTGCATGTGCACTGACAAGGTGCAAATTGGAGCCCCTCTCCGGGACTCTGAAACACAAAAATCGCCCCCTTGGTGCAGCTACCTGCAATGACGACGCAGCTGTGCAGAACAACACTGGCACATACGGTGCCTCTAGAACCCCCTCTACTGGGCTCCTCCTGGTTCCCTCACTAGGGCACCCATGATCCTCAAGATTCAGCCTTCACTCACCGGGGCAGGCTTGGAGGCTCTGTTTCCTTTCCGCTGAAGGAAGCGTCAGCACGGGGAGCCCTCGAGGCTCTGGTCAGGGTTCTCCGCTGGGGGCTCCTCCTGGAGGCTCCGTCTGGTCTCTGGGTTCTTCCTGGAGGCTCCGTCTCCTCTCAGGGCTCCCATCGGCACGCGGGGGCCACGCCGCCTTAGCCAGCATGCCCGGCATCCTCTTTCCTGCCGGCTGGCCACGCCTCCAACCCGGCACAGCCGCCAGGCTTCCGGGTCGGGCCACGGATGTGATTTCTCCTCTCAAGTGTGGGTTGGGCTCCCGCCATAAAATAATACCAATGCAGGGTGGGCTCCCGCTCGGAGGGGCACACAACAGCGTGGTGGGCTCCCGCTCTTAACTTAAAATGCGGGGTGGGCCCCCGCCAGATAAGCACACAGATGCGGGCTGGGCACCCGCTCCCACCGCCATCCTTAAAACGCGGGGTTGCATGAACTCAGGGTAGGTTCCCACTTCAAAAAGGCAGAAACGCGGGTAGGCTTCCGCTTCAAAAAGGAGCATAAAACAGCGGGTGGGCTCCGCTTTCCCTGGCAAGGCGGGGGATCCCCACGTCGGGATTCCCTCCTAAGACATGCAGCCCAGCACTGCAGGCAACAGAAGTCACTCCTGCCCTTAGGGAAACCACAAGGTGCTAGGAGCCAGGGATTTCAAAGCTCCACTGGCACAAGGCTTGGGCCAGGCAGGCCGGCTCACAGGGCAATACAGCACGGAGGTAAGCCCTCGTGGCTGTTCCTCCTGGGGCCCAGCAGCAGCAAGCCCCCTTCCCCAAGTCACAAGGAAGCACTCCTTCATGGGGTCACAGCCCCAATATTTATATCAACATTTGCTTTGTCTGCCCTGGCACAGGGCTTGGGGGAACCAGCCTAAACTGGTTCTGGGGGTTTTTGGAGCACTTTGTTGACAAGGCTCCTCTTCCCCTTTGTCAGGTGGGGGCTCGTCATCAGACACACTGCAGGGGTGCGGAGCCAGCATTCACATAGGTAAGCACAGACCTATTCAGGGTCAGGGGAATACTTCTCCCAGTACTCCAAATGCAGATGCCCTATTCAGTCTAGCACTGACTCACACTGCCCTCCCTGGAGCCACACACACCTCGCCAGCCCCTGTCACTCCAAAACCAGAAGTGCAATACACATCAGGCAGGCAGACACGTACCACACAGACATGCCAACTTCCAGAAGTGGCACTTCTAAAATAGTTAAAATTAATCTGCGCACCCCATTGTGCAGCTTTTATTATTACTATTCCAACCATACCAAACTTTACCACACTGTTACCACTGAAACACTTATCAGGGAATCCCCAATGCATTCCTACGGGAGGGCAGCCTCACAGTAGTGAGAAACTAAAATGGCTGTTTGTCACTACCAGGACATGTCACACTCTTAAGGTACATGTCCTACCTTATACCTACAATGCACCCTGCCAATAGGGCTGGCTAAGGCCTACCTTAGGCTTGACTGACATGCAGTAAAAGAGGGGTCACAGACATGGCAGACGCTTTAGGTGCCACATCACAGCGGCAGTAACACTGCGCACACAGGCCTTGCAATGGCAGAGGCCTGAGATAGGTTTGAAAGGCTACTTTGGTGGGTGGCGCAATCAGTGCTGCAAGCCCACCAGTTGCATTTAATTTACTGGTCCTGGATATCTGAGATACCACTTTACAGGGGACTGACAGGTAAATTAAATAAGCCAAACAGGTATAGACCAATGTTATCATATTTATCACAGAGAGCACATGCACTTTACACTGAAAAGCAGTGTTAAAGTGCCCAGAGTCCTAAAACCACTAGCACCATGTCAGAAAAAAGGCTAGGAGGAAAGCAAAAAGTTCAGGGATGACCCTGCAAAAAGGGCCAAGCCCAACACAGCATATATAGAATATGCAAAGTGCACGATCCTCCTCCCTGTGACAGGGGGAGCCCAGTCCCACCCCTCCCATACAACCTGGCTTTTATTCTATGTATTGTGCTTGCAGTTGCAGCACTGTGGCGACGCTCCATCCACATTAGCGGAGGAGGCGCCACTCTTAGTAAGTACTACACACCGTCATGCTATAATGTGCCCTATTAATGTCAAAGCTTACGCATGTTAAAGAAATTTAAAAAAAATATTTTGAAGAGACTTGATCATATTTTACATGATATTTGTTTTATGAGTTTCATTGCAAATATTTTCAGGCCTCAGCTCGGCTCGTGCACAAGATCGTAGAACCGAGCCAGACGCTGATTTGGCTCTGGCTCAGCTCTGCCTGTTAATATGTTGGCTTGCCCACCTCTATGCATGGGGTCCAAAATAATAATGGGCTGGTATGCGGCCCCAAGTAATTACCAGTGGCTGAGATTAATTCAAGCATTTCATCCATCACTTTCGTACACTTCCGTGCCTCACTTGTATAAGGCATACACAGTTTGTGTGTGCTTTCCACCCACCTGATTAGCATTTCCATTATTGGACAGTCACAAGGCACCAATGCCACGTCATCAAGGAGCCAGAAGAAGAGTCTGAGGTGCTAATGGTGGTGTTCAGGAGCAACCAATCACTGAGGGCCAGATGTAGGTAAATTTTATTTTCCGACCTCTTAAATACCGAGTCATACCGACTCGGTATTTCAGAGGTCGGAAAATAAAAATACCGAGATGTAGGTAAATGCAGATGTGCAATTACCGAATCGGAAACAGTTGGTAATTTCCGATGCGGTAAATACCGGCCAGTTAATGCCCATGCATTCCTATGGGCTTTGAAGCCCATAGGATTGATTGGGCATTTACCGGTCGGTATTTACCGCATCGGGAAATACCGACTGTCACAAGGGTGCAGGGGGTGTCACTTTGACACCCTCTGGCACCCCCAAAAGAGGCTCGGGTGCCATGTGGCAGGCATACCTGCCCTAAGGGCAGGTCTGCCTGTCATATGGCATAGGTGTGCATGCACACATGTGCATGCACACCAGAATCGGTATTTTACCATCAAGTATTATTTGATGGTAAAATACCGATTTTGTACTGCTTGTGGGACTCAGAAGAGTCCCACCTACATACCAATTTACCGGAATCCGTAATGTTACCGACTCGGTATTTTACATACTCGGTAAATTTACCTATCGGTAAATTTACCGAGTCTGTAAAATACAGGCACCTACATGTCAAATTGCTTTTACCGGGTGGTAACGGCCGAATTCGGCCGTTACCACCCGGTAAAAGCCTACCTACATCTGGCCCTAAATACCTTAAAGGTTACTTATCCTTCCAATAGACCTAAAAAAAAAGGGTGATCGGTGAGGGGGGGTTTAGGGTTGAGGGAAATATAGCATTTAAAAAAAAGATGTGGGAGTTTCTCATAATTTATGACTCCAGGCAAGGTAAAACAGGAAAACTGGTGGCAGTAGGAAGGCAATGTAACAGGTTCCCTCCCAATCGAGGGGCAGACGAACGTATGCAGTTTGACCACAAATAAAATAAGAATGACGTGAAGCTTTGAAAATAGATTTCCCACTGTCACTATACTTGACAATAGTAGTACAATCACTATGTCCTACATGTACGGAACCATTATTTCGGACACATAATTCGCCTTTGACTGGTAGTACTGAAATAGCAGGTAAGTCTGGAGTAGTATCAGACTGAACATTCGGGACCATGAAATTCGAAGAATAGTTACCTAAATTATACACTTCATTTTCTAGATCTAACCCGGTTCTGTGGGGGAGACCTTGCTTGTCTGGAAAACATGTACTGTTAAGAAAAGACATATCTGTTGAGGATGACGTTAACGTGGACCATGCTCCACACGAACCATTGTGTGAAAAAGGATAAGGAAAGAGTGGCAGAACTCCCTTCGGTATCTGGAAAGGGGGGAGTCGACCACACACCCAACAATTAGTGGCATTGCTGGTCTGATGTGAGTAATGTAACATGCGGATGAAAGAATTATTTTTCATAGCGAGGCGGTAAGAGAGTTCATGAGGAGGCAGATCACTAAACGTGTGCTCTACTGTAGCATTAGCAGACTTATTTACATGAAGAACTGGGAAATACAAGAAAAATGCATAACTGGTGCAGGAAATCATAATGCTGAGAAATAATATGAAACATAGAAAAATGATACATCGAATTGAGTTTTGACTAACTCTCTCACTATGGGGGTCTATTTTATACATGTCAGAAACAGTCTAACCGTTTCACCTAGGGGAGGACTTAGACAATCAAACTGGCTGACTTATTTTACTAGACCGGAGTTTCAACTTATACTCCTGTTGCGGAGTTTTCTCTAACAGGGGAGGGTTTGTAGCAATGTCTTTTGCGGGACAGTCCTTGAGAACAATATTTTGGCAATCCTTCAAATCCTGGGAAATGTTCTTTGAGACGGGTTTCAGTCCATAAAACTTTTTTATATGTGAAAGGTGCACCCAGCCTTTGCGACCCTCCAACTACACGGCTGTACGGGTGGCGAGGAGGACCTGTCGGGGCTCTTTCCAGCGTGGCTCCAGCGGACTTGAGCGGTCAAAATTGCGAACCAAGACCATGGATCCTGGAACGATTTCATGCGGTGCCACCTCGGTATTGTCTGGAAATGCGGCGGCAACCTGTGAACGACAAGAGTTGAGGGCAGACATCAAGGAAGCTAGGTAATCTGTCAGCATATTGAAACATCGGTAATACTTCGGGGTCTAGGAGTACCCCACATGTTAGGGGGGCGGCCGAAAACGACCTCATACGGGGACAGACCTGATCTGGAATGTGCGACCATGCGCATATAAAATAAAGCGACTGGCAGAGCTACTAGCCAGTCCACACCTTTCTCTTTACATACTTTGGCGATTCGGATTTTCAGAGTCTGGTTATGTCTCTCTACGAGACCGGCTGCTTCAGGATGGCGTACACAATGAAACTTCCACTGGTACCCCAACAAAAGGGAAACATGCTTCATTAACTCAGATGAGAATGGCTGGCCGTTGTCAGAATATACGACTCTAGGGAGTCCATAACGGGGGAAGAACTCACGAACCAACTGCTTGGCAGTGGTCGTGGCTGTGTAATCTGGGACTGGATATGCCTCTGTCCACCTGGACAAAGCGCATACAACTACAAGGACATACTTGAAACCTCGACATCGTTCCATCTGAATATAATCCATCTGGAGGACTTCAAAAGGGTGGTCAGGGGGCTGGAATCCACCTTGTTCCACCGGGACACTTTTACCTGGATTAAACTGACAACATATCATACAGGTACGGACTTTCTGCGTGGCTGCAGCTCGTAAATGCTTGTTGAACCAGATGTTCTGGATACTGTCTAACATAGCTTTTTCTCCTAAATGTGCTGGACTATGTGCGGTATTAATAATGACTTGAACCATAGAGTCGGGGAGAAACCATGTGGCTCTACCCTTCGTTAACCATCCTTGATCTGTCTGGACCCCTCCTTGTTCGGACCATTTCTTGATTTCTTCGGGAGTAGCATGTAACTGTATGTCTATGACATCTTGTGTAGGGTCTTTAACTGTCATACATGTAATCGGATCTGGAGTGTGTGTCATGTTAACTGGAATGTCTAGAGTCTGTGCTGTAAGCTTGGCTGTGCGATCTGCTAGATCGTTACCTTGAGAAATGGTGTCAGTAACTTTCGTATGTGCTTTGCACTTCATGATAGCGATAGATGTCGGTAAATGTATGGCATCTAACAGAGCTTGAATAAGGAGACCATGCTGAATCTTGGTTCCATGAGAAGTCATGAAACCTCTCTCCTGCCAGAGCACTCCGAAGTCGTGTACAACTCCAAATGCGTAGCGTGAATCTGTGTAAACATTAACTTTCAAGTTCTTGGCGTGTATGCAGGCTTGTGTCAGAGCAACTAGCTCTGCTGCTTGAGCGGACAGGGTGTCAATACGGTGTGTTTCAATAACTTCGGTGTCAGTAGTCACTGCATACGCGGCGACTAGTTCTCCTGTACTTGTTCTCATACATGAACCATCCACATAAAGTGTCAGGTCGGGGTCTGGTAACGGAATATCTGTCAGATCTTGTCTTGGCTTTGTCGTAATGTTAACTACTTCCACGCAGTCATGTGTGGCAGAATTCGGAGTAACTGATGGTAACAGTGTAGCAGGGTTCAGGATGTTGCAGCGTCTGATTTCTATGTGTGGCTGGAACAGTGTCAATTCATAACCTGTTAAACGTGCAATTGTCAAGTGCTGAGTTTGTGTTCGGTTTAAAAGAACTTCCACGGAATGTGGAACTTGTACTGTCAAGGAGTGTCCTAAGACTATGGAATCACTTTGTCTGATAGCTAGGGCTGTGGCTGCAACTGACTTGAGGCACGCAGGCAGAGCCTGGGCTACAGGATCTAATGTGCTCGAAAAATAAGCACAGGGCTTGTATTGTCCTGCTTGATCTTGTGTGAGAACAGATAATGCTGTACCTTCGCGTTCAGTGACGAAAAGTGTAAAAGGCTTACTGTAGTTCGGTGTCGCTAGAACTGGAGCTTGGCATAGGGCTTTCTTTAACTCATTGAAACTAAGTGTATGTTCAGATGTCCAAGGGAGGACAGTCGATACGGCTGCCTCCTGTGTCGTTAACTGTATCAGTGGCTTGGCTAGAAATGCATACTGAGGAATCCATTGTCTGCAGTAAGAAGTAAGGCCGATAAAAGCACGTACCTCCTTCTGGGTCTTGGGCTGAGGAAGACTCGCTATTAACTGGATACGGTCTGGTGTCAACTGCCTACCCCTCTTGGACAGTAAGTGTCCTAAGTAGACCACTTGCTGGACACAGAATTGAAGCTTAGAAGGGGACACCTTGTGCCCCATCTCGGCTAGGAAACACAAGACTGTAAGAGATGCTCGCTCGCAAGCACGTTCAGAACGGGCTGTGATCAGGAGATCATCAACATACTGGAGCAGGGCAGTGTCAGTTGGCATGTGAATGTTGTCTAGTTGTCTTTTAAGTGCTTGACTGTAAATGCTAGGGCTTTCTGTGAAACCTTGAGGAGCGCGTGTGAACATATAGCTCCTTCCATTTAAACAAAATCCGAAAAGGAACTGGCTGTCTGGATGAATAGGGACACTGAAAAACGCGTTCTTGAGGTCGATTACAGTAAAGAACGTGGCTTCGGAATCAATGGCTGTCAATAGGGAAGAGATATCTGGAACGACTGGGTACTGAGGAATAATACATTTATTAAGTTCTCGTAGGTCAATCACTAATCGATATACTGGGGGTGCATTTGGATCAGTACGTTTCATGACTGGAATGATCGGGGAATTGCATACATTGGAGTCAGTTTCTACAACCACTCCTTGAGCCATGAGCTCGTCAATAATTTTGGATAAGGCTGCTACAGCCTCAGGTGGCAATCTGTACTGTCTGATTCGTGGTAACACCACACCTGGCTTGAGAGTCACACGATAGGGTGTGATTTGCATATAACCAACATCAGTTGGACCTTGCGCCCATAGATGCTGCGGAACATTAGACAATCTGGGATCAAAATCTCGTAATACATAGTGACCCTTAAAGTCACGTAGGAACAATCGTATTCCCTCTGGGGAACAGCATATAACTGCACCTAACTCTTTCAGTGTTTTAATGCCTAATAGGTTTTCTGGACATGACTTAGTAAGTAACAGATCAGTAGTGCGGGACAATGGACCTACTTCTAGAGTAACTGGCTTTGATATTTCATTTACAATGGGTTTTCCTGAAAATCCAAGGGAAACATTTCTTGAGCCTGAGAGCGGAGCCCCTGGAACTTCGGCATGACTAATTGTGGTCCTACTTGCCCCTGTATCAATCAAAAACTTTCTGTCTTTCCCTAATACTTGACTGTGAACATAGGGACCTTCTTGATCTACAGGTATCTCGATGAGAGGCAAGCCTACCTCCCTCTCTAGGCTGTTTCATGAATACTGCTGGTACTCTGGATACTCAGACTGTGCATACTGGTACATCTGCTGTGTAACGTGCTGTGTTGCAGCAATAGGCTGCGGTACAGTAACTGTCTGTTGTGCATTCTGTGGCTGAGGAGTCTGTGAAACTTGTTCTTGTCTAGGCGGACGTGGTCTTTCTTTAGTCTTACCGGTAGCTATGTTGTGTTTCAGAACTGCACACTCGTTTATAAAATGACCTGGCTGTTTACAATAATTGCAGTTCCCTTTAACGGGAGCTGCAGGATGACTGGCTTGATTCGGACCCCTCTTCTGACTGTCTTGAGGAACAGATTGTGCAACTAGTACTTTCATTTTCGTGTCTTTCATACGTTTTCTCTCGTGTTCTTGTTCTTCCCTGATCCTATTCTGGTGGTATTGGAGCATCTGCAACATCTGGGACGGGGTATTAGCTTGCCAGGTACTTTCGACTTTCAAAACTCGATTTTTAATTTGTGGACTTGAATTCTCGACTAATTTAGTAATAAAAAGGTGAGGGTATGACTCACTATTTGTCTTGAGGCCACTGTTGATGCTAAAACATTTCTCAAATCTGGAATAAAAATCACTAATATCTTCGTCTTGTTTCTGTTTACAGGCTGAGATTGCATCCCAGTCTTCTTTTCTAGTTGTCAATAATCTGGGTAAAACTTGTATTAATAATTCCGGTAATTCTTTACATTTCGCTCCAAGACCGGTACCTGGTACTCGTGCCTTGTCTTCAGCTTCTAGAACTGCCCAATCGATCTTTTTCTCTCCCACCTCCCATTCTTTTTCCTTGAGCTTTTCATACACCCCTGCGGGCAGCAGAACTTTTAACATTTTAATTATATCTGGATACGTGTATTCTCCCATACGGAGCATGTCTTTTAATTCTCTATGGAACCCTGCTGGATCTTTATCATGACAGGGAATTAATTTCTTCATCTCTAGGAGTTCCATCTTTGTAATCGGAGTGTAAACAAACACTCGTTCTAGTTCGCCACCCGTTCCTCTAACTGGGTGGACTTCTCGTAACGGATTCTGTCTCTCTATGTAAAATGGTTTACTTTCTGGGGGTGAGACATGAACAAAATGCGGGTTCAGAAACGTTCTATATTTGTGACGCTGTTCTAGAATGACACTAATTAAGTCGGTACCTAAACCTTTCCATCTATACTGGAGTAGCTCGTTCAGGACATCGTGTAACGGGCCTGGATCAGAGTGCTGACCTTCATACAATGAAATGAGGTGCTGAATCATATACATACCCGCCAGTCGTTGTTCGGCTGGGGGCATTTTCAGAAACATTTGTGCCACTATTTCGTCTGAAAAAGTGGTAGAATCAGTAATCCATCGGACTGCTGATCGGGCTAGTTCTTGTTCATGCATGGTACTCAACTCACTGTAACCGATTCGTGATTTCAGAATGTGATCGGTAGCTTGAAACACTTGTTCTAGAGAACCTTGTTCTGGTGCTGGATGATGAAAAATAGACTTGTGTTCTAGGCGTAAATGGCGATCTGGAAATCTAGATTTTCCTACATACGCTATTCTGTCGGGATTCTCGTCGTCTAACTCTTCAGGATCAGAGTTACTTTCTTTCTCGCTTACTTGTGCTGCTTTACGCTGTTCGTGTAACTTTATTATTTCTTTACGGATTTTCTTGTACATACTCTCCATAGCACCGACGGTCTTGTGCTTACCCTCGGCTATATTATCACTCCACCTTGTCAGGGTTTTCATTTCAGCCGGATCTTTAGACGGGTAATCTTGTTCTCTTATTAGACAATTGATCAGAAACTTTAATATCATGAGCTGGGTCTCAGCTTTCCTTTGAGACATGGCCTCGCCAATGCTTTCTGGATCATCCCCTGTACGGATGAAGCGATATATTCTGTCTAGATCTTCTTTCATATTCGGTAAGGTGACTAGATACTCGGTCACCTTTCTTACGCGGAATGAATATAAAACCATATTATCCTCGCCTGGGACTGGATCATAGCCGCATTCGGCAAGGGATTTTCTTATTTCTGCTACAGTCTGATGTCTGGGCGTACGCTGTGATGCTTGCATATGTAATTCGGCTGTCGTTAAACGCTTGTGTGGTGGCGGGGTTTGAGGAGTACCTCCCCCTGCGGCCCCTAAACTAGAGTCGTCTACTGAGGCTCTTCGTCCTGGCAGAGTGGGAAATGGAAATGTAGGCTGGACTTGTATGGCGGGCTGGACCGGGGGTACCGTAACAGGTACTCCGGTGTCTGGAGGAGCGGGAAGTGCCTGATTTACAGGGACTGGCGGAGCGCGAACAGGATTTGCATATCCTGGGACTGTGTCGTCCAAATAGGACGAAATAAAAATATCAGCTGCGGTCGGTTTGTGACGTAGCTTGGTCGGAACTAATGGTGGCGGGAAATTACTGGATGCCTCTGGGGTCGCTTTTGGCAAGCCCTCGGCAAGGAGAGGATACATACCCCTAATAAGGGCATGCCTCTGTCTGTCTGACTGTTCGGCTTTGACTTGTTCACCTATCTCGATTAGTTCTTTTTCTTGTGCTCGTTCTAAGGATTCTCTACTTAATTCTGACTTTCTGATTTCTTTTTCGGTTCTTTTATGAGCTTCTTTGCGCCATAACTCGATGGCATCTTTCTGTGACTGTCTGGCTTTCTTTTTCCATAATGCCTCTTCTACTCGCATGATGCACTCGGCATCCCATGTACCCGATACGGGCCATCTATACTTTTCTTCTAACTGTTTGGTATAATCTACCCATAAGTCTAGATACAAAATGGCGCTTATGCCATGCTTCTGATACATAAAATGACCTGGACTGTCCCTAGGCGGAACTGGAACTGCTGCTTCCAGCAGACCCTTTCTAGTTTTTAACTGACGTAACTTAGAAAACAAGGGCATGACTGGACTGTAATCTAGACACAATACAATACACAATGGACACGATACTTATTCCCCATTCATACCACGACATTAAAATACATGAAGAACATTCAAAAATAACAGTTCGAACAGAATACTACCTGGAATACGGAACACAGAATACATGAATTTCCTCGAGAACAGAACTGACTGGAACAGAAACTAGGTGCTCTGCTGAAACAGTACGAAACTTACCGGTCTCATAAAGAGACACGTCAGGACCCGCATCCACCGAAGTGGACACTTCGTTTGTGGGTCTGTGTACCACCAACCCACGGACCAGAGTCAATTAAATTGACCCTGTCTAGATACTACCCCAGTAACGGTACTCACCGGGCAGCAAGAACGGAAGGCCTCAGACTGGACGGGACTGCTTGGACGCCGGACGGACGAACTTCGGACTTCTGTTACAGGTGGGCCTCCGGATACCTCGGACCTTGGACTCTCGGCTTGGGCTCTGGTCGGGACTCGCCGCGTTCCTCCACCGTCTCGTCTGGATGCTGGACCGCCTCCTCCGTCTCCTCCGTGGGCCTGAGGGATACTTGAAGCAGAAATATCTGCCGGTGCGCAGAAGAGTTCCGTCACGACTGCAGAGGGTCAGGGGGTCGGCGTGGCTTCACCGACGCGTGGGGAAAGGGCAAGTCCCTATTCGGGCGCCATTATGTGGTAAATAAATAAATAATACCCTATTTTTGAATGAATAAATGAATAACAGATAGCTCAATAAATAAGAGTCAAGATTCGAGGTAGTAGGAGTTTTGCAGGTTTAATACAGCAAATACAGGAATAGGATGGCAAGGCCCAGCAGCGCTGCTGGTGTCAGGATCGGGACAAGGGAATAACTTTTTAATAACAGTGCATGAGCATATATACATAACGCAAACACATAGCATTACATTGCAATAGGCGTAGCAGTGTAGCAGTCGCGAAAGATAAGGGTGAAAAGAGGTGTAACGGGGCGTATACATAGACATGTGATGCAAACGTAACAGAATATGTCATGAATGGGGCGGAAACCATGGAGGGGGCTACCTGAGGAGCCGGGACCTCTAACCTGATGGTGCGCGCAAACTAGCAATGACGTGTTACTAGGAGAAGCTGGGGGCTACGAACTCTGTGCTAGGAGCAGAGACTGAAGTCTGGAGAGTCAGGGCAACATGTACCTAAACAGTATCTAGTATCTGATGTTTAGAGAACATGTTGATATAAACTAGAAGTCAGGAGGGGAAAAGCTAACTTGATTCTAAGACTGGACCATGCATTATTCTACATGTAGTGCGTGATGAAGAATATTAAATGACCATTAAATGCAGTATTTCTCTAACGTGGAGACGTGAAGGCTAGACAATGACGGAAACTATCGATGCGATTCAGTAGCTTTAGGAATGCAGAGAAGGAGGACTGAACTGATAACTGGAATCATAACATATTCTTGGCAGACTCAGAGGCTGAGCCAGGGTGAGCCGGGCACTGCGAGGCAGGAAGTAAGTGAAGGGTCGAGGATACAGGTGGGGGCTGTATCGCTCCTCAGCGAGGCTTCAGGAGACAGGAGCTGAATCTGGTGTCCGGGCCCTTTTGAGGCCTAGAAACGGGGACTTTACAATGGAATAACGTGCACACTGAGAAACGTGGCAACGTAGCTTTACATAGGCCTGATATTCGTAGTATTCACGAGAACTGGAAACTGGCATACTAGAGGTGGACACAACTGTAATTGCGTCATTAATCGAACATAGGGAATGCATATGCATATTTAATCATGCACACATAACATATGATGGATGACACGTAGGGACACAGAACATGGCAAAATTTACTTTTCCACATAGGTCACCGCTGGCCAGTGCATTACTCATTTGTATCACTAGCAAAACTATGGCAGCATTAATAACTTTATTTAGTCCCTTTGCTTATTACAGCAGTACTCGCCTGGGCACAATTTCATTATCCACCACTAATTTATGAAAACGAGGGGCAGGGATAGGTGTGAAATAAACTTCCTATTGTTTGAGAGGTTAAGTGGGGTGTCAGTCTCAATTTTCTTTCTCCTGTGCAACCTTTCTTATAATCCGCAGCAGTAGGCCTCCTGGCTCTCCTGACCTCTGCCTGCTCGGCAGCCCACGTGCGCACCGAAGCTCTAATCCCGTTTACAGAAACCTCATTAGCAAAGAGCCATTGTTCTATTGAATGCAAACCATGGCTCCCAGCTCACAATGCACAAGAAATCCCCCAGTGATGCGCGCGCTCTTCCCTTTCCCTCCGCCCAAGCAACTCTGAATCCGGACACACATGGCGGAGAGCGATTAAATAGACCATTAGCATTCACAGCCACTTTAGCACCCGTTTTACTGAAGAGGCTATTACCAAGCTTTAATCGCACACAATATAAGTGTAGCACGGCCAGCAGGAGTGCAAGCTTCCCTAACCCAAAGTACAGCAACGGGCAGGCAGCCGCGTGAGCAGTGGAAGGTTCCCCCTCACATGTCTCACATGTGTGCACAGATAGGGTGCAGCATGTTCTGCAGCGGTGCACGTTTCTCTCGCTTACACAGAGCAATTATGGCACGGGCCACCAGATGCATCTGGCATCTACGGGGATGGGGAGGCAGGCGTGGCACACGCAAAATAAAATAAAAATAAAAATACAGTAAGTGCTGGTTTCTTTCATTTACACAGAACAGTCAGAGTACAGGAAACAGCTTTAAATGTGCCCCTCCCTCATTGAGCAGTTACTGCATGTACCCACGCTCCTGTGCAAGGCTGGGGTAGGAATGAATAACCAACCCCCTTCCCCTGGGCTTGGCATGGGGGTTAGATGCCTCTGAAATCCCCTCCTCAGAGAGATTTATATCAAATCACCTCCCCAGGCAATAATTTATTGTCCAATAATTGAGTCCTATCTTTGCAAACATCAGGGGAACGTTTTTTTTTATTGAGCTCGATTTATTAGTATTTTAAAGAAAAACCCTACCAACCCCCAGGCTCAATTGAAAAAAACTCTCAGGATGCTCATGAACATTGGAAAGATTAAAAATTGGCAAAATCAAAATATCTGGCTAGTACTTTAAGATACAAGCCAGGCTTTATTTTTTTCCTTTGTTGAATTTATAAAGCGCAACCATCGTCCCCGGGGACATCCCGGCGCTGGATCAAACACACAAAAGCTCCACAAACTCGGTTCCACTAGGTGGGAAAAGAATGGTCTACAAGTGTTTCTCCGAGAGGTAAATTTCCTGAGGTAGGGAATTCCACCAGAGTGTCGCTAGATGACTAAAATAATGGCCACCCATTCCTGCTTTCTAGATTTATGCACTGAGAATCAAAGTTTAAGAAGAGGAGAGCAACGCTCTTGTGGGTTTGTAGAAAGCCACTTAGCCACACAATATTTCTGGCCCTGACTCATGGAGTGACTTTTAGACATAGCAGAGTGATTTAAGCCTGGTTCTTTTCCACACTGGGAGCCAGTGCAGCAAATTGAGGCAGGTCGAGGCTGAGCTTCTTTTGGGGCTGTTACCAGGTGGTGAACATAAACCCCCAGTCCCTGCAGTGCGAGGGTCCCAAGCTCCAGTGGCCCCCCTCAGCAAAAGTAAAATGTGATGAGGAAGAGGCTCGCTCCGTGTAGTTCGCAGGGGGCCCACTCAAGTTTTTTTACGCCACTGGCTATTACAAATCACTCTGGCTGCCTCGTTCTGTATAAGTTGCCTCGTTCTGTACAAGTAATTAGCCATCCCTAGGTATAGGGCACTGCCGTAGTCTAGTCTGTTCATAATGAGAGCCTGGGTGATTGTCCTGCACCAGCCTATTGGAATCCATCAAAATAACTTTCTCAGCATACGTAGGATTCCAAAACGTCTCCCACACACCGAATTTACCAGATCTTGCATCGAAAGAGAGACACAATCCCGGAATCTTAGCAACTGTTTTGGGTATCTGAGCCATGCCAAGAGGTGTAGGCCACCAAGTGTCATTCCACACTTTATAAGCCCCTCCAAACAGCAGGACTTCAGTTTTTTCTGCATTCAACTTCAAACAATAAACAATGTGATTACATCCAGCTGGCCCCATCAGAAAGAAAGTGCAGTAGATTCTCACAGGTTCCTGACTGACTCTCACAATAGAGATAATAAGCTGGGTGTCATTGGCATATGAACATTTTTGAAGCCCCAGGACTTAACAATTCCCGCAAAGAAGATGACGTAAATATTAGACAATAACGTGCTAAGAGAAGACCCATGTCGGACCCCGCAGTTAGACCGAAGGAGAGTAGATTTCAAAGGGGCCAAATGAACAGAGTGAGATCTGTCAGACAAAACAGCTCCAAACCACTGTAGAGTGGTAGAGTGCAGTCCTACTTTGTGCAGCTTATGAACCAGCTGAGCGGGTGAAACAGCATCGAAGGCAGTGGACAGATCTAAAAAGATCTAGGTAACCACTGTCTTGGTCTGCCTCTGATCTGATTCGGTCCACTACCGCCAACAAGGTGGATTTTGTGCAATTATTAGCTCTGTAGACTGTTTGAGACACATACAAAAGATTATTGTTTTCCAGAAACTGAGAGAGCTAACCGTTGACTAACCTTTCCAACACTTTGGCCATGTATGGCAAGAGTGAAATGGGGTAGTTTTTGAAAAGGACAGCAGCTTCCACTCCGACTTTCTTCAGTAACACCAGCACTAAGGCATATTTCCAACTATATGGGTAGTCGGCGTTTTTCGAAGAAGACTTGAACAGCCAGGCGATACAAGGGCTTAGAATTGAAGCCAGTCTTGAAAAGATAAAATGCGGGCAAGGATCCAATGGTGAGCCCAATTTTACCTCTTTCATTGTTCTTTCCATCATTTCCGGTGAAAGAGCCTGGTTCTCACCCCAATAGATGGACGTCCTGTGGTACAGGTTAGTCTTTTTTTTAAAAAGACTCCTCCATAGGTATTGGGCCTCGAATGTAGAATAGACCTTATCGATCTTATCATCAAATTCCACCAGCTCTTGACAACACTGTGATGAAACTGGACTATTTTGGCTTAAGGCTACAGGGTGGGATAATTCTTTGACTATCTTAAATAATTATTTTGATGATCCGCTCCTCCCCTCTTGTCTCCTCACAAAATGTAGTTTATTAGCTTTTCTAAGCTTTTTATAGTACAATACTGCTCTAAAAGCCAGAAGAGTAGTTGGTGATTTTGAGAGCTGCCAATGGAGTTCCAATGCTTAAATCACCCTTTTCGCAGTTCTAAGATCATTTGTTTACCTCTTCTCAGATGGGTTTATCTCAGTGACCACCTCAATTTTTGTGGAGCAGATCTGCCTAGTGCCTCAACTATTGCCATCTCTAAAGCCTTGATCTTCAATTTGACAGATAAGTCTTCAAGTCCTCAAAAATTGATGGAGAACAACTCAAGGTTGACTCTCCTCCATGGCCTCATCATGACGGGATGCAGTTAAAAGAAGACTTATATAGTGTTAAGAACGTAAACTTAATTAAAAAATGATCGGACAAGGAGCTAAGGTCAATGGATTGAATCAGGATAGAGTAAAGTTTTGAAAAAAACACATTCAGGGTATGACCTGCACTGTGAGTTGCGCCCTCAATCCATTGAGTCAGTTGTAGCATTCGCAATTCATTTTCTAAATTCCTTCTAGGCAAATCTTCCACCTTCTCAAAATGTAGATTAAAATCTCCTATCAGGAAGAAATACTCATACTTTAAGATCATAAGGACAGTACTGCGCATATTTTAGCAGCCCTCTGGGAATTATAGCCAGGAGATCTATAAAGAATCGCTCCCCCCAGAATAATTGAAGAGTTGCTGGATAACTGAAATGGTCAAATCTGACAGTCTCTTGCTGTTGGTAACTTTACTTATATGCTCTCATAGATAGCTGTAAAAATGATTGCCACTACACCCCCCTGCCTACCTTCCCGATTACACGCCAACATCTTATAGCCATTCAGTACTATCAGGGCCAACTCCACCATTGAGCCAAAATGTAAGTAATAAAAACCATATCTGGGTTAGAGCTATGGATGGTTTCCCAAATTTCTATGCGTTGCCTCGGCAAAGACCTAGCGTTAATATAGATGCAACTGATGTTCCACATCAGCAGTTAGCGGTGAAACGATAGTTTCCTATCTCACCACCTTTCCTCTACCCCACGCAGGCAGAAAAAATTGGGGAAAAGTGTTGACTCAGCTTGTCTCCCAGCAATGTAAAAGTAACTAAAATCACCAAAAACCACTTCCAATAAAAACAAGGTACCCACGCCCCCCATGATAAAGTGCAAAACATGTACAAAGGTACAAAGTTCAAAGGCAGAATGCAGTGCAAGGAGTGGTTAGTCCTTACCGGGAGGTGCAGCGCCCGCGTTTAAATCTATTGTCAGGGTCTGACACTAGACCTCTGACTTCACACACTCCTCTCCCTTCCACCCACACCCAAGATGGCAAAAGCCAAAAAAAGCACTGCAGCAGGGGTTAGCGGTGAAACACAGTGGCCTAACTCACCACTGGTCGCCTACCCCACCCAGGCAGAAAAAATTGGGGAAAGCATTGACTTATTGGCTTTGTCAATTTTGCAGCCTTAAAAGGGGAGCACACAAAAGATCTGCAGGACTGGGGCAAGCAACGCATACAGGATCTGTAAGAGATGTGGGTGTTACCCAGAGGGACTGCACCAGCAATGCAGGATGGCATAGAGGGCCTGTGGGCGAAGCAATAGGGCAACAGGGCGGAGAGACATACAGAACTGCTACGAGGGATTTGTGGGCAAAAAATACGTATTGGTAGAGGCAGGCCAACCCACAGGAGTGCTTGAGGTGGGCTCATAGACGAACTGCAGGGCAGGCAGATGACATACTGCGAAGTGTGTAGCTTTTTCTTGGGAAGCATGCTAGAGTTTATGTATTTTACGAGTTTTCAAGATAAATAAAGTGTTTTTAAGAAAGGCTAATTATGTCACTGTGGTTCTCAGAGATAACCGTGTTTTTGTTTCGTTTTTACAGCACTTGGTGTGTTATGGACTGAAAAACCCTCTTAGTGTATAATAACAGTATGAACTTAGAACTAGGCTTAGCCCAAAGAGTGTCTGGCAGCAAAACGTGGGCCTTATTCAGTAAATATTTTCAGAAGAAATGTTGTAGCTGTGATGTAGTGAAATTGGAAGACCTCCCAAAAAGGACATGAGTCTGAGCTGGGGCTGTGCTAGTCACATGGCGAACATACAATCCAATTGGCAGGACCTACGATTGAGTGATCCATCATCTAGGATGTGCAGAATGTAACTCTTCAAATTATTGGTCTAACGATGGCTGATCATTGTTAGGTCCTGTTAAAGAGAACTTAAGCCCTCTGTTGCTCGGAACCTTTTGTTATTCTAAACTGCCTCTTCTTAGGTCAGCTGCAGTCCGGCTCCATCTTTCTCTGCCAGCCTGATGGGTCTCAAGTGTTCTGGGCTGCCATGTCAAGATCAGGCTCTGAAAACAGAGAGCAAAAAATAAATATAATATATACGAAGCTTTTGAGTAGGGAGAAGTAGTAGTCTGGTATGGTTTATGTAGCTGTTCTTGATTATTAAGCACTAATTTGCTGGAATGGTTGCAATAAAGCAAGATGCAGACATTGTCAGTCCAAAGGAGGACCCATGCAGTCTGCTCCTTTCTCTGCCTTCTACAGCACAGGCTCTACTTAGCCTGCAGCTCAATCTTTGCTGTATAAACGCTGTGATTACTGTAGAGTTTTATTGGCCTAATTCGAAATATTAAATTGCACTTAGCATGACTATTTACAAACTGCATGCTCGTATTTCTTCTGCGTTACTCGCATGACATTTTTACCGTGTTGCTGCTTATCAATTAGGCGAGTGAACCACCCAATTTGAGGGGATTTTTAAATTCTGAGGGGTATATTCACAAGAACGTGTGATAACTACTGCAAGAGTAGCGTAAGGCAACTTTCAGCATCTCAGTCCATCGCAGGAAAATAACCCCTTGACAACATGGAATTCACAACACGGGGATAGCATGCGATAGTTAGCCGACACCGCAGACAATGTCTGCAAAACAGTCACCGCGACGGAGATAAAAACACATTCCTCAACACGACAAAACCTGCGATGGCCACAAGCGCGATGAGAAAACAGTGACAACCAGCGTGAGGGCAGAAATACTCATGCGCAATGTGGGAAAACAGTACAAGACCAGAACACCGAAAATGCCACTGAACAAAAATAATCAACAACAAATGCACCCTGGCCAACAGCAGAGGACAACATGTACACCACAACAACCAAGCACTGTGGAAGAACAGAAACGACAGGCACACCGAACGAAAGAGACCAGTGGCAGACACCCACCGTGCAGCATACACACACAATCAGGAGTGCACCCCGGCAGTGACAACATCCCGGGTCAAACAGCACCCCCACCACATTTGAACACAGGACACAACAGGTTCTGCAAATGTGCACAACCTGCCAAAACACATCTGGAACGCAGGGAAACGTAACATCAAAATGTACAAGTACAAGCTGAGACCTGCAAACATTTTTATTCACACTTGCAGTGCATTTGGACATTTTCTACTGCCGCATGATTGCCATGGACGGTCACAATGGGACGTGCTCCTGCAAAGTAGGTGTCAATGATGGTATTCCTATGGGCCATTCCTGCCGCTGCTGCAGTGGGATGTGGGTCACCTGCCCCATAACCACCATCATCGGCCGGTACCTCTGGAACTGGGATCCATGGGGCTCTGGTGCGAACACAGATGTGAAAACACAACATGCAATGATCAGCTTGCACACGATGTCTGGGTTGTTCAGGAGCTTCCCACCTGTGCCATGCAGGCACCTGAAACGTTATTTCAACACGCCAAATGTGCGTTCCACAATGCCCCTGGTGCGTATGTGGGCCGAATTGTACTGCCTCTGGGCGGGTTTGTTCAGATCTCAGAGGGGTGCCATCATCCAAGGGTAGAGTGCATATCCTTGTTCACCTGTGACAGTGCAGGGAGGAAAGAGTCAATACCTGGTTCGGAAGATTGTGATGGCAGGTCCACCAATCCAGTGACACCAGTAGTGGGCAATGACTTCCTCTGCCATTAGGTCTGTGAGAGTGGTGCATGTTCGGTAGGTCCACTGTCTTACTCTGCGCTACCTCTGTAGTGGTCCGGGGGCGCAGGGGGTGGGTCCGGGTCCAGTGGGCTGTGGCGGTCCTGGGGGTGGTGGAGTGGGTGTTGTGGCTCTGTTGGGGTTCCGAGCTGCATGATGAGTAGCTCCATGGCGTCATTCGCTCTTTGGGTGTGGCTGTTTGCGGGGCTCCGTTGCCTACTGCAGTTAGTCGTCTGGCTTTACACCTGCTTGAGGCAGGTGTTAAATATCTGTGGCTAACATGGCTTATCACATGTTTTCCGTTCGCTTCGCGGTTCTGTCAGTTTGTTGTGAATGTGATGTTGCTGTTTTTTCATGTGCTTATGCACGGAAACACCTACTCTGCATCTCATTAGCGTTAGTTGGTGGTGTCCGCCGTGGTGTTAGCTTTTAGGGATGTTATCGCTGGAATTCTGGCAATGTCTGCAATTTGCACCGGCTTGTGAATGGGGTGTTAATTCTATCACCACTTTTGATGCGTTAAAGTGGGGATAATTTGGAGATGAATCCTTGTGAATATGCGTCTGAGTTTTATGGTTATTTGGAGAGATGGCTAGAATCTGCGGTGCATATTGTAGTTTTTCGGTGTAATTTTGTCTAGTGAGCTATGGGATTTAAGTCAGTCAACTTGCCAAGAGAATTAACAACAATTCTCAGTTGAAAACTAGCCCCAGCTTTGGTCACTCATTTATTCCATTCCATGTATTTTTCGTCTGAGACCAAAGCTGCATGCTTTGTTCCTCTGATCTGGGTCCAGGAGCAGGTAATTTTATTTTCTCTAATGCCATCATCGGGCCAGAGGTTGTGTGATGTCACAACCACTGATTTAATCATTGTGCTAATCAGTGGCTTTAACATATGCTAAATCTTACATCCTTTGGTTAGTGAATGTAGACAGGAACGTACTGAACAGGGGTGTACATCAGCCTAAGCCTTAACAAGCATCGATAAAGCCAACAACTCTGCCCTTGGCAAGCTGGTTCATGGTGGGGCCATAAGCACACAACAAGAAACAGTACAGCTGTGTTCTGGTGGGCAGGTGTAATTAGGTGTACTTAGGACAGGTATCGTAGCTTTATTGGACATCACAGGAAAATATTAATCTTATTGACACAAAGAAAAGGTACTATTATATTTGACTTACTATACTCTGAAGACATAATGTACATATACTAGGGTGACTGAAATAATGAAAAAGGATAAAGAATGGGAAGAAAGAAAGCATTGGCACAGAATAGTATTGGCCCACCGACCTTGACACAAAAGTGTCATTTTTTTAGGCGGATTTGGAGAGGTGATCAAGCAAAATGCCATCACTCACAAAGCAGGAGAGCCAATGGTTGAAATGGACTGACAAATTGTCCCATGCTTTATGCTGTGGTGCACAGAAGCAAAATGTGGATGACAATTGAACAGGCCAATAAGTGCTTTATTACCTATCACTTTATGCATGATGTGTGTATTTTTTGTTTATGAATTATTTAGCTTACATGAGATTTGTGATATAGCTAGCGCTGTTCCCAGGCCAGGCCCCTGTAATGAACACTGCGACTTGTGTGCATTCAGTCTGATGGAAACATCAAGATTGCAAAGTTGCAAGTAAGGATGAAGCATATAGGTCGGAGCAAACTCTCACACAGACACTGAAGTAGACTGATTTGCAAGCCCAAAAGATTGAATCACTCGGTTGTAGCCCGGGAGACTGAGGCCTAATCCAGACTGCATTAATATTGTGAGGTAAATAAGCGTGTCTTCAGCTCATGTTTGCTGCTAGAATTCCTGGGGTTGTGATTGAGTCAGGTGCATGCGGCAGACGCGAGGTGATTGGCCTAACAAATGATGGTTTGATGTATGCAAGACTTCTTAGATGATGGTGAGTGAATTAAAAAATCTTGCCAGTGGGCGCTAAGACTAAGTGTTAACTCCAGTGGCTCAGGAAAAACAGTCCCTGTCACAAATAGCAACAAGGGCCCAGTGGAACTTTCACCAGAGAGGTGGACAAAGAGAAGATGTTTCAATCTCTGTTATCCCCTAGAGAGGAATCTCAAAATGATATTAGCTAGGTTTCTGATTCTTCATCCTGAAAGCCCAGGTTCCACTCCTGACTCTGGACATGACAAAATAATCACATGATTCCTGAATTGTCACAGTATCTTCTAAACCTCATATTTTGAATCTGCATGTGCAATGCAGATATGTAAAACCAAATGTACAGCATGAGGTCGACCACTGAGTCTGCTGGTGACCAGGGCGTGAGTGACGGTCTTTCTGTGCTTGAGGGGGATCCATTTGAAGGTCTTACGTAGGAGGCAGAGGGTGTGGAAGCAGGAGAATGAGATGGAGTTGATCTGGCGGTCCATTTTGAGCTTGGAGTCCAGGATGATTCCCAGGTTGCTTGTGGGGGAAGGCAGGCTTCCAAGGGCAGGGGCAACCAGGTGTCGTTCCAGGCGTCAGGATTTGGGCCCATAATTGAGTACTTCTGTTTTGTTGGTGTTTAGTTTTAGGCAGCTGTTTTTCATCCATTTGGCGACTGCTTCCATGCCTTCTCGAAAGTTTTGTCTGGCGGTGTTGGGTTCGTTGGAAAGGGAGAGAATGAGTTGGGTGGTGTCTGCATAGGACACAATGTTGAGTTGGTAGGTTCAGATGATGGGGGCGAGCAGAGCCATGTAGACTTTTGAAGAGCGTAGGGCTGAAGGAGGACCACTGGGGGACTCTGCAGGTGGTTGGTGTAGGGTCCAAGAGGAAAGGGGGGGTCTGACCCACTGCATTCTCCAGGAGAGGAAGGAGCGGATCCAGTCGAGGGCTTTGTCCTGGATCCCTGCATCGTGGAGTCTGTGTATTAGGGTGCGGTGAGAGGCTGTGTCGAACGCCGCTGAGAGATCGAGGAGGATGAGGGCTGCTGTTTCTCCTTTGTCCAGTAGGGTGTGGATGTCCTCTGTTGCGGCGAGGGGGGCAGTTCCGTACTGTCTTTTTTTCTGACCCCGGATTGGGAGGAGTCGAGGATGTTGTGCTCTTCGATGAATGTGGCGAGTTGGCTGTTGATGGCTTTCTTGATGACTTTCACTGGGAACGGGAGCATGGAGATGGGTCTGTAGTTTTTGAGGTCGGTGGGGTCCGCCTAGGGTTTCTTCAGGAGGGGGTTGACCTCAGTGTGTTTCCAGTCATCAGGGAACGAGGCGGTCGCCAGGGAGCAGTTGATGGTGTGGCGGAGCATCGGTGCAATGATGTTGGCTGCTGTGAATGTTTGGATTGTCCAGTGGTGTTGGGATTCCCTGTGTTGTTTCCACAGCTGTTGTGCAGCCAGGACTGCGGGGGTCATGTCCAGGTCTGGGAGCTGTTGTATGGAAGCTGCGTGCCCGGGCAGCAAGTTAGGTTGGACTGAGATGGAGGACATTAACGCTACCCCTGTGTTCGTGGTATCTATAATGGATTCTATCCTGGATTTCTTACGGTGTTTTGCTGGTTCTTTTCTTACTCTCCCTGACCTCATCTTGCAGTAAGTATGACGAAAGCTGTGACTGGCTAGTTACGCCTGCTACTCCCACTTGCTCTTGCTCCTTTCTTGTTCTCACTTGGAGCACTCTAAAGCTGATGACAGGGAGTGAAACAACGCTGTAAATTATGGCCAGTAGCCGGGGGCCTGCCTCTTTTGCAACAGAGGGATCAACTGGGCATGGAGACTGCTGTCCTCTGGCCCTAAAGTTCTCCTACAGTGGGCCACAATAACTCCTGGGCAATTTGGGGGAAGCCAGTCCTGATTGTTGAGTAGTGGGTACCCCCCTTAGATACTTGGCTCCTTGGCTCTTTCGCCCACTTTTTTTTTTAGGTCTCGCTAGAGTCAGCGCCGGCCACCAGCTTGCTAGAAAGCGCACAAGCGCACGCGACGCGCACAGCACTTTTCCCGGTCGCGCGCGCTTGTGTGCACAACTCGCGTCACCACTCGCGTTTTTTTTTTATTTCCGCGTGGACAATGCTAGTTTTTGTGTGCGCGTGAGGCAGGTATGTGGATGGTACAACAATGTTAACACTCCTTGGAGCTATACGACAATATCAATTTTACAGCATGGATTAAAGCCACACGCCAAGGGCATTTGAACAACTGCTATTACTTCTGTCTTCCAGCGCTGAAAGTGGCTGATTGTGCGCCTATTGATTTTGATAATTGCTATAATCCAAGTCTTTGCGTATGTGCATGATTTGTCACTCTCTTGTTGTTTTCCCCACACTGCAGTGCGCATGAGCAATCACGCCACCAATCTCTTTGTTTTCGCAGTGATCCGTCCGGATAGAGGCCCCACGCGGCACTGCTTGTTTTTGTGTGCGCGTGAGGCTGAGGCATTTGGCAGGTATGTAGATTGTGGTAAATAAATAATTAATTACCGGTACTATTTTTGAATACAGTGAATAAAACAGATAGCTCAATAAATAAGAGACAGGATTCGAGGTATCTTGAGTCTTTCAGGCTTTAATCAGGCTTTAATCAGGCATAAGGGAAGGGACAGGAACGAGATAGCCTGCACGGAAATAGAATGGATGGCAGCTGCCAGGGAATGGGAATGGCATGGGGGCTTTCAGTAACAGTACACAGTATATATATACTAAAACAATTACATTACATGCAATACAGTAGGCGTAGCAGTAGGCGTAACTCGTAGCAGTCGCGAAAGATAAGGACAAGATGGGTGTAACAAGAAGGCGTGTACAGGGCGTATACATAGACATGTGGTATGAAACGTCACAGAAATGTCATGAGTGGGCGGAAACATGGAGGGGGCTGCCTGAGAGCAGCTGGGACCTTTAACCTAGTGGTGCGCGCAAACGGACAATGACGTGTTACCAGGGAGAACTGGGGGCTATGACTTCTGCACTAGAAGAGGAGACTAAAGTCTGCGGTGTCAGGACGACATGTACCTATGGCATATCTGGTATCTTGTGTTTGGAGTACATGTTAATAGAAACTAAAAGTTGTCAGGGCAGAGGCTACTTGACTCTAAGACTGGTGCATGCATAATTCTACATAATTCTACATGTATTGCATGAGCTAGGAATATTCTATGAATATTAATACAGTATTTCTCTTACATGGAGACAGAAAGACTAGACCATGGCTGAAACTATTGATGCGATTCAGTAGCTTAGGAATGCAGAGAAGGAGGGCTGGACTGATAACTAAAAGCATAACATACTCTTGGCAGACTGGGAGGCAGAGCCAGGCCGGGCCGGGCACCGTGTGGCAGGAAGTAAGTGAAGGGTCAGGGATGCAGGTGGGGGCTGCATCGCTCCTCGGAGCGGGTTCAGAAGACTGGAGCTTGAATCTGGTGTCCGGGCCCTTTTGAGGCCTAGAAACGGGGACAATGCGGTGAATTAACGTGTACACTGTAATCGTGGCAACATGAGCCTAATACTTGTTGCTTTCACGAGAACTGGAAACTGACATACTAGAGTTGGACACAACTGTAATTGCGTCTTTAATCGATCATAGGGGGATACATATGCATATTAATCATGCACATATAACATAGGATGGGGAACACGTAGGCACATATAACATTCCCTCCTTGTGCCCTATGTTTCCATCAGGAAACATCAATATTCATGATACCATCTATCTGTTCATATAGCATCATTTGCTCATCTCGAATTGTCTTGGAACGGGACTTAGGACTAGGAATACAGGATGTAGCACACAAGCCGCAAATCGCAGGGCCACATTGTAAACAGAGGCAGCAACTGAATATGATCATTACTGCTATACCTAGAAATGACAATACTTTCCATCCCCAGGCAGATATGATACTCCAGAGCCAACCGGACCATGTCCAGGTGCCTGGATCTTGGTGTAACTGATGTGAAATTTTATGAAGTCTGGTTATAGCTGAATAAACAGACGGCGCGTTATTAGGAATGAAAATGCAGCAACTAGATCCGATGACTCTACAAGCTCCTCCTCTATCGGCCAATATGACGTCAAGAACGAGACGATTTTGGAGCACGACAAATCTAATGGCAGATTGCTCTTCGGTTAAGTTACCTAGAGCGGAAGTAGTCTCATTCACTACTGCTTCAAGGGTTCTGGTTAACCTACGTATTAACTTACTATTCTGGACAGGGCCTATAAAGAAAAAGAAACCTTTATTGAAGTCTTGATATTGTTCTAGAGTAGTTTCAGTTTGATCGACAATTGGGGACTCAGTCTCCCTTCTATGTCTAACGTGTACTAGATGTGTGTTTCTGTGATAATCGGATGGGGCTAGAAAAACTGGTGGCAGTAGGAAGGCAATGTAACATGTTCCATCCCAATCGAGGGGCAGACGAACATATGCGGTCTGACCACAAACAAAATAAGAATGACGTGAGGCTTTGAAAATAGATTTCCCACTGTCACTATACTCGACCACAGTAGTACAATCACTATGTCCTACATGTGCGGAACCATTCTTTCTGACACATAATTCGCCTTTGACTGGTAGTACTGAAATAGCAGGCAAATCTGGAGTAGTATCGGACTGAACATTCAGAACCATGAAATTCGAGGAATAATTACCTAAATCATATACTTCATTTTCTAGATCTAAACCTGTTCTGTGGGGAAGACCTTGCTTGTCTGGGAAACATGTTCGATTCAGAAGGGACATATCAGTTGAGGATGACGTTAACGTGGACCATGCTCCACACGAACCATTGTGTGAAAACGGATAAGGAAAGAGTGGCAGAACTCCTTTCGGTGTCTGAAAAGGGGGGAGTCGACCACACACCCAACAATTAGTGGCATTGCTGGTCTGGTGTGAATAGTGTAACATTCTGATAAATGTGTTATTACGCATAGCAAGACGATAGGATAACTCGTGAGGAGGCAGATCACTAAATGTGTGCTCTACTGTAGCATTAGAATACATATGTACATGTGAAATAGGAAAACATAAATGTAAAGCATAACTTATACATGTAACCATAAGACTCAAAAACAATAAAAAGAATAGAACGATAATACATCTTTTAGAGTTTTGACTAACTCTCTCACTATGTGGGTCTATCTCATACATGTCAGGAACCTGTCTAACCGCTTCACCCGAGAGGGACTTAAACAATTAAACTGTCTGACTTATTTTACTAGACCGGAGTTTTGCTTTATACTCCTGCTGCGGAGTTTTCTCTAACAGGGGAAGTTTAGAGTCTGTGTCTGGACAGTCCTTAAGAATAGGGCAGTCTTTGATAAATGTCTTTGGCCGCAATCCATGGAATTTCTTGATATGGCTGGTATGCACCCAGCCTTTGCGTCCCTCGAGCTTGACAGCGGTCCTTGTTGTTAATAACACCAGCTGGGGCTCCTTCCAACGGGGCTCCAACGGACTTGAACGATCAAAATTTCGCACCAGGACGAATTCTCCCGGAACGACTTCATGCGGTTTCACCTCAGTGTTGTCTGGAAAAGCAGCGGCAACCTGTGAACGACAAGAGTGTAGGGCAGACATCAAGGAAGCTAGGTAATCTGTCAGCATATTACTGGAAACGTCTGTAATCTTTCGGGGCATAGGTGTACCCCACATATTAGGAGGACGGCCGAATACGACCTCGTACGGGGACAGACCTGACCTAGAGTGTGCAACCATTCTCATATAGAAAAGGGCAACTGGCAGTGCTACCAACCAATCTACACCTTTTTCTGCGCATACTTTTGCAATGCGGATTTTCAATGTCTGATTATGTCTCTCCACGAGACCGGCTGCTTCAGGATGGCGTACACAATGGAACTTCCACTGGTACCCCAACAGAAGGGAAACTTGTTTCATGAGCTCAGATGAGAATGGCTGGCCGTTATCTGAATACACGACCCTAGGTAATCCATAGCGGGGAAAATACTCACGAACCAACTGCCTGGCAGTGGTCGCGGCTGTGTAATCTGGAACCGGATACGCTTCTGTCCATCTGGACAAAGCACATACAACTACGAGGACATACTTGAAACCTCAACATCTCTCCATCTGAATATAATCCATTTGGAGGACTTCAAAAGGGTGGTCAGGAGGTTGGAATCCACCTTGTTCCACCGGGACACTTTTACCTGGATTGAACTGACAACAGATCATACAGGTACGCACTTTCTGTTTGGCTGCTGCTCGTAAATGCTTGTTGAACCATATGTTCTGGATACTGTCTAACATGGCCCTTTCTCCTAGGTGTACTGGACTATGTGCGGTATTAATAATGACTTGAACCATAGAGTCGGGGAGAAACCATGTGGCTTTTCCCTTCGTCAACCATCCCTGATCTGTCTGGACCCCTCCTTGTTCGGACCATTTCTTGATTTCATCGGGAGTAGCATGTGACTGTATATCTATTACATCTTGTGTAGGGTCCTTAACTGTCATACAAGTAGTCTGTTCTGGAATGAGTGTCGGTGTCGTGTTAACTGGAATGTCTGGAGTCTGAGCTGTAAGCTTGGCTGTTCGATCTGCCAGGTCGTTACCCTGGGAAATGATGTCAGTAACTTTCGTATGTGCCTTGCACTCCATAATGGCAATAGCTGTCGGCAAATGTATTGCATCTAACAGGGCTTGAATGAGGAGACCATGCTGAATCTTAGTTCCATGAGAAGTCATGAAACCTCTCTCTTGCCAGAGCATTCCAAAGTCGTGTACGACTCCGAATGCATAACGTGAATCTGTATATATGTTAACTTTCAGGTTCTTGGCACGTATACAGGCTTGGGTCAGAGCGACTAGCTCTAATGCTTGAGCAGACAGGGTATCAATACGGTGTGTTTCTATAACTTCAGTGTCTGTAGTCACTGCATACGCGGCTACTAGTTCTCATGTACTTGTTCTCATACATGAACCATCCACATAAAGTGTCAGGTCAGGATCAGGTAATGCAATATCTGTCAAGTCTTGTCTTGGCTTTGTCATGGTGTTAACGACTTCCACACAGTCATGTGTGGCAGGATTTAAAGTAACTGACGGTAACAGTGTAGCGGGATTTAAAACGTTGCAGCATCTGATTTCTATGTGTGGCTGAAACAGTGTCAGTTCATAACCTGTTAAACGTGCAATTGTCAAGTGCTGAGTCTGAGTTCGGTTTAAAAGAACTTCCACGGAGTGTGGAACTTGTACTGTCAGGGAATGTCCTAACACTATGGAATCACTTTGTCTGATAGCTAGAGCTGTGGCTGCAACTGACTTGAGGCACGCAGGCAGAGCCTGGGCTACTGGATCTAATGTGCTAGAAAAATAAGCACAGGGCTTGTATTGTCCTGCTTGATCTTGTGTGAGAACAGATAATGCAGTACCATCACGTTCTGTGACAAAAAGTGTAAAAGACTTACTGTAGTTCGGTGTTGCTAGAACAGGTGCATTACATAAAGCTTTCTTTAACTCATTAAAAACAAGTGTATGTTCCTGGGTCCAAGGGAGGACAGTCGATACGGCTGCCTCCTGTGTCGTTAACTGTATCAGTGGTTTGGCTAGATATGCGTACTGAGGAATCCATTGTCTACAGTAAGAAGTGAGGCCGATAAAAGCTCGTACCTCCTTCTGAGTCTTGGGCTGTGGAAGATGTGCTATTAACTGGATACGGTCAGGTGTCAACTGCCTACCCCTCTTGGACAGTAAGTGTCCCAAGTATACCACTTGCTGGACACAGAATTGTAATTTGGAAGGGGACACCTTGTGCCCCATCTCGGCCAGGAAATACAGAACTGTAAGTGACGCACGCTCGCAGTCACGTTCAGAACGGGCTGTAATTAACAGATCATCGACATACTGGAGTAGGGCAGTGTCAGTTGGCATGTGAATATTGTCTAGTTGTCTTTTAAGTGCTTGAGTGTAAATGCTAGGACTTTCTGTGAAACCTTGAGGTGCTCGTGTGAATTTATAGCTTCTTCCATTTAAACAGAAACCGAAAAGGAATTGGCTGTCTGGATGAATGGGGACACTAAAGAATGCGTTCTTGAGATCGATAACTGAAAAGAATGTGGCTTCAGAATCAATAGCTGTCAAGAGTGATGAAATATCAGGGACTACTGGGTACTGGGGTATGATACACTTATTAAGTTCTCGAAGGTCGATCACTAATCGATAAACTGGAGGTGCATTTGGATCAGTACGTTTCAGGACTGGAATGATAGGAGAATTACATACATTGGAGTCAGTTTCTACAACTACTCCTTGAACAATAAGCTCGTCAATAATTTTGGATAAGGCTGCTACAGCCTCAGGTGGCAATTTATACTGTCTGATTCGTGGTAATACAACACCTTGTTTCAGAGTGACACGATAGGGTGTAATGTGCATACAACCTACATCAGTTGGACCTTGCGCCCATAAATGCTGTGGTACATTCAATAATCTTGGATCAAAATCACGTAATACATAATGACCTTTAAAATCTCGCAGGAACAGTCTTACTCCCTCTGGGGAGCAACAAATTATGGCACCTAATTCTTTCAGTGTCTTAATGCCTAATACATTTTCTGGACATGACTTCGTAAGTAACAAATCAGTAGTTCGGGACAGTGGACCAACTTCTAGAGTAACTGGTTTCGATATTTCATTAACAATAGGCTTTCCTGAAAATCCAAGGGAAACATTTCTTGAGCCTGAGAGCGGAGCCCCTGGAACCTCGTCATGACTGATGGTAGTCCTACTTGCCCCTGTGTCAATCAGAAACTTTCTGTCTTTCCCTAATACTTGACTATGTACATAGGGACCCTCTTGATCTACAGGAATCTCGATGAGAGGCAAGCCAACCTCCCTCTCTAGGCTGTTTCATGAATATGGTTGATAATCTGGATACTCTGACTGTGCATACTGGTACATCTGCT
Source organism: Lissotriton helveticus (assembly GCF_964261635.1). Classification (NCBI taxonomy): domain Eukaryota; kingdom Metazoa; phylum Chordata; class Amphibia; order Caudata; family Salamandridae; genus Lissotriton; species Lissotriton helveticus. The sequence continues at coordinate 252,278,266 of NC_136061.1, forward strand.
GTGTAACGTGCTGTGTTGCAGCGATAGGCTGCGGTACTGTAACTGTCTGTTGTGCGTTCTGCGGTGGCTGGGAAGTCTGTAAAACTTGTTCTTGTCTAGGCGGACGTGGTCTTTCTTTAGTCTTACCAGTAGCTATGTTGTGTTTCAGAACTGCACACTCGTTTATAAAATGACCTGGCTGTTTACAGTAATTGCATGTCCCTTTAACGGGAGCTGTAGGATGACTGGCTTGATTCGGACCCCTCTTTTGACTGTCTTGTGGAACAGACTGTGCAACTAGTACTTTCATTTTCGTGTCTTTCATACGTCTTCTTTCATGTTCCTGCTCTTCCCTGATTCTGTTCTGGTGATACTGGAGCATCTGGAGCATCTGTGACGGAGTATTAGCTTGCCAAGTACTTTCGACTTTCAGGACTCGATTTTTAACTTGTGGACTTGAATTCTCGACTAGTTTGGTAACAAAAAGATGAGGGTACGATTCACTACTTGTTTTCAGACCACTATTAATAATAAAACATTTCTCAAATCTAGAATAAAAATCACTAGTATCTTCATCTTGTTTCTGTTTACAGGCTGAGATGGCATCCCAGTCTTCCTTTTTCGTGGCTAGTAATCTTGGCAAGACTTGTATTAATAACTCGGGCAATTCTTTAGCTTTATCCCCAAGACCGGTACCAGGTACTCGTGTATTATCTTCAGCTTCTAGAGCTGTCCAATCTATCTTTTTCTCTCCCACCTCCCATTCTTTTTCTTTTAGTTTTTCATATATGCCCGCAGGCAACAGGACCTTTAACATTTTAATGATATCAGGGTACGTGTATTCTCCCATACGGAGCATGTCCTTTAATTCACGGTGGAACCCTGCTGGATCTTTATCATGACAGGGAATTAACTTTTTCATCTCCAAAAGTTCTATTTTTGTGATGGGGGTGTAAACAAATACTCGTTCTAGAGCCCCCCCCCCGTTGTCCTAACTGGATGTACTTCTCGTAACGGATTCTGTCTATCTATGTAGAATGACTTCCTTACTGGGGGTGGAACGGGAACAAAATGCGGATTCAGAAAAGTTCGGTATTTGTGGCGTTGTTCTAGAATGACATTAATTAAATCGGTACCTAGACCTTTCCATCTGTACTGGAGTAACTCGTTTAGTACATCATGTAGTGGACCTGGATCAGAATGCTGTTCCTCATACAGGGTAATGAGGTGCTGGATCATATACATACCCACCAGTCGCTGCTCAGCTGGGGGCAGTTTCAGGAACATTTGTGCCACTATTTCGTCTGGAAAAGTGGTAGAATCAGTAGTCCACCGGACTGCTGATCGGGCTAGTTCTTGTTCATGCATTGTACTGAGCTCACTATAACCTATTCGTGATTTCAGAATTTTATCGGTAGCTTGGAACACTTGCTCAAGAGAACACTGTTCTGGTACTGGAGGAAAAAAACTTTTCTTGTAATCTGGACGTGAATGTCTGTCGGAAAGTCTAGTTCTACCTACATACGCTATTCTGTCGGGATTCTCGCTGTCTACCTCTTCACTTGAAGAGTCATTCTCTTTCTCGGCTATTTTCCTTGCTTTCTCTTTTTCGTGTATGTCTAGAATTTCCTTACGGATTTTCCGGTACATAGCGTCTATACAATTCTGTGTCTTGTGTTTTCCCTCGGCTATATTATCACTCCACTTTGTCAGGACTTTCATCTTATCTTTATCTTTCTCAGGATAGTCTTGTTCTCTTATTAAACAGTTAATCAAAAACTGTAAAATCAGATGTTGAGTCTCGACTTTTCTGTGTGCCATAGCTTCGTGAATACTTTCTGGATCCTCCCCTGTACGGATAAAACGATATATTCTATCTAGATGGTCCTTCATGTCTGGCAGAGTAACCAAAAAGGTGGTAACTCGTCGTAAACGTACTGAATACAGTATCATGTAATCTTCACCTGGTACTGAATCATATACGCAATCAGTAAGGTATTTCTTGAGGGCTGCGTAAGTAGAGACTTTCGGTGTACGTTGTAACGCTGCTTACCTCAGCGTCATTCGTTTCGTTTGAGGCGGGGTGGTAGGAGCGCCTCCTGCCGCCCCTCCTGGGCTAGAGTCGTCAGGTAATACCGGACGTGCGGGTGCTGGTAACGTGACTGGTAAAACGGGTGCATTTACTGTAGGCTGGGCCGGGGGTACATTAACTTGGTCCCCGGGACCAGTGGCTGGAGGAACAGGGATTACATTATTAACAGGGTGCTGAGGTTGAACAGGTGGAATATGATTTGCATATTCTGGGACTGTATCGTCCAAATAGGACGAAAGAAAAATTTCAGCTGCGGTCGGTTTATGACGTAGCTTAGTCGGGACTAATGGTGGCGGAAAATTACTGGATGCTTCCGGGGTTGCCTTCGGCAAGCCCTCGGCAAGAAGAGGATACATGCCCCTTATAAGAGCATTTCTCTGTCTGTCTGACTGTTCTGCTATAACTCGTTCACCTTCTTCGATTAATTCCCTTTCTTGGGCTTTTTCTGCGGATTCCCTACTTAATTCTGTTTTTCTGAATTCTTTTTCGGTTCTTTTATGAGATTCTTTACGCCATAACTCGATGGCATCTTTCTGGGACTGTCTGGCTTTCTTTTTCCATAATGCTTCTTCTACTCGCATGATGCACTCGGCATCCCATGTACCTGATACAGGCCATCTATATTTCTCTTCAAGATCCTTGGTATAGTCGACCCATAAATCTAAATACAATATGGCACTTAAGCCATGCTTATGATACATAAAATGTCCTGGACTGTCCCTAGGCGGGACAGGAACTGATTCTTTGAGTAACCCTTTCCGGGTTCCTATCTGGCGTAACTTGGAAAACAGAGGCATTCTAGACTTGAATCCAAACACAATACGACACACGATAAACACAGTAATGAATAGCAAAACAAATCACTCATACCACGACATTAAAATACATTAATAACATTAATAACAGTTCGAACAGAATATTACCTAACACATGAATTTCTCGAGAACAGACTTACTAGAATTACTGGATGCACTGCTAAAACAGTACAGAACATACCGGTCCCATAAAGAGACACGTCGGACCCGTATCCACCTAGGTGAATACTTCGGACTGGATCTGTGTACCCAAACCCAACGGACCAGAGACAAATTAATTGACCCTGTCTAGATACTACCCCAGCAACGGTACTCACCGGGCAGCAAGAGCGGAAGGCCTCGGACTGGACTGGACTGCTACGACGTCGGACTACGAACTTCGGACTTCAGTTACAGGTGGGCCTCCGGATACCTCGGACCTTGTACTCTCGGCTTGGGCTCTGGTCGGGACTCGCCGCATTCCTCACCGCCTCGTCTGGATGCTGGACCGCAACCTCCGTCTCCTCCGTGAGCCTGAGGGATACTTTGAAGCAGAAATATCTGCACGTGCACGGTATAGTTCCGTCACGGCTGCAGAGGGTCAGGGGGCCTGCGTGGCTTCGCCGGCGCGTGGGGAAAGGGCAAGTCCCTATTCGGGCGCCATTATGTGGTAAATAAATAATTAATTACCGGTACTATTTTTGAATACAGTGAATAAAACAGATAGCTCAATAAATAAGAGACAGGATTCGAGGTATCTTGAGTCTTTCAGGCTTTAATCAGGCTTTAATCAGGCATAAGGGAAGGGACAGGAACGAGATAGCCTGCACGGAAATAGAATGGATGGCAGCTGCCAGGGAATGGGAATGGCATGGGGGCTTTCAGTAACAGTACACAGTATATATATATACTAAAAAATTACATTACATTCAATACAGTAGGCGTAGCAGTAGGCGTAACTCGTAGCAGTCGCGAAAGATAAGGACAAGATGGGTATAACAAGAAGGCGTGTACAGGGCGTATACATAGACATGTGGTATGAAACGTCACAGAAATGTCATGAGTGGGCGGAAACATGGAGGGGGCTGCCTGAGAGCAGCTGGGACCTTTAACCTAGTGGTGCGCGCAAACGGACAATGACGTGTTACCAGGGAGAACTGGGGGCTATGACTTCTGCACTAGAAGAGGAGACTAAAGTCTGCGGTGTCAGGACGACATGTACCTATGGCATATCTGGTATCTTGTGTTTGGAGTACATGTTAATAGAAACTAAAAGTTATCAGGGCAGAGGCTACTTGACTCTAAGACTGGTGCATGCATAATTCTACATAATTCTACATGTATTGCATGAGCTAGGAATATTCTATGAATATTAATACAGTATTTCTCTTACATGGAGACAGAAAGACTAGACCATGGCTGAAACTATTGATGCGATTCAGTAGCTTAGGAATGCAGAGAAGGAGGGCTGGACTGATAACTAAAAGCATAACATACTCTTGGCAGACTGGGAGGCAGAGCCAGGCCGGGCCGGGCACCGTGTGGCAGGAAGTAAGTGAAGGGTCAGGGATGCAGGTGGGGGCTGCATCGCTCCTCGGAGCGGGTTCAGAAGACTGGAGCTTGAATCTGGTGTCCGGGCCCTTTTGAGGCCTAGAAACGGGGACAATGCGGTGAATTAACGTGTACACTGTAATCGTGGCAACATGAGCCTAATACTTGTTGCTTTCACGAGAACTGGAAACTGACATACTAGAGTTGGACACAACTGTAATTGCGTCTTTAATCGATCATAGGGGGATACATATGCATATTAATCATGCACATATAACATAGGATGGGGAACACGTAGGCACATATAACATGGCAAAATTTACTTTTCCACAAGATGGTACAACAATGTTAACACTCCCTGGAGCTATACAACGATATCAATTAGCCGTTTACTGTAGGAGAGTAGGGTCTGCTTTCCTATGGTCACCTCATTTTTTTGCTTTTTGCTTCAGTGGTTTTTGACTTAATGTGGCTGTGGGCCTGCTAATCAGACCAACAGCCCTGCTGTTCTCTCTCTAAATTCACACCATGTACTTTAGGTACATCACCAATTGGGATTTGGGTCACTCTTATGAGTCCCTGTACAGAGTACTATAGGTACCCAGGGCATAGGTGCACCCAAGGCCTACCAGGGGCTGCAGCATATCTTTTGCCACCCCTGGCTGGCCATCCAAACTGACACAACTGGCTGATCACTCAGCTGGGGCAAGGTTGTGTAATCACCCCTTGCTTAGATATAGTATTCCTATGTCTAACCTTATATCTAGACACATATACACCTATAAGTCACTCCTATGGCAGGCCTTAACAATCCTGAAGGCAGAGTGCTTGGTTTTATGTGAGATGGTGCTCTTGCATGAGCTGAGCCTGTCTGCAGCTTTCGGAACCATGTCCTTATAGCTGTTCTAGGATATTGCCATACCATATACTCTTAAGTGCATTATGTACCTCGCGGTCAGATACTAACAAGCGCTCAACGGTTTGCTTTGTCGTTGCTCCCGCCGGAGCCCTAACACAGAGCCTGACAAGACCCAGACTTCCAGACATCCAACAGCCCGATCCACAGCCACAGCAAAGCTGAGACCCGTGGAGGCGACGAGAGACGTGGGACCGGCCATCATGGAAAGCCAGCGAATTGCTTTCCGTGCAATTTCTGTGGCACCCTCGAAGTTGTGCATTGGGGATTGAAAAGCCCCAGCCCCGAGCACCAACTGCACCGAAGATCAGCCCTCCACACGAGTTCTGCGTGGGCCCTTCTGCATTTTCCTGCTTGATGCGTCTGTCCGGTCACTTGCCTGTTGGCTAGTGGCCTCTGTGATGACGAAATCCGAAATCTACACTGCTGGTCTGGTTGCTCCACACTGGCCCTTGCTTACCTGTGAAGGAGAAGCCCCTCAGTTTTTGCTGGCCTGAGTAAGAAGCCCTCTTTGAATCCTGTGTGGGTTGCCTTTGCCAAGGCTTGTTGACTCCAATCCGGAAGCCGACACCGCCGACAGCGAGAGCCTTTCTGGGAAAATCCGTGTCCAGCTCCTGGTCATCGTCGACACCTCCTGGTCCACGTGGCAGCAGTGACAAGCTTAAAAACATCACCTGATTGCTTCCCGACATCGCCTGGTTCCTTCCTGGTTCCATCCTGGTCACTGGCTAGTGACCCAGAATCTGACCCCTCTGCTTTCAGGTACTCCTCATCCTCGATCCGCCCTTGGATCCAACCGGACTCTTCTCTCCTGGTCGCCTGCAGCATCTTTTCTCCAAGGCTCCATAGAACTCCACGATGAAACCCGACACACTTTGGGACCTATGCACCCGCTTCCTGTGGGTGAGGGAACGCAAATATTGCTGTGCTCCTGTGAAGATTAACTCTCCTAGTATCCTAGTTTCAAGTGGTTAGCTTCTAGTCCAGTCGGAAGACTCCTAACTCTTTAACTTTCTAACTTTACGCACCCATTAACTTCTATGTGTGCACGTGTGTGCATTTAGACTCTGCACCCAGCAATTCCCAAGGCCCTAGGCCCTAGGCCTTTCAACTGTTCATGACGTCGTTCTTATACCACTATTTTAGTATATGGTTTAGCGGGCCACCAGGGCCTATCCATATTTGTGCAACTTATTGTATGTTATATTGAGTTACTTGTTATGCGCTTGTGCTTCTGCCCTCATAAAGAGTTCAGAGGATTGATAAAGAAATAAAGACATATATATTTTCAAAATATAACCTGTGTGGTGTCCTTTCATTTGGTATAAAAGGGATTGCATATGGTAAAACAGCTGGCTTCACATGCCCTCTTGAGTTTAGCCTAAGACTGCTTTTGTCCATGCTACCCCTAGGATTGCTGGTCTATAAGGTTGACTTTACAACCCTCACCATAAGGGTTGTTTGGACTGATACAGGGTGCCCACTAGAATAGTGGACATCACATATCAGGCCAACTTCTCACATTTACAGTATTGATTAAAGCCACACACCGATGGCATTTGAACAACTGCTATTACTTCTGTCTTCCAGCACTGAGAGTGGCTGATTGTGCGCCTATTGATTTTGATAATTGCTATAATCCAAGTCTTTGCGTATGTGCATGAGTTGTTACACTCTTGTTGTTTTCCCAGCACTGCAGTGCGCATGATCAATCACGCCACCAATCTGTTTGTTCTCGCAGTGATCCATCCCGATAGTGGCCATGAACCATGTTCCGCTTCCCGCCGTCTGAACCAAGCGCCCATCTCCGCCACGCGCACAGCAGCATGACCGGGAGGCAGGGCACCGACTGAGAGCAGGTATGACACGTTGAATAACAAAGCCAATGCAGACATGAAATAAGAGCAGACCCAGCAACACACGCAAACTATGGACGACTTCCTCAAACAAGTGTGGGAAAAGAAGCTAAATACACAGAAGAGTGAAGCTGGGGACCGACATCTAGCCCAAAAGTAACAATCTTGTCAGTGTAATGTTTGGCAGTGTGGTTTTAGGTTGTTCGACTGCAACATTATTTCAAGGCCATAACGCAGCCATCTACAGCCCCTCTAGGAGGCCCCAAACTCTTCAAGGGACCCCATGCATCCCAAGATTGATGAATATATATGGGATATGGTTGACTCAGGGGCCCCTAATCACATTCTGCTGTTGGCGTAATGTTTTGCATGCCACTTAATTCTCTGTTTCACTATGCGAACATGGAAGTCTCTTATGAGCAGGATAAACTGGCATCAAAATAATGTGGCTTCTGTACACTACTCTTCGCAGAGCTTTCACTAACAATCCTATCCAGGCCTTTGCATGACCATCATTTAGATATAAACTGTGATTCAGGGAGATGTGTCAGGAGGTTGAAGACCATGAAGCAGAGTATTGGAGATACAAATATCACGGCTCCAGGATGCACTATTTCATAAAATATTTTCATACAAGTATCTCAGCTTTATGCTAAAAATAACTAACCTCTTTCAGTACATTTTAGATACTAGTGTGCACACTCTTTGCCAGCAGACACCACCCTTTTCCATCTCTGGATTGATTTTGGGTTACATATCTTGTTCGGTAGTGTATGGTTTATGTTTATTTTCATACTTTGAGCATAGATTTACTTTAAAGAAAAGGGAAAGGAAACTGTCCTAACCAAATTATTTTTAATTGACATCAGTCAATTAAACAAACAGATATGTTGAGGTTATTCCTGGTATGTAAATCTTTTCCATTGGTACGTTGTAGGTACTTTCTTTTCCTTTTATAGTTCAGTTCTCACAGAGTTTGGGGACCCCGCACCGCGGGGCCTGGAAGGGCCTGTGTTATGCCCCTGGCTAATGACGGCGCCACCCGCTCCTAGGGGCGTGGCACCCTTAGAGGGCATCCTGGTCGGGAGCCAGTTGTGATGTCCTAGAGGCAGCAACAGGACAGGGAGGAGCCAGTAAAGCATGTCCAAGTGAGCCTATCACAGGAGCTCAGAGTCGTCAGGAAGGCAGGGTCGACCTTCCCTCCCCCGAGGGTATAAAACCTCGGGGGAGGCACAACTAACCCTCTTTGTCTTCTCCCAACAGCTCCGGCGGCAGCAGACCAGCAAAGGAATTACAGTGTAGCTGGGTCTCTGCACATGGAGGAGAGGAGAGGGCCTCACAGCGTAGTCGCTAGGTGAGTCTTAGTGCCTACCGGTGATGCTGATTAGCACAAGGCTCATCAAGTACAAGCGGCGCTACAAATGCAGTAGCACAAGATACGTAACCTAAACGATGTCTCCTCTTTTTCTTTTTTCTTTACTCCGAGGTAATGCTTCGTGGAAATGAATGCAGTCGGGGAGAGTTCCAAGCGGAAGCAGGAGCTTGTCCGGTAATATACAATCCTAAAAGTTAATTGCAACCGGAGCGAGGAGTTGGCTTATCGGCTAGGGCAACACCGGACCTGGGGATCAGGGTTCGAGTCTCGGTAACGATGCCAAACATCCTCTGATTCTGGGCAAATCACTGATGTCCCTGTGCCTAACAAACAAAATGTGTGTGTCCTCATGTACTGTAAATTGTGCTATACAAGCAACACACAATGATATAATACCGTTAAAAATTAGATAGTTGAAATAATATTTTGGATATTTCGAAATGATTCAGGACCTATAGTCGGGAACAAGTTAGTTTGTTTACTGAAAATGAAAATATGGTATTGGTGACAAACAAGGGTAGTTTGAGAAAATGTCAAGCAAATGTTGGGAATGTGGGTTTGTTATTCGCTTGCTAAGAATGAAAGATCAATGATCGTCGCAGCTATTATCAAGGGCAGTTCGTATCATGGAGGCATAGCGTTCCGGGTAATACATGTTTAATAGACGCCTCGAATGCCTTCGCGCCGCTAGAAGTGGCGGCCAGCATGTTGAAGCGCTAGGAGTTTCCGCCGCGATAAGCGGGCGACGCACTCTGGGAGGATTAGTGAATAAAATACACCGGAGCACCGCATTTTGCTCGCGTGCGTACGAGCACGGGTGGGCCTCTGTAGATACCGACAGGCAGCCTGGTCTTAGGGGATGCAGTCGTAGGGGTCAGGGCCAGGTGCGGCCATTTTGAGGAGCTCGTTAGTCCACTTTGAGTGGGTTGATGGCCCTACGCGGCCATCTTCTATGATCCGAGCCCAATAGGTCAGGCCCATTGTGAATGGCAATTTCCTTAAAAGTAATTTCGTTCACGTGCGGCGCGTGTGCGGAAATGGTTCGGGGCGCCCTTTGGCTTTACAGCCCCTCCGATACTAGCGCATCCAGATGGGCATTGGTATGTTCTCTGGCACGTCTTAGGAACAGATGCGACTTTACGACATCCACGGTAATCGTGTGGGGTATGAGCCTTTTATTGAACGGGTGCCCCGCAGAGCAAAGAGAAACGGTCCAAAGAACGCGAATACTGCCGAGAAATTGCAGGGTAAAAGACGCTCCAAAGCACCATTTGTTGTTCGCTTGTGGTGGAAATGCAAAATTATCGGGTAATTGGGCACACGATCACAGTTGGTGATTCTAACAGTCCTTAGAGAGGGCTGGTGGCATGGCAGGCGCCGAGTCGTTATGTTTATTTATTGGTGTTATGTATTTGATATAGCGCTGACTTTACCCGAAGGTATCAGAGCGCTTCCCAATAGGGGCAGAGCTATACATGAGAACATTGCAAGGGAGCAAAAACAAGAACAGGGTTGGCTTAACGGCTAGGGCGTTCGACCTCGGACCTGGGGATCTGGGTTCGAGTCTCGGTAACGACGCCAAAAATCTACTGTGATTCCGGGCAAATTACTTAATATCTCCGTGCCTAAAAATGAATAATGTGTCTGCATGTAGCGTAACTGGTGCTATGTAAAACGCTCTGATCCCCCTTTGTAGCGTAACTGGTGATATGTAAAACGCTCTGATCCAAAAATCTACTGTGATTCCGGGCAAATTACTTAATCTCTCCGTGCCTAAAAATGAATAATGTGTCTGCATGTAGCGTAACTGGTGCTATGTAAAACGCTCTGATCCCCCTTTAAAGCAAACATTACATTAAATGAAGGCGGATGGCGCGCAAAAATGTTACGGTCACTCCAGTAACCCGAGACCAGCGGTAAACACCTCCCGGGGGAATAAGCATCGGGCTCACAGCTGCAAAACAGGCAGGGTGCCCTCGGAAAGATTTATATGCGGGAGGTCAAGTTGTTGGATGCGATGAGCACATTGATCAATTCTCCCTCTTAGCGCTTTTCATGACACTGTGATTTCTAATGCTGATTACTACTGTGGGGAAAAATGTGATCGATTGCAATAAAATATAGGCAAGTATAGCTGGTCAGGGGCGTATCTGGAAGCAGTGCAGCATGTGCAGTAACACCGGAGAATGAAAGGCTGCGGGAATTCACCGGGATTTGAACCGGTGACCCGGAGGTTAAACACAGGTCTTTACAGCAGAGGCATTAGCTTACTAAGCAACTAGACCCGGCTGTGACATGTTGTCATATCATATCACGTTTCGATATGATACCATACAATATCATACCGAGGCATACAGTATCCGATCTGACCAAGAACAATATTTATGCGGCTGTCTCGCCTAAAAGTTATTAATTGCACATTAGGCAGGCACCTCCTACAAAACGAAGCTGGTCACGCCGAACTGGGGAACCTAGTTCAAATGCCAGTCTTGACTGAACATCCTGGGGTTCAGGGCACATCACTTAACCTCCCTGTGCCTAAATCATGTGCGTAATGTAATCTGATTCTTGCTCAAAACGCTCTGATGGCCTCGGGCCATTTCTCGCTATATGAAAATGGAAAAATAAATAAAATAATACTTGTTCATCAAACCATATGGAGTGAATTCAACATTTCCACATTTCACATTTCTTTAACATAAGTTTAGTGTGACAGTCAGTCACCCACTCTGCTCATATTTGTTTCCGAAAGCGTTTTCGTGGCATGTGTTGCTGTGGGTTGTCTACTTGGAAGCAGGGAATCGAGAACGTTATTTGATTAAGGTGTACTTGACATTAGGATGCCATTCATTTGTGACCTTTGCATCATTTCTCCCCACTGGTTTGGTGGCTGGTGCACTTGACATTACTACCAGGTGGCCAGACATTAGGCATCAGATTTGGTAGAGCCCCCTTCTATGGCATTCTTCGCCACTAGATCTAGGGCTGCGCACACAGGCCTTGAAGTTACACTGGAGCTGTGACCTGTGGAGGGGGCCACTGATCTAAGGGGCGGCACTGTGTTTAGTAATAAATTATGTATGGAGCGATGAGGGGCACTTTTGCCCGGGGTAATGAGAGAATCCGAGAAGGAGGACATGGGGTGTGGGGGCGCCAAAAAACACTAAAGGGCCCTCCATGTATGTATGTATAGGTTAGTTTCAGAGCAAAAACCTCCCCTAAAGGCAGGCACACGGTTGCGTGTGAACAGCAACGATTTAGTAAACTAGAGTTTAGAGAGGTATCTGGTCCTGTAAGCAAAGTTATTGTTAAGGCAACGTGATGTTAAAGAAGAGCTTCAACCCTTACCTAAATTGGGGTTGAGTTAGGGTGATCCGTATGGATACAAGGATAGTGTTCTAGATCCTGGGCGCATAGGTGGTTCAACACGAACCCAGGGCCTGTTAATTAAATGCTACAAGTAGTCGGCAGCTATCATGGTGACACCCCCTGAAGTAGCATAGTAAAACATACCTCAAGCCTGCTCTGCAACCTGTTGTGCAGTCTTAACATGCTACTTATACCAGCAAATAAACCTTTTGTCAGCAGACATATTCCTTTAATGCCGTTTACGTCACCCATAAGGCAGGCCCTAATCACTAATAGGGCAGGGGCCTGGGTATTTCAACATAGGACATATGTGATTATGTTTATATGTCCTGACAGTGAAAAGCTCAAAGTCATTTTATCACTGTTTCATGGCTCATTTCCAATAGTAGCTCTAGGTTACCTTAGTCTACTTAATAACTGATAATTGTAGTGAACTGTATTGGTAAACTGCTGTTTAACAGTAAAGTGGGAATTTAATTTACAATTCCGAAAGCGTAACATTTAGAGGTGGGCATTTTTCTGCCTATCAGAGGGGCCTTTCCCAAAGTGTCCATGTCACATGACTGTGAATGGTTTCAGCGTTGACTACCTTTGACTCCCTTTCACACTCACTGGCCTTTTTATTAAAAAAAGAAAAAAAAATGAAATTCTATATTCAACGTAGAATCAATTACATTTAATTAAAATGCAGATGTATTTGGTATGTCGGGATGTCAGGGCTGTCCCTTCTTTGATGCAAATACTACACTATGAAGATCAACATTGCCAGACAATATTGGTTTGCTCCTAGTATATATTCGGGACGCATAACTGTTCATTCTAAATTTATCTCATAACCGTGGAATGTGGCACAAAAAACAGAATATGTTGGAGCCTGGCGTAGCTATGTCATTATCATGAATATTGGGTGTTAATTCGCCATTTCATCAGAGCAATTCGGGAATGTGTGCAGTTATTGCCTGTAAGTCTATGTTCCAGTCTATAAAGATTCATGTTTAATGTGTTCACTTTTCCCATTGGGGGGTTATGAAGTTTGAATTCATTTTAGATATGAAGACGTCTTTAACGTAACCGCCTGCAGTTAACTTAAGGGTAAAAGTTCACATATTACTGCAAATATGTCATTAGCTAAAATTAGGCTCCATCAGCAGCGGTGGAATCTTCGCATTATTTATTCCATGCATAATTCTCCTCGGGCTTGGTTTGGCCATGCATTATATTGGACAATGGGAGAAGTTGCCTCCAAGAACATTGAATCTCGAGCCGCTTCACAGGCCTGCAATCTTGAATGTATAATTATTCTGAGGATAATGCATGCCAGGTAGTTTGACAAGGAGTGCATGTCACTACAGGTATTTGCAGTCAGCCTGGACGTTAAATTATTACCTGTCTACCTCCTACAATAGGAGTGGCAGCCACAGGTCGGCTGGATAAAAAGGGCGAAAAGCAGCAAGTGAGGAAAGCCACTAAGGTGCCAGATACGGGGTTTCTTGGCTCTGTGCCAGTCAGCTCACTACAGTGCATTTGTCTGGATCAGGCCTTCACATAAGCATTATGATAGATGGTGAGTTAACGTTGGGGGCCCAGCGTGCCATCAGCTGTGAATTAACTGGCAGTGGTAAGAGCGGAGGCTGATTCCCGGTCATACATGAACAGGGGATTGGTGCAGAGGTGGCGCCCAGCAGTGAAGTCTGTTCGGTCGGGGGGGGGGGGCGAGCGCGCCAGTAAGCTACTCGCCCTGTGGCGGGGTCCCAGGCAAGAAAAGGCTGTGGACTTCCTTTTTGGTATGGACTGGCTGCCCCTTGAAAAGGGCAAGCAGTCATTATGGGGCTCTGGGCTGGCGGGAGAGGGGGGACTGACCTGCTGGTGGTCCTTGACCTCTCCTCCCCTACCCAAGATGCCTTGGTATATGTTTATAACATCGAAGGGGGTATACCCCAGTATGGTTGTCTCATGGAGGCACATTATTTACCTGCGGCTCCGTTGACCGGAGGGCGGTCAACTTAAGGAGAGCAGGCTATCTTGGTTGTGGCCTGCTGGCACAGCCCGAAGGTTAAGCAAAAGGCCCCTTGGAGAGTGGGTTGTAAATATAATGACAATGTACAACTTTGAGATTTATTTATATATATAATCAAGATGAATAAAGGATTAATAATCCAAGATGAATAAAGGATTAATGACACTGCTGGAAGTTTCAATAAAAGACTATGCGGTGAACGACAACAACTTGTTTCATGTCTTTTATGGGAGGGCGACTCGCACCCGGTATGCACACTATGACGGCGCCACCCGCTCCTAGGGGCGTGGCACCCTTAGAAGGCATCCGGGTCGGGAGCCAGTTGTGATGTCCTAGAGGCAGCAACAGGACAGGGAGGAGCCAGTAAAGCATGTCCAAGTGAGCCTATCACAGGAGCTCAGAGTCGTCAGGAAGGCAGGGTCGACCTTCCCTCCCCCGAGGGTATAAAACCTCGGGGGAGGCACAACTAACCCTCTTTGTCTTCTCCCAACAGCTCCGGCGGCAGCAGACCAGCAAAGGAATTACCCACCCACCCATCCCTGCAACAAGGTGGAGCATGGCGGGTCCCAGGCAAGAAAAGGCTGTGGACTTCCTTTTTGGTATGGACTGGCTGCCCCTTGAAAAGGGCAAGCAGTCATTGTGGGGCTCTGGGCTGGTGGGAGAGGGGGGACTGACCTGCTGGTGGTCCTTGACCTCTCCTCCCCTACCCAAGATGCCTTGGTATATGTTTATAACATCGAAGGGGGTATACCCCAGTATGGTTGTCTCATGGAGGCACATTATTTACCAGCGGCTCCGTTGACCGGAGGGCGGTCAACTTAAGGAGAGCAGGCTATCTTGGTTGTGGCCTGCTGGCACAGCCCGAAGGTTAAGCAAAAGGCCCCTTGGAGAGTGGGTTGTAAATATAATGGCAATGTACAACTTTGAGATTTATTTATATATATAATCAAGATGAATAAAGGATTAATAATCCAAGATGAATAAAGGATTAATGACACTGCTGGAAGTTTCAATAAAAGACTACGCGGTGAACGACAACAACTTGTTTCATGTCTTTTATGGGAGGGCTACTCGCACCCGGTATGCACACTATCATGGTCTGACTTTATTTTGGAGCTATGCCCTGATTGGTCATTTCAGTCCATTGCTCTCTCTTCCCTCTTTGAGCGCAGCGCCTGTAACGTCATTGTGCACAACGAGGGAGTGAATGAAAGTACGAGACGATGAGGGGGTATTCCTGGACACATTCCACTTCTAGATGAAGCTCCAACACTTCAAAAAGTAAGGCAGGGCTGGAATTATTTTAGCTTGCATGTGGGCGAAGTACAAAGCGAACCGATCCTTTGATAACTTTGACCAGCAGAATTCTTGCATTAATCGGCCCCTTCACTTCTGGAACAATGGTAACACAGAACTGAATAGTATCTTTAAACAAAGATAGCTTTGAAGCTCAGTTGGCCACGCGGTAGTGACATTGCCAACAACTCCCTACTTTTGTTGAACAAACACAACCAACTCTGGTTAACCGAAGCGACGTGTCCCTTTCATGTGTCTCTCAGCAGAACTGGCCCTTGTCAATGCATCAGTAGCCGGAAATGTACAGACAGGGAGAGGAGGCGTGTTGATCTCGTGCTGCCTCGAGCCAGGAATCTGCGATATGACTCCTGATAATGGCACGAGGAAGAATGCAGACCCCAGGCAGAGGCGTTCAGGAACGTTACATTTGAGCGTTGGCAGACAGCGTTCCTCTGCCAGTCTGGAGCAGGCCACAGCGTCAGGGCACGTTCAAGATAAGATTCACGGATGCATCGGTGATGCAAACTGTCCACATTAAACGTGCATAAATTGGGGCTGACGATTAGAAACAATCAGGGAAGAGCAAGCTGATGGACTTTTGATTTCCAGAGAAAACGTGTTTCTTTATTTGTTTGTTTTACTCACACACTGGAATAATATGGCACTATTTAAGAAGGCTATTTTTTAATGATGGCAAAGATATTTGCACCGTAGATCAGGTCATTTTATTTTCAAACGCCAATTTATATCACTGCGAGTCACATGGCAAATGGAAAGCATGTTTTAAAGCTTCTATTCACAAAGTTTTAAAGCAACGATCCTTGCCTTGTTACAGTATTATGTATCAAAGTGTAAGCATACAGTTTCTTCTTCCTATAGTAGCTTTGTAGAATTTTCACTTTTTAAACTATGTTTTAGATATTGGTGAGAGCTGCTTTTATCGCTATAATCTAATGCCTGCTAAAAACATGACTTACCTGTTTATCCAATGAGAGGTGGATTGTCAGGTTAAGTCCCCATTGGCGTTAATGTGTGAATATCGCTGGATTTCCAGCGATATTCACGCATTTTGACGCTTTCGCTGGATATTTTAGCACAATGGAGAAAAACGCTGCTAATAGCATGTTTTCTCCGCTAACATATCCAGCGATAGGCAGTGATAAAAAAAAATGTGCTAAGCGCATTTTGCGATAAATATCGCTATTCCTTGCTAATATGCCCCATATATTTTTAGGTCCTGGCAATTGTCTAACCGCCAGCCGCAGAAGTGGGGGGATTCAAAGTGGGTGCTGGCTGGAAACACTGCTGCTGCTTTTGACAAGGGGGCCAATATTGATTTCAACATGGCTGCAAAACCGGCGCCGTGTATCACAAAAGGCCCCATCGGTCCAAATCCCACCTCCACCCATCCGCCCACCGGGAAACTGTCTGGTGTTTGCTATGGCCAGTCCGGCCCTGAATAAAATAGTGTTTGTAGAAAGTTGAACCCCTTGGTCTCTTGAAAATGCGAGCAATAAATACAAACAATTTGTCAGAATTAGACACTGTTGCATTTGATAGGGCGCATATGATAGTGCTGGTAATCATGATGAGCTCCGGCTGCAGTCTGGAAACATTGGGAAAAGTAATTCCAGTTTGCCTTTGATACACACTCTGGTCTTGTGAACTGGGGTTTAGCAGATGTGCTGTGCAGAGTGACCTGCAGCACCGATTCCCCGACCATCCTATGTATAACTTATAGGTTTTACAAATGAATTTAAGATGCTGAAATGGCAGCTTAAAGTTACTGCTGGTTGGTGCTTGTCCCAGGACGGCAATAAACTGTTGTTTTGGCTCCAGCACTGCAGCAGCCATAGTGATCGTGGGTTTAGCATTGCTTCTTTAGCATGCAAGCAAAAATAGAATACCTTCTAAAAATCGTATGTTAACCGCTGCGCGAATTCCGTCGCGGTGCAGCTGTTTAAATGAGTGGGCGGGGCCGCGTCGGCCAACGGACGTGCGTAGCACTACTGAGGTAGTACTCGCGATGGCTGTTGGCCTGCGCGAGCAGCTAAGAGGTTAATTGTTGTATCACAGGAATTAACGTCAGTGATCGTGTAGCATGTCATGTTAGGGCAATATCTAATGCATTATGTATTGCAGTAGCACATGACGTCAGTCAGTCACATTTCTTTATTCGGTTAAAAGCAAATTAACCATACAGCATACAAAAGGCAGTCACAGCCGTTCGTTCATTCCTGTGCTGCAACAATTAATGTTGTATTTTTTATAAGGAGTTCTATTTTTGCTTGCAAGTTGAGAAAGCAGTGTTAAACCCAAATGAGAATTCTGCAGCGAAAATGCAATTTGTCCCATCTAAAAGAACAGCAGGTTCTTTTCTGGGACGGTGGGTGCTGATGGAAAGTTCAGCACTTACCATCAGCACCCTTAGGTCCAGAATGGAACGGCATCAGGCAGGCATCAGGTCAGGAGCTATCAATTTCGTCTGGCATGATTGAAGGCCGCAGGAACAATTTTCAGAGCGGTACTGCACCCATCAATGCTAAGGGACTGAAATCATAGGGTTTCGGAAAAATCCAAGGGTAGCACAAAGTGCAAGTGTCAAAACAAATGGGCTACACCCAGTCAACAGGAAAGTGGTAAGGTAAGTGGTATGTATCTGGTGGTGGTGCCATTTGGGGCATTCTCTCACAAATATATTACTAAAGGATGCTCCAGAAACTCACTGTCATTCACAGATAGCACATTTTTATTGAAATGGCCACAGAATTTGCACAGACAATCATGCAGTTCTACTGATAAACTTATGGAGCATACAAATGATTATGTGTGGACAATGGGTTTCGATAATACTTCTGAGTTACAAATAAATGCTTCATTTGTTCTTTCCTAACAGCTAATTTATTTTGAAATCTTTGTACAGTTTACTGTGTGAGAAATGTTTTTACATCCTACAACCTTTCCTTTCACACTCCCTTTGCCGCACAGCAAGATTGCCACACACTTCACATCATGAAATGTGTTTAAACATTTTGAGTCTACACATTCAGAATTACTTTATAAACCATCCTGCTTTCTCAGATTTGCTTACAAATTCTCAAATTTTCCACTCTTGTTTTCAAAATGTTCTCAGGGATAACCCCCAATCCTCATTATGGACTCACTTGCTTTGGTCACACTTGTGACACTCATACCATACTTTTATGCCTTGCCACTTACAAATGTCATCAGCTGCCACTGCAGCCACACATCACATAAGAACATATGAAGCAACAACAGAGGGAGGTATGAAAGGGAGAATGGATACCAAACCTACAGGTATCTATTCACACATAGACCAAATACATATTAACACTCATGAGCACACATGCCAACAGATACGTGGACATCCATGCACACCTGCAAACAGATCTTGCAACAATGCACATAAACCAATAGACATACGGGGGCTGATTCATTAAGGTAACTTACACGTTGCATATTTTACACAGTAATTTTCCTACTTTATTCCTATACCCAAAATTCAGGAGTAAGATACTGCTAAAAAACAGTAGTAAGTCCAGCATTACACACAGCCAGACCACTTGTACTGCAACACTTTATCATAGAAAAGAATGAAGATGGGGAATTCAAATAAAAACCCATGGTAAATAATCTTAAAATAACTTACTTTATTTAAAATAGTTAAAAAAATAGTTAAAAAATATAACTTAATGTTAAAAAAATCTTAACATTGTATATATTTATTATTATTTAGTTATAAAATATTTTAAGACTCCATTTGAACTTAAAAATTAATGTAACAATAAACTTGCTCAAAAGTGTAAATTACTGTAAAGTCTAAGTTACCTTTATGAATCACCATCTTCTATAAGACTTGCTAGAGCACCCTGATCTGCACACATCACATCATTTATTTAGTTAAATAAACTTTTCTATTTTTCCTGTACTTTACCATGCAGAGATCTCTGCCCTGAGTGCAAAGTCTCCCTATGATAAAGTACATCGAAAAATAATCAAATAACATGAAAATAAATATTAAACATATTTTTATAATAAATATTATGGCAAATATATAGTTTTTTAAAAATGTTAATCAATCAACCAGCATTTGCAGTGCACTGCTACTCAACATTGATTGTATCCAAGTACTAGGTTGCTGGGCTCAGTCAGAAATTCCGGGTCTTGAGTCTCTTCCTGAAGTCCGCTAGCGAATGTGATGTCCGAAGGTGGAGGCGAAAGCTGTTCCAGGACGTGGCATCAAGGTAGGAGAAGGAACGGCCTCTGCTGGTGCTTCGGCTGATGTGCTGTGTCTGTACAAGGGTGAGGTAGGTGGAAGGTCTCTGGATGGTTGGCGGAAGTTCAGGCGGTACTTAATGTATGCTGGTGTTTAATCATGGAGAACTTTGTAGGCGTGTGTTAATATCTTGAAGTGGCATCTTTTCTAGACGGGGAGCCAGTGTAGGTTTCAGAGGTGTGGGGTAATTTTGGGCCATTTGGGGAGGTTGAGGATGAGTCTGGCCACTGAGTTCTGTATTTTCTGGAGTCTTCTCATGAATTCGGTGTTGGTTCCTATGTACGGTGCGTAGCGTTAGTCCAGCCTGCATAAGAGTGTCACTTTTTCTCTAGTTGGTGGAGAGCAATTTGAAGATTCTTCAGAGCATGTGCAGAGTGTGGAAGCAGGTGGAGGAGACTGTGTTGATCTGTCATTTCATAGTGAGTTCGATGTCGAGGATGATGCCGAGATTGCAGGTGAGGTTTGTCGGTGTGGGAGTGGGTCTGAGTTTGGTGGGCCACCAGGTGTTGTTCCAAGTGGAGGTGCTGTTGCCAAATATCAGCACTTCGGTCTTGTCAGTGTTGAGCTTCAGACAGTTGGCCTTCATTCAGTTGGTGACATTTTTCATGCAGTTGTGGAAGTTGGCCTTTGTGGTGCTAGGGTCTGCTGAGAGCGAGAGGATGAGCTGGGTATAGTCAGCGTAGGATATGATGTTGAGATTGTGGGTTCTGATGATGTCGGCTAGAGCTCTCATGTAGTTGGTGAACAGTGTAGGGCTGAGGGATGAACCTTGACGAATGCAACAGATGGTGCTCTTGGGCTCCGATGTGAAGAGGGTAGGCAGATTCTATGAGGGCAAGCTCAGTGCTGTGGTTGGCGCGGAAACCGGATTGGGAGACGTCCAGCAGGTTGTTTCTCTACGGGTGTTCGATGAGCTGCTGGTTGATGATCTTCTTGAACTCTTTTATGGGGAAAGGGAGCAGCAAGATGGGGTATTAGTGGTGGAGGGTTTCTTGCAGAGAGGTCTGACTTCTGCATGTTTCCATGTTCGGGAAAGGTAGCTATGGATGTGTTGAGGATGGTGGTGAGTTTGCGGCTGATATCTTTGCTTAGTAGGTTGAAGAGGCGGTGAGGGCAGGGATCCATGGGTTTTCCTGAGTGGTTGGAGTTTATGATGGCTGTGGCGTTCTGTGTGGTGATCTGTTCCCATGTGGTGGTGGTTGGGCGGCGAAGGTATCTATGGAATCTATGGAAGTGAGGAGGCTGTGGAGGTTGGAGATTTGGGCTTACAGTTCATGTAGATGGTGGATATTTTGTTGTGGAAGTGGGTCGCTAGGGCATCACAGAGTTCATGTGAGGGAGGATCATTTTCTCAGTGGATGTTGGGCAGGAGGACACTTTGAAGATGCTGAAGATTTCCTTAGTGTGGTTGCGCTTGCCTCGATGCGGTCTGCTAGGGCATCCTTTTTTGCATCCTTGAGTCATTGGTGGTATTTGTTGAGGGCTGATTTGAAGGTGGCTTGGTCTATGGAGTCTCTGCTGGTGCTGCATCATCTCTCTAGTTGTTTGAAGCTCTGTTTCATTGTGCTGAGTGCTGAAGTGTACCAACTGGCTTGTTTGGTGGATTTGCAGTTCTGGGCTGGTTTGATGGGGCGACTGGGTAGCGGAATTGGTGATCCAGGTGGTGAAGGTCTGGACTGCTTGTTGTAGGGTCAGGCTGGGTTGTGTTTGGGGCGTCCATCCATTGAGTCTGTGTCACTTTATTCCAACTGCGGCAGGAGGCATTGGGGGGACTGGTAGCGGAGCACAGTTATCTTGCGATGGTGAAATGGATTATGGAGTGGTCCATCCAGGTAAGTTCTGTTGCATGGCTGTATTTGACTTTGTTGTTGGACATGAAGATCGGGTTCAGTGTGTGTCCTTCTCTCTGTCTGGGATCTGTAACCAGCTGTGTGAGGCCAATGCAACTCATGCGTTCCAGGTGATTGTCAGAGTTTGTGTCTGTGGGGTCGTCCAGATGAAAGTTGAGGTCTCCAAGGAATATTTAGTGCTTGGACTCGATGCCAAGTGGGTCAATAAAGTTTGTGATGGCATTGCAGAGGCTGGTGTGTGGTCCTGGGGGTCTGTAGGCAAGGATGCCTTTGATGGTCATTCTGTGTGGAGTTGGAAATTGAGGTGTTCCACGATCGTTGTGGCGTCATCTTCAGTGGTGGTACTGCGGATTGTTCCTTTGTGAATGATGGCGATGAGTCCCCCATGTTTATTGGTGCTGTCTCGGTGTATCATCTTGTAGCTGGTGGGTGTTGCAGTAGCAATGTCGGGGTAGAGGAGGGATTGAGTCAGGTCCCTGTGATAAACATCACGTCGGGGGAAGGGTGTCAATGGTGTCCCAGACTTCGGTGGCATGTTTGCAGAGACATCGGGTGTTGAGCAGGAGGCATCGGAGTTGTTTCGGGGCAGTCTCGGTCAGCGGAGTGGAGGTGGTGCGGGTTGCTGGGAGGGCGGTGGGTCCTGGGTTGCAGGTGAAGAGACAGCTGTAGTAGGTGAATGGTCCTGCAGTGGAGCAGGGAGATGCAAGGCAGCAGTTTTTGCAGCAACCAGAGTCGAGGGCTCGTAGTTCTGCGCAGGAGTGTATGTGGGTGACTGGAGGGCCAGGGTTCCTGTCTTTGGGCACGTCTAGGTGTGGATTGGCTCAAGCAGGCTTGCCTTTGGTGTGTCTTCAGCGCACCAGTGGCGCTCCCACTGCACCCTTCATTAAGTATTGACCTGGGAAGTGAAAGGGACGCTGGCAGGCTGTGGGCGGTGTCGGTGAGAGGGTAAAACACGTTGGGGGGAAAAACCAAGCCATCAGGCAAAATAAACAAGATAAAGCACAATCTAACATGTCAATGGCACTATGGGCACAACAGAAACCAAAATACAGGGAACAAATCCAAGCAAGGCAATAGAGGCGGCATGGGGAGCAGGATACAGTGACCTGCTCAATGGGGTCACGCTGTGAGCTCCAATAAATAGTTCATGGGAGGCGGCAGGGTCACTGGGAGGAGGTGGACGGTGCAGGTGGGAGGCCGGAGCCGGGTGAAAAAACAGAAGGAATTAAAAAGGACGGAAAGGGTAAACAAACAGAGCAATAAAGCAAAATAAACAACAGAAACAACATATAGCAAGTCAAGCGCACTATCGGCACAACAGGACCCAAAAAACTGGAAGAAATTTAAATGTAAAACAAATACGAAAACACTACAGCACTAACAATGTAATTTTTAAATTCATCTTTAATTAATGAAAGTACATTAAACTATATAAAAATTATTTTTCTGAACCTTAAATTAAAAATTAAATTCCCATCCCAAAAAAGTATTATTTATTGTGATGCTTATTAAGCGTGATGTTTAGAATTAATTAAAATATATTATTTTGTAGGTATTACAATATTTAATAACATATAAAAAATATGCACAATTTACATATATATTTTTAACATTAAATTATATTCTTATATATTTAAACATGTACAAATAATTTAATTTAATATTATTTACTATGGAGTTTTATTTTAATTACCTACCCTACATTATTTCCTGTGGGAGGGTATTGCAGTACTATGGGGTTTTTTATTAGTCACTGTTGCAAAGTCATCCTGTGCCCTGGGCAGCCCCCAACTTTTTGCTGACTGATACTGGTGGTAACTGATTTGACTGACTCTGGGCTCTACCTAACCAGGCCCAGGGCTTGTGCTATGCTGAAAGAGACACATTAGAATACAGTTAAAACACCTACATACACTAGGGTACACAATGGTATGGTGGGGTACCCCTGTGATTGGCATGACCTCTCCTATAGGCCCCTAGTATATAATAGGGCAGGGGGATTGAAACTACCTAGAAGTCACCAGTACCCTGGGGCATGGCAGTTTAGTGGCCATCAGCTTTTTTCTGCCCTTGCATGTGTGCATTGCTGATGCCTGAGGTCAGTTTAAAAGCAGCACTGTGTGCCAGGACTGCTTTTAAAAATTAAATTGTGCCCAAACTCGACTTTGGGGTTTTGGGCACTTAAAATGGATAACCTACAATGTTTTGGTATATTAGGGACCCCCAGGGTCTCCCTAGATATCCCAGGGGTGGGGTGTCAGGTATTTATAAGGCACACCCTTATAACATGAGTTTTTGTATGCCTGGGTAAAGTGAAATTTTACATTTCACTCCCCACATTGTGGTAAAGTGCTGCTCAAATTCAACTTTGATGCTAGGAGCACTGTAGAGGGAGAATATGCAATATTTCTACTAATTCAGAACCCCTAAAGTCTCCACTAGTTGCACATGGGGTGGGGTTTCTGTAGATACAAGGCCAGTACTTTTTTTTGTTTTTGTAGGTCCTGGTCCTGGAAAAATGGCCCAAGTCATTTTTCCCATTGCAAATCCTGTTACATAGGTTAACATGGTAGAAAGTTATTGATTAATAACTATTGATAGGAGAGGGATAGAAAAACCCATTCCAAGACTTCCCAGAATGGTATCAATAGATCCAACAAGATCACATTGTTGAATTTCCCCTAAAGTGAACATACAAGAAGTTATAAGACTTTCTTCTTTGTAGGTCCAAATTCAGCCTTCCCACCTTAGGCAGATGGTAGGATTAAGGAAGGTATGAGTAGATGCAGGGGGAGTCTAAGTAAATTAGCCATCCTAGGGGTGTGTTTACCCAGCTCTTACATCCTTGCTGGAATAACAGCCATTATGGATTTGGAAGATTTGATGCACTCTGGGACAAAATAATGCCACACTCTACAGGATGTGGTCATAACTTTGAGGAGTCTCCCTGCCCCATTGGTCAGAAGTGACCTCCTGCATGACCCAGAGAACTTGGAATAAGTATCTGAGAGGGGCAGAGCCCTCCAGATCTGCTGCTTGAAACTGAAGAGAATCAGAAGGGTCTGTCTGCGCTGAAGATTTTGAAGTGCATTTCCAAAGGCCAGGACTCTGAGTTTCCGCCTTTTTTGAACCATTGGAAATTATAGCCCTGTGGAACAAAACTGCTTTAAAAGGACTAAAGAGTGGACTCCCTGCAAGCTACAGGTTAACAGAGCTCACCTGGACATCCCCACAAAGAATTCCCAGCCTGGAGTACCAGTGGATTTGTAAGGGCTTTGTTCAAGTGGATTGCAGAATTGTATTGTATTGTATTGTAATTGCATTTATATAGCGCTTACTACCCCATACGAGGCGTCGAAGCGCTTTTTCGGCGGGTAGCACGCTACTCCGGGACCCACAGAGGATTAGTGTTGAATTAGTATAGTGAAACATGCAAGTACATTTTAAGTGGTAGATAGGTTAGTCAGTTATTTGGATTTGGAATTATAGCAGAAGGATAGAGTAGGATAAAGGTTTGTATTTATTTATCGCTCGCTTGTTGACGCATGCTATTCAGGGAGCCTATAAAGGATTAGTGGTGAATTAATATGGTGAAATATGAGGTAATTTCAGTGGTGGATATTAGTCTGTTACTTGGAGTGAGAAGGATAGCAGATGGATAAAAGGGTAAGAAAGATTAGCATTCATATAGCACTTGTTACCCCTGATGGGTGTTGAAGCGCTTTTCTGGCGAGTAGCACGCCACTCCGGAACCCATAAAGGATTTCTGTTGAAAATTAGTATAGTATAAATATGAAGTAATTTGAGTAGTAGATATGTGATTCAGTTATTAGTATAGTTGAATATGGAATATGGAATTTAAGAAGTGAACATGTTAGTCTGTTAATTTTGATTGAAAAAGGATAGAGGAGGGATAAAAAAGTGAAGGATTATTTTATTTTTTATAAGTCTTAGCAGTAGGAAGAGGCTTATAGATGAGTAAAAAGGAGTTTTGGAGGGAAGGAGTCAGAGGGCAGCATTTCTGGCCCTAGTCCCAACCAGTCTCAAACAGGCCCAAACAGGCAACTACCCTTGTCCTCTCCACCCTTAGCCTCGACGCCCAGGCAGAGACGCCCTAAGCCTGGCCTTTCTTGTAGCCCTAGTAATCAGGTGACCCCTTCAGCCAATGGGAACACTAGCCCTAACACTATCCAATCACAACACTAGCCCTAACATCTAGAACCAATAGGAGACCAGGACCTTACAGCCAATCTTAGCCCTAGTCCAAGGACCCAATCAGTTAAAAAAACCCTGATCTCAACATCCAATAAATGCCTTAGCCCTACCACTAGTCCCAACACAATTCCAAGCAGCCAAAGCACCCTCTGATGTAGAAAATCCCTGTTGCTGGGGGGGGCAGGGGGGCTGGCCTCACTGGCTTGTGAGCACAAAATGGTGGCTGTGGGTGCACTGTTTGAGCACACAGGCCTAAGCACAGAGCAAAGGAGAAATTTGGAGGGAAAACAGATTTGTCACCAAGGAATGAGAGGGACAAACTACAGCGGTTGGACTGCAAATCCCAAAATTCAACACACTAAATTAAAGCAATCATGGGCAGGGAAAACCACACATTTAAAACACAACACGGGTGATAAAATATGCAATTACAGGCAGGCTAAAAATGCAAATTTTAACTGTAACAGCCACAGGCATAGACAGTAAACACAGAAAATGAAAATCGTTTTTTAAACAACTTTTTGTCTTGGGAAGAGACAGCACTAGTCTGTCTCCTTACCACTTCCTGGACTCTGCTCACTGCAATCTGCAATCTGGGGCACATGTAGGCTGCAACTCACAAGATGGAGGAGAGTGATTTGGGGTCCACCCAGCAAGGCCTCAAGGGGCCTGGGCAGGTGTGAGAGGAGGGCTCAGACCTGCCTGGTAGCTGAATAGCCAATGGGCTGCTGGCCTGGGGGTGGAGTCTGGGCAGCTGCTTGCTCCTGTTCAGAATCTCCTAGGAGACAGACAGGCTCAATCCACAACTTTGGACTTCAACAGGTAAAGGCTTCACTAACTCGAAATCTAACAATACTGTTTGAAATGAAGCTTTACTCCCCCTGCTGGCCAAAAAACGAAGTGCACAGGCACCAGTAAATACAGTTTAAGCAGCTCACAGAAGCACCCTCTGATGTAGAAAATCCCTGTTGCTGTGGGGGAGGCAGGGGGGCTGGCCTCATTGGCTTGTGAGCACAAAATGGTGGCTGGGGGTGCACTGTTTGAGCACACAGGCCTAAGCACAGAGCAAAGGAGAAATTTGGAGGGAAAACAGATTTGTCACCAAGGAATGAGAGGGACAAACTACAGAGGTTGGACTGCAAATCCCACAATTCAACACACTAAATGAAAGCAATCATGGGCAGGGAAAACCACACATTTAAAACACAACACGGGTGATAAAATATGCAATTACAGGCAGGCTAAAAATACAATTTTTAACTGTAACAGCCACAGGCATAGACAGTAAACACAGAAAATGAAAATCGTTTTTTAAACAACTTTTTGTCTTGGGAAGAGACAGCACTAGTCTGTCTCCTTACCACTTCCTGGACTCTGCTCACTGCAATCTGCAATCTGGGGCACATGTAGGCTGCAACTCACAAGATGGAGGAGAGTGATTTGGGGTCCACCCAGCAAGGCCTCAAGGGGCCTGGGCAGGTGTGAGAGGAGGGCTCAGACCTGCCTGGTAGCTGAATAGCCAATGGGCTGCTGGCCTGGGGGTGGGGCCTGGGCAGCTGCTTGCTCCTGTTCAGAATCTTCTAGGAGACAGACAGGCTCAATCCACAACTTTGGACTTCAACAGGTAAAGGCTTCACTAACTCGAAATCTAACAATACTGTTTGAAATAAAGCTTTACTCCCCCTGCTGGCCAAAAAACGAAGTGCACAGGCACCAGTAAATACAGTTTAAGCAGCTCACAGAAGCACCCTCTGATGTAGAAAATCCCTGTTGCTCGGGGGGGGGGAGACAGGGGGGCTGGCCTCACAGGCTTGAGAGCACAAAATGGTGGCTGGGGGTGCACTGTTTGAGCACACAGGCCTAAGCACAGAGCAAAGGAGAAATTTGGAGGGAAAACAGATTTGTCACCAAGGAATGAGAGGGACAAACTACAGAGGTTGGACTGCAAATTCCACAATTCAATACACTAAATGAAAGCAATCATGGGCAGGGAAAACCACACATTTAAAACACAACACGGGTGATAAAATATGCAATTACAGGCAGGCTAAAAATAAAATTTTTAACTGTAACAGCCACAGGCATAGACAGTAAACACAGAAAATGAAAATCGTTTTTTAAACAACTTTTTGTTTGGGAAGAGACAGCACTAGTCTGTCTCCTTACCACTTCCTGGACTCTGCTCACTGCAATCTGCAATCTGGGGCACATGTAGGCTGCAACTCACAAGATGGCCCTCTTGGAGATTCCAGAACCTTGGATTGTGTGTTGGATACTTTGGAACTCACAAGCAGAACTTCAGGAAGGAGTTCTAACTGGACCCCGCCTGCTGGAGAAGGCGGCACAACACAGTGGTGAGATTCTCCAGAACAATATCTAAAGGTGTATCCTTGTCAGAGAAAACGAAATGACTAAAAGGGGCACTGTTGGTTTCTGAGCACTAGAAAGTGACAAATCTTTAAAAATTCATATCTCTGGTTACCTACAATGTTTTTTTTTCATTTTGGTGTCATTTACAAGATAAAAATATTACCTAGTTTTATAAAGTGGTCTTGGATATTTATTGTGGTTTGTGTCTTAAATATTTACTTAAATGGTGTTTTTAAATGCTTTACATTCATGTCTTTGAAGTTAAGCCTGTCTGCTCGCAGCCACGTTACCAAGGGTTGAGAATAGGAAAAAGAAATTCTAAGACCTATGCTGAGTCCTACCATGTGTTAGTGGCCCTATTGCCAGTGGCATACCTACATTTGCCCATACCAATAACCCACTTTCCAACAGTCACTTAGTGTTGTGGAAATGATGTTCATATACAGCAGTTGACTTTGATTGGTTTCTTTATTGTAGAAAGGTGGTAGAGTAAGAGCAGACCATCCACCACAGCAGCAACCAGTAAACTGCCACAATATGGAACATACAGAGAGAAGGCAGAGTAGAACATAGAATATGGAATATGAGAAGTAGGTATTCTTAGAAAGACTAGAAAGACAACCAGCAAAGTACTAACAATGTACTACATATCTTCTCCCTTTCTTTTTTTTTTTTTTTTTTAAAACAAAACTAAACAAAACAAAAAAAATTTGAGTAAAAGAAACTTAACAAATGAAATCTTGCAGGTAAGCTGGAGGCCGCCGAGGTCTAAGGGGGCGTGCAGAACCAGGAGTACTTTGAACAGGGACAAGACCCTGCGACAGAACAGGAGCATCACCCCCTCCAGAAACATTAAACTCATTTAGTGCATGAGGTGCACCACCAGAACTCAAGTGACCATCAGTGTCATCGGCTAACAAGTAACCACTAGTAACAGAGTCATCCGTACCAAGAGTAGGAGAAACAGGATCGTCAGTAGGCAAAGGAGATAGAGAAAAAGGATTTTTTTGTCTTTTGTAAAGGGCAGCCCTCCTGAAGTTCCAGCACTCACCATTATTGAGGATTACACAATGGTTGAGCACTTTCTTGACTTTAAATGGACCCTTGAACTTAGACAAGCCTTTTTGTAACCTTCCCAACTTGATTTTGACTAAATCCCCCACCATAAAAGGAGAAGAAGAATTGATTCCAGAAGAAAATTCAGCAACACTCGTTTGGAGGTTATCCGGAACATTACCCTGAGCCTGCAAAGTGACAACATCCTTCATCCAGGACGGAAACAACTTCGACCACCCTCGTCGCCAAAATGTTGTGGAAATGATGTTCATATACAGCAGTTGACTTTGATTGGTTTCTTTATTGTAGAAAGGTGGTAGAGTAAGAGCAGACCATCCACCACAGCAGCAACCAGTAAACTGCCACAATATGGAACATACAGAGAGAAGGCAGAGTAGAACATAGAATATGGAATATGAGAAGTAGGTATTCTTAGAAAGACTAGAAAGACAACCAGCAAAGTACTAACAATGTACTACATATCTTCTCCCTTTCTTTTTTTTTTTTTTTTTTAAAACAAAACTAAACAAAACAAAAAAATTTGAGTAAAAGAAACTTAACAAATGAAATCTTGCAGGTAAGCTGGAGGCCACCGAGGTCTAAGGGGGCGTGCAGAACAAGGAGTACTTTGAACAGGGACAAGACCCTGCGACAGAACAGGAGCATCACCCCCTCCAGAAACATTAAACTCATTTAGTGCATGAGGTGCACCACCAGAACTCAAGTGACCATCAGTGTCATCGGCTAACAAGTAACCACTAGTAACAGAGTCATCCGTACCAAGAGTAGGAGAAACAGGATCGTCAGTAGGCAAAGGAGATAGAGAAAAAGGATTTTTTTGTCTTTTGTAAAGGGCAGCCCTCCTGAAGTTCCAGCACTCACCATTATTGAGGATTACACAATGGTTGAGCACTTTCTTTAATTTAAATGGACCCTTGAACTTAGACAAGCCTTTTTGTAACCTTCCCAACTTGATTTTGACTAAATCCCCCACCATAAAAGGAGAAGAAGAATTGATTCCAGAAGAAAATTCAGCAACACTCGTTTGGAGGTTATCCGGAACATTACCCTGAGCCTGCAAAGTGACAACATCCTTCATCCAGGACGGAAACAACTTCGACCACCCTCGTCGCCAAAATGTTGTGGAAATGATGTTCATATACAGCAGTTGACTTTGATTGGTTTCTTTATTGTAGAAAGGTGGTAGAGTAAGAGCAGACCATCCACCACAGCAGCAACCAGTAAACTGCCACAATATGGAACATACAGAGAGAAGGCAGAGTAGAACATAGAATATGGAATATGAGAAGTAGGTATTCTTAGAAAGACTAGAAAGACAACCAGCAAAGTACTAACAATGTACTACACTTAGACTCAGATCCTGTGAATAAGCAAAAAGTAGTAAACGTACTCAAAAGTGTAAATCACTAAGAGTGTAAGTTACCTTTGTGAATCAGGCTCATGGTTCTCAGGTACACACATTAAATTATATGCTGACTGACAACACAATTGCTTGCCTTAAAATACACCGAAACAAAAAAAGGGTCACAAGGCACATGCAGGCACAGATTGACAGAAGGATGCAAGAATGGAGGGAAGTATGCAAAGGGGGATTGCCATCTGGACATCTAGATGCCATGTGGATAGATGAATGGATGGATGCAGAATCAATGCTGGGGAGATGCAAGTTAAGCATAATCCTTAGCCGTCAGTGAAGGAACTCACATTTGAGGTGGAAAAAGGAGTGGGGTGTCAAAGCTCATTTCCTTGTAGGATAGACCCTGGTAATTTCTTGCAGCAATCACTCTTTCAGATTGATGGAAAATTTATTCTCCATGCCCATCCAAGCCTTGCCTAATTTAGAACCTTTAGAGAACAATGAAAATCAGCCTGTAGGCCCATTCCATCCCATCTTATTTAGCATAATCTTATATTTGTTGGCAATCACATTTATCCGGTACAGGGCTGGCTCTAGGGCGGTGTGACCGGTGCCACCGCACCGGGTGCTGACTTCATATGGGGCGCCTGTTTGCTTAAAAGCACCTGTTGCCACGTTTCTGGCCTCCAGCTGTTTTCAGTGAACAATTAAACTATCAAGAAAACTCCAGTGATTAATGTTCATCCTGGCAAGATCGGAGTTTTGTCTCGTAGATGTTTTGACTCGTGGAAGTTTTGAAGGTAGAGCAGAGTGTTAATATGCCTGCTGCAAAGAACATGTACCATGCAGATAACGAAGTGAATATAATGTAAACCGTCTCAAAATCATCAGGGAGGGAGAGAGAAGTTATGATTCATTTGGCTTCCAGGCCATGTACAGTATAATCAAAGGAGAATGAATCACTTGTCCTGTGTACTACCAAGATCAGGGTTCCGCATTGTTTTAAAAAACCCTCATACACGGATTTACTGTTTGTGCGGTATATCTTGATTCTCCGCAGCAGTGGTCACGTGAAAAGCATCATCATTGGGTCTTAGTTATGCTTTCCTCCACCTGGAGGAGGACCAACAGGCATTTGATAGTAGAGATTGGCGAAAGTGAAGGTGAGGTGCAGTGAAATTAAAATTGCCTACATGTATCGACCTATTGGAAGATTTACAAGCCCCTTGCGCCACTTTTCCATCACTTTTCCCATGGTAAAAATGACACCAAAGTGGCGCAAGGGCCTTGTAAAGAAGCCCCCAAGTGTTTATTCTGTCATAGATGGGGCAAAGGTTAAAAATAACGTGGTGGTGCGATGCTAGAAGAGTTACTGTTCTATCGCGCCTATATGTGAGTGGTTGACATGTTTCAGACCGTCTCTGCCCAGTCGGGTCGATGGGCTTTCTTCAGGACCGAGAAAGGCACGTTGAGTTGACAGTAAGTGCTGTGGTAAGTTATGCACTTACCTTTCTTCTTAACTGAACATATTCGGTCACTTACATCTTGTAGATGTGACTGTGTCTACAACTTAGAATGGGGTGTAATACGAATCCATCGGGGAGCATGCGGCTTGACTCACTTTTTGGAGTTACAGGAACAACTTGTTCTGTCGCCGTCTGCCATGCCCCGGTGAACTGAAAGACCCTGAGGCTCTGCCCAGGCAGCCGCTAGAAGATTTATCCATCCAGCTGCTCCAAGTCAGTTTAGTTGCTCTCTTGCCCAGATAGTCCAGAAGTGACAAACAAATGATCAGACATCATACCGTATCTCTGATGTGAACAAGTAACTCTCGCAACAATTCTCTGGAGGAGATATATTTACTCAATTGATCTGTTGAGATAAATAGACAGCACACTTTTAATATCCAATTTACTTAATCACGGTTCTTTCAAAGAAGAGAAAGAGGGTTAGAAAGAAGAATTACCTCTTGAAAGACATGAAAAGAATAATTAACTTTAAGACTAAAAGAAGGGTCAGGCCTAAAAATAACACCATCTTCAAAACATCTAAAAGAAAGGTGGACGGTAAAGCAAAGCTGCAAACTCCCCTGCCATTGGAGTGAGAGCTACAATTAAAGAGTTTTAAATGAAAGATACTTTGTATACACAGACTCAAAAGTTTCAACAGACAGTCTTGTAAAGCTTTCAAAACCACAGAAATTCCCAAGAGATAGAAATCAAGCTTCAGAAAGGTCTACAAATAGAAAAACCTTAAAAAGCCTAGACACCAATGTGTCTTTTCCTTTGTAATTCCTTACATTTCCTAAAGGCTTTATTGGCAGACATTCGTGACTTTCGTGTAGAAAAGAGAGATTATGATGAAACCCAGCCAAGAGAAATTGAAGCGCAAATCACAAGTACAAGCAGATAAACCATGACCAGAAAAACCCTTGTCAAGACCTGCTGAGTGCCTAAAATAAGATTTAAGAGTGGAGGGCCTACTGGAATTTTGTATGTTTTAAGCAAAATGCAAAGGAAGGCCTTTCTTCAAAAGATTCAATCTTCAAAACTCCAGGTCAACAGAGTTAGTTTGAGAAGGAGAGGAAGAGGAGCAAGGCCTTGAGAGTAGAAGGAAACAGAGGTAGAACCCAAGGAGGTCGATATGAAAGAGCTTTGAAAATTGGAAACCAGGTTCTCAGTGGTAAAAAGGAACCACTTTTATCATCCCTACCTTCTGCTGAATTTTTGGAAAGGTTCCAAGAAAATGGAGGGTATGTGTATAACAACCTCCTTGGCCACTTCACCAGGAAAGCATCCATAGCCCATGCGCCTTTTGTGAACCATAAGCAAAAAGAGCATAGTCTTGTGAAAAAGGGGTCCAATTAATGTCTGCCAATCCTCTTGCAGATTTTCTAAAAGAACCTCAGAGACAGTGAGAGATTCTTGGATACTAGGAAAACTCTGCTCACATGTCTGCCATCACATTGTCCTTTGCTTTGATGCAAATGGTTGACAGAGATAACACATGCTTCTCTGTCAAAGCAAAAAAACAACAGGAAGGGTCAGAGGGAATTTATAGACCTTATACGGATTAAATCCCCCCTATCCAATTTATCACAAAAACAAACCTATAATCTGTGGTCTACTATGCTAGCTGCTTATCACTTTGATGTGTGATGGGAATTCAACTATCCAGGAGGGTCATTTCATTCTGTAATTTTTTGTATCCCTTTTGGTGACACTCAGGCTGACATATTTGCGCACATTGTTTTCACGTACTTGGATAAGCAGCTAGCATAGTAGACCACGGATTATATGTTTGTCTCTGTCAAAGCACCCAATTGAATCACTACCAGATTTAGGGATCTGGAATAGGTGCTTCCTTGATGTTTGATATAAGTCCCTTCTTTCGTGTTGTTGGTTTCGACTAACATGTTCTGCTTAAAAAACGGACTCTGCGCAGGAGCACGCGACACAATCTGAGGCACATGTATGGAGCGCTATATTTGACTGACGGCGTGGGGGACACACAGACTGCGTTGACGGTGCACGACGCCTCGATGGCGTTTGACAGCATCGAGTGGCCATACCTTTTTATGGTCCTGCGGCGGCTGGGCTTCGGTCCGACCTGCTGCAGCTGGGTGTGCCTCCTGTATGAACAGCCAATGGCGCATGTACGGGTCAACGGAACGGTCTCCAGACTCCAGCTCAGGCGGGGCACAAGGCAGGGGTGTCCCTTATCCCCCCTTTTGTTCGCCCTGGCGTTGGAGCCGTTGGCCCATTGGGTGAGGAGAGACAGGTCATTCTGGGGCTTGGCATTGACCGATGATTGGGAGGAACGCATCAGCTTATTCACTGACGATATTGTGCTCTATATGGTTAGGCCTTATCAGTCGATGGCGCAGGCACTTTTCGGGCTATCGCATCAACTGGGCGAAGTCGGTCATTTTCCCCCTCTCGGGCCCTCCTCCGCAGAAACCCTCCAGGTGCCCTGCAACGTAAGTGAGCGATGGCTTCAAATATCTGGGGGTTTATGTCACAAGAGACAGAGCAGAGTTTCTAGCCAGGAACCTTGAACCTCAGCTGTCGCGCCTTCTCACTGATGTAAGCCATTGGCGTGCGCTGCCTTTGTCCCTGGCGGGTCATGTTGCGATGTTCAAAATGTTGGGGCTACCTCGCCTTTTGTATATCCTACAGAATACATAGGGCCCGGATCCCCCAGCATGCTCCACGCCCGCCCAACCCACCATTTAGTCAAAACTTTGAGATAAGGTGGGTGTAAAAAAGGCCATGTTTAATGACAACACTCAGAAACATGACAATACATGATTAAGCCAAAACACATTATCAAAACACATTATCAACAATGTTATCGAAGCATATTATCGAAATTGCGTTGCTCATTATTCAAACTGCATTTGCTCTTAAAATATTCTTCTTTTCCCCAGCACCAAGGGGCCCTCTGGCTCGCATCTCCCAGGCTGAGATGCCCACGCAAGGTGCAACCCACCTGCGCCCCTGAGTGATGGGCCCCAGCCCTCGGGTCCTTGTCCGCCATTTCCAGGGCCCCACCTCTCGTCCACCAGGCTTCCCAGGATCCCAGGAGGCTCGTACCTGTCGCCCTAGCCTCCCCAACCTGTGGCCTCCTTCCCCCTGCGGAGAGCTTACCTTCTCTCCCCTCAGTGCTGGCCTAAGGAGTGCGCAAGGCGGACTCCCGTCCATTTTGTAAGTCTATATCAATGGTCCAATGTCTCTTTTCCGCCACAAGGGCCCACAGGTCCGTCGCCCTTCCCCCCTTCCAACAAGTTCAGCACAAAAGACCATATCCCTTTGATCCCTGTATCCGTGCCAGTGTCAGATAAATGAACTCCATCATGGTGAAACATTGCAGCTCCTGAAATCTTCTTGTGTGGAAGGTGCAGCAAGCGGCCCTTCGCTGAGCACAACTTTGCCAACTCCCCATTGAGACGTCTCACTGACACATTCAAAACCCTAGCCCGGATTCCATCGCCCCAACACTGTCGTGGGATCATGCAAGACCATGCTATCCTGGCCTGTGGAAAGGTCCGCCCCAGCCATGCAAATTCCGTGAGCAGCGCCTCCTTCACCGCCAAGCGTCCCCGGTCTACCATGTCGTTGCCGCCCAGATGGATGATGATCAACTCCGGGGACTTCTGTCCCTCGCGTTCTCTAATCTCCTCCACGAGCCGCCGCAGGTGCCGGATGCGCATTCCTCCTACACCGTGCCACAAAAATTCAGTCCCCTCCAACCCTGGCGGTTTCCGCACTCGCCGCTGTCGCAATCGCACTGCTGCCCGCCGAACGAACGAGTGTCCCAGTACCCACACCACCTTTCTCGGCATACTATTAGTCGGAGAGGAAATAGAAAAGTCAGGCATAGGCAAGGTAATCGCATCATGTCACAGCAACTCAGGCATTATGTGCCGCCTAAAACATTCGGACGACCAGCGGCCTACCTTCTTAACTGCATTAGAGGACAACCCTGCCCCTGCCGCTAGTGTAGTTGCCCCTATCCTGAAGGAATGAGATGAGCAACCAGAGTCCCCCAGACCCAACTCTACTAGGGCCTTCCACAGCACCGCTTTGAATTGATACTGCGACACACAGTCCCCACCGTCATGAATGAACAACGCCTGACCCTTCCCCCCAGGGCGGATGACTAAGTATGTGTGCATACGGGCGACCGGGCAGATAGGTGCCTCGGGCGCGGGGCTCAGCTGGATCACAGCCCCTTTTCCCGACTGGTCTGTCTTTGATTTCCTCAGGGTCACCACCAATCCCCCGGTGGCAATCCTGGTGTCCTCAAACTGAATCCCCCCTCCATGATCGCTGCGAGATGTTCCTACAATCTCCCCCAAGCGGAACGCCCCGTAAAAAGCCAGGGAGAACACCGCCGCGAATAACGTGCCCTCAAATGCAGAGGTGCATAGCCTTGGGAGGGCCTCCAAGATGTTACTCAAGGTCCTAACGTCCAGTGGGCGTCTGCTATCCTGCGTAGGGCCTTCCAACCTAGCCCACCCTGACAAAGCTCTCTTGACAACAAATGACGCCCCGGGGTTGTGAGTGCCCGCTAATCTAGCGAAGAAACCCACTGCTGACACATGAGCCCTAGAGTAAGAGAGTGACCTGTCCTGGTCCCTGATTTTTTGCAAGAAGTAATACATTGCTTGATCTGAAAACCAACATGAAAACCCCGCCTCTTGCACCAATGTCCTGTAACACAAAAAACTCTGCTGATATGCTTTCCGAGTGCGGTCACTCAATGAGGCACCTACCAGCCCCGCTAGAGCGGGGCTCCAATCCTCCACAGTGATGGTGGAAACCTTGTCATCTGGTCCTCTGCCTCGGGGTGGTACCTCCGGAAGTCCTGCAGCTTGGAACGAGACAAAGCATCAGCAGCAGCATGATTGTCAACCCCTGGAATGTGTGCTGCCCTGAACAGCAGATTTAACCTCAAACATATCAACAACAGGTGTTTTAGTAATCTCAAAACATGCCTACATGTAGCCCCTTGCCTGTTGATGGCCTCCACTACTGCCATGTTATCTGACCAAAATATAACTGATCTATTCCTGAAGCGCTCGGCCCATATGGTTACTGCTACCAGAATTAGAACAACTCTAAGAAGGCTATGTTTTTGGTCAGTCCACTCTCATGCCACTCAATCGGCCACTCCGCCCCGCACCACTGAGGACCCAGGATCGCACCAAAACCAATGCTGCCTGCTGCATCCTTGAACAAGCCCAGCTCTGTGTTAGACACTGGAGGTTCCGGCCACACAGCGGTGCCATTAAAGTTTGTCAAGAAGTCGCGCCACACTCTTAAGTCATCTCTAACTTCCGCCCGGAGGCGCACCCTGTGGTGCTTCATGTTTAGGCCCACCATAGCCCTAGCTATTGATCTCGAGAAGGGTCGGCCCATTGGGATAATCCTGAGGGCGAAGCCAAAACCTGCAACTGGTGTAGAGTTACCTTATGACTGGCCAACGCAGAGTTAATGACCCGGGAAAAGGCCTGCACCTTGTCTAGCGGCAACCTGCACTCCCTGCCAACGTATCAATCTCGATTCCCAGAAAGGACATACATGTCGCAGGGCCTACTGTCTTTCCCGGAGCCAGGGGTATATTAAACTCCCTGAACATGGACACTAAATGCTCTAACGCCTGTGCACATGTTGCTGAGGCCGCTGGTCCCATCACCATAAAATCATCCAAATAATGCACCACATCCTTGCAACCTGTCCTGTGCAAGAACAACCATTGGAGCATAGAACTAAAGGGTTCAAAGTATCTGCAAGACACCGCGCACCCCATAGGCATACACCGGTCATAGTAAAATTGGTCGTTCAACTGAAAGCCCAACAAACGATAATCCTCAGGGTGAATTGGCAAAAGGCGAAATGCTGACTCTATGTCTGTTATGGCCATAATAGCTTCCGGTCCTAGGTCCCTCAATTTCTTCAGGGCAGCATCGAACGAGGAATATGTCACTGAACACAAGGCCGGGTCAATAGCATCATTTACTGAAGCCCGTTTTGGTGCTGACAAATTGTGAATCATTCTGAACTGGCCTGGCTCCTTCTTAGGTACCACCCCCAGAGGAGAACACACATAACCAGGAAGTGGTGGGGCCGGGAAAGGGCCGGCCACACCCCCCAGCCCTCGCTCCTTCTCCACTTTCAACTCCACTACCTTAGGCTGTGTCCGGGCTGACAGTAAATTATTGCAATATTCTACAGGAGGGACATCCTGAGCTGGAATGCGAAACCCTTCAGAAAACCCAAAATACAGTAATTTGGCTGCTGACCGATCCGGGTACTGATTCAGCCAATAAATCCGTTTCCCTATGTCCACGGGAGTGGGCAGCTTAAGGCTGGGGAGGCTTGTTCTCCTTGCCCCCTCCCCCTCTTTCCTTGGACTTTTTAATACATTTGAACTCAGGGTGGGAGGGGTGCCCGCAGTAGGAGCACGCATGTTTGTACCTGCACTTCTCTGTGGACCAAGTGCACATATTTTTGTTAAAGGCCCAGCATGTACCCCTCTTCTCCCCAGGTCCCCCCTGGGATGTCTGAAATGTCTGCCTATTGGCTTGGGACCCCCCCGATTTGCAATTCACGCTTTCCAGCCATACATTAACTTCCACCTGATCCCACCCCATGTCGGGGTCCTGTACCTTTTCCCACCTGAAGTCCCTATCGTAATCCAGCCATGCTGTACCACCATGCGTAGTATGTGCCTTCAAAATCTTATGCATGTAATATACCAATGACCCTGCCAACTCCGGCTTTTTCTCAATGACCACTGTCATGAACACCTGGAAGCCAAAGAGCCAATTTGTGATAGATTCCTCCACCCTCGGTCTCCTGTCCTTAGAGGAGCTGTCTTTCCCGTCCCTTTCTTTGTTCTCTACCTCCCATCGTTTAGGTCTGATTAAAGAGAATATATCTACGTATTCCCCTTTCCAAATTTTTTCCTTCACTTCAAGTGACACATGTGTTGCCAAACGGCCAGGTTTAGACAGTACATAACCATGGCCCCCCCCTGCCTTAGTCACCCTTCCTGACTCACCGCTCTTGCTCTCAGGCTTACCTCCTGAAGACCCGGGTGCATTTGGCATGGTTGGGGCCGCCTGTTGCGCTGCCGATATGTTGGTGGCCTGCGCCTTAACTAGGATGGCCAACTGTTTTCTAATCTCGCTGAGCGCGCCCTCCTCATCAGTTCCTAGCGCCCAAGGAGCGACAGCCACGGTCGCCACTACTGGGGAAGGGGGGGAGCCAACACCTCTGGTGATGCTCCTGCCCCCCCAATTTCCTGTGGTTTGGACCCCGGCGTCAATGCCCTCAGGGCACTCAAGATTTCCGCTAACGCGTACCAGCATCCCCAGGCTGTGAAGAGGACGAGGGGGGCACTCCCAACCTGTGGGCTATTCGCGCTAGCCGCTTCTACTGTGGCCGGTGCTGGTCCCAGTGCTGACAATGCCCCCCGGATTTCGGCCAAAATAGCCCCCGTCCCATCATCTGGTGGAGGTATCACCGGCGTACTGGGGGCGCTGCTGTGCGGTACCACGGGCAGCTGGACTTCTGCTATGGGGGCTGGAACGATCCGAATCACGGGTTCCAGGGGAATGCATGTAGGAAGGCCCCTGCTCTGTCCCCTTTTGTTCGCAACCTTCTTGCTCTTGCCCTGACCGCCCGGCTTCTGAACCCTGGGCTTTTTAATTAGAGGCGGGAAGGCTGCTTTAGGAGGTACACCTTGCCTGCGGGGACGATCTACAATCACCTGTGGCTCCCCCTCAGGCTCGGAGTGCTGCCCCTTCGCTTCCCCATCGCTGCTGTCCTCGTCCCTACCGAGTTTCGCCAGCACTAACTTTAATAACTGCGCGATCTCGGGGTCCTTTTCCTTGCGCTTGTTGCTCTGGCTCCTCCCTGGCATGATTCGCTTTCAATTTACCCGTGCTACTCGTTCCCAGCCACATGAGCCCTTGTCCCGCCAAAAGCGTCGCTCCCCGTGCGCCTATGCCCCCCGTGGCCCCCGCCCTCGCAGCCCACCAGGTTGTGAGATGGAGATGCCGGAGCCCGCTCCCCGCGCTCAGGGACACTGTGTTCAGACGCGGGCCCCAGAGACGCCTACAGCACCGTGCATGTATGCAAAAGGGGCTATTCTCTCAGCACCCACACCCGCCCACAGCCTACCGAGCCCCGACACCTCACCTGACGAGCCGGTCGCCGCAGACCCTCTGAACGCGATCACTCCGCTGCTCTCCCCGAGAAATCCGCTGCTCCAATCTGCTCTCACGGCTGCGGGAAACCGCTGCCCCGCACGACTCCCGAGGAACACGGGGGAGAGGAGTGGGGAAAGACTACGGGGAGGGGAAAACTACGGGTCAATAGTTAAAAACGTAAGCTCCAGTTAAAATCTTAAGCT
The DNA here is from genome assembly GCF_964261635.1 of Lissotriton helveticus. NCBI lineage: Eukaryota > Metazoa > Chordata > Amphibia > Caudata > Salamandridae > Lissotriton > Lissotriton helveticus. The sequence goes on from NC_136061.1 coordinate 252,318,601, forward strand.
AAGGCGAGGGGTATGGGGTCCAGCAGGGTGAGAGCAGGTCCGGTGCAGGCGAAGGAAAGAGGCCGAGATCCCTGCGTTACTGACCTAAATAGGTCATGGCCTCTGCCCCTGCCCCCACCGGACGTGCGTCACCTCCTGCCCCGGAAGCACTTCCTCTGGCTGGCCTCCCATAGGGCGGCCGGCCACCTACACTGACCAATGGCGTTGCGTGGGCCGGGGGGGCCGGGCCCTAAAGGCGTGCTCGTCTAGCCTCGCCCTTGGTACCATATCCGGTCCCACAGGGGTTCTTTAAGCGAGTCTTCCAGGCGGTGAGGACGCTCCTCTGGGATGGAGGCAGCCCTCGGATTGCGTTGCGGATATTGACATGGGGGGTGTAAGACGGTGGGCTGGCCTTGCCGGATGTGCAATTATATTACTGGGCATCTCAGCTTCAAGTCGTCAACGACTGGGTTTATTCAGATAGGTCGGAACCAGCATACAGAGTAGACCGTTTTGTGATGCCAGGCGGGAATTGTGAATCTCTGTTATACGCCCGGAAGATGCGTGCGGATTGGCCCTCACACACTGGTGTGGTGGTCCAGTGTTTGAGGGAGGCGAATCAATTCCTGGGGTGGACAGGATCCCTGACGGGTAGGACCCCCCTGTGGATTGGGGAGCAATTGCGTGAAGTAACTAGATTGAAGGGCTGTAGGGGCTGGCAGCTTATTGGAATAGATTACCTAGGCAACGTGTGGAAAGGGGACGCCCCCCGCTCCTTTGAGTATTTACAGAAATAGTATGATCTCCGGTATTCGCAGCGCTACCACTATCTGTGCCTTGTCCATGCCATGCGGTCCCATGTTCGAGGGGGTGCATCCATTCCTGAGTATTCCCCTATGGAGGATTGTTTGCTCCTGGATCCCATTCTTGAAAAGCCCACATCCACGATTTGTAGGAAGTTGATCAATAACATGCATGATCCCTTAGTGTCCCTAAGGGCGACCTGGGAGAGTGACCTGGGCCCATTGGAAGAAGACGATTGGCAGGACGCCCTGCAAAGTCCCTGGGAGATCGCGATCCGTGTTAGGTTCCAGCTGGTACAGCTCAAGATACTCCATCGGGTGTACTACCCTAGCACCCTGTTGCAATCATGGGATGGGTGTCAGTCGGCTTTGTGTGGGCGGGGATGTGGGGGGATGGATCCTTCTACCACATACTGTGGGACTGCCCAGAGATTGTTCCCTACTGGACCAAGGTCATTGACATAAAGGCGGAGGTGGTAGGTTCACTGGTTCCGAGGGAGCCGGGATGGTTGCTCTTAATGATTAAAGGGCCCAAGGACTGTACCAGGCATGAAGAACTCTGGCTGGCAATGGCGGCGGGAGTTGCAAAGCGGAACATTGCCAGGGCCTGGGGGCGTCGGCCGCTCTGCAGTGGGATCTGTGGGAGCGGGACCTGGACTGGTGCCAGAGGGCAGAGGAAACCATTTACAAAAATAGGGGGAGCCCGAAAAAGTGGAAGAAGATATGGGGGCCCTGGAGAAGGTACAGGGGAATGGGGGGTGGTCTGGGGTAATGGGTCTTGCAATGGGCGTGTTGTTAATGATTGGCTGGGTATTGTATACTCCTTATTTGTATAATGAAATGTGACCAATGGACTGGCACGTTAAATGAAATGAGCACTGTCAATAAAAAGATTTATTAAAAAAAAAAAAAAACGGACTCTGGAAGTAGTGCATGGCTCTAAGCACTACAAGAGATCCCTTCACTTTGATGACTTGTGACTCTCCATTCTGGACTATTTGAATTGGAAAGATGTGTGCTCCAAAGTCACCTCCCATCCCAGATGACTTGCATCTGTGGTTAAAAGAGTTTGGATGCATGAATTACACCTTGAGATAGATTCTGCACCTTCAACCACCACCTCAGATCTTCTTTGCTCTCCTAAAATAGAGGGTCCATCTTCTCCAAGGCATGAACCACTGGGGGAGAGCTACTGTAGATGCCATAAGAAAGAGCAAAGTTGGAGTCTCGCACCCTGAAATGGGAAAACAGATTCCACCATGTGCCCCTGTATTTCTAGCCACAATCTGGCACGAGATTTCTCTTTGCATATTAGAATAGATAAGAGATATTAAAAAAATGTTTTGCCCGAGAGCAGAATGATTCATCTGCAGATGAATCATTCTGCTTTCGGGCAAAAAAAAAAAAACTTCCTCAGATCGATCTGGTATCTTGCTCCAACGTATCTCAAATATTTCAATGGCTTGAGCTGACACTTTCATATATTCAGTATGAACCCTAGCAGATTCAATATGGATCTTATCATATCCAATGCTTGAACAGTCTTCCTCTTAATTGGAAGTACCTTAAATTGCCAATCATGCCCTTATATTCAAAACCACAGGCATTTCTAGTGATATTCTGCTTTAGGTATGCTTAAATAAGCATCCCTGACGTCTTTAGTAGATAATAAATAATTCAGTCATAACACTGGTATGATCCTCTGTACGTTTTTCATCTTGAACTGAATCTCTTCTACAACATTTTTCACTCCATTGAGATCTATACTCCTGTGTGGACTTTGGGACTAGAAAAATTATAGAAGACAGTCCCATTACCTTCCCTGTCTCTGAAACTGGAATTATGGCTTCCTTCTTCCCTAAGGCTCTGACACCTCCCGATAAAGACTTTCTCTAGATCTAGCACTTGCTCACAAGTGTAGGAATGGTCTCTGCAGATGGAGGTTGTTTCAAAAACAATATCCCGTTCCCTTTCGTGGTCACATTGGCCGCCATACTGGGGAGAACTGATGAATGTGACCGCCATTCTGTAATTCTCTTCCATTGTCTTCCGAGATACTCAGGAGCACTGTTTTTTTACTGAAATGTTCTTGCTTCTGCTACTTTGATGATTAAAAGAACTCAGATTTCACATGAAACTTGAAACCTTGATCCCCCTATTGCTGCCTTCTTTTTGCTTTGAAGACCCACATGATTTTGAAGACTGTTGTCTGAATGAAGATGCATGTTTTCTCTCCTTAAATATTTGATGTAATTTGTGTTCAAGGCATGACCAAATAAACAAAACACTTCAAAGGGCATTCTCAATGCAATAACCTTCTGTGCAGCATCAGCATTCCAGTGGTTAAGACAGATTGCGACAACCAGCAATCAAAGCTCCTCCTGCCAAATCTGCAGGTCTGACAACAAAAAGAAATATCAGAGAGGAATTGGCCCTGGTACTCCATACCCTTCAATAACTCAGAACGCTCTGAACCCTCCTGTACAGCCTTAAACAAAGATTTAAAATCTAAAATAAGCGACAGCCATATATGCTCCACAAATACCTACACACATTGCCACGTGTGTCATTGAAAAGTCTTTAGTCAAAGTAGGGTAAATTTTCTTATTCACTGCCTCCTTTAAAATGGTTTCCTCCACTCACTAAGCTAGCCGCCACTGAGTCCACATGAACTAAATTAAGAACAGTATACATTTTCTCCATAAAATGGAGCTTAGATACAAATATCGGCAACATGATCTTATCAGTATCCTTCCATATTTGACTAATGAACATCTAGCACATGCTACTGCATAGATAGCCAGGTATGGAAAGTCTCTGAAACTCTCTCACAAGTGTTTCTTGAGAAAAACCTGGCTTCAGACATCATACCGTATCTCTGATGTGAACAAGGAACTCTCGCAACAATTCTCTGGAGGAGATATATTTACCCCTTTAATCTGGGTGTGAGAAGGGCTCCACGTTTCATTCTGAACTGGACATTTCACAGTAAGCCTCCATTTTTTTATTAGAAACATAATCCGGTTGATCAGATTTAAAAGCTGCGAAAGTCTCTAGTACAATTCTCTGATTCCTTTCCTCCTCATCAACCTTCCTCCTCTTATGCCTCTTGGTAGAAGGAGATCTAGATTAAGACATAGAAGAACGAGAATGAGCAGGGGAAATCGGCCTTCTCTTTTAGGAATGTTTCTGCATGTACAGGCAGGAAAATCCCAATAAGGCAAACAAAAAGGAATACTCAAGTGAATACTCAGGGGACAGATTGCGGCCTAACGGGTAGGGCGGTCGACTTAGGTGCTGGGGAACTGGATTCGAGTCTCTGCAGGATCGCTCAAAAACCTGTGATTCTGGGCAAATCACCTAATCTACCCTAGCCTAACAAAATTTAATGTGTCAGTCTGTAACGCAACTGGTGCTCATGTAAAGTGCTCTGATACCGTCGGGTCTAGTTTGTGCTATATAAAAAACTCCACACAAAAAAAAGTGCACCACTCTTCAGCAGCAGAAGACACCTCCTAGACAATATGGCTAGCAACTGTTGCAAGGAAATTTGCATCAGTCAAATTGACCACTGTAAAAAAGACACTCTCTTACTTCCCGAGGTGCATTAAAAAAACAAATCTGATGGTGCCCTCTATAACATGTGAAGCGCAAACTGAACAGAGCCCCCTCCCCCCATTCACCAATGAGCAAGGAGACCATCACGCTACCTCAATGCAACACCCATTGTAGGTGCAAACAAGCTTCAGCACAGGAAGTAGCTGGAAACCACTTACTGTTGAGACACACAGTAAATCGCTCATAAATGCCAAAACCTTGTAAGGGTTACTTACAAACTTAATGCAAACTTAATTCTAGCACCTGTAGCTCTCACGATGCCGTCCGAATTGAATGTCCCTCAAGCCTGGCAGCCTGGGAGAGAATGATTCCTATACCCAAACACGGTCCACGCTCTGCTAAGACCCTACTCGGCACTCCTCATCCTAGTCAATAGGAATCAAAGTAGGAGGATGCTGGGATTGCCGACCATTTTATGGTACCCGGATGGGTAGGCCTTTCCTTCCTAGTACTTTTGTTCCTGTCTCAGCGGTGGGATCCGCCTTTTTAGGAATGACAGGTAATGAGAACGAGGTATGTAAAGGTATTGAGGGGTAAGCATGATGAAAATGCATCTTTGTGCTCCATACACACGTGTCTTCTCTACAAACAGGCAGCTAGACGCGTGGAGTATTCTAGTGCTTGTTTGCTTCACTGTTCCTTTAAGGCTACGCGGTATGTTTACGCACTCTTTAACCAGCAATGACTTTTGAATGACAACTGCAAAATGGGTCCTGTCCCTTTAAACTCATCAGGCTCTGCTTAATGAAGGCCTCGTGCTCTCTGCTGACACAGCAGGGACTTCCAAATGTGCCGCCGCGGCAGTTGATGTGATGCGGTGATGAGCAAGTGCCGCTGCTCTAATGGGAAAGTGTTTATTTGAATATTAAGGTCAGGGAGTTAAGTAGTTGGTATTCCACTCAGATGAAGCCGTTTGCGCGGTGTCACTAGTAATTAAAGGGCTTTTTGACTAATCTAGTTGCTCCTCCTAAACACACTCCGCGCCGTTCAAGGAACTCATCAAAGCGCTGGAGTGATCTTGGAGGGTATTAATCTCCTCGGCTCCACAGCTGGAGCGCATTTATTTGCTTGAGTTAGCGTGTAATAAATTTACGACGAAGCCGCCATTTCCGTCACTTTGGAGAGATACTTTGGGAGTGTTTTGATGGAAGTGTAAAGTCGCACTGTCGGGTTGGCGCTATGTTGGAATGGCCGAATTTTGCTCAGGTACGCGCCTAATCCTCGATGCAGCTCAGAGAAACTTGTGGCTTCAAGGGCCTATGTAGTAAAATTATTTTTTTCTTAAACTTACCTGATGAGTCTGTCATCTTTGACGCCAGATTCCAACCCTGGGGTTTCACTTTGCAAAATGTTTTCAGCTGTGCTAGTCCCCTTAGATCACTTCAACAAAAGCCCCGGGATCGGAAATGATGCCACTGACGACATGAGGTCATCTGCTGCTAAACATATTAAACCAAAAAGACAAATTCCAGCTATGAAATCATGCACGTTGATGTACTAAATGACAAGGGATGCAAAGATGACCTCCCAAAACCACAGTAATATCTCAGGAAGTGACAGCAAATGACCTTTAACCCCAGTCTTCCCAGGTAGTGAAGTAACGTAGTATTTACCTTTGAGGCTATCCCAAGAAATCACATAATTGAAAGTTAAGAGCCTCATAATAGTTGCAACATTAATACAAAACCTATCTGTTGTTAACATGTATACTATTGAAACAACATATTTTAAGGACGTTGCAGCCATGATGCACCAGTCTCAGTTATCAACTAGTTATTCGCAGTTATCAAATAAAAAACACAGTCATGCAATTGTAGCCTAAAATCCGCGGGCATGATCATTGAATGTGGAGCCATTCAGCAACATTGTACTCCTGTTCTTGTCAACCACAGTCATGGAATTTTTCTTTCAAATATAGGACATTTATAGTCCGTGTTCTATTACATTCAAATTATATATAGGCTATTTAAATCCAACTGTTGTACCGATTAATTTTAGAAACATTACAAAAGTCCTGTTGTTTACTATCTCGTAATGCACTACGTGCTGCTCCAAGGTCTGAAGGAAGGATGAGCAATATTGGTGTACAAGGTAGAGGATTAGAACAAACATGCCTAAATTATGTCAGTGCAAATAGTCGTAACCTTCTCGGCTGAGTCTTCTGTGAGTGACATGCAGTTTAATGTTCTCCATGAAGTTCTACAGATGTGTTACTTTAATGCACTTGAAAATAACATTCACTTCCTTATCTATCATTACTACCGTCCGTTGCTAATAAAAGATTTAAGATATAATGTATTCATGCTCAATTACTTAACATCATTACATGATAAAAAAACTAACATCATAAAACAAAGCATCAATGTATTATCAAATAGTTTTAAAAAGATGGAAGTGCAATTTAAAAACATTAAAATGTGAATTTTTGAAAAAATATTTGAAGAGATGTTTTCAGAGTGACCAAATAGCAAAAATGCATGATGCGAGTGGAGAAGCTATATCATTTGTAGGAAACAATGTTTAGGGCAAGGAACTATTTTAAGAAGGGAGGTGAAAGGAGGTAAAGGATTGGTTAGTTAGACAGTAAGCCTACCTGTGAAATGTCCTTTTGCAGAGAATACTACTAAGAACAAATCAGTGCCTTCTTTACCTTCCCTCATTTCAGGACAACTGAAAAGAACCAAAAAGAGGAAGAAGACCGCCATGCCTGATGGTGATGCCACAGCCTCCACGCCAACCATTCCCAATGATGGTAGCAAGTCATTCTCATTATTTCTTACATTTAACAACTAATCCATTGAGGTCACCAAATTCCAAGCCAGGTCAATTGGGCTGTAGGTCTAGTGAAGAAACATTCCATCATCTCTTGCAGTTTGATGATAAATAAAAAAACTTACCTGCATATCAACAACCAGAGTGCAGCGATTCAAATGTTTACCTATCTGTTTTTCTCCTGTCTCCCACATATTTCAACCGCCCTTGCTCAGCAGTCAAAGGCAACTCTCTAGCCAGAAAACTGTACACACTGAAAGACGAAAAGAAGGACAAGTTAAGGAAATGAAAGGGAAATTAGAAGAAACCAATCAGATTTCACTAAATGGAATGGTGGAACTCACCGGAGTAGTGCTTTAACTTTCCTCCTTGCAGTAAAAATGACTGTAGTGAAAGTGGAATTTCTTCGTGATTGTGAATATCTGGTAAATAAACCTACAATTTGAGATGCTAAAGACATAGACCTTATTGTACTGTGATGGGCCAGACCACTAAGGAGCACAACAGTAATCATTATCCTGTTTTTTCCTACAATGGGGGGACCGGCTGAATTACAAGTAAAATGTTGGAATAAAAAAAATCTATATCTAAGTGCAAAAAGTAATGGCTTTATTGGTGCATGTTCAAACTTTTGTTTGGTACATACTTCAGTATTATTTGGAGTCATGAGGGCTTCAAATAACTGAAAATGAGTAATACATTCAACGTTGTTCCAAACAGGAGGGCACAAAATATTTCTTGCTCAGTGCAGTGATGTGACATGAGCATCCGTAGCCCTGTGATGCGGGGGGGCTTCCAGCTCCAGGGGGCCCCTCAGCAAAAGTAGTTGGTGTTGGGCTAAGGAGAGGGGGCCGTCTCCATGTACTTTGCAGGTGGGGTGGGGCCCTCAAGATTTGTTACGCCACTGGCCCAGTGCTGCTAATCCTTAATATGTCACTGTAGTAATGATCATTCCACAAGATCCAAACAAAGTACTGGGAAGCAAAATCTTCATTTTCTTTAGTGCCTTATTGTATGTCAACAGTAAATTATGAAATGAGTGTTTGTGATTGCCCATTACAGAGTGGCTGGTAGCTGGACGAGGTGGAGTGGTAGCATATTTTATTTGTTTCCCCTAGTCTCTAATCTGTTTTGCCAGAACACAGCTTGCCTTCAGTCCTCACGGAGAAGTGTAAGCCTTGCTCCTATGAAATGAAAAAGGACAGTTGCAAATCCAGGAGTGAGTAGGTAGAAGCAGAGCCACCATACTCAAGGTTGGACATATTCCACTTAATGATTTTCAGTTCGCCTAGTGTTGAGAGCATCTATTTTAAGTGCCTGCCCATTCATGGATGTGGTTCTGTGTGACAGGCACAAATGCCAGAAGTGTGATATTGTCTAATGTGGACTGTACACTAGCAGGTGAGAACGCTGTGGGCCTTTTCTTCCAATTTAACTCTGGTCGATGGACCTTTGTGGAAGCCTGAGACGAAGAGGGACTAACAACAACTTAAATCTCAAAGTACAGTGTGATCATTAGGACCACACAAGGTCAGTAATTTGAAGTTTGAAGATTTAGTACAAACTCAAACCCAAACTAGTATAAATCAATCTCAAGAACATATTGTAAATGTAGAGAATGGAAGACCAAAACAATATTGGTCCCCAACAACAAAGAAAGTATTGGAATCTCTGTAGCCACAACACAAAATATAAGGAAAAGAACTTCATTATTGGACGAATAATTCCAATCCTTCTCCCCATACAATGAAAAGATTTGCAGCATCTAATAACCTTATACCAAACCTATGGAAAGGGAAATCCCTATTAAGTCAAGGAAGCAAGAAAAGTGTCAGAATCAGAACTTCTGTGAAGTTCTGTAAGTAAAGAGTCATGCACAGCATGAAGCTACACAATCAGAGATGTCAAGAGAGGTTAATACCTCTCCAAGTGTAAAGGGAATCTGACTAAACCCAAGGTGGGTTCACTAATAAAAAATTCACAAAGAACATTCAAGAAACATGACCTCATCCACATCATAATATATTTTCAAGTTCCCAGAAAAGAACATTCCGCCTTGAATGCTATTCACACATTCCAGTCTCCCCTTCCAAAGCTTCCTTGGGTTCCTCCTTTCGTCCAATAGAACCAACTGGTACCACTCCCTTTGTTCTATCTTTTAAAATCATTCAACTTTGCCAACTCTTCCTTGCTCCACTCTCTCTGAAATACAAAATGCCTCTCACTAACTAACAAATGTCTTTGATCTGCACCTGCAAAGGAGAAAAACATGCACAAAAACAACTTTCACGTGAATGTCTACTATCTTGACTGCAAGCTTAAAGCCCACAATCACGCAAACTTAACATTCTCTCTTTATAACACATTAGTATTACAACCTACATATAATCCAATAAATAAAATCTTTAATAATGAATCAAGCTATATTGTGCTGTACTCTTATATGTGTAACTGTTACAAATGATGGACGGAATGCTGAATGATTCAAACATTCTCCCCCAGTCAAGAGATCTGGGTTAAATCCATCGTTCTTTTACCCACTATGCCACCCAACTTGAACCCAGCCATATGCAAATCAGTCATGACTCTGTGCCTCATGGGAACAGTCCAGAACGAACTGCCAAGTCGTGTCCTCCCTGGACCTGAAACAAGCATCCTGGGACCGATTTCGGGGTGTGTCACCCTTCATCAGCCAGGCCAGCTTGAAACCAGTGGCACAGTGAGCAAGGGAGCCACGTCGAGGCATACCCATCCCACTTAGGGCGAAAAGTGCAACTGCCACAAATGATGGACGGAATGCTAAATGATTCAAACATTTTCCCCCAGTCAAGTGATCTGGGTTAAATCCATTGTTCTTTTGCCCACAACGCCACCCAAGGTATGCCCAGACGCTGGTCCCTTGCTCACTGTGCCCATAAGGAGCAGGGTCAAGACTGATTTGCATATCACTGGGTCCAAATTTGAATGTAAAAGAGAACAAATAATGATATGGTGGCTAGGTAGTAAGCTAAAGATATATAATGTCATCATTGTATAAAGTTAACTTGTCAAAATGGAAAATTTACAGATTTCAAATTTATAATTTGGGTTTTAACTTTGATTTTGACAGAAATTCTGCATATGTTAATACCATTGCCATTTCAAGATAAAAAAAACCCAAACTGAGCAAACACTAACATGAATGTAAGGAAAGTTCAACAGTGAAACCTTTCATACCACACAAAATGTATAGCAAAGAAGGTTATATGCAATAACTTTCTCTCTACTGCTCAAACTCTTCAAGCAGAGCTTAAAGGGTTGGCCAGGCAGCTTGCTGGACTCTCCTGTAAAATGGTATAATGCGGGGTGCTGAGAATGGCTGGGAGGACAAGTCTTAATTAAGGCCCAGTGAAAAAGGTCCTCCAAGCACTTGCAGCATAGCTTCCCCCACTGGAAGTGGACACCCACTACACTGCAGTGTAACATACTATTTTTCAAGATTTGAGGCCACTCTGGCTTGCTCAGCTAGGCATCTGGCCCCCCATAAAGGGGAAGATACTTGTTGATGTCTCCATGGCTAATGTTCAGTTCTGCTTCTGTGACTGGAAAGACCTTCTCATCAAGTCCTACAGCCATGTTGGCGTTAAGAATGGTGTAAGGAGCAGCAGAGTGAAGGAGGATGGATTTGTCAAGAGTGGATGACTCAGAAAGACCAAAAATGGCTGACTTCTTCTTCTCAAATGTAATTTCCTGTTTGTTTCAGTAGGCAGAGGATTACGCATCATGTGTAGATGGTAAACTTTGTATGCTGTACCTACCCTCCGGATGCAGGAGGGAACCCTTTGTTTGCGGGAGGGAGACAGACACCATGCATGTACTTAAAGTAGTAAAAATGTGATGTTGTAACCAAATAAATACAGGGATTATTTGTATACCTAAGATTGGATGTTAAGTAAGGATTTTAGTACGTATTCTGTAAAACATGAGGGTCATATGTAAGAGTTTGTGATTTTGTGTTGTCAATGATAAGTGTTAGAATGTTGGAGAAAATGAAGAGTCAATGAATTTTAAACTTGTGGATAGCATTTTAGTTAACAATATTATGTGAATTAAAGAGATTTGTTTCAGGATGTTATATACAGCCTTCCACCATTCTTCACTGACAAGACACTATCCAACAACTTAAATGCAGCAGCCAATCTAGGAGTTCAAGACAAAAATGTGTTAACTTGCCGATCGCACACCCACATACTTTGACTTCTATTCTATACCCGAGCCTTGGTACCTGGATGTGGGTGTAGATATATTGCATGGAGATGTTGTGCAATATACAACAGGCTGCAACAATCTTGCACACAACTTCTGGGGAGTACACAATCACCTACCACTGTACGGTGAAGTCTTCTGACATAAGGATCTCAAAAGTATGTTCAATAATGGCTTGCATACATATATGTGCCCTATTGTACCGCTGTTGAAATACTGTGGTTGCACATCTATTCATTGGAAGGGGATGGAGAGGCGGAGTATACCCGGTATCATCTGCAACAAGGAAATGTGATTTTTTTTACAAAGGGTCTTTTATTAAAATCTAAAGCATTGTAGCTACATCCATGCAGTGTGTGTTGGGATAATGTGTCTTTATTGTGTTCCAGTGATTACTAATTATATTTAAGATGTCATCGTCAGATGCACACTTAGCCTCAGGATGAGGTGTTTTCAATTATCGACCCAAGCAACGTGCAAGGGATGACTACTGGAAAAGGTATCTGTGGTTTGTGCTTTTCGGGAACGGCAGCGTACACATCAGTGAAGCAGCCCCTGGCATCACAGACAGCCTGCATGTTGACCTGTGCCAGCAGTGCATGTTGGGGGAAAAGGTGTGCTGTGTGGTGAGGTGGCTGAAGTGCCATGTGGGTGCAGTCACTGGCACCTAGCACACAATGGAAGTGGCCATAGGCATACAATGCCCTAGCCAACCTTTGCCTTTCCACCTATGACTGTGGCATGGTGCTAAACTAGTACATTCTTCTATTGATGCTCCCAGAACCTCATGCAAGCAACAAGACTGACTTGCTTGTGAGATGCCGACATTGTCAGAGGTGACGCTCTGGAAAGATCCAATGCTCATGACGTGAAGTCAGTATATTTTCATAGGCTGGTATAGCCTGGGAGCAGGGTGTAGTTAAATTCAGCTCCTTCTCCTAGTTAACAACCATGCTCAAAATCACATCAGTAAGAAGCAGTACCTGGCAATGGCAGCTACCCTGGTCATCCCAAAGATGTTGATGATTTGCTTATAAGCCCTTTTTCTTCTAGTCTTTAAATAATTCCACCTCAAAACAAGTGCAAAAACCTATACAGATGTTCACCAAACTAAAATGCAGCTAAAGTTGTTTGGTCTCTGAGCTCACTTCTTATGTGGTCAACCTGGTTGTGATTGGTTGTTTTTGAAATGTGTTTCAGCTGGAGATGGATGGTGCAGTTGAGAATAATCACTCCTTTCATTACCAGGAGTGTTCCAAGTATTGTAATCCTTCTTATGTAAATCTCAAGCAAAAGAAATTAAAAAATAAAATTCTGCCTGGTTCAAACATTAAACACAATCTTACGTTAAATACAAAGATGGTTAAAAATGTATAATTCATCATTTTTAAAAATTCAACTTCACATAAGATTATATGTAGGTAATTATCAATAAAAATACTAAGACATTAGGTGAGAAAAGTAAAGAAAATGTACAAAGGATTCAAAAAAGACTTTTCACAAATATAGATATTATTTAAAAAAATGATGTCTTAATTTGCCAATATTTTGCTATAGTTATTTGTTTGAGCCATTGAATTTTATGGATGGATGTAGCAGTACCAGCGTTTGGCCATGTGAGGTGCTGGGATTACTCTATGTTTGAGCTGGAGTACATTTACTACTGTTTTGTGTCCTTTTTGGCAGTAGTAACTTTAGAAGTGCACTTTGTGACTAGCAATGGGCTTACTCTCTTTGACATTCTCAGAGTTATAATCGAATCTTACCTTCCCCTACCCCATCCCATTTTGTTGTAAGATTTGCACATTTTCAGGGCACGGCCCTCTGTCCCTTCAACATCAACCTCAAAAATGTATACTGACGTGTATGGAGACTATGCAGTCAGGGTACAAATCTCTGCACAGAAAAAGATAGTAGAGGCAGAGATGGAACATCAGCACGTTGTTTGGTGGATAGCAATTGTAGCACGTTAGTAGTGCTACTGCAGTATTACTAAATATACTACAAAACATAGCTTTTGAATAGTCCCCTAAGTAAGTGTTTAAGTCATGTGCTTCATCTATAGTGTTGTGTTAGGTTAAGTACAATTGCATCGTGTATACCCACCATGTGTATGGTCTTGGAATCTGACCCTCCCCCCTTATGGTGCTGGGATTCTCCTTGACCCGAGTCAAGGTGATCTGTTGATAATGGTTATGTTATGTTAAATGAAACTTGTAGAGCGCACTGACACCGGAGGTTTCTTGGCGCTGAGTGACAGAGTGAGTGAGTGTAAGGTCTGAGGAGACAGAGTTAGCCTGATGAGGGGAAGAGGAGGGTTTTAAGCAGTTCCTGAAATGAAGAAGGGTAGGGCTGGACTTGATGGAGAGAGGGAGAGGGTTCCAGAAAGCAGGGGCTAGGTGGGCAAAGCAACGGCCACCGAATTTCTTGGTTTTGGCTATGGGGACGACTAACAGATGGAGATGGGCTGATCGGAGGTTGCGCGTAGGTCGGTGTGGGGTGATGAGTGTGTTCAGAAAGAAGGGGCTAGTGCAGTGGAGAGCTTTGAACGTAAGGCAACCCAATTTGAAGGCCGCCCTTTGTTCTATGGGCAACCAGTGGAGTCTATGGAGCAAGGGTTTTGCCGATTGCCACTTGGGAGTTTTGTAGATGAGGCGGGCCGCCTGGTTCTGTACTACCTGGAGGCGACGTGACAATGATTGCGGGAGTCCATAGTACAGGGAGTTGGAGAAGTCCAGGCGGGATAGTACCAGAGAGAGGATAACCTGGACCAGTGCGGCATAAGGCAGTAGGCGGCTGACTTTACGGATTTTCTGAAGCTGGTGCATACAAGAGGAGATAACAGCGCTCACTTGGACTTTGAGGGAGAGCTCGGCATCGATGATCACACCCAGACTTTTCACTGATTTAACCGGGACTGGGGGAGGGCTTAGCTCAACGGGCCAGAACTGCGGGCCCCAGTGGGCAGGTCTGGATCCAGGGAGGAGAAGCTCGGTTTTCCCTGGATTTAATTTTAGTTGGTTGTAATTCATCCACTGTTGGATGTGGATCATGGCGGCGTGGAAGTTGCTGACGGCATTAGGGGAGTGGAGTGGGAAGACGATCTGCAAGTCATCAGCGTAGTTGTACACTGTGATGTCCCAGTTCTGAAGTGAGTGAATCAAAGGCCGGAGGTAAGGGTTGAACAATAGGGGCGAGAGGGAGGCACCTTGGGGGACTCCACAGGTCGTAGGGGTTTTGTCCGCTCTGTATGGACCGAGGCGGACGGCTTGTGTTCTTCCAGTCAGGAAGGACTCAATCCAATTAAGGGCGGAACCCTGGATGCCTGCCTGTCCAACACGGTGGAGAAGAATGTTGTGGTCCACCGTGTCGAACGCACCGACAGATCCAGGAGTACGAGGGCTTGGGGGATCCCCGGATCGGCATTCCTCCTCAGTGTGTCTAGGACTGCTAGGATGACGGCCTCAGTGGAGTGGGCCGGCCTAAAGCCGGCCTGGTTAGGCTCGAGGCAGCAGGAGGTCTCGATGAAGCTTGAGAGACATCGGGTGACGTGGGCCTCCATTAGCTTGGAGAAGTAGGGTAGGAGGGAAATGGGACGGTAGTTAGAGGGTTCCGCGGGGTCCGCACCAGGTTTCTTGAGGAGGGGCACTAAGATGGCCTCCTTAAAGGATCTGGAGACGATACCACTGCTGAGAGAACCGTTCAGCAGGGGTAGGATGCAGTCGGGTAGATTGAGACAGATATTCCGCAAGACCGAGGAAGGGCAACAGTCCTTCGGGGAGCCCGATTTGACCGGGGTCGCGAGTTCCGCTAACGTGTTGGTGTTGAGGATGGGGAATTGGGTGAGGGTCAGTGAATTGTTGGGGGAGATGTCCAGGGATTGAGTCTGAGGAAGAGAGGGTATCGAGTCCTTAATTTTCGTGATTTTTTCGATAAAGAAGAGATTGCGGGCGTCACAGGTCTCTTGGGTAGCGGTCTGAGCTGGGAGGGTTCTGTCGTCTGTGGTCAGTTCATTCATAATTTTGAAGACCTCCTTTGATTTATTGTCCGCTGACGATAGCCTGTTTAAGAAATGCTCCGACTTGGCTAGGGTGATAGCAGTTTTATATTATTTGCGTGCAGCAGTGTATAGCAATCTGGCTGGGTCAGAGTAGTTGCGTCTTCAGGTCCGTTCCAGCTGATGCACCTTCAGCTTATGCTGCTTAAGGTCGTCAGAGAACCATCTATGAGAGTTGTGGTGTCTAGTGCGAGGGAATTTAGTTAGGGGAGCGAATTAGTCACGGGCCGACTTCAGCCAGATGCTGATGTCACCTTCCATTACGTCGATGTTGGCAGGGGAGATGATGATTGGGCGAGTATCGGCCAGAGTTGTGAGGAAGCCTTGAGAGTCGTGTGAACTCCATTTACGTGAGAGGCTGCCAGCCATCAGAGGGGCAGAGGCCCTGCCAGCGACAGAGATGGTGGTGTCAACTAGATAGTGGTCTGACCAGACGCAAGGGGAGATAGATGGTTGAGATAATGCTAAATTATAGGTCCATATCTGGTTGAGGATGTGGCCTTTGATGTGGGTTGGTGAGAAGACCTGTTGGGTCAGATTCAAACTATTAAAGACTTCAAAGAGTTCTATGGCATGAGGACCGGCATTGGCGTCATTGAACCAGTAGTTAAAGTCGCCGAAGAGAGCGAGTCTAGGGTGCAGTGTCAGCAGATTGGACAACTGTTCGCTCATTATAGAAAAATATGGCATGGAGTGTGGGGGCCGATATAAGAGTAGAAGCGTGAGGGCGCCTGCATCAGTTTTCAGTCTGATGAGCAGATTATCTACCTCAGGAAGGGTGAGGGAAGACGAGGAGATAAAGTTAAGGTGCTTCGATATAATGGCTGCCACTCCACCCCCAGGCCGATCCCCAGGGTGGTCGGCATGGAGGATATAGTGGTCGGGGGGAGGGCCGCTAGGATGTCAGGGAGGGAGTCTGCGGTTATCCAGGTTTCTGTGAGCAGGAGTATGTCGGGTTTGTTATTGGACAGCAGGATGTAAATATCATCTTGGTGTTTTACCAAGGAGCGAGTGTTCAGATATGTCACCCTGACGGAAGTGTCACTCTTGGCCAGTTTTGCCGGGAGTTTGCCGCAACTGGGTGTATGTGAGACTAAACGCGCGAGGCCAGCTGTGTTTATGCGCCTGATGGTTGCAGGAGATGGTGGGGGATAGGGGTGCTGTAGCTCTCTGAGGGATTTGGCCGAATAGGAGATGGGTTGCTCAGCATCGTTGGCCCTTAGGCCCGGTCTGGCGTGGACGGGCGCAGACTGGCTTACCTTAGGCGCACCTTCGGCGCGCATCCGGCGCGCCCGCTGCGCTCATCCGCTGCGCTTCCGAGGAGGGGGAACATTTTATACTAGTCAGGGTGGGAGGGCCGAGCAATTATTCTGCTCGCCCTCTGACTCACCCAAGATGGCGGTGGGAGTAGGAGGAGCAGCGCCTAATCGGCTGCTGGAGCCTCGGATGAGAGCGCTAGCTTGGGCAGGAGGTAGGGAGTGCCTCGTGAGGGATTGATGTATCAAGTCACAACAATCACAGCCAATACAATTTTTTAAAAAGATCGCAACAGTAAGTAAAATTTCTACAGTTTAAAAGCACGGCGTCCCCGGCTTTCCGCCTCAGGGACCTTACGCTAGGTTGGTTGGTCTGTCAAGTAATGGGAATGATATTTGGTTAAGTTTCGTACTGCATGCCTCCCATTGATTTTGCATTCTAGCACTGTGGGAATACCAGAAGTGCTTAATTTGTGTTTCTTTAAAGTGCGTCCCAGGGTCCAGCGTATTTTTCAGGATGCCACTGCAGCGTGCACCACCAACTACACCTGCCAGCACTACCAAATGTCAGTACTAACACAATTATTAATTAACAGACTCCTACTAACCTCAGGGAAGAGGTGTGGCGCAGCGGCCAGGTCGACTGATGCCGGACGCTGCGGATCACGGTTTGATCCCCGGCACCGCAGCAGGGGTCTGCCCAGCACCATGTGACTTTGGGCATTAGCTTGCTTAATCTTCCTGACAGCCCCCAGCGCCGGTAAACCTACGGGTAGCTGTGCACTTTACAAATACAGGATTATTATTACAAGTTTAACAATTTGGACTATACTAGGCCACCTAAAGCTGCTGCTATTATTCATTTTAATTTTATATTTAATTATTAAACACTCGGGTCAGGTGCTAACATCCAAAAATAGACAAACAGTGCCAACATGTGGTGAACTATCATAAGTGCCAGTGTTGAGAATTAAGTGCCAGTGCTGTACCGCGGCAGACACCAGCTCAAATTAAGCACTGAGAGGTTATGTTTCTTCATGCTTGTGGAGATCCCTGCAGACCAGAGTTTAAGTGGTATGTCATCTCCCTTCTCAAAGGCTCATGATTCTCTACGTCTGTGTCTCTCAGTCCCAGTGACAGTCTTCTTGTGCCAGTGTCCATATTTCTCTCTCTCACTAATAGACTGCAATGTGAGTTAGAGAGAAGGTTTGACTGTACTGTTTATTCTATCTTTTTGAATAAGGGAGCTGCAAACAGGGATTTGAATATCAAGGGACGGTAGTGAAGAAGAGAATCAGGCTTGAGTGCTGAAAAAAGTGTCAATAGTGTGTGTGGTAAGTTTGTGAGAGCAGAAGGAGCTTGCAACGTGCAGTTGAGGGTCTTTGAAACAGCTTTTCGAGATTTTAGATCTTTGTGAAGGTGGTGGCCTTGCCAGTGTTTGATGACGATAGCATGAGAATGATGTTTCCATGCACAATGCTTAGAATGGGGAATCACTGGCCTGGGAGTAACACATGCTTATTTCTTGGATGTCTAAAATAAGACGAGAGCTTAGGCTTACATGAGAAGGGTCCCCTCGAGCTTAGGGCTGGTGTTAAGGAAAGCCTTAATTGTGGATTTGATTTTAAAAGACTAGTGGTCTTTGCTGTCTCGTTTGTCTACTGTACAATGTGCAGTAGAGTTGCAGAGAGGGGTGTTACTGGTGGAGTTAGTCTTGCAGTCAGGTTGGACTACAGTGTAATCTCACGACCAGCAGTAATGGTATCCTGAAATAACTTGATACATTGACAGTCTACTTAAGAAGCCATCAAATGGCGACCACACAGCTGTTAGTACATAGGGTATGCCTTCCTTTTATTTAATGCTAAGAGGTGATACTGAAAGGTGTCTGCACCGAGCACCATTGAGGAAAGTCAGCCTTGATATCAGTGACATTCTTCGGGCTGAAAAAAAGTGACAATTGCAGGTCTGATTGATTCATGTGCTGTTTCCGAGGCAGCAAGATGGTGTGGTGGATTCTCTGCTCTGTGTCCTCAGTTTGAGGGTCTGTTATAATGCATTCCTGAACTGATGTGAAGTAATGGGAAAGCTTTTGCAGGTCCCCATCTGATTGGTCTCATTACTCCTACCCATTTACATGAACAACATGGCCGCCTCCCTTTTCCTCAGCTGACTTGGATGCCTTCCGTTTGCTGAAGTGAGGCAGGATCGAAAACTAGGCCTGAAAGAGGGGATGAGGGGAAAGGAAATCATGAGTTCTCCTGAGAGATACTTGGGTCCCAACTCCGCCACTTATATTCCACTTAGACTCTAGCGTTGATAAGTTTTCTCACGTAGGCCAATCAGTGGGCTTGAAGGGATTGTGCCAAACAATGTCACTAGAATCAGCCACGAATATGGAGAAGAGCAGGGCTGTGTGCAAAACTGAAGACTGTGAGAGGTCAAAGGTGTGGCGCCACTGTCAGAGGTGGAGATGCAGAGAAGTATCTTAGGCTTGGAGACCTGGTTCCTGAGCCTCTTGAAGCCGTGAATAGACAGGTCAGTGGGATAAGGTGAATTGTTTTTCATGGTCTTCTTCTATGATTTCTTTTTCATCTTATATATTACTGTCCCATCTCATGTCATAAAGCGCTTTGTGGAAAGCGGTGTATAAATAAATACATGTATAGATCTGGAGTCATCTTAATCTTGAGCTCTGGCACGGTTGACTTGTAGATGAGAGACTCAGACAGAGGAGAATATGGTGGCACTACCAAATAGGATTTCTATCAGGAAGCCATGCAGGCTCCCCAGACATAGGATGATAAACCTCTGTGTGATTGATGTGATTCAGTGCTGTGGGTATAAACAACAGGTTTCAAAGTCTTGGGTGAGTGGCAACACCTTTGCTCATGCATGCATCAGTTTCAAGTATCTTCTAGTATGCCTGATGGCACTTAGGACTTGTGAAATTATAATACTTTAGGGCAGACTAAGATGATCGCCTTGAAAGAAAACAGAAACACATATTTGGTGTGTAGTGTTGCATCTTGAAGATGGTGCGTGATGCTCACCAAGTATGTGTGACTAGATAATCAGTTTGTACTACCTTCATTTTGAAGATGTAAAGCTATTATTCAAATTCAGAGATATAGAATAAAGTTGAGAGGGGATGGTGACCATCTTGAGCAGCAATCTTGAGACATGAGTGTCTTGGTTTACTGTGCAGTGGTTTGCTAGCCTATACCAGGCTAGGGTAAGTGGGGTTGACTGGGTGAGTGTTTTGTGAAACCAAGCAGGGTTAACTCAGCTTATGTCAATTTATGGTATGTTGTGTTGTATTACTCTGTGTTGTGTTTTATTATAGCATGCCTAATAAAACGAGTAAAAGTCTGCCACTAGCTCCACACTAATAACGGACAAAAACTAGGTGCACCACTGTTTCTGCAACTATTCTCCACGAAAAGTTCCCTCTGCAATAGTTTACCCATGTAGGCATGTGGTAACACAATTATTGACGTGTAATTTACTGCAGATTTTTAAAACATCTCCAAATGAGAACAGCAGAGGTTCTGGATTCTAAAGATAGGGTGTCTGGAGGGTCTGATAAGAATAAGGCTGCCTCGCGCTTGGACCTTGATTCTATTCAGTTTGTTACAAATAAAACGCAAAACATAGGGAAGCCAACAGTCCAACTAGAATTTAATGCAGCATAGCAAAATAATCAAATACAATTATCCTTTCAACAGGGCTTTCACTAGAAAAAGTACAATTTATATTTATATATATTTATATAACTTCATCAGAAACGTATCTAATGAGCAGGTGACAAGACCTTCTTTCCCAAAGAAGCACAAGTTGTCCTGTAGGAGTAGATATTATTCATAAATACAATACTAGCTTCCTTATTCTCCTCAAATCCCGCTGCCACTTGCCAGGACTGAATTTTGAAAGCGAGGTTGCTCTTCTTAGAAATGTGGAAATGTGCAACCTCTGTTAACATGCCTTTCAGGCATCCTTGAACAATGAAAATTAGCAAGCATTCTAAAAGCTGCTGGATGTTCAAAACCACTGTGAAATAACATCTATATTTAATTATAAAACATTGGTACATTCCTGGTCATATCTGTTAAACAACAAAACTGTAATGTATATGATTATATGAGTATGTTACATACAAGATTACGTTTTAATAGGCTGGTATTTCTTTTTTAGACCCAAACATGAGAATCGTGAATACAAGTTGTGTACAACGTTCGAACTTTTATCCCCAGCATAAGTTTTGTTGAGTTTTGCACCTCATCATGTGTGAAAATGTGCAGTGTCTCTGTGTTATCCATCATACCAAGGTGCAGAAATCAGAATGGGAAGGAAATGCCATACTCTGTAAATACCATTCTCTTCGGAATCACACACTGCATGGACCAGAAGGTGATTGGGGGCAGGGTAAAATTGTCTGGCTTTCATGGTTATTATAAAACCATATATTTTGTGCTTTTACTTTCAGCCACATCAATGCTCAAGTGACCTGCATAGAAATGTCTCTATAAAATGATGGCAATAAACGAAAATGGCCCAGTATTAGCACAAACCTAAAGCATAACTTTTTCCTGGCACTTAAATGAAAAGTGTTATTATTACCCAGCTCAATTACCCTTTTTAAGCAACTTTGAAATACTAACAGCTAATTTGGCTCTGTGCGGCTTTTAAACTATGATGTGCATGTTGCATAAAATGTTTCCGCAACCAGTACCAACAATATTACCAACTGGTGTTTTAAGGGTTTCAATCTGAATTCATCGCAGTTTTGTTAGAAACTGGGGGGGGGGGGCAGATTTACAAGCCCCTTGCACCACCAGTGCGTCACTTTTCGTGCACACCGGCGGCAAATTTCACTGCCCCATATTTACAAGGACCGGAAATGCCATGCGTGACCATGGGTGCTGCTGTGGGTGTTCCCATGCAACACCCATGGAACCTGACACGTTTCAGATTTACGAGGAATTGTAAACCTGGAAATGCGTCAGAATGCTACGACACCCTAGGGGAGGCGTAGCGAGGCGCAACGAGGAGAAATGTTTTAATTTCTTCTCATTTTTTTCCTCCTACATTGCGTGCCCTTTCCTGCACAAAAACAATCTCACCATGACGCAGGCATCCTTGCACCATGGTGTATGGGTGCATGCGCCAGCCCATGGAAGCTGTTTGTGAGCCAGCGCAGGGGAGAGCACAGGAGTGCAACATATTTTTTAAATGTGTTGCATTCGTGTGCTTTGAAAGTGCTGCAGCGTGGCGCAGCCAAAGGGCTTGCGGTGCCGCTTCGGCACTTTCTTGTAGATCTGCCCCCGCGATACTTGAATCAATGCGGCTTGTTTACATTTCCATATAGTATTAGTTACTATGCCCCGTAAAATTCAATGCATTTTATAAAGAAGGTTTTTTAAATGTTCCAGAATTCCTAGTTGAGTACTATGTTGAGCTTCATTCAGTTACCAGTCCACACTAGTGCAATACTGTAGCATGATGGGGAAAGGATGTGGCATAACGGCTAGAGCAGTCTACCTTGAAGCAGGGGAGCTGGGTTCAAATCTTGGCAAGGATGCTCAACATCCTGTGATTCTGGGAAAATCACTTAATCTCCCCGTGCCTAGCAAAAAACAAAAACGCACTGGTGCTCATGTAAAGCGTTCTAATAAGTGCGTTTTGTTGAGATTTGTGTGTAATCGCAGGTTGAAATACTAACAGCGGCGACTCCTCCATTATGGTGGAGGAGCATTGCTCCCCCCCGCCCTGCCAGCACTCAATTAAAAAAAAAAAAAAATAGAACAATATTAAAACGGGTTGAAAACCTGTTTTAATTAGCTTGTGCCGAGGGTTGGAGCGGGGCCTGGGTGATGATAGACTGGAGGGGGAGTGGTGGGCCCAAGTCAGTGTGTCTTTCACTAGACCTTAAACAGGCATTCAATACTCTTCAGTATCCATATCTCCCACAAGCCCTTAACCGGTATGGGATTGGTCAATAGATGCTTAATTGGATCAAACTTTTATAAATGAAGAAGACTGCGAGGGAGAAAACTGGCAACACATATATCAATGCCGAAGGTACTAGGCAGGGTTGCCCATTGTCTCCCCTGTTATTTGTCCTTTGGCTATGAAACTGCACCAGCAGAGCCCATATTGGGGCATCTCAGTAGCAGAAAAAATGCTATCTCCTTATATGTGGATGACATGGTATTATATGTCCTAGACGTGACAGCTGATCTCACGCCAATATCCACAATTTTGAACAGTTTTCAAGGCATCTGTGGCCTAAAAGTCAATCATAATAAATCATATTTCTTTCAGTTATGGGAGACTCTTCCACAGTTGGCAGTCGTATTAGGCAATCAGCCATTACAATAGCTTCCTGCCCCCTTTAGATACTTGGGGCTTAATAGTTACCATGGATGGGCAGACCTACTTTATGGAAACCTGGGGAGAGCGATAAGGTCACTGAGGACCCAGGTAGCCTTCTTCACTCATCTTGATGGATCTGGACCATTTTGTAGTTACAAAAATGCAGTGGCGCATGGCACAGATCTGCGATGGACGAACGGGGAGGGCATCAGAGGGTAGTAGATCCGCAAGCCCCCACGTCTCCAACAGCCACACCACCAAACACTACTGAACCATCGCTGCACCCAATTCACCTTCAGGAAGCCCACCACGCATCACCGCACCCAACAGATACCTTGCCGCGGCTGGAGCAAAGTCACCGATGACCAGCTAACCACCACCCTCGCCCAGAGCCCACCTGCCGACCCCACCGATCCCACAGCGCCGCCCGCAACCTCAGACAATGGATACACGACTGCGCCAACACCCTCGCCTCGCTCAAGAAACCCTCCTACAGTCACATCAACAAGAAAGCCAGCTGGTTCACCAAAGACCTCCAGGCCTCCAAACGGACATGCTGGAAACTGGAGAAGAAATGGCTCCGCGAACGAACATCGGACAGCTACGCAGGCCACAAGAACGCCACCCGTGGACACATCACATCATCAGAGCCGCCAAAAGGGCCTCATTCAAAGACCGCCTAGACAACAATGCACACTACTTCTTCCACCACAAGATCGCCAACATACAGGACAGCTACAACGCCACGACCACCCTGACAACCACCAAGACCTCCACCCCCCCGACCACCACCTGCACCAACCGCCTCCTCTCCTGGACCAACATCAACGACGATGAAACCTGCAAGATCATAAGCACCATCCACTCCGGATCACCATCAGACCCATGCCCACACCACATCTTCAACAAAGTGAGCACAACCATCGCAACCCCATCTCCGGAAAGTAATCAACATTTCCTTTGAGACAGCAACCTTCCCGGACAGCTAGAAGCACGCCGAGATCAACGCCTTACTCAAGAAATCCAAGGCGGACCCCAAGGACCTCCAGAATGTCCGACCCATCTCCCTGCTCCCGTTCCCGGCGAAGGTCATCGAAAACACCGTCAACAAACAACTGACCCACTACCTCGAGGAGAACAGCATCCGGGACACGTCCCAGTCCGGGTTTCGCAGCAACCACAGCACCGAAACTGCCCACATCGCCTCCACCGATAACATCAGGACCCTGCTGGATAACAGAGAAACAGCAGCCCTCATCCTCCTGGACCTGTCAGCAGCCTTCAACGCGGTCTGCCACCGCACACTACGAACACGCCTCCATGACGCCGGGATCCAAGAGAATGTCCTGGACTGGACCACCTCTTTACTCTCCGGCAGAACACAAAGCATCCGCCTTCCCCCATGCTGCTCGGAGGCCACCGAGATCATCTGCAGCGTACCCCAGGGTTCCTCCCTCAGCCCAATGCAGTTTAACATCTACATGGCACCTCTCGCCCAAACTCAACATTATCTCCTACGCCAATGACACCCAGCTGATCCTCTCACCCACCAAAGACCCCCATACCACCAAAACCAACTAACACAAAGGAATGAAGGCCGTCGCCGAATGCATGAGGAACAGCCGGTTGAAGCTGAACTCTGACAAGATGGAGGTCCTCATCCTCGGATCAACCACTTCGGCCTGGGACGACTCCTGGTGGCCGACTGCACTGGGAACAGCTCCAACACCCACCGACCATGCACGCAACTTAGGGGTCATCCTCGACGCACCCTCTCCATGACTAAGCAGGTCAACGGCGTCTCCTCCTCCTGCTTCAACACCCTCCACATGCTCCGCAGGATCTACAAGTGGATCCCCATAGCGACGAGAAGAATGGTCAGCCAGGCCCTCGTCTGCAGCAGGTTGGACTAAGGGAAACACACTCTACGCAGGAGCCTCGGCCAAACTCCTGTGATGGCTGCAACACATCCAGAACGCCTCCGCACGTCTAATCCTCGACATCCCCCGCTGCAGCCACATCACACCCCACCTGAGAGACCTGCACTGGCTCCCCATCAACAAGAGGATAACCTGCAAGCTCCTCACCCACGCACACAAAGCACTCCACAACACCGGACCAGCGTACCTCAACAGACGACTCAGCTTCTACACCCCCACCCGCCAGCTCCGCTTCACCGCCCTCGCCCTCGCCGCAGTCCCCCGCATCCAAAGAGCAACCTCCGGCAGCAAATCTTTCTCCCACCTCTCTGCCAAGACCTGGAACACCCTCCCCACCCACCTATGGCAGACCTGCTGACCTGCTGACCTTCAAAAGACTCCTCAAGACCTGGCTCTTCGAGCAGTAGCAGCACCCCCCACCCCCAGCGCCTTGAGACCCTCACGGGTAAGTAGTGCACTTTACAAATAATATGATTGATTGATTGATAGAAAAAAACAAAAAAAACGTACCTGCTCGCTGCCACACCTCTTCATTCATCTCTCCTCATCGTCACTCTGCTCTGGCTGGAAGCAGGAAGCACCCAGACTTCCCAGAGCCAATCACAATGCTGAAGTGCAGCGTTGTGATTGGTCTGAGTGCTGTGGTACGGCGCTCAGCCAGGGGCTGTGAGCCTGGGCATATTCTCCACCCAGGCTGTAATGCAGCCTGTAAGGAGAACATGCAAAGTGGACCTGACGGCTCGGCCGACCTGAGATAGCCAGCCAAACTATCATGGGCACTAATAACAGTGCATACCACTCCCCATGGGTGGCTAATATCGCCTGGCCCCACCTTAAGGCTATGGGACACAAAATAAAACGATATATAAACCACAATTTATTATCGGTTTATTTTTCTTTACTTTAGGCTGCTGGAAGGAGGGGTGGGCGATGCTCCCCTGCTATAGCGAAGGAGCCGCCGCTGCAAAAATGATTATGCTTCCCCTTTGTCTTTATTATTTTACAAACATTCCCCTTGCAACACCGAGATCCTACTTTCGGCATACACCATGCGTCAAAGCCGTAGACTGATTATTTGTGTCTACAAAGCAAAGCAGGAACACACAGCAATACCTCTACAATCCCTCAGGGAGCATTGTGAGGCACAGTACTCTTGTGCCTATAATGATAGCAAATGGCAAAGGGTGCTAGAGTACCCCCCGAAAGTTTCTACAGATGCTTGTTTCATTTGTATACAATTTAATTAACATCCTGCACAGAGCCTACCTCACACCCCAGAAATTGGGTCGCTGTACCCCATAACACATGGCGTGTCCCTTAGATGCTGCTATTCCCTGACGCACATTCCTCATATGCTATCTATTTGTCAGAAACTCCTCTAGTTCTGGGAAACAGTCCAAACTACGATATCTGAAAGGTGCAATTGACTACCATGGAAGCTTCTTTATTGGGCATATATCTCAGACCCCGAAAAGCCACGATAACTATAAAGTTCACAAATCTTACACTTTTATTAGCCAAACGTGCCATAACCAGGAGAAGAAAGTCCGCTCTACTCCCTAATATTGGTGCACGGAAAAAAGATGTGTTGCACTGGCCAGAGGCGAGAGTACGGTGCTCCATCAAGAAGAAAAAGGATTCTGAGCCTGAGCGCCTGGTTTCTCTCTTCCGACCCCACAAGATATGGTTTACTTCATCAATAACTGTGGTCGAATAAGCGCCATTGGCCCCCTTCATTTACTCCCTTATCCTATTTTATAGGTGTAGCTATTCCTTCACCTACGCAACCTTCATGATTTGTGATGGTACATCCAGAATGTTAGTTAGTATAATTTTATTGGTACATACCACCCCCATAATGTCACTTTTCCTAGGTGCACCCACAAGTTTGACTTCACTCAGAACAGCTTTGCATTACTTTTACGTTATTTCCAGCGCTAACCAAGTTTAGCGCTGGAAAGTTGATCCGGAAAAAAAGATTTTGCGCCGATTCGCGCCATTTTTGTGACACAAACACGGTGCAACATTTTAGTAAATCTCCCCTTACGTGCGGTATTAGCCATCGATTTAGAGTTCAGTGACCATAAACAGGGAATGCATTATGGCAGTGACTTTACTGCAAGAATCTCCACCTTTATGCACACTGTGTTATTGACAGGGTTTTTGATGCTGGGAAGCTGCCAAAATATTTCTGTTATGTAAAAATTTGATGTAACTGGAATAATACGCGGGAATACCGAAAAATGTGAATTTCAGTCAATGTATAGCACTCTAAATGAGGAAGAAAGGTAGACTGGCAACAGGGGAAATCCATCAATTAAATGGCAAGTCGTTTCCTCCGAACGATTGGTGGGGCTGGGGAAAAGTGAGGTAGCATTTCCCTGCACTGTGCATGCATGGCAGTAACGCAAGTAGGTAACGTGGCACTGGCTATTTCCTGGGCTGTCACCACGCGAAATATTGATGAAATACAGCTGTGACAAGTGGAGCTTTGACCCAATGTAAGAAAGTGACGAACTCCTTAGTACAGCACAGGGCCATGCCCTGCGCCATGACACTGACCCTCAAGCATGCCCCAGCCTCATGTTAGAGGTCGCGGGTGAGTCAATACAAGGGGAAGTAACACCGTCCGCATAACACATGCTTGGATTTAATCAGCATAACACGTCTCCGTGTCTTTTCTCCTGCTGCCTGCCGCTGTCATTACCTAGTACAGAGATACTACAGTGGCGACGAGGTGTAGTCAGCCAGTTGGGTGGCACGCCTGAGCAATTATTTTAAGGCCACAAAAGAGACAGGTGGTGAGACTAAACGATCTTCGCTACTGCATTACGATAGGGAGGAGATATTCAAACTGTTTCACAATTTATATGACGGGCCATCACAGCCATCAGTGTGTATACTTTGACCCCCAGATGAGCCCTGCTTTCTAGAAATATAAACTGAGACAAGCACACCAGCACTAGGGAGAATCCATTGACCTCTTCTATACCAGCTTAAAGGAACTTGCCAGCACCTACACTGCAGACGGCCCACAGAAAGATGATCTAATCTAATGATCGCGTGTACCAGACTAAATGGTGTTTCAGCTGTGACACCACAGAGAGCCTGAAGCTTGTCCACTTCACTGCCCCCATTGAGTATCCTTCCAGTGACATTGATTAGATTCTCATTGAGTTCCTACACTTGTTCACAGGTCTAGGCTGCCTGAAGAGGCCCCCAGTATACCTCCACATTGATCCCACAATCCGCCCGGTTGCACTGAGACACCATAAAGTTCCATTCCACCTTCGACCTGCCACTGAGGCAAAACTCTAAAAACTTGAAGATATCAGAGTGATTGAAGAAGAATCAGGTCCCACCCCATGGGTGTCTCCCAAGCACCCCGAGAATATCTGCATCTGTATTGACATGTGCCTTCCTGACAAGGCCATACAATGGGAATGCCATATCTCACCCACCATTGATGACTTGATTGCCAACCTCAAAGAGTTAAAATGTTTTTCAACTCCGGATATCATTAGCTTGAACTCCACAAAGACAGCAGGTACATTACAACATTATCATCCCATGAACGCCCTATGTGAAGTTCTCTCAGGCCTCAAAGGAGGCATCAATGTCAGTGATGACATCCTCATCCATGCTCCCATCTTCTACGAAATCCACCACTGATGTCTGTGAGTGACTCTCAAAAGGCTTAATTCAGCCTACCTCACCCTCAACAGGACTACATGCCAGTTGTTTTGCCAGGAAAAGCAGTTCTTCAGATACATCATCTCCCACACAGGTATTAAAGTTGACCAAGCCACATACGTTGATATCAAAGAGGCACCACACCATCATCTGTATGGAACTTCCTTGGTCTCAGGAACTTCTGTGAGAGATTCACCCCAATCTGGCAACGTTAGCAGGTCTACTGAGACACCTCACAAAAGGGTCCACGCTGTGGGCATGGGGTCAAGCCGAGGATGACGCATTCAATTGATAAACGGACTCTGCAGCTCCAAAAATATCAACTGACCATAAACTACATACCAGGAAGCAGCAACCCCAGACTACCGCTCAAGGCATCTATGACAGCCTGCCAACAGATCTCTTAACCTAGTGTCTGATGCAGATGAATATGCACACGGAATCGTTGAAATCAGTTGCCAAAAGTCGATTACCCTCCACAACATCACATGCGCCGCCTCATCCAACCAATTCCCCCAGACAACCTTTGAGGCTGCCAGATCTGGGATATGGAAAGACTTCCTCAAAGAAATCAGTAGATATGATGTTATTACCCAATGGGAATTGTCAGTCATGTGGAGCATCTACCATGAGCTCAGTGCCACAAACAGGGGGGCCTCCTCCATAGCTATCGGATCATCATTCCTCGCTAGCTGCAGTCCATCAGATTGGCTCTTGCACACATGGGACAACAGGGGTCAACAAAACAAAAGCTTGCATGAGAAGGAAAGTGTGGCTTCCCGCACTAGATGCAGAGGTGGAAGACATGTTTTCTCAATGCCACTGGTGCCAAGTATGCAGATCTCCTGATCTGCTGCCCTCAATCGACACAGACAGCACCAGCCCCTGATGTGACATCAGTGTAGATTTTGAAGCCCTACCCGATGGCTGCCAAATGTTGGTAGTATCAGAGGCCTTCTCCAAGTTCCCTGAGGTGGAGATCCAGCAGGGTACAACGTTTGAACACACGAAAAAAAGACTTTTGCAATCTTTGGAATTCAGACCACACTCAAAAGTGACAATGGTCCAGATTTCAAAGCCAAGACTTCAAAGAATTCTTACAATCTCTTGCTTTCACCCACAGGAAGATCACCCTCAATGGCCCCAGAACAATGGTGAAGTTGAGAGGTTGATGCATACATTAAATAAAGCAATCCTTATCGGGTGCGAAGAACAAGTTGATGTGGAGAATGGGTGCATTAATACGCACAGCTCACAGCACTACCAAGAGAGCGCTGGCTGATATTCTGTTTGAGAGGTCCATGGAGGTTGACATCCCACATGCTGATGGATGAACCTCCAAACCCATCGACATTGATGCCACCCAGCAAAGAAGGGCCAAAACCAACCAAAATGCCAGCATGGCCAGGAAAACCTGAAAATTAGATATCCACATGAGGGACTGGGTTCTAGTACACAACCAGTGCCGAGGTGGGAAGTTTAGACTCCCATTTGAATTGTGTTAGCATTTACCAAGTGGCGCCAGACGGTGCCTGACATCTCAGAATTGCCAATGACACCCACGTCCCCAACGGAGTGGGATGAGGATCTAGAGAATGGACAACAATATGGCACTGCAACTCCCAACCTCTCTCCACCGGCAGCATCAGTGTCCCTCCCAAACATAGTCAGCCAGCCACAGGCACCTGAACCTAATGTTACATCAGTGCCACATAGTTGACACCCCTACCAATAGAGACCCAACGTTGTGAAGTCCAAGGGACTTGATGACTATATCTGCAAGTAGGTGTCACTTGGCAAGCAGGAATTTGAAAGTTGATTATACCTTGCGCATATGTTTTTGTTGTTGGAGGTTTTGGAAGAATGTAGTACAGCAGAGGGCCATGCCCCGAACTGCGATGCTGACCCACATGCATGCCCCAACCCCACTTAAGAGGTTACGGGTGAGGCTGGGGACCCCGCCCATGTAACACATGTGAAGAGTTAATCAGCACCACATGTCTCCCTGTCGTTTCTCCTGCCACTGCCATGGCCTGGTACAGATATACCATAATCCCTATATGAAAGAATACACAAAGTCAGAAAAAAGCTCTTACAACTTCTGAGATTTGTAAGATTATAGATATAGAAGGACTGCACTTGTGGAGTTGTGCTCCTTCAGTGTGCAAGGTAGGTGGAGCATTGCCCAATCTGAAACCGAGCAACGAAGAGGGAGAATTTGTCTGCTCAGGACGAGTAGGTACCCATAGTTGCTGTTGTGTAATCATAACTCATTGAAGTTCGGAAAATCCGATTTCAAAAGCAAGTCTGAATAGTTCAGTTTTCATTGGTGTGCTGAAGCACTCTTGGTTGGGTTCTGATGTCTGTGAAGGGCTGGGGGCCTACCAGTGGTTAATTTGAGCTGGTGGTCAGACTTTGATTAAAGGCAAGAGAGAGAAAAACATAAAGGGGGGAAAGAAGGAAAAAATAAAGACCAAAAACAGTGACAAAGGATGAAAGCAGAAATGAAACAGAAACTGCAATAGTGAGATAAAGTGGCAGGGGCTGTCTAGTGGTGGATTACAGAGGCATGAGGTGGAATCGACTATGTAGCCTTGGTATTCAGCACTCCGACCTTAAACAGTCCTGGCCCTGGGCTTCTGAGCAAAACGTTGGGTGCCTGCACTTATTCTTTTACAAATTAAGCACACAGCATGCCTAAGTCTCATCGTTGTACGCATAAGGATCTGCTTCCACGATTTCATCTGCTTGAAGGTTTGTTATTGGATCAAGCTGGCAGCCAATGAGTGTAGGTTTCTGGCTGTAGTGTAGTGTGGCGCTAAGCTTTCCAAGTTTCGGTGTTTTTTCACAGATGACCTTGCAGACAGTGCAGAGAAACTTGATTTCAATTTCAGTCAGTGCAGCATTTGATCCAAGCAGGCAGTAATATTTGTTGTCTAACCAAAAGTGAATTTGAGTATCATCCCTGTGCATTCAGAAGTTGACATGGCAATTTTCAAGAAGCTATGTTGAACAATAAGCAAGAAAGGGGTTCACATAGATAAATGCCACAAGCTACTCTTTAATTTGTTCAAATCCCGGCATTTTGACGGTGGTTGGAGAGGAATAATTGGACTTAGCATAGGGCTGTAACCACTTTTCCTGTTCATTTGCCTAAACTGTCCAAGAGAAATGTAGTCAACAGTGTTGGATGCCACTAATAGGCCAAGAAGTATGTCTGCTGTTTTCTTGTCTTTGTTCATTGAGAGAAATTCCCCAAAATGTTGGCTATTGCTGTCTCAGTGCCTCTAGCAGAGTGAACTCAAAAGGGTAGTTGGGTAAGCAATGGTTTAGTTCTGCTGCTGCTATGCCACTTTTTTCAGTATATAGCTGTGGAGAGGGAGGTTAGATATGGGCCAGCAGCTTACCATTTGTTTGTTTCGAAACTATGCTGTAGAGCATTTATGTGACTCTTGATTTGAGGGATGCATTTGCCATTAATTTAATATCTTAGGAAGGGGCACACATGTGAAGTACATTTGGCACATGCGAGAGTTATTAGGAAATCCAGGTTTGCCAGCTCATGGTAGCAGTAGCAGCTGCTCGCATTGAGAAGTGGTGGGATGGGAGAATACAAACATGAAACATCATGGAAGACAGAATTAAAAATAAATAAAATTACACTTACCTGCTGCTCCGATGGCCGCTGGCTTGCTCCTGATCCTCGCCTATCAGACATTCAGGAACTGCTGCACACTGTGCAGGCTCCCAGATGCCAATCCCAGTGCTTCTCTCATGCAGAGAATAGTGTTCCCAGTATGCCGGGATTGGCCTGAGCGCCATAGCTCGGCGCTCAGACAGGAACTGGGAGTCTGTGTTGGCTCTCCACCCAGCTGTACAACACAGAAAAGAGAGAGGCCAAGTGCGCATGACGGTTTGGCTGGCCCCAGACGGTTGGCTAAACTGTCATGCGCACTTTGCAGTGCCACCACTCTCCTCTCCTCCTTGGTGCTGCAGCATCAGTATGGATGGCTCTGCCCCTCCCTCTGATCTGCTAGCAGCCTGCAGGACGAAAAATAAAATGATAATAACATTTGTTTTATTAAATATTTTATATTTCTCGTTTGCCTCTGCTGGCTTTCAGCAGAGGCCGACGCTTATCCGCCATAACGGAGGAGCTGCCCCTGCTTGTAGTTATTATAGATCTCCTTCACTTTGTTAAGTGACCCTGTAATGTGTTTTGAGAGGTATGTAACGTTTACAACGAAATTTTTACAACGCACTACCATTACAACGCAGGTATTACCACGCATACCATTACAACGCATTGCGCTGGGGGGCGCTCTAGGATAGGGAATACGTTTAATTTTCTATCCAACACCTTCCCTAGTGTCCACGGGGACTGGAGTTGGAATAGAAAATTATACTTACCACTATCCAGCACCTCTAAGCGCTATGCGTTGTAATAGTATGTGTGGTAAAAACCGCGTTGTAAAGGTATGCGTGGTAAAAGTATGCATTGTAACGTCATACATCCGTTTTGAGAAGTAGCCTTTTTAGCTCTTCTGATTGCCCTCTGTTGGCCTTTCGCGTGTATCATGCAATCAGTCGTGTCCTCTACAGACTTAGTTTAGTGTCACTGGTGCTCGAGATTTTAGTTGACGTTTCAATTTGGAAAGTTCTTTGTTAAGCCACCTGTTATCTGCATTTATGCCTTGCATGGCTTGGCAGGTTTGGCATGGCCATCAAGAACAACAGAGATGTTGAGATCTTGGTCATCAGCGGGGGTCTGGGAGGTCAGTATTGTCAGGTTGCAAGGTTTTACCTCAAGTGTCTGTTGACTAGATGATTTCTATGGGTCAGTTTGTTACTGTCTGTCAAAGCTTGGGAAGGGCGCACAGAAGGCTAGGAAGGTTAGTAAATAGTGTGTTGCTTGCTAAATATCTGATTGAATCCAATTTCTTGCATTTTCTTGATGTATGTTGCGGACTGTATATGTGACCTATTAACCCATGTGTTGTAGTCGCCCATGGCCACAATTGTGTTAGCTTTTCTTTGTATGCAGGTGTATTGGCAATTGTAAGGCTCTCATTAGGAGTGGGTGGAAAACTGGTGGATATTTATGGTGAATGAGAAGATTCGACTCAGCTGAGTCGGAATTTATCAGGTGCAACAATCTTTTCCCTGAATAATGGGGAATGTGGATTGTAGTGCTTATTCCCCGCGAAAACACCATATCCCGGTATTTACCAGGCATTTTACCATGATAAATATCGGCATGCCATGGTGAAATTAATGCAAGAGCTGTGATTTCATCTTTGTACTCGTAATTCCTATAATAGGGGTTGCAGCACATAACTGGAATGTAATGGGCTACATATAATGAGGGTGTAAAAGTTTCTCTATGATGTTGGTAATATGGCCAATTGCTTACTGCTGAGATAGAGAGCGGCCGGGCATGTTGGGGAGCTATCCAAGTGTGTATTTGGGTTTGGCTGGCCGTGGACAGCCGGCCAAACCCACTGGCGCACTTTTAGTGCCTGCCTACCACCTCACCCATGCTGTGTGATGCTGCTACCTTGCACCACCCTGCCCCTGGCTCGTGGGCTGGAATTAAAATAAAATGACAATAAAATAGTTTTATTGTCATTTTATTTTTCTTCTTACTGTTGAGTTTTAGCAGTGGCGCGATGCTCCTCCGCCATTATGGAGGAGCCGCACCTGCCACTCAGCCCGCCTCACTTCCAGGGTTTCATGTTGATGCTGTCAATAATAATTTCTAGAACCTACTGAATTCAGAAAAGAGTTCATGTTGGCTCAGTTCTTCCCAGTAAATGTGGTTAGAATATGGAACTCTCGCATGCCAGCCTCATGGACGACTAAGACCCGGGTTTTGTTCAAGAAAGAACTTCAACTCTTTCCATTGCAAATATATTTAAAATCAGGCCGTAACACACTGTTCCAGTTGGTTTTCTGTCATTTAGAACTATTTGTCACCCCGTTCCTCTATCCCTTTCAATTAATCAAAAAGGGCGGGGGTGGAGCTAGCGAGCGCTGCAAATGGCCGCATAGTTCCCGGGCTCCGCCGGCGCCACCTAAAATCCTGAAAAATCCTGCACCAACCTCACTTGTTCCTTGCCCCCGACACCCCCACGTTTGGCGGAGCCGCTGAGGATCAGGGGGATCCGCTTTGGAGGAGAATCCGCCGGCCCAAACGGTAGTAGCTGGCTCGCTCTACTGGGCGCTGGGCGGGCCCGCAGACCGCGGCCTCAGGTACATCTGACACCCGCACTGCGTAAGGAGGCGTGCGGCAGCGGACAGCGAGTACTCCCCCCGTGAGCTACCCTCCTGCAACAGGCGATCGCGGACCTGGCGAGGGGAGGTGAGCGACGCTAAGGGCCAACGGAGGCCTCAGATCTCCGCCGCCGCGGGAGCACGATCGAGACGGTGAGCCTGTCCAGCGAGTCAGGGGAGAGCCCGGCGGCGCCATTGCACCGCGACCAGAGCGGAGCGCCGGGGAGGCTGGGGCCGCACCGCATGGTGCGGGGAACGCACCCAGCACTGAGACAACGACACGGCGGGCCCCTGGGACTATCCTCCTCCCATCACTACGTCCAATCCAGTGGATTACCAATTCGGCGCTCCTCTGCACCTGGGGCCCTGGTGACTGGGTAGGTGTCAGTGCCTGCAAAGACCCGCCACGCAGCCCAACTTGCCTCTTGCCGGCGCCGGCGGTACTGCCAGGGGATCATTCCACGTGTCTCCCACGCACGGAGAAAGGCAGTATCAATATTGAGGGGGCACCCCGTATTCCAGGCTGGAGAGACCCGCTCATTTCCCAAGCCATCGGTGAGGAGACAGGGAGTGTGACAGCGACCGGACCCCTGTTATCTCTCGTTTTGAACTCTGTGAGCCTTACTGATACTGAGACAGTTGACTGCGCCACAGCGGCCTATTTGCGGACTGCGCTTGGGCTACGGTGGGCCACAGTCACCACAGGACACTACCAGACATGGGGAAAGGGGACAGGACCCAGAGTAAGCTCCCCTTCTCACAGAGGCGATTACCAGTGCAGAGTCCCCCGGCACAGCGCGACGAAGAGGGGAATACAGGGGAGGCGCAGGAAGACAACGCGGACATAAAAACAATGCTCCGCTCCATGGAGCAAAACATCCAAACAAATATAGCGGCGCTGGGATCCAAGATGGACGCCATGTCCTACAGAATGGACTGCATGGCGGAGCGCCTCGACAAACACTTGGAAAGGCACGATATGGCTGAACGGCGAATTACAGAGGTAGAGGAGGCCCAAACGGACCTGGACACAGCGAGACGGCGGGCGGAAACACTCATCAGAACATTACAGGACAAAACGGAGGATTTGGAAGCGCGGTCACGTCGCTGCAACCTCCGCATTACTGGCCTGCCGGAGACAACTCAGACGGGGAAAATGGAATTATTCATAGAACGATTGCTTATCACGCTCTGGGGTGACGGAGAGTTCTCGGCAATGTTTGTCGTGGAACGCGCGCACCGCACGCTTGGTCCACAGCCCAAACCAGGCTTCCCCCCACGCCCAGTTATAGCGAAACTATTGAATTACAGGGACAGAGACACGGCGCTCAGGCTGGCACGAACCAAGGGGAACCTACAATTTGAGGGGTCGGCGATTTCCATATTCCCGGACTTTACAGCGAGGGTGCAGGAAGCACGCAAACATTTCGCCCCTCACAAGAAACGTCTTAGGGATATGGGCCTGGATTATGCAATGTTGTACCCGGCCAAATTGCGTGTGAATAGGCAGGGCCATTCACATATCTTCACGGACCCAGCAGAGCTGCAGAAAGCCATGAAAACATGGGCCAGGGAGAAGACGGTCGTACAAGCCGAGAACCAGAAGGAAGCGGATTCGAGCCACCTTGACGAACAGGAGTAATCTGGGAGTGCGATGCTTGGAGCGCAGGGAACTAATGAGGGAGACCCTGTTATCCTAGAGTTTGGAGGGACGTTATTCCAGATGAGAGACCCACTGGGACGATGTGACAGATAAGTGGGGCCGGGGATTGGAAATAGGAACAAACTACTCGAGGTACTGAACTCTGTTCACATAGACTCTGTGTCCCCCAGACATGGTAGTGGCTGGTGGGGTGGAGGGGTCGAATATGGGGTTGCGAGGGCGGAAGGGACAAGCACGATGAACCAGGGAAAATAACCATACCGAGGCACTGGTTGGTGGATTGATGCATTGCTGGTGGTGCAGGGCGGAGGGAGGGGGGCTGGGCACCAGAGTCGAAAGTTGGGCACTTGGGACGAGTGAGCTTGCTACCTTCGCCTCCGAGCATTTTGCGCATGGGGCTGTTGAACCTGTTGCTGGGGAGGGATGGGTGGGATGGGGACCTGCAAGGCCAAATTGGGGTGGGTCTGCTGTGGGTGGCGGGGGGAACGTTGGGGACTGTATTTGGGTACAAGTTGTTGTTTTGTTTGACTGCTTGTGTGCTGAAAGCTGACATTTGGGCGAGTTCCGTTGTGTACGAGGCTGCCACTGACATGCCACACCGACTGCTCAATCTTGCCCCGTCCGGGCGCTTGAAACCCTTGCATAATTGCCTCCTCACTCACACTGTCCGACATGGCTGGGGCTGACGCCATTACACCACAGATGGGCACTGCACAGACTCACCTACGGGCACTGACATGGAATGTCAGGGGCCTCAATGACTTTAGGAAGCTGCGTAAGGTCCTTAGTTACCTGCGTAGGCATCACATAGAACTTGCTCTCCTACAGGAGACACATTTACCCCTTACAGCAAAATGTTGACGCACAAAGGAATAGCGGGCTGTAGTGTGGCAGCGGGCTTCACCACTCACTCAAGGGGGACACTCACGTGGGTCAACCCACGCTCCAAACTCACATTGACGTCTCTAGAGACGGACCCTGAGGGACGATACGTCATATGTAGATGCAGGGGCAAGGGACATGATTTATTGCTTGTGAATGTGTATGGGCCTAACTACGATTCACCTGATTTTTACATGGAGTTAGCCCAGAAGTGCAAGTCGTATGACTACTCGAGTATGCTCTGGGGAGGGGATTTCAATTTGGTCCTTGACCCAAACCTGGATAGGTCTGCGGGACCCCCCAGGAGCCCGTCGGCAGCTGCCACGGTACTTCAGACTGAACTAGTGCACATGGAGCTATTGGATGTGTGGCGCAGTCGGCATCACTCCAGAGGGGGGTACACTCACTACTCTGCTTATCACGCACTCCACACCAGGATAGATTACTGGCTTGCATCACAACAGCTATCCAATAGTTTGAGGGACTGTAAGATACTGCCACGCACTCTATCAGATCACTCTCCTCTCCTCCTGATCCTGGAGACGCCGGTGCGCGGGATTCCCCCCTTTACGTGGCGCTTCCCCCCGTATTCTCTACTGGACGAGGTATTCAGAGGGGAAATCGCAAATGAAATTGACAACTTTTTTGAGAACAATACGGGCTCTGTGGAGAGTTTCCAAACGCTATGGGAGGCCTTTAAGGTCTACATTCGCGGGATAGCAATGGCCAAACACTCCAGTGTCCTGAAATCCATTAGGCAGAGGCTTCAACATCTTGAAAACCAGCTATCAGAATTGGAAGATAGACAGCGGGTGGAGCCTGAGGGGGGCGCCTTGGACCAAATTAAACAATTACTGACAGAATATAATGCAGAGGCAGACAGGGAGGTGCAACACATGGGTAAATACGCTACAGCCCGCACCTATGGCGAGGGTGAAAGATCTGGCTCCCTCCTGGCCAAGATGATCCGGAACGAAAGACGTCCACTAATAGTGGGCGAGCTGGTGTCAAGTACGGGGGAGGTCCTCACGGATGAAGAGCAGATTGTTGGGGAATCCAGGCAGTACTATTCCACTCTCTACGAATCTCAGTCTACAGGAATGGAAGGGGCAATCGACGACTACCTAAGCTATATTAAAATGCCACAGCTGTCCGACTCGCAGAGAGAATTCCTCATGATCCCCATCCAAAAGGAGGAAATAGCGGAGGCGCTAGATAGCATGCGGTCGGGTAACGCCCCGGGTGCGGGTGGGTTGACTGTCGGCTTTACAAGGCCTTTAAAGAACAGTTGGTCCCGTTTCTCTCAGCACTATTTGAGGACATATGCATAGAGGGCTGCATGCCCTCAACCATGCAAGAGGCACTCATTATAACGATACTTAAGCCAGGGAAGCCCGCTATAGAGTGCGGCTCATACAGACCCCTGTCCCTGATAAATGTCGACGCGAAGCTGTATGCCAAGGTACTTGCGACTCGACTCGCACTACTCGCCCCGGAACTGGTACCCCCAGAACAGGCCTGTTTTATTCCTTCCAGGAACCTCACGTACAACATACGCACAGTCCTGGGGACGATGCAGCACGTGAAGCCAGAGAATAAGGCGTTGGCAGTATTTCTCGATATGGAGAAGGCGTTTGACTCCGTAGAGTGGCCATTCATGTCCAGAGTGCTCAGAAAGCTGGGGCTGGGCGAGCCCTTCTTACAAATGATAGGAGCCTTGTATTATAAACCATCGGCCAGGCTCCGAATAGGTGATAGAGTCACGGAAGCGTTTGAAATAGGCAGAGGTACTAGACAAGGATGCCCCCTTTCCCCATTACTATACGCCCTAGTGGCGGAGCCTCTAGCGTGTGCGCTCCGGGAATACCACAGTCATGAGGGCATTAATTTCCCTACTTACAAGATTTGTATCTCCACGTACGCTTACGACACACTTTTGTACATTAGAGACCCGGAGCTCAACCTCTCCCCTGTACTCAGGGAGGTGGTGCAGTTTGGTGCCTTATCTGGTCTAAAGGTGAACTGGACCAAATCGGTGGCGTTCCCACTGACTCCGGTGACGAGTAAATTTGTTATGGATTACCCACTACAGTGGTCAGAAGACCCGGTTAGATACTTGGGCATACAGCTTCATCCAGATCCGGACATCTTAGTGAGAGAAAATTATGGTGTCGCTTACACTAAGTTAACTGAGGATGTGGACAGATGGTGTGGGTTGCCGCTGTCCCTGTCGGGCCGCATTGCGCTAATGAAAATGATAGTGCTCCCGAGGTTCTTGTTTCTTTTTAACAATCTCCCGGTGGTCCTCTCTAAGGCCTTCTTCAGAAAAATGACTCAAACCCTCACGCGGTTGGCGTGGGGAGGTAAGCAACCAAGAGTACAGTGGCAAGTTCTAACGCTCCCATATGAACAAGGCGGACTAGGGGCCCCGGACATAGAAAGGTACTACAGGGTCGCACAAGCGGCGCACTTGCATACATGGATACACGAGGATCGTAACATCCCCCACGTGATCCTAGAGACACTATTCACAAATCCCCTCCCTCCACCGGCTACTGTATTTGAACCGGCCACGCGCCAGGTAGGAACTCTGGATTCGATCACGACGACGAACCACGCTTGGCACTCCTTGGCCAAGAGCCATGACTGCACACTACTGTATTCCCCCCTCGTTCCGATAGACTGGGCCTTGTGGCTAACGCCACTACGGGAAAAGGGGGTCACACGTGCACTTAAGCAACTAGGTATACTTACGTTGGGGGACTTGTTCAAGGATGGGAAGGTAGTTTCATGGGATCAGGTCGCCCCCTCCCGGACCCCAGCGTCGTTGCTGCACCGTTTTCATTTACATAGGGTTCGTGCAGCGCTTCAGGGCCTGCTGGGACCGACCATGGAGGAACCTCCCGAACTGCCAGAGCTGACGTACGTTATAAAAACGCCATCATCCAGCAATTTGATCTCGCGGTTATACAAGGTTGGACAGTGTCGACGGGAACAGACACCTTCGAAGGCCCAACTGGCATGGCAGCGGGACTTACAGACGGAGATAAGTGACTCAATGTGGAAATATTGCTGCCAAAATACGAAAAAGGTGTCGCTTAATGCTAGGCACAGACTTATTCATTTTAAATTTCTACAGCGAGTATATTACACCCCAGAACGCCTGCACATATACGGGCTCCGACAGACGTCCGAATGTGAACGCTGCCATGCACCAGTGGCGGACTTCCTACATCTGGCATGGCCCTGCCCGGGAATTAATAACTTCTGGGAAGATGTTTTTTTAGAACTAGGTCAAATACTCGAGATCGAGCTCCCAGTAGACCCTGCGCTGGCATTGTTGGGACACACCAGGGTTCTACCTCTGGCGACACGTCGCCTGGCAGACATAGGGTTGCTGATGGCTCGACGAGCGGTGGCACGGTGTTGGATGCGAGGCCCGCCACCAACCAAAAGCAGATGGGACAGGGATATGCTGTACAGTTGCACCCAATCACAGCTATATAGTGAACTCCTACCCCCTGTTAGTAGACCAAAAAATTTTTGGGACCTGTATCTGACTTACAACTCCAATAAAGACACCGCGGATGCGGATCAGGAGGAGACAGAGGAGCGACGGGAGAGGGAGGAGGGCCCCGAAGATTGGGTACACATTAACTGGTAGCCTGAGAGGGAACGTAGGCGGGACGCCTGGGACTCTGGGAAGCTGGAGGACACAGGTCATTTAGCTCGCTTGCACTGGGATACATACAGAAAGGGAGGGCCGGGTGGGTGAGGGACCCGGGTGGGCGGGGAGGATGCAGAAACAGAGTAGACGTGGGCGGGGTGGCATATAGTATTGAGGCGGCAGTGACACAATAGTGGAGGGCACACAGGCAGTCAGGGGAAGAGGGGGGGGTTGGGTGGGATTGTTGCGATAGAGGTGTTAGACCTGGATCACGTTGTCAGACACACACACTTCATGATAATATCCCCACTTCATTTGAACCACCAAATCCACACTCGCCCAGAAACGAGGGGAAGGGACACGGGGAGTCGGCATACACTCAATGCCAACTGAGTTGTACTATCTGAGACTTGGATCACCGGACCCTTGGGTTGACGACGTTATGATTTTTATGCGTTGGTTTTGATCACTGTACTGACATAGCCCTAGTTTGCTGCCGGCCCCAGGGTTGTAGGCGGAAAGCTGTGTGTGTGAATTGATGACGAATAAAAGTTTATAACCCAAAAAATTAAATACATTTCATCAAAAAGGGCTTCATTAGTGGGCCTTGCCAAAACACTGTGGGCATATTCACAAGGACTTATCGCCGAGGTATCAGCACTTTAGCGCAGCAAAAGTGGCATAAGATTTATCGCCCCATTCTCAAGCTGGTGCAAACTGCCGATATCGCCAGTTATCCAGCGATAGCTTCCGGAAAAACCATCGCTAAGGATGAGAGCGACAACTAACGTTAATGACATGCAGAGTAGGCGTTCCTGTTCAAAAACACATGAAAACACCACTTCGCGATATTCTCAACGACCAGCCAGATTTGCGAAGCGATCCAAAAACATGCGATAAGGCACATTAGCAGCAGGGAATAAACACCTGCTATTTACTGGTTTTAAGCAGGAAGATAACCTGCAGTATGAAAGGGAGCCCAGCCCAGAGCCACATCAGCAGACCAACACATGTCATGGAGCTACTGATCATGCAGCTCAGAGCCCCAAGAGGCCCACAACACCCACCGCCACCACCCCAGGCCCCTCCCCAGGCCCCCCCACAGGACCACACCTCCAGACCACCCCCCCCCCCCGGACTACCACCGAGGCAGCGCAGAATAAGACAACTGTCCTTCCGAAAACGCACCAGCCTCATAGACTTAATGCCAGAGGAACTCATTGCCCACTACAGACTCAAAAGGACAACCATCCTCCGCATACTGACCCACATTGCCCACAGGCTGACGGTACCAGCACAGCGGACAACCAACATCCCTCCACTGACAAAGCTGCGGCTGTGCTGCTCCTGTTGGCCTCTGGTACCTTCCAACCAACTATCGCCATAGTCGGAGGACTCTCACAGTCAGCCCTATCAAAGTTCATCACACTGTCTTGGATGCCATCATCAGCTTGGTACCCCAGCACCTTCACTTCCCCCACACTGCGCAAGAACAGCTGGAGACCAAGCAAGGCTTCTACGCCATAGCTGGATTCCCACACGATTTTGGGGGCAATTGACAGCACACATGTCCTACTAGTGCCCCCTTGCTGACACTGCACACAATTACTGCAACAGAACGCACACACATTCCATCAATGTGAAGGCAATAGTTGCCCACCGGGGACTCTTCACCAATGTCTTCGCAAACTACCCAGGCAGTGTGCATGATTCCTACATCTTCCGACAGTCCATCATCAACCAGCGCTTCGAGAATAGCACCTACAGAAATGCACTGCTCGTTGGTAAGTACCAAATAAACACACCACTCACCTCAACTCCACAACCATGCCACTCACAACGGTGGGAATGGACACATTACAACATCACATACAACATGCCAAACAACATGCCCACCTACCAGACACGACAACACATGGAACTGTGGTAACAGGGGCCAGTCATGTAGAAAAACCATCCACGTCATGGCACCTCTGCCACACAATAGCAGGATGCGGTGAGAGGTGGGCACCAAGTATGTGCGAAGGAGGCAAGTGACCCATGAATCAGAATGAACACAATGAGAGGCGGTGATGTGCTGGACAGACTCAAGTATGCAGAGCACAGACATGTCCATGTGGACATATACTACTGGTATATGTGGTGTCGTAGACAGTGGACGCAACCATGTTACCTCAGGAAGTGGGGTAGACCTTGGACAAGTAGCTATGTCGTCCCCCCTGTAAGCATAAGCAGAGTGGGCTTGGCCAGCTTAGGAGCGGAAATTATTAGCCTGGGGTTCAGGGCGTAGTTCACTTCTGGGATGGCCACCAAAGCAAATACTGCGTGTGTCTCTGTGTCTGCCATATTCTCACAATAGGCCCACACACACGTGGGTGGCCGACCACCTTCAACGACCAATATCACAGTGTTGTTGTCAGGTTTGTGGACATGCGCAGACAGTCATGACAATGGGGTGTCTTAGGAGTGCAAGTGATGCAACTGCGCAGCGCACACAAGTAAATAGGCTCGGGGGTAGTGAGGAGCAGCTGTGAGGCAACGTAATACACATTATTGCTGCTCATTTGCCGCATGCAAGACATGTCAAACATGAATCCCAATGTCCTACACATCACAGACCAATCTACTAATAAGTCTGCCAACACAGAATGCAGAACCACCGATTAACACATCTCTCTCCCCTGTCACAGGTG
Source organism: Lissotriton helveticus (assembly GCF_964261635.1). Classification (NCBI taxonomy): domain Eukaryota; kingdom Metazoa; phylum Chordata; class Amphibia; order Caudata; family Salamandridae; genus Lissotriton; species Lissotriton helveticus. The sequence goes on from NC_136061.1 coordinate 252,362,517, forward strand.
ATCAAGGATATGCACTCTGCCCATGGATGATGACACCCCTCCGAGCCACGAACACCCAGGCCCTGAGGTAGAGCAATGCGGCCCACAAATGCACCAGGGGCCTGGTGGAGTGCTCATATGGCGTGTTGAAGTCACATTTCAGGTGCCTGGACATCACAGGTGGAAGACTCCTCTACAGCCCGCAAATAGTGTGCAAGATGATCATTAAATGTTGTGTGTTGCACAACATATATGAATGCACCAATGCCCCATGGATCCATGTGCCAGATGCACTGGATGATGATGATGAGGATGAGGCAGGTGGGCCAAACCCCTGTGCATCAGCAGCAGGAATAGCCCGAAAGCACACTATCATTAACAATTTCTTCACATGAGCACGTCAGATTGGGACAGTCCTTAGCAATCTTGAGACAGGACAAAATGACCACAGGCACAGCATGTGCAAATAAATTAATTCCAAGACACATTCCCTGTGTGCATGTCACTCCTCTGCATTAGCACATCACTCTGACAAGTGTAAGTGCAACATTAAGTGCTGACAATTTCACCAATGGCAATTAGATGGTGGCAGTGTCCTCCCCCTTATCGGGATCCTGTTTTCCTGCAGACTGAACCGCGTCTTCCTCTTCTTCTTCTTCTCCTTGCCCTTCCCTGACCCCGAGGTCCGAGGCTGGTCCTGCATCGGGCTTGTGGGGTTCTCGTTGTCCTCTGTGCTTGCTCCGGCTACCTCCATTGTGCTTCGCAATTGTTTTGATTTTGTTTGTGTTTTTTATTGCTGCTTTTATACTGATTTTTGCAGACTGACTTGGGGGACTTTCAGGCCTTGCGCTGCTTATCGCTGACTTTTCTATCGCAGTTGGGCCCAACGCAACTTTTTTCATGTTCAGGTTTAGATTTGTATCGCCGTCCCAGTGATGTTATCGCAGACATTTGACACGTTATGGGGACACTATCGCATGTTACTGCCGTGTTGAGAATGTGATGTTGACACAGAGTTATTTTTTTGCGATAGACGGCAATATGTGAAATTGCGTTAACCTATCTTAGCGATGATTATCGCACATTCTTGAGAATATCCCCCTGCCTCTTGTCCTACTTACCTGTACTCCTTTGAATGATTTTCACAGCATCCAGCCCTTCGAAATGTATATTGGCACTAACAAGCATCCTTTGCCCCCCTTAAAGTATTTATATGTTGCTGTTGAAGTACTCTGTTTGGTACCATTCCATGGTTTCTCTGCGCCTCTTCCTACAATGGCAGCTCTGTATTTTTTACTGCAAAACATTCTAATGCACAGGAGCTGCTTTTACATTCAGATATTTCCAGCTCCTGTTCCCTGGAAAAGTTTACATTCCTTGTTTTATATTCCCTCCCCAACTTGTAGTTTGGAATGGTTTGGGTTTCAATCTGCACTCTCTCACTCCATGCTCTGCATTGTCACCTTTCATTATGGTAATTCCGCCTTTCTTATTGTAAAGTGCTCTAATGCCATCAAGCCTTATTCCCTTTATAAAACTGTATAAATAAATAAAATATGATTAAGCCCGTCAGAGCATGTTCAGGTATTATCAGCATAGCAACATCTGAGTGTGCTAGTTCTTCCTGGTGGATTAGGATTGCAGGTGTGTATTCCTTGAGTGGGCCAGCAGAACAAGATAGTAAAGAGAAAAAGCCCATCGCTCGCACAAGGCTGGGTTGAGCTGTCTTGGATGACAGCACATGTACCCTGGCACCCTAAGGCTCTTATTGCTCCATCTGAATGAATAGCGCCCCCATCAGAGTCTACTGCAAACACATCTCTCGACGTCTAGACCACCCTATATGAAGCACCTCTGCAGCCCTATACCTTTTGAAAAGGTGCTCCATATCCCTTACTTCGACTGTTGTCACTCAAGGCTCTGATCTGTGAGCAACAAAGTAGACACACAACAGGAAAGTCTCTCTATGTTGTTTGCTACATTATACTGGCAAACACAGTGAGAACCACCCCTGACACCTGGGTACCTATCTTGTATGAAAACCGACAGATACTCGACTATTTACCTCAATGTTAAGGGAGGATATCCCAAAATAATAATCAATATCAATTATTAGAAGGCACATATTAGAGCTAACGTATCCCAGTAAGTGGATATTTTACTAATATAGATTAAAATGTTGTGGCAGTAATAGGGAAAAATCACTAGAAACTCCATAAATCAAGATATTCCTAGTATTTGTTTTCCTTGAGTCTCACCCTCATGCCAGCACTTCAGTGCACTTTGGTCAATGCAAAATTACCACTTTTTAACACCTTGGGTGCTCATGACGAGGTCAGCTCGTCATGAGCTACGGTGCTCCGGTGCTCATGACGAGCTGAGCTTGTCATGACCGTGCCCGTTCCGTGGAACGCTCGCACGCTGGGCTGATTCCCCTGCTGTGCTGAACGTTCCATGGGAACGGGTGTGGCCATGACGAGCTCAGCTCATCATGAGCACCGGAGCGCCATAGCTCATGACGAGGTCAGCTCGTCATGAGCTACAGCGCTCCGGTGCTCATGACGATCTGAGCTTGTCATGACCATGCCTGTTCCGTGGAACGCTCGCACGCTGGGCTGATTCCCCTGCTGTGCTGAACGTTCCATGGGAACGGGTGTGGCCATGACGAGCTCAGCTCATCATGAGCACCGGAGCGCCGTAGCTCATGACGAGCTGACCTCGTCATGAGCATCGGGGCGCTGTACGTGCCCCCCGACCCCCAGCACAGCGGGGGAAACAGCCCCGCACAGAAGGGGTTAATACTTCAACTTTTATCTTCCTCCAAAATATTCTAGGACTCGAGTTGGTGTAGTAAATAGGCCTCTTCAACTATTTTGGGGAAATTGCACATTCCCAAATATTCTAGGACTGGAGTTAGAATAATACACTTGACCTGCCAGTGATTGCCAAGCCCACTGATGGGTGCAATTTGGAAATTATGTCATTTAAGTCAATTCTTGAACGTCACCAAAGAGAAAGATTGTGAAACATGTCAATAGGGTACCACCAATGCCCAGCGAATAGGATGGGATATAATAGTACCTGACAAAAGATGGATCAACAAAGGGTTTCCCTACCAGGCAGAATACCCAGCCCTTGTGGGCGCATAACCCTGTTTCTCCTCTACTAAATGTTACAGGACACTCTCGTCTTTTATTATGCAGCCTATTTTGACAAATCTAATTGGCTTACTTACCACCAATTAAATGGGCTGGAACTTGACACATTTTGGCAAATCTGATTTTTCATAAGTTAGTTATTCACAGCTTCTCAAGACGAGACATATGTGACTTGCCTGGTGAAGGCCAAGTGGATAATTAGAAAGCACAGTGTTGCACAATCTACTCAGATTGCTAAGTATCATGACTGAATTCAAGGAGATTCTGCCATTGCATCCTTCAGAGGGAAAAACTACAAATCTTGATCAGAGGACCTGACAGGATTTAACTGTTAGCCAGTTTGAATCATCCACTTTAACAGCCAGAATGTGGAGTTACAGAAGGTATTGTGGAAAATTAGTGCGTTTTGGTGAACATTATCTGCGCCATCTTGCCTCTTCTCTGATGCCACACTTTTGTCGTGCGCGCCCGCCATTTTAAGATGCCCCGATCAGAACAAACCCTTTTGCATGCCGCTGGCCCCTGACATAGCCCTTTGCCTTCGCTAAGCCCGCACGCTGACCACCCCCTGCTTGCACCTGCCTTGAGTCATAAACCCCTCTCCGGCGCTGCTCTGCCCCAGGCCCTCATCCTGTTCCCAGCGCGACGCCTCCCTGCTTTCCTTTCATGATCTCCGGCCCTTAGATGCAAACCCCTTTTTCCCCGTGTGCCCGTTTTGTCCTCCCCGTTCCCAAGCCGACACCCAGCTCTGCCGATACCATCCTTGCCCCTCCCCGTACAATAGAAAGCTTCCCCCATCAAAGAATCCCCGGGTTGATCAAAGCCCCCACCCCATGAGATCCGATCAAACTCCCCACATTCCGTGAATCGGCGGATTATCCAGCTGCGCGATGCTCATCACCTGTTGTGACTAGGGTGGGGACTTCAAACTGTAAATGTGTGTGGGAACGGGCCCAAAGGGGAGTTCCGAGAATGTCTTTTCCATACATCAAAGCTTTAAACATGTATGTGTAATCTGCAATAAAGTCATAAATGTGGGTATAAGAGGCCAGGCCTCAGAAATACAGTTAGAGCACCTCAGAACGATACCTTCTGTCCGTTTCGTTGTGTTCTCCTCCGGAGAGAATAAAAAAACCTTGTTTCCTGCTTTCCAGTCTCCAGCGCCTGCCTCTTCATTGATTTAAATAACTAGAGGGTCACAGAGGCAATACCGCCGGGCAAATATCGATTGTCCCCGACCCGATTGAACTTTTTTTACAATTGGCGTCCCAAGCGTGGGGCCCATCAGCGACTCGTGGATCCAGTGGGAGAGGTCCCGACGACAGAGTGAACGACTGCAACGATCGGGAGAGCTCTTGCCCAATAGACCCTCGTCTGGCAGCCGATCATCCGAACTTCACTAGTTCCGAACAGACCTCTCTCGAGTGATCTACGGTCCTGACTGGGAACCATCAGGAGTGCCGTGAGAAATAAGAGAAAAAGAGGACGATCGGGCGCTGGATTCGGAAGACAAGAAACTGTCCACATGGTCCGGGTAAGGTCGTGTTGCCACGACAAGTTGCAAAAAAAAAAAAAATTTGTTTTGATTGCTTGATTGTTCAAAATACTAGTATTGCTCTGATTATTTTTATTTGGAGATTCACTGTCTGCAAACGGAGAAACAACAGGCTCTCTCTCCCTTTGCAAGCAGTGGAGGATAGGTAGGGTAGCAGCCGTGCTTGTTCTTTTTCTCCCCCACTCAATAATTGCTTGAAACTGAACTGTTGTTCACAAAACTATTGTTTCCTGGAGATTCCCTGTCTGCAAGCAGGGAAGAGACCACCCTTTTTGCAGATAGTGAAAAGGGTAGGTAACGCAGATCTTTGCGGACCTACTCATTCTCCCCATTGTTATTTATTGGTCGTTTGGTTTTATATTTTTTTTTGATCCATGAGGTATTCACTACCTGCAAACAACGTAGAATAGAAATATTCTGTCTAGTCTTTGCACCTAGTGATAAGATAGGCAGTGCTGACTTTTTAGTCCCTCGTTACGAGCCGTCATGTCTGTCTTCTCCCCACTGATAAATAGCCTGTTTAGCCCGGACCGGGTGTTAGAGGTGGACCATATAGCTCCACTAGAAGGCACCCCTAATAAGGACATGTTCATAAACTATGGGTTAGTCACCATAGCTTATAATAAACTATGGCACAGGTATACCGAAGATAGCCAAGACAAACAGTGGCCACTGGCAGGATCCTTTGACCTTGATAAAATAGAAACGTTAGAAATAGCCTTTCGAAATAATAAGACGACGCCAATTATGCTCGACAGTCTCGGTATGTGGCGCAGAGAGGCTACGAAACGACAGAGAAAAGACGAGGATAAACCAAGTAGGGAAATATACCGACAGGACAACCCCAGGACACCGCTACCCACAACTTATCCCCCGACACTATGCAAAGGACGACCAGACTTAGGGTCAGACCAATGCGCTTTTTGTAGGTATGTCGGACACTGGAAAGCCCAATGCCCGACTCTACTGAGCGTGAGTAAAGGCAAAGGGCCGACAAGAACGACAGACCGACAGTACGAGAAAAGGCGCGAGACAGAGAAGAACCCGACTTACATAGACAGACCAGACAGAACCACCGCGTTTGATTATGCCCGATGGCACAGATTTCGCCAGGAAAATCTCAGCGGCATGATCAAGTTCTCCTAGGTCGGGCAATGTCAAGACGGGAACCCAGCCTCGTTTAAAATTCACAGACGGAAAGAGATAATTATGACCAATAACTGTTTTTATATTTGTCTTGGGTCTTTGTATGTCGTACTTGTACTGTCCCCCGTCTGAGTTTGTGTGTATGTAATGTACAAATCTGCGTCATCCCTCTACACGTGTTTCCGTGTTACTCGACCTCTGTTAGCAGAAACCTAGCATCAAAGCAACCTGGAAAGAAAGAAATGGTAAAACAAAATCCGTAGACCATTAATAAACTTGAACTTTTAATTTAACACAACAAACAAGGAATAATAACGATAAACTGTAGAAAATGAAAGTCAAACAGAACATTCGCCCCCCCCCCCCCATTCTGGAACCTTCCAAAGTAGGGCAGGGTTACGGCTACGCCCAACCAACGGCAACCCATATAAGGCGAGCCCCGCCGCCAACTCTTGGTCAGGAAATCTTAACGTATGGGGGAGCCGGAGGAGAGGCAGGAGCCCGCAGCCTGGGCATTTGCAGGTAGTCCCGCCACATGTCTCCTTGGCCGGCCGCAACGGGCCTGGAAAGACTAAGGTAGTCCCGCCACATGTCCAAGAGGAGAACAAGGCACCTCTTCCTTTTCTCTTCCGTCACAGCCGCAGCAGTCCTGGACGGCGGGATGTCCTGCACGTACCTCCACAACAATTTGTCCAAGTTGGGCTGGGAGGGAGAGGCGACGCGGACGAGCCTCTCCCACCTCCACCGGTAGGAGGTTTCCCAGCCCCCAGCCCGACGCCGAACATCCCCAGTCAGGCGATGGTGCCCATACTTCCACAGCACCGAACACACCATGGTGGTACCCCAGTACTTGCGCAGCACCGAACGTACAATGGTGGCACCCCAGTATTTGCGCAGCACCGAACGTACAATGGTGGCGCTTGGGGAACACCGGATGTGGAGAGGCCTTCATGCGGGGCGATGAAAAGGAGCGGCATGGAGTGCACCGGGAGAAGGAGACGATGTGAACGAGTCTCCCTCGCCCCCCAGGTGGGGGCATCACAGCTGCACCCCAGCTGAACGTCCCGCTCTCACAAAACAGGGACCTCTTCCTTTCACTCCGAAGGGTCTCTTCCATTCTTGCAAACTCGACGAGAGTGGCCCCTGTAGGGCCTCAAAATGGCGTCTGGATCCGCTGGAAGGCGGGCCCCGGCCACTAGAGTAACTTTGGCCAGCCATACAACTCGAACATTTGTCCCATGGAGCACGAGCCCCCATCTCCGACAGCATCTCCGCAGCCTTGAAGATCATACAAAGGTCCCCGGCGGAACCTTCGGCCTTTGCAGGTTTCCGGTAAGGGACGGCTGCCTTGATCGCCAACGAAACAAACATGACATTGCCACACCTTCTGTTAGCGTGAATTCTAGAACTGCCGAAAAGGACTCTGGTCCAAACTGCCAGTAATGGAAACATTTCCCCCTGATGCTGCTTCCGGACTGTGCCGGCCCCGCCCAAAATGGCGCTGGTATCAATCGGAACTTACGAACACCTCGTGGTGTTCCTTCGCACTAATATAAACTTGATGTTCTGAGATTTTATATGATCCTTTGTACACTTGGCTAGAAAAGACGAAGAGAACTCACTCGACGAATAGTGTGAAAAGATCCCCGTTACAAATGGTGATTACGAATGTACAATGTATTATATTTTTATAACTGATGTAAACCTCATTTACGACGCACACGTACGGTATGCATATAGGAAATCTGATTACAACTGTTATGATTATGCTTCTAAATTATGAAAATATATGCCCCCGAACCCCCAGCCAATTAATAGACGTTTTAGTCTCTTACAAATGAATGAGTAAAACTTTCCGATGTTTTTATTGTTGCAAACGACACCCCCCACTGTACGCACTTTAGCCATTGCCACGACCGACCAAATACGACCACACCCTCCTAATCCATATGCTGAAATGAATTTGCAAAATAAAGTCTTTGAAACTATGGACGGGTATTGCATGCTTTATTTTAAAACAATATGGGATGGGTAGGAAAGTTCTTTTTCTGTGCACCCTACTCTGCTCTCTCTTTAAGGTTAAAGGAAGATGGTTGCCCAGCCCTGGAGGACGGATCGGATCGACAACACGACACTCCGTCTTAAAAGTACGCGACTGACTCATGAACTCTCGCGTAGAGGAAGACCGTGACTTCCAAGGATGGGTAAAACGAATGGTGTAAATGAGGGAATGTAAAAGGAGGGTGAAATGAAATAATGTAAATATTGTAAAGTACAACGTTCCAAAGTAGCAGGGACCCAAGAACCGAAGAACTTTAGAACGCCACGGCGTTGAAAGAGGTTTAAGGATCCCGATAGTGAGATATATCCTTTGACTAGATACCTCGCACTAGGCACCTCTGGTTTCCTTTTTATGTTTCCCCGCACACGCCCTACATGAACACACTACCCCCCCCCTCGACTCCGAAAACTATATCCCCGGGGACCCTGCCCCAAGGAGGAAAGACGAGTAAGAGGTAAGTAAAGGACTTATGAATCCATGTATTTGAATGCGCGCGAATGCTGTCTCCCCCACCCCCCCCCTTTTTTCCTCCCTCTGCAGGTTACATCAGAGATTACAGCCAAGGTGTGGCGAAGATCTGAGACCTTGCCATGTCTGAATACACGAAACGGACTAGCGCCGCAGGGTGGTGTCTAAGCACGCCTGCAAACTACTCACGTATCGAACAAACCCGAAAAATTAGCACAACCTGATAAAAAGTGATCACCCTTAAACCAGACCGGACGAATGAACCCATGTCACGTATGATGCGAAACTGTGAGGGAATGTGTGTGTGTGTGACTGAGGCGTTGACCCAACTGGTCAAAGGACCGAGAATGCGAGAAAGTGCGACAAAATGGTACCTCCTTTTTTCTTCTTTCCTTTTCTCAAAGCACGTCCCCTCTACCCTGTCTAATGCTCAAACTGCATGATTACAAGATTCTAACGCGGACTCGTGAATACCCTTTACTGTGTAATGCACTAAATAGCCTTTCTTGAATGCACTGCCGCCCTCTCTGTTGCACGTGTACTATTTAGCCTGCCGTTGCACTCTCTCTCTCTCTCTCTCTCTCTCTCTCTCTCTCTCTCTCTCTCTCTCTCTCTCTCCCTCTCTCTCTCTCTCTCTCTCTCTCTCACTCTCTCTCTCTCTCTCTCTCTCTATTTTTGCACTACCACTCTTCCGAGTGGTTAGCCCCGAAATTGGCAGATTGCCACCCCTAGCACACCACCTAATTGGCTTCAAATACCGTCAGTATTTGCACAAACGCTTGTCTTTAATACAATCACCCTGAGGCCGCGTCATTACCTCTCCTTTTCCGCTAGAAGTCAATGAACCCAGGTTGGGCCGTAAGGGAAAGGACAGGTAAGACGACAGAGGTTCCCTAATCTGGCCCGAAATAAGGGAACTACATGTCAACGGCTCCTATAGTATAAAACAAGGACCTCAGAATACGCGACCCTCCCCTCCCCGAATCGTCGCAATACCCAAACCAGAAAAACGATCACCCCCGTTACCTCCCCTGTCTATGTCCCTGGTTGTTTCCCATAAAACCCCTGTCCTTCCTAGTTAAGTAACCGGGCTGTAAAAGGTTACGTAGGACCCAGAATGATGTTTTACAAGGTTAACAGACTAGACCAAGGTAAAGAAATCATCAAAATGAACCCCGCAGTAGTTGAAAAACAGGATGCACCGATAGAAAGGAAATGTTTAGCCATGTTCGTCTCTCAGCAAAATACCTGTGTAGTACCATGTTGACGACTCACTGTACCCTTTTGTAAATGTGAAACTCTAGAGAACGGCATATCTTTGCCAGATTTGTCTCCCGAAGGTGGGTTACCATCAGATGAACTGTCATGCCTGTAATAAATGATTATGAAGGAAAGTCATAGTAAATCCAACAGGTCCGCCACCGGTCATTCATATGCCAGTTGTGAACGTTAAATATAACGGACATTTTCATTCTTTGCCTGGAGCTGGGAGAGAATAGACTTTTTGATTATCTTCATCTGCAAATTTTCTAAAGACTGTCTTTTCAAACTTGTTTAAGGGTACTGCTGTTGGAGGAGAGAAGGACCGGATGTGGGAGCACGAGGCCCGACTGCAGACTAAGGGACACCTGCGACATTAGCCAAGGCGAGACCACGACTGAAAGGAGCTGCAGGACGAGGCACTGTTTTCGACAGCATGAAAAGAAAGGGTCGACCTGATGCCCCTGCTCGACGTCCAGTGCCTTTCGACAAGTCCCCGCTCTCTGAATTCCGTCGCACGCCCGCCCATTTGAAGTCTCTCGTTCCCCTAGTTTGTTCCCAATTTGGCCTTGCTCCATCCCCCTTTTTCCTCTGACCTACCCTATGGACTGTTTTGAACGCTCTTCTTCCATCGGAACTTTCTGACAATCACCTCAAAGGACACAGGGCGAAAAGGACCTTTCCGACCAGAAACGCGAGGAAAGGGTCGTGCCCTGCAACGCAGAACTTAGAACAGAGCTGGACTTGTAGCTCCACCGCCGGTGCTCAACAGCGCCAACGAAAGACCACAAAGAACAATGAGAACTCATAAAACTTCGAACATTCGACATCCTCAACCACCGTTTTGCTACGCCTCATTTCTCTCCCAGCCGCCATTGTATTGATCCTGCTCCAATCCGAATCTGAAACATGTATTAACCTGCCAGTTCACGTTATGATATGTACTTGCTGCTCGCCGTTTTTGTATTTCATTCCTATGACTTTCCTGCTTTATCAAATAGGTGCACCTCCTAAAAAAAAAAAAACTAGAAACCTCAAAATGTATTGTTTACAACTCTTTTCCATCTAGGGTTCCTACCGTTTTCTTTCTCATGCTCACCACAGTAGAACCGAATAGAAAATGAACCAGCAAGATGTCTTGAATATGTTAAAGGGAGGACTGTGGAAAATTAGTGCGTTTTGGTGAACATTATCTGCGCCATCTTGCCTCTTCCCTGATGCCACACTTTTGTCGTGCGCGCCCGCCATTTTAAGATGCCCCGATCAGAACAAACCCTTTTGCATGCCGCTGGCCCCTGACATAGCCCTTTGCCTTCGCTAAGCCCGCACGCTGACCACCCCCTGCTTGCACCTGCCTTGAGTCATAAACCCCTCTCCGGCGCTGCTCTGCCCCAGGCCCTCATCCTGTTCCCAGCGCGACGCCTCCCTGCTTTCCTTTCATGATCTCCGGCCCTTAGATGCAAACCCCTTTTTCCCCGTGTGCCCGTTTTGTCCTCCCCGTTCCCAAGCCGACACCCAGCTCTGCCGATACCATCCTTGCCCCTCCCCGTACAATAGAAAGCTTCCCCCATCAAAGAATCCCCGGGTTGATCAAAGCCCCCACCCCATGAGATCCGATCAAACTCCCCACATTCCGTGAATCGGCGGATTATCCAGCTGCGCGATGCTCATCACCTGTTGTGACTAGGGTGGGGACTTCAAACTGTAAATGTGTGTGGGAACGGGCCCAAAGGGGAGTTCCGAGAATGTCTTTTCCATACATCAAAGCTTTAAACATGTATGTGTAATCTGCAATAAAGTCATAAATGTGGGTATAAGAGGCCAGGCCTCAGAAATACAGTTAGAGCACCTCAGAACGATACCTTCTGTCCGTTTCGTTGTGTTCTCCTCCGGAGAGAATAAAAAAACCTTGTTTCCTGCTTTCCAGTCTCCAGCGCCTGCCTCTTCATTGATTTAAATAACTAGAGGGTCACAGAGGCAATACCGCCGGGCAAATATCGATTGTCCCCGACCCGATTGAACTTTTTTTACAGTATGGCCTCTACACTGGATCCGTTATGCAGGGCTGGACTATCAATCAATTCCCTGGCCTTGTGGGTTCAATTTATTGGTGGATCATCTACTGATCCAGGCCTGCAGAGACTCATTGGGGGAATGGCGCAGTGGTTTCCTATAAGCATACACAAGTTTTGCTGCTGTGCAAAGTAATGTCCTGGCAACTGTGCCAAATTCTGAAATTTTGAAACCTTTCATGCGCTTCTCTTCTGAACTGCTTGTAAAAACTATTGCTTTTTTAGCAAATATATTTGACAAAATTGCAACATAGACTAAATTGCTTAGTCCCATTTTTAAGAGATAATTTCATGTGACGGAACTCCAAATGTAACATTTAACACCAATCTCTCCTTAATACTCACAAAAGTGATTCCAATTCAGCTCAAAAGCTGCTCCAATAAAGTCATCTCGAGAGCGTTCCTTGTTTTATGACCCATTTGAATACTTTATAGCTAGATGGGCCATACACCATTTTAATTTCTACTATTCCTGACAAAAGTGCTATAAAAGTTGGTCTTTGAGCTCCTTCAGCTTTTTATTGACTCTAATAAACTTCTCCATTCATTTCAAGCCAGATTTGGAGTGAGGCACAATACAGAAATGTTGATATGTCAGTCCTGGAGGACCTAAGACAATGAGGACCAGGAATTGGAGGTTGAAGTCAAGTGTTTTTAAACCAATTAATGATCAGTTCAGTATATATGCATGTCAAGAAAATATTATAAAGATACATGATTACAGCTAGCGAGCTGAAATATTGCAATAGGTTCAGTCTCAGTAGGATAATATATAAAAGAATCACAGCAACAGCAATACAGAAACTGAGAATCAGAAAAAGGTGTTGATTAAAAAAACTCTGAATCTCTCTTCTAAACACAAATAGGTTCCAAAGTCATCTAATCAAGGTTCTAAGTTTAGAATAAGAATGTATTATATAGTGGAGTCTAAAGGAAATTAGTAATACTCCAGTAGAAGTCTTTCAGAATTGGAATAAGTGTTTAGCATGAAGCTTCACACTTGCAAGAATAAAGTAAGCAGAGAGGTCTAAGGGAATCTGCTCCAACCAATAAAACTTCAACAACAGTCATATATATACCCAATAGACCAGGAACAATTCATTTCACTCCTGGTAGTATGCATTTGTAACATCACTAGGATTTTCCATCCCACAGAACTTGGACAGTTACTGCAACCTTGAGCATTCCCGGTTCCTGAATAGTGATGAATAGTAGGCTTCATCTGCTTATGAACAGCGCAAGATCTCAGTGAGCGCGCCCTTAGGGCCCGTCCCCCCGGATCACCACCACACCCACTTAGGTCGGACCAGTAGCCTGGTTGGCTACTGGTACAAGACAAGTGCTTCCGGGTCACGGATGACGTGCATCCAGCCAGGAACCACGATAGGTAGGGGCGGAGCCTGCGGGGCTATTTGGTACACAGCTTCACTTCCTCTTTTTCCTGCTTGTGGCCTTGGACCAGCGTGGCCAATTTGATCTTCGTGCCATTTCTCTGATCGCATGGGTTTTTTGATTTCTCGGTTGGCGGCGCTGTCCTGGGAGGCAATCCGGATCGGTTGTGGGTTTCTGTGACCGCGGCTAGGCGTTTGGGCAAGCGGATCGAGAGCGGGTTCGGGGGTCCGTCTCAGGCGTCGAGGAGTTGTGGTGAGGTGTCAGGGCACGGGGGGCGAGCTGTTCTTTGCTCTGGACTTACTGTCCTGTCCATTGTCAGCGTGGTCGGGAGAACGGGGTGTATTCTTTACGTGTTTTGCAGGCGGGCTGCAGTAGATTACTTGTGTCGTTTCTCCCCTAGCTTTGTTGTTGGCGGGGTTGGTGAGCGAAGGGAGGCATTTGTCTAGTTGGGCCCGGGGGTCTTCTTTTCCGCGCTTGGGGCCGATTGTGAGGACTTTTTTGGTGGGAGCCGGGTGTCCGGTTTGCGCGCTGCTGGGGTCTGGCTACTGTGTGATCGACTGACTTGAAATTGTGCGGTAGGCTCGGGGGTCGGCGCGGGGCTAGGACAGATCAGCTTGACGGCCACGTTTCCGGGGGGCCTAAGCCTGTTTCATTGGGGGTGCGGTCAGCTGGCTTCACAGGTGTGAGGGCGCGGGATTTGTGCGTTGCGCATCGGCTGCAGGGGCTGGTTGGGCGCGATAAGGGTGTGCTGCGCATCGGCTGCAGGGGCTGGTTGGGCGCAATAAGGGTGTGTGATGTGATGTGATGTGATGTGATTGGGTTCTTATATAGCGCACTACCACTCCGAGGAGTATCTTGGCGCTTCAACTCCTAGTTGTCAAATATATGCTGAGAAATTATGATGGTGAAAAATCAAACACGGAGAGGGTCATAGCAACGCTTTATAACCTGATTCTGACAGAGGGTAGATCCAGGTTTTTAAGGCTTTCCTAAAACTGAGTTCAGTTGTACTTTGACGCAGGGACAAGGGAAGGTGATTCCAGGCTTTCGACCCGATGACTGCAAGGGATTTCCCTCCCTTGGTCGTTAGCCTAAATCTGGGGACGTGAAGCAGATTAGTTGTGGATGACCTAAGGGTTCGTTTCAGCTGGTAGGGTTTAAAATACTACCTCAGGTACAACGGGCCTTGTTGGTGATAGGCTCTGTCAGTGATGGTAAGTACCTTAAAAAGAATGCGCTTATGCACCGGAAGCCAATGCAGTGCATCCAGTGCTGCTGATGCCGAGGACTTTCTGGGCAGTTTCAGGACAAGCCTGGCGGCTGCATGCTGGACCATTTGCAGTCTGTGCAGGGCTGATTTATTCAGCCCTGCATACAGACTGTTACAATAGTCCAGTCTGGAAGTTATGAGCGCTACAGCCACTGTCCGCCTGGCGCTCAAAGGGAGAAAATCGAAGAATTTCCTAAGGCTTTTAATAGTTCTAAAACAAGCCCCTGCAACTTCTTTGGCTTGTAGATTGAAAGACAAAGTGTTGTCGAACTTGATACCCAAGTTACGAACAGCATTAATTGTCTTGGGAGGGGCTTCCACCATTTCCGGCCACCAGTCCTGTGGTGAGAAACAGTTATTGAGGCCAAAAGGGACGATCTCCGTTTTTGCTGAATTACATTTTAAGTGATTTTGAGTCATCCACTCAAATGTTGCTGATAGACACTCTTTCAGCGTTTGTTCGGCATTAGTTTGGTTCTTATCGAGGGTCAGCACCAGTTGTGTGTCATCAGCATAGGCAATTGTACTGATGTTAAATGTGGAAATAAGTTCCAACAGGGGTACCATATAAAGGTTGAATAGGGTTGGGCTCACGCTTGAGCCCTGTGGCACCCCAGAGGTCAGGAACGTTTCCTCAGAATGAAAATTGCCTAGCATGACAACCTGCCGCCTCTGCTCCAGATAGTTCTCAAGCCATTCGAACACGGTTCCTGCTATGCCGGCATTAGTCAGGCGATGTAAAAGGATAGCATGGGACACCGTGTCGAAGGCTGCAGATAGGTCTAATAGGATCAGGACAGCCCTTTTGCCCTGATCCAAGGCAGCACGAATGGTTTCAGCTAATGATAGTAAAGCTGACTCGGTAGAATGGTGAGCCCTGAAACCAGCTTGACACGGATGTAATATATTATTACTTTCCATGTGTGCCATCAGTTGTTTATTTACAAGGATTCAGTGATTTTACAGACTATGAGGAGGAGGGAAATGGGGTGCAAGTTGGATAATGTCGAGGGGTCAGGTATTGATTTCTTCTGTAGCGGCCTGACAGCGGCCAACTTCCATTGCGGAGGAATATCCCCTGATTGCAGGGACGCATTAATGATGGAGTTAATGCAGGGGTTGACCTCCTGTATTATGGTTCTCAGAAGCGTGGGGGGGCAGGGATGAAACGGGGAACCAGATTTTGTGGCCAGTATCCTCTGATGAGATTCTTCCAAACTAATATGGCTGAAAGTTGTCCACCTTGGATGGACTGAATTTGTGCCGGAATTGGCCTCAGAGTCTTTTAAGTCTGGTTGAGGGACTTCTTTAGTCAGGGTGTCAATTTTCAGGGCAAAGTAGTTGGCAATGTCATTGCACAGGGTCTGGGAAGGTGGTATTTCTCGTGATAAGGCTTTAGGTTTAGTGAAACTGTTGACGATTTTAAAAATGTCCTTATATTTATTTTTCGACGCTTCGATGCAGGAGGTAAAGTAGGTTTTCTTTGCGTTTTTAATCATTGCATGATAAAGTCTCCTGGCGTTCTTATAGTCCTCTTTCGCTCCACTCTCATAAGTCTGACACCATTTACGTTCCAAGTGTCTAACACCGACTAGATGCACTTTAAGTCTGTCGGAGAACCAAGGGGCAGATAGTCTCTTTTTATTCATGGTGCCTTTAGTACCTGGGATCCTGATCTTATTGCCAATATTGGCCATCCATCCCTCAAACTTCTGATTGTCTACTAGAGTATCCCCTGATAAGGTGGGTTTGCTCTCTTTGGTCCAATTGTCAAGGTCAGGATGTTCCAAGATTTTTCCCCAGCAGAGGAGATTTATCCCTTTCTTTACCGCCACCTTTGTGTTTGTTCTATTTCCCTTCAAGGGGATAGAAAATTCAATAAAATGATGGTCCGTCCAGATTTGGGGCTTTGGGGGTTTAACTAGTATCTCAGTTAAATTCGAACATATGCAATCAAGAGTGTGCCCTGCATTATGTGTAGCAGCGAGCATTTGAGGTTTTAGCTCTATAACCTGTAACGTTTCTTTAAAGCACGAAGCATAGCAGTCAGTGGAATCGTCAAGGTGGAGATTAAAATCTCCCAGCAGGGTGAAATTAGCGTATCTGAGAGTCAGGTCGCCTAGCACCTCCCACACGTTTTCAAGAAACTGGGTGGGATGTCCAGGAGGGCGGTACACCAGTATCCCTGCAAAAGTAAAGGTGTCCAGCACTTGTATGCCGAAACTTAGGCTCTCAGCGCCTCTTATATCAGGCGGTTCTTTCATAACACATTTTATAGAATCCCTGTAGATAATAGCTAGGCCGCCCCCCCTCTGTTCTATGCGATCTTGCCTGCATATAGAGAAACCCGAGGGAAGGGTGTGAACTATGTCAGGGTTTGACCACTCACGGAGCCAGGTTTCAGTAATGAAAAGGCAGTCCAGATCATTTTCTGTGATGAGGTCAAGTATGTGTGAAGAATTTTTGCACATTGATCGTGCGTTAATTAAGCCACATCTTAGATTATTAGGGCTTTCTTCCTCAGTGGTAATGTGGTAAGGTTCTATTATATGCTTACATACATGACAGCAGATAGGACCCACCCATTTATCTACATTAAGAGAGTGAGTGCATCTAGTATATGCATGATTATTGAGCGCTAAGATATCCTGTTTGGGTAAATATGTCACCTGGGTGTCCTGGCTGGCCCCTAGCCCGTCCTCGGCGCGGACGAGCGCAGACGGGCTAGACTCAGGCGCGACTCCGGCGCGACGAGGGCGCGCCCGCTGTTCGCGTTTGCTGCGCGAAGCGCCTGCCATCTCCTTTTGTAGTCCCTTCTGGCGCGCTATGCCACAGGGAGTTGTAGTTTTCAGGGCAAAGTCGTGAGGGGGGCTGCAAGCGCGTCTCCGGCCACAGCACCTAGTCGTCTGTGAGGCACGGAGGGGAGCGCGAAGGCAATGCAGTAGGTGTAAGTGTCAGGGGCTCAGTACACTTTTTAAAAATCGCCGCAGAGTAACACAGAATAAAATAAACACATTTTAAAATACTAGCTAGCTATCACCCGGCTCGGCCAAGGTGCTCACATTAACTAATCTAGATTTTGGCACAGAATTAGCGTTTCACCAAGCAAAACAACTCTGGTAGCAATGGAGTCTCGCGAGGGATAGAATCTCCCTCCTTTTGTAGTCCCTTCTGGCGCGCTATGTCACAGGGAGTTGTAGTTCTCAGGGCAAAGTCGTGAGGGGGGCTGCAAGCGCGTCTCCGGCCACAGCACCTAGTCGTCTGTGAGGCACGGAGGGGAGCGCGAAGGCAATGCGGTAGGTGTAAGTGTCAGGGGCTCAGTACACTTTTTAAAAATCGCCGCAGAGTAACACAGAATAAAATAAACACATTTTAAAATACTAGCTAGCTATCACCCGGCTCGGCCAAGGTGCTCACATTAACTAATCTAGATTTCGGCACAGAATTAGCGTTTCACCAAGCAAAACAACTCTAGTAGCAATGGAGTCTCGCGAGGGATAGAATCTCCCACCTTTTGTAGTCCCTTCTGGCGCGCTATGCCACAGGGAGTTGTAGTTTTCAGGGCAAAGTCGTGAGGGGGGCTGCAAGCGCGTCTCCGGCCACAGCACCTAGTCGTCTGTGAGGCACGGAGGGGAGCGCATCGGCTGCGGGGGCTGGTTGGGCGCGATCAAAGGGGACTTGATGTTTCATCATGACGGAGTCCATCTGTCGGACATTGGCACGGATGTATGGATCAAAGGGATCTGGTCCTTTGTGCAGAACTTGTTCGCAGGTGGGGAGGGTGAAGGACCTGTGGGCCCTGGTCACCCTAGTGGCTGAAAAGAGGCCACGGAACCTTGATTTGCAGGGGGGTTAATTTTTAGGCCTCCTAACATACTCCCGAGGCCAGCACTGAAGGGAGAGATGGTAAGCTCTCCGCAGGGAGAATGGGGACACCGGCGGGGGAGGCAAGGGCGCCAGGTCACACGAGCCTCCTTGGCAGCCTGGTGGTAGAGGGGTGGGACCCTGGATATGGCGGACAAGGATCGAGGGCTGGGGGCTCACCGCTCAAGGACGCAGGTGGGTTGTGCCTTGCGTGGTTCTCAGATAGGAGATGCGAGCCAGAGGGCCCCTTGGTGGTGGAGTAATTAGTTATCGCATAACCGGTGGTTATGAGCAGTTATGATACTTGTACATATTAAAATGTGATTATCTGAGTTTTTAAATATAAATTGTAAAAATTATCTTGTCATGTTTATGAATGTTTTGAAGTAATTAAACATGGCCGTTTTTACCCACACTCTGGACTGGTTAAGTTGATTGTGGGTTTGCACGAGGTTGGGGTGGGGGTCATGCTGGGGGGGTCACGTTTGTTTTTCATGTTTATTGCCAAGATTTCTCTTCTCGGGCCTTAGTATCAATAAATGAAAACATATGAAATATTCCTTTTCTCTAGCTAATGAAATCATGAGAACGCACCTGCTAAAGAAAGCACAAGCTAACCAAGCAAAATACATTTAAAAATTAAGACCTTTATTAAGGCTAAGTGGACCGCCAAACTTACAGTTACAGCTGCACCAGCGGTCCCACTGCCGGGTTACAACCTGGGCGGTTGGACCGTCATGGCGCTGCTGCACCCGGCAGAAATCAGAGATCCCTGGCAGTGGCACAGTGGTCTGAGATTATAATTATTTGACAAGTGTAAACTTAGACTTGATACCTAACCACACAGCACAAGGATTCATTCAACAATTCTTAGTGTACTGTTCACTAAATGATGCAGATAAAGGTCAATAAAATTATGTTTATTGTTGTGGATGATATACCACTTATGGCAATGTCCTGTCATGAGGCAATGTTCAAGAATAATAATACATACTGTTTTATAACTGAATCAAAATCATTTCTTCAAATAACATTTACAGAATTGCATATTTAACAAAAGAAATGTTTTTTTCCAAAGAATCCTTTGAAGATGCCCATTGCATCTCGGAAAGGAAATCCCTGCTTCAGGAGCCACTGTAAACAAAAACAATAAAAATTATTGTATGGGTAATCCCATTTATATACAGGAAGGGATTAATCTGAGGCATCCATTATCTGTGTATTCAGGATTATGAACAGATACTTCAAAGTATTGTTTAAAGAATGTGTAATTACAAATTAAGTGAAAGGAGCTGTGAAGTACACCGAGCCTGAGGGCCACAAAATGCTTGGTGGAGGCCTGCGGCACCGCCAAGCATATTATGAATTTCCGCACCGCCAGTGGTCTCATGGAGATTCTTATTCCATGAAACTGCTGGCAGTGCGAAAAGAAAGGGGGACCTTTGTCCTGTGAGAGGGGTGTATGCAGGGGGGCATATGTTGTGCTCCACTTTGTGCATGCACCCCACTTCTTGCATGGTATGCACTGCAGAGTCCACGTCGTGCAGGAACTGCCTTTGGCTCTCTCATTGCGGTGCCCATTTTCAGAGGCACTGTCGTGGGACCACCAAATAAACATCCACCAGACACGTGAAAACTCGTAATTTGGCAGGCGGTGCTCACACAGCTTTGGAGGTGTGGCTGACATGCTTCCACATCGCCAAAGTCATAATCGGGCCTTTAATGTGCATTTTGACTATATGATTATCTTTGTGCACATGTAACTCAAGAACAAATGCAAACGTGAGCATAAGCGTACATGATTACACTTTCAAATATGACTTGTTAGAATATATGCCGATGCGAATTAAAGTATAAATGTACACGTGAATACAGAATACATCTTCATGTTTAAACTAAACATTAATGTACACGTTTATAAAACTTCAATTTCTCACTAGTTACATTTCATTAATGCATTCTAACATGTTAGTATTATTAAAGGTGCACAATAAATATAATGTCAAAATAAATGTGAAATTGCATAAGAAAGAATAAACGATGGAGTCTTGGTTGCGCTACTCCAAAAGTATTGGATACAATTGATCATGCCATTCTGCGCTCCAGATTAAAAGCCTGGACTGTGACAATTCTCCAGTATGCTCGTTTGAGTGAATTCTTATTTATCTCACGCACCAAGCCATCTTCCTTCCACTTTTAAAATATTACCCCAAGTAGGCACCCTGTTAAGTACCGCAGGGATCAATACCGTCACCGCTACTTTTCAACATTTATTTTGTATCCAAGAGCAATTCTTCCATGCTATGGATGTATGTTTCTTCATGTGTGCTGACAAATTATAGTTCATATTCAATTTCTAGCCGTTAAATCGCAATAAACGATCCTCTGCGTCTGCCTAGTTCAATCTGGCATCCATTTTTACTACAGTTTGTCATTGGATGTCCATAAATTATTTGAGAATAAGCAGGAATGGTGTGCCCAAACTGCATCTTACCATCTGGCTCAGCATTATGGGTCACAATTATGTCCTGAGCGGAGTGGTATGTAACCCGGGCAAACATTTAGAATCAGGCGCCAGGTCTCCAAGGTGGTCGGCACTTGTTTTTGAGAACTACAATTCTTCAGGAAGATTATGCCCTACATTGATACCAGCTACCATATGTCCGTAGGGCTGTCATTGGTTCAATCTCACCTGGGCTATGGAAATGCTTGCTGCCCGGGATTTCCAGAAAAACTCTTGAAGCCCCTGCAGATGGTTCAAAACACAACTGCAAGTCTAATCACTGGCACCCATCACAGCAAACATATATCCCTGGTTCATAAACATTTGCCTTAGCTTTCCATCAATAAAAGGATTTCATTCAAGGTAATGGTAAGCTATAATTCTTGGCTTTGCACTTCAGGTTCTATCCTATAAATTTAGCCTTTACTTGCCTGCCAGGTCCTTCGGAGCTCGAGGTCTCTTCCTGACAGACAGCCCCAAAACTAATGGAGACAAAACATGTTCAGTCGCTACAGCAAGGAAGTGCTTACAGCCTGATTCATGAAGCAAAATTGCACTCGCAAAGGGCAAGATTCTCAGAATCTTGCCTTTTGCGAGTGCAACTTTGGCATTTGGGATTCACAATCCCAAATGCAAAAATCGCTAATGAAGAATTAGCTAATATGCGAGGATTAGCATTTAAGGAATCTCTATTAGAGATTCCTTAAATGCTATTCATGACACTTTCAAAAATTGCGATTTTGCAAATTTGTGCCGCTATTTACCGAGAGGTCAGACCTCTCGGTAAATAGCAAAAACTTAGAAAAATGCTTTTAAAAGCATTTTTCTAAGTTGCATGTTGCACACACACATGTCCTTTGGACATGTGTGTGCGCAACACCTGTTCAAATGTGCATTTTAGGGGTGCTACAGGGTGTCCTTTGGACACCCCTGGCACCCTTAAAATCGCTATCTTATTTGCGAGTAGTAAATTGCTACTCGCAAATAAGGGATACTCCCCATTCATTCCTATGGGCCTTTTGGCCCATAGGAATGAATGGGGATTTATTCCTTTTTTTGCGAGTAGGAAATTTCTACTCGCAAATAGAGAACATGTAGGAATCGCTATTTATTTAGCAATTCCTACATGAATACCGTTTTGCGTGTCCTCAATAGCGAGTCGCTATGATTCGCTATTAGGGCCACGCAAAACGGCCCGTACATGAATCAGGCGCCGGGAAACCCTTTTTGGGTAGCTGTTGCGCCCTATAAATGGATAAAATAAATAAATAAGGCTGTTAGTTTCCAAGATTCCAAAGGTTCAATCGTAATGTGCTGCTCCAGTCCCGTTCTTTGAACTTTACGACTTGTAGTCTTGACTTTAAAATGGAATTAACAAGACTACAATTCCCAGAATTCAATGAAAAAACTGGACTGGAGCAGCTACTTACACATAGACCTGGTGAACTTGGCAGGGCTGAGCGCGAAATAAACTCTCCAGCAAGCTTTGCTTTTCCTCAGCCTGCACTCTTTTCACAATTTCTTTTTTAAACGTACAGTTTTACAGGAGCGCCCCGTGTAGGTAAGAGCGGTGGAGCAGGGTTTTGGGGGTGGGGGGATTCGACAGACGACCACAAGGGAAAATTACATTAATAATGAATTTTGACTCATCGTCGTCTGTCAAAATCCCCCACCCCCCAGCCCCCGATCTGCCCCACCGCCTCCCCACCCAGCCCTACCGCTCTTAACAACACAGGTGTATTTTTAACCTGTCGGAGAGGATATTACATTTTTACTTTTACTCTCTTACCTCAGAGAGAAGAAACTTCGGTGTATGTCTGCTAGATAAATACAAATAAAATACAGTACTAAATACCTGTCCTGGATTGGGTCCCCCTGCCTTGCTACTTGATGCATTAAGGGCTGCTAGTAAAGTAGTCCCCAGACGTCCTTCGAATTTTCATGTCAGAATGGGATGAAACACAAACATATTATACAAATTTACAAAGCCCTGAATAATACAAATAGTCTAAATATGGGAGAGTGTACGGGGTGGGGTGTAAATGCTCAATTTCACAGTAGACTAGAGTTTTCCAGCCAGCCGTTATTTCACAGAAAGATTTGAAGCCCGCAGTTTCTATCTTTTATTGAGGCTTTTCTGCGGCCTAGGAAAGCATGGGTATTAGCTGCAGTCGTTGGAGGTGTTGAACATGCCATTACTGAGGTGTCAATGGTGACATAGCAGGAATTACAGTGAAGACTAGGGAAGGTGTAAAACGAAACTCAAGGTGATAACGTTGGTGATAAAAACCACTGAAGAAAAAAATGGAAAGGCAATTATTTTTCAACTCTGGTGTTTAGTTTGACAGGCCATTGGCGAAAGCTATGCTGGCATTGATTTCCTTCTCCAATATTCACATTTATTCACTCGTGCTATTTTTAAATTTTAAAAAAAGAAGCCTTAGTGGGTAGTTATCTACGGTGTCCTGGAGGGTTCAGTGGATAATTTGCAGCAGAGGTATTATAAATGTGGCACTGCTGACTTTGGCCAAGAGCCTCAGTAGGAAGTGATATACGGTGTCCTGGAGGGTTCAGTAGATAGCTTGCTAGTGAAGTATTATAAATGTGCTACTGCCGTCTTCCCCTGGAGGACGTGACCTCGTGCAGACATACAGCAAAGGGAGTCTCGTAGTGCATGCAAACCCTTTGCAATGAATTACATTATAGTGATGCAATGAAATGCTTCAATTACTTACCGGTAATCTTCATTGCTCTCAGTCCTACTCATAACAGTAATTACATTTTAATGTGAATCCACCTCCCAGTCAGGAAAAAGAACAGAGGATGAATCTGAGATGAGGCCCCACCCACCCAATACTAGGTGATATATACAGCATCATACTCAGAATCCTCCTTTTGAAGCATATGTCAAAGCTGAGGTGGGAGGGTGGTTGGTGTTGCAATGACTGTGACGAGGACGAGTAAGACTAAGAGTAATGGCGATTACCAGTCAGTAATCAGAACATTACCTTTATGTCTCACATTTCCATTAACTCTTCCACCCTTTGACTCACCCATCCTATCAGATTTTCATTTACTGTGTCATCCTTTCATCCACCCATCACCTCACCCACTCATCCACCATCCTTTCACCCACTCATCCATACACCCTTTCACCCACTCATCCATCCTTTCACACGTCCATTCATCCTTTCACCCACCTATTCATCCATCCATCCTTTTACATACTCATCTATCCATCTTTTTACTCAAATATTCCCCCACACAGCCATACTCAATTTCACCCACCCATGAATCCACTTGTCCACCCTTCTTTCCATTTTTTATCAACCAATTTTCCTTTCTTCCTTTAGCATTATATATGGGCTTTTATCTGCCAAGTTGCAGATAAACATACTGACTTATGCCTACTGCCCCTCCTGGGGTTTAGGCCATCAACCAGGACTCTCCAGGCACCTCTGTCATGGGCTTTTCTTTCAATCTAACTCCAGGTGTAACCCATCTCCTAGCAGTCAGCCTCAAGGTCTCGGCCCTAGGTGTTTCTTGGTCTTCCTCTTTCCTTTTCCCTTGATGGTACCAGGTCTGGCCCTGCCTGGTGGTGTTTGAAGTGACCTATCCAGCCCAGCATTTTTTCATGATTTCTTCATGGGCAGGGAGTTGGAAAATCAGCTGTTATAGGTTGTTGTTTCTGATGGTGTTTGGCCAGCAGATTTGGAGAATTTTCCTCGGGCAGGTGTTAATGAATCTCTGGATGTTGGTGGGGGTGGTCACTGTTGTTCTCTGAGTTTCTGCTCCATACAGAAGCACCAGTTTTATGTTGGTGTTAAAAAACCTGATCTTGCTTTGCAGCGTTAGGTCCTTGGAGCTCTAGATCTTCTTTACTTGAATGAAGGCAACCCTTGCTTTGGTGATTCTTGACAAAAGGTGCCACCCTGCTTGTCTATGACACTGCCCAGGTAGGTGAAGGCCTCAACCTCTTCCAGTGCATCGCCTGCGAGAGTGTGTGCAGTTGAGCTGGCAGCGTTAGCCATCAGGATCTTGATTTTTTCCGTGTGAGTGTTGAGGCCAAATTGTGATGGTGTTTCTGCCACGTAGTCTTCTCCTGCATCTACAGATGGGTATGGGAGAGTAGGGCCAGGACAACGCAAAGTCCAGGTCATCGAGATGTGTCCAATATATCCACTGGATCCCATTTCTTCTCCTTGATGTGGATTTATTTATTTTGAAAGTTTTATATAGCGCGAACAAGATCTTTACAGATATCAGAGCGCTTTAGAAAAACAAGGGGTGGGAAAACATGAGAGTGATTAACAGACTTTTGAGCACAGAATAGCTGTAGATAATAAGAGGGTAGCAGAATAGGGTAGGTACATCAAAGAGCTGTAGATAATAAGAGGGTAGCAGAATAGGGTAGGAACATCAAATAGCATAGTCGTTCAGACAAAATGAATAGTACAAGTAGGTGCAGAGTCTCAAATAAATCCAAAGTAAATGTTCAGGTGAATTTAGCCATGAGGATAGCTTTTACTTCCTTCTTGAAAAATGCAGTGGAGGAGATAAGTCTGGTTTCTGGAGGGAGTGCATTCCAGATCCTGGGTGCCATTCCTGAGAAGGAGCGTTTATAAGTTTTTTCCTTCCGGAATCTTCGAGGTTTCAGGAGGAGTTTTTTTGTGCTTCTAGTGGCTCTTGAGCCACCTGAGATAGACAGCTTCTGAGTGAGGTAGCTGGGCGAGTTGTGGTGTACAGCCATGTGTGTCATGCAGGCGATTTTCAGATGGATTCTGGCTTCAAAAGGCAGCCAGTTCAGGGATTTTAAGTCAGGGGAAATGTGCAAGCGTTTTTTTGATCCAGTGATAAGTCTCGCTGCAGCGTTCAAGGAGGCTCTTAGGGGTGCGGTTGTTGATAGGGGGAGTCCGCAGAGGGCGACGCTTTCGTAGTCTATCCGAGGAATGACTAGGGCTTGTACTGCAGTTTGGAAGTCCTTAGCTGGGAGGAAGGGTTTAAGTTTCCTCAAAGTATTGATTTGGAGATTAGCTCCCTTAGTTGCTTTGCTGATATGATGTTGCATATTGAGATTGGTGTCAAGGGTTATGCCTAAGGATTTCGCGGAGTCCACAATGGTAGGTTGGACATTGAGTGCAGTAAGGTGCTTAAGCCATGATTGAGTGGTGGAGGTTTTCGCGGGAGGTGAAATCAGAAGGAACTCGGTTTTCAGTGCATTGAGTTTGAGGTGATTTTCGGCCAGCCATGATTGGGTGTTTCTGAGTGTTGAGTTCAGAAGTTCGATGTCTTCGGGGAATTGTAATTTGAGATAGAGTTGGGTGTCGTCAGCGTACATGTAAAAGTGTACATTAGATGCTTGTAACAAAGTGGTGAGTGGCTCCATGACTAGGTTGAACAGTGTTGGGGATAGGGAAGTTCTTTGTGGGACGCCTAATGTTACAGGCACAGGTGGGGACATCAAGTTGTTACTCTTGAATTTCTGGGACCGGTTATGTAGAAAGGAAGTAAACCATTTGAGTACAGTCCCTGATAGACCCATTCTGATATTTAACAGCTCGAGTAAGTTCTCGTGTTTGACGGTGTCAAATGCTGAAGAGAGATCAAGTAGGATGAGGAGGCAGCTATCGTTTTGATCTAGAATTTGGAGGGCGTCATCAATTATGTGGGTCATAGCCGTACTGTGACCTGCACGGAAGCCTGATTAATGAGGGTTGAGGAGGTCAAACTGATCAATGTGTTTTGTCAATTGGAGTTGTACGCTTTTTTCCAGCAGTTTGGCCAGTGTGGGGATATTGGTAATAGGACGGTAATTGTTTAGGTCAGTAGGGTCGGCTGTTGGTTTCTTGAGTATAGGCGTGACTTGTCCCACTTTGAGGGAGTCGGGTATGAATCCTTGTTGAAGTGAACTGTTAATAATTTTGTTCCAAAGTGGGAGGAGCAGTGGGATGTAGTCCTTTACAGCGTTAGCAGGAAGGGGGTCTGTGAGGTGATTAGAAGGTTTCAATGTGCTGAGCAGTTTGCCAATTGTTATTTCTGAGTAGGTGTCAAAGGACGACCATGTGGCATTGTTTTTTGGTTCAGTGGGTGTTGTGCTGTGGGGGCTAGAGTAAAGTCTTACGTCATTGAGGAGATCGCTCCTGATGTTATCAGTCTTTAGGTTAAAGAAAGCAGAGAAGTCTTCACTGGATGGTATATCGCACATTGTGCTATGTGATTGTTGGGGTTGTTCCTTGGATTGTGTTTTGATTAGCTCAAACAGTTTTCTTGGCCGTTTTTTTGCTTGGTCGAGCTGGAGGGTAAAAAGAAATCTGATTTTGAGCGTTTGATTTTCCTAAAGTAGGCGTTTCTCTTTTTCTTAAGAGCTTTAAGGTGCAATGCCGAAGGGGCTGATCTCCAGGTGCGTTCTGCCAGTCGCATGGCACGTCTCTCTTCGTTGAGTCTACCATCGTACCATGGGTTAGAGTTCTTAGTGGAGACTCTCTTCAGTTGCAGGGGGGCGGCCTCATTGATTATTGAGGTCATAGAGTTGAGATAGTGGTCGGTTAGAACTTGAACGTCTGAGGCGCCGGTAGGGGGAAGGAGGAGATTGCGGCTGGGCGAAGGTAAAGAGTTAGGGTTGAGTTTCTTCAGGTCCCTTTTCCAGACCTTGGATTTGGTGGATTGAACCGGGTTAAATGTAACTTTTTCATTGATGAAGAATGTGACAATGTGGTGGTCTGACCAGTCACAGGGTTGGATTGACTCAAGTTGAGTAGAGTCCTCTTTGGAGATGATAAGGTCGAGGATAGAGCCTTTGTCATGGGTGGAGCCATTGCAGATTTGGGTGAGGTCAAGAGCGTCGAGGACGTTTTTGAGACTATTTACCAACTCGTCATTGTGATCGTTCCAATGGAGATTGAAATCTCCAAGGAAAATGTTAGTGTTTTGCCGTCCAGAATTGGTTGTGATCGTGTCCATGAGTTGTTGGGTGAAGATGAGGTTGTCCCCAGGTGGATGGTAAATGATGTGTAGAGAGCATACAGGTTTGCCCTCGCTGATGACATCTAGGCAGATGTATTCACAGGAGGACAGGGGGGGGGGTAGTGACTCTAGACACCGAGAGATTGCTCCTATAAATGCATGCGATTCCACCGCCTGTCTTGCCGGTCCTGTCAAGTCTAATGATGTGATAGTTGGGGGGAACTAGAATGTCAATGATTGGTGTAGAAGATTCTGTTAGCCAGTTTTCAGTGAGAATGGTCAGGTCAAGGTCCAGTGTTTTGATGAGATCAGCAATGTCGGAGGAGTGTCTAGGGGCCGATCTGCAGTTGAGTAGAGTGCACTTGAGCCGAGGGGTGATGAGGGAGGTAGAGGGTTCTAGATTGAGGGGGACTTTTTTAAGGTTATTAGGGTCGGAGCCTCTGTTGTTGTGTGTGGAGGTCCTAAGGGGGTTTGAGTGAATAGTGGGGATGGAAAGGTGTGAGGTGGATATGTGGTTTTGGGGAACTGGGTCGTATGAGCGGAGGAGGGTGCATATGTTGTATTCCGAGAGTGTGTTGATGGTACGTCGAGCGCGGTTGGTGGGATTGCGAGCGGGAATTGAGGTCCAGTGTGGGGAGTTTTGTGTGAGAGGGTGAGTAGGAAGGGTGGGGGACTTGTTAGAAGAGGAAGTAGTTGTGGGTAGGGGGTGTCTGGGGTGTCTAAAGAGTAACTCTTTGAAGGTGTGAAGATCCTCTTTTATTTGGAGGAGGGTGGACATAATCTTGTCCAGTGTGGGATTAGAAAGAGAGTTGGGGACGGGCACTGAGGGTGAGTAAGTATCAAGGGTACTGGAGTGTGGGGGGAGGGGTGTGGTGGTGTTAGTGCAGGGGTTGGTGGTATTAGTGAGGGGGTTGGTGGTCGGCGGGGGAGGGATGTTGGGGGAGGGGTGTGGTTGGATGGCTGTTTGTGGTATTAGTGAGGGGGTTGGTGGTCGGTGGGGGAGGGATGTTGGGGCGGAGGGATTGAGGTTGGATTTGTGAGGGGGTTGGTGTTATAGGGGTGGGGTTTGTGGTAGGAGGGGGTGGGAAGTTGGGGGATGAGTGTAGGCTAGGTGTGGCGGGAGTGGTAGTGGGGTCTGAGAATGGGGGGAGGTGGGATGGGAAATGGTCCTGTTGTGGGGAAGGGGAGTGGAGTTAGAGGAGGTGGGGTGTTCTGAGAGTCCAGTTGGTAGTGGGAGGGGAGGGTTATGGTGGAGGGCGGGGCGAGTGAGGATGAAGGAAGGGGAGTGATCTATGTCTGGGATTGAGGGGTGTGCGGTTACTGTAGCGGGTGGGTGAGTGATTAGAATACTGGTGGGGGTAGGGGTGTGTCGTTTTGATGCTGTGCTGGGTTAGAGGGAGGGAAGGTGGGAGAGGATAGGCGATTAGTGGAGTCAAGGGTGCTAGGCTTGGAGGTCTGATCGATTGGGGTCGGAGGGTTGGAGATATATTCTTTGAGGGTGGGGAACAAGTTGGCGAATAGGTCAAGGTTCTTGTCTGAGGATTGGATTAAGATAATACCGTTGTTGTAGATAGTGATGGTTGCTCTCGCTGGGAATAGTTGGGAAGGTGCGGTGAAAAGTGTTAGGCCATGAGCGGATTTCCTAGTGGCGCAGATAGTTAGTAAGGTGAGGAACGTTTTTCTCCATTGTGCTCTACGTATAGTGTAGAAGATAATATCGGTGTTCTTGGCTCCATTATTTAGTGAGAAGTAAGTGTCCACAAAGTGAGTTTCGGGATGGGACTTCAAAAAGTTGTTTAAAACGTTTGGCGTTTTTTGGGGGGAGGTCGGGGGGGTAAATAATTTTATATGTGTGATTGCCCGTGGTTTCCATGTTGAGAGTAGAGGTGAAGGTAGGTGAAGGAGGTTGTGTGGGTCGGAGTAGATACAGAGCTATAGTAAGTGCGTGTTAGGTGTGGGTGATTAAACTAAAAAGTGGGTATGAAGGAATAGAGATAATGACTAGTTTAAAATGTCCGAGTCCTTAGGCATGAGAATGATGAGAAAAGACTAGTCTAAGATGGCCGAGTAGTTGGGGGGATCGAGAATGGTGTTGTAGTCCTCTGTTTGTTTTTATGCTTTGAGACCTGAGGAATAGTCCAGTTTCGCTTTCTAGTCCTGGGCAGTTCGAGATAGTCCAGTTTCTAGCTTGCTAAGTGGGGAGGACAAGTCCTATGTCTATTTTGGTGATCCCAGTGCCAGGCAGAGATGTTGTTCAGCCTTGTGAGTGTTTTGCAGTAATGGAGGCGATTTATTGCTGCAGTTTATGGCCCCGGCCATTTTGGGCCATAGTTCTCAGAGGGGTAAATGTACAAGAATCACAAAGTTAAAAACGAACCAGAAACAGTACCTTGTTAGATTCCTATGTGGCAAGTAAGCTGGTGTCATCGGCACTTTATAACAGTTATCAGCATTCTTCGAAGCTTCCATGCAGCTCTCGAAAGCAGAGAGCACCGGAATCGCCGTGCGCTTTGTCGTGCACAGTCTGCGGGTCTTCTCCCGATGGTCCAGGGAACAGCAATGGGGAGCTGCGAGGCGAGGACCAAGATCTGCAATGCGGGCAGCGGGCAGCCGAGGGGGCCAGGACAAAGGCGCCGTCGTCGGGAGCAAGAGCCTTTGTCAAGGCGGTGTGATGGGCGATGAGCTGCGAGGCGAGGACCAAGATCGGCAATGAGGGCAACGGGCAGCCGGGGGGGGGGGTCTGGACGAAGGTGCCGACGTCGGGAGCAAGAGTCCCTGTTAAGGCAGCGCGATGGGCGGAGATGGCGAAGAGGCTGCAGGGTGCGATGACAGACTCAGGGGTTCGGGTCGGGTGTCCAGCCTGCCTCGGTAGGAGTTGCCGTGAGCGCCCAGGACCGCTCCGTGAGGCTCTGCCCAGTCCGCCCCCAGCGCTCCGCTCCGGACACATCACCTGAGCTTCGACACCAGCACTCCAGGTTTAGACCCAGTCGTCCGCAGTCCTGTGATGGCGGGGACGACTCCAGACGAATCGGACTCCAGCGATGGCCAGCTCAGCCTCCCAGGCGACCGCCGGACCCTCCGCAGGCTCCAACGATCCCCCTTTGACTCCACCGATGGCCAGCAACAGTCCGTTCAGGGTGGTGATGACTCCAGGCGACCCGGACTCCTCCAATGGCTAGCAGGCTCCAACCATCCGCCAGTCCGGTAGGAAGAAATAATAAATGTTGCTGGTTACAATCCACTTACTTTTGTGTGTTCGGTTCCACGAAACATTGGGTGCTGACAGGGATATTTCCAAAAGTGGGATCCCAAGCACTAGGAGCTCTGAGCAAGAGCTCCTACCAGGCGGCCAACTTGCCATATATGTTACCGTGGATGTCTTCATGATCCAGTCTATGGACAGCAGAAAAAGAAAAGGCAAGAATAAATAACCCTGGTGGTCCTCACGTGGAAGGCTTCGATGAGTTGACCTCCATGGACTATCTTGCAGAGTATTCCGTCGTAGGAGTTCCTGATGATTCTTACAAGTTTATCTTGTACACCATTGTGGGATCTCTCTGTCCACACTGTCAAATGCCTTCTCATTGTCGATGAAGTTGACATGCAGGTGAAGGAGTTCCATTCCATCGACTGCTCAATGATGATGCACAGTGTTGCAAACTGGTAGGTACAGGATCTACTTTTGCGGAAACTAGCATGATGATCTTGTAACTGAGTGTTGACTTGTTCCTTCATTCTGTTCAGGATGACTCTATTGAACACTTTGCCTGGGGTTGATAGAAGAGTTATCCCTCTGTAGTTTGTGCAGTTACTCAGGTCACTTTATTTTGGGATCTTGATGAGTTAGCCATCCTTCCAGTCTGACATCACTTTTTCCTCTCCCCAAATCCTACCAAACATGAGCTAGGGCATGTCTACTGATGTTTCAATGTCTGCTTTCAGTGCCTCTGCAGGAATGGTGTCGGGTCCTGCTGCCTTCTGATTTCCCAGATGTTTGATGGCTTGCCGTATTTCTACATTGATTGGCTGCTGCAGTCGGTTGGAAAGACCTTGTCAGCTGGCTATATGTCTGGCGGAGACTGCGGCACGGGCTAGTTCAGCAGTTCCTCAAAGTACTCCACCCATCTTCATTGTTGGCATTTGTTGCCCATGATTGTCTTCCCAGCTTTGTCTTTAACCAGTTTTTCTGGCTTGCTGTATCTGTGGGTATGTTTCGTTGTTATGTTGTAGAGTTCTTTTAAGTTTCCATGGCTTGCTGCCTTCTGGGCTTCTGTGGCAAGATCATTGACGAATCTTAGCTTGTCTGCTCTTAAGCTTCTCTTTGCTTCTTTCTTGGTTTTGGTGTATTCACTTTAAGCATTTGCTTTTTCTGCTCATGTTCGGCTGGAATTGACTGGAGCTTTCTTATCCTTTCTCACTTGGATTTTGCAGGTAGTCTCGGTAGAGATCCATTCTTTATGCTTGTGTTTCTTGGGACCTAGTATCTCCTGGCAGGTTGATGTCATTTTTTTATCTTGTCCCTCTGACTTTCTGCTGGGCCTCTGTCATCCCCTAGTACTTGCACCGCCATGGCCGGTCCAAAGTCCAGCTGCAAAAGCAGGAAGGCTATGAGTGAGGCTAGCTGCTTCACATGTAAAAAAATCCTAGCCACAGATCCTAGCCACATAAACGTCAACCAAAAGACCAAAATATATCCCAGCCTTGGGGAGAGAGGAACATCCTTCACAAAGAGTTATGTGGTGAAAGCTAGAGATCCATGGAAGCCACAAAGTCGATCCACCTGCATTCAACCAAGACCATCACCATCTGACATGGACTGTGAGGACCATGTATGAGACAGGCAAGACAGCCAAAGTGGCAGCAGAGATCAACAAATACTACCTTGTACTGCCTGGCATCAGCGAGAACAGATGGACACAGTCTGGACAGAAAAGACTGGCACCAGGAGGAGTTCTGCTGTATTCTGTACATGAGGATGAGAATGAGCCACATACTCGGGGAGTAGCCCAGAAGGGTAATGCCAACAGAGTTCTGATTGGATGGGAAGCCCATGGTCCCAGAATCATCATAGTGACCTTCGGCAAAAAGAAAAAGAGAATCAACATGAATGTTATCTTGGGCTTTGCTCCTAGAAATTACAGCAAAGAAGAGGAAAAAGAAAATTTTTACCACAATCTGCTTTCCTTCCTATAGAAATGCCTTGAGAGAAACATCACCACGCTGATGGAGGACATCAATGCCAATATTGGAAGCGATAACACTGGGTATGAAGAAGTCAATTGCAACCATGGCCTTGTCGACATTAATGAGAATGGTGAAAGGCCCGCAAATGTCTGTGCCTGAACTACTGAGATGGTAGTGTATTCCCACACAAAAGAATACACAAGGCAATGTGTGTGTGACCAAACCATTCTAAAGAGAAAGAGATTGACCATATCTCCACTGCCAAGAAGGTCCGAAGGTCCCTGCAAGATGCGAGAGCGATCATGAGAAGCAGTCGTGGCTTTGGACCATTACCTTGTCATGGCCAGGCTAAATCTGAAGAAAGTATGGATGGAACTGACCAACGAGAGCCAGTGATATAACACCACCGTCCTAAAAGATGCAGAGAAACAGAGTGAATACTCAGTCAGTCTCAGTTACAAATAAAATAGGCCTATAAATAGCCCCATCCCAACAGTAGCTGCTAAAGCAGGGGTTCAGGGTGAGCCTGGTTGCAAACCAAGTCGTCTGGCTGATTGTGGACTTAATCCACCTTGGCAAAATGTGAAAAAAGATTATCAGACTTTTTTAAACTCTTGAGATCCGTGAGAATTAATATTGCTCTCTTAACATCCAATGTATGCAACAATCTCCCTTCCTCTGAAAGAGGGGAGAAAAAGCCAAAAGTATCACCTTTTGGTGAAGTGTGGGAAGAAGAGTTAATCATAGGAATTACCAGGGGATCCAATCTAACAATTACTCCATCATCAAAAAACCTTAGAAAAGGAGTACAACAGAGCCAAGCTGATATTTTCCCAATCCTCCATGCTGATGTAATAGCCACCAGAAAACACACCTTAAAGGAAAGGAACTTCAGATCCACAGAATCCAGAGGTTCAGACGGAGAGAACTGAAGAGCCTTCAGAACAGATCTTAGGAGGGAGAACAAGACTGAGAAACGGTCTTAGAGATAGAGAAACTCCGGAAAGTCTTGTGAACCAGGAAATCTATTTTTTTCTGGGGTTCCTGAAATTCTCTAAACGCCTTGATTGCAAACCACTGAGTAGAAACTGAAAGATTAAGATGAACTGCCTCAATCAAGAATTGTAAATCAGAAGAAATAGAACAGGATTGTGTCAGAAGGTCATGCAATGGACATCGTTTGTCAAATGAAGCCCAGTGCTTGGAATACGTTTAATGGTAGATGGTCTTCTGGAGCTTTGAATAGTGTTTACCAGAATATCTGAAAGGACTAGCTTGGGAGGAAGAGGAAGAAGGGAGGAGAGGATAAGAGAGGCAGAATCCATGGAGGAGCTTTGGACATTGACTGTAGCATCGGGAACCACAATTGATGAGGCCAAAATGGAACCACTAGGGTCACTTTTGCTTATTCATGCTGGATCTTGAGCAACACCTCTGTGATTAGAGGGAAAGGGGGCTAAACAGATAGTAACCTCCTTGGCCACTTCTTCTCCACATCATCCATCCCCCAAGCTCCTCTCTTGGAAATGACAGCAAAATCTGTGAATCTTGGCATTGTTCCTTGATGCAAGAAGGACTAGCAATGGGGTTCCAAACCTCCTACAAATCCCCTTAAACACAGTCCTGGATAGCTATAGATTCGTGGAAGAAGCAGAGACTCTGCTCAGGGAATCTGCCAGACGGTTGTCCACTTGCCAAATGCGAATCGCCAACAGGCTCACAAGATTCTTCTTCACCCAAGAACTGAGACCACTTTCCACTTGATTCAGAGGCCTGGAGGGAGTGTTCCCTTGATGATTGACATAAGCCCCTGACAGCGTATGGTCTGTTTGAACTAGAACATTCTTCTGATAAAACAAGATCCTGAACTGAATGAGGGCCCTGTGGATTGCCACAAATTCTCTCCAATTGGATAGCCTTCTCCTTTCTGATGTGGAGGGAGCATCTGAACTGACATGTCTGATGACTGATGGTCGCACCCAATCCTACTTGGCAGGCATCTGTGGTCAAAAACACTGGAGGCTGAGGATGCAATTCATCTGCTTGCTTAAGTTGTGAGTGTCCATCCACCAAGCCAATTCTTTCTTTAACTCTGGAGAAGGAGGAATCTTGGTGACCACTAATTGAGTCCTGGGGGAGAAGTGGTTGTTATGATGGCAGAAAAGAGGATGCAAGTGTAGCTGAGCTCACTGAACCATAAAGGCACAGGTTGCTATGTGACCCTGCATCTCCATGGAATGTTTGACAATGATCTCCATCTCACTGAACAAATGCCTGATGAAATTCTAAAGATGAGAAATCATTATTTCTGGAAGAAAACCCTTTCCCAAATTGATAAGAAATCTTGCCTCAACGAAAATCCGATTTCTGGATAGGGTAAGTTGAAACTTTGTCACATTGAGTAATAGACTCAGGCTGCTTAGTAAGATCCTTTGGCTTTTCCAGAAAATGAAGCAGGGTTGCTACAGATGGAGCATGCTGTAACCAGTTGTCCAAATAAGGGAAGGCCGGAATTCCCAGATGATGGAGATGAGCAACAGCTAGTGCTATCATTTTTGTGAAGACTCTTGGAACTGACTTCAAACTGAACAGCAGAATGATGAATTGCCAGTGTTGCCTGTCCACTGAAAACATCAGATACATTCTGGGCGAATTGTTTGATTTATTTTAACTAGTACTGTTTGTACTTGTGAGACTTTTTAATCTCTTTTTTAAAAATACTTACTGGGAACTGGGAATGGCGCCGGAGTCTTCTTTTACTGTGCAGCAAGGATGGCTCTCCGGTCCACCGCAATCGGTATTCCGATTGTTTGATGTGGAGAGAGTCCGCCCATTAGCCTTCCCTGGAGCGGTTAGCGCTCTAGTAGCTGGCCTCCCAGCTATAAGTTTCCTGCATTCCTGGCCGCGCAGCGGAGATGCATACACCTGTGCTGAGTGTACCCTGGGTAAATTGTTTGATTTATTTTAACTAGGACTGTTTGTACTTGTGAGACTTTTTAATCTCTTTTTTAAAATACTTACTGGGGACTGGGAAGGGTGCCGGAGTCTTATTTTACCGCACAGCAAGGACAGCTCTCTGGTCCACCGCAACGTTATTCCGATTGTGGAGAGAGTCCGCCCATTAGCCTTTCCAGGAGCGGTTAGCGCTCTAGTAACTGGCCTCCCAGCTATAAATTTCCTGCATTCCCGGCCACGTAGGGGAGGCGCGCAGCGGGCACGCCTAAGCCAAGCCCGTCTGCCCCCGTCTGCCCCCGTCTGTGCCCATCTGTGTCTGGACGCTGCCGGCTGCCAGGGAATGCTGCCCGCCTATATACAGAGATCTCTGCTGCCCAGGCGGATCTACTCCCATGAGAGGTTGGTGGAGCTGGGGCATTTTGCACCATGTGCAGGAGAG
Organism: Lissotriton helveticus; assembly: GCF_964261635.1. NCBI lineage: Eukaryota > Metazoa > Chordata > Amphibia > Caudata > Salamandridae > Lissotriton > Lissotriton helveticus. The sequence continues at coordinate 252,398,787 of NC_136061.1, forward strand.
GGTTAACTAACGTCCAAGAAGGGAATGCCTTCCCGGCAGGGAGGTGTCCGGGGTGTGGGTGGACAGGGGAGGAATGTACACCCATTTACCTTAACCCACTACCATACTCCCCCATCAAATATTTGTGGAACGGGCAGGAGAAGGGGAATAAGAGGGACATGGGAGGTGGGTTTGAAGTGCCCTTTAAAGGGCTCTATCTCAATGTAAGTTCTATCCCAAAGCATGTGGCTGAAATCTGGGATCTACTAGATGAGGCCAGGCCTGAAATCTGTCTCTTCACCGAAACTTGGTTGATCAATGAAGCGACTCCTGCACTGGCAATAACATTTCCCACTGTTGTCCGTTTGGACAGATCTAGAAGGCGGGGTGGAGGTTTGGCTATCGCAACCCGGTCCCCCTATCATATTAAAACGCTAGATACCGTCTCCTCTCCCAACCTAGATCTATTGATATTTAGAGTACTGCGGGACCAAGCCACAGAGTGGTCGGGTGCCCTAGTGTACCACCGGCCAGGAGAAAACAAGAGAGAGTTTTGCTACACCTTGTTAGAAATGCTGGCCCTGTACACGCTCCTAACTGACAGGTTCCTACTGGTTGGGGACTTTAACTATCACCTGGAAGCTCTCTCCAGCATTGAATCTGCATGTTTGGTGGCAGCAATGGAATCTTTAGATCTTTCCCCCAGAATCACTAGTTCTACACACATGGCTGGTCATGTGCTGGACACTGTCGTTACCAACATCAGTGAGGTGGTGGTGGAACTCCCGCAGAAGATGGGCTGGACAGATCACTCGGCACTCAGCTTCTCATGGGCATGTACGAAACCATCTAGCCCCTCACCCAGTCATAAGGACCTCCGTAGACCCTGGAAAAGGGTAACTCCGGCTGCTTTTAGCAGGGCCTTTATCTCTCCTATTTTTGAGAAGGACGATAATGGTGACACTGCCTAGATAGGTTTGAGGCAGCCATAACCAACGCCCTAGATGCTATTGCTCCATTTAAGAGGGTCAAGATTCAGGAGAGGGCGGCACCCGCTCCTTGGTATTCAGACAGTCTCAAAAGAGAGAAAGCCTCTTGCAGGGCCACGGAGAGAAGATTGAGAAAATCCAAGTTGGAGCAAGATGAATCACTCTATCGAAATGCGCATGGAGCCTACTTATGTAGCTGTTACTCAGCCAGGGGATCTTATTTAGGGCTCGGGCCTTCGATCGACTGAGAGCGCCGATTGATATTTGGTGGTAGACGAGGGAGGGCGCTAGCGAGCAGAGCAGAGAGAGCTGAGCGGAGCGGAGCGGTAGCAGCTGAAGCTGAAGCTACGAGCAAGACGCCATCGCCATCGCCATTTCGGAGGTCCCTGCCAGTTGCCAGTTGCTAAGCTGTTCGCTGCTGGTAAAAAACGGCCTCCCCTGGTGCGATCTTCTGCGATAAACGGCGCTAAGCGGCGCTAAGCCGGGGGGCCACGGGGGATCATCATCGGACACCTGCGGGATACGGCGGTGAGGCGGCGAGGCGACGAGACGAGGTGAGGTTCGGTTCATAGCACCAGCGTTTTCGGGTCGCTCTGCCCCCGCTCTGCCTCCTGCCTCTTGTGTACGGCCATAATAGGACATAATCCCCCCGCCTGCAAGTGAATGAGGAAGAGGGGTGAGGGAGCGTCTGAGCGGACGGCGGGCAGCTACCACAGCCTGTGTATTATGGATATCCACAAGCTGACTGGGGGTACGAGTCAACTCTCACCCCACATTGTTCAAAAACAATTCCCCGCTGGCGCTTGGCGCTTGGACCTCTGGCCGTTTCATTGAATCCACCAAATCTATTGATCTCTTGAACTTGACGAGTGTTGCTGCCAGTGGCCAGTTGAGCGCAGCAGAGAGCTAAAAAACAGTGAAAACAGTAACAGAGTCAGTAGCCGAGTAAAACGCCATCAGTAAAAACGAAAGAATTGGCAGACCAGGCTACTGATTATAGCTACAACTGCAGCATGCCCCTCACGGGTGGGAGATTTTCGCACTGGCTGTATTACTGGCAGCATCTTAAACGCATTTTAATAGCGTCAACAAGCATTTTATAAACTTTACTTTACCCATTTTAAGCATTATTATAAGTATTATTAAACCGCCCTTTCGGACAAACATGTAACTAATGGAAATGTCCTCCTGACGCTACTTAATAGCCACGGCAGACTATTGGCAGACTAACAGCAGACTAACTGCGTGTTAAATAGCTCACACAAGGGCTCCACCAGGCTCTACCATATACCTGGTAAACTGACTTCCAAAGTGACTTTCAAAGCCAGTAGTCACCACACCTCATACGCGACACCTCGCTACACTTCGCAAACCACATCTCGCTATCCTCCCTGACGGCAGCTATCCCTATTCAGAGGGACAGATAGGCTTGGGAGGGGGAGTGGAGGTGGAGTGGAGTGGATTTGGAGCAGAGGTGGTAGAGGTGGTACAACGGGCACAGATACCAGGACACCAGGATACCAGGTTACCAGGACACCAAGGGACAGTAGGAGCACTAGAGTCTATACGCAGAAAAGCAGGGCTTAGAAGTGGGAGCTCAGGACCTCTGCCTGACTAGTGCTGTGGAAGGCTTGGGAAGGCATTGTAAATATATAAACACACGACAAGCCACAAATCAGAAGGAAGCCAAGAAAAAAAAAGAAAAAATCTTGAAGCCGGAGTTCTAAGAACACGCAAATCAGACGGATCTTAGACGGATCTCATTAAATAGACCTGAAAGAATGAGATCTGGAAAAGTGTGGCACAACACAAGTGTAAGGTCAAAAAAAAGACGAAGAAGATAGGAACCAGGGCACACAAAAGTCAAGTAGAAAAAGGAAGAGGATGGCACAACAAAGAGAGAGACTAGTGTCGGCACCCGAGCTAACTCTAAGTTCAAAACAAAGTAATATTGGGATCCAAAAATTCTTTTATCTAAAGGACCCCATGACGTCAATATACGGGCAAACGCAGGAACAAGCCCTCCAACCAAGCCCAATTACACCGGCACCAAGTGTAAAAGAGAATGTGCAGTTACAATCAAATAGTATGAAGGAGAAGAAAAAAGATTCACAGGACACTCATAGTGAGAGCAGTCCAACAAACAACCCAATTGACCAGAAACAAATCTCTCGGTCCTTCGCCAGGCAAAATAGTAACATTGGCCTTGGCAAGTCCATTGTGGTAACAGCCCAAATAATTAAGAACGACTCTCAAACTCATGAAAGAGATAAGGAAATAAAGACCAAGGACAAGGGCAAGGTGGAAGAAGCAACAATGGGGAATAAATTGGTGGCCAGGCAAAATGCCGCACAGGATGAATCCTGGCCAACCTCCTTCTCCTTACCTGACGACATAAGCTTGGACAGACAAACAGGAATGGAAAAAACCACCCAATCCCAGTTAGAAGCATACCTAAAGATCAGCCAAGGACCGCAAGCCAATTATAGATCACAAGAACATCAGAAAAATGGACCAGGTGGTAACGGAAGGCTGGAATCTACACCATTGCATCCAAGTGTCGACCCCCACGAACGCGACAAAGGCCAAAACAAAACTAAAGGATGGTCTAAAAACAATTTAAACCAGGAATCTCCAATTACGATATCATCTATGAGCAGGGCAGACGAAGAATTAGATGTACAGGAAACACTGCCCAGAGAAGAAGATAAGACCCCATGGAGTAAAACATTATTAAACACCTTAGACCAGGCAATCAAAGCACTGAACTTAATAAATCTTATTGCGGGTCATATTTCAGGTATAAACACCAGGCTGGACCACATGGCAACCCTGCTTTTAGGGAGGGTTGATAAGGGATTCCACATAGAGACAATCCAGCCAGGCTGTGTATGTGGCAAATTAGTGTATAATATGTCAAATTTACCGGTAATACTAAATGACATCTTAAGGGCGGTTCAATCATCAGTGGATACAAAACATAACATCAAAACTATGAGCAATACTGGGGCAATAAAATCGGGCGTTGAAATTGGGAGCCAACACATAGTAAGAGATACTACCCAAAACAGCTATGTAGAGGAAGAGACATGCAAGTTAAGTAAAGAAAAATCTGACAACGAAGCAGGTCAAACAGAGGAGGTACAACGCGCAACAATCCATACTAAAGTCAAGTGAACAAAAAGACAAAGAAAGCGCGCTAGGAAAGGGAGGGCACAACTTAAATTCCAACCTCCAACAGTCATTCATACGTATCCCATCTTTCATCATACCACTACTAAGAAAGAGAAACCAGCTTCCGAAGTAACTGTTTCAAAGCATATAGACATGCCTCCGGACCAATCAGCCCAGTCAAGTGCTGTGAATGGGAACAGCCTGACTACAGAATCACCAATCCTCTCAACCTCCTCAAAATCAAAACACACACAAGGGATTATATAACTGAATAGCCAGAAAAAGAAACAAAAAAAACCCACGAACTCAGGATAAAGATAAGACTCAAGATAAGATTGACGAAAGGGTCTTAATCCAAGAGGCCAGTATAAATCAGATAGTAACGATCCACCAGATAGACGAAACGCAAATACCCCAGGTCAAACCAGCAAACCAAGACATAAGGTCCCAAAATGACCCAATCAACGTGGATACTAAACAAAATATAATAGCCAAAATTAACCAAAGGCTATCCATAAAAAGAGCAGATGAAAAGGAAAACACAAGAACACCAATAAAAATTAATTCAAACGAAGATGGACGAACCTGCAGTATTTATCGAGCAAACAAACAAACAACATGTACTCATATACTCCAAAATACGATCATTGATAAAAACATGGACGGATTAATGAACCTATCACCCACCCTAAAAGAACAGACGATTCTTATGAAGAAATAACAATAAAAACTCTGAGTCGTGGGAGAAGAATAAACGTAAATGGTGAAACAACACAAAATACAAAATCAGAAGTAGAAAAAAAAGCAAAAATGAGCTCCAAACACAAGCAGAAACAAACAATAAACTGGCATTCATACCGGAATACCAGACAACAGGGCGTCAAGACTTCTTGAATAGAGGTAATATAATGCGGCTATTAAGAGAAATCCCAGAACTGGACGACATAGCATCCCAAGATCTTTTGTCTGTGGAGTTTAAGCGCACAAAAAATATTTCAGAGGTAGAAGAGTCCTTAACCACCTGGTCATCCAAGGGCATAGTTGACAGAATACTTGCAATGAGCATGTCCTTTGAAGCCTGGGGCATAGCACTGAGGCGGGACGAACGGAAAAAATATCCATTTCCACTTTTAAAAAACATAACCATAGGTAAAAAGAAAATGGAAGAGGGGAAGACTAAAAAATCATGCCTAAAAGGAGCTTGTTCAGTAACTCCGCAAAAAAAATAACACAAAATATAAGGAGACACAAAAATGCAGCGGTGCAAGGAGGCGCTCAGGAACAGATTACTGATTGGTCCTGGGTGGCATCGGTTTTGAGCAATAATATTCCTAACATGTCCAGTCATTTAAAAGAAGATAGAACATTAGATCCACGGATAACAGTTGGTAACCAAAAGGAATCCACTGCTGTAAACCCACACATGATCAGCCTCTGTTCCTGGAATGTTCATGGTTTTAATAGTATGGGGCATGACCACGAAACCGCAAACTTCTTGGATCAACACGACTTAATATTGCTACAAGAAACCTGGAACCTGCGCCAAGTTTCCATCCCGGGTTATATCGAGTTTCACGTCCTCGCCAAAAAACTCTCTAAATTTGGTCACCCTAGAGGAGGCTTATCAACGTATATCGCCCAACAATACAGATGGCAATCGGAAGAAGTAGACACTGTGGTAAACTGGATATAAGCAATAAAACTTATGGAGAAGTTGGTCTCTGGTTCAGGTACTCGCAATCTATTAGTGCTTAACGTTTATGTACACCCGGAAAGAAAGAGAAAAATGAAAAACTGATTACACTACTAACCTTGATCAGGGCCTTGCAAAGCATTCATGAGTCGCACTCCATGATTATCTCAGGGGATTTTAATAGCAATCTAACAAAAGATGACAAAATAACCCAAGCTCTCGGAGAACTGGGCCTTTTTATCCTGAACAAGAAAGATAGTGGGGACAGTGGTATACCAATACCTTTTGTAAGCGGTAATCGAAAGTCAACAATAGACTTCACAATATTGAGCAACAGCCTGATATTGATGGTGAGCTCATTTTCAGTGGAGCAACGTGTGGAAAGCGATCATCTTCCTCTAATTACCAAAATAAAAATGTTGGTCAGCAAGACGGAAAAACAGAACACCGTCATCCAGTATACCGAAAAATTCAATCTACGTAAACTGAAATGGGGAGGTAAGGATATAAAACCAACAATGGATAAATTCAAAAATGAACTGCTTAGACTAACATCGGAAGAAAAAGAAAACCCGGTAAAAACATGGGAACATCTATGTGAAGCAGTAACAAGAAATCCCCCAATCACAAATCAGAATTCGAGAAGAATCAATACTGGGAAAAAGCCTTGGTATAACATCACCCTGAGGGAAGAAAAAGGAAAAATTGCACGAGAAGTCCGCAAGCAGGTATTATTGATAAAAAGTGGAATAAAATCAAATAAGTCAAAGTTGAAAGTCATGCGGAAAAGATATAAGATCATGTTGAGTGCCGCAAAAACATCGTACCAAGAGGAAATGTGGACAAAATTACTAATTGCCGGGAAACACAATAATGCCAGAACATTTTGGGGTATTATTAACAAACTGACAAAGGGGAATACCCTAAGACAGGAGGCAGGCATTGGAGAAAGTAAGTGGACTCAGCATGTTGAAAACATGTTTATCGACAGGATGGATGGTCATAACTGGCCCTGTAAATCAGAGTGCAAATCATGCACTAGAAACTCCGAACATGCGGAAACTATCTTAGGAACAGGACATAATCTACCAGAAGAAAGTCTGAAGCTAACTTCTGGTTGTGGAAAAGAGAACATAGGGAAACTTGAAAATATACTCGTTAGTAAACCAGAAAAATCAGTAAACGCCGTGCCTGACACCCTAGTAACAACAGATCAGCTTAAAGCTATAATAAATCGCCTGAAAAAAGAGGGTGCAGCGGGTCCTAACGGGCTTCCAAACTCTATCTTCAAACATTCGCCTGAATTCTGGGCAGAATATTTAACACCATTCTTTAATTCAATTTACAACCAGAATAAACTGCCAAGATCCTGGAATGGGAGTATAATTCACCCCATTTTCAAACAAGGTGATCACAATGAGCCGGGGAACTATAGGCTGATTTCGCTGATGGATGTTGAGGCAATATTATATGGGTCATGCTTACTATCACTTCTTCAAGACTGGATGGAAGACACGAATATAATACCAATGTTCCAAACTGGTTTCTGGCCAAGGACCGGCACACTAACAAACTTGATATCCCAGGCTCTCCTGAAGGAAAAAGCTGAAAAAAGGAAGACGAGACTGTACGCTTGCTTTATAGACCTGCGAGCAGCCTTTGACAGAGTGAACAGAACCAGTCTATGGGAAAAAATAAGATCATGGGGCATCCCGAAGAAGCTATTGGAGGCTATTATAGGCTTGTATAGTAACACTTGGGCTCGAGTAAAACTGGGAGACGGTAGCAGCGTAACGGCCGAAATTAGAACACAACAGGGCTTAAAACAAGGCTGTGTACTGGCCCCAAGTTTATTCAACCTTTACATGGCAGACATTGTCAGCCACATGGAGGTCGGGGAATGCCATCCACCCTATCTGTCAAAAATTCCTATCCCCTTCCTGCAGTACGCGGATGACATTGTCGTTCTGAGTCAAACGCCAATAGGCCTGCAAAGGTCGATCAACAATTTGATAACCTATTTGGAACACGAATGTTTGGAACTGAACAAAGACAAAACCAAAGTGCTCCACATCGTGGATCCAAAAAAGCCAACATTCAAATGGTATGCAAATTGTACCCCAATAAAGGAGGGAACATCATATAAGTACTTAGGTCTGAAATTGGGGCGAGGACAGACGAATAAAGAACACAAAATCGATCTAAAAGCTAAAGCACAGTCCCTGATCTACGCATACCGGCAATTACAAACAAAACGAAGTTGGCCAAATTATACACACCTGCTGAAAGTGATAAAAGCACAAACCCTACCCACCTTGTCGTACGCATTGGCCACCTGGTGTGGCAAAGAAGCAGGGCTGTTAAACAGCTTACAAACAAAGGTATACAAGGCAGTCCTAAATCTCCCAAAATCGTCAGCACCGGCGCAGGTTCGTCTAGAATTCGGCATTCTTAATCAGAAGTTTCGCAGTATGGGAACCTTTGTGAAACTCTGTCATAAAATACACATGTCAGTAGATGGCTCAATGGACAACCTGTGCTGGAAAGAAATCGAAACCCAGCAGAAACTGCATGTGCCAAACAGTTGGGGAGGTTTCTTGTCCCAATCCCTGAACTGTATAGGAATTGAAGAAATATAGGACACGAGGCCAGATAGACATACTTTTGACAAAATTACAAACAACGCGGTCAAATGGAAATCCTATCTGGAAGATAAAATAAGTACCGCAAAACGACGACACGGGTGGACTGTGATAAATTCATATTCCGGGATAAAGCCACAGACCTATCTGGAAAGCCGCTTTAATAGTTCCCTAAAAGAAAGATATATAAAACATCGACTAGGCCTACAGTTTTCAAAGGATTTGTTACCATCCTGGAAAAATTGTCACACTAACCCTCATTGTCGTCTATGTGGATATCAAAATGAAACATTAACTCACTTACTATGTGTTTGCCCGGCGCTTAAGGATTTGAGGAGACGGCTTTTAAAGAAAAATTTTAACAAATTGAACATTCGGACATGTAGGCAAGCTGTAATTCGATGGCTAGATGTATCATCTCCTATGTTGGCCTGTAGGGGGGTCAAATATATGATGAAAGCCCAATCTCTCTTACAGCAAGCTGAACAGGGAATCATAGCACCAAATTGAAATACATGATATTTATTTTTCATATGGCTAACAGTTTCTAATAGTTAACATTTACACACGTGTTTTATGTTCTATGACGATCAAAATGTAATAATAATAATGATAATAATTTTATACAATAAAAATTGACTTGACTTGACTTATTTGGGATCCCGTATCATGGAAGCTAAAAACTCTTTCTGGGAACTTTTTACGATTTTAAAGGAGTTCACTAACCCCAAGTCTAATAATCCGCTCCCGCCGCCTACTCAGACACTATGTGAGAACCTAGGGAGCCATTTAACCAACAAAATCGATGTGATTTATCGTGCCTTTGGCCCTGAAGAGGGCTTTCATGCAAAGCTCCCCTCAGGAGGATCAAAGTCCATCAAGTGTAGAACTCTTTCCTAATATCACGGGGGAAGAAGTCAGTTCCCTACTAACTCGAGTGAAATCTGGCTCCCCATTAGATCTGGTGCCTCCCGCTGTTATGGCAGCGCTATCCCCTGTGCTTGCTGAGGTTCTTGCGGAAGTTTGTAACATCTCGCTTGCCACTTTCACTGTTCCTCGTAAATGGAAAAGCGCGTGCATAAAACCTCTGCACAAAAAGCCTTAGGCTGACCCCACTGATCTTCAGAATTTTAGACCCATCTCTCTCCTCCCTTGTTGTGCGAATGTCATGGAGACATTAGTCAATCGGCATCTCTCTCAGTATCTGGAACAGAATAACATACTGGATACCTCCCAGTCGGGCTTCCGTGCCTCTCACTGCATGGAGGCCGCACTGCTGGAGGTTACGGACACTTTAAGTATGTCCCTGGATAGGGACATCCCCATCATGTTGGTTCTGCTGGATCTGTCGGCGGCCTTTGTCACCATCTCTCACCAGATCCTTTTGGACCGGTTGCGAGAGATTGGTTTTGGAGGCGGGGCCTTCAATTGGATCCAGAGCTTTCTGGTGGGTAGTACACAATGTGTCCAGCTGGGGTCATTCGTTTCTCAAACCACCAGTGTGGATAAGGGGGTACCACAAGGCTCGGCTTTGAGCCCCACTTTGTTTAACATATATGTGGCCCCCTAGCCTCAATCATTAGGAATTATGGGTTTGAAACCATATCCTATGCGGATGATACCCAGCTGATGGTCCCCATTGAGAAGAGCCCTGCGGTCACTAAACTTAAATTTAGACACTGAATGACCAGCATAGCGAGCTGGATGAAGAAGAACTTTCACCAGCTCAACTCCTCTAAGACGGAGATAGTGCTATTTGGTAAAGTGGAGGAGTTGTGGTCCCCAGATTGGTGGCCACCTGAGCTAGGAGATGCGCCCGCCCCTAAAGGATGGGCTAAAAACTTGGGCATAACAAATTATAACATTTTATCAATAGAAGAGCAGGTAAAATCGGTGACAGGCACCTGTTTTGGAACCATGCGAATGCTCAGAAGGATATTTCCGTGGATTCCGTTTTAGGCCCGACAGACTCTTATCCAGTCGCTCTTGGTTAGTCGACTGGATTATGGCAACTCACTGCTGGTCGGGATGAGGGAGGACTTAGCTTCTAAACTACATGTGGTCCAAAACACGGCAGCCCGCCTTGCCCTCAACAAGCCGTCAGGGACCCCCTCTTCACCCCTCCTACGCCAATTGCATTGGCTCCCTATTAGAAAGAGGTCCATCTTTAAACTGTTATGTCTGGTTTTCAAATCCCTTAATGGGATGGGACCAGCCTACCTGATGAAGAAGATCGAACGGTACCATCCCACACGACTGCTGAGATCCAGCAGACGTAACCTGCTCTGTGTCCGGAGAATTAGGAAGACGAGAATGGGTGGTCGGGCATTTTCGTACTTAGCCCCCACCATTGGAACACCTTGCCGGACGAGATCCATGCGTGTAATGATATCCGCCATTTAAAAAAGTTTCTTAAGACCTGGCTATTCAAAGGATTCTTCTGCAATAGTGTACTCCTCTCCCAGGCGCCGAGAGATCCCCTTGGGGATGATTCGCCGTGCCCTACAAATGAGTAAATAAATAAATAAATACATCCAATGAGGCCTGGCAATTGGAATATGCAGACAGGCATCCATCAGATCCAATGTAATCATAAAGTGCTTAAGAGGAATCAAAGGAATTATCCTCTGTAAGGTTTCCATTTTGAAGTTGATATCCCGCACATTGAGATTCAACTCAAATCTATCACAAGACAGAAACTTCCTGAAGCCTTCTCCACCATAAAGATGATTGAGTAATTTCCCTGGCCTCTTCCCAGAATTGATACTGGGCAAATAGCTCCCTTTTTGACTTCATCTGTGTTCCAGTGTTTTAAATAAAGATTATGTCTAACAGTCACTAAAGCACTACTTGCAAAAGTTGTAAATCTCACCACATCGAAAATAAATACGGGAAAGCAGCTCCACCTGGCGCTCCATAGCCTTGAAGAAGTCTGAACACTTGGTGCCCTCATGAACACTTTTAAACAAAGTCTTTAAGTCGGAAATCAAAGAATGAGCTGTATATGCTCTGATTGCCTACTCTCTTGGCCAGATGTGAGCCTGTAGAAACCTTCTTAAGGGAGGAATCAACTTGTTTGTTAGCAGGGTCATTGACAATATATTCTTCCGCCATTGAAGGTCTGCTCAAGTAACTAGCAACCACTGAATCAACATGAAGGTTGTATGGTAAAATGGCATCCATGTTCTCCAATGAATACACTTTGGACATAAACCTCAGTATGGCAAGTCTTTCTAGATCTTTCCATTCCTGTTTGATGACCTCCATGGCAAATTCATGAATCAGGAGGCTGGAATTAATGGATCTCTAGAATTGGCAAATCATTCCCTCCTGTGAGGTAGAAGGTCTTTCAACTGGATCAAACTCCATATTCTCTCTAATCTAGGCCAACACCTCAGGCAACAGTTCCTTAGACATATATTTCCCTTTCTGTTCTGGCACAGGGAAAATATCAGAAGACACATCAGATGCTGACAGAACACAAGAAACAAGTTTTACAGACTTTTTAAAGAGTCTTTCTGGAATTCCCTTAAAGTACCCAGAGCAGTTCTCCTGACCTGTTCTTCTTCCAACTTCTGCTTGCCACGTCACAAACTCATCAGTGAAGGAGACAAATATGAGTCATTGGAAGATCCACGAGGAGCAGATTGAGGAGATGTGTGTCTCCGTTTGGCAGAATGTTTCCTCATAACTGCAGTGCAAACATGGAAAAATTGCCAGGCAACAGGTAATCACCAGAGAAAGTGCACAATCACTATTAATTACTTACAATGGTACTGCTCCTCATAAATACTTGAAACACTATCAAGAAGCTGACCCCATGCTTAAAGCGAAAGGACCCACATGCGCATAATGCCAGAACCCCATGAATGCACTGCACACCAAATGCATCCTTCCATGCCCCGCTTTTCAGGAAGGAGTATAGAAAGCAGCAGAAAGAAGCCACTTACTTCTGTGAATTAAGACCAGGAAGGTAGGCTTTGAAGGAAAGGAACTACAAATCACTGTAAGCTTGAGCACACTGTGGTGCAAGAGGAGTCCCTCGCAAGCCCTGCAGGCAAGGGAGATCATTCTTGAGGCAACAGAATGCCTCCAACATCCAACATTCTTGACCCACTAGGAGCCAGGAAAAAGAAAACAGGATGAATATGGGCATGGTGCCATCCATATAGTATCTAGTAAGGGTGAGCAGGGCCTCATCTCAGAATTCTCCTGTTTTCTTTTTCCTGTCTGGGAGGGATATTCCCTTCAAAATGTAATGACTGGGGCAGGGATGAGGGACGTAGAGGTATTATTTATAATGAAAAGTACAGCCTGGAAAACTGACAATTTCACCTCCCACATATTGGCAGGAAACCAAGCAGAATAGTAGGCACCGATCAGACAACACAGGAATACAGCCAGAGGAGTATGCCCCTATCAAGCACTGCCGAAGAGGTGCAGGAGTCAGAGGCAGGTGTTGACCCTCTGTGTATTCTTCTTTCTTCTTACATTAGCATGACGACACCTCGTGGAGCCTCAGGCAACCCCCTTCTGCAAATCCCGATGCTGCTCTCATGCTGCAGATGAACAGCATGAGGGCAGCACCAGGATTGGCTGCAGTGGGCTGCCTCGACACTCTAGCAGGCACAGGCGGCACCTGCTCTCCACCCAGCTATCTGAGACAGCTATGTGGAGAGGTTTACACTGCGTAATTCAGGCTGGGCGTCGCAAGACAGCCGGCCAAAGTGACTTGCGCATTGTAAACTGGTGAAGTGAGTACCACTCCCATGCTGCCAGTCAGCAGCATTGCCTTGCCCCCAAACACTGCTTGGGCTGGGAGCAGTGAAAAATAAAACGGTAATTCTTTTTATATCCTTTTTATTTTTCACTTTTGCTGTGCTGGCTGCAGGGGGGCAGCAGAGCCTCACGTGTAGGCTTACTTATTAGATAATACAGGAGGAGCTGCCAGAGTAAACACTTACATATCAAGTAGAGGGACAGGAGTAGCCTAGGCACTTACATAGCAAATAGTACTGGAAGATTTGCAGGAGTTGGCACTTAAGTATCAAATAGAACTGCAAGAGCCACAAAAGTATGCACGTATGTATCAGATAGTACTGGAAAAGCTGCAAGTTGTACAGGAAGAGCCGCAGGAGTGGACAGTCACGTCTCCAATAGTACTGAAAGAGTTACAGGAGTAGGCATTTATGTATCAAATTGTACTGCAAGAGCCGCAGGAGTAGACACTTACATATCCAATAGTACCAGTAGACATGCAGAAAAGTAGGTATTGGTTGAAGAGGGATGGAATGCAGTTCCCAGAGTATGCGCCTATTAAAATGCTTGGAAAGACATTTACATACCAACCAGTGTAGAACATGGGCACATGTCTAGGCAACTGCCAAAGAACATTGAAACACAGAGAAAGAAGAGATACTTGTTATCCAGGGGGGCAGCACACACAGAATAGTAAAATTAAATGTCAAACGCAGTATGGAGAGTAGGTGTCCATATGGCCCTCAATAAGCAAGGATGCAAGGGCAGCAAAGTCACATCATTCCTCTTTTGACTAAATTCAATGCACTCAGTACTCTGCCCGAGGACTTAGCACGCCACACTTTATTTTTCCCAACCTGCATCCTGCATCCTGCATCCAGCCCACAGGGGACTTCAAGGGCCAGGAATCAGAGTGCAGCGGCGGGAGCCGCACGCGTCACTGCAACAGTGCCAGCACCCCCATAAAGTGAGCTCCGCCCACTGCTACGAGGGATGTGCGCGGGCCCGCTGGGCGTAGCCCGGGCCAAGGGCTGGCCCGTCTGATCCCGTTAGATGCCGAAGGAGGCCAGGCTGGGCCACGGTATTGACATTTTAAAAAAATTATAGATGTTGTAAAGCTGATGTTTATACCTTGACCTGTGGGATGAAGGCACGAGGAGACAAAGCTGTACAACTTTAAAACTTTGGATTTGTACTGTAAGGGGTTTTCAATATGAGCAAACGAAAGTCGATCACTGGGCAGGGGGTAGTGGGGATGCTAGATGCTTTTTTTTCCGGGGAGGAATCTGTCCTGATAAATGAGATCGCCCTAACCGACAGTAGACTGTCGCTCGAGCCCCTACCTGCTTCGACTCAAAAGCCTATATCTTCCCCCATTACAAATACTAAGAGCTCAGTTAACTTCCCTCCACCCGACATGGGCCATTCTTCTACCATGGCCCCAACAATTGCTGACTCCTCTTTGGAAGTTCAAGAGTCACGTGTGATAGCTAATAAATCAAATGTAACTACCAGGGGGCAAAAAGTGAAGATTGGTCAGGAGAGAGGCTTTGCACCTCCACCTTAATAGAGAGAGGGGCAATGCAACAATAAGCAATCACATCCAAGGACTAAAACTCTGGGGTGCGGAACGAGACCCGGGAGAACGAGTTAATTTAGGAACCCACTCCGACCGAAGCCGACATTGCCGGAACCAGGGGCCTTATGGCGTTGGATTACGTAGGTTTCTGGGATAAAATGCAGGATACTATTTTAGTCCTTTTAAGGCCTCTAATAATAAATTCTATCTACAATAGAGGAGAGGCTAGCAAACTTGAAAAGGATTGCCAAAAGCCCCCCTGCGTCGTTGCAAGAATTATCCCAAAATAGAAGTAAGGCTGGACCTACAAGCAGTAGAGGGGATTGCATTTTAAATAACCCACATTGCATTCTTGCAAATGGAGTTCCTCTCCATTTGCAAGTATCCAATCCATCAACCTCCGCTAACAACTCGTAACGGAGTGGTTTGTCAGGCGAAATCATATCAGTCCTTCCCCAGAGTCAAATGAGCTTCCCACAGCAGACAGGGTAGGAGTATAGGGCAAGATCATACTGATCGTATCCCAAGGCAGGTATCACCAGGCAGGGAGAGACATATAGCGAGCTCGGGAAATTGATCTCTGATAGATCAGGTTCTCATAACATGGTTATGGGTAATGTTTTGGAATCTAGACAGTTGCATTTCCCCCTGGCCCCTGGAAGCAACACCATTTACTGTGGTCTTGACCAATGTTCCTTCACTGACACATGGAAAGCACTAGCACTGTTCTTTTTTTTTTTGTAAATGTATTTAACATTTTATTTCAACAGTCAGCTGTACAGTGAGCAAAAATAAATATCATAATATCATAATATAGAACTAATACAAACAATTACTATGAAATATTTAAATCATGTTAAATCCAATTGGTTATAGGCTCCCATATTTTTAGCCCCAATGCACTGTTCAACCCTGATAAAAAAACACATTGCACTTTTTGACCAAGAAGAAAGAAGACAGGATTAACTAACATGTTGTTTTCTGAGTTTAAGATGGTGCGCCGTATTCTCTGGGTAGTAAGTTCTAATAAGTCGTTGCCTGGAGACTGTGTAGTGTTATCGTTCAGGTCTCCAGGCTTGGTTAAGACCATATTAGATAGGGTGGGTAACTGGCCGGTCAGAAGCAGAAGGATAGGTGTAGTCCCTCTGGCCTTCTTTTATCAGCCCCCTAGGTTACCACAGAATAAGATGAGATGTTGTACCGAGAGTTCGACTCCCATGCTGGAACATCTTGAGTGTATTACTAGTCCGTGTGTGCCACTTTGAATGGACCACTCCATCACTCCAATGTAGGTAACCATCTAGCCTCCTGTTGAATTCGGCAAGCTCCATGTATTCAGTTATTTCCTGGAATATCTCAGGGTTACGTTCCAAGCTACAGAATCCAGTCTGATGTGAACTCATTTTGAATTTTGATATTTTATGTTTGCAGGAAACTTGGGCAATAGACCCTCTTCACAATAATGGTTTTAACACCTTTAATACCCAGGCAGTGAGGGGCGCAGGGGGAAGACCAAAGGGTGGCATCTGCACATATATTTCAAATGAGTTGACGTTAGAAAAATGGATTTCCACATGGGGAAATGTTATTATCATATAATCGAACTAATACTAAACGCAACCAATCGTTTTGTATTGATACATTTTGATAACAATGCTCCCCCCGGTGGTAAATAATCTAAGCGGGCGTTGAATGTTATTTGCAGAGGGAGTGTAAAGGATACGAGGATAAATTTGATGGGGGATTTTAATTGTGCCACATGTAACTATGAGGATAATAGAATGTGTGGTTTGGCCAACGAAAGAGAGCTTAACACCCATTTCTGTCATACAAGAGTGGGAGATCTTTTAAATGAGTTCACATTTGCTAGTGAACTTGGTTTTGTGAACGATATGTTGGCCACTCCAGTACCTATGCCCCATAATTTTAATGGGAGACGGTTAGCATCTACCATAGAATTTATTTTAGCTTTACAAATGTATGCACATGGGGTGCGTTCTTTTATGGTTGGGGATAATAGTCTGAGCGATCATTTTCCATTATGTCTATTGATTAATTTGCCTATGCATAAATTCAAAAAGATCGACTGACCTGGTATTGGGGAACATTACTTTGAATAAAACTAATGGTTACACCTTACAGTGGGCTAATGTGGACCCCGACGCTTTGACTAAACAGGTGATTAAGAACTGTAAATCTGCTTTCGATATTTGCTTGAGCGATTCTGCATCTGATGCTGGTATGGTGCACTCCTTCCTCGATATATCAAGGGAGGTCAAGAATCTGCTAACAGTTCAACACAGAAAAAAAATTAAAGATTTAGGGTGGCTTGATAAGGAATGCAAGGAGGCTTACTCCAATTTGCAGAAAAAATTGCATAACCAGCCCAGATTCTTTAATAAAGTTAGACAGGCCAGATTTGCATATATGCGGGCGATTAAAGAGAGGAAGTGCATATTGAGAAACGAAGCATGGGATTCCCTCCAGAGTGCGGCCCAGCTGAAAGATAGCACTGCATTCTGGAAGGCATTGAGGGCCCCTTTTTTATCAATTAGAGAGGGCCCCTCTATCGAGATTGCTATCTGAGAAGAAACCTGGACCAAACATTTTTCTGAGGTGTACAATGAACAAGGAAACCCCGGATTGCAATTGGCTGATGCCTCCCTAAATAATAATGATTTGGATGATTTGCAAATCACTTTGGAAGAGGTGAATAGAGCCTTAATACTTAAGGGGCCTATTACGATTGCGGATTTCCCGCATCCACCGGGCCGGCGGAAGCCACCGCCGGCCCGGAGGATGCGGGAAATCCGCCGCGGAGCCTTGAAAAACCCACCGCCATATTAGGATGGCTGGTGGGTCTTACTATCTGTCCTCCGCTTTTCCGCGGCGGAAAAGCATTAACATGGCTGGCGGTGTCTATCAGACACCGCCAGCCATATTAGGATGTCTGCAGAAAGATGCCTTTACACGGCGGCATTTCCGCCGTGTAAAGGCATACGGATTTGTGTTTGGGGGCCCGTTGCGGGCCCCCAGGGGTGAAGGGGGGGTGTGGGGTGCACATGGCGGGTACCTATGATACCCCCCTGCATTTGCCTGCACAAAGCGGCAGGCACCACGAGGTGCCTGCCGCTTTGTGCATGCAAATGCACAACTTACATTTTTATCACTGCGGCGGGTGCTGCTTCAAGCAGCACCCGCCGCAATGATAAAAATACAGGATGTGACCGCCAGGGTGGCTGTCACATCCTAATTTGCACGGAGGGACCGCCGCTGCGGACGGTCCCTCCTTCTCTATGGTGGCGGACGGACTCAGGTCCGTCCGCCATCATAATCGGCCCCTTAGTTTGGGCGGCAAGGCTCCTGGACCCGAAAGTGTTCCAGTTGACTTGTACAAATCTAACGTCCTTTTATGGGGGCCCATATTAACCCAACTCATTAACGTGAGCGTTAAGTCAACATTGCCTAAGACTTGGGTGGAATCAATCATCATTCCTATTTTTAAAAAGGGGGACTAACATGACCCGGGTTGCTATAGACCGATTTCCCTGCTTGATTCCTTGGTTAAAGTGGTTGGGCGGGTAATCCTGGAACGCCTACAAGACTGGGCAGAGGATACTCAGGTACTATCAGACTTACAGTATGGTTTCCATGCTGGATTAGGCACAATAAAACAAAGCCTAAATTCAGCCATTCTGGTAGGCAAATAGATAAGAGTAAAAAAAGGCAGTGTGTACCTGGCATTTGTGGACCTCACCAAGGCCTTTGACTCTGTAAGGCACGATAGACTGTGGGAGGTCCTTGAGGCAGTGGGGGTTGATCCCCATATTATTGCCTTTTTAAGATGTTTATATAGTGGTGCTCCTGCAAGCGTGTGGTATGGCTTCGGGGGGAGTGCTCTAAGGCTTTTCCTATAAGAAGAGGGGTCAGGCAAGGCTGTGTGCTGGCCCCCTTCCTTTTTAATCTCTACAATAATGGGCTAGGAGGAGCATCACTTCTGAAGGGGAAAGATTTTCCGCAAGCTGGTGGTTGTCCCATACCAGCACTTTTATATGCGGATGATGCAGTTTTATTGGCACACACACAAAATGGTCTCCAGGGGGTCCTGGAGAGTTTTTGTGGCTTTATGAAGGATTTGGGTCTTAACATAAATATCTCCAAGACCTTTGTCATGAGATGTGGTCATGGGACACAGAGGACATGCACAACATGTTTGTACATGAGAAGAAGTTAGCCTCAACTAAAAAAAATTCCTACTTAGGCATTTTTTTAATTAGCAGGACTCGTGGGCTCAAACTATTTTTACCAAGAAATAGGCGTTTACTAGGTCAACCACAGTTCTTGCAACGTTTGCTAAAAAGCTAGGTAGGAAACCACCAAGAGAGCTCCTACAAATATATAAGGCCAAGTGTATCATCATGGAGATATATGGGGCAGGGGTGTGGGGCTTCGTAAATACCCTCCCACTAAAAATTGTAGAAAATTTGTTTTTGAGGTATATTCTATCTGTACCACCCAGCACCTCCTCTTACGTTTGTCATGAGAAGCTGGGCCTCCCTTATATTGCTGACCTTAGTAAAATAGAGCCAATACTTCTGTGGCACAGGATCTGGAGCAAAGATCAAACCAAGCTAAATAGGGAGATCATGCAAGACAGTTTAAGGCTGGAAGGGGCTTAAAGATTCCCTGGATTAAATTTGTACATGACTCTATGAACGATCTGGGTCACCCGGAATATTTTCTAGATCCAAGCTCTATGCTGATGATTCCCAGAAAGATCTTAAAGAAAGAAGGCCTCCAACTACTGAATTCTATTCGAATGGCAGGGGAAATTTCAAAAATAAGTGTGAGGCAACATCAGCTACTACGTACTTCTTCAGGGATGGAGCCTTATTTATCTTTCGTACCTGGTGGTTTTGATAGGTTGTTCCTAACTAGATTTAGATTGTGCAATGTCCACAGATTAGTGTCACTACCAAAATTGAATGACTGGTCCCGTGTGTTACCACCTTGTCCCTGTCACAAAAGTTCTGAACAATCTACTATTCATCTAGTCCTGTTTTGTAAATTTTATCATGAGCTAAGGAAAGTGTGGTTGATTCCATTTTTGAAAAGTCTAGGGTTGAGGAAATGTTGCCCAGCCTTTATTTCACTTCAGCTATTAGAAAATGAGCATATAGCGTGGAGATTAACAAAGGTTTTAAAGAAGGTGCTTCAACACAGGAAATGTATTGTGACTGCGGAGTAAAATTACTAAGCATCTTCCTTTGGTGGGTATGTGTTTTTTTCTTCAATTTGTAAAACTTGAGATGTGTACTTTGTTTTTAATACTTTGTAAATTTAATAGGATATGTTACAGGTTTTTATGTGCTTTTATGTCTGTTCAAAAAGCAGCCGAATAAAGCTTTCATGACTGACTGACCGAAGGGGATGGTGGTGGAAGCAACACAAGCAAAAGAGTCAGCATTGCTTACCAGTGTTGGACCCGACACAAAAGAAGAGGATCTTTTTAGTTTTAATACATTTTTATGGGATTTTAATAAAAGATTTGCATAAGGCAGGCATACCGACTTTACTGTCCTCATATCCCCAGAAAGAAAATACACCCACCCAGACCTCACCCTTTATACCAGAGCCACCCCACCCAAACAACAAACATAAGAAAGTTACCCCTTTCACAGCCCAGCCCAACCCATTCTTGACTCCATTGTAAACCTTCAACACCAATCTGATTGGCACAAAAGATAGTTGTCTATATATAAAAGTCCTAGTAACATGCGTGTCTTAGGGGATGATATGTTATGTTATGTTATAGGTATTTATTTTGCGCACAGCTGCTCCAGCAAATAGCCTCTATAATCATGACTGAGATACAAGACCACCTGATTCTAAAGTTCACAGAATATCTGATCCTTATTGTGTGAACTATAAGCTAGTTTCCCATCTCTGAACAATATATCAGTTGCCGGGGACCTGCTCCGTGCCATGAAAGTATGACCTAATTTGCTGCCAGCAGGAAATTGGAAATGTTTCGACCTTCAAGTTCAAGTTCAAGTTCAAGAATTTATATAGCGCACTACTCACCCAGAGGGTCTCAAGGCGCTTGGGGAGGGGGTTCATTATTTATGGAATAGCCAGGTTTTAAGTTCTTTTCTGAAGGAGATGTGGTTCTGAGTAAGGCGGAGGTGAGTGGGGAGTGAGTTCCAGGTCTTGGCCGCCAAGTAGGAGAAGGATCTACCTCCCATGGTGGATCTTTGGATACGTGGAACTGCAGCGAGGCCTTGATTGGATGATCTTAGTTGGGGAGTGGGTGTGTAGAAGGATAGTCGAGTGTTGAGGCATTCTGGCCCTAGTTTGTAGAGGGCCTTGTGTGTGTGGGTGAGAAGACGGAACGTTATTCTCTTGTTGACGGGAAGCCAGTGGAGGTCTTTCAGGTGGCCGGTGATGTGATCTTGGCGAGGGAT
Source organism: Lissotriton helveticus (assembly GCF_964261635.1). Taxonomy (NCBI): domain Eukaryota; kingdom Metazoa; phylum Chordata; class Amphibia; order Caudata; family Salamandridae; genus Lissotriton; species Lissotriton helveticus. The sequence continues at coordinate 252,420,065 of NC_136061.1, forward strand.
GTCCAAAATGAGTCTTGCTGATGCGTTTTGGATGCGTTGGAGTTTTTTCTGTAATTTGGCTGTAATTCCAGCGTAGAGGGTGTTTCCGTAGTCTAGTCGACTCGTAACCAGAGGGTGGGTGACAGTCTTTCTTGTCTCGGCGGGGATCCAGCGGAAGATTTTTTTGAGCATACGAAGTACGTTGAAGCAGGAGGACGAGACTGCGTTGACTTGATTGGTCATCGAGAGTGAAGAGTCTAGGATGAAGCCAAGGTTACATGCATGGTCCGTGGGTATGGGTGCTTGCCCCAGATCCAAAGGCCACCATGAGTCGTCCCAGGCAGAGGGGGATGATCCTAGGATGAGCACTTCCGTTTTGTCTGAATTAAGTTTAAGGCGGCTGTCTTTCATCCATACGGCTACTTCTTTCATGCCTTCGTGAAGATTGGTTTTGGCGGTGTTGGGGTCTTTGGTGAGGGAAAGGATCAGTTGGGTGTCGTCAGCGTAGGAGATGATGTTTAGGTTGTGTTGATGCGCGATGGAAGCGAGTGGGCTCATGTAAACGTTGAAGAGGGTGGGGCTGAGTGATGATCCTTGTGGTACACCGCAGATGACTTCGGTGGCTTCTGATTTGAAGGGGGGAAGTCGGACTCTCTGAGTTCTCCCGGGTAGGAACGAGATGATCCAGTCCAAGGCTTTTCCTTTTATGCCGACGTTGCTGAGGCGTTGTATGAGTGTGCTGTGACAAACAGTGTCGAAGGCGGCGGAGAGGTCGAGTAGAATGAGGGCCACTGTTTCTCTGTTGTCCAGTAGTGTTCGGATGTCGTCTGTTGCTGCGATGAGGGCGGTTTCAGTGCTGTGTTTGGCTCGAAAGCCGGACTGTGAGGGATCGAGGGAGTTGTTGGATTCGAGGAAGGCGGCGAGTTGGCTATTGACGGCTTTCTCAATGACTTTGGCCGGGAATGGGAGGAGGGATATGGGGCGGTAGTTTTTAAGTTCGGAGGGGTCTGCTGTGGCTTTCTTCAGGAGGGCACTGACTTCGGCATGTTTCCAGCTTTCGGGGAAGGTAGCAGAGATGAAGGAGCAATTGATGACATCATGGAGATGGGGTGCGATGATGGAGTCAGCTTTGTTAAAGATGTGGTGGGGACATGGGTCGGTAGGTGAGCCAGAATGGATGGAATTCATGAGGCGGATGGTGTCTTCAGTGGTGATTGTGTTCCATGTGCTGAGGTTGTAAGAGGGCGGTTTAGGTTCTGAGGGGGGTGGAGAGGATTGTTTGTTGGAACTGTTTTCGAAGCTGTTATGTATGTCGGCAATTTTGTTGTAGAAGAAGGAGGATAACGAATCGCAGAGGTTTTGAGAGGGAGTGATGTCGTTTGAGGCAGCGGTGGGGTTGGTGAATTCTTTGACGATGTTGAATAGTTCCTTCCTGTTATGGGCGTTGTTGTCGAGTCGATTCTTGAGTGCTGATTTCTTGGTGGCTCGGATCAGCTGGTGGTGTTTGCGGGTGGCTGCCTTGAAGGTGGTCATGTTGTCGGTGGTAGGGTTTTTTCTCCATGTTTTCTCGAGAGTGCGGCATAACTTTTTGGATTTCTTAAGTTCGTCGTTGAACCAGGGGGCCTTTTTGTTGTCTTGTTTGGTGTGATGGTTTTTCAAGGGTGCTAATTTGTCAGCGCTGTGAGTGATCCATTGTTTGAATTTGATGGCAGCTTGGTTTGGGTCCGATGAGAGGGCGGGTGGGTTTTGGTTGAGCGATGTGAGGAGTTGGTCGGTGGTGATTTTGATTCATTTTCTTCGGGGGATAGGTTGTGGGTCGAGATGGTTTTGTAGTTGAAGTGAACACAACTGTGGTCCGTCCAGTGGAGAGCTGTGGTGCGATCGAAGGAGATGTGTTTGCTGGAGGTGAAGATTGGGTCGAGCGTATGTCCGGTTACATAGGTGGGGGTTTCAACAAGTTGTTTGAGGCCGAGATTGGACAGGTTGTCGAGAAGGGTGGTGGTGTTGCTGTCGTTTTTCTTGTCCAGGTGGAAGTTGAGGTCTCCTAATAAAATGTAGTTATCGGAGGCGAGGGCATGTGGACTGATGAAGTCAGTGATGTCTTCACTGAATTGTTTACAGGTTCCTGGAGGCCTGTAGATGAGGGTACCTCTGAGTGTGGTTTTAGGGTCGGTGTGGACCTGGAAGTGAAGGTGTTCGGCGGTTGTGAGGTTATCGTTGGAGCTGGTCGTGATTTTGATGGTGTTCTTATGGACGATGGCGATGCCTCCTCCTGTTTGGTTGGTGCGGTCTTTTCGGATAATCTTGTAGTTGTCCGGGATGGCTATGGCGATATCGGGTGTTGATGATGCGTTCATCCATGTTTCAGTTAGGAAGGCGACGTCCGGTGATGTAGTGTCGAGTAGATCCCAGAGTTCGGTGGCGTGCCTGTGGACCGAGCGGGTGTTCAGCAGGATGCACTTCAGGTGGTTAGAGGCAGAGCTGTGTTTGGGGTTAGTGGGTGTGGTGTGGGTCTTGATGCTGGTAAATTTGCAGTAGTGGCAGGCGAAGGGTCCATGGGTGAGTCCTGGGGCAGCTACGCAGCATAGAGGTGTGTGTCCGGGGTTAAGGGCTAGGAGGGTGGCGGCGTCATATGTTATGCTGGAGGAGTGCGCTTTGCGGGGGGCAGGGGGTCTGGCGCTGGGCGCGGTCCAGGCGCGGACGGGCGTAGACGGGCTTACCTTTGGCGCACCTTCGGCGCGCATGGGGCGCGACCGCTGCGCGTGAACGCTGCGCGAGGGTGCATCTGTCATATGCGGATAGCGGAAGGGGAGGGGCGAGGGAGGGTCAGCAGGGAGGCGGGGTGGAGATCAGGGGAAGGAGGCAGGACAACAACAAACAAAATGACAGCAAGCAGGCAATCTCAAAACAACACTGGGGCACAATGCAGGCGAGCGCGATGTGAAAGGCGGAGGCGCAAATACAATATACAATTACAGGCACTAATACTATTTCAGGCAGCACGGCACAAGAACTGCTGTCGCACAATTGCACTTTGGCAGTCGAGCGTAACGATGTAAATGGCCTCGGCAGATTTAAACAACAATGCTCACCTTAAAATGAGTGCATGAAATCTTCTCTTTTTGATGGGCACTTCAGCAAAATCACATCTGTGTACTGTGGAAGCTCACTTTCCTATTACCTGTACAATTCCTAACAATATTAGAAAGCTAATTTTGGGCAGCCCCATAAAATATGCTTAACAATAGTAGCCATCGTGGGTGCGTCCAGGCACCGGCCAAGATAGCCACGTAACTTACTAACTCGGCACCGGGTGCCATACTGCACCCTTAAATCCGTCTTCCATTAGCCCGGCTCCGAACGCAGAGCTACCAGGGTGTTCCTCATTGTCCGCTGCACCCTCGGACGTGGTTTGGGAGCCGGGGGTGGCAGAGCGACCACTGCAGAGATGTTAGCCGCCTACCTACAGGAGGACTGCCGTCCGGCCGGCAAAGGAGACTGTGGCCTGGTGGCGCTGGACCTGCCTGGAGTGCTCAGCTGTAGGGTCTGTGCCCTATACTTCATCCTCAGCGACAGCTTGGCGAGACATTGGATAGCTGGCTGTATGAGTGGAGGCTAGCCCAGGAGGCATTGATTGCAGGAGACAGGCCGAAAAGGCAGCATCCAGACAAGGGCAAGCGGAGTGGGCCTGGGCGGGCCTTCACTGCTGGAGAGTGTGGGGGAGATCGAGGGCACCCCCGACATTGGGAGGACTGGTCCGGCTATAAGGTGGGGCCAAGGGCGGACGCAGCCAGAGCCAATGTGGCAACACCCGCCCCACTCAACGGATGCCTCTGATGTCGGCCTGGGCCGGTGGGGACTTCCTGGAGAACATAGAGGCTCCACAGATGGGAACATGGGACCAGAGGTGAGGGAGCCCTGGCCAGACACACAATGGGTGGTGGGAGACAGTGGCGGAGTTGTGCCCCCCTCTTGATTTATCCGCCTGGGAGATACACCACAGCAGATCAGCCATAGGAGGGCCCGGTGGCTGTCCTGCACCCTGAAGCAGGTGGGTGACTGCAAGTCTGGTGCAGGGGAATGGGTACCGGGCCTGGGGAAACACGCCAGCCTCTTCGCTCTCTTTTTTCCACTCCCCTCTTGTGAATGTGGATACAGTTTACAGTAGTAAGCATGGGTCTGCGCTTGAGATAGGCGGGCCTGCATGAACTGAGATGTGTGGGGAAGCCACTACAGAAGATGGTGTGAAGATGGAGGGTGGGTGCTCCTAAAACCCGTGTGCCGCTGGATGCTAGTGGATTGGTTCCCCTCTCCCCTCCCCCTGGTGTCTAGACCGGGAGGGGACAGTGCAGATCCTGCTAACTAGCAGAGGTGATGGTGCTGTGGGGGAACAGACTTACTGTGCCTGGGGTTGTAACCGGCTCTCAGATTAGGCGTGACATGAGTGGGTGCCTGGCACGGGAACACAGGGCCACGGCTACAAAGCGGAGAAGTGGGGGACGATTAAGAGACTGAAAGGGGCTACCCCGACCCAATCCAAAAAGATGGATAAGTATGAGGTGCTAGGAAAGGTGGTGGAAGATGGCACAGCGGCCACAAAAGGCCAGGTGGCGGAGGAGCCCTCATTAGCAGCTATCATGGCGGCATAACGGATCTAAAACACACCCTGTAGCCCAAGCTGGATAAGGTAGATGTCAACCTCCTCCACGCGGTATGAATAAGATATCTGAAAAGGTCTCAGAGGCAGAGAGGAATATTGGCGCACTTCAATCCATGACTCGCCACCTGGAAAAAAGAGCACAGCAACTGACCCATCAACACAAACTCATGGCAGCAAAGCTGGGGGATCAGGAAGGTCGGCCCGTAGAAACAATCTAAGAGTGGTGGGGGTCCTGGACGGCGCAGAAGTGCCCAGTGTGGACCTCTTTTTGAAAGATCTTATCCTCAAGAAACTGAAGCCTAAACGTCTCTCAACCTTCTTTACAGTGGAAAGGGCACATAGAGTGTTGATCCCGCCGCCAAAGCCTGGCACTCCCTCTCAGACAATCATAGCCCCCATCCTTACCTACAGGGACAGAGATGTCATACTTCAGGCATCCCGTGTCAATGGGGACTTGATTTATGAGAATGCTATAATCCGTTTTTTCCAGACTTTACACTACTGGTGCAGAAACAAAGACGCACCTTCGCAGAGGTTAAGAATGTACTCAGAACAGAGAATCTCAAATATATTATGTTGTTCCCCAGCCAAACTTAGGGTGCTGGACGTTGGTAGATCCTGGTACTTCACGACACCCGAGGAGGTGAGGGAATGGCTGGAGGGGGGCCGGGTGGAGAGGAGGTCACAGAGACCGGAAGAGGATTGAAGATGGCAACGGGATCAAAAGTAGTGCAGTCCACATAGGGTGTAATGACAAGACTGGTTGAGCGGTGTGTTCCCAGAGCCTGATGAAGTGACTAATCCATGGTATGCCCCCTGCACTAAATTGGCAGTCTGTCAAGGTGCCGGGGGTGACTTTAAACTATACTTTGCTACCCTGGCCACCTCCCTGGAATTCTGAGGTGTGAACTCTGGATTACACACCATTGCAAAATGTATGTAAGTGCCTACTAGAGAAGTGTGGGCTGTTCAAGGACCCAAATTGGTACATAGGAGCCGAAGGGGGCATTGGCCGTCCACTGGTCAGGACCGGCAGTGCTAGCCAACCCCTAGCATTGGCAATTGTTGGTTTTGGGTGACAGGCACTCTGCAAATTGGGGATGTGGTTAGTTTTAGACCTACTGTGCAGGGTAGCAGGGAGGGGAGAGATTCTGCGGGGTTTGTTTTCACAATTGTTATCTCAATCAATCAATCAATCATTTAATCAGGGGATTATAAAGTGTGCTACTCACCTGTGAGGGTCTCAAGGCGCTGGGGGGGGGGAGGTGGGGGGGGGGGTTGCAGTTCCAGATCAGTCAAAGAGCCAGGTCTTGAGGCTCTTCCTGAAGGTGTGCAGTGTGGTGGAGCTTCTGATGTTGACGGGGAGCTCGTTCCAGGTCTTTACTGAGACGTAGGAGAAGGCTCTTCCACCTGCTCTGGTTCTGCGGATGCGTGGGGTCTCTGCCAGGGCAAGGTCGGCGGAGCGGAGGTACCTTTTAGGTACAGTGAAGGAGACACTTTTGTTGAGGTATTTGGGTCCGATGTTGTGGAGAGATTTGTAGATGTGGGTGAGTAGCTAGAAGGTTACTCTCTTCTCTACGGGGAGCCAGTGTAGGTCTCGTAGGTGTTGGGTCATGCGCTCATGTCGTGGGGTTCTGAGGACGAGTCTGGCTGCGGTGTTCTGGATGGTTTGGAGCTTGTGTATCAGGGTATTATTGACTTCAGCATAGAGGGTGTTGCTGTAGTCCAGTCTGCTGGTTATGAGTGAGTTGGTGACGGTCTTTCTGTATTTGGGTGGATCTATTTGAAGGTCTTCGGAGGATGCGAAGGGTGTTGAAGCAGGTGGGGGTGACGGCATTGATCTGGTGGGTAAGGGAGAGGGAGGAGTCTAGGATGATGCAGAGGTTCCCGACGTGGTTCATTGGGGTGGGGGGTTTTCTGAGGGCAGGGGGCCACCAGGGGCTGTCCCACACAGTGGGGGTTGGTCCAAGGTGAGGACCTCAGTCTTCTCTGAGTTCAGTTTTAGGCAGCTGTTGCTCATCCAGGCTGCTACGTCTTTCTTTCCTTCTTGGAAGCTGAGTCTGGTGTCTTCAGGGTTCTTCGCGAGAGAGAGGATGAGCTTGGTGTCGTCGGCATAAGATGCTGAGCCCATGCTGACTGACTATGGTAGCGAGGGGGGCAATGTAAATGTTGAAGAGCGTGGGACTGAGCGAGGATCCTTGGGGTACTCCACAGTTGGTCTCTGTAGTTTCGGAGAGGAAGGGAGGGAGTATGATCCTTTGAGTTCTGCTGGAAAGAAAGGAGCGGATCTAGTCGAGGGTGGTCCCACCTATACCGACGTCGTGGAGTCTGGCTGGGAGAGTATGGTGTGAGACGGTGTCGAAGGCTGCGGAGAGGTCTAGAAGGATGAGGGCAGTGGTGTGGCCCTGGTCGAGTAGCATGCAGATTTCATCGGTGACGGCTAGTAGGGTGGTCTCGGTGCTGTGGTTGCTGCAGAACTCGGACTGGGAGGAGTTGAGGATGGCGTTCTCTTCGATGAAGATGGTCAGCTGGGCGTTGATGAATCTCTCAGTGACTTTGGCTGTGAAGGGAAGGAGAGAGATGGGCCGGTAGTTTTTCAGGTCCGTTCAGTCGAACGAGGGTTTCTTGAGGAGGGGCTTGCTTGACCTCTGCCTGCTTCCAGTCAACAGGGAAGATGCTGGACACGAGGGAGGCCTTGATGATCTGGCCTAGTTCGGGAGCTATGGCGGCAGCAGCTTTGTGGTAGATGGGCAGTAGGCAGGGGTCTGAGGGGGCTCCTGAGTGGGTGTTCTTCATGGTTGTGGCGGTGCCTTCAGTGGTGGCAGGTTTCTAAGTGGTGATGGTCGGCTGTTTGTCGATGGTGGAGGGGGGATGGTGTTCGGAGTCTGTTTGCTAAAGTTGTCGTAGAGGGCCTTGATTTTCAGGTGGAAGTAGGAGCTAAGCTTATTGCAGAAGTCCTGACGTGGTGTGACGTCCATGGCTTCACTGGGGGGTTTGGTGAACTGTTGTATGACTTTGAAGAGTTATTTTGCGTTAATTGCGTTGGTGTGGATTTTGTTCTTGATAAAGGTCCGCTTGGTGGCTCTTATGCGCTGGTGGTATTCATTCATGGCATTTCGTAGTTGTTCTGGTCTTCAGTGATTTCCTGTTCCGCCAGAGTTCCTCGAGGCATCTGCAGGACCGCCTGTCTTCTTGTGGGTCGTAGTGAACCAGGTGGCCTTCAGGGAGTGTTGTTTGACAGGGTGGCAGAGGGGGCCTAGCTTGTCAGTGCAGCCGGTGATCCAGTGGTGTAGTTCTTTGGCTGTGTTCTTGGCGTCGGTCGTGGTGGAGAGGGGCTCTGTTTATATTTTGTGGTTGCAGATAACCCCCATGACAAAACATGTTCAACTCATCAATTAATCAATCAATCAAATATTTGTAGAGCGCACTACTTACCCGTGAGGGTCTCAAGACGCTAAGGGGTGGGGAGGAGGCAGCTACTGGTCGAACTGCCAACTCATGTGCAACACTCAGGTACAGAGGGTGGAGAGAGGGGAGGAAAGGGAACAGGGAGGAAAGTCCAACCCATTCATTCAAATAGGACATGACAGTGCATTTGATGATGGCCCTAACAACCTTCACATGGAATGTCAATGGCCTAGATGATAAGATTAAACACACCACAGTCCTTCAATGTATGCGCCGCCAATCCCCAGATATACCCTTCTGCCTGCGTCGATCCCTGGTATCTCAGGGACCAGGGTTCAGGGGAAAATTTTGGGTCAAGATGGATCAATTCTTCCTGGAGAACTCAGGGTCAGTGGATTTGCCCAGCACCTTGTGGGAGGCCTACAAAGCAGTGATTCGGGGCCACGCTCAAGCAATGGTATGGGGGTCTCGAAAATGGCAACACGCCCATTGCAAGGCCTTGGAAGGAGATGTTAAAGAGCTGGAGTCTAAATCGGAGTGGGAAAGGAACCCAGATCACTCAACGGGACACCAACTGCATCTCAAACAGCGAGAGCTGGGAGACTTGGAAGGAAACTCCTCTCGTATGCATGCCATCGCCTCGCAAAGGTGACTCTATGACTTAGGTGACAAAGCCAATAAACTGATTACGTGGCTGGAGAAGAGGGATAAAGACAGGAACTGGGTGCTATTACGAGACGCTGTACGAATCCGCAACCAATAGATCCGGGGACGACTCAATTGACCTGCTCCCAGGTAACTCCTTGTTGTAATTAACAATTGAGGACAGAGAGGCATTAGATAAGGACCTAACAGTGGAGGAGATAGGAAGTGCAATATGAGATATACAGTCTGGTAAGGCAGTGGGCACTAACGGGCTACCTGTGGAATTGAACAAATGTGTGGCAGGCAAAGTGGCACAACCAATGCTCAATATGTCTCAGAATGCCAGAGAGACTGGTCAGTTACCCAACGATTGGACTAGCTACTATTGTAGTTATCCCGGAGAAGAACAAAATCTTGGACCAATGCGGCTCTTTGAAGCCAAGGTTCTGACCAAGGTGGTAGCAAATATATTGCACCCAGTATCTCCTCCGTAATTCATCCTGACCAATCGGGCTTTATGCCGCAGCGGAGTACCAGGCTGAATCATTGGCGGCTCTACGGAGTCATGCAAATAACGGCGGCTCGTCCAGCTGAATCAGCGGCGCTTTTCTCATTGGTTGCAAGTATGGCATTCAACAGCATTGAATAGTAATACTTGTTTGCAGTCCTGAAGCGAATGGGCTTCGGAGGAAAATTGGATCAGGACACCATGGCAAGTGTAAGGGTCAATGGGGTGGTGTCAAGGTTATCACAAAAATCGGGTGATTCGAGCACTGCTCAAGTTATTGGTGAATATCAAAACGTTTACTGTGCTCCAGGAACGCCCTCTACTCCAGGGTGTGGCTTATACTAAATGAAAATTACAAGTTCAATGATCAACTCGTATGCCTGGGCACAAGTGTATGTTGTATCAACAACAATGAAATTTTTCAACCAATACGTTTGTTGTAAGTTGCTGCTTTTATTTGTAATTCATGGATTATCCAGACATCTTAATGTTATTTCACATTCAATGTCTTCATCAGTGAATTTCTTCAACTATTGTACATTTTAATGACCAAAAACATGGCCTCCAATGGCCTCCCAATGCATTTCGGCGCAAGCCTGCGCCTTTGTCAAGGGATCTGAAAGTTTTAAATAATAATAATAATTACCACCATATCTTTCGCAGTCCACAAAACTAACTGCACTAAAATAGTGCCAATCAACAATTCCAAAATGTTCTAGTGCGAAGTTGTTTAAACAGTAAATTTGTTGCATACTGCATAAAATGCTTTTTAAGAATCACGCTGCGTGTGTCTAAACATTACTCAATCATTATAAGTCTGAGAACACTTACTGGGGGTGCCTATTCCTGCACAGTACATCTAATCCTGAATGGGGCGCGTCTACAGGCACAAGAGTCTGGCTACGCGATAGCGGATGGATTTATGACACTTTAATGGCGCTAAGCCGCGTTCTCTCTTCTAATGCTACACTCAATGTTTTAAATAGCCTGGTCCCTGAGACTCGATACCCAGCCTTTGAGTGTGAAAACGCTTATCAAAATGAGTCGGAAACCCGCTCTCGTGAGTTTAATAAGCTCTGCTTAAACGCTTAACTCGATGCTAAAAAAGTATAACAGCAATAAATGCATCGCGCTTACCAGATAGAGACGAGAAGTCGCTCTCAACGGTTCACTGAACTCTGACTCTTCCTGCGTTGAATAGCAGGGGCGGTTAAGTAAATTACGGGGAGGAGTGAAAACTCCTTGCCCAGCGCTATGAATCTTGGTACTAGTAGGCAACAGCCTCACTATATTACGGGTTCTATTACGTCTAGGTACCCTACACACTGCATTTTGCTTATGATTTTACAAACTTTCTCAGAGCTTCCATGCACGAATTATATACATAATACAGACAATCAATTTACAGGTAACATTGGAACTCCACCCTTTCATTAAGCCCAAAGGGTTTAAGGGTCCTAAGGCTATATATCCAATGATTTTCTCTTTTAAGGAGCTGGACTTTGTTGTTAATTACTTCATGTTTTTCCAAATTTTCCAAGATACAGGCTTTCAAATCACTAAGTTCATGGCCAGCTTCCATAAAATGTACAGCGACTGTAGATTTAAGTTGTTTTGTTCGAATGTTGCTTTTGTGCTCATTTAACCGGGTTTTCAGTTTGCGCTCTGTGTGGCCAACATACTGCAATTTACAAGGGCACAATTACTACAATTTAAACAAGGTAATGTGCCTTTACTCAACAAAGACTCCCTTGTTCAAGGAACTAACAAGGGAGTCTTTGTTGAGTAATAAACCTAGGTCCAAGGAGCAGCGGATGACATGTGTCAGCAAATTTTCCACAGCAAGCACAGCTTTTAAAAATATCATCAAGAAACATTGGGCTATTTTGCGCATAGAACCGGATTTTAAGGGAGCTTTTGAATCAGATCCTTTGTTTGCTCACACACGCTCAAAAAACATTGGTCAACTATTGAAAACCCAAACTAAAACTGATCCATATAGGATTTGGAAAGGCACATTACCTTGTTTAAATTGTAGTAATTGTGGGAATATCAAGAAGGGCAATCAGCTATCACCCCCAGAATTTAAAGATAACATTAACCTACAAGTGAATGGCACATGTGACTCTATGAATGTAATTTACGTTTTAAGCTGCCCTTGTAAATTGCAGTATGTTGGCCACACAGAGCGCAAACTGAAAACCCGGTTAAATGAGCACAAAAGCAACATTCGAACAAAACAACTTAAATCTACAGTCGCTGTACATTTTATGGAAGCTGGCCATGAACTTAGTGATTTGAAAGCCTGTATCTTGGAAAATGTGGAAAAACATGAAGGAATTAACAACAAAGTCCAGCTCCTTAAAAGAGAAAATCATTGGATATATCGCCTTAGGACCCTTAAACCCTTTGGGCTTAATGAAAGGGTGGAGTTCCAATGTTACCTGTAAATTGATTGTCTGTATTATGTATATAATTCGTGCATGGAAGCTCTGAGAAAGTTTGTAAAATCATAAGCAAAATGCAGTGTGTAGGGTACCTAGACGTAATAGAACCCGTAATATAGTGAGGCTGTTGCCTACTAGTACCAAGATTCATAGCGCTGGGCAAGGAGTTTTCACTCCTCCCCGTAATTTACTTAACCGCCCCTGCTATTCAACGCAGGAAGAGTCAGAGTTCAGTGAACCGTTGAGAGCGACTTCTCGTCTCTATCTGGTAAGCGCGATGCATTTATTGCTGTTATACTTTTTTAGCATCGAGTTAAGCGTTTAAGCAGAGCTTATTAAACTCACGAGAGCGGGTTTCCGACTCATTTTGATAAGCGTTTTCACACTCAAAGGCTGGGTATCGAGTCTCAGGGACCGGGCTATTTAAAACATTGAGTGTAGCATTAGAAGAGAGAACGCGGCTTAGCGCCATTAAAGTGTCATAAATCCATCCGCTATCGCGTAGCCAGACTCTTGTGCCTGTAGACGCGCCCCATTCAGGATTAGATGTACTGTGCAGGAATAGGCACCCCCAGTAAGTGTTCTCAGACTTATAATGATTGAGTAATGTTTAGACACACGCAGCGTGATTCTTAAAAAGCATTTTATGCAGTATGCAACAAATTTACTGTTTAAACAACTTCGCACTAGAACATTTTGGAATTGTTGATTGGCACTATTTTAGTGCAGTTAGTTTTGTGGACTGCGAAAGATATGGTGGTAATTATTATTATTATTTTAAACTTTCAGATCCCTTGACAAAGGCGCAGGCTTGCGCCGAAATGCATTGGGAGGCCATTGGAGGCCATGTTTTTGGTCATTAAAATGTACAATAGTTGAAGAAATTCACTGATGAAGACATTGAATGTGAAATAACATTAAGATGTCTGGATAATCCATGAATTACAAATAAAAGCAGCAACTTACAACAAACGTATTGGTTGAAAAATTTCATTGTTGTTGATACAACATACACTTGTGCCCAGGCATACGAGTTGATCATTGAACTTGTAATTTTCATTTAGTGGTGTCAAGGTTGTCAGGCTCTATAGGGGCACTTGTCAGGGATGCCCCTTTTCCCCAATGATTCTTGCGCTGGTGCTCGAGCCACTTGTGGCATGGTTGCGCCAGGACCCGCTTGTTTATGACATTGTGAGTATGGGGGCCTGGGAAGAGCGTTTTTTTCTATATGCAGACAATGTTCTTTTATATGTGCATAAGCCCTGACAGTCCATAAATATACTCATGCATATTTTCTGACTATTTGGCAGCTATTCTGTATATCAGATCAATTGGGATAATCCCCTGGTGTTTCCATTAGCCGGTGAACTTCCCCCCCCCTGACATCCACATCTTCGGAGTTGGTACGGAGAGACGAGTTTGAATACCTGGGTATTCATATCACTCATTCACAGGGGGAATCTATGTCACTCATCATACACCTGCAGCTGAGGAAATTGAGGGAGGATGCTGGCCACTATAGGCAAGCACCAATCTCCTTGATGGGTCAGGCTGTTCTGTTCAAGATGATGACCCTCCCACGCTTACTGTACGTGCTCCAGAATGCCCCCTACAAAATCCCGACTAACATCTTTCAGAGGATTGATGCCGAACTACACAGCTTGTTGTGGGAGAGGTGTACCCTGCGAATAGCGCTGAGCAAAAGTTTGTGTGGTGTGTATGAGGGCCATCTAGAGGTTCCTGACATCAGGTACTACTTCCTGGCATTCCACTTAATAAACGTTAATAGATAGGTGTTCACGGACACCACAGAACCGATGTATCGGCTGGACCAGCACTCCATGGGATCAACAGGGTATCCTGCTGCGCTTTATCATAAACGCCATGAGAAAGAGCTCCCAATTCATAGACAGGTGGTAGTGCAAGTGTGACAGGAGGTAAGAAAACTGTTGCGGTGGGACAACAAACTGACAGCCAGGGCCCCTCTCTGGGATTGTGATGTGTTACAAGAAGTGGGGTGCCTTCAGGACTTCAGCAGCTGGAGCCGATGGGTATTGAGAACTAGGGGTCCTTTGGAGACATGGGGCAATGCTATTGTTTGATGACTTGAAGACTGAATATAAGTTGGCAGATACAGAGTGCTTTCGCTATTTGCAGTTGCGCCATGCCCTGTGCGGCCACAAGCGAGATGGGTAACGAATCCCCGAGTTCTCTCCCCTTGAAGACCGATTGTTGTTAGACCCGATGAGGGGAAGGCCATCTCATGTATCTATCAAAAACTGATAAACAATCTACCGGACCCACTGGGCCCCCTTGGAGAGGCATGAGAAATGGACATAGGGTTTCTGGAGGATGCTGACTAGACAGAGGAACTGCAATGCCCTAGGGATATTGCCATTTGGGCGCGTTTCCCTTTGGTTCAGATCTGCATTTTGCACAGGTCGTATGCCTCTAGAACTCTCCAACATAGGTGGGGTCGATCCGACTCCGATTGCTGTGCTATGGGGTGCAGAGAGGTGGGATCTTTCTTCAATATTATATGGGCCTGCCCATTGGTAGGTGCTATTGGGAGGGAGTGACCGGGATTATAGCTGCAGTCATGGGTCTCCAGGTTCCACTTGAACCAAGATGGCATATGCTGGGAATAACGGGAGAGGAGCGGTGGGCCAAAGTCTTTGAAATATGGCTAATGCTGGCTTCAGCAATAGCGTAACAAAATATTGCTCAAGCATGGGGAGCAGCCGCCACACCAAGGGTGATGGACTGGGAACGCGACATGGACTGATGCTATCTGGCAGAAAAGATGGTGTTCCAAAGCAGGGGATGCCTAAAAAAATGGGGGATGGTCTGGGCCCACTAAGATAAGTGTAGACACAGCTGGGTGGTGTCTGGACACGGATGGTACAAAGGGACAACTCAGGGGGCTGGGTCGGGGCAATAGGTGAAGAATTTTTTCATAGAGAAGGCACCTTCACAATGTAAGGTATCCAATGTGCACTTTGCTAAGGTTTTATACCACCGTACCTGTATCAAATGGTTTTGGTGTGCCATGCAACTGCTTAATGAAAAGAGTTTTAAACAATAGTAGCTGTCTCTGCATACCCGCCAACAAGTGTCTTCTCATGCCTGATCCATAGTATTCAATCTAGCCCTGGTACAATGGCATCAATTAAGAATCTCATATATTGCCTTCCCGCACTGGTCGTCCATGCCAGGGTAAAGTTAGTAGACCTCCAGATTATTCCTATTGTTTATTGTCAATGTTTATAAACAGCTCTTTCTCTCATTACAGTTGGAAGGGAAGTTTACAGTTTGGTGGTGGTCGTCACTAGGAAGTTATAGTTAGGAATACGTTTCCATGGAAAACGCATTTTTTGGTTTGATTACAACTTTGGTGCCATTTGACAAATCTTCACAAAACATTCCAATAAAAAGTCTCATCTACCTCAGCTCCTTCCTGAAATATTTCGGGTTGAACCATAAAGTGGGGGCTGAGAAAAAGGGGGAGGGAGGTTCTAAAAATGCATTTTTGGCAATAATTTTTCTATCGGAATATTGTATAGTGATACAGCAAAAACTTGAGATAAGATCAGATTGGTTACCACCACATCAACAAAGATGTGGCGGCTGCCATTTTAGGACCTGGGACCCAGCCCCTTGTCCTAGAAAAAAGTATTTTAAAAAACATATAGAGGGGCAGGATGCTGATATCCAGCCAGGCAGGGTTGGTGTGGGGAAGGTCCCAGGGACATACAGGGCCCAAAAGTTGCAATTTTCTTTTTATTCCGTGGGTTTGTGGTGCTGATAAATGACTTTTTTAAACTCCCCCGTTCAGGGTGGGGCAGATGGCAGCACATTTGTTTCTTTTGGAGGGGAGAGGTGTGCAGCTCCATTGCTTGACCCTTCATGAGGCCTCTGGGACCCTATCTCCCAGTGCTGTTCTTTTTATAATGGGATGGGAAGTGTGCAGCCCAATTCCATGAGTCTTATAGATGCCCCAGGACCGATAAAGTAATTACTGTGAAGGGGGGCTGGCTTGGGAGCTGGGGCTCCCTCCAGGGCCCACAACTTTAAAAAAAAAAAGGAGTGTGTGCCATGGGTGGGCACCAAAGCACTCAAAAGATTTTTTTTAAATAAATAAAATCAATAACAAATGAGTTGCAAGAGCTGGTTCAGAAAAAGATCACTCCATAATGCCTTGCAAATGTTTTTACATATATTTTGTGGAGCCTGGTGGTGCCCCTTAAAGGGGCAGGGGCACCATCACACTTTTTTCTAATGTTGTTGGTGTGCTGCATGGAGTGCAGCAGCCCCCGATCAACATGAAAAAAGACAGTAAGCCTCCTGAGTCATTGAATGCATGATCCCATGAGAGCTTACCATGTTTTTTAAGCACACCAAGCTGGAGCTCTCAACATGTTGATGTTTTCTTTTTTAATTAATAGTTTATTAAAATAAATTATGACAATCACATTTATAAAACATTCCAATGTATGAATGAATAAAATATACATTTGATTATAATTATTTGGGACTTTCTGTCAAAAGCAATAAGTCTGCTTTATATATATTGATGTGCTGATGCTGACCGCTTGATAACGCCAATAGGCCCACTATTTATATTTTGGTGTTCTAACACTTTGAGAAAGTCAGTAGTCTACCTTGCTTAAATGGGCACCCTTTATATTGTTAGATAACATAGTCACCCATGCACAGCGTAAGCCCAACCTCATGCATGTGCACTGCTAGGGCTAGGGTGCCCATGGGGGGGTTGGGCACAGAACGTGGCTAACGGCCAGCCCTGGCCCCAACCCCATGCTGCGCAAGGCCAAAGGCTGTGAGCAGTCAGAGGTTGGGCCCAGCCATGCACAGACAAAGGCCATGCGATGCAGCCAGGCCTTGTGGCCAACACTACACATGGTTATGTTATATTAAATACACCTGAGAAACTCACAGAGAAATTGTAATGTTTTTTTTAAAACTGTAAACAAAAACCTCAGAAGTTCACTGAAAAATACTAAGGTTAATGAGACGTTATAGTTAAATGAATCATAAAACATACAGTCAAAACAAACCAGGCCACTGAAATTCAACAGTTATAGTTCATCTTCAAGTAACTATAGCTTGTGTCCTAAAGTAACTATAACCCATACCCCTTTCCCTCACATAATACCTCACTCATGACATGTTCTATGATATAAATGATAGCATTATCACAACATCTGAAATTACATTGTTATTGACAGCACTGTGAATGATGGGGGAGTGAGTGCTATAGAGTTTGTCACCTCCATGACAGAGGAGTGCAGGGAACTTCTCCCAGTGAATGATCAGCTAGATTATGGTCTATAAAGCAAAACAATTTGTTTACCTCTCCCTGTGATCACTTTACTGTACAAGAAAGCATGGTAGCAAGAGTATGCTTTTAAATAGTGCCTAGAACAGAAGGAGAAAAGGCCATCGCCGTAATCTTCTCTGGTAATAGATATATTGCAAACATGTCACAAATGTAACCACCAATTGGAACCATCTTTGTGAAAAGGAAAAGTGATTACTAGCTCAGCCCACCAGTTCCCATTGAGGCTCTTCTGCTGTCTATAACGAGAGAATGTGAAATATTTTCAAAATCATCCATAAGTTCGCATACAAAAAACACTGCAGGTTATCATTAGTAACCCTGGGCGGAGCTGGCAGAGTGCAACTACGTGGAGGTCCACGGGAGTGGGGGACAACTCAGTGGAACTCTGCTCCATCACCCTCCTCCACCACCCTAATAAAATAATAGTGATAACTTAATTAAAAAAAATAAAGCCAGTTACCTGTATTGCGGGGCTGCCCTCCTCCTCCTCGCCGGATATCTTGCATGAACTGCGCATGCACTCGTGACAATTTAGCGGGGGCTTTCTAACTCCGCTGCGGAGTCTGAGATTTTTTCCCTACTCTGCGTTCTCAGCGGAGCTCGGAGTAGGGAAATCTCCGCACACTCCGCCGGCGGAGCGGAGGTCTCGGCCCTGGCCTAATCAATAGTAGAAATATCTGATTCTTTCAATGTTCTTTCGGATAACTGGGGAGTGTTGGCCAGATGATGTCCATTCCATTGTCAAGACAATGGCACTGTCCCAAGAAGCATATTTCTGGTCAAGTGACACTGTGTTGCCTTTGGTTAAAAGAATTGTCATGACCTTGGATAGACTGAATACTGGAGAGTGAGCTCAATCCCATCTTTTCCCCTTTGAGATTCACACACTCCCTTTATGGGTTCCAAGAAAGTCCAAGAAACCTTATCACTAGGAGAAAAGGTGGAGTGGAAGAGAGAGAGATAGGGAGATAGAGAGAGACTCACTCAAGCAGATTGGATGGTAGAAGTCCTGGACTGGATTCTCTGAATTACAGGATGGCAAAGCATTACAGACCATAAGTGTGAAAAAGGAGCAAAGCCAAACAGGTACTCAAGAGCAAAGTCAAGGGGGTTAGGGGTAAGTAGGGACTGTGGTAATCCAAGGAGAGAAAAAACAATAACAGTACAGGAACAAGATCTAGTATGAAATCAAGAGAGTCACAACAACCTCTTTTGCTCGACACCAACTTTCAGGTTAGAGATATTTTCATAGGGCTCTACATTACTTGACCTGTAGTGGCTGAGGTAGTATGTTACTGAGATGACCTTGGAATGGCCTGTTCTGCATGATTGTAGTTTTCAATGTCTTGTCTACTATCTACTCCATTTATGTTCTTTTTTTAGCCTTTTCTGACTTGTTAATTTTGGAGACCTGCCAGAACACATCATCTGTACCAATACCTCCCTCCCTTTTAGGCTTGGGTTTACCAGGAAGCCTTTGTGAAATATTCTTACTAATAATGGAGCATAGATAAAAGCTGCTGGCTCCAAGGAGCTGTCAGAGACGTCATATCCCCTCCAGACCACCAAGTACTAAAGAGGATCTCCTACGTATTGAGAATCTAAGATCTCCTCTGCTTCAGATTCAGGTGTTCCATCAACTAGCAGAGATGTGACAGAAATAAACGAGACAGCCTTTTGATAAAGAGACATGAAATACAGGAAGAATTCCCCAATGACAGGGTAATTTCAACTACAGTACAGAATATCCTATCAAACTTGTGAGTGAAAAAGGGACCTACTACATATCTTGGAGAGAACTTAAGGTGAGACCCTGGGATAGATAGTCAGTGAATAGCCACACCTTCTTTCTTACATTGAATACTGGGCCAGGACAGTGATGCCTGTGTAAATTTGGGTAATTTTTTTTATTGCACAGTTAATTAAAACTCACAATTTAAAATACATTGTTAAAATAAAAAGTGGTTGCTGACGGAAATAAAAGTATAAGTATCAAAAGTTGAGATGATTCACTAGTTCTACTTCTTCTGCATTCAGGCCGTAAGTTCGAAAAATGTCCTAGGACTTGTTTCCGGCTATTGGGCAGGTGTTTCTTTTTGTGCCTCCTTGATTCTCTTTGCCACTGCATCAAGAAATGTTGTAGTTCTGCAGTTTAGTTGGATCTCGCTTGGGTTGAAGCACAGTTTAACTGCCTGTCGGCACGACCTGACCCCCTCCTGGTTCCATTTTACACGTAGTAGTGTTCTCCTTATGTCCATTAAGCTGGGACAAATACATAGTATGTGAGTTAGGTCTTCCGGTCCTGCCCCGCAGAGACGCAGGTTTGATCTTTAAGGTTCCTTTCCCATGGCGCCAGATGAGGGAGGATCGTTAGTACACCTAGTCGGAATTTTAAGAATTTCTCCTTTGTCCTTTGCTTGAAGCCGTGGTCTAAGTATGCTTGTGGTTTGAGGGTTTTATAGTCGTTTAAGACTATCGAGCCATGGGCTCTTTTCGCCAGGGTTTCTTTGTCTTCAAGTAGCGATACTATTTTCGTTGTTTTTGTTACTTGCTTTTTAAAACTTTTGTGATCTACTGAGCTGTTCCAGAGGCCGGTCAGTTCTAGGCTTTCTAGTGACTGCATCAAGTACTCTCTAGCATGTGATCGTTCGCGTCTTTGCAGTTCAGTCCAGAGGTGGTTGTTTAGGGTGCCTGGCTCTCCGTTTCTGATCTTGTGCCAACATTTTATAAAGCTGCCCCTTCTTTCCACCGTTTGCTTCTGTATCCCAAATTCGAGACGAATTTGTGCTGGTGAGACGTAATTAGGAAGCTGAAAGAGTGACCTGTAGGTTTTGCCGATCACTTTGTCTAGTGTCTGTGCATCCTTTCCTAGGGTTGATTCGCTCCCGTATGTTAATGTTGGTTGGAGACGAGCTCTCAGTACTTGTAGGAAGGGATCGAGCGTGTGGTCTGGCAGAATCTTCTTAAGGGGTTTCATTGCGAGATAACTCATGGTTCCTTTTTGGTAAAGTGTCTCTAGTTGGGGTTTGAATGACCCTCTGCTGTCCACCAGAACACCCAGGTACTTGTAGCACGTCACTTGGTCCAATTTGTGGCCATCCAAGAACCAGCTGTTCTTCCTGGTCTTATTGTTGTTCACTGCCATGGTTCTTGTTTTTTTCAAGTTTATGGTTAGGCCGTTACAATGTGAAAATGAGCTGGTGGTGTTTATGAGATGTTGAAGGCCTGTTGGGGTGCGGCTTATTAGAACAAGGTCGTCTGCATAAAGGAGATTGGTCAGCGTGATGTCCCCCAACCGGGGCGCGTGCGAGTTGGTTTTATCCAGTTTCTCTGGGAGATCTGCCAGGTAAAGGTTGAATAAGGTGGGGGCTAGGACGCACCCTTGTTTTAGGCCATTGTAGGTGTTGATTCGCCTTGAGAGGTGTGTCCCTTTTCCCAGCTTGATCCTGACCCAGGTGTTGGTGTGGAGTAGGATGAGTTGTTTCAAGAGTAGTTGTGGAATCCCCCCATTTTTTAAGTTTTTGCCATAGTTTGCCCCGGTCCACATGGTCAAACGCTGAGCTATAGTCAATGAAGCATAGGAACAGTGGGGTTTTTCCTAGTTTTGCCGCATCTGTTAGTAACGACAGAGCCATGATGTTGGTGGTTGTTCCCTGCCCTCTACAGAATCCTGTTTGTGTTGGTGGGATTATGTGCTCTGTCTCCGCCCACTGTGTCAGTTCTTCTAGTATTATGCTGGCATAAAACTTTGCCTCTATTTCCAAAAGGGCTATCAGCCGATAGTTGCCTCCTGTCTCCTTGCTTATAAATTGGACTTATAATGGAGCCTTTCCAGGATTCGGGGCATGCTTCTAGTTCCAGTATGCTAGTAAAAAGTGGTACTAGTGTGTTGCTCCAGAACTCGGTATCGTGCTTAAATATTGACGGAGGAATCCCATTAGGACCCGGGGCTCCCTACGTTTTCCCCGTCTTTATTTGAGTTTTTAACCGGGTCGCGGATATTTTGATGTCATAATCAGTGTTGAGTGTTGGGGTGCTGTTATCCTTTTCTCCCCTTGCCTTTTTTTCGTTGCCTAGTGATCTTTTGCCTTCTGCTACGTTACTGAGCCCTTTTTCTACCTTTATTGCTGCTCTGTTCTCTTTGCTGTGGTCTCTTTTTTTTGCTGATGAGGATGTGGTTGTGTCTTCGTTTAGTTTGTTAAAATGTTTATGCAGGTAGTCTGCCCAGGCTGGCTCTGCTATGTATGAGCTTATCCCTTGGTGCCCTGGGTGTTGCAAGCTGTGAATTGTTTTCCAAAAGTTGGCGCTGTTCTTTAGTTTGGAATCGTGCTTTATTTTTGCCCATAGTTCGTCATTTGCTTGCCTTTTGTTTTCCCAAATTGCTTTTATTAAGCTTACTTTTAGACCATGTAGGGTGTGTTGTAGAGGTTCTTTTATAGGCTTTATTCGTAGTTGTTTTAGGGTGTGCTTTATGTCCCTTTTAAGGCTTTTTATCTCCGGTGTAGATGTCTTTCTTAGTATATTCATCGGGGGTTTGCCTTTTGATGTCCTTGATTTGGTTGTGTATTTTATCCCGAGGGCCTTGGTGAACCCTTCCCAGGCCTCTATTTCGTTTGCAGCCATGTGGCCTTGCTGTAGAATCACCTGCACGTCGGCGAACAGAACTTCGATGTTATTTTGTTTAAGTCTGATACGTTTGAAGTCTGTTGTGTACTCATTACCTATAGTTGCACTGGGTTCGTTGGGGTTCTCACTAGGGGTTTTTAAAACGATTTCTTGCGGCAGATGGTCGCTTTGTTCACTGGCACCTAGTTGGAATGATCTAATGCTGTCGAAGAAAGAGAGGGTTACAAATGTGTAGTCTAGGTAAGAGGAGGTTGTGGAAGTATGATAGGTCGATGCTGGAGGGGTATCTTCTTTAAACCGGCCGTTCAGTGCCCTCAGGTTTAGTTGCTCTAAATCTTTTAATAATTGCTTTGAGCACTTTGTTTGTTTGATCGCCTGCACTTGTGCTTGCGGTGGGATTCCCCAGGCTCTATTGAGTTCTTGTGCGAGTTCCTCGTCCTCTGTGCTTCCAAGCAGAAAGAGGTTAAAATCTCCTGCCAAGATTAGATCGTCGGCGTCCCCCTCATCCAAGATTCTTGCTGTTTCCCTAACCAGCTCTCTTGCTCCCCTCTGCTTGTGTTTCGGGTGTATATAAGAGTTAATTATTACAAGGTGGTGGTCGTGCTTCATTGGGTTGATTGTAATATCAGCCGCCTGTATCATGTTTGGGGCTATGGTTTTAGTTTTGATTTCCTTCATTGTTCCTATTGTGAGTACTGAGGCAAGGATCGTCAATCCTCCTGAGCTGTGTCCAAACGATGAGGACCTGGTTGCTGGGACAGTTTGCGTTGTATATCCTTCCAGCGCTATCTCTTCTGTTTCCCAGGTTTCTTGCAGTAATATTATATCAAATGACCTCAGATATTTTGATGTTTCCTCATCTTCCAATTTGTCAGTCAGTCCGTTGATGTTCCAGATGCATATTCTAAGGGAGATGCCTGTGAGCAAACTTCCTGTATTTGGCATTAGCAGGTCACACGTGTAAAACGGCTGATTCCTGAATCTGCAAATGTGACTGGGCAGGGGAAAAAGACAAAGTGATCAAATGTGTTGGTGGAATCCAGCTGAACAACAGAAAGGGTAATACGCTAATGAAGTGTGAAATGTGTTATTAGAGGAAAACCCAGCACTGACTAGAATTGTGCATAAGGAAACATCTGAAATAGTGGCTACACTTCTGATAAAGTCTTTCTGTTTGCCTATCTGCTTAGGGATGGCAACTTGAAAACAAAAATGTACGATCTCTAGTTGATAAAGCAAGACCTTCCAGAATGTAGCAAATAACGGAGGTACACAATCTATAATAATGATATGTGGTTACACATGTAAGCTGACAGCTTCTTTGAGGAACGAAGTGGCTAACGTGAGATAGTCTATGATAACTAATAATTCAGTCGTCCCTTTTAAGATAGAGCAGTTAAAGATCTATTGAAATTTGTGACCAAAGTTGCTAAAGCAGGGGCAAGGGTTATAATGATCCTACGGGTTTCTTATAGGGTACCTTGGCCTACGCACAGAACACATACTGTTGTACATATATTTTCATTTCTAACCAAATTCCTGGCCACCAGAATTGTCAAGTTATTAGTTATCTGGTCTTTTGTATTCCTGGATGCCCTGCAATAGGAGATATGAAACACTACCAGAACATCTATGACCTCATTGAGGAGGAAGTTCCAGACATATTTGCCATGACTGAAACGTGGCTACAGGATGCCGACACCGCTATTACCAATCTAGCCTGCCCACCCGGCTATTCGATGTACACCTTGAATAGGCGGTGTAGGGGTGGCGGTGTAGCCCTAGTGGTAAAATCCATCTATCCTTGTGTCTGGACTGCCCTAAGCATCTCTGGGTGTGAAAGTGCCTTGTTCAAGGTCTCTGTCAGCCCTGAGTTTACCCTGTCCGGTATGGTCGTCTATCGTCCACCCGGCAGTGATGTGGGGTTTAGGAATGCTTTCCCTGATATAGTTGGCCCTCTGGTTGCAGACTGTGCCAACTTCTCTATCATGGGAGACTTAAATCTGCATTTCGACACCCTCTCTGGCTTGACGGTACGTTCCATCTCCTCTGACTTGGAGGCCTTTCAACTCCCTCAGATGGTTTCCCAGCCTACTCATTCAGGGGGGCATATTCTGGATCCCTTGTTCACTAATCTGCCGGGGATTCAAATCACCTCTGTTTCACCGGTGGAGTGGACAGACCACTTTTTGGTATCCACTCTATGCCCTGTCTTTGCCACCCCTTCCATCTCCTCGGCTAGATGGGTTCAGAAGAGGGCTTGGAAAAAGCTTCGGTTAGAGGACTTTCATCGTCTTCTATTAGAGGAGCCGCTCGGCCCTTTGACGGATGTAGAAAAGGGGTATGACCTCTTCTGTTCTTGGATCACCAGGGCCTTGGACTCTCTGATACCTATTGTATCCACTAAAATCAATTCTAGAGAGTCGAGCCCCTGGTACGATGGCGCCCTTCGGGCCCTAAAGGGTGCCTGTAGACGGGCTGAGAGGGCCTGGAGGAAGACCTATGGGGCTGACCTAAAAGCTGCATACTCCAGGTCCGTCAAGCTCTACCATCGAGCTATTTGCCGAGCCCGTGCGGCTTTTTATGCCGCTGAATTCCGGAACAGTTCTAATCCGTCGAAAGCCATCTTTAAGGCCGTTAAAGATCTTACGACGAAGCGGATCACCTCTACGACCGAAAGCTCTCTTTCCCACTGTGAATCCCTGGCATCCTACTTTTTAGGGAAGGTGCAAGCTATTTATCCGACATTCCCCGGTACAGGGCACAGTGAGGAAAGTACCAATGGGGTTCACCATCAGACTACTCTGCTTGCTTTCCCCCCCCTCACCTCGGACGGCTTTGACAAACTTGCATTGCAAGTTAAATCCGGATCTCCATCCGATCCGGTAAGGCCTGCTCTCTTTCGGGATCAGGCTTTTATGGGGCGTTCAGCTATATGCTCCCTTGTCAATCTGTCCTTGGAAACGGGAGTAGTTCCAGCCAAGTGGAAACAAGCCGTGGTGTCCCCAATTATTAAAAAGCCCACTCTGGACCCATCTAAGCCTGAAAGTTACCGCCCCATCTCGTTGCTACCCTGGCCAGCCAAGATTACTGAGGCCCACGTCAATCTGGCCCTGTCTGAGCATTTGGTACGAACCAATGCCCTCGATCCCACACAAAACGGATTCCGTGCTGGGCACAGTACGGAAACCGCGTTACTTGTGATGGTGGAACATCTCCGGGCAAGGTTGGATGCTGGTCAAACGGCGGCGCTTATCTTGTTAGACCTTAGCGCCGCCTTTGACACGGTGGACCACAGCATCCTCCTGCACCGGCTCGAGGAGACTGGTATTGGCGGTCAGGTGCTGCAATGGTTCCGCTCCTTTTTAGACGACCGCTCCTTCTGTGTCGCCATCCCTCCCTTCAAGTCCAACTACCAACCGCTGGCCATGGGGGTTCCGCAAGGGTCCTCGCTGAGTCCCACGTTGTTCAATCTCTACGTGAGACCGCTGGCTGATGTCGCTAGGCAGTGGGGCCTAACCTTGGTCTCATATGCCGACGACACACAGCTGGCGGTTACTCTCAGCGGGGACGCGGAAACTGCGGCCCCCAGGTTTCAGTCTGGACTGAAGGCGGTGGCTAGTTGGCTGACAGGCAACTGCCTTCAGCTTAATGCCACAAAGACGGAGGTGATGGTCGTCGGTAAGGGAGTGGAGCTGTGGGGCGACCAATGGTGGCCTTCAGAGCTGGGACCCACTCCGATTCCAGTGTCGGAGGTGAAAAATCTCGGGGTATGGTTGGATGCCGGCCTCTCTTTTGTAGGGCACACACAAAAAACTGCGGCCTGTTGTTTTGGACTTCTAAGAGGCTTGAGACCAGTACTCAAGTTCTTTGATGCCCCAACCAGGCAACTGGTGATCCAGGCTACTGTCATCTCTCGCCTGGATTATGCCAGTTCTCTCCTGGCTGGGGCTAACCAGGCCGAACTAACCCGTTTGCAACGGGTTCAGAATGCCGCGGCGAGAGCGATTGTTGGCCTGCCCAGATTCAGTTCTGTGGCAGGTGTCCTTCGCTCTTTACATTGGCTTCCGGTCAGGAAGCGCATTCTCTTTAAGATCTTGTGTCTTGCTTTTAAGATTCTGAGAGGTATCGGCCCGGAAATTCTGTCGAGCTGCCTTTCCTTTTATGTCCCCACCCGCAGTCTCCGTTCCCAGGGTTTGGCTCTTGCAGTGGTCCCCAGATTTAGGCTCAGTCGCATGGGAGGCCGTTCATTTAGGGTCATGGCTGCATCAGCATGGAACTCCCTCCCCGTTGAAATCCGTCTGATGGAGGACCTTTTGACCTTCCGGAGGGCGATAAAAACTTTCCTGTTTTAGCTGTTCTGATCTTATTTTCTGTTGTGTTATGTTCTGCCTTGTCCTTGCGCCGGGACGCTCCTTGGCTGGAGTATCTGTGCGCATAATAAATCACCCTAACATAACATAACATATATGCCCCCATTTTATATTTACTCATTGTAATGTTGGATCAGGAATAAATGATTTATTTTTATGCCAAAGGGGATACATTTCTAGTTTTCTTTGAGTAGGGTCTTGTGTAATCTACAATGAGGGATTGATTGAAAGTTTTCTCTTAACCTCTGCAAGAATGTCTCTACCTCTGTTGCACTTCTTCCTCTTAGCACCAGAATGGAGGAACGACTGGTGACAGGTTTCTGTTCCTCTCCTTGACATGATAAAACACGAGCCTTCTTGCATCTGTTACTTGGCCTTTGCCTGATCTCATACCTAAAACTAGAAAAGAAAGGAGACCACCTTTCATGACAAGGATTGAAGCATTTCTTGAACTTTAAATAACCTGAGTCACTGTGATTAGTCCAAATGGTGATGCAATGCTGTGCCCCCTCCAAATAATTTCTCCAGTGAGCCAAACCCTCTTGTATGGCAAAAACCTCCAGATCATAAATGGTGTAATTGGTCTTCAAAATATTCAAGGTCATGAGAAGTGGGCTACTGGATACACAACCATAGTATCTGGATCCTTT
The DNA here is from genome assembly GCF_964261635.1 of Lissotriton helveticus. Lineage (NCBI taxonomy): Eukaryota > Metazoa > Chordata > Amphibia > Caudata > Salamandridae > Lissotriton > Lissotriton helveticus. The sequence goes on from NC_136061.1 coordinate 252,446,720, forward strand.
TCCGAGAGGGTCTCTCCAATGGCATTTAATGAGGAGTCCGTCTTCACAATGAATGGCAAATCACTGTTCTGGAGTTTCAACATGAGAGGTATTGTAAATACTTACTTTAGTTTCTGAAATGCCCTTTTCTTGTTCTCCAGTCCATTGAAAGGGAACTCCTTTTTGGTGAGTCTGGATATAGTCTGTGCTGTTTCTGAAACTTCTTGTACAAAATGTCAGTAGAGGTTAGTAAACCCTAAAAACTGTTGAATCTCTTTCGCTGACTAGGTAGATGGCCTCTCTTGAACAGCTTTGAACTTGTCCAGATCCGTATGAATTTCCTCATCTGATATTTGAAAGCCTACGAAAACTACTTCTGAGACTTCAAATAAGCATTTTCCAAGTCGTGCAAACAAGATTTTTGTCATAATCTGTTGAGCACTTCTCTGACATGTTTTCATCTTTCTTTCAATAACTCGAAGAAGACCAAAATATCATCCAAAACAGCTCTAAAAATGTTGACAGAATGTTGAAATGTGGCAAGTGCACTACATAGACTGAAAAGGATTACTAGATATTCAATATTTCTAGATGTCGATTTTCCAAAGCCAGAGCAAAATCTTGTGTTTCCCAACATACTTTCTTCCAACTAGGATTTGACATCAATCCCCACTATGTGTTCTTGAGCTTTCTTTACTTGTTTTGTCAGTTCATGCAGTGTGTGAAGCATCTCAATGATACACCCTGAGGCACAAGGACACTCAGAGGACCTTTTGGTGTTAAGATCTGAATAGGAAGTTTAAATAGTGCTCTTCCAAACGCTTTGGCTCTGTGGATGAAACTCTAACTGGGCTCCTCATCCTTTACGTTTCCCACCAGCTGAGGACACACTTTGACAAAATGTCAATCTACTCCAGAGTAGAGGCACAATCCTTGTCATTGTCTTCTCTCCATTTCTTCAGCCGTTAAAGTCTTTTGGATGTCCCTTAACTGCATTGGCTCCTCTGATGTGTAACTGAATTGCTCCTCTGATGTTGAAGATAGGATTTCGGCTGACACCTTAGCTTCTTAACTATGAATCTCATGGGGTACTAAGCTTTTAGTTGATGCCTTTGTTCTTTTTGAGCAAAGTCAACTCTATTATAGCAGTAGAGGTAGTGATGCGATTAAATGTAAATATAATTCCTCCCAGAGGCCATGTTAGTGTATTGGAGTGGATTAGGCCATGTTGCTTTGACCACCAATGACTGCTATTGACTAATGTATGTAACAGATCTAGGCCACCTTGTTGAAGGCTAAATAAACCAGCATGTGCCATAACCTGTAGGGGATTGATCGCAGTATCCATTTAAATGATCTGGCAATCTACCATGACCCTTGTATATATTGCGAGTGGGGCCAATTCCACCTTTTCCCCTTGGAGGTTAGCCCACTTCCACCACAGATTCCAGGAAGGTGAAGAAACCTCTATCACTAAGGGAAAAGGGAAGTGTGGTAGAGAGAAAGAGAAGAAAGGCACACTCATTCCGTAGGGTTCAATGGTTGATAAACAACACATAGGTCTCCTGACCCTGTGCTGCGTGGAATCACATTGTAACTTGTCCCCCAAGCAAACCACGAAACTTGCCTGATATCCAAAGAAGGGGTGCACTATGAAGCACAGATTGCACTGAGCATTGCTGCATCCAAGGAGGTACACATGATCAAAGTCACGGAGCAAGGAGGGCTAAGGAGGACCAAGGAGGGATAAAACAATAACAGTGCAGAAATGATATCAGGTGCAAAAAATACAAAAGCCAGAGTCACAAAAACCAATGTTGCAAAACACCAGCTTGCAGATCAGAGTAGTTTGTATAGAGATCTACCTTTCTTGCCCTGGACGTCCTTGTCAATTACTGGTCCTCTAGTGGTTGATGTGGTATTTTATTGAAATTACCCTGGAAGTGCCTGCCCTACATGATTGTAGTTTCCTGTAATGTCTGTCATCTCCGTCACTTGTGCTGGTTCATAGGACTTTTCTGACTTGTTAATCTCAAAGATTTGACAAGAATACTAAGAGTCTAACTTAAAGTTTCACAGATACAAGACATCTATTAAAAAGCAGTGAATGTCTTACATGCATTTGTTGGAATGGATAGATATCTATGTACTCTAAATAGGACGAATGAGACACCTGCTGCTTTTTAGCAGGTGGCTCTATCTGCTGAACTTTAGATCAGGCCCAATGTGTTCTTCACATTTGGTGACAGGCTCATCCCTGGTGTATACATTGTGTCATTGGCCATGATGCAAGCAAGGAAATTGCACTCTCCACCCCCTGGTTTAGCAGCAAAGAACGGATATAATTGGAGTGCAGTGGGCCACTCAAGCCCTGAGTCCCGGTGCCACTGCATATGCTACACGACTGATGGCTACTCCCCTAGAGCTCATACACAGCGAGTTTCAATGTCACATTCTTGTTATGGAAGTGGATGCCCTTCTGCAAAACCACCCTTGTATTTGGCTAAAAGTTTGGTCTCACTTAAACTTATGATCAAAACTTAAGTTTAACTGAGACAAAAGTCTAATTGTACTGCTTGTAAATTCCCTTTTTGAATACCGAAAGTTGTAAAGTTAGACTTTCATCTCAGTTTACCTTTGTGAACAGGACTCATTTTTCTTAAAAGTGTGGAGGCCAGCAAAGAAGACATCCTTCCTAAAAGAGTGAAGTCCAATAGTAGAGTCATCAAAGGAAACAACTTCCTTCAAAGGAACACAGTCTCCCAACCTTCAGAGTGCAGACAGCAAGCTCAGAGGTAAAACTGCATTTATAGGTAGAACTAACCAAAGAGATGGTAAGCAGCATTGCCAGCACCCCAAATGTAATGTGTTACTCTCTACTGAAGAAGGACAGGCATCTTAAAACATACGTCTAGAGATATACAACTGGTGAAAACTAAATACTTTTAACTCAAGTGTATGTTATATACTGCATTTACCACAATGCATCTGGGCGAATTGTGTGCAGGTTTCCCTAGAAGTGTGCTCCCTCTGCCTTCTGAATCAACCAAAGAGCTCGGCACAGGGAAGGTAATAAGTGAAATATATTGCAGAAACCCCACTCATATCTAGCTGCCCTGGCAGTCTCCATTTATGCACCTGTGCAGCCTACTACTAAATCAGAAAGCAGTCTGCCAAAGTGCCTGATACCTAGGCCTATATGGAGAGTAATGTCCCAAACTTACAAATTTTAAATTCTGTGTCTCTGTTCTCCTTGAATCATACTGACTTCTCTGCCTGACTCAATGTATCTGCACAAACCTAGAGATAACATGCACATCTATGAATGCACAGTTTCACCAAACTAGTTTTTAGGTTCTCAGCATTTATCTGTTTTTCTTTATTACAATGCAGCGTTACTTCAGAAAGGGTACAGCTAAAAATAAAAGCAATAACCACATACAGTGACCATTATAAAAATTGCTAAATCCATGGGACAGAAGGGCTAATTCACAGCCGTTCAATATAAGGAACCTTCAGACGAAGAATGCTGACACAGACACCCAGTTTGGAACTAGTACTCAAGGCTGCTAGAGTAGAAGAAAGAGCTGACAGACAAGCTGCTAACATGAATGTTCCAAAGATCAGCACTGAGTGTGAAAAGTAAGACAAAATACAAAATGTAGTAGGCCACAGAGTAATGTCTCCCAAGATAAAGTAAAGTCCAAATTTGTAAAGCGCACAATCACCCGTAAGGGTCTCTAGGCGCTGGGGGGGCGTCGGGAAGATTAAGCGAGCTATTGCCCAGAGTCACATGGTGCTGGGCTGACCTGTCGCCGGAGCCGGGGATCGAACCCTGATCCCCGCGTCAGTCGCCCTGGCCGCGGCGCCACTTTTCAATGTGGATTTTCCTTTTCCACATGGAGGTAAATGTCCCGCCATTCGACAGATATGCAAACGCTGAAGGAAAGAGAACCATTTCGTAACGATTTCCAAAGCAAGGGAAAAATCAAATGCATTATGTCAAGAAAAAGAAAATCCTGTCAGAAAATTTCTGAGACATTCAAACCATGCCCACAAGGCAAACTGCAGCGCTGAGTGTATCCTACCAATACTATAATTTGCCTGAGGTATGATCCATAAAAATAAAAAAATCCCCATTTCCGCTAGGCTATGGCATCCAACAGGTGGCTGTCCAGTCCAAACTCTACTGCCAGATATAACATTCAGCCAATAGTGCTTTTCTGGTTGTTCCCTATTTGGGCGCTATTTATACTTGGGGTGTGGGGTCCATGAGCCCCCTCTCTCAAGCACATCAGAGGGATCAGTCAACCCCTTACAAGAAATTGTTGAGAGAAACAGTGACTTTCCAGTGGACTACGAGGAAGTTCTCTGCCTCCAAAAGGGCCCATCTTATCCCCTTCCGCCTGGAGATGGGGATCACTTCAACCAGCAGCAGGCCTAGCCCTGATGGCAGCTATAAGTGAAGCAGGATTGCAAAAACGGTGATTTTTACCAACCTCCATTGTATTTTAAGCCCGGTTTACATTTTTCCTGCAAACATTTTGGCTATGGTACATAATTCTGAGGACAGTCCTCTATATAAAGCATGTTTAACAGTATTAATAAGTGCATGCATTTTATGCCTTCTGTTCAGTGCTGTCATTCTATTTTTCTTCAAAGAAAACTAAAACAGCTGTTTTGCAAATCTATTTTTATATGCTTGAGAAACATGCAAAGTTGCCTAATCAGATTTTGTAACTGGTATTCATACTACTGTCTTTGGAATGGAATGTACCTAGCTCGACATATTCTATCATTTTTTGAGGTAAGGAAGGCTTGTTAGAAAAAAAAATAGTAGCCAATACCCTTTGCCTCATATACCTCCTTTTTCGGTTGGCAAAAATTCTGTCACACACATAGTTTAATATGTCCTGTCAGTAGGTTAGCGTTGTGAGTTGAATGTCTGCTTTCGAGCTCTGCGCTTGAGTCCCAGCAGGGCTGAATAAGAAGTTAGCCATCAGCAACCATTATTTAGGCACAAAATGATAACGCTGCTTTCCATGTGCACTATTACAAAGTTATACCCCAATGCTGAGGTCCATACCGATTTTTAAAGGCCCTCAGAGTTGTAAAGAAGGAGAGGGCCTTTAACGAGCTGAATAGCCCGAGGCAGTAGGTCTATAATGCTCTGAACTGGGGTTATTTGTTCGAACTACAGGTAAGAGAAATTTTAACAACTGGTATAGCCCGAGTTAGAAGGACTATATTGTTATTAGACAGAAGGGCTATAATGCTATTAGAACATTCCACCCACTGAGTGTAGAATGGAAAAATCAAAAAACGCAAGCACTGGAATGTTAGAGCAGAAGGTCTTTGCCAGCTAATGCAATTAAAGTGGCATTGCTATAAATAATCTCTTTAGTAATTGCTATATCTATAACTGTGGAAAGGGTTTTTAACAACTAGTTTAGCAAGCACTCTCTGTCTCAAGAGAGAGAGACTATAATGTTTTATTATTGTTTTCTGAAACCATGACTGTCAATTCTACTCCGGAAGTGTTATTTTAATCCGTTTAATTTGGCCAGAGAAAACCAACTTCTATCTTGCTTGAAAAAAATGCAAGGCAATGAAATGGCAGCTTCCTAAAAATATCATTGTGTGGCCTGTTAAATGTGTTAGCATGATGGCACTGATGAGAGCGTTACAGACACATTCTGCAATTGCTGCCGGCATCACTCACCTGCTCCTTTCACGAGGCGCGGCCCAGGATGTGCCGCGCGCCGCTGGTGTCGCGTGTCATCTGCCAGCGGCAGGACTTCCGATCAGCCTAACTGACCCCAAAAAAGCAATTGCACTCAGACTCTTCCACACCTCCTCCGCCAGGCTCGCGTCTCAATCAGAGGGTGCAAAGTGACTCGTAAGTCGAACAAACACCTTCTCGCGAGCCACGGAGGCCTTCGGATGTCTGGCAGCTGCGGCCTATTAACAGTAGGCCATGGCTGGCTCTTCTGCCCAGCAGCAGGTAAAGACGGTCCCACAGGCTTTTTTTTGTTTGTTTGGAAAGATATTTGTCCGCAAAAAAGTTGATATTTGTGGTATGAATTTGGGGAGGCGTGGAGAGTTTTAAGTATAAACCCCGCAAGGCAGGAGGCTGTTTTAAAACACTGCATGTGATCCAATTTCTAATCTAGGTGTTATGACAGGAGGGTTATTTTCAAGGCGAGAATGTAAGTGCGACATCACAATATATGTGAGAGGCCAACATTTTTCCTTGGAGCCTCCCCCCTTCGTTTGTGCTGCAGGGCAGAATTGCTGCATGCCATGGCTGCCTAACCTTGATTTCAGTCATGCCTCTCTTCCACTGCTATACACTCCCTGTCTCCTCGTCTCACTTTTGCAGGTTCTTTTTTCATCCCTGGTTTTTACCTTTGTCACTGTTTTCCTGTCTTTTTTTCCCTCCTCCATCCGCCCTTTTCTGCTTTTCTCTCTCTTCCCTTGGGTCAACGTATGCAGCTCAAACATAATTCAAGGTGTCTATTAATGAGCGTTGGTGCGTGCCCACTTCCTGTACCCACTGGCTGAATTAAGCACTTTGAAACTGGACTGCAATTATGATATGATTAGATGCCAGCCTAGGCAAGACAATTCAGTTTTTTTTCTTTTTTAAATGAGGGGGCGCATCTACACAGCAAACCAGCACAGAAAGATGTATGTCTAGTGTATGTGTCTAGCCCTGTCTAGGGTAGGTTGGTTAATTGAAAATGCACACACAAAATAAGCCACCCTGAATAAATCTCAGATTTATTCAGGATGGCTTCTTTTGTGTGTGCATATTAGGTTTGCAGGCCAGCTCACCCTGAACACCCCATCGCCTCTAGTCCCCTTCCCTATCAAGCTCTAGGTTTCTGTGTGTGGGTGTGGTTAATTGAAAAGCCAGGTCTAGAGCTTCTTGTGGAATTGAGGAAGCGGGAATGTGGTTCTGTTGCGGAGTGGGATACCGTTCCATGGTTTAGGGGTGATGTAAGAGGCCACACTTCTTCCTAAGCGGGTTTTGTGTATCCGTGGGATCTTACTTATTTTTAAACTGTTCTCAAAGTGTCTCGCAGGTATTTTATAAATGTGAATTGAATTTGGAATTGCTTTTACTCACTTGCATAACTCGCTATACTTCCGATCAGCAGGGAAATGGGGGAAGTGAACGGGGCCGCCATGTTGGTTAGCGGACCAGTTATTTTTAGGCCACGCATTATTTAATGGGCGCGCTGACGCGACGGGGCAGCGGATGCATGCAGCAGGCGTGCCGCTGGCGCGACAAAGGCAAGCCTGTCTGCACCAATCTGCGTTCAGAACGGTTTCAGGGCCAGTCCCCCTTGGTCTCTGAAGCAAGAAATACTGCTATAATCAAGGGATGACCTTCTTGCCATGAACCCTAAAGGTGAGAACACTGTATGTCCATGCCGAACACTCATCCAACAAACAGGTAGCAACTTGTCATAACTGCCACCTACATGTTCCCCATATTTCACCCTACCAGGAGGCCTGAACGCAAGAGAGGAGTAATTGAAAAAAGAGCGGAAGCAGCTCCACCGTGCTGTCTACTACTAAACGCTAGATCACTGGTCAAACATTGCACTGAATCTGCATTAGTTATTGAAGAGTATAATATAAAACTGGCGTTTTTCACCAAGTCATGGTCTGATAAGACCTCAGGGCCAGACTTGGCAGAAGCCACACCTCCGGGATTTCAATGCTTCACTTAAGGCAGACCGCTCAGGAGAGGGGGAGGACTGATGGTTATATATCACAACTCCCTACAGTCCTCTTTCCAGACAGCCTCCAACTCGTCCTGTGAAGCACTTTACTTTAGTTTTTACACTACTCATCATGACTCTTTCAAGCGCATCCTTCTGTAGCGACCTCCAGGTCCAAGAGGGGGCTTCCTAGAGCCCATCGGGACCCTGTGAGACGATGGGCTTTGCTCCGACTCATTTACAATCCTTGGAGACTTTAACTTCCATTTGGAAGCACTCACTGACCCCAACACAATTAGACTAAGGGAGGTGATGAATAGCGGAGAACTAAGGCAACTTGTAGAAGGCCCAACTCACGTAGCAGGGCACACCTTAGACTTTATTTGTTTCCAAAAACTCTTATATGACCTGCACTGAGGTGTTACTTCTTGCCCGAAGACCACACCACTATTCAGTTTGAGTTGACACCTCCTAACCCCCTTCACTGCAAGGAAGAACACAAAAAGGAGTTAGAAACAAGAGCCTGGAATGAAATCAAAGGCTCTAAGTTAGGAGATCTACTTAGGGCGATGGCCTGCCCTCTCCCCCCAGCAGTAGAGGATGCCACAACCGCTTACACAGAGTGGATATATACAGTGTGCAACAAAGTAGCCCAGGTGAAACTATGGACGCCCAAGCACGCTCAGCCATCAGCCCCCTGGATTCCGGATGAATTTGAAGCGCGTAGAGCGCATATGGAGAAGAGGCCATAGTAACATTGATAAAGAGTCCTACAGGCAGAGCCTTACTCTTTACAAAAAACTACTATTCAATACCAAAAGGATGTTTTTCACAGAGCAAATCATACAGGCGGAATCCTTATCCAAAGAACTCTTTAAGACAGTAACTAAACTGACTTCCCCCAGTATTCCTAACATTCAGAGTAGGCCTGAACTATGTGAGGTAATAGCCACCCTCTTTCCTAAGAAGGTGGAAGTCATATTTTCCTTGTTTAAGCTCCTCCAGATAGTGGAGACAGGTTTTTCAGCCACTCTGGCAAATAGTACTATTGAATCTCGACCAATTCTAGACAGATTTGCACGATTGGAAGAGCGGGATACTATTATTCTCTTGGCCTCTATCAGGTCGAGATCACCATATGATCCTTGCCCAGTGTCCATGATCAAATGAGTATCAGAGGTTGTTGGCACGTCACTCACCCTTTATTCAACACGATGTTTGAGTCTGGGAAGTTTCCCAAGAGTTGAAAAATTGCGTCCATTCTTCCGCTTTTTAAAAAACAAAATCTTGATCCTAAGGACCCTAATAATTACCAACCAATCTCTCGTCTCACCCTTGCCAGCAAAAATGGTAAAAAAAATCATGAATATCCAACTCAGTGCGTTCACCCAAGCAAATAACATATTAGATTCCACTCAATATAGATTCAGGTCAGAACATAGCACAGAGTTGGCCTTGATAAAATCCACAGAGGAAATACGAGAGGCTCTGGACCAAGGAGGCAATGCAGCACTAATTATGTTAGATCTCCCTGCGGCCTTCGATATGGTCCATCATGACGTATTGATGTGCCGTTTATCAGAAGGAGAGGTCCAAAGTAATGCGTGGAACCTCCTGAAATCTTTCCTCACAGAAAGAATTCAAATGGTGGACTTAGATAAAGTCCGCTCAAAACCTTTCTCCCTTCTGTGTGGAGTACAAGCAGGGTTCTTCCCTTAGTCCCACACTTTTTAATGTCTATATGACACAGCTGGCGGCCTTGATTAGATCCTTTTGTTTCCAGCTGACATCATACGCAGGTGACACACAAACAGTGATGTCATTATGGCCTGGGTAAGAGGCCGAGAAAGGTAAAAGGTTTTATGACTGCATGAAAGCGGTCAGGCTGTGGATGACAACAAACTGTTTGAAGGTAAACTCAAGCAAAACGGAGGTCCTTATCTTTGGCAATAATGCTAACTTTTGGACGCCAGACTGCTGGCCAGAAGAATTAGGGACTCTCCCTGAGCCAACTAGGAAAGCAAAAAACCTGGGGGTCTTAGTTGACAACAGACTCACCTTCGGAGACCAGGTAAACGCAGTTGCCTCTGCTAGCTTTCACCTTCTTAAAATGAGAAGGAAAATAATGCAATTTTTACCGGCAGACAGCCATAGGACAGTGATAACATCTCCTATCCTGTCGCATCTGGACTTTTGTAATAGTCTATATCTAAATATCCAAAGGAAACACATAAACAGGCTCCAACTTGTACAAAATGCGGCAGCCAGATTGCTGACTGGGACGCCTAAGTTTGTCTCTGTCAAAAAAGAAATGAAATGGCTACATTGGCTCCCAATCAAACAACGGATCCAATTCAAATACCTATGCACAGTACTCAAGGCCCTACAAGGTGAAGGCCCAGAACATATGAAACGGTGTTTTCAGTGGTACGTCCCCAGAGAGCCCTTCGCTCCTCGGGAGCAAAAGGAGTGATCATACCCCCAGTTAAAAAAGCCAACTGGGGTGGTAGAAATTTCATCACAAGTGCAGCAGGGCCTGGAATGAGCTCCCTTTCCATCTCAGGAGCACCACCAAGCTCTTGACATTTAGGAAAGGACTGAAAACCTGGCTTTTCACCATATAGGTCATCACACGCCTCGGCAATTGGTAGGTAGCAGTCAGCACTAGGACACCCTTAGGTAACCGTTGTGCTTAAGAAATTAAATGAACATAACATAACATTACATAGAAAACCCTCATTACACACAGTTATGTTACTTAAGAGTACATTGGGTTGCCGTCCTTGCATGAGACCTCGGCAAGAACACTTTATCACATGAGATCAGGAAGCCATCTTAGATGTGGTCAGCTACCGTAATGTCAACCATTGCTTGGTTTCTCTTTTGTCCTCTGACATCAGCCTACCTGCAAAACAGCTCCAGTCACTGGACTTTTTAGTCTTCTGGTCTCATTGGGTTTTTCTGCATCAGAATCCATCCACAAAAAAGAGACTACGATTACTCATTTAGTACAGCTGCCTTGCATCCTATAAAAGAAAAACAAGGTTAATGACACATGTTTAATAAAAGATTTGATAGCTGAAGAATTTTGAGAATTTACTGATCAACAAAAAAGTAGTAGAGAAAGTATATAGAGGATAACATCTGTTATGAGCCCCATTGTACCCCAATAGAGGCCGAGGTAGCTACACAGCCTTTTACCAACATTCGTCCTACCTTGCTCTGTATAACGGGTCTAGCACTGACCTTCTCCCTAGTTATTGGCTGAAAGAATGTCAATCAGTTTCCTCTGAAACTGGCCTCATTTACTATTCAAGAGGATTCCTAGTATCATATCTTAATCCCCTGCCCAGGACATACACAGCATGATTACCATCTTCTGTATAATAACTGTACAAAAGTCACTGCTAACATCTTCCTTGGACGAAAGGTCCACTATACATAAGGGCAAGCCATTACATATCTAGAAGCTTACACGCTGACACTAGACACTGAGGTCCCGGCCTGCAGAAGCACCAGCACGCAGTGGTCTGACATCCTTTGCTGGGTGTCTAACTCGGGAACAAGATGGGGTCCTTTGTTCTTTCCCATTAGGTAATGGGGTTGGCTGTTTCCTAGGGGGATTCTTGGCTTTACACCCACATACATGCTAGGTACACGTAGGCACACTTAGATAGGGTTTTCAACGTAGGAGTACAAGATGGGGTCCTTTGTTCTTTCCCATTAGGTAATGGGGTTGGCTGTTTCCTAGGAGGATTCTTGCCTTTACACCCACATACATGCTAGGTACACGTAGGCACACTTAGATAGGGTTTGCAACGTAGGAGTACGCTTGATTTCTGCCATGTATCGATATGCCTGCATATGTTTACTGTTCTAGCACCATGGTAGAATTCTACCTTTTATTTACTCTATTGGTGCTTGTAATCTTATATATCTGTTTCTGTCTTATTATTGTCGCAGCAAACATGTTTTATACTAGAATGACGTGTTCAATAAATACTTATTGAAAACGTCCCCATCGTTTATTCTGTGTATCTGTCTGAGACTGAATGAGTATGCGTGACTGAGCGAAAAGTACTGAACTGTTTCCACGATCCCTCAAGGATCAAGGGTTCTCATGTTTGATAGTTGCCAGAAACTATTTGCTCCGTGGTACAGTTAGGGGTGTTATGGTGGCACTGTGAGCTAGCTGGTCTAAAGGCTAACATATCCTTTGTGGGTGTCTGGAATCAGTATGGACACCAATCCCTTCAATTATGTTGTCTAAACAGATCCTATGTATTATTAGGAACTACATGACGGGGCCGCCAACGTTGTTATGGTTCTTATTCAATGGTCAGATCTGAGTAGTTCAGTAATGCTTTCTCAGAGACCCCTACTCACATGTATCCAGAGACGTCTGGAGTGGGAAGGCAAAAATCTGCTGCAGTTGAGTATGTATCTCCTATGTAGTGGCTGTAGGTTTGTTCAAGCTTGAAGGATTAGAATTCCCTACATTGTGCATAAACCTTATCTTTTTGTAAATACTTCCTCTCATAATCTCTCAAACTGGAGACGCTGGTATGCGTGTTACTAGTGGTACTAGTGCAGAGTAAGCTGAGCAGGAAGGTGCTCTTAACATTTCAGAAGATTTCAGACATGCACTTACTATGAAATTATTAGATTATGGAGTCACATCATTGGGTGGGACCATAACCTTCGTGTTTGAGGCACATGAGGGATTCAGAACAGAGTTATTATTTTCTTGCATTAAAAACCCACCTGCAGCTGCAAATACACATATGTTTCATACTTAAACACTAGAGGAACCACCAGAATATTCTCCTTACGAGGACCTAGAAGTCCCGTAACTTACCAAGAACATATAAATTTGTTTATAGGTGCCCTACCCCATACCACAGATAAATTGTGACTTGGTTAGCAGAGACGGTGCGACTTGGCTGGCCCAAACTGCTTACACACCACATCCAGAGATTGATACATTGCCAGCAGCAGAGTTACGTCCACCCTCACAGAAAAAAAAGTAAAACTATACAGAAATCTGACAAAGTTCATAATGCAAACACTCACAATTCAACCTTGAAGTGTCACTAAAGATAGTCAACCGCAAGGAACTGCAACAAAAATCACCCCACAAGCGTTGAAAGTGATTATGGGAAGAATCCCTACTAGACTTGAGCAAATTCCATTCTGGATAGCATAGGAAATAGCCCATCTTGAGGCAGTATTTCCACATACTGGCCAGAAAAAACAGCACAGAATACTGACTATGTGCTTGCCAATGGGAATAGCTCCCCCGATAGAGGATTGTACCACTTGGGATACAGTTTTCACTGCCGTTTACACCAGAACTCATGGTACCCCCTCAATAGCAGTTCTACCAGAGGTATTGAAACAAATACAGAATTAGGACGGTGCAGAACGTGCCCTGTACTTGGGGACGAAATTGATAGTCAATTTTGTCCAGGTATCAACAATAATGTTAGCCAACATAAAAGGGGAGGCAGCAGCGGTGGCTATACTCAAAAGCTTGAGATAATGCATTCTTGCACAACAGGAGCGAGAACTACCCAAGTTTATCAAGGATACCTATGCTTCGCTGGGTACAGATAACTTGGGAGCTAGACCTGTGAAATCTCAATTGACGAGTAATCCAGAAAAAGACAACTCAAAGCAAGCACCCGATTCTTCTAAAAAGAAATGGGATAACAAACAATCAATCAAAAAATAATAAGCAGAATGCATCACAATTGCTTGGTGGGTCTCCTCAACAGGAGCCCTCTGATAGAAAATATAATCTTAGGAACAGTGATAATATAAAAAAAAAACTGTCATGTTCGATAGTTGCTAGAAACTATTTGCTCCTTGGTAAGATTATGGGGTTTATGGTGCACTGTGAGCTAGCTGGTCTAAAGGCTTACATATCCATTGGGGGTGTCTGGAATCTGCCTGGACACAAATCCCACAGTTTATGTTGTCTAAACGTGCAGATAATATGTATTATTAGGAACTACACAACAATTCTTCTGTAGTTGTAAAATTAACTGTGTATATAAAAAAACAATTAAACAGAACTGAGACTTTAGATGATAATGAATTAAATATCTGTTGTATCAATTTTAATATTTCAAAATGTACAAATGTCCTGTGAAAATTATTTTTGATAATTGGTGTTTGTAATGATGTACAGAGTCCTAACCGATGGACTAATGCTTAGAATTGTCAATATTGCTTTGAATAATACTGTTACATTTTCATGTAGGAAGCCATTATGTTACAAATTGATACAGTTTCTGATGTTATTCTCAACTTGCTCCTGCTCATTACCCTCTCCAAATCAGTGACCCACTGCAAACCATCTCTCCCCTTGTGAACAACATCAATGGATTAGTAACAATATTGTTAGGAAGTGTGTATTGTGAATGACACTTCCATTGCATAACCAAAGTATCATTTTCAAGGATTTCATCTGGAAGTGCTATTGTAGACGTGCAAATTCTATAAGCCATTGTTTAAGAAATATTTTATTTTGTGGTATACATTTCCAACGTACAGTTGCTGACCTTAAAACATGGGTTAGTACTAAAGATTTAGAATATTACATTGTTGTTTCTAATTTGTCAAGGCAACCCTAAGCATGATCATACCATGCTGAATTTGCAGAATCTATTAATAGCCTGTATGAATATTTTATAAAAAACCGTAGGTCCTGGGATCTGTGGACTTTCACTTTTTATCATGGTGCTCACGCTTGGCAATCTTATTTTTTTCCTCTTGGGTGACTTTCCATTTTCCTTCCAGGACTCTCTTCATTTACCCTGAGAATTGCTAATGGGATGCTGTCAGTACTCTTTGTGAGTTTGACACTTAAAATTCTTGCTTAGATTTTGCTTGTCTAAGGATTACCAGGCATTATGTATTTGTATTTCTGTATTTGGGATTTCGTGGTATATCATACATTTTTCTCTGTAATAAACTCACTTTTTGGTTATTTTTGGACTCAGTCCTTTATGCTTCCAATATTTTATTCTATTTAACTGCTAAATTGCATTTTTCTGATGAGAACTGTAGTCTCTAACTGGTGTTTGGACAAAACATCAAGGACAAAAATATTGTGAAGGTAAGTTTCTATGGGAAAATAAAGTTTTACTATACTTAAGTCTACACCTACCTACCTTGAAGATATATATATATCACCCACACGTATGTGCAACACAATTTTGTGCACAAACATTAGGACATTAACCATTTCTTTATTTCCAGTAACTGTCCATAAGATTGATTGAGCCCCTCACCAGATGTGTAAAGATTTCAATGTACTTGATTAATTACTGGCAATTTTCACCTCAAAAGCATATAATGTGACAATGCATTCAATACTTTAGTTTACACGCCTTGCATTCCTATTTAAAATATCGTGATGATTTAAAACATTTTTTGTTTTCACTGTATGCACTCAAAGACATGAATTGCCAATATTTCTTTTATTTCTATGCACGCTGCGTCGTGCATTCCACGTCACTTTAAATATGTGGGAAATTCTTGGATGGTCATGTGACCAAGATCTCAGTCGAGATCGAAATGCGTCTTCCCTGTCTGTTTGAATAAACCCGCAAAACTTTTTACCTGCATACTGGTGTGGCTCGTCATTTCTGCACGGATCGGCAGGAATTCCCGTGGAATGTGGTAGCAGTGGCGTCCACTTCACGAGCCCAGGCTCGCCTGGAAGGGAGGTGCTTCTTTCGCCGAACCCGACATTTGGACTCCTAGAGAGCACGCCCACCGGCAGTAACTCTGAAGAACCTCTGCGCTGAAAGGAGCGGCTGCTCCGCACGACATGGACACATTCGACCGGGAGCTGGAGAGAGCGAGCGATTAACGCGGTGAGAGGATTTGTTATCCAACTTTCCCGATTTATTTTTTTTATTTGTTAGATTTATATTGCGCATGGCTGCCCCAGCGACGGGGCGTCCCAGCGCGAACCAACAACTCCTAAACCAGAAACCGCAACAAACAGCCTTAAGCCGGGAAGAACCAGGTCTTAATGGCTTTCTGGAACGCAAGATGGTTTTGAATTATTCTGATAGACCCGGGGAGAGAATTCCAGAGTTGCGCAGCCAGGCAACGGAAGGAACGGCCACCCGCTCTGGCTCTCCAGACGCGCGGGGTGCATGCCAGCGCTAAGGTGGCAGATCTTAAAGGACATCGGGGTGCATTAGACTGCAGCAAACCCCTCAAACCAGCCGGTGCCTGCGGTGATAGGATCTTTTGTGCCAAGCAAAGCGTCTTAAATTGAATTTGCTTTACTACCAGCAACCAGTGAAGCCTCTGCAGGTCGTGGGAAACCGAACAGGTATAGGGGAGGGCCAGCAACATGCGAGCAGCGGCGTTCTGTGCCCTCTGCAGACGCTTAACACTAGCTTTGTTCGCGCCTAGACATAGGCAGTTCTCATAATCTAGTCTTGACAAGATGGTCGCCTGTAAAATGAGTTGGCGGACTTTCGGGGGTAAGAAGCCCAATAACGGTTTCAAACCCCTCAAAACGCCAAAGCACATTCCGGCCACGGCTTTGGATTTGGCGTCGAAAGTTAATTCACTGTCAAACCAGATGCCCAGGTTTTTCACTGTCTCCTTAGGCAATGGGGCAGGTTTCAACTGGTCAGGCCAGTAACTCTCAGACCACATCCCCCTATCTTTTCCGAACAGCAGGATTTCGGACTTGCCTGCGTTCAAATGCAAGCAGTTTGCTGCCATCCAGTCCGCTATCACCGCGAGATCCTCCTTAAACTTCAGCAGATTAATACATTTTTTGGGGAGAAAGCGATCACCAACTGAGTGTCATCAGCGTAAGATACCAGTGCCAGGCCCCTATTCCTCGCCAACGTCGCCAGAGGCTGGACATAGATGTTAAACAATAGGGGACTTAACACTGATCCCTGCGGTACACCCTGGCGCAAAGCAAACTCCTGTGACTGAAACGGTGGAACATGGACTTGGAAGGACCTTTTTGCCAAAAAAGATCAGAGCCACTCCAAGGCCAGACCTCTAATACCGATTTCCTGAAGGCGTTGCAAGAGAATTGCGTGAGAGACAGTGTCGAAAGCGGCACTTGGGTCCAACAGGACTAAGGCCGCTGAGTCTCCAACATCCAGGTTAGCCCGGATGGTCTCCGTGACCACCAATAACGCAGACTCAGTGCTGTGCCGGGCCCTGAAGCCATGTTGGGACGAGTCAAAGATGTCATTTTGCTCTACAAACCTGGAGAGTATGGCATTCACATGTGATTCGGTTACTTTGGCCAGGAAAGGCAGTTGGGAAATTGGGTGGAAGTTGGCAGGCTCGGTGGGGTCCAGCGAGGGTTTCTTAAGCAAAGGAATGACCTTGGCATGTTTCCAAGCCCTAGGGACACACGCTGAAGTCAAGGAAAGGTTGACCAGGTTAAAATTCAGCGGAGCAAGACACGAATGGAATTGGCGGAAGTGAGTAGGCGAATTGCCCAAGACACGCCCGCTCTCCTATCCGGTGCCCTGGTGAAATTGAACTTTACGCTCATGTACGGTGACGTACTCGAGCGCATCAAAGTGAAACCAGAGCCCGCCTGTGAGATTACTTCACGGTGCGGTTTGCAGGAACATTTCCAACGAATAAGCGGAGTTTAATCATGGCAGCAGAATGGATTAAGGGGAGAGAAGCATCCGCGAACCTTATTTTCAAAAAGAAAAATGTCGAGAGTAACGGGAACATTTGCAGCCAGCAGGCAACAGCACCAGAAATCTTAAGTGTAAAACAATTGGGAAATCAACCTGAGAGGCTGAGAAAGAAAGAGACCAGCCATTGATGGGAGGCTAACTCTTTGCAAAATTATCTAGAGGTTGGCAGGATCCCACGTGGTCTGAACATTTTCATTATCCCTACCCTGAACTGCCCCAAACCACAACTACTTAAGGACTGGACTGAGAACACCAACACATGTTCCAGGAACATGTTGCATATGTTAATCAAAAATGCGTGGGAGGAGCATAAAGAACTAACTGAGCAAATCGAAGGCCTGTTGGTGGAATTTTCCAAATGCTCAGACCAGAATGAAGTCAAAAACACATTGAAACTGGTTGATGATAGGATCAAAATCTTTGAGAAAGGGGTGATTGAAAGGAAAGAAAGAAAATTTTCCAGTGATGAAAGAGATTATAAAAGTGGCAGAAAACTAACTTTTGCACGCAAATTTGACAAAATCAGAGCTCACATGGCCAAAGACAAAGCATTGGGGATCGTGAACAAAGGTATTAGTGACTCCACAACATATGTCAGTTCCGACGTAGAATCTATTGACAGTGCTGCCTCTAATCAGGGGGAACTTTCTTCTTTTTGCGAGGAGGTACGTCTCATGCAGATGAACCAAGAACAATCATACAGGGGAAAACCAAGGGGTAAAGGAAGAGGTGCCAACACAAGAGCAAGAAGAGACGGTGCAGGAGAAGAAAGAAGCAGCAACACTGGCATGGGAACGAGAAGCCAGGATCCCAAGAAGAAATAATGGCTGACAACACCCACCAGCTCACGGTAATGAACCTTTCCTGTAGACCTAACACAACCGCAGAAGAAGAGGTTTTGCAATTTGGCTTATCTGTTTGTCCAGATAATAATGTAGACTATGCTAATACTCGAGTTGACCTATACAAATTTGTACGTAAGGTGAAATTGTATAAACTACACAGTTCATGAATGAACACCACTACTAGCAATGTCACTGCACAAACCTCCAATGTAGGTACTGCATCAACACTAGCAATAGCCGATATACCTGCTGTAGTAGACATGCAGGATCTTCTAGACCAAAACACGACATTCACCCTTGCACCAGATTCACTCCACCCAGAGGGAGATAACATCACACGCCATTCTTTAGGATTGCCCGCTGAAAGGATGGGTCTGACACATTTCAGAGCTCCCTCTAGGTATGTACCTCAGACACCCAAAGACAACGTAGACCTATTCCACAAGACTGTCAGCAATGACATACTGAAACTCATGGATACCAGTCCTAAGAACAGAAACATGAAGCAAGAACACTGGGATGCCATCTCCGGCTTGCAAAAAGATGACAGCATTGTCATCAAATCTTTGGACAAGGCGGGTAACATTGTGGTAATAGATAGGGAGAAATACATACAAGAGGCAAACAGGCAACTCAACAACACTATCTCCTATGAGAGGGTTGGCAAACGCTACCTCATTAATCTCCAGACCAGATACCACAGTCATCTTCAGGACTGGTCTGACAAAAAACTCATTTCTTGAGATGAAAGAAAATTCCTACTCAATGAGACCCCGACCACACCGACATTTTACATACTCCCTAAAGTGCACAAAGATGCCATCAACCCCCCAGGATGCCCAATCATATCCTCCAAGAATAGCTTACTTGAGAAAACATCAGAATACGTTGACCACTTCCTCTTCCCCTACGTTGGAGACCTCAACTCATACCTCAGAGACACAAAGGACTTTCTGCAAAAAATACACAACATACATTGGGAAAACGATTATTGGATGGTATCTTTAGATGTAGAGTCTCTATACGAGCATTAGACACTCAGATGGTCTCAGAGCATGTCAGCATTTTCTCAGAGCAAGAGATATCCAACTGCTTGAACACACACGTATGTTACTTCAAATGATTGAGATCTGCCTTACTGAGAATGTTTTTATGTTCAATGGGAGGTGTTACAAACAACTGCAGGGCACTTCTATGGGTACCTGCTTCGCCCTCAGCTACGCTAATTTGGCGGTTGGCTGGTGGGAGGAGCAGGTACTCTGGAGTGAATAGCTAGAGCCATTGGTCCAGTAACATCGGACTGTGGCTCAGATACATCGACAATATTTTCTTTGTGTGGGAGGGCAATGAAAGTGATCTTCTAATATTTGTGAAGCACCTCAACACCAATTCCATGAACCTGAAATTTACTATACAACACAAAAAATACAGCATTGACTTTCTTGACATCAGGCTGACTATTGAGGCGGGGAAACTCACGACTGACCTTTACAGAAAGAAAACAGCAGGCAATTCGATATTGCTTTCAGCTAGCTGCCATCCACCAAACTTTAGATGGAGTGTTCCCTATAGTGAGTTTCCAGGCGCTAAAAGAAAATGTAACACAGAGGTTACGTACCAAAAAACCAAACAGGACATGATGAATAGATTCAGAAACAGAGGTTACCCTGTCAAAATGTTATAGAAAGGGGCAACCAAAGCTGATTCTATCAGCCACCTTGGTGCCCTATACTCACCACCTAGACTCACAAATACAGTGAATAACTCAGAGACACATGTCAGGTTTATTACCACCTACAGCACACAAGCAAAGAAGCTTAGGAACATCCTTAAGAAAAGATGGCACATCCTAACACAGGACCCCCTCCTGAAAGACAAGTTGGGCCAATCACCTTCAGTGACATATAGGAAACCTACCTCACTTAAAGACATCGTGGTCAATAGTCATTTGCAACCCAACACCCAAAAAACTTGGTTAGATCAGAAAGGAGGTTCCTACAAATGCAACAAATGCAAGGCCTGTAGTCACAGTAGCAATATGAGTGAAGTGTCACTGAGGAGAGCAAGAATGAATGGCGCATCACCAAACCCATTAACTGCAATACTGACTTTGTAGTCTATGCTGTCACTTGTCCGTGCGGCAAGTGGTATGTAGGTTCTACAACCTTTCCAGTAAAAAAAAAGAGAATCCTTGAGCACTGGAGAGCGGTGACTAACCGTGATTTCAGTGATAGCACCCCCAGGCACTTCAGTGAAACACACGAGGGAGATTGGACGAAGGGTAAATACTTTGGCCTGGCCACTATACCCAGAAACCCAAGGGGAGGCATCAGAGTACAAGCTCTACACAGACTAGAATCCAGACTGATACTGCTGGCTGGCAGTATGTACCCTAACGGCATGAATAATGATGAAGAATTATATGTACACTTATAATTGATGAGTTTGCTTCTCAACCACCAGAAATGAATTTCCATTTGACTATTAACAGAGCTTGTACTGTTAATTTTTAATTCACTTTGCCTACTTTTTATGTCAATCTATATGTGTATCCAAATGCATTGTAGAACTGAACCTTCCGTCTGGGGATGAACTACACATGGACCTTGTGATATCTATTATGTATTTGAATTTGTCCTGATTAGAGAACTGGGTGGAACCTTAATATGCAATAGGTGACTTTAGACGGGGATGTTGATATTAACATGTTGCAAACTCTGAACCTTGCTGGTTACTGATCTGCTTTGCCTTTATTTTTTGACAGACCACAACCTTGACCCGGTTGGAAGTATAATCACTATGCTAAATCATAAGCGCACATGAGAACCAGCCTGTTCCTTCTGAACTGCCGTCTCTACTATAGATTCATTTCTGTGACGTTATATGGCGAATTTCTCACCTGTACCCCACACTGATACCATCATAACTTCCTGATTCACCTACTTTTCAAATACCAACAGCACTGCACCTTACGGTAGACTAAGGTACTTTACCTTGATTCACCCACACGTATGTGCACCACAATATTGTGCACAAACATTGGGACATTAACCATTTCTTTATTTCCAGTAACTGTCCATAAGATTGATTGAGCCCCTCACAAGATGTGTAAAGATTTCAATGTACTTGATTAATTACTGGCAATTTTCACCGCAAAAGCATATAATGTGACAATGCATTCAATACTTTCGTTTACACGCCTTGCATTCCTATTTAAAATATCGTGATGATTTAAAAAAAATTTTGTTTTCACTGTATTCACTCAATGACATGAATTGGCAATATTTCTTTTATTTCGATGCACGCTGCGTCGTGCATTCCACTGTCACTTTAAATATGTGGGAAATTCTCGAATGGTCATGTGACCAAGATCTCAGTCGAGATCGAAACGCGTCTTCGCCGTCTGTTTGAATAAACCCGCAAAACTTTTTACCTGCATGCTGGTGTGGCTTGTCATTTCTGCATGGACCGGCAGGAATTCCCGTGGAATATATCTATATATATATATATATCACAAAACAAAACCCTTTCAGGCATAGAGTGACGCATAAATTATGCAAAAAAGAAGGAGAGAACTCTGGGTAGGTCTCAGTTTAGGTGGAAAGCAGCTCCTGTTAGAGCACTCTCAACACCAGCGACACTCTAGATCTGATCACCTCAAATGTCTGTTTTTCTATCAAAGTTTTTAAGCATAGGATTAGCACAGTGCTATCCACGCCGAGATAGAAAATGACAAAGTCTTTTGCCATTTAAACAGCAAAGTCTTTAAGCATAGGACTAGTACAGTGCAGTCCTTGCCGAGCTGTAAAATAACAAAAGCCATTTATCACTCCAGGCACAATATTACAGCTTTGAATTGGTAAAATACCAATTCAAGCCAACCTGAAATGAGTAAAAGCAACCCCTGACACAGTGTTTCGCTCTAATTAGAGACACAAGGGTGCACCCAGTATTAAGTCAAAACAAAACCCTTTCAGGCATAGAGTGACGCATAAATTATGCAAAAAAGAAGGAGAGAACTCTGACAAAGTCTTTTGCCATTTAAACAGCAAAGTCTACTGTTATTTTACAGCTCGGCAAGGACTGCACTGTACTAGTCCTATGCTTAAAGACTTTGCTGTTTAAATGGCAAAAGACTTTGTCATTTTCTATCTCGGCGTGGATAGCACTGTGCTAATCCTATGCTTAAAAACTTTGATAGAAAAACAGACATTTGAGGTGAGCAGATCTAGAGTGTCGCTGGTGTTGAGAGTGCTCTAACAGGAGCTGCTTTCCACCTAAACTGAGACCTACCCAGAGTTCGCTACTTCTTTTTTGTGTATATATATATATATATACATGTTCAAGATAGGATGATGTAGGGTTAAGGATAGTAAATATCTATACTTACCTAATTGCACTTACCTGCTTGATATTTTGGTCCTTGATATTTTTGACACTTTATTCTGTCCACTTGATATTTTTGTCTTTGATATTCTGTCAGACATCCCTATAACTGCTAGTTCAGATGGAGAGACTGGAGCAGAAATATTAAGGCAAAAATTGGGGTGTAAAAATATTGAGATTCAAGTATTTACTAAGGTTCAGCTCCCACAAGAATTTGGTAGCAGAGGGTTGTATGCATTAGAGCACCTCCTCTTTGAGCGGTCCCCAAAAGATTTTGAAAAAATTGTTCCTATTGTTGCCTTGATCAAAGGAGAAAGGGGTTTGGAGCTTCACTAGCTTCCCAATGCTAGATCCTCCTGCGGGGTGACAAGCTGTATTGCTGTGCGGTCCTGAATGAACTTTGAGCGTAAGTATGAATAGGGAGAACTTGATTGCATGAGTTAATGTTTTCATGACGATGGATTTCTGTTTTTTTGGTGAGCTGTTTATCAGGAGCAGGGAGACATCTAAGGTTGTCCTAATGTTCAAACCATAGCATAGGAAAATCGAATAAAGTTGCCAATTTCTACTATGAGAAGGTGGAAAACTACTGGAGTCAATGACCTGGAATTCCAGAATGTTCTGTGGGTTTCATTGGTGTTTACACTTTAGCCTTTAGGGCAGATGTTCTTAGACTTGGAGGGGTACAGACCTCTCTGTTTTTTTTCTCTTTGTGTGGCTTTATGTAATGCCTTGCCTTGATTTTTAGAACGTCTACTGACATCTCCACTATGCTAACACCTACCTGCATTCCCTGATTTAACTAGTTTTCCCCAGTGTTCCCCACTTTAGATTAGGACTCATTTGGGCGACTTTAGATTTATTCATGCACAGACAGGAGCACCGAAACCTGTACACAGATCATCAAATGCTACTTCTTATCTTCTGTATTACTACAACTGAGTTCTTGTATGCTTAATGCTACTATGACTTTATTTCATTCGATGCTTTGGCATACCCGTGGTGATTTTGTATCGCTACAATATGTGATTAATATACATCAGTTTGGCCCTTAATTTGCAATTAAACTCATTTATTTTTACTTAATATTCCTGGTCCTTAATGTATGGCCAAATAGGCTACACTGTAAATTGAATTGTTGGATTGATGTTAACTCCCCTTTACCTCTCAGGTAACTAACACAGATTCATCCTAGGATAACTGGTAAAATCGGCCCAGTGCTCTATCAGATGGTAGCAGAACTTACTGGAGTAGGGGGAGTTAGAATATCCCATTCTTGATTAGTTCAGACCCAGCCCCAGTCACTAGAGACCATGTTTTGGTATGTATTGCGGATCAGCGGAGTTGCAGCAGTTCAGGAGCGAGGTGTAACAGCGGAAGGGTGAGTGTTAGTAGGGTCACTCATTGCAGTGGCTTACGCTTAGCTGCAGTGTTTTTGTGGAGATTGTGTGGTGTTTTGCAGAGATGTTTTGACTGTCGTGTGAGTGTGTCATTTAATGCAGAGAAGTTGAAGGTGTTATTGGGTCTGATGTGGCCAAAGATCATAGGGGGGTATTTGTCAAGGCCTGCCATAGGAGTGACTTATAGGTTACTATGTGTCTATATATAAAGGTAGATATAGGTAAACTATATCTAAGTAAGAGGTCCTTACACCACCTTACCCAGGCTGCAAGTGCAGACCGTTGGTGTCAGTTTGAAAGGCTAACCAGGGGTGGCACAATACATGCTTCAGCCCCTGGTAGGCATCTGGAGTACCTAAGCCCTGGATACCTAAGGTATCACATACAGGGACTCATAAGGGTAACCCAGTAACCAAGCTGGTATGTACCTAAAGTACATGGTATCAATTTAGAGAGAGAACAGCTAGGCTGTGGGCCTGATTAGCAGGGCCACAGATATAATACAAGTCGAAAAACCAGTGAAGCACATCAAAAAGTGGGGGTAACCATAGGAAGCAGACCCTACTCTCCTACATAACCCCCCCCCCCATGCAGGGACATTAAACTAACTTCATGTTCTAAGTGGCAATATCTGGAGAGTCCATCTACATTGGCATGGTTACTCCCAGGTCTATTTTCCACTGTATAGTCCATCCCCTGTAGGGAAATGGACCACCTGAGCAGTTTGGGATTTTCACCCTTCATCTGTTTTAGCCACAAGAGGGGCTTATGGTCTGTCTGAACTGCGAAGTGAGTACCAAACAAGTATGGCCTCAGCTTCTTCAGAGCCCAAACCACAGCAAAGGCCTCCCTCTCAATAGCTGACCAATGTTTCTCTCTAGGGGTCAGCCTTCTGCTAATACAAGCTACTGGTTGGTCCTGACCTTCATCATTCAATTGTGATAGCACAGCCCCTACCACCAAGTCAGAAGCATCTGTTTGTACAATGAATTATTTGGAGTAGTTAGGACTTTGCAGAATTGGTGCAGTGCACATGGCCTGCTTCAGGTCATCAAATGCCTTTTGACAGCTGACTGTCCACTGAACTTTCTTAGGCATTCTTTTAGAAGTTAAGTCATTCAGGGGTGTCACTATGGAACCATACCTTTTGACAAATCTCCTACAGTACCCAGTCAGACCCAAGAAAGCTCTGACCTGAGTCTGGGTGGTTGGAGCAAACCTGTCCATTATGGCCTGGATTTTGCTCTGCAATGGTTGAACCTGGCCTCCACCTACACGGTGGTCTAGGTACACAACCTGACTCTGCCCTATCTGGCACTTAGTAGCCTTGATAGCTAGGCCTGCATTTTTCAGGTGGAACAGGTGATCTTCCTAGGTGGAACTAAAGACAGCAATATCATCAAGATACGCTGCACAGCAGTCTTCCAGGCCTGTGAGAACTATATTCACCAACCTTTGAAATGTGGCAGGTGCATTTTTCAGACTAAAGGGCATCACCACATATAGATAATGCTCACTAGGGGTTGAAAATGCTGTTTTTGGCTTTGCATGATCTGCCAGTAGCCAGCTGTTAGATCAAATGTGCTCAGAAATTTGGCAGATGCAAACTTATCATCTGCTCTGGGTATTGGATGGGCATCAGTCTTAGTGACTGCATTGAGACCTCTGTAGTCTACACGAAACCTCATCTCTCTCTTACCACCCTGGGTGTGAGGCGTTGGCACTAGGACTACTGGACTAGCCCAAGGGCTATCTGAAGGTTCAATCACTCCCAATTCCAACATTTTATGGACTTCAGTCCTGATACAGTCCCTGACATGATCAGGTTGCCTGTAAATCTTATTTTTAACAGGCAGACTGTCCCCAGTGTCCACTTCATGAGTGCACCAGGTAGTCTGACTTGGAGTCAGTGAAAACATATGTCTGTATTGCTGTAGAACTTGTCTGCAGTCAGTCTGCTGCTGATCAGTGAGGCTGCCTGCCAAGGCTACTCCATCAACTGATCCATCATCAGGGTTCTGAGAAAGCAGGTCTGGGAGAGGGTCACTCTCTTCCTCCTGTCCTTCATCAGTAGCCATGAGCAAGCCATGAGCAAGCCCATGTCTGCCCTGTCAACATATGGTTTCAGTCTGTTGACATGAAGAACCCCATGGGGGCTCCTGGGAGTTCCAAGATCTACCAAATAGGTAACCTCTCCCTTCTGTTCAACAATAGTGTGGGGTCCACTTCACTTGTCCTGGAGAGCTGCTGGGGCGACAGGCTCCAACACCCACACTTTCTGTCCTGGCTGGTAAACAGTCAGTACAGCCTTTTGGTCATGCCAGGCTTTCTGTAATTCCTGGCTAGCCTCAAGGTTTTTGGTTGCCTTTTTCATGTACTCTGCCATCCGGGAGTGGAGACCAAGTACATAGTCCACAATATTCTGTTTAGGGAGTTTGAGAGGTAACTCCCATCCCTCCTTCACCAGACAAAGTGGTCCTCTAACAGGATGTTCAAACAAAAGTTCAAATGGGCTGTAGCCAACCCCCTTCTGTGGAACCTCCCTGTATGCAAACAAAAGGCTTTTCTGGGAGTCCCATGATCATACCCTTTGAGGTCTTGTTAAATCTTTTAACTAGACCATTGCACTGTGGATGATAGGGTGTAGTGAACTTGTAGTTCACTCCACACTCCTTCCACATTGCAGTTAAGTAAGTTGACATAAAGTTTGCACCTCTGTCAGAAACTACCTCCTTAGGGAAACCCACTCTTGAGAAAACTCCCAAGAGGGCTCTTGCCACAGCAGGTGCTTTAGTGGTTCTAAGGGGAATTGCCTCTGGGTTCCTGGTGGCATGATCCACTATCACCAGGATAAACCTGTGCCCAGATGCATTTTGGGGATCCATTGGTCCAACAATGTCAATCCCTACACGTTCAAAGGGAACCCCCACCACAGGCAGTGGTATAAAGGGGGCCTTTGTAGTGCACCTGATTTGCCACTGGCTTGGCAGGTGACACAGGAGCGACAAAACTCCTTTGTGTCTTCAGACATGTGGGGCCAGTGAAAGTGAGGGACAATTCTGTCCCCAGTCTTGTTCTGGCCCAGGTGTCCTGCTAGGGGAATATCATGAGCTAGTGACAAAAGGAAGCCCATGAATGCTAAAGTTATGACCAACCTCCTGGAAGCACCAGGCTTGGGGTCTCTACTCTCTGAATACAGGAGCCCTTCATCCCAATAGATTCTATGGGTGCCACAAGCATTCCCAGCAGCCTCAGCAGCAGCTTGCTGTCTGAGGGGTTCAAGAGAAGGGCAGTCCAACTGCACCTGACTCAGAACTGCCCTGGAAGGGCCCCCTGTCCCTAAGAACTCAACCTGATCAGGTTCAAGCTCCTCTGGGACAATTCCTTCTTCAGGCTCACAATCAGCTTCCTCGAAAGGCTGATCCTCACTCCGAGTCAGGGGGGGAGGCACAGCCTTAACCCTACTGCTCCTTTACCTGGTAGGCAACTGGTCCATAATTTTAGAATCCAGTGCCTGTTCAGTGTTACACTTTTTGATCTGTGACCTAGTCACTGCAAGGACATGTGCTGAGATTCCTAACATTTCTGCATGAGTCCTAAACTCCACTTCAGACCAGGTTGAAGTCTATAGGTCATTGCCAAGCAAACATTCTACAGGGAGGTCTGAACTTATCACAACCTTCTTAAGGCCAGTTAGCCCTCCCCAGAAGAAATTAACAACTGCCATACTATGTGTGGTAGTGACATTGCTAGCATTGGTCACTTGGTAAGTTTCACCAGGTATCACTTGCCCAGGGTCCATAAAGTCAGGTATCACAATTGTGACACTGACACCTGTGTCCCTATAGGCCTGAGCCTTTTTCTCATTGATTAAAGGAGTTTGTATGTACTTGCCCAGGTTAATGGGACTCACAGAGGGGGTCACATCCATACCCCCATCACGAATCAAAACAGCTTGAGTTGGCACTCTGACTAGGCCAGAGTCCATCTCAGTTCCCAGGGTTAAACCTACTACACCCTTCTGTTGAAAACCACCACTTGGAGCTGAACTAGGGGCTACAGTTGCCTTAGGGGCAATGGTGGCTGGAGCTGTCTCCTTCTTGGTGAAGTCACTAGTCCAGTGAGTATTAGTTTTACAAACTTTGCACCATGGTTTTCTAGGACCTTCTTTCTTTTTGGATTGGGGACCCCAACATTAGAAGCTTTTTGGGGACCTTGTGAAGACTTCTGGTCTTTAGCTTTCTCCCCACCCTTTTGGTCTTGCTTCTTTTGGTCACCACCTTGGTTCCGTACCTTCTGCTTCACCCTGGTTCTGACCCACTTGTCTGCCTTCCTTCCCAATTCTTGGGGAGAGATCAGATCAGAGTCAACCAAGTGCTGATGCAACAACTGGTTCTGACAGTTATTAAGAATCTGTTCTCTCATGATTAGATTATACAATCCTGTATAGTCACACACTTTACTGCCCATCAACCAGCCCCCCAGAGCCTTAGTAGCACAATCGACAAAGTCAGTCCAGTCCTGAGTCTGTGTCTTCTGGGTATCTCTGAACTGCAACCTATACTGTTCAGTGGTTAGGCCAAACCCATCTATTAAAGCACTCTTCAGGACATTGTAATTGTCAGCATCCTCTTCTCTTACAGTGAGGAGCTTATCTCTACCTTTGTCTGCAAAGGAGAGCCACAAGATTGCTGCCCAATGCCCTGTTGGTACCTGCTGTACTTTGCAGGCCCTTTCCTGTGCAGTTATCCATTTGTGGATGTCATCCTCAGTCTGATAGAGAGGGACAATCTTGCTTAGGTTTTATGGTCATAATACATATCCCTACCACTAGGGATATTGCTGCCACCATGGAACTCTAGTCCCATCTTTTTTCTCTCTCTCTTAAGAGCTAGGGTCTCTTTCTCTAAGGCTACTTCTTGTCTCCTTATCCTAAGCTTGGCTTCTCTCATCCTAGCTTCGTGTTCCCTCTTCTCAGGAGAAGTTCTTCTCCTATGAGCAGAGGCAGAGGACCCTAAAGATGACCCAGAATGGTTGGATTCCACTGAAAGTGATCTTTCCCTTCTAGGCACACCTAAACGTCTCCTGGTAGCCCTGTGTTTACCAGGTTGAGTCTACGGACATCATCCTGGTCTGCATCATCCTCATCATCAGAGTTCTGGTGGGGTACCCCTCTAGTATCCTCTTCTGCTGAAGGATACACCCCACTCCCATTACCTAGTCTATCTGGATCTGATGCTTTTCCCAAGTCATCTGCCACTAAGATATCTATCAGGTGTTGGGTGGTGGGACTTTGTCCTTGCTTTAATTTCCTTATGGCACACAATCCCCTTAACTCCTGGAAGGAGAATGTGTCATATTTAGATGGCAGTACTGGGCTGTCATCTAGCAGAGACCCACTAGGTCCTGCTTTTAAAGCCATGACTAGTGAGGTGTGGTGTGTGTACCTACCTACACTACTTGGTTTCTTACTGAACCTCTCTAGTAGTTGTAGTCAGGGTGTGCTAAGCCCTTAACACCTACAACTGCTAAGTTCAGTAGAACTTATATATTTTAAGCTTGATTTATATGTACCTACTGGTACCTTAATGAGATTTCTCAAATGATATTCTGAAGATTATTTGGTAAAACAATGCAAGCTCCAATCCCAGACGCTGCACACCAATGTGAGAAGTTGGCCTGGCATATGATGTCCACTATTCTAGTGGGCCCCTTGCACCAGTCCAAATGACCCTTATTGATGGCAGGTTTAAAGTCAACCTTTAAAGAAAGCTATCCTAGTGGTAGATGTGGAGAGCAGCCTTCAGGCTAAGACTTAGAGGCGAGTTAAGCAGTTAAGCTAGTTATTTTACCAATTATAATCTCTTGAATGATCAAATGAAAGCACAACACACAAAGTATATATCAAATATATATGTATTTATTCTAAACACAACCCCTCTGGACTCTTTATGAGGTCAGAGGTAAAAGTACAATACAAGGAACTTAATTAGCATACGATAAGTTGCACAGTATACGTTATGCCCTGGGGGCCTCACAAACCATATACTAAAATAGTGGTATAAGAACCACGTGAGGGTTAGAAAGCAGACCTAGGGCCTGTAGAACCACTGGGGCTACCAGGAATCACCCAAGGTAGGGACACAGGAGTCCTACGGGGGACGCGTGCAGTGTCTAAACACAGCCGCGGATCACCATTGACTTTCCATGGAGAATGAACAAGTTACAATTTTAAAGATTAAGGGCACTTAGAGGTGAACTACGATGGAACCCTTTTAGACTAGTACACTTCGAGAGTCAAGACCCACTGGAGCACCAGAGTACTTGTGTTACCTCACCCAGGGATGCCGGGTGCATAGCTGTCTTTTGGTGTCGGGTTTTGTCGTCAATTCCTATGGAGATGTGCAAAGAAATGCTTTAGGAGACCAGAGGAAAAGTGTCCGGGTGGATCCAAGAGTGGATCGGAGCTGTGAAGAACCTGAAAGCAGGGGGAACAATGTCTGGGTCACTAGCCAGTGACCAGGATGGCGAGGAGAAGATGCCAACCAATGTCGGGTAATTTCAGGTAAAAGAAGTGAAGCTTGACTCTTCAGCCACGACGATGACCAGAAGCTGGATTTGAGCTGTCCCACAAAGGATGTTGAGTACTGTAGCGTCAAAATCCGTATTGGACCCAAAAAGCCTTGGCAACAGCAACCCACACAAGATGTCAAGATTGGCTTCGGTTCAGACCAGCAAGGTCCTTTGGAGGGGAGTCAGAGCACGTCTGGAGCAACCAAGAAAGCTCAAGAAATCAAGGATTGGCTTTTGTGGGGGCTCACTAGCCAATGGACTAGGAACCGCGAAGGGGCCTCGAGCTGCAGTAAAGAAAGGGGACTCACGGGTCACTCATTGAGTGCTGGCCTCTGTACTTCGGTTCAAAAGGTGCTCAGGCAGGGGCTTCAAATACCCCAATGCACAACTTCGGGATACCACGAGAAGTAGGTGCAGGTGCAAAAATGCAGGATGTCCAATAGTTTCGGTCCCACGTCTCTCGTGTCAGCTATGGGTCTCAGCTTTGCTGGGATCTCGGGTCAGCTTCAGAGATGTCTGGAAGTCCATGTCCTGTGTTGCAGATTCTTCGGGATCCGGCGGGAGCCTCGAAAATGCAGGCCGGCAAAGATGCTTTTGTTGCCTGTTTGACCAGGGTGGGCACTCCTTGACCACAAGGGAGATTTCTTCCGTCTTCCAGTCGATATGGAATGTTGAAGGTCCAAGATATATGTTGCAGAGCTTCGTCCAGGGTAATCTAAAGTCCTAGGGACTGGGATCCTATTCTCATAGGACTAACTCTAAGGTCCCTCCTATGGGTGGACCTGGGGAGGGGGTGGTTACACTACTTCCCCTTTGTCCAGTTTCGCACCAGAGCTGAAGCTGAGTGCCCCAGCAACCGGTTTGAACTGGGAAATGCATGGAGCACCTTGTGTGCCCCAGGCATTGTCTGAAAAGCAGTTACTGAATGCAACCCACCCTGCCCCAATACACTAAAGCCTATCTGGGGAGGTGCTAGCACCTCCCTGGACAGGAAACCTATTGTCCAGGTCTCCCCTGCCGGAGCTTCGTCCAGCAGCAGGAGGGCAGACTCGTGTCTGCGGCAGCAGCATCCATTTTGTGATGATGGGGCTCTGTTTAATTTTAACCGGGTTTACCAGTGTGTACATGTCTTCTCACTCTAGAAGGGTGGAATGCTACCCCCCCCACCAGAACTGGTTGGGGGGGGGTAGTATTCCAAAGTGTTTGACACCTTACACGACATGTTTTGATAAAGCCAAACCAAAGTTAGCATTAACCGCGAGGATTATAATGCACCTAAGAGTATATGGTATGCTATATCATAGAACAGCTATAAGGAGATGGTTCCGAAAGGTGCAGAGGGGCTCAGCTCATGCTAGGGCACCCTCTCACACAAAACCAAGCACTCTGCCTTCAGGATTGTCAAGGCCTGCCATAGGAGTGACTTATACTTATAGGTTACTATGTGTCTATATATAAAGGTAGATATGGGTATACTATATCTAAGTAAGGGGTGCTTACACCACCTTACCCAGGCTGCAAGTGCAGACCTGTGGTGTCAGTTTGAAAGGCTAACCAGGGTTGGCACAATACATGCTTCAGCCCCTGGTAGGCCTCTGGGGTACCGATGCCCTGGATACCTAAGGTACCATATACAGGGACTCATAAGGGTGACCCAGTTACCAATCTGGTATGTACCTAAAGTACATGGTATCAATTTAGAGAAAGAACAGCTAGGCTGTGGGCCTGATTAGCAGGGCCACAGCCATACTAAAGTCGAAAAACCAGTGAAGCACAGCAAAAAGTGGGGATAACCATAGGAAGCAGACCCTTCTCTCCTACAAGGGTGAACTGCTGCGAGGAGTGAGCTTAACATCATAGTGTGCCGTGCTGATATTGGTGGGTTGGTGTGGTTCTGCACTGGCATTGGTTGTGAAAAACAGATGGGAATTGTGGGTAAACAGTTCTTTCTTGGTCCAAAACGAGATTCTATTTGTGAGTATTGACATTTTTGCTGGAAAGTAAAATGTTTTAAAGTTGTACGAGATTTGTTTAGAGCAGATGTGATAATATCTGTTAAAGAGGGAGAAGAAGCACCACACAAAAATCCCCCACGTCACTATATGACGATAAATGTAGGGCTTCATGTATTTGGCTTAACCAATAGCAGAAGATCAAAGAAAACAACGGGGAACTGGTGTTTCTACTCTATGGTCAATATAATTTGAGAATCATTGGAAATTTGAGTATGACATTATATTAGATGAAACTTTCTCCTAGACCAGCACAGTTTGAACTGCTCAATGCTTGGGAGCATAGCGCTCATGCCAGAGAAAAGAAAAAGTAGCCGAGAAGAGCCCAAAAGGCAGTGCATACTTACTCTGATGCTAGGTGGGATGCAGAGCAGATGATATGGAGAACTTACTTGATATAGGGAGTAAAATTGTACCCTGCCTTAACAAAAAGAAGAATTTGAGAAAGGGAAGGGAAGGAGAAGAGATGGAAAGGAAAAAAAGAAAGCCAAAGAACCCAGGCGATATGAGTGAGATTAGTGGTAGTGACTCTAGTGATAGTTGCGTTGTTGTCAGAAAGCCCACCTCTGTATAATGAGATCCGAGTGGATGGAAGAAGTGGCACTGGTGTTACTGGGAATCTTGGAGTGGCCATTGCATCAGTAAACACAAATTCTAATTTGATAGTAGTCACCCCAGTGAGCGCGAACTACAACTCGATGGGAGAGATCTCAGGTATTTGTGTCCCTGCTAACTCCACAGCCCTTAATGCCACGGATGTTCTTACTATCCAAGTCACTATTGGTACTGTGGTTCCTACATATAAACTCGATTCCACCAGAAATACAATACATAGTTTGACCGTCCCTACTGGAGCAAGTGCTTCAAGTGATACTCCCACAGGTCAGAATATGGGAGAATTTGTTCCTCTGATCCCAACAAATGCGAGTTCAGATTCGACTATGAGTCAGACAGGATTTGTCCCCATAGGTTCATGTCACACTCTGCCAAATGTTGGTGTGCCCGTTTGCGAGCCTCCTCCAAATGCTAACCATAGCACCCCCAGAGAAGGTATTTGTCTAATGTCACTGTAGCGCAACATAGACTTACTGCTCAGGAAATATATGAATGGATGAAGTTTCTCAATGCTCCCTCAAGTGAAAGTGACAGCTCAGATTTGAGTCAAAGAACGATTCAGTCACCAGTGAGTACATTTAGTGGATGTGGCTAAATTAAAGTTATAATTTGATGAAATGATTAGTGGAAATCTTTAATTGGCTCAATTAGAGTCCAACCAAGAAATTAAACTTACATTTATATGTAAGGATCTTACCAAATGTGCAAGACCAGTTTATGAAGATTATCTGAGCTAGTCCAGAAATTTGAAGTAGATTGGAATAGGACCAAAGCCTTACAGAAGAGCTATCATGTATTTTTTAATTTAGAGGATATAACCTGCATGAGAACATCAGGAATAGAAATACAGAATAGAGAATTGCTTCAGAAAATTAAAACATAGCCTAAGCTAGATGAATGGGAAGGTAAATTGCTAAAAAAGGAAGATCCAAAGAGACCTATGGCAGAACCGCCTTCTTCTATAGATGAGCGAGTGGGAGCTTCATATTTCACCTTGAGGGAGGTGCCCAGCAGACGTTACATTCATGAGCCTTGGAGTATAAGTTATTTTGCATGCCTTTCTCTAATTCCTTGTCCAAAAAGCCAGCTTCTAACTCTTAAAAGTGACATGTTTAATCTCTCTCCATTACTACATAGATGTCTAAGAACAATTACCGCCTCTGTCAGTCCTGCTTTTATTAAGGAAATACTACATCTGATATTGCTGATATAAAGACATGGGATGACTAATGCTATGACTACTACTATTACTAATAATAAAAGCACTTATCATATAAAATAATCATATATTTTACATATAAGTATAATTTATTTTCACATCACTATTACAGTGAACACACTGCTCAACATACAAATACAACTAATACAAGAAGTTACAATGTATTTCTGCAGTTGCAGTGATAGCTACGAAATTCATTCCAATTGGCATGTTGTGGAAGAGGGCTTGATGATTAAAAGGTGACTGTGGGAGTGTTCTGGCCAGAGATGGAACCAAATGTGCACCAGGAGAGCTGTGAGTCCAACTTTAAATGGAGTCTCATATATACCATGAACACTAAAAGTTGTAGCCTAGGATGGAGCCTGGTGTACATCATTTGCACTTACTGCTTCACCTTAATCTGAAGTTTCATGTATGTCTTGAGCATTTAGAGTGGATCCTCATTCATATCATGAAGATTGAGTATTGTAAGATTTAGATGATAACAACTAACATATGTTATCTGTCTAGAATACTAAGATACCTTATTTCGGGTGAACATAATCTCTACAGATAGAGCTTTTTATTATGGAATAAGATTGAGCCATATACATTATGAGTGTTGCATATTGTACTCTAAGGGCCTATTACACTGCCGGGTGGACTTAAGTCTGCCCGACATTATTTCGGTACTGAGAGCGATCGACCTGTTGTCGGCGGTCCTGACCAACCAATTAAGATGCGACCAAACACTGTTCGGTCGGACTGCTATTGTTTATAATGGGAGCATGTATTCCGACCGCAATGCTTGCTCTCATTGTAAAACGACAAGGTGCAGTTCATCTCTGCACCCCATGGCAGGCACCTTGAGGTGCCTGCCATGGGGTGCAGGGATAAACTGGGGGACTCCATTGATGCCCCCTCAGCCTCCAACCAAAGGCCGTGCACCCAGCGGGGCCCTGCAGGGGGCCCTTCAAAAGTTGACTTCCTTCAACCTTTCTGTGTCGCAAAGGCCGGCACAGAAAAGCTGTAGGAATCTGACATTATATTCCCTGAGGCGGAAAGAGCTGCACTTGTGATTACTGAAGTCATTCCAACTGGTGGACGGGTTCTCTGAGCCCGTCTGAAGCCAATCGTAATGACCAGTAGGATTCCTTTCTGACTGACACCATTCTGACTGACACCATCCTAAGGGGTCGGTCGGAAAGGAATCTGACCAGCTGATTACGATGCAGCAGGAATGGCTCAGACCGACAGTCGAAGCTGTATCCTACCGTCTCGTAATCAGCCCCTATGATGGATCTTCATGTACATGTTGAGCACTGGGTGTGGTACACTGAGGTGTAAATTCCTATACATGATAATCGGTGAGTATTGTACTCTAAGATGGAGCATCATGTATATCTTGAGTATTGGGTGGGGTACTCTAGGATGGAAATGCATGCACTTCATGAGTGTTGAGTATTGTATCCTAAGAGTGGGCTACATGTATACGTTTAGGTTGTGATGCCTACCCTAAAATGGAAATTCATGCACATTATATGTGTTTAGTATTGTACACTATGATGAAGCCTTAAGCCAATCTTGAGAATTGGGTGTGGTACTGTAGGATGGAGATGCATGCATTTCATGAGAGCTGAGTATTGTTACTAATAGGGTGCTTCATGTATACTTTTAGCTTTTGATGCCTACCCTAAAATGGAAATTTATGCATATGATATGTGTTTAGTATTGGACCCTAAGATGGAGCCTCAAGTACATCTTGAGAATTGGATGTGGTACTCTAGGATCGAAGTGCATGCACTTCATGAGTGCTGAGTATTGTATCCTAAGACGGTGTTTCATGTATACTTTTAGCTTTGATGTCTACCCTAAAATGGAAATTCATGCACATCATATGTGTTTAGTATTGGGTGAGAGGAGTTGGCCTAACGGCTAGGGCGCTCGACCTCGGACCTGGGGATCTGGGTACGAGTCTCGGTAACGACGCCAAAAACCTCCTGTGATTCTGGGCAAATCACTTAATCTCCCCGTGCCTAAAATGAAAGTGTGTCCTCATGTAACGTAACTGGAAAATATGTAAAGCGCTCTGATACCTGATTCGGTTCGGGTCTAATTCACGCTATATAAAACTCTGCAACAAAAAAAAATGTATACTTTTAGCTTTGATGTCTACCCTAAAATGGAAATTCATGCACATCATATGTGATTAGAATTGTACCATAAGACGGAGCCTCAAGTACATCTTGAGAATTGGATGAGGTATTCTAGGATCGAAATGCATGCACTTCATGAGTGTTGAGCATTGTATCCTAAGACAGTGCTTCATGTACAATTTTAGCTTTGATGTTTACCTCAAAATGTTAATTTATGCACATCATATCTGTTTAGTATTGTACCATAAGATGGAGCCTCAAGTACATCTTGGGAATTGGATGTGGTACTCTAGGATTGAAATGCATGCACATCATGAGTGCTGAGTATTGTATCCTAAGAGGATGCTTCATGTATACTTTTAGCTTTGATGTCTACCCTAAAATGGAAATTCATGCACATCATATGTGTTTAGTATTGTACTCTAAGATGGAGCCTCAAGCACATTTTGAGAATTGAATGTGGTACTCTAAAAGTAAATAAAGTAAAGTCCACAATCACCCGTAAGGGTCTCTAGGCGCTGGGGGGCCTTCGGGAAGATTAAGCGAGCTATTGCCCAGAGTCACATGGTGCTGGGCTAACCTGCCGCCGGAGCCGGGGATCGAACCGTGGTCCCCAGATTCCAGCGTCAGTCGCCCTGGCCGCGGCGCCACACCTCTTCCACTCTAGGATCGAAATGCATGCACTTCTTGAGCGCTGAGTATTACATCCTAAGACGGTGCTTCATGTATACTTTTAGATTTGATGTCTACCCTAAAATGTAAATTCATGCACATCATATGTGTTTAGTATTGTACCCTAATATGGAGTGTCAAGCACATCTTGACCATTGGATGTGGTAGTCTAGGATCGAAATGCATGCACTTCATGAGTGCTGAGTATTGTATCCTAAGACGGTGCTTCATGTACAATTTTAGCTTTGATGTTTACCTCAAAATGTTAATTTATGCACATCATATGTGTTTAGTATTGTACCATAAGATGGAGCCTCAAGTACATCTTGGGAATTGGATGTGGTACTCTAGGATCGAAATGCATGCACATCATGAGTGCTGAGTATTGTACCCTAAGTGGATGCTTCATGTATACTTTTAGCTTTGATGCCTACCCTAAAATGGAAATTCATGCACATCATATGTGTTTAGTATTGTACCCTAATATGGAGTGTCAAGCACATCTTGACCATTGGATGTGGTAGTCTAGCATCGAAATGCATGCACTTCATGAGTTCTGAGTATTGTATCCTAAGACAGTGCTTCATGTATACTTTTAGCTTTGATGTCTACCCTAAAATGGAAATTCATGCACATCATATGTGTTTATTATTGTACTCTAAGATGGGGCCTCAAGCACATTTTGAGAATTGGATGTGGTACTCTAGGATCGAAATGCATGCACTTCATGAGTGCTGAGTATTGTATCCATAGACGGTGCTTCAAGTATACTTTTAGCTTTGCTGTCTACCTAAAATGGAAATTCATGCACATCATATTGGATTTGTATTGGCCCTAAGATGGAGCCTCAAGCACATCTTGAGCATTGGGTGTGGTACTCTAGTATGGAAATGCATGCGCTTCGTGAGTGCTGAGTATAGTATCCTTAGACGGTGCTTCATGTATACTTTTAGCTTTGATGTTTACCTCAAAATGGAAATTCATGCACATCATATGTGTTTATTATTGTACTCTAAGATGGAGCCTCAAGCACATTTTGAGAATTGGATGTGGTACTCTAGGATCGAAATGCATGCACTTCATGAGTGCTGAGTATTGTATCCATAGACGGTGCTTCAAGTTTACTATTAGCTTTGCTGTCTACCTAAAATGGAAATTCATGCACATCATATGTGATTAGTATTGGCCCTAAGATGGAGCCTCAAGCACATCTTGAGCATTGGGTGTGGTACTCTAGTATGGAAATGCATGCACTTCGTGAGTGCTGAGTATAGTATCCTTAGACGGTGCTTCATGTTTACTTTTAGGTTTGATGTTTACCTCAAAATGGAAATTCATGCACATCATATGTGTTTAGTATTGTACTCTAAGATGGACCCTCAAGCACATCTTGAGCATTGGATGTGGTATTCTAAATAGGATATTCAAGTATGTTATGAGGGTTAAGTCTTGTACCTTAAGATGGAGTCTCATTTACATCTTGAGCAATGGGCATTCAACATTAAGACGGAAGTTAATGCTCCTCATGAGCATTGAGCATTGTAACCTTTGATGGAGCCTCATGTATGTCTTGAGCATTGGATGTGGTACATAAATTGGAAATTTATATACATCTTGAGCATAAAGTAGTATACCCTAAGATGGCGTCTCATGTACATCTTGACCACTGGATGCGGTATCCTTAAGTGGAAATTCAAGACTAATGTACGTCATGGATGTAGGGAGTTAAATACTTAAGTTGCATACTTAAGACGGAAATGTATGATCAGATCAGAAATACTTTATTCGGTTTTACAGATAGAAAACCATAAAAGCAGTATTACAGCAATAAAAAGGGGGCAAAAAATGTTTTTTTTTATATACATCAAACATAAGCAAATAGTATAAACAATTCATTCAGATTTTAGCACAAACATATTAAAAACTTTCATCCCTAAAATATGTACAAGCTCTAAAATAAGGTTTAATGAATACAGTAGCCACAGTATGAGGATCCATTAATTCGCGAGACTTTTTCTCAATCGCAGTGCAGATTTTAAAAATCCGACCACAAATACAGTGCTTTCTGGTCTCAGCATTTGCAAAAAGCAAAGGGCTGGGCGGACCTGGGTAAAATTAATCTTTCTTAACAATGGTTTTAAAAAGAACCTCCTGAGGGCATCATAATAGTGGCAAAAAAAGTGCGTCAGATCCTGTGGATATGAGGCATCGCAGCCACAGGGAGACAGCACCTGGCCTCTATGGCTTCCCTTTGGAACAGCAAGAAGGAGATGGTAATAATTAAATCTGAACCTAGTTAATAAGAACCGCTCATGGGGAGAGAGGGGCCATGTAAGGTATGGTTCAAGCGATGGAACAGTTTTAAGTAACATAAAATTACGTACGCTGGTATTTACCAATTCTGCCCCATCTCTATTAAATTTTTGCCATAGAGAAAATGTCTTTTTAACGTAAGCCACATCCCCAACGGTGATCATGTCAGGACAGAAAAAAAGGTCAGGGTGCCCCAGGTCGTTAAAGCAGGTTTTTAAATATTTTAGCCAGGGGATAATTGAGCATGTTGTCCAAGGACAGGGCCTCTTTAAGCAGCTGGTGATTAAGAGTAAGATCTTTATTTAGCCAGCACTTAAGCAAAAAGAGCAGAGGGCGCATAGCTAAAGTGTCACCAATGAATGAGAGCCCAGTTTCTTCATGAGTGATTAAATTTGAAGTTCCTTTGGGTATTCCCAATAGCTGTTTTAGAAAGTTGTTCTCCGCCACCTGGATGCCCTTGGCTGCTACATATCCCCATAGCTCACTTCCGTACCTGCCAGTTGCGGCGCTTTTTGCCTGACATAACTTCAGCATTGCTCCAATTGGGCGTTTGCCCATTTTGCTTGCAAAGCTGAAGATAGCGGCATTCGCCCGTATCATCTCCCCTCTTTTCCTCTCGACTAAAGCACCCCAATTTAGATGGTCATCAAATAAAACTCCCAAGTAGGAGAAAGTTGTGGTTATGGCACTTTTACGATATTTACCATGAAGGAATAATTTCGCTTCGGCCGGGTCCCAACCTGTAATATGTAGGACTTAGAATTGTTTATGGCTAGATCGCGGTCAGCCATAAAACTGCGAAAAGCATTCAATAAAGATTGCAGGCCTCTTGCGGTTCTAGCCAGAAGGACCACATCGTCCGCATAAAGTAGGACGGGAAGGCCCCTATGCCCTACAGATGGGAAATCCACCCCAGTTTCAGTCAGGGACTTATCAAGCTCATTAATATATAGATTAAAAAGAAAGGGTGCTAAAATGCACCCTTGTCTTACTCCCCGATCAACTACAAAATACCTTGATACTTCAAGATCTTGGGAGAATCTGATGTTCGCCCTGTGTAGATCCCTCAGGAAGTTAACT
Source organism: Lissotriton helveticus (assembly GCF_964261635.1). NCBI lineage: Eukaryota > Metazoa > Chordata > Amphibia > Caudata > Salamandridae > Lissotriton > Lissotriton helveticus. Next base: position 252,487,395 of record NC_136061.1, read on the forward strand.
AGAATGACATCCACCCCCATGGCGTTCATGGATTGCCACAGTCTCCACCGATTGACACAGTCAAATGTGGAGGAAAGGTCCATGAATGCCATGTAGATGGCACCCTTACGGGCGACAGTATACTTCCCGAGAATCATGTACAGGTTGAGGCATTGTGCCAAGGTAGAGTGCCCCGGACGAAACCCGTACTGGATATCAGAGATACCTCTGTTTTCTTCAGCCCAGGAAGACAGTCTGTTCAGTACTACTCCCCCCACTACTTTGACAACAGAATCAATAAGGGAGATTGGTCTATAGCAACTGGTGCTATTACGGTCTCCCATCTTGAAAACTGGGACGATCGTGGAAGTACCCCATGACTCCGGAGAACCTTCCCCCACCGCTGCATTGAGCACAGCCATGAAGACCGGGGTCCAAAGGGGCTGGTCTGATTTAAAAAGGTCTGGGGGCAAGCCATCCGGGCCAGGAGCCTTGTTACAGGACAGGCCAGAGATGCCTTTCTTGATCTCACACAGCGTAAATGGGGTCAATATTTCATTACTTCCTCCCAACTTGGGATATAACTTACTCGTGGTACACTTAAATATAGACCCGAAATGATGTAACCAGTCATCTTCTGTAATATTTGTACCAATGACGTCCGCCCCTTCCCTTTCAAATAGGGGTTTGTTGATTATTCCCCAAAATTTCAAACTGTTACCTAAAGTATCTGGGTCAAGCAGCTCCTTCCATTGCTTCCTTTATTTCGGATTTCCGAATTGCCAAGGCCCTTTTATAATTGAGGCGGAGAAGCCTGATCCGAGATTGATCTCTTGGGATGGACCTCAGTCCCGCCTTTAGCTCTCTCGCTGCTCTCGAGCATAGACTGTCAAACCACTTAGGGTCTCTGGGCGATGGTTTTTGGGAGGGGATAGACACCAGGGTTTCCGCCTTGATGACAATGGCCTCAAAGGCATTGAGTACGTTCCCAGGAGATGAATCAGGGACACCCATGCTGCTATGTCAATAGCACAGGATTCACGAATATTGTCATAGAAGGCTAGGGGATCCAGCTGGGACCACTTAAGTCAGCGCCTACCGTCCGTGAGTTTCAACACACCGGGCGCTGCCTTCTTCCCCTGCTGATTCAGTAAATCTCCACCGAGACGTACACATACAGGATTATGGTCGTAAAAGATGCTACACCTAATATTAAACTCCAAAAGAGATGATTGTAGGCCAGCAGAGATAAGAACATGGTCTATAAAAGAGCCCCCATTATAACCTTTAAAAGAGGGAACAAGCTGCTTTGCTTTGCGTCTCCCTGTAGTGAGTGCTCGAAATGTAGGACCCCCATCTTTGCACAGCCCAGTTCTCCCATGCATGTTAATGCCGGGTCTTCACACGGTCGTAAATTAAAATCACTAGATACCATAAGGCAGTGAGAAAAAAAACCACAATGCTGTTTAACAAATTCGCCCAATAAGGTGATATTACAGTGTCCGCAGTGTGTACTGCATTATAAAAGTTAATCAAACAGAGGCTGGCATTCCCTTGCTTTAAAGCAACAGCTTGGAGATCTATGTGGGGGGAACAGATTTCCTTTATTCTGCATTCAGAGCTAAAGCTATGTAGATAACCAGACCGCCCTTACCTCTACCCCTTATCGAGGGCAGTGCGGGGACAAAAAAAAGCTTTGTAGCCCTCTAGGAATAAATTACATTCCACCATCCAAGTCTCCTGTAAACTAATCACCGGAAATTGCTTAATAAACAGGATCCATTTGGGGTCAAGGAACTTCCCCGCCAGTCCTGCAATGTTCCAGGAGATGATATTATGTAGTACTTTCTCTGAGGGATCCCCCAAGGGAACATTCGATTGCACCTCTGATGGCACAAAGATACACACCCTTGAGGAGCCCTGCTTACAACGAGAGAAGAGTGCGGGTGACTGCGAGACCGAAGTTACAACAGTCGGGTCAAAGCTTGGACTCGGTCAATCGCAATCTTCTAATCCTGAGAGAGCAATGAATCTATGTGGCCCCTGGGGGGTTGGCGAGAAAGGGCGCCCCTCTAAGGTGGAATATCTTGGAATGTGTGGAATTATATAGGAGCTCACACTATTCTCACTCTGGCCATGTCGAAGGTTGTGGCCATGAGGATTATCATTGCAAAATGACACAGGATTTTAAAAATAGCCCAGGGGAAGAATCTGTATGTTAGAACCCCTGTAGGGCTGACCAAGACGTGACTCTCTAAATATTTTTTCAACAATCATTCGGTCATTAAAATTTACAATTATGCAGACCCCGTACCTGTTTTTCTGGCATTACCCACCCAGCCCACGCGACGGACCATTAAGATGTTTCGGGCTACCGCCGGGCCTACAGAAGTATTACTGAAAAGCCAATGTATGACCTTATTCTTGAGCTGGCTAAATGTTTCATTAGCACCTCGGGGGAGAGGTGGAACATTCCCTAATATTACCACCAAAGGTGTTGATTGGGGGGGTAAATTAATAGACGTGAGGTTTGGAGAGACGGCAGAGTGGTTTCCCGCAACTCCAGCAGCATTGTCACCCAAACGCCGCGGAACCTGGACCTGTTGTAAAACTGGAGGAGACCTAGTCCTGGGTAGACCCTCCCTAGAACCACCCGCTACCTGCCCTGTGTGATTGGAGAGGGTTGAGATCCCCTGACCTACTGTGCGGTGTTGGGAGGCCACAATGGGATCAGAGCTGATTAAGTCATTGTTAAGGTTCTCAGCAGTATCAGGTAATGGCAAGGTTTTCATATGAGCTACAAGACTTTGCTCTATATCGTTTAATTTAGACACAATAGGGGCCAGTTTATCCTCCAGTATATTAATTAATAGGGATTTCATAGATTCTAGTAGGGGATGTGTGTCCAAAGGTAAAATTGCCGCCTGAGTACCCCTTATAACCGGGGCCGGTGGTGACGGATTATTGTGTTTTTTTTTTTTGCTTGGCTGGGGATGGCTATACACTTTCTTTTCCTTGTCTCAATGGAGCTACAATCATCCGTTAAACCCGTCGATATAGTCAGGCCATTATTACCTTCATTGAGCATAGCAGTATTCTTTGCAGTAAGGCCATCCTCCCCTGGTGTAACACTATGTGGAGAAGTGTGGCTCAATGGTTAGAGCAGGCAGACCTCGATGCAGAGCTCTGGCCAAGGACCAGGGTTCGATTCCTTCCTCGGTGGGTCTCGGGCTCATTAATTCCACTGACCGGATATTCTCGCCTCAGTGCCTTTTCTGATCATGGGTCCCGCGCTGCAACTCTCGGCAATAGCTTGCTTAGTCTCCACAACGGCCCCCACAACGCGAGGGATGCCTGGTCTGCACCATGGGGGTGCCCAGGAGTGGACTCTTCACAGGGAAAGCCAGGAAGGGTTCCCTTGCGGTATTCATACAAGCGCCGGGAAACCCACTGTGGGTAGCTGTGTGCTATACAAGTACAAAAACATTTACATTTACATGTGAAGTGACCTGCATATTTGTTATTATCACTTCAGGCTATAAAGGCCTATGCCGTAGCTCCCCTGCACCCTCCATGGCACCAGGGGACCTCTCCTCCACAAGAGTGTCTCCTTCTACAACAAAAGGGGGAGAGATGCCACCAAGCATCATAGAGGGATCTTTAGGGCCCTTCTTCCCATCGTTCTTCAAAAAAGGCAGGCTACCTGTAGGTGACCTAGATAGACGTCTATTTACCATCTCAATTTCCTTATCGATGACTAACGCAGCCCTCGAAAGGAAAGCTTCCATTGTTGTAGCAGTAGATTTAACAACCGCTAGGGGGCCTGAACAGGATACCTGGGTCTTTCTCTTCCCCATCTGTACAGTAACCCTGCAAATTAAGAACCAAGCGATAAATGACAAATCAAAGTAAATGTGCAGGGGACAAACAAAACATTAAATGTCTGCTAATGGTCGAAGGAAAAAGTCTAAATAACCTGGCCCAGCCCGGCCTCTTTCGGCCCCTGACAGGCAAGCACGGGCGAGCCTGTACGCATCACCGCTGTGGGAGCCCATATGCAGATTTAAAGTCCCGGGGGCGAGGCAACTCCTGCACGCCTCTCGCGAGACCGCGGTGCCCTCTGGGAAACAGAGTCTAGGGCAACACGCGGTCCGCGGGATGGAGGAGGCGGCGGCAACCCGGAGCAGACGATAATCCCACCAGGAGTCACCAAAGCCCCACAGCCAGCAAGGGGCAACAGGAAATCCAACGATGCAGTTCCAGTTAGGCAGGTAAAATGCAGCAGAAGTGGCTCAAAAGACGCGTCCCGTGCCGCGGGAGCCCGTACGCAGATTTAAAGTCCCGGGGGCGGGGCAACTCCTGCACGCCTCTCATGAGACCGCGGTGCCCTCTGGGAAACAGAGTCCAGGGCAACACGCGGTCTGCGGGATGGAGGAGGCGGCGGCAGCCCAGAGCAGACGATAATCCCCCCAGGAGTCAGCAAAGCCCCACAGCCAGCAAGGAGCAACAGGAAATCCAACGATGCAGTTCCAGGTAGGCAGGTAAAATGCAGCAGAAGTGGCTCAAAAGACGCGGAAATGTATGTACATTGCGACCACTGTGTATTGCTTATTGTCGATTAATATTGCACCTTGTGAACGTCAGAGTGTTAGGTGTTGTACCCTATGATGAAGCCTCCTGTACATTAGCCTGGTGGTTTTTAGGTCTCACACCGGCGATACAGGGCAAAGCCCTGTCGCAGCGAGATCTATAGTGGGCGGCTCTGCTTACAAGGAGCCAAGAGATGGGCACGCTCAGCATGCCGGAATGGGATCAAGTCGCGGGGGTGAACACGCGCTCGGATTCCGGCATGCTCTTCAGTCACCATGGATCAGGAAGCGCGCACGCACGCACACAGACACACAGCCACATATATACACACTCACAGCTACACACAAGCACACGCACACACACAGCTACGCACACACACAGCTACACCCACACAGGCGCACACACCTCCCACTTCCCCCCCACTCACCAGGCTCTTTGCCTGCTCTCACCTGGGAACCCCAGCACTCCCGGAATCCCTGCTTTCTTCTGGGCTCTCCACTACCCACACCCCTTTGCCTCCAAGGTGCCACGCTCCGGACGAGCTACGTCACCGCGAGCCTGCCAAAGAGGCGGGGCATCTGTCGGAACCTCCCAGGCTCCAAGGAACTATCCTGCCTATGAAAGCAGAGCCCGTCTCTCTCGCCTGCATTCCAGGCCTCGTTTTTCAGAATGAGGCCGACGCTGGTGACAGAGGGCAGGAGGAGGAGCCAGCGGAACAATCGCACCCGGGGGCAGCTGGGGGTGATCTGCGGAGGCCCGGTGGGAGGCGCTGTGGGTACAGGAGGGCGGTTGATGGAAGCGTTGCGACGGTGAGCAAGATAATGACAGTAGGCCATACTCTTTGGGGCTCCCGAGCCACCCGCACGGCCCGTGGAGGGCCTCTGCCACCAGCTGCAGCTCTACCTAGCAGCTCTACCTGGGGCATGCCCTGGACACCTGCGGGTGAAAGATCCTCTCCAGGGTGCTGTTCAGCGAGAGCGGCGACCCCGAGGAGTACTATGAGAGCCTCAGCGAGCTACGCCGGGAGGGCTACGAAGAGGTGCTAAAAAGGGCCTGGCGCCAACTGCAGCAGGTGAGCCCCAAAGGGATGGAGGTGGTATGTGTGCCGCTACATGGAGAGGGTTTACCTTAACACGTGTGGGTGTTGTACGAGGGAACAACCTGAAGGTCAGGAATGATGATGAAGCCAGCGTCTGGCAGATTCATGGAGGCTCCGCACTAGTGTGTTGGGCTGTAATGCAAGATTAATGCGGCACATAGGTAATTGTTGCGACCTATATACAGAAGAGGTCATCAATGCAAGCATTGGCCATAGCAAGTATTTTGTGCATTAAGTGTGATGTACTGTGCACATGTGAGTCAGCTGTGTTGAAATATGACACGAGTTCGTGGACAGTTCTTTTTTGATAGTTAAAGTTGAGTACCCCCCAACCCCCCACACTCGCAGTCTCTCTCAACCATGCTGGTTGGTGAATTCCACCTTTTGTTTGGAAACTTTCTACATCGGTTATACCTATTTGTGAATCTCTCTGTTGCTCCTCAGAACTAGGTCTGTGGTACGCAAAATAGGTAGAACTATTGAATCTTAACCTTTACACTGTGTACATAGATTATGCAGTAAAGAGGACACCTTGCAGCGAGTGAACAAAAACAGCAATGCTGTTTAACAAATTCGCCCAATAAGGTGATATTACAGTGTCCGCAGTGTGTACTGCATTATAAAAGTTAATCAAACAGAGGCTGGCATTCCCTTGCTTTAAAGCAACAGCTTGGAGATCTATGTGGGGGGAACAGATTTCCTTTATTCTGCATTCAGAGCTAAAGCTATGTAGATAACCAGACCGCCCTTACCTCTACCCCTTATCGAGGGCAGTGCGGGGACAAAAAAAAGCTTTGTAGCCCTCTAGGAATAAATTACATTCCACCATCCAAGTCTCCTGTAAACTAATCACCGGAAATTGCTTAATAAACAGGATCCATTTGGGGTCAAGGAACTTCCCCGCCAGTCCTGCAATGTTCCAGGAGATGATATTATGTAGTACTTTCTCTGAGGGATCCCCCAAGGGAACATTCGATTGCACCTCTGATGGCACAAAGATACACACCCTTGAGGAGCCCTGCTTACAACGAGAGAAGAGTGCGGGTGACTGCGAGACCGAAGTTACAACAGTCGGGTCAAAGCTTGGACTCGGTCAATCGCAATCTTCTAATCCTGAGAGAGCAATGAATCTATGTGGCCCCTGGGGGGTTGGCGAGAAAGGGCGCCCCTCTAAGGTGGAATATCTTGGAATGTGTGGAATTATATAGGAGCTCACACTATTCTCACTCTGGCCATGTCGAAGGTTGTGGCCATGAGGATTATCATTGCAAAATGACACAGGATTTTAAAAATAGCCCAGGGGAAGAATCTGTATGTTAGAACCCCTGTAGGGCTGACCAAGACGTGACTCTCTAAATATTTTTTCAACAATCATTCGGTCATTAAAATTTACAATTATGCAGACCCCGTACCTGTTTTTCTGGCATTACCCACCCAGCCCACGCGACGGACCATTAAGATGTTTCGGGCTACCGCCGGGCCTACAGAAGTATTACTGAAAAGCCAATGTATGACCTTATTCTTGAGCTGGCTAAATGTTTCATTAGCACCTCGGGGGAGAGGTGGAACATTCCCTAATATTACCACCAAAGGTGTTGATTGGGGGGGTAAATTAATAGACGTGAGGTTTGGAGAGACGGCAGAGTGGTTTCCCGCAACTCCAGCAGCATTGTCACCCAAACGCCGCGGAACCTGGACCTGTTGTAAAACTGGAGGAGACCTAGTCCTGGGTAGACCCTCCCTAGAACCACCCGCTACCTGCCATGTGTGATTGGAGAGGGTTGAGATCCCCTGACCTACTGTGCGGTGTTGGGAGGCCACAATGGGATCAGAGCTGATTAAGTCATTGTTAAGGTTCTCAGCAGTATCAGGTAATGGCAAGGTTTTCATATGAGCTACAAGACTTTGCTCTATATCGTTTAATTTAGACACAATAGGGGCCAGTTTATCCTCCAGTATATTAATTAATAGGGATTTCATAGATTCTAGTAGGGGATGTGTGTCCAAAGGTAAAATTGCCGCCTGAGTACCCCTTATAACCGGGGCCGGTGGTGACGGATTATTGTGGTTTTTTTTTTTGCTTGGCTGGGGATGGCTATACACTTTCTTTTCCTTGTCTCAATGGAGCTACAATCATCCGTTAAACCCGTCGATATAGTCAGGCCATTATTACCTTCATTGAGCATAGCAGTATTCTTTGCAGTAAGGCCATCCTCCCCTGGTGTAACACTATGTGGAGAAGTGTGGCTCAATGGTTAGAGCAGGCAGACCTCGATGCAGAGCTCTGGCCAAGGACCAGGGTTCGATTCCTTCCTCGGTGGGTCTCGGGCTCATTAATTCCACTGACCGGATATTCTCGCCTCAGTGCCTTTTCTGATCATGGGTCCCGCGCTGCAACTCTCGGCAATAGCTTGCTTAGTCTCCACAACGGCCCCCACAACGCGAGGGATGCCTGGTCTGCACCATGGGGGTGCCCAGGAGTGGACTCTTCACAGGGAAAGCCAGGAAGGGTTCCCTTGCGGTATTCATACAAGCGCCGGGAAACCCACTGTGGGTAGCTGTGTGCTATACAAGTACAAAAACATTTACATTTACATGTGAAGTGACCTGCATATTTGTTATTATCACTTCAGGCTATAAAGGCCTATGCCGTAGCTCCCCTGCACCCTCCATGGCACCAGGGGACCTCTCCTCCACAAGAGTGTCTCCTTCTACAACAAAAGGGGGAGAGATGCCACCAAGCATCATAGAGGGATCTTTAGGGCCCTTCTTCCCATCGTTCTTCAAAAAAGGCAGGCTACCTGTAGGTGACCTAGATAGACGTCTATTTACCATCTCAATTTCCTTATCGATGACTAACGCAGCCCTCGAAAGGAAAGCTTCCATTGTTGTAGCAGTAGATTTAACAACCGCTAGGGGGCCTGAACAGGATACCTGGGTCTTTCTCTTCCCCATCTGTACAGTAACCCTGCAAATTAAGAACCAAGCGATAAATGACAAATCAAAGTAAATGTGCAGGGGACAAACAAAACATTAAATGTCTGCTAATGGTCGAAGGAAAAAGTCTAAATAACCTGGCCCAGCCCGGCCTCTTTCGGCCCCTGACAGGCAAGCACGGGCGAGCCTGTACGCATCACCGCTGTGGGAGCCCATATGCAGATTTAAAGTCCCGGGGGCGAGGCAACTCCTGCACGCCTCTCGCGAGACCGCGGTGCCCTCTGGGAAACAGAGTCTAGGGCAACACGCGGTCCGCGGGATGGAGGAGGCGGCGGCAACCCGGAGCAGACGATAATCCCACCAGGAGTCACCAAAGCCCCACAGCCAGCAAGGGGCAACAGGAAATCCAACGATGCAGTTCCAGTTAGGCAGGTAAAATGCAGCAGAAGTGGCTCAAAAGACGCGTCCCGTGCCGCGGGAGCCCGTACGCAGATTTAAAGTCCCGGGGGCGGGGCAACTCCTGCACGCCTCTCATGAGACCGCGGTGCCCTCTGGGAAACAGAGTCCAGGGCAACACGCGGTCTGCGGGATGGAGGAGGCGGCGGCAGCCCAGAGCAGACGATAATCCCCCCAGGAGTCAGCAAAGCCCCACAGCCAGCAAGGAGCAACAGGAAATCCAACGATGCAGTTCCAGGTAGGCAGGTAAAATGCAGCAGAAGTGGCTCAAAAGACGCGGAAATGTATGTACATTGCGACCACTGTGTATTGCTTATTGTCGATTAATATTGCACCTTGTGAACGTCAGAGTGTTAGGTGTTGTACCCTATGATGAAGCCTCCTGTACATTAGCCTGGTGGTTTTTAGGTCTCACACCGGCGATACAGGGCAAAGCCCTGTCGCAGCGAGATCTATAGTGGGCGGCTCTGCTTACAAGGAGCCAAGAGATGGGCACGCTCAGCATGCCGGAATGGGATCAAGTCGCGGGGGTGAACACGCGCTCGGATTCCGGCATGCTCTTCAGTCACCATGGATCAGGAAGCGCGCACGCACGCACACAGACACACAGCCACATATATACACACTCACAGCTACACACAAGCACACGCACACACACAGCTACGCACACACACAGCTACACCCACACAGGCGCACACACCTCCCACTTCCCCCCCACTCACCAGGCTCTTTGCCTGCTCTCACCTGGGAACCCCAGCACTCCCGGAATCCCTGCTTTCTTCTGGGCTCTCCACTACCCACACCCCTTTGCCTCCAAGGTGCCACGCTCCGGACGAGCTACGTCACCGCGAGCCTGCCAAAGAGGCGGGGCATCTGTCGGAACCTCCCAGGCTCCAAGGAACTATCCTGCCTATGAAAGCAGAGCCCGTCTCTCTCGCCTGCATTCCAGGCCTCGTTTTTCAGAATGAGGCCGACGCTGGTGACAGAGGGCAGGAGGAGGAGCCAGCGGAACAATCGCACCCGGGGGCAGCTGGGGGTGATCTGCGGAGGCCCGGTGGGAGGCGCTGTGGGTACAGGAGGGCGGTTGATGGAAGCGTTGCGACGGTGAGCAAGATAATGACAGTAGGCCATACTCTTTGGGGCTCCCGAGCCACCCGCACGGCCCGTGGAGGGCCTCTGCCACCAGCTGCAGCTCTACCTAGCAGCTCTACCTGGGGCATGCCCTGGACACCTGCGGGTGAAAGATCCTCTCCAGGGTGCTGTTCAGCGAGAGCGGCGACCCCGAGGAGTACTATGAGAGCCTCAGCGAGCTACGCCGGGAGGGCTACGAAGAGGTGCTAAAAAGGGCCTGGCGCCAACTGCAGCAGGTGAGCCCCAAAGGGATGGAGGTGGTATGTGTGCCGCTACATGGAGAGGGTTTACCTTAACACGTGTGGGTGTTGTACGAGGGAACAACCTGAAGGTCAGGAATGATGATGAAGCCAGCGTCTGGCAGATTCATGGAGGCTCCGCACTAGTGTGTTGGGCTGTAATGCAAGATTAATGCGGCACATAGGTAATTGTTGCGACCTATATACAGAAGAGGTCATCAATGCAAGCATTGGCCATAGCAAGTATTTTGTGCATTAAGTGTGATGTACTGTGCACATGTGAGTCAGCTGTGTTGAAATATGACACGAGTTCGTGGACAGTTCTTTTTTGATAGTTAAAGTTGAGTACCCCCCAACCCCCCACACTCGCAGTCTCTCTCAACCATGCTGGTTGGTGAATTCCACCTTTTGTTTGGAAACTTTCTACATCGGTTATACCTATTTGTGAATCTCTCTGTTGCTCCTCAGAACTAGGTCTGTGGTACGCAAAATAGGTAGAACTATTGAATCTTAACCTTTACACTGTGTACATAGATTATGCAGTAAAGAGGACACCTTGCAGCGAGTGAACAAAAACAGCAATGCTAAACCGCATCACTGAACTCCACAGCATCACTTAACACCACATCATCACTCAGCACTAATGAACGCCACAGTACCACTGAAATTCACAGCACCACTGAACGCCACAGTACCACTCAACACCACAGCACCACTCAACGCCACAGCACCACTCAACGCCACAGCACCACTCAACGCCACAGCACCACTCAATGCCACAACACCACTCAACGCCACAGCATCACTCAACGCCACAGCATCACTCAGCACCCCTGCACACCACAGCACCCCTCAATGCCTCAGCACCCCTCAACACCACGGCACCCCTCAAAGCCACAGCACCACTCAATGCCACAACACCACTCAATGCCACAGCACCACTCAATGCCACAGCATCACTCAGCACCGCTCAACGCCACAGCACCACTTAAAGCCACAGCATCAATCAGCACCACTGAATGCAACAGCATCACTCAGTACCACTCAACGCCACAGCATCACTCAATGCCACTGCATCACTCAACGCCACTGCATCACTCAACACCACTGCATCACTCAATGCCACGGCATCACTCAGCACCACTCAACGCCATAGCACCACTCAACGCCACAGCACCACTCAACGCCACAGCACCACTCAACACCACAGCACCACTAAGCGACACAGCATCACTTAGCACCACAGCATCACTCAACGCCACAGCATCACTCAGCACCACTCAACACCACAGCACCACTGAACGCCACAGCATCACTCAGCACCACTCTACGCCACAGCATCACTGAACGCCATAGCATCACTCAGCACTACTGAATGCCACAGCACCACTAAACGCCACAGCACCACTGCACCACTGAATGCCACAGCACCACTCAACGCCACAGCACCACTCAACGCCGCAGCACCACTCAACCCCACAGCACCACTCAATGCCCCAACACCACTCAACGCCACAACACCACTCTGCCACAGCATCACTCAACGCCACAGCATCAGTCAGCACCACTGAACACCACTGCACCCCTCAACACCACAGCACCCCTCAACGCCAGGGCACCCCTCGACGCCACGGCACCCCTCAAAGTCACGGCACCCCTCAACGCCACAGCATTGCTCAGCATCGCTCAACGCCACAGCACCACTGAACGCCACAGCATCAATCAGCACCACTGAATGCCACAGCATCAATCAGCACCACTGAACGGCACAGCATCACTCAGCACCACTGAACTCCACCACATCATTCAGCACCACTGAACGCAACAGCATCACTCTGTGCAACCATTCAAAAACAACTGGTTCAAATATGTTCTCTCAATGTTTCAAGCTTTATTACAAATGTCACAAAAAGATGTTAATATTTCACTTCTGTTCTTGGATTTTCATCACAATAAAATACACTGAACATAATCTTCACAAAAGTTATTTACAAAAGTTTAAGCTATTGCCATTATAAATTAAAATAACTTTAATTTAAGTATTAATTTTAAAAAAAAATTAAAAGCCATTGTTATTTGTAAAATCAATACATCTAAGCCACGTAAATACAACACATATTGCATTACAAATGCTATAGGTATCACGTTTGCGAAAGTTAAAACTATTGGCATTGTAAATGACAAAGCTATTAATTTTGCTATTTTCAAAACCAACTCATAAATCCAAAATTTATCATTTACAATACTAATAGCTCAAACTTTTTTTACCTGTTGCCTGCCCAAGATCAGGAAGCTGGCACACCGAACTCGCACCTCCTCAGCACTTCTTGTCAGCCAATAGCAACCCCCATGCACAGCATACACAGAGAACTACACTGCTATGGCTCAGCACTACCAACTGCCTGCCTTCCTGCCCCTACACTGTTACCCCGCGGTGCAGCCACAGGACAGTGGCTACATTGCCCGTGTCTGCCCCGCAACACGTTGTTCCTGCCATGGAGGTTTCCCACAGCTGGGAGCAGTTAATAGGTAAAGGGACCCAAAGATATGTGGCATCGCAGAATAAGAACGGACGGGTAGGCTTTTTTAAATTTATTTATTAGTTTTCACTTTTATATAGCGCAAACTTTACCCGCAGTTATCAGAGCGCTTTAAATCAGCATGCTTATAACAAGCAAGACTAGCACTCTATATTACTGCCAACTTTGCTTAGCATAAGCAACAGCTAACCATTCACAAACAATGTTTATATACCAATTGCAAATTAAAAAAAAAAAATTATGCAAAGCATTGTCATTTACAATGCCAGTAACTCAAACTTTAATGCTGCGAGACCTATTGCATTGTAAATGCTTGTTCAATATACGATGGAACCACAGGAACATCAGAGCAATGGTTTGAAATATATGAGGGACTTTCATCAACTTCATGACCTTTGGGTGCTTTAACCTTAATTGGAGAATCTTGCATTTTCCTGGAGTTGTACACATCACTCTTTCCTATCACCATATTTAGTGATACGCTTTTTAGTGAAATCAGAAAGATGAAAGGTCCTCGCCCTGAGTTATGATTTATTATTTATGAATGCTTTTTTTCAGAGGGTTACATTGCATTAATGTTGTGAAGGATTTTAAAAAAAGGCCCTTCTCATCATAAACCAATGTATTCATTGTTTGCATTCTGCTGATCCTCTTTAGTTTTTTTCCAGTTCAACCGAGAATAATGAGTTATTGTAGATTCAGACAGTTATGCATTTTACCCTCAATAACTCGTTTGTTACGTCTTGCTGCCACAAACAGAAAACTGAATGGTGTTTTTGCTCGCTTCCTGGTTTTTGCTTGTTTGTGCCAAATGCAGTTCTTCAAGCTTATGGAGGGGGTAAAAAACTGCTTAGATTTTGCATCATCTAAAACGTCTAAAATACCAAGGTACATTAGGAACCATTCAAACAGATTTACAGCAGTCTCATGTTTCCACCTTTTCTTTGTATTACATCTAGAATAAGAGCACCTACAATTCCTACATTTCGCAGATGTTCCAAATGTCATTAGCAGACCCAACTGCATTCAATTTATCATTTTGCTTATAATGTTTGGACCTCAAATGATTCAAAAGTTACTCACATTAACCTGGTTGTCTTTTGCAGAAAAACAACAATGCTTTACGGTCTTGGAAATGCTCCACAATTAGTCACAGGTCTTAACTGGTATTAAAGGTCCATTTAGAAGTTAGGAGGCATCTAAGTAACATTATTCTGTTTAAAAATGTTGGAATCAACAAAGGAAACACAAAATATTTGGGTAATGGCATTACAGTGTCTTGTCTGCAAGTGTTCTGGGTATCCAAACATAAAGAACCTGTCCTCGCACAGGCAGAGAGGACATTGCAGAGAAGACAATTCATAAAGCTGGCATTTCAGTGTTGTAATAAAAAATGTATTGTGCATGATTCACAAATATCTGGAACAGATTTATACTGTGACACTTTTCCCGTGTCTGTATGCATGTCTTTTGTGTACTCTGTACCCATTTTCTGACTCCCTTTCACACATCCCCGAATCCAGACGAGCTTCTTTTGGAGATAGACCCGTCTCAATCGCTGCAGCCAGAGTTTGGAACACGACGCCTTTACAAATATTTACCCGCTGAACATTGTCTAACTCCCTTTAGGAAACTTGTGAAAGCTTGGAGTTTTAATCATTTGATATTTCATCTCATGTGTTCTACGTGCCCTGTTCACTTTTCAACCCAAATTATGAAGTTTGATTCTATACCCCAAGGAGTCATATGTGTAAATACACTTACAAGTAAAATTACCATACCATAACAAAAGCCAGTACAGTTCTGTGCTCTACACATAAGAAGCACAAAGTGGAAATTTAACAGAGCTCTAAACAGTGGCGACAGGTAATTGTGGGAGGGAGGGGGAGGATGGGACACACAAGCACACATACACACTCACAACCATGCATTCATACACACACACACATCCCTTCAACAACACTAATGACAAAATATTCAAACAAACACGCACGCAAACCCGTACCAAGCATTAATAAAAGATCACATTTACCTGAACCTGGAAGGTCATGCCCACAGGAGCTGTGACAGTCTCAGCCCAGCAAAGTTCAGCTCAGGCAGCCAGGAACCTGCGCATTTAGTGCATGTCTACCTCCTACTTGTCTGCCCGGAAAAAATGTACAGTGTCTGTCAGGCCCACCTTTGCTCAGCCTGACAGACTGTTTGTGAGGGGCAAAAGGTGAGGAGCCGTGGTACCTCAGCCCCAATGGACCGGCTGCGTGTGGCTCTAAATTATATTTATTGTAGCCTATAATCAACAAAAACGACACTTACCTATACAGGAATCCAGAGGTAAGCATGTAGAAAATCAGCTGTGACTTTGAAAAATTATTGGGTCGTAATGAGTTGACTGTATAATTTAGAGACATACATAAAAATAAGATAATAAGATACTATCTTAAAAAAACGGTCAACTCTTAAAGAAAATCCACAAGGGGAAATTAAGGTTTCAGTTGCTGCTTAAAGACTTTTGGGCATAATTACTAGACAATGGGGCAGCACAGTGCTGCAAGCTATTTGGTGTGCCGAGCTGCGTCATTGTCTAAGTTAAGGAATATAGCGTATTTACAAGACTACAGCGCATTCCAGTACTCACCCCTGCGCCGGTGCACAAACAGCAGTCATGCACCTACTCAAACAAACTTGCAGAATGGATAGGTGACTACATTGCAGCAATGATTGTTGTTGTGCAGCACAAAAACATTAATTAATGGTGTTTTACTACTTCTATGTGTGATGCAGAATGCAGCAAACACAAAAGGATTATAAGTATTTCTCCCTCTTGCGCCACTCTTACATGTCCCCTGGGTAGGCGTACGTTTTTGGAGCTTCCTCAGATTTAAGATTCTTTGTAAGATTCTTTGTAAATCTGGGACAGGGTCAAAAAGCCATGGGTGTTGCTGGGAACGCTCACAACAACACCCATTGCACACCCTTTTAAAGCAGAAAACTGCATCAAATACCATCATTTACAAGACTGCGTTAAGCCACGTAAAGTGGCTAAACGCTGCCTTGTAAACATGAACAGAATGCAGAGCCACCAGATCATTGCAAAAAGTGACGCTCGGGTGTCGCAGAGGCCTTGTAACTAACACCCTTTGACTGTTTCTATCTCGGCGTGGATGGCAATGTGCTAATCCTATGCTTAAAAACTTTGATAGAAAAGCAGACATTTAAGGTGAGCAAATTCAGAGTGTCCCTGGTTTTGCAGGGTGCTCTGTACAGAAACAGCTCTCCACCTAAACTTGGAAAGTACCCAGAGTTCTTTTTTGGATAATTTATGTGGCACTGTATGCCTGAAAAGGCATTGCCATAATACAGGTGCTTCCTTGTATCTGGACAAAGCTAAACCACTCGAAAGAGCCATAATGATAGCAACACATGTCAGGGGTTGCTTTTATATAATTCCAGTTTGGCTTGGAAGTTGGATTATATTTTACCAATCCAAAGCTGTAATACTGTACCTGGAGTGGTAAAAAGGCTTTTGTCATTTTACAGCTCAGTGTGGAAGGAACTGTGCTAATCCTATGCTAAAGAATTTGAGGCATATTTTACAAGACAACGGGACAGCGCGGTGCAGCAAGCAATTTTGGAGGGCGGGGTATCACAGCTTTTTTTTAAAATTGAAGTTGGGTGCCCTGGTTCCCACCCAAGGGTTCAACAATGCAGGCCAGTTGGGAGCCACCTGGAGAATCCCAGGGCCCCAGGGCCCCATGTCCCCACTGGCTCTCGCAACAGCACCATACAGGGTGCTGGCTCGAGACAGCACCATTCTTTTGCTCCCATCAGGGCAAGAAAAGCATTATTTACCGCTCCCGCGGATGGGATCAAACGTCTATTCCATGCCCAGGAGACTGCGGCAGTGTATGACCACACTCTCCCGGGCAGGGAACCACGCTGGAACACTAGGAAGTGTTGGTGGTGGGCATGCCGGAAGACTGTAAAGTATTGGGCCCTGGGGTTCCCAGGGTCGATGACAGTTTAGGGATGAGCAAAGACTCCCTCCCCTTTAAATACGTATCAGGCACTCAGGATGGGGTCCCCGGGCCTCCATCAGGTTTAGAGAGGGGGACTGGATGCCCACTCCCCCTTTTTAACTGATTCAGCCCTGGGGTCCAAAGGGCCTTAGTGATGCCCGGGAAGGGTGGCTGTGTGCCCTCTCTCCATATTTAAGCAATAGGCCCTGATGGATGGGGTCCCTGGGGCCTGAAGAGGCTCATGAACGGGTGGCCCTACCCTTAAATGTAATGGCCCCTGGGCATGGGGTCCCTGGGGTCTCAATGTGGCTTGAGAAGAGGGCAACAAACCCCCTCCCCTTTTCAATTAATATGACTACAGGGAATGGGTTCCCCAGGCCTGTAGAATACTCAGGGAGCGGGGGATCATGACCCCCTCTCTGTTTAAAACCATTGCTCCTCCACCCCCGGACCCTGAGCCACCCCAAAGGGTTTACATTTTGAAAGTGTGGGAGCCCATGCTTTCATTTATTTTTTTGCCACAGATTTTCAGATCCACCACGAATTGGTGTTAAAAATAAAAAATATATATGTTTTTAGCCCTTGGGGTCCTGGGGGGCAGAGTATCCCTACCCCACCCTCGTTTATCTTTTTATGATATTTTTTCAAAACTGAGTTCCGAGTCCTAAGATGGCTGCTGCCACATCATTGTTCATGTGGTGTCAGCCAATCAGATCTCATCTTGAGATCTGTTGGTTCCGTGAATCCTCCGCAGCGTGATATCTACAAAGTATTTGAGCCTTAATTTCACAAAAACTACTGAATGGATTTACACCAAATACAAAACGCGTTCTTTGTGGACCACGATCTTGCTTCCTGACAAATTTGGTTAAATTCTGTTCAACAGTTTCTGACAAAACATCTGACAAAAGTCTATGGAAAATACATGGGGATTTTGCATTTTGGAACCCCCTTATTTCTCATCCCCCACTTGATGGATTACCCCAAACCTTCCCATGTACAACCTAGGCAAAAAAGAACACTTTTTTGGAAAGTTTCATGAAGATTTGTCAAAGGGTGTCAAAGGTATAAGCAAAGACATAAAGGCATTTCCTGGGGAAACGCTGACCTAACTGTAACTACTCCATCAATAGAATTAACCCATATATGTTACTTTACCTGAGAGAAGTGTTATTGAATACGTAAGTAATGAGTAAGTGTTAGTGTCAGCATTGAGTACTTTTACATCGATAAACTTCTGGATGCTGATAGACAGACACAGGTTATAACATTTGGAGAACAACAACGACCGCAACACCATCACCCTGCTCGACAACCTCGACAACCTCGGACTCAAGCAACTGGTGACCACCCCCACCCACCTCGCCGGACACACACTCGACGCCGTCTTCTCATCCAGCAAAGACGTCACCTTCAGCCACGCAACAGGACTCCACTGGACGGACCACAGCTGCGTCCACTTCACCTTCAGAAGAACGACGATCCACCACCGCCAGCAACAGGTTGCTCGAAGAAGCTGGAACAAGATCACAGCCGACCAGCTCACCGCCTCCCTGAGCCAGCACCCTCCCGCCAACTCAGCGAACCCCAGCCAGGCCGCCGACAACCTCACGAAGTGGATCAGCAACTGCGCGGACGAACTCGCCCCTCTAAGGACCCCGCCCAGCAGATCCTGCAGCAGAAAAACACCATGGTTCACCGACGAACTCAAGAGCTCCAAGAAGAACTGTCGAGCCCTCGAGAAAGCCTGGAGAAGGGAACCAACGACGGACAACATGACCACCCTCAAGCTCGCCACCCGGAAACACCACCAACTGATCCGCGCCACCAAGAAAAATGAATACAAGGACCGGCTGGACAACAACGCACACAACTGCAAGGAACTCTTCAACATCGTGAAAGAGCTCTCCAACCCCAACGCCGGAAACAACGACATCACACCGTCGCAAGACCTCTGCAACTCCCTCGCGTCCTACTTCCACAACAAGATCACGGACATACACAACAGCTTCAACAACCAACCAACGCAAGCCACAACCGCAACGACGCCACCCACCACCACCCTCCGCACCTGGACTCCGATCAGCACCGAAGACACCATCCGCACCATGAACTCCATCCATTCAGGATCTCCGACTGACCCCTGCCCTCACCACGTCTTCAACAAGGCCGACGCTGTCCTCGCACCCCACCTGCGGGACATCATCAACACCTCCTTCGACTCCGCCACCTTCCCTGAGAGCTGGAAGCACGCCGAACTCAGCGCTCTCCTCAAGAAACCCACAGCAGACCCCACCGACCTCAAGAACTACCGTCCCATCTCGCTCCTCCCGTTCCCGGCCAAAGTCATCGAGAAGACCGTCAACAAACAGCTGGCCGCCTTCCTCGAGACGAATGGATCCCTCGACCCCTCACAGTCCGGCTTCCGAGCGAACCACAGCACCGAGACCGCCCTCATCGCCGCCACCGACGACCTTCGAACTCTGATGGACAACGGAGAAACAGCGGCCCTCATCCTCCTGGACCTCTCCGCGGCTTTCGACACTGTCTGCCACCGCACCCTAGTACAGCGCCTCAGCAACATCGGAATCCAGGAGAAGGCACTGGAATGGATCACCTCCTTCCTCGACGGAAGAACACAAAGAGTCCGCCTACCACCGTACAAGTCAGAGGCCACCAAAGTCATCTGCGGCGTACCCCAAGGATCCTCGCTGAGCCCAACCCTCTTCAACGTCTACATGAGCCCCCTCGCGGCCATCGCACGCCAACACAACCTGAACATCATCTCCTACGCCGACGACACCCAGCTGATCCTCTCCCTGACCAACGACCCCGCCACCGCCAGAGCCAACCTGCACGAAGGGATGAGAGACGTAGCCGAATGGATGACGACCAGCCGCCTGAAACTGAACTCAGACAAGACGGAGGTCCTCATCCTGGGCTCCACGCCCTCCGCCTGGGACGACTCCTGGTGGCCCCCCGCCCTGGGCACCGCACCCAAACCGACGGACCACGCACGCAACCTGGGCTTCATCCTGGACTCCTCCCTCTCCATGACCAGACAAGTCAACGCCGTCTCCTCGTCATGCTTCAACATCCTGCGCATGCTACGTAAGATCTTCCGGTGGATCCCCACCGAGACGAGGAAGACGGTCACCCAAGCCCTCGTCACCAGCCGACTGGACTACGGCAACGCCCTCTACGCCGGAACCACGGCCAAACTCCAGAAGAGACTCCAGCGGATCCAGAACGCCTCGGCGAGACTCATCCTCGACATCCCCCGACGCAGCCACATCTCCGGACACCTGAGAGATCTGCACTGGCTCCCGGTCAACAAGAGAATCACCTTCCGGCTCCTCACCCACGCGCACAAAGCCCTACACGACCAAGGCCCGAGCTACCTCAACAACCGGATCAACTTCTACACTCCCAAGCGCCTCCTCAGATCAACCAACCACGCCCTCGCCGCCGTCCCCCGCATCCGAAGAGCGACAACAGGAGGAAGATCCTTTTCCTACCTGGCCGCCAAGACCTGGAACTCACTTCCGACCAATCTGCGCCTGACCCAAGACCACCTCTCCTTCAGGAGGAAGCTCAAGACCTGGCTGTTCGAGCAGTAGCGGCACCCCCCCCCCCTCCCAGCGCCTTGAGACCCTACGGGTGAGTAGTGCGCTCTACAAATGACCTGATTGATTGATTGATTGATTGATTGATTGGATCAATTTTCACATCATGGTAGAAGGGAAATGGATGCGGTGAGCATGGTGGCCTTTTGTCATCTCCCTTCACATAGCACTGACCACAGGGAGCTAGTCTTATAGCACCACAAAGGGAAGCCATATGGCCTTATATACCATTCTTTGGTCACACAACAGTCACTACTTTTGAATTGCCATTGGTTACTGAGAGGTTTCATGCACTTTAACAAATGCACTAATCCATCACCGTGTAAAAACATGCATTACATAGGATTTTCAAAAATACTGCCTCATGCATATTAATGAGGTTATGTGGTATTGTTCACAGCAGTGTAGCAGTTGTACATAACAGAACATGTGTTTGGTATCTTCTTTATTCTACCCTATGGCCTGTGTTATGGTATGTTCTTGTGGAATGTTGGATTTTGGGCTTGAATGTGGAGATGTGAAGGTGGTTAGAGATCTTCTTGCCTGAGCTTCATTCAGTGGCTGAAGTTTCTTTTTCCTACAATAAACTTGTGGATTATTTTGATGCTGGAGTGATTTCTTCCTTCCACATTGGAGAAGAATGCTTGAGCCTGCCAGTTACTCCCTATAGAAACTCCAACACAGATTCACCACCGACCCTGGAGGTTCTGCTTTCTAATGTACCGTTAACGCAGTGTTTGTTTTTCGAGTGAGGCCTTTTCACTTTTCTTAGCCTATTTATTGCTTCATGGGCATTATGTTTACGAGCTGTTGCTTTGTCGCCTTGTTTCTGGACTTTTGGATTACCCTGCATGCTTGAGTGAGCACAAGTTTGGCTTCAAAGATGTGCATAAGAAATCTGAGTCACAACTTTGTGAAATCCAATCATAGATCCAACAGCTCTCATCAGACATCATCAGCACAGAGAAGCGGATTTCAGATCTTGAAGACAGCTTACCACGTCAAATGGTTCGGGTGACTAAATTACAAACCGAGTTGGCTGAACTCCAAATCAAGGTTGACGATGTGGAAAAACGGTCACGAAGATCTAATTTACATATAATAGGAGCACTCGACAGGCGTGAAAATGGCCCATCGGTAGCAACTGTTGTATCAGATCTTATTTCTAAATATGTATGTCCCTAAGTAGCTGATCAAAAAATCAACCTCACAATCACACAGGCTCATCGTGTTCCAGCAGTTCAGTATCCTGATGCCAAGTATCCTCGAACTATCATTGTAAACTTTGGTGACTATAGAGTTAAGGAGCATACCAGACTCTTTTTCATTCAATCTATTCTCAGACATGTCTGCGTTTTCAGCACAGCCAGAAGGAATTTCGAGTCATGATTATTTGTTTTCAGCAGCTTGGTGCCCCTGCAGCCATCATTCAACAATCAAAGATGAAAGTTCTGTACAAGGGGAGGGCACACATCTTTCAGACAACTGAATTGGCTCAAGAGTTCCTCCAGTCTCTACACCATCAAGCAAGGGATAGCACTGCCAAATAAGCCTCTAGGCTCTATTCGTTTTTGTCTCCTTTCTTCTAATTTTCTTCCTTTTCTTTTCTTGTGTGTCAAAATGTACAATGCTGAGTATATGAAGGTTTCTTTGCCAGTGTGGTTGAGTTGCTTTAGAATTGCCAGCTACCCACTTGACTGCCTTGGGCACCAAATCACAGCGCCTCTATTCAGGGTCTGAGGGTAGGGCAGGGCTGGATGAGGGTGTATAAGGGCACTTGGGAAGAAGGGTGGGAGCCTTCCTGGGGACCTCAGGCAGGGAGGGTGAAGGGAGGCTCACTGAGTGTGTGGGCAAGGGGAGAGGGGGAGGGAACTTGGGGGGTATAGAAGAGGGGCAGAAAGAATCAGAATTGTTCAACTCAAGCAGGATGGTTAAAATGTGGGAATTGAGGGTTTCTCTTATTCTAGTATACATCAGGGTGCGCTTTGGTGATCAGGGCATTCATTTTAATATTTCTTAATTAATAAGATCATAATAGCTTCATGCAACACTAATGGCATCAAGAATCAGAAAAAAATTAGATCTATTATAGCATGTCTGAAAGAAACAAAGGCGCAGGTGATCCTACTTCAGGAGACCCATATGAAAACTTCAGCCTATGCCATGATGTATATCTCAGGCATTCTTTGCGTCAGCTAGCGCCACTGTTCGGTGGGTTGCAATTCTTTTTACTAATACATTTGTGGGGGAATTATAAAGGTTATGCGAGCTCCCAAGGCTAGATGGATTAGGGTCAACTTGAAGCTTTAGGGTCAGGTTATTTGTTTGATCCGTTTTTATGGGCCGATTGAAGATGAAGCATCATTGGACGAAATTTACAACATGTTGGTACCCCTCACGGAACTGATTCTCATTGGAGGAGATTTTAATCTCATTGAACGAGTGGGCTGGGACTGCTCTTGCTCAAACATACATCAGAATAAACCAAAATCAGCTCAGGTTTTGCCTAGCCTTTTATGAGATTTCACACTTGTGGATCCTTAGAGCATAGACTACCCCATCAGATGGGAATATACCTGCTTCTCCAAACGATTCAACTCTACATCACGCATTGATTATTTTTTAATATCACATCATTGGCAAAAGGTAGGGACTGGGATTATGTCAACCCCTTTTCAGACCACTCTGTCACATTTGTAGATTTCAAATTATGCATTTCCTGTATGGCAAGACCACAGTGGTCTTTCGATAAATCCTTGATGACACAAGAGGGCTGAAATTCGGTCATGCGCACTTGCCTCGTGGTATTCTGACAGCCGAATGCCAACACCACAACCATCCACTCATTTGTGGGGCTTGTAAATCATTTATTAGTGGGGAGGTCATATCTTATGATGCTCAGCGTAATATCGCATGGCAAGAGTACATTTTGGTTCTTCAATCTGAGCTTGAGCAATCTAGGTGGTTGGATGCTAAGGTCTATTCAAAAGCAATCAGGGATAAATTAATCAAGGCTAGCCAGAGGCTTTGGAAATATTTTCTTTTTCAGGATATAGTGAACCAGCACACCTGTTTCCAGAAACAGTATGAAGAGAATGAGCATACTGGCTGCCTCTTTGCATGGTCATTAAAAAAGAATCGGAATTATATTAAATTCTATTAAATTCTATTAAAGAGATCTGGGACGATACCTCTAATTATATAGTCTCCGATTCTGACCAGATCGGAAAGGTCTCTCTGGAGCATTGTGATCAGCTCAATACCTCAGACTGCAATCCTTTGTCCCATGTAATTGAGACCTTTTTCCAATCTATTGTACTTCCTTCTCTTGAAAATGACATCTCGACAACGATTGAAGCTCCCATTACAGAGCACGAAATTCTAGAAGCTATAAAGCTGGTTCTGAATGCAAGAGCTTGTGGCAATGTGGGTATACCATCTAAGTTGTAAAACATTTTTGCCCAACAGATTATCAATCTTTTGGTAATATTGTTCAATGACTTTTTAAATGGGGGCAAGATTGCTGCAGAATTTACAGAGGCGGTAGTTGTTCCAGCAGCCATCATTATGTTAGACGCTGAAAAGGCTTTCGACCGTGCACAGTGGGACAAAATGATCCCTCTTGTGCGGAATTTCTACTCCTAGGCAAAGGCTACGTTAATGGTAAATTCACAGTTGGGTGGAGTTATTTCCATTTCTCAGGGCTCAAGGCAAGGGTGTCCAATGTCACCCGTACTATTCGCTCTTTTTGAAGAACCTTTATTGGCTGCCCTTAGGTAAGATCCTGAAATTCAGCTACCACTGCCCAACGCTCCCAAGCTGAAGTTGTTTGCCAATGATAATATTTTGTACTTGGCTTGAAATTGCTGTAATATCGACAACACCTTTCGTAGAATCCAACTGTTCTCGGTAAGTGGGGGCTATAAGATTAATCAGGCCAAGTCTTCCTTTGGAAATACAGCAACATTTCTCTGCATCTTGCCTGCAAGATATCTAGGTATCTATATATCCAGTGACATTGCCGACCTGTTTAAATTGAAATACTCACCACTCTTAGTAAAGTTTGTGTGCATTTAAATAAGTGGCAGAACCTACGGATAGCCATTATTAGCCCCGTGTACATTATTAAACTGTAATTTTTCCACCTATTTATTTTTATTTTTTCCAACAATATTGTTTTGGTTTTGGTTAAGCATTTTTTCTTGAGATAGATCAACTACTACGCAAGTTTTTATGGCAGGGGAAAAAACCTTGGGCGAAGTAACAGACATTAAGGATGTCAGTTCCGATGCAGGGTTAGCACTCCCCAGTATGCAGAATTATTACGCAGTAGGTTTTTTGAGTGACTGAATTCTGCGGCAGGGGTCCCCCGATGAGTTGTTTTTACCTCCAGTATATGCTGAATGAATGGGGCAGACTTGTACCGTCCTTTTTGAAAATCCCTAAACTACACAGATGCTCATGGAGATTTCAACATTCTCAGGTTGAATACTGTTTTCCGTTGACCCATTCATCTGTACCTTAATCAGAAATTAAAACTTTAGGCCTATCCCTTCCAAAATTGATTATCAGGAAATGGGAAAAGGCAGGGCACTGGGTTTTAGGTCATTTCTTTAGGAGGGCACAGATATTTGAGGAAAGGGAAAAAGTTACACCCGAGTTGTCATTCTCCTACCTTCAAATTTATGAGCATCTTCGGATGTACATTTAGGTAGCCAACACCACCAAAGATTATATTAGCAGAGTGCATTTCGGAATGAAGCTTGTAGGCGTCGGCAATTGGTATCAACTGCTATATTCATACATGCATGTGTCCACGGCCTTGTTAGCCTTTTCTTCTTCGTCATTACTTCTTGAAGGAAGGATGGATTATCCAAGCTGACAGCAGTACAATCTCATGGCTTATCAGGCTGTATGTGGAACCAATTTTAAACGTATGGCTTTCCTTTCAAAATGGGCCCTATATTGTACACCTCATTGCATCAGCTTAATGAACTTATCTGTGTCGACTAACTGCTTTAGATGTGGGCACGTCTGTGGGGATTGGGCCCATATAATATTTCTCTGCCCAAAATATTTACTCTTTAGAGCAAGGTTATGGAGGGGTTAAGTCATGAACTCCAAGTACTAGTCAAACCCGATCTACAAAGGGCACTATTTGGGATCCCTCCTGTTGAGTTCTTGTTAACATTACGCCAACAACAACTTTTTTATATTGAGTCACTAATAGCCAAATCGTTGATGGAAACCAGTGCCTGCACCATGGTTTGAGTTCTGGGTCGATAAAATGAAACGTGTTCAGAAACATTAGGAACTTTATGCTTAAAGGATTGGTGCAATCAAATAAGCTGTAGTAATTTGGGCTCCTTTTTAGGAGGGCTCGAATCTAGGATTTTAGATTTTTAGGTTTTTATGTTTGTATTTGTATTCTGTTTGATCGATCATGCTTTTGTATTGATGAACTGATCTTGCTTGTACGAATGGATTTCTATCATCTTGATTATTAAAATAAAGATATTTTTGTAAAAAGAGATTGGTTTCATAGGATCTGCTTATTCAGTTGCAAAGGAACTGATCATTTTGTACAATCTGTTTCTTTGAAACAGAAGAAAAACCCTTCCTTTCCATTGAAAAATAAGCTTTCATGCTTTTGATGTGGTAATCCCAATCATTTGGCTAACTTCAAGGACTGTCCTACCACTAAAGATTTGTGTAAAATATGTGGCAAAAAGGGACATTTTGCTAAATGCTACTAGTCCAACATGAATAAGGAAAAAGTGTTGGAGATGGGTTCTGAAGAAACAGATATTGTGCCTCAAATTGTTAATGGTGTGAATTGCATATCTAAAGTTAAATGTGATCGCCCTTCATATGTAGTTGCTCTCAATAGTATCTCTGTTTCCCTGGTGATGGATTCAGGAGCAGTGCTTTCTTTGGTGTCAGATAAGGATTTACAGTACGTCTGTGGAAAAGTTAATCTATATGAGCCTGATGTTACTCCATACAGTTATGGAGGCAAACCAATTGAATTGATCAGGTAGTCCGAGGCAGAAATACGATATCGGGGTAATACCACCAATGGTAAAATATATGTTCCAGCGAATAGGGACAATGTTTTGAGTTGTCCTCATCAGAAACTTGTGGGCATCTATCTTGATCCCAATGCTGAGCACCAGGTCCAAATCAGGAAGGTGGATACTATTCCAGAGATGTTTTTACACACATTTCCAGAGGTGTTTTCTGAAAAAGTGGGTTGCATTAAGGGTGCTGTGCCTGTTGTGTTCAAGGTTAGGATTATACAGTTTAGCCTACAGGATGCAGTCAAGATAGAATTGGATTGATTATGTAAGGAGGGCATAATTGAAACAGTAGAAGCTTCCTAATGGGTGGCCCTTGTGGAGTTTGCCACCAAGAATTCGGTTTTGATCAGACTTTGCATCGTTCTAAGGAACCTCAACAGGGATGTAATTGAGGACAAGATTCCTTTGCCTAACATTTCTGAGATTGTCAGTCTATTGGGCAATGCAAAATTCTTCATCACCTTGAACCTAACGTCTGCTTACCACACGGTTCACTTATGTGAAGATTCCAAATATCGAACTACTTTTATTACACCAGTCGGTGTTTTCCATTTTAACATGATGCCGTTCAGTGGCACAGTTTTCCAAAGGATCATGATAGATATGTTGGGTACGATTTCTGGGGTGAAGGTTTCTCAGGATGACGTGTTTATCTTCACTGATACTTTTGAATCCCATCTAGTCTTATGGTATTACTTTGAAGGCCATGCAAATGCAATGGGGCACTTACAGGACGTATCCTGCCGTGAGGGAAACGGCTTACACAGCGCCAGGCTCCTTGGGCGATCCAGCATCCAGCACAGCTAAGCTCAGCAACGTGAGCCAGCACCCTCGCCGACTCCGCCGCCACCGCTGAGAGGGCAGAACTACAAGCCCCAGTTGCAAAACAGCTGCTGCGGGAGGTGGATCAGTAATTGGCCCTACAGATAATTTCATCACTAGGGCCAACGATGCTATAAACCAGGGTATCTCTCTCTTAGAGCGTAGGGTCTCTCAAGATCTGGCCCACGCTAAACGTTCATCCCTTGGTCTTATTGCTGCCGCTACTACACCTGTTCGGGCTCTACCCAACAATATAAGACCTTTAGTAAATATTTGTGCTGATATCCACACCATCCCAAGTGAGGTAAATTTATCAGCCTCTATCCCTTTGATAGACTCAGAAACAGATATTAGTACGGATTTGGAGAAGACCCCAGATTTGCTTATCAACCCCACTCCTGAAGTAATACCTGTTGATAATACAAGGCAATTAAGAGGTAGTCGTGAGGGCGCCATCCAAAAACAAAAATCAAATGCATCGAAGTCTCGGTCTACAAAGGCTAGGAAACATGGTCTAATAAAAAGAAAAAACTGGGAAAGGTACTAATCTTAACCTTAACCAAAATATGAGTAGAGTTACGGAGACTATCCAGGAGGATGATAGAGTGAAGGAGCAGCAGGGTGGAATGTTAGATAACAATGGTACAATTAATGATAACACTGAAAATGTTAACGATCGCATGTTGGAAAGGTTGAGTGAACTATTAAGTATTTACTTATCTCCCATTGAGAGTAGGCTTACTCGGATAGAAAAGCAAATAGCTGAACTGAGTATCCCTATTAAGAACCTATTCAAAGAAGGTGCTGTAAACGGTGCAACAAGTTCCAGTTCTAATGAAACAGTTGGCACCAAACGTAACACTTTTCAAGCACCAATTATAAAGACTAATATTGCACCCAAAGCCCCATTAGCTATATTAGTGACACCAAAGGGTCCCTCTATTAGTCAGCCAATAGTCACCCTTAGTACCAACAATGTAGCCTCAGATAAAAGGAAGGACCAGAATACTAAAAAATCAAATGTGACTACTACAGGTCAACCTGTGAACCCCACAAGTAGTTCTTCTATGGCCCGTCCACTACAAAAAACAATTAGGCAAGTTCCCTCTCGCATTAACCTTCCACCGGAATGCGGAGCGTATGTATTGGTGCTAGTAAATGTCTCTAAATTAAGGAAGGACCAGGACGAAACTTTTACATCTCTTAAAAATAAAACCTTACACTGGTTAATTGCAAATTGCAATTTTCCCATAGATGGTGCAAAGGAGATTATTAACACTCAGCGAGTGGGCTGGATAGGCCCACTCAGGAAAAAGTTTGAGGGTGATTGTGTTACTATAAGTTTTAAAAACCCTCAATGGGCGGAGAAAACACTTGCCAGCGCCCCATCACCCTCTCCCTGGGAATTCAACACTACACTCCTTCCATTAGGCTATTTTTATAGACATTTGATACCCTCCGAACAGGCTATGACGAGTTACCCCACAATCCCTTATCAAGACTTGAATTTTGGAGCAAGGATTAAATCACCGCTCTTTATCCAGAATCAGAAGCCCAATGTTAATCACATGAATAGCCGCAACTGGCGGAACCAGGCCTCAATGTCAATCCCCACTCCCCATTTTCCGCACTATCCACCATTTCCAACCATGCAACAATACAATTACAGAGATAGGTCCTACCCAGTTCCTGACCCCTATCAGTTCACACCAACAACTGAAGTTAGGCCAACATTTAACATTCCAACTCATAACCGGTTTGAATATTTTTCTAATTTAGATGAACAGGACTGACTGGGAACATCGGCCAAAAAAGAAATGTATGGCCAAGCTGCAATTAGTAAACTAGAGGGACCTTTAGTTCCAGCTGTAGCCTGTCAGGACCTGAATGATTCTATAGAAACCATGTCTTCCAGCAGTATGTAGACCTGGCAAACGTTGTACTACTTATGGTTTATCAATTTTAAGTTGGAATGTTGCAGGACTGGAAGCTAAGTTGTTGGACCCTGCATGGATTGAGATAATTAATGATGTGGATATTCTTATGTTTCAAGAAACATGGGCTGTAGGGAATCTGGATATTGAGGGATACCACTGTTTCAGTTTAACATCACCTAAACCCAGATTTGGTCGAGCAGTGGGTGGTTTATTCATTGGGATTAGAATTCTGGCAGGTGGTACAATCAGAAACCTGCAGATTGATAACCTTGTTAATCCTACCATCCAAATCCTTGAATACAAGTCAAAGTAAAAGACCACGATTTATTTAATCAACTTTTATAATAATGATTTTTACTGTGTACCGAACACTAATTTTTTGGCATTATCCAAGGTATTAAGTATATTTGAATGTTCTCCATCAGTAGACACTAAGGGCTCCATTATGATGTCGGGCGGATCGCCACCGCCATGGTGGCGATGGCGATCCGCCCGACAGAAATGCCCGGCCGCCACCCTTTTCCCCCCCGCCACATTACAATGGCGGGGGGAACCGCAGCGGAGCCAAACACCGCCCGCCACTTTTCCGCCCCGGTCGCCTTGCGGCCGGGGCGGGAAACGAGTTACATGCAGGCGGTGTCTATCAGACACCGCCCGCAAAATTACAATGGGCATTTTTCAATGCCTTTCCGTGGCGGCAATGCCGCCACGGAAAGGCATGCGGTGTTCACTTCGGGGGCCCCCTGTGGGCCCCCCGAGTGAAGGCCAAAGGGGGGTGGCACAAGGGGGGGTACTGCATTTACATAATCAAAGCGGTAGGCACCGCGCGGTGCCTGCCGCTTTGAGTATGTAAATGCTGCAAAGCATTTTTAGTATTGTGGCGTGCGGAGCACAGAGCTCCGCCCGCCACAATACTAAAAATACAGGATGTGCCCGCCACAGTGGCGGGCACATCCTAATGGTGTGTGCGGGACCCCCGCCCTTAGGGCGGGCGGTCCCGATTTCCGATAGGATGGCGGGCGGGCAAAGCCCGCCCGCCATCCTAATGGGGCCCTAAGACTGGTATTCTAATAGGGGGCGATTTTAATGTGAAATTAACAGAGAACTATGGGTCTGATGATCCTACTTACCCTGACTTAGTAGATCGCAGGGGATCAGAATTGTTTAAAATATTAACCGAATTCGACCTTGCTGATGCTATGAGGATAGGGTATAATGTGAATTTCCCTTATGCCCCCACGTTTATAAGCAGGGATAGTAGTTCCATTATTGATTATGTATTCACGTCACCACTGCTAACAGACTGTATAGTAAAAACCTCTGTGGTGCAAACTTCTTTTAGTGATCATAATCCATTGCTGGTGATTTTAAATTTTGCATCTAGTCCAATTTTTATGAACTTAAATGGGGCAAGGGATATCACACCCTCAATCGATAGTCTTCGACTAAAATGGAGGGGAATTGACTGTGGGGCCATTCTAGACAGTGTACAAACAACACACCCACATTTGATAAAATCCTGCTTGTCCCCTAGTGGAAACTATGACAAATTAATTGCAGATTTTGAAGTATTATGTCATACCATTAAAACCCTCCTGTCAGTCCCACTTCCCAAGGAACGCAAAGAGCCAAGGTGGTTCGACTCATCTTGCTCCTTGGCTAACAGAGAGTTAAGAGAGGCACTCTCTGCCAAACCAAGGCGCAAAGTTGTTGTTCAAGCCGCCAGGAAAAATTATAAAGAGAAAATATCGGTAAGGAAGGCTAACTTGCTGTCCGATCACTGGGACTCTTTGTTAATCAGTGCGAATTTGGGTGGCAGTGGCCCATTTTGGTCCGCTGTCAGGAAAACAAGGGAAATGGGGAAAAAGCTCACCCAAATTAGCTGTAACATAACAAGTGCAGCATGGGAGAGCCACTTCTCCAAAATTTATGCAGCCCCTTTTGATGAGTATTTTCTCTTTAATTCATGTCAATTGGAAGGCTTGAAGATTTTGGAAATAGCCATAAGAGAGAGTTTAGGAAATAAGGCGCCTGGACCAGATGGTCTCCCCATCGATATTATTAAACATAATGTCGATTTGTGGACACCTATACTTCTCAACATCTTTAATAGTCTCCCACAAGCAGCCATGCCGGCTAGTTGGGCTACTAGTATTATTGTCCCAATTTATAAAAAGGGGGACAGGTCAGATCCAGCGAATTATCGTCCCATTTCCCTTTTGGACAATACCCTAAAAATCTTAGGGCGTATAATTTATAATAGGGTATTGGAATGGGCGGTTGACACTGACTTCTTAGATCCCTGTCAGATGGGGTTTAGGAGTGGGGTAGGAACAGTGGAGCAATGTTTAAACTTGAAATTGATAATCGATAAATATTGCGTTGCCCGCTCATCCCCTACCTACCTCGCTTTTATGGATCTTTCATCCGCTTTTGATCTTGTGAACAGATCCAAGCTCTGGTCAATTCTCTCATCCAATGGTCTTGATGACACTCTCGTCAGATTCCTAGCCTATCTCCATACTGACCTGAAAGCACGGGTACGTATTGGGATGGGTGGAGAGGTCTCGGGAGCCATCGAGATAGGAAGGGGGGTGAGACAGGGGTGCGTTTTAGCACCCCTGTTGTTCATCATTTATATCAATGGTCTATCCAATTGTCTGAAAAAAGCCACTTCAGATGTCCCCACGATTCTAGGTAATCCCTTACCCGTGCTTTTATACGCAGACGATGCGGTGCTTATGGCCCGCAACCCTAATGCTCTTCGTCTGCTGGCACACAGCTTTGTAAATTTTATGGAGGGTTTGGACTTGAAGGTAAATTTTAAAAAATCTTTTATTATGTCCTGTGGTCCAGGAAAAAGGAAACTCAACACAATTCGAATAGGCACAGATAAACTAGAATCTGTTCCTAAATTTCCTTACCTAGGGTTGGTTTTCGCTGCGAACAGCTCGTGGAGTGGGCATCTGGCCCACGCCACGAGCAAGTTCTCGAAAGCCAACAATTCTGTGTTGAGCCTCCCCCGCCCAAAGAAAATTGGTGCCACTAAGGCTATTTTAAAGATTTTTAAACTGCAGTGCTCACCTGTCGCTACGTATGGTGCAGAGGTATGGGGATTGGGAAGCAGCACTTGTATTCAAAGAGAGGAAAATCGTTTTTGCAGAAAAGTGTTGGGTGCACCGATTTCCTCATCTGATTTTATTTGTCATAAAGAACTAAATCTTCCCTATATAAACGACTTTATTAGAGCAAGACCAGCTCTCTTCTGGATTAGAATCTGGAGGTATGATGCTGCTGTCCTCACCCAAAATATCATTAAGGACTGCCTAAATTGCGAATATGGTATGAAGATTCCTTGGTTCACAGAAGTTTCTAAATCACTTAATGAAGTTGATAGAGGTATTTTGTTCACCGACCCAATGTCAATTGAACCAAAGGACAAAGCTGAGGTTCAAAATGCACTTTATGCACTTTACAGAAATGGTCGCACAGGAAGAGAATCCCAGAAATCAAGTGTTATGAAAAATATAGGAAATGGACTGTGTAGGCAAATTTTCCTGCCCTATCTTTCCCTCCCTATGTCCAGCTGGGAGTGATCTCTATTGTTTCGTTTAAGGGCAGGAACTGTCAAATTTCTGCTGTCCTTTCCTATGGGGTATCGACATAGTGCTGATCTCACTCCATGTCCCTGTGATGGTGTGAGTACACAAGATGATTTGCATTTTTTATTTTTCTGTAAATTTTATCTGAGATTCATTAAATGGTTTCTAACTCCCTATTTTAAATAACACAGACCTCTCACACTTAAAGAATCTTATATAATGCTGCTTACTTTGGACACTGATGAACTGACCTTTCGCACTAGCACTTTTTTAAGATCGGCTATACGAGCGCGTAAGACGATGGAAAATCCCTGAAACTAGAAACTAGTCATAATGGTGTAACTATGTATATAATATAATGAAATGAAATTTATTGTGTAGTTATTGTATGGATTTTTGTGTTATTAGGGAATGCTTTTCTGTATAATTCTTTTATTTTTCTGTATGTATTATATTTCATGAATTATTGCTGTAATCGGTACTTTTATGAATTTTATTAAATTCGAATAAAGGTCTTTTGAACTTGAACTTGAACTTGCAAATTTTGCCAGCCTGAAATAACGTACCTGGGTCATGTTATCACAGCTGAAGGTATTAACCCTAGAACCGATCTTGTCAGAACCACTACTGATTTGCCACATCACTCCAAGAAAGATGACATAAAGGTTTTTGTGAGTATGGACAAATTTTATAGCATGGGTACTCACAAACCTTTTCTCGGGGGCCAAAGTTACAGTCTGGTTTGTGACAGAGGGCCACACCAATGGGCCTGCAGGTTAGGGTGGAGGTACTAGGGAAAAAAAAAAAATTATCACCTTTTCAAAACAGTACCCGGATATTCGGCACAGGCCCAATGCAGCACAGGTTTAACTCATTACTTTTCCTTAGGCTTGAACTGCACAGTTGTCAACTGTGCTCTGTTTAAAACTCCTGCGCACACAGATACAAAGGAAGCTCTTTTCACACTATGGAACACAAAAGTAATATATTGCATGAAGACACAACATCCTAGAAAAAAGATAAACACACCAAATTCTATAGTGAAAAAAATGTGAAGAAAGAACAACAATAAGATGGTATTGCCAGGCTTGGTGTCCTTTTTTTATAGACTGCAATGAGTGGCAAAATAGAGGATGGGGTTCAAGGCAATTTCCGGTAGTGCTCCACAAGGACGCCCCCCTCCCGAGGATGATACCACTAGTTTTAAGGCACTGCAGATCCCAAATACAGAAATTAAGTCACTCTCATTATTATCAGAAATCTTTTTTTATTTGCAGTGTCAGACTGAGACATACAATAGACAGGGCACCAAAAGAAAATGTGCCCACATTTGTGAATTGCAAGAGCAAAAAAAACAAAAGTGGGCCATGTTTGCAAGCTCCAAGTCATAGCTGCCATTACACTGAAGAAACACTTTAACATCATATATAAATAAACCATTTACTTACCTTTGAAAAAGCACTCTTTGATAGAAGTTTATTTGCAATGATAGATGAGCAATATTCACCTATAGCACACATGCAGCTACAGGTGAGCCAGAATTCCCATGTAAACAGACATGCAGAAGCAAGAGGGATACTGCTCACCTGTGAACAGAGACGGGGAGACAGATTTTACCCTATAAAAAAGAGACGTGCAATGACATAGGGGGCGTGGGGAACAGGGTCGAAATGGGACACAAAATAGGCCCAGTGCCAAAATAAAAGTGCCCCTCTTTAGTAAACAAAAAAACTAAAAACGTGGCCCATGTCACCAAATCGGGACAGTTTTTATTTTGTATAGGTTTTTTACAAGGTATGGAAGACTACATATATTTGAGCTTGCTGCATGGAATGTTATTTTTAACATTGAGAAATTAACAGTAAAACCAGGCCCAGCACTCTGTAAAACAGCCCCACAAAAAAAAGTAAAACAAAACAGTCCTTACACTGACCTGAAAGGCCACCTGCAAGTATATCTATGACAGGACAGGCAGGCTTCCTGATGAGGAGGGTAGGCTGGCTGACAGCATTTAGGCTGTAAAGAAGTGAAACAAGCTGGTCAGGAAGGAGGGGGGCAGGCTGGCCCGGTCCACGGGAGGCCCCCTGCCGAGTGTGCAGGTCTTTTGGAGATAAGGCTATGGGTGGTGTGGACAATGAAGGTTGCGAGCGTTGTGGACAATGCATGCTGCGGGGTCGACCCACTGGGCAGTGGTAGAAGCAAGCATGCTTGGGCGTGGCTTGCGCCCGAAGACAATGGCGGCAGATCCGTAGCTCTCCCGGGACGGCGGGAGCGGAGACGGACCATTCGCAGCGGCCTCCTCTCGCAACGGCTTCAGAACAGAGGATGACTCGTGTGAAGCCCTGAAGAGCTAAAGGGAATCCATTCTGAGGCACTTTAACACCTGTGGACAACCCTGCTTCATGGGTAGGTTGCGGCGCAGCTCGAATAAGCTTGCGGCCGCCATCTTATGCAATCGCTAACGGAGTGATCTCCAACGCGGTTCCCCTCTGTTAACTCACTGCGCATTAAAGATGTTGCCTTCTACGACTTTCCGAGTTATTAAAGGACACTCCTTTCAATTTTAAAGGTACTTCCCTGCAATTTCTTAGGCTTGCAAGACATTTCTATTTCTGTATGAGCTTAGCGTATCACAGCTTCGTGAATCTTGCGGCCATTTTTTTTTTTTTTTACCGCTGACGGAGCTACCTCCCACCACGATACCTCTGATTTCTTCACAACAGAAGCGCTAAATGATTCAATACCGGAGTTTTATTTCTTCTTTCAACAAGTTATTTAAACCAATGCCCTCCATTGCTCTCTATAGCATATCATACTCTCTGTAACCACTGTTATTTTGCAAGACTCTACAGGTCACCTGACTGAACTTTTTGAATACGCTCTATTTAAATTGCACATCTCCTATTCCATTGTGTATTTTATGTCCCTACAGCTATAAATGTGGTTTATTTCTTATTAAGGCTATGGATATTTTGCTTTTCGTATGAGCCATCTTAATACCATTACTTGTTTACGGCATGTTGTTAAGGGGGTCTTATCTCTGTGCCAGAATTCAGCTTACATACTTCCTTTTTAGCCCTTCTTCGTTATTGGTTTAATGCCTACATTCCCCAATGGAACTGTAACTACTATTCTGTAGCAATTCTTTTATTTATACATGCTTGTACCTCCTGTTCATCTATATATATATATATATTATGCTGCAAAGCTAATTTCTGTGGTGTCATGCAGTGATATTGTGCTATTGCTGATATCTTGTTTCACAGTTCATTTTTTTCACCTATGGGAAGACACCTTAAGAGCTTGTCTCAGCCTAAACCTGTGTTTCTTAAGTTTTAACTCCACACCAGCTCACGATATCAGTGTTTATCAATGGATGACCCCACTAATACTTCACCTTAAGGTGAATCGGCTTGTGTCTCTATTACCTTGACTTTTAATGTCACCAAAGCATCGACCAAGAGACTAAAGAAAGATCCTTCCTCGCCTCCTAGGCAACCTACGTTTAGTCACAATGGACTTGCTGATAGAAGAAATTAGGGCTTTGCGCCCCTTTGTCGAGGAAACCAATTCTAAGCTTCAAATGCTCTCTGACAAGAGGTCAAGTATGGAAGAACGTGTTACTATGTTGGAACAGAATGTGGATTCCTTACATTCTTCTACTTCTAGGGTGGACACCTTATGCTCCCAGGTATCAGTGCTGCACAAACAATTGGAAAACAGAAATAGGAGCAATAATCTCTGCATCTATGGCTTGCCTGAAGGAACAGAAGGTTCAGATCCAATTGCTTTTTTTCAAATCCTTCATCCTAAAACTTCTCAATATGCCGGAGAGCACTTTACTGAACATACAAAGAGACCATCGACTAGGTCCAGCAACGCTTTTGGCATCGTCCTCCTCAGCACAAAACCAAGAGGAGTGATCTTATACCTTCTTGAATACACTGATTTGTTGAAAATTCTTTCTCCAGCCAGAGCAATGAATTGCATTACCTGGTCAGGAAACTCCTTATTCTTCTCCCAAGATTATGCTAAATCAACTGCAGATCTCCGGAAGGAGTTTTTGGCGCTCAGGCCACAATTACGTGTGATAGGTGCCCGTTATGGCCTTTTCCACCCTTGCCTATTTAAGGTGACCATCAACAACAAAACTACCACTTTCAAGGCTCCGATAAAATTAAAGAGTTTCTTATACTCTTATCAAGCTGATTCAATGGATACTACTTCTCCATCAGCAAGCTCCAAATAGACTTCTTGGAATCTGATATGTTCTTACCCTTTGCATAAACTTTAATTTGTTTCTGGTTCAATTACAGTATTTATATTATTATGTACACACAGTAGTTATTGATACCAAATGTTCTATGTATACTTTTAACATCTTTTTTCTTCTCATAGGTTGTTTCCACGTGCTATTCCTTTCCCTATGTTCTACAGTCCGTTGGTTCTGTTCTCCTTCCAGTCTTTCCGCATGAGTTTTGGACACGTCATTGTTCCGTGTGGTCTTACACTCCTCCACCCCTCGTATGTCTTGGATTACATGTAAGTCTTTTGTCTTCATTATTCTCTTTCTTTCCTGTACTATTTCTCTTCTGTTCTCCCTCTCTCTTACTCTAACTGACCTATCTCAATTTCTTTTTACTTCAAAAACTTTCTCTATCCTACATTACTCTTTTGCTTTCCAAATGTTGTTTAACTGCTGCACTTCTTTTTCTCCCTTTTTTTAAATTTTCATTTCAATTGCTTCATTTTACATACAGTTGGTTTGTTATTAAACATGGTTTAACTTGTTTGCGATTTTGCTTCAATCTATTTAACGTGTAGCTACAGTTTTACTCTATGCCTTTAAAAATTGTCTCGTGGAATGTCAGAGGTTTACATTCACGTATTGAGCGACAGAGAGTTTTGACTCACTTAGCTAAACTAGGAACAGATTTTGCATGCATACAGGAATCTCATTTGTCAGCTGAAGAGTCTGCAAAATTGAAAAGAGGCTGGATGGGTGAGGTCCTCTTCTCCCCAGGTGATGGCAAACGTAATGGTGTTCTTATTCTTTTCTGCAAATCCCTGGTGATTAAGGTATTATCACAATCTGCAGATCAAGTGGGTAGATGGATATTTGTTAGATTTATGGTAGACAATATTTCACTCTCTTTGTTAAATATCTGTGCACCCACAATAGGTGATCCTTCCTTGTGGACCTCACTGACCCAACAAATCACACAGTGTTATGATGATAACTTTATCCTTGCAGGAGACTGCAATGAAGTTCTGGATCCCTTCATTGATCGGAATTCCTCAACTCCTTTTTTACCTCATAGATCTCATAAATTATTCACACAAACAATCAAATAACATAAGCTCACGGATGCCTAGAGACTTTGCAACCCCACATTGAGAGAGTATTCCTTTTACTCACTGGCACATCATACTCAGTCACAACTTGACTATTTCTTTATTTCGCACAACATTTCTCAATCACTAGTTGCGGCAGATATTGGATCCATCTTAATATCTGATCATGCTCCTGTCACTATTCATCTCGATGTTGTACGCAAGCCCAAACTATCCCAGAAATGGCGCTTTAATAACGCATTGCTGTTAGATCCAGTTTTCACATCATCCTTTATTTCTTTTTTCATTGAATATTTTCTTTTTAATCAATTGGACACCACACCTTTTCATGTGGTTTGGGATGCCTTTAAGGCTTCAGCCAGATATTTTGTTATTAGATTTGTCTCAAATAAACATAAAAAAGCACAAGAAGCCACCAACGCCCTGTTAACCAAAATAAAGAGGTTGGAACACTCCTACTACTCATCCAAGTCAAAAGATTGCTTATCTGAACTTATCAAAGCTAAATTTCAATTTAACCAGAACACAACTAACAATGTTTCCAGGGGCGGCTGGTGACATTTGAAAGTAGGTGGGCGTAAAATTACTGTCATACTAAAATTAAAGAATTGCGGGCACTCAATACCTGACAATACGTCTAGTGGTACTGGGCTCAGCACGCAGCTATGCCAGTGAACACCAACGCTGCCCTGTAACGTCCCCTCTTTACCGCTGCTGCAAGCCATTACAGGTTCCCCATTCACCTCAGGTCTGTTGTGCAACAGCTATTCCAAGGCGGATATCCACGCAGCTCTCTTTATTCACCTAAAAAATACTGCACAGCGTCATGATATTTATTTTAATTGTATTTATTTTATGCGTTTTTATATAGCGTTGACTTTACCCGAAGGTGTCAGAGCGCTTCACAATAGGAACAGTAGCGTTTCACGAGGAGAAAATTACAAGTGGGCATGTTACAAAAGCAAACGTTACATTACACCACTGCGCTGCATCGCTCTGCTCTTCCATTACCCTTCCTAATACATCCCTAGGCTCCACCAGCGCTTCTCAGCCCTGTTGCGCAGCACCTATTTCAAAAGCCAGGGTTCACACCTATGTTTAATCTGCTAGAGCTCTTCAGTCCTGCCTGCAACACCTAAGTCATTTCAGTACCGAGACCAACGGATACCTCAATCCTGACGTCCTGCGCGACTTACTCCTGTACTGAGCCCATAAACACGCTCATGCTTCAACACTACCCATGTTCCTTTATCAGGAGCCACGCGCAGCTCTCCCGGTGCACCTCGCGCTGTTGGAAGACCTATGAACAGGTGTGCCATAGATACCACTGTCAAGGATTATTACGCAATCGTCTTCAACACAAACAGTCATGGCTCACGGGGGGCCTAGTGGGGGTATGTATGGGGATGTCGCGCAGGGTGGATGTCGCACGGGAGGGGGGAATTAAATCTAAAACAAATACTTACCTCAGTCACCGCCGTCCGGGTCCGCGCCACCTCTGCTCCCCCTTGGCGCCTTCACGTCACGAATGGCATTGGTCGTGACTGGCAGCCCTTCTCAGCCAATCCTGGCGCTGCTGCAACACCAGGATTGGCTTGGGGCACAGGTTACTCTTCGCCCCCAGCACGCCCATTAGGAGACCCAAGGGCTCCTAACGGGCATGTGCAAAAAACTGCAAACACAAGTGTGCATGAGTGGACACGGGTAAAAAATGCACCCTCCGTCCCCACTCATGCGCACTTGTATTACTGCCTGTTTCCCTGGTGGCAATCATGTCAGTCAACATGACGCCAGACCGCCCACTCCCTTCAGACTCTGAAGGGGGTGGGCGGTCTGACGTCATGCTGACTGACATGATTGTCAGTCAGTTCTCCGACGGCGTCTCTGAATTTAAGTAAACTGATTCAGTTTACTTAACTTCAGAAACACCGAGGCCGAGGGAGCTGCGGGCGGGGGGGCTACGCTCCCACGCCCCAATGGACGTACCGCCCCGGAATGCTTCAAACTACTTGTTGAAGTCCAGTGCAAAGTTCTATGGCGGCCAGAACAAAGCCGGGAAATTACTGGCTAACTAATTAAAGGTCAAACAAAACAAACTCAATATAGAATCTATTTTTGGTCAAGACCATCAACTGAAATTTAAAGACGAAGACATCCTAAATGAATGTATCCAATTCTATAAGTCACTTTATACATCTAAAACCCTTTCCTCTGATCAATCCATTTCTCAATTTCTCTCCAAAATCTAATGTACCCCCAACAAGCATCCTGACCTTTCGTTCTTAGAATCTGATTTAACACAAAAAGAACTCCTTGCTGCCTTAAAAACACTCAAAAAGGATAAGGCCCCTGGCCCTGACGGCTTCACTGTAGAATTTTTTACTCACTTTGCGCACTTACTGATTCCTAAATTACATACCCTCATACATGCCTTCTTACTATCTGGCGAGTCTTCTGGTTCCTTTTCAGACGCCCTTATCTGTCTTATACCTAAAGATGGCAAAGAAATGAAATGAAATGAAAGCAAATTTATAACGCGCAGACTCAGCCCCATGGGTATCAAGGCGCCTAAAGACCCACAACACTGCAAAAATTATAGACCTATTTCTTTGGTCAACATTGATTACAACATATTTTCAAAAGCTCTAGCATCGTGTTTTGAATCTCAAATGCCTGATCTGTTGGCAACAGAACAATCTGGTTTTGTTAAGGGGAGACTTATTACAGATAATACCCGCTTATTTTTTTATATTCTTTCTAAAGCCTCACATACTTCTCATCCCCTGGCAGCCATACCTCTGGATGCTGAAGAAGTATTTGACAGAGTCGAATGGCCTTACCTCTTCCGCACGCTTCAATGGTTTGGCTTTGGCCCAAAAATCATTGCTCTAATATCTATTTTATATTCTAATCCAAGAGCATCTGTATGAGCAAATGGAGATTTTTCTTCCTATTTTCAGCTTGGTAGAGGTGTTAGACAGGGTTGTCCACTTTCCCCGTTTCTCTTTAACCTTGCCCTAGAACCTTTTTTGTTACGGATTCGTCAATATTCACGGTTTTACTTTTAAGGAGACCAATATTAAAATGGCTGCTTATGCTGATGATGTTCTCTTATTTCTATCGCAACCTCAAGCCTCTATACCCACTTTTTTAGAGGAAGTTGACTCCTTTGCATTTGTTTCGGGATACAAAGTAAATGAGGATAAATGTGAGATACTACCCCTCACCAAATATACTTTTCATGCTGACTTTATTGCTTCGGGTTTCACATGGAGTCCCCAATTCATCAAGTACTTAGGCTTGCATTTTACTCCTTCTATACCAGGAACGATAACACGTTGTTTGGAGAATTGCATACAAAGATTATCCTCTTTAACAACAAAATGACATCCCCTATATTTGTCCTGGTGGGGTTGTCTATACACCATAAAAATGATGCTTTCCCCTGTAGTTTTATATACAATTTCTAACATCCCTCTGTCCATTCCTTTAAAGTATTTTAAAAAGCTCAATTCCATTTTATCTTTTTTTTTATGGAGCAACAAGATATCACGTATGTCTATCTCAAAATTGATTCGTGGGACAAATTTTCCTGACTTCCCTGCTTATCATAAATCCTTCTTCCTACATCAGGCGTCACAATGGCTTTCTGAACCATCCTTAAATTGCCCTCTTTGGACTACACTTGAACAATCCTTTATCTCACCATTCTCTTTTCAGGAATATCTCTCCTTTACATGCAAGCCACAGTCTGTATCCACCCCTATAATCAAACATACCTGCAAGATTATTCCACCTGCCTCCTTAACTTCCTTCCTCAACTTTCCTATATGGCATAACATTTATATCTTAGTAAACACCAAACCTATATTTTGGAAATCCTGGAGACAACGAGGCCTGATTTGGGTTCGTCAATTATATGATCAGGGCCAAATTATGTCTTTTGCACAGGCTAGCATAATTTTTGCCTTTCCCTCAACCTTTAGTTCCAAATACTCTCTTTTACTGAAAGCCATTCACAATGCGCATACACAATATATAAAATCCCCACATAACACTTCCCATGAACTTGATCATATGGATCGTTTGCAGGCCCTTATCCTTCGTGACTCTAGAGCTTCCACTATACATAAGTTTCTACATAGTACACATAGTCCAAGAGACAACACTAAGGTAGAAACATTATGGGAAAAGGATTTGGGAAGCTCTTGGTCTGTAGACTTTTGGGATAACAACACTTTTCTTCATATACAATAGGCTCCTACTCTCTCCACTCATTCTTCATGAAAGACACTCTGATCTACCAGATACGTGCTGGACTTGATCTTCATCACATGCTGACCTATATCATCTGCTCTTCACATGTAAACTTGTCCAGAATTTTTGGGAAAAGGTGTGGTCTCAAATTAACTCCATCTTCAACTCCAGTTACCCTTTCTCTACTTCACAAGTCTTTTTAGGTAGTTTGTCCCCTATCTGGGAAAATTGTAATTTCAATGTTAAGATAATAGATGTATTATTGGCAGTGGCCTTTCAACAAATTACCAAAAATTGGAAGGATTTCACCAAATTATCATATCAAGCATGGTGGTATGCTATCTGCACAAAACAAACTAGGTAGGGGAGGGCCTGAGGGGAGAAGTGTTTATAGACTCTTTAGGTACCTTGTCCCCCAACTAAGCAATGAACAACAAGAGAGATACCAGAAGTCTGTATACAGGAGCCTAAATAGTACTCACTCTGTAAAACAAAACCAACAGGTTAATGTTCAGGTCATCACAATCCTATTTGACGTGTGATCATAGGAGAAGAGAAAAGATCAAAGAAATAGCCCCAAAGGTGCTTTGAAAAAATCCCCATCAGCCCGCTCAATAGCGGAATATCGTCATCTGGGTAGTATGGTTGACAAAAGTAGTGTCCAGAGTGCCCTTCCTTAGGAACAACCCAAGGCTAGCATAACTTGGACCATCACGTTGACCCTCAACCAACAGAGATGCAGACTGAAAGGGTTAAGTTGCAGTGCTCGGAAAATGTGAAAAAGGAAAAGAACCAAAATTCATAATCCAAGTGTTATAAAAATACCTACCTTGATGTCATAGGAAAAACTTTATTGGGTCTGACCATCAAGGTGGTATGGTTAAAAGCAGAGTGAACAATAGCATGCAAGGAATTGCTATTCACCATGAATCTTATTTGGTCGACATGTTTCAGCCTACATAGGCTTTCTTCAGGACCTATGATGCACTACTGCAACATCAACTCACTGTGTGAAAGAAACTTACTGTGTAAAAGAAACTTGATAAGTGGTTCAAACTCCTCTAAAATAGGGAGTAGGATGTCTTCTCCTGCATGTGAAACAATTAAAAAGGATACCAATGGCAATCATTATTGCTATTGCAAAAGGGAACTGCTAAGTGTCCAGTACACTATAGATCCCTATGTCGATCAACTCACCCAAATTCTAGGGAGGAATAACCTCACCTCACCTGGCACTTGCTCACAGTGAAGGAGGCCACGCACTAGAAAAGAAAGAAAAGAAGAAAATAGACAACATACGTTTCATTTAAAATCAAAGTTTAGACTCTGAAGGCCAACTAAAGGTGGCAACAAAAGGGGGTAA
Organism: Lissotriton helveticus; assembly: GCF_964261635.1. Lineage (NCBI taxonomy): Eukaryota > Metazoa > Chordata > Amphibia > Caudata > Salamandridae > Lissotriton > Lissotriton helveticus. Next base: position 252,531,424 of record NC_136061.1, read on the forward strand.
AGGATAGTGATAGCACACCTTGACATGAGGGCATCCTCTGGGTAGGAAATGTATTGCAAAATACCAAACACTTCGTCTAAACCAAGACCCATGTAGGCAAAACCTCCCACCAGGACACCCACTCAGCAGATCCAGATGTATACCCGGATCAAAGTTTCCACATAATTGAATTACAAGAATGTGAGACAAAGAACACCAATCTCAGAGAAAATTGCCTGGTGTCCTGATTGTTAGCGAGGAAAAGAGAAGGGTACTGAGCTGTCCAGTGGCTGCGCCTCCTCCCAACCTTTAGAAATCCTTAAAAACGCGAGAGACCCGTGTCCTCACCTCTCCGTCGTTGCCTCGCTCAGAGATGTGAGCCGAGGGGGAGGTGAGGACATCGTGTGTCAAACGGGAAGAAATACCGAGGCTGCGGACGTGAGAGAAAACTACTCGTTTCCCCACGTCCAATCAGAAGTTCAGCCAACTCCACTGACTCTGAATCGCAAGAACAGAGCCCTGATTGGCTGCCCTGCTGAAAGATGCCCCGCTATTAGCTAGTTCTGGGCCAATCGGATTGCTGCACTCGTTACCTTCACGTTGTCTCAAATAACCGCATCGGGTTATGTCAAAGTGCGGTACACGATACAGAGAAACTAGACGGTAATCCGTCAACCACACAAGCGGTGTAGTTGGTCTTCTCCGGATTAAACGCCCTCCTGCTTTGCTCAGACTACACGCCTTCCGTGGCCCGCACGAACCCAGCTAACCCCTGATTGGGTGCCTAGGTCCCTGCACTGAAGCCATTGGATAGCAGTGGGCCAATAGAAGAGGGCCGTGTGTTATGTTTACAAACTCTATAAACAGCACCGTCGTTGTTTAAAGCCATATCAAAAACTCTCAGTGATCTAATGCCACTGTGTACAATACGTGAAGACTCCCCATACACGATCCCAATGCTGGTCAGACCGTCAGATGTAAATATACATACGGTCGATCTACACGTTCGGAAACAGTGATCTACCGGGTCAGTTAGACGTAAGAACGCCTTATCAACCAAAAACATACTAGGCAGAGCTAAATGGGGCTCATGTCTGTTGAGTCATAAAACCTACCGTCAAACTGTCTAGGATTCACGGTACACGGTTGGTTATATGAAAGCTCCCTAGGTGTTGTTCAGAAAGGTGGTATGCCCAACAACCTGAGTAGAAAATGTGAATGTTCCATCTGTGTGTACCATATTCAATACCCAACGTGTAAAGGCCAACTGAGTACAAAGAGCCAGAGAGCAGAGTAGGTACACTCTCTTTGCTCTAAATTGGGACACAGGACCAATGTGGTCACAAAGAGATATATCAAGGACTCAAAAAATTAATTAAGGAATAACATATGCAGTGTTGCAGAGATAGAAAACTAAAGACAAGTACTCAGAGTTGTAACCACGGAATATCATCATTCAGCCCCTCCGTGTCGCTCTTCAGTTTATACACCCATCTTTGCTCCCTTCTGAGTAGAAACTGGGAGATGTCTGTTATATGATTAGGTATGTGTGGTTGTTCCAGGACCACCCATTCAAGGTCACTCGCCTGATGCTTTGCCTGGAGAAAATGGGATGTGAGCCGAGTGGCTTGTTTACTGCGTCTAATCGTACTCTTATGTTCCTGGACGTGTAATTTTACTTTTCTCGTTGTCATCCCTATGTATCTTAACCCACACGGGCACGTGATTTGGTATATAACTCTCTCGCTGTTACAATTTGTATGGCGTTTGAGTATCCATGGTCGAGAGGTACCTATATCCACTGATGAGGTCTTCTTGGTCTGAGGACAGACCGAACAGTTCCCACACGGGTGATGACCCTGTACAGGTGGTAGATTCCACAGAGTGGATGTAGATTCATCCAGCAATCGTTGTGGTCTGGTGTGGACCAACTCGTCCTTCAGATTCGTTCCTCTTTTGAACGAGAAAAGTGGTAAGGGAATCTTATCGCCAGAACTATTCAGAATCTTCCACTTCTGCCTGACAATTTTCTGTAGTTTCGACGAAGAAGTGTTGAAAGTCGTAACGCAGACCAATTGATTCAAAGGTGGCTTCTCCACCGGTGCCTCTAACAGGGATTCGCGATGGTTATTAGAGGCCCGTTTGCATGATGTCCTGATCAGGCGGCTGGGGTACTGTCGCAGCTTCAATCTAGTAGAGAGGTCCTTAGCCTGAACTCGGAAATCTGACACGTCTGAACAGTTTCTCCTCACTCTCAAAAACTGTCCAAAAGGGAGGTTTTCCCGTAGTGACCGGGGATGATGACTGTCAAACCTTAAAAGTGAGTTCCGCGCCATAGGCTTCCTGTAAAGGGAGCTGGCCAAGTGACCATCATGTGGAAAGATCACCAAGTCCAAGAATGGTAGTTGGTTTTTGCTATGTTCCAGGGTGAACCTCAGGAAAGGATTAAGGCCATTGAGCCAACAGTGGAAGGCTGACAAAGAATGTTCATCGCCACGCCAAACCACCAAAATGTCGTCTATATACCTTTTCCACACCACCAAGTGTTGGTGGTGTGGGTTGGTGGCACTCAAAATATGCTGGGTTTCAAAACTGTGCATGTAAAGATTCGCCAGACTCGGCGCAAACTTGCTGCCCATTGAGGTCCCAGATGTCTGTAGATACAGGGAACCCTCAAAGGCAAAAAAGTTCTCCGTCATCGCGATCCTGGCCAGTTCTGTTATAAAATGGACAGGCGTCACACTATCCGGGGGAGACTCTTCCAGAAGTTCTTGAATAGTTTGTAGCGTCTCTCTCTGGGGTATGCAAGTGTACAGTGATTCTACATCAAAGCTGACTAAGATGTCCGAATCCGTATTGAAATCTACCCCTGGCAGCAAGCGAAGGACATCCTTAGTGTCCTGAAGGTATGACGGCATTTTCTTAACCAGAGGGTGTAAAAACACATCTACAAATGATGACAAGGGTTCTAAGAGAGAACCGATCCCAGAGATGATAGGCCGACCCGGAGGTGGTCTGGTCGGCTTATGCACCTTTGGTAGTGTGTAGAAGTAAGGGATGGTGGGAAACTTAGCCACCAAATAGATCGCCTCTTGGGAAGTGATCCATCCTTCTGCGCCAGCCTCCTCTACCAGATGTTTAATCTCATTCGTGATCCTCGCCGTGGGATCCTGGTCAAGAAGTGTGTAAAACTGGGTGTTACCTAGTTGTCTTAGGCATTCCGTGCGATACGCTGTGGTGTCCTGAATCACAGTGGCCCCACCCTTGTCCGCTGGTTTAATTGTAATCCCAGTATCTCTAGACAAAGTCTCAAGTGCAGCTCTCTCTTTCTTAGACAGGTTCTGATAACCTACATGACCCGAGAAGTCCAACGCTCTCATGTCATGTAGTACTGCTGCTTCAAAAGCTCCAACTTTAGGTGGTACCTGCTGAAGTAAGGGCATGAAAGTAGATTTGACCTTAAGTCGAGTGTTGGTGTCCACGCTATTATCCTGTTCCTTGTTTTTGAAGAAAAAATGTAGTCTGACTGTCCTGAAAAAACGCTCCATCTCCTCTCGGATTAGGAACGGTTCGCCAGCGTTAGTAGGAACAAATCCTAGACCCCTATTAAGCACAGCTTTCTCTAAGGGGGACAGTGTCCGTGCACTTAGGTTCACAACAAGGTCATCGACGGTGTTAGATGCATCACTTGTTGGTTCCGTATCTCCTGGATCATTTAGAATCAAAGATTGTCTGCCCATTGGACTTGACCTGGGTTCTGCCCTCTCCGTCTGCCCCGGTTGCCTCCCCGGCCCTGTCCTAAAAAAGGGGGCTGATTGTAAGAATATTGTGGTTGCATGGGGTAGTTTGCCATGGGCATTGGAAATTGTGGATAACCCCACGGGGCCGGTGGCCACCATGGTCCTGCCTGATACATGTTGCCACGTGTATTGTGTCTGCGATTTGGTCGACCACCACGGTTTCTCCCTCTTCCTAAGTTGCTTCCACCACTATCTGAATCAGAGGATTCTGCATCTGAGGATGTGGCATAGGAAGATCCATGTGCCTGTTTCTGTTTGTTCACATCGGTAGGAGTATAATTGTCACTCGTATAGGGGTATACTTTCTCATGTGAGAACTTGGCCAGATCCTTCTTAAATTTTTCTATTTTAGCAAAGAAAATAGGGTCTTTGTACTCTTTGTTGGCCTTATTGGAATCTTCCTGCTGTTTTTCGAATCTTTTAGTGGTAAGTGTTGTTTTTATCTGACCTTCCAGGACCTGAATTTCTACCAGAATGGCGTCTGCAACTTTCTTTGCAGTGGCGATAATCAGAATGAGCCAATCCCTGGTGCAACGCCAGGCTATCAGGGACCAGTCCCTAATAAAGGTCTTGTCCGTCAAAAAGAGCCTTGGCGCATTGGTGACTATAAGGCCCGTGGGAGCACACTTACCATGTAAGTATTCGGCCATAATTTGGCCGTGTATAATAGTCCTAGAGTGGCTCTTCTTCAAATTGAGAACTGTATCCCAATCACCTACAGTTGGTGGGGTAGGTGTGGGAATTTGATCTAACATACTGGGTTTGTCAGTGAGAATAGATGCCAAAGTGTCGTCATAAAAACCAAGGCCCCCAAAGTCAGCCATTGTGTTGCGATCAAAGGCAATGAATACGTATGAAGAGCACCAAGATCGGTGCACAATAAAGAATAGGAGAAAGAAGAAAGGCCCGCAGCCTTGGCTGCACAGTCAAAACAAAACAAACTAGGTAGGGGAGGGCCTGAGGGGAGAAGTGTTTATGGACTCTTTAGGTACCTTGTCCCCCAACTAAGCAATGAACAACAAGAGAGATACCAGAAGTCTGTATACATCAACTCACTGTGTGAAAGAAACTTACTGTGTAAAAGAAACTTGATAAGTGGTTCAAACTCCTCTAAAATAGGGAGTAGGATGTCTTCTCCTGCATGTGAAACAATTAAAAAGGATACCAATGGCAATCATTATTGCTATTGCAAAAGGGAACTGCTAAGTGTCCAGTACACTATAGATCCCTATGTCGATCAACTCACCCAAATTCTAGGGAGGAATAACCTCACCTCACCTGGCACTTGCTCACAGTGAAGGAGGCCACGCACTAGAAAAGAAAGAAAAGAAGAAAATAGACAACATACGTTTCATTTAAAATCAAAGTTTAGACTCTGAAGGCCAACTAAAGGTGGCAACAAAAGGGGGTAAAGGATAGTGATAGCACACCTTGACATGAGGGCATCCTCTGGGTATCAAGTTTCTTTTACACAGTAAGTTTCTTTCACACAGTGAGTTGATGTTGCAGTAGTGCATCATAGGTCCTGAAGAAAGCCTATGTAGGCTGAAACATGTCGACCAAATAAGATTCATGGTGAATAGCAATTCCTTGCATGCTATTGTTCACTCTGCTTTTAACCATACCACCTTGATGGTCAGACCCAATAAAGTTTTTCCTATGACATCAAGGTAGGTATTTTTATAACACTTGGATTATGAATTTTGGTTCTTTTCCTTTTTCACATTTTCTGAGCACTGCAACTTAACCCTTTCAGTCTGCATCTCTGTTGGTTGAGGGTCAACGTGATGGTCCAAGTTATGCTAGCCTTGGGTTGTTCCTAAGGAAGGGCACTCTGGACACTACTTTTGTCAACCATACTACCCAGATGACGATATTCCGCTATTGAGCGGGCTGATGGGGATTTTTTCAAAAGCACCTTTGGGGCTATTTCTTTGACCTTTTCTCTTCTCCTATGATCACACGTCAAATAGGATTGTGATGACCTGAACATTAACCTGTTGATTTTGTTTTACAGAGTGAGTACTATTTAGGCTCCTGTATACAGACTTCTGGTATCTCTCTTGTTGTTCATCGGTATGCTATCTGCTACAATCATAGACTGGACACAACATTTGTATATCTGATGCATTTGGCAACAAAACGTTTAGACTTATGGGCATCTGTTACATTGTTTATTGACACATCTGCCAGACGTTCTCTGTCGCCTACTCCTTCACAACAGGTAGTGACTAAACCTCCATGACTTCCTCATGTTGATACCTTATAGTTTCAATTGTAATTTGCAATATGTATTTTTGTATATCATAAGCGTTCCTTTTTTCTACTGATTTTTTCATATAATATTGTTAATTTTCTCACACATGACATGTCTGACTGTTTTAATTCGCACCTTTTATGTCTATTAATTCCGATTGATGTACTGCATGTAATTCTTTTATTTTCACTGCATTTATATTTTCTGCATCAATGTATTCTTTTACTTTAATAAACTCAAGCTTGCTGAACGGCTCCTTAAAAGTTAGCTGTGAATGCATAACAGTTGACTCTTAAAGGGCCTTCCCGCCAGTGCTGGACGAGTGTTGTCCCTCAGGCTTTCAGTACACACAAAAAAGGGCTCCTGGAGCATGCTCAATAAAGTTGCTATTGCAATGTTCAAGCGGTCATCTCTTGTGTTTACTGAAAGCATCGGGGGATCAGCTGTATTGGGCTTGCCCCAGCAAGAAGGGGGCCATGAAAAAGGTCTGCGGGCCGCCAAGCAAGTTCTGCTGGTGGCCCAGGGGTTGTACTCTGAGTACCAAGGTTTTATAATAGGTTTATCCCTAATTTCAAAGTCAAACTTGTGCTATTTGGCAGTTGTTCAGGAAAGGGTCCAGTTCAATTAGGACGAAAAATGTCAAGAAGGATTTCCTAGATTCTGCACAGTCCTTAAAGAGCTTTGTTGCTGGGATGCTCTGTTGTCTTGTGATGAATGTGAAGAAGAAAGGTTTTGGTGCTGTGCTTCGACAAAGGCATGATGCTAGTGAACTTATGATTTCTTCGCCGCGAGTTCATTGAAAGGAGCAGCGGTTCTACACTCCACAATTGAAAAGGAGGCATTGGCAGTATACTGGGCAATAAAAAAGTTCAAACAATTTTTATGGGGTGCAAAGTTTGTGGTTCAAACTGATCTCCAGGTTCTTCAAGAGATGTTTGGAAAGAAAGGGTTCGATAAAAGAAATGTTTCCTCTTGCATGTGCAGATGGTTGGTTGCTTTGCAGGATTATCATTTTTCTATGTTCTCTATTCCTGGTATCAACAATAAAATGGTGGATAGCTTATCGAGGTTATTCACAGATTCCTTAAGTGGTGAGAAAGATAAAGATGCATGGTGGGAAGAAGATGAGGTCAGGGTGTGAGAGGGTTTTGGCTAATTGTGTTTCAGAGTATGACAAGTTGAGTAAAATTGACAAGGAGGAAGTTCTCTCCAAGGTCAAGAAAGCCAGTGAGGGTGTTGGTAGGGTTTCCAGTAGCAGGATTGATTTTATGAGTTTTGTGAAGGTTTGGTATGAGCTTTCAGTTAGCAACAAACTAGTTCTTAGAAGTGGAAAGTTGGTTCCTCCATGTGTTGTGAGGAGTTGGTTGGTGCAGCTTGCTCTTGAAGGTCTTCAAGAAATATGCAAGACTGAAGAATGATTGAGAGCAGTTTATTGTGGTCTGGTATGGACATTGAGGTAGAGAGTATTGTAAGAGATTGTTATTAGTGCAGGATGAGTGATAAGACACAGAAAATCCTCTCCTTTAATTTGTTATGAGATTCCTGCAGGTGTGTGGGAGAAATTAGCATTGGATATTGTGGGACCTTTGAATTTTTGCAGTATGTCCAGGTATTTGTTGGTAATAATGGATATGTTTTGAAGTTGGCCTGAGGTTAGTGCGATGCAGGATATCTCCCCATCTTCAGTGATCAATTTTTGATTGATGTGTTTTCTAGGGAAGGAAGTCTCCAGTGTATTCTGACAGACAATGGAGTTCAGCTTACTTCATAAGAGATGAAGTTTCTGAATGTAAGAGGTATTATACACAAGAAGTGTGCCTTTGACCACCCAGAGACAAATAGTATGGTGAAATGATTTAATACAAAGCTTAAAGAAATGATCCTACTTGCAAAACTTGGAGGATATGATTGGATCAAAATGGTGAATGATAGGGTGGTGCAATATAGGTTTACTTCTCACTCTACAATGGGCATATCTCCATTTTAATTGCTTTAAAAACAAAAGCCATGTGTCCTCCTTGGGTAAACAAGTACAAAACAACAAGCTTGAGCATTCATGAGATGGTTGAGAAGGGAAAGGATAGAGAGCTTCACATGCAGGATGAAAGGAAAATATTGTATGACCTCTGTAAAGCAGTCAAGTCCCTTGACATTAAGGTGGGGATAGGTTAAAGGTGAAACTACCAAAAGGATCATGCAATTCTTCATGTTTTCATAGACTTTATTGTGTGACCAAAGTGTTTGGCAGGACAGTAAAGTTGGAGGATGGTAGGATTTGAACTTGTAACAGAATTGTAGTCAATAATTCTGAGGTTTTTTAACTGGGTTTTTTTTGTTCCTTTTATTTTTTTTATTTTTTTTGTGGCTGGCACATGTGTAAGCCTGGGCAGTGAACTCCACTCTGTTTGTAGAGTTTGCAGAGTTTTTGCACTCCATGCTCCACGGAGTTTGTTATAAAAGGAAGTTGGACCAGCAAGGGACTTTATTCAAGTATTATTTGTCAGCGTGATAGGACTCTGTTATAATAAATCTGAGCACCTAATTGTAATCAATCAATCGCTGTACTAATTTAATAACTTCAGATCATAATCAATACATACAATGTTACCACACTAACAAAGTAAATAATGCAAAAACCAGGGTTTTATATTGTCTGAATATTATTATTTTCTTTTTCAAGACAAAAGGTATGATTTTTTACAAAAGAAGAAAACAAATTCTTACAGAATAGGGTACATACACAAAATGTTCACATCAAATATACACAGTACAAATTATATAGTCCTTTAGTATATCTGAGAAAGTCCAGACTGCTAAACACAAGATAACATTGTGACTTCAACTAAACAGAAGAAAATCAAAAATGGTATAATGAATTACATGCAGGCTTGGACTAATTAGTCGACGTTTCGGTCTTTTAGAGATTATTCATCAGACCATCATCAGGACAAGGAATTTCTACATATAGTAGATGACCCTCTGTTGAAAGAACAAAATTACATTAATACATGTTCTACCTGGTTAAAAATTTTTTAATTACATTTCAATACCTAATTAAAAATAGGTTACAAATTGTATACAGTCGGTGTGGCGGCTGCACAAAACTTAATTGTGTTCAAATTGGAACCATTATTTGTCCTACAATTTAACACAACATATCTATATTTGATTTAGAAACATTAGTAGTCATAGAGTTTAAACAATGATAAATCACTCACTTATGCCGGATAGATTCTTATTTTCTACGTAGACAGCGTACATCAAAATATTTAGCTAGTTGGCGACAAAGAAAATGAATTCTTGTGCATCAGAGTTGCTAAAAAGAAGTAAAGCAGAAGCTTACTCAGTTGCTGTTATTTAAGGGGTACAGTTCCATTGTTCGCCTAAAGTGAACGGACCACTTTCATTTACCTTGAATTCTGAGCTGTAATTCTTTATGTAGTTCACCAATCTACTGGGCGGCTCTTTGTTTCTATTTTAAAAGAATTAAAAGAAAACCATAGTCACCCTCCTTTCTGTTAGGGTTAACTTGTGTACACATTATTGTGTGCATGGACATTGTTTAAGTTATCACGTTAAGCCTTATATTTCCATTTACAGAAATTGAGAGGTATGCCAGGCCTGACATACTTCTATTCGGTTTAGAACAGTCTAGTGCTTTCAGGACATAAATATTTTCTTTGCATTAATTGCGTCTATTTTTGGTTTTAAAAAAAAAATTTCAGTTTTAACGATGTTCAAGAAATTTAAATCTGTGTCAGTTTTTAAAAAAAAAAAGACTCTCAAAATGAGAAAATTAAAAATGTACTGTCTAATTGTACCTTAGGTTCAGATAATTAATATAACTTTAATTTCAAAAAGGCCCAGAAAGAGGTTGATTGTGGAATAAATTTCAATTAAATTCGGCAGACTTATAAATAGCTGTGCCACATTACTTACTGCACACAAGTCGAAAAAGCGGCAAAAGTTTCAATGGCCGGCGTAACACCACAGCACAGTTATGAAGTCGGCTTGCGGAGAGAGCGCGTTTAGACCCCAGCACAGTTTTAGATGCGACTAGCAAGCTGGGTGGAAAGGGAAAGAAAAGGTTTCCACACTAAGTATTTTGCTAACTTAGAGCAAACACCAAGAGCTTTCTTTAGTTTAGACACCCAGTCAAAAGTCTATTACTTACTTTATAACAAACGGTTTGAAGGCAACAATTATCCTCCTCTGCTCGTGTCACCGGACCAAGCAGCAGTGTTAGTTACTGCTAGCAACAATGTTACTCTACTAGGACGTCTTTTTAAATACACTGGTAATGACGCCCCGTTCACATGTGGTATTGCGGGCTAACGCGGTAAGGCGTGCTCCGCCTCCTGTTTGTTATTGGGTACCGCCGTAATGGGCTAGTGTATCTTAAAGAGGAACCGAGGCTCGCCGAAAAAGTGGCGGCCATCTTAGCCTATGTTGTTTTGATCATGTTCGTATAGAGAAGATCATAAGATCGATGTTGTACAGTTTAGTTTTAACACATAACCAGTTATTTACGATTCCGAAACTAATTCCTGTTATTACAAACATTTCTAGATTTATTTTATGAGTATGTTTCATTAGTGGGCTTATTCGCGATTTAATTGCCGTAACACATGGGTCTCACGAAATAGTACTTCAAGCTACATTTAGTAGGTTACATCAGTCAGAATTTTTGGGTTTTTTGTGCAAAACCTGTCGCCTCATTAAGGGCGCTCCCAATCTATTGTAATACCAACAAAAGCACAGACAGATATTTTTTGGTCAAATGACATATCGCATTAAATAGGTGTATTACTCCCTCCATATTATTTACAGGGCCATAGCGTTCCTAGCACATCAATATTATGGCTTATTCAAAAGGTATGCACATAGATAGATAAAACCCAGGGTATGAAGCTATGACACACCAATGAGAAAGGAGAAAAAGAATTTTCATGTTAAACAAGCTAAAGTGTGCCACTCAGTACAGGAGTTCATTCCATTTTTGACACTCCCTGCAATTTCCATCCAGCGGTTCTCTTTGATGGTCAGAATTTTATCACCATTTTTGTGTCTGATAGATGGCTTTACCACATCAATGACCCACCAAATCATGTCTCTCTCGGAGTGTTTTGCAGTTGAATAGTGATCAACTAATGGTGCATTTTCAATGTTTCGTCGAATACGAGATTGATGTTGCAGAATTCTCTGCTTGATCATTTGGGTGGTTTTACCAATATATAATTGTCCACACGGACATTTGATGCAGTAAATTACATTACATGTTCTACAATTGGAGAAATGTTTTATGTTCATAGTCTTGCCATTAATATCAAAGCTTTTCATGTTGGTTGTGGTGTTGCAGGCAATGCAGTTGTTGCATTTGTAGTGACCTAATAATGGGGACAGTTGTTTCATATTGTCCACCATGTTCGGATCCGGAAGGTCATAAGCATGTACCAACCGATCCCTGATGTTAGGGCCTCGTTTAAATGCAAACATTGGTCTTTCCTTTAGTTCAGGTAACTCTTTTAAAAGAGGCCAGCTCTTTGTTACTATTCTTTTAACTTGTTGACTATACGTTCCAAAGGTCGTTACACATACCAATGAAGCATGGTTATTCCTTGGTTTTGTTTGGAGAAGTGCTTCTCGGTTATTATACCATGCACGTTTCATGGAGTTCTTGAGAAGCTTGTTGGGGTAGCCTCTATCATGCAGCTTTCCTTTTAGAATTTTAGCTTCATGGAAATAATCAATGCGTTTAAAGCAGTTTCTGCGCAGTCTTAAAAACTGTCCAAAAGGTAGCCCATCGCGTAAAGATTTTGGGTGATGACTATTATATTTCAACAACGTATTACGTGTAGTTGGTTTTGTGTATAACGTTGTGTAGATAGTATTGTCATCATTCGCTTTAATAGTAACTAAAAAGTTAATTTCATGCGCATTGTACTCCAGAGTGAATTGTAAGTGCGGGTTTCTTTTGTTCAACCAGTCATGGAATTGTAACAGAAGATCTTTATTTCCTTTCCAAATGAGGAACACATCATCTATATATCTCAGCCAACATGATATGTTGGCTGAGAATGGATTCAAGTTATCATAGATGTATAGTCTCTCAAAGTTGTTAACATAGATATTAGCTATATTGGGGGCATAGACTGCCCCCATCGCCACACCATTCAATTGCTGGTAGAACGTCTTCTCAAAAAGGAAGAAAATTTGGCACATGGAAATTTCAATACATTTCACTATGAATTCACTTGGGACAGGATGTGGTCTTACACGGCTGTCTAAGAGATCTCTGATGAGTAGGAGGACCTCATCTTGTGGAATATTAGTATACAGACTGGCAATGTCCATAGTTACTAAATATTCATGGTCTGGATCATAATCATGGTTTTCTAGTTTATTTATCACAGAGGTGGTATCTCTGATATATGTCTCTGCCTCAGTTACAAATGGTCTGATGAAAAAATCTGCGTACTGAGCCAATGGCTTTAGAATTGAATTGCAACCGGCAACAGATTTAAATTTCTTGAACATCGTTAAAACTGAAATTTTTTTTAAAACCAAAAATAGACGCAATTAATGCAAAGAAAATATTTATGTCCTGAAAGCACTAGACTGTTCTAAACCGAATAGAAGTATGTCAGGCCTGGCATACCTCTCAATTTCTGTAAATGGAAATATAAGGCTTAACGTGATAACTTAAACAATGTCCATGCACACAATAATGTGTACACAAGTTAACCCTAACAGAAAGGAGGGTGACTATGGTTTTCTTTTAATTCTTTTAAAATAGAAACAAAGAGCCGCCCAGTAGATTGGTGAACTACATAAAGAATTACAGCTCAGAATTCAAGGTAAATGAAAGTGGTCCGTTCACTTTAGGCGAACAATGGAACTGTACCCCTTAAATAACAGCAACTGAGTAAGCTTCTGCTTTACTTCTTTTTAGCAACTCTGATGCACAAGAATTCATTTTCTTTGTCGCCAACTAGCTAAATATTTTGATGTACGCTGTCTACGTAGAAAATAAGAATCTATCCGGCATAAGTGAGTGATTTATCATTGTTTAAACTCTATGACTACTAATGTTTCTAAATCAAATATAGATATGTTGTGTTAAATTGTAGGACAAATAATGGTTCCAATTTGAACACAATTAAGTTTTGTGCAGCCGCCACACCGACTGTATAGAATTTGTAACCTATTTTTAATTAGGTATTGAAATGTAATTAAATTTTTTTTTAACCAGGTAGAACATGTATTAATGTAATTTTGTTCTTTCAACAGAGGGTCATCTACTATATGTAGAAATTCCTTGTCCTGATGATGGTCTGATGAATAATCTCTAAAAGACCGAAACGTCGACTAATTAGTCCAAGCCTGCATGTAATTCATTATACAATTTTTGATTTTCTTCTGTTTAGTTGAAGTCACAATGTTATCTTGTGTTTAGCAGTCTGGACTTTCTCAGATATACTAAAGGACTATATAATTTGTACTGTGTATATTTGATGTGAACATTTTGTGTATGTACCCTATTCTGTAAGAATTTGTTTTCTTCTTTTGTAAAAAATCATACCTTTTGTCTTGAAAAAGAAAATAATAATATTCAGACAATATAAAACCCTGGTTTTTGCATTATTTACTTTGTTAGTGTGGTAACATTGTATGTATTGATTATGATCTGAAGTTATTAAATTAGTACAGCGATTGATTGATTACAATTAGGTGCTCAGATTTATTATAACAGAGTCCTATCACGCTGACAAATAATACTTGAATAAAGTCCCTTGCTGGTCCAACTTCCTTTTATAACGAATATTGCCCGAACCCGCAAGGGTAGATTGGGTTGCTCACCTCAATATTGTACCACGGAGTTTGTGGCATTTTTTCCTTGTGCACACTCGTCTGCAGTAAGTTGGCTAGCGTGAAAAAGGAAAATCCAATGCCAGACCACTTACCTGAGAAATTTCTTAACATGGGTGCTCGTGGATAGTCGCTACTACTCACATTAAGAAACTTTGCGTTTGTGTTGAGGAAGCTGCTGCTCAAGAAGAACTTCTACTTGTGCGGCAGAAAGAAGCTGTGCCCTGTTGCACTGTGCGAGATGTGGGTCGGGATTTCACAGCGTGGGACAAACATCCGGCACTAAAAATCAGTGTGAATGCACGAGGTAACCCACTCCGCCACTCACGGATTTCTGAGTAGCCTGGCAGAGGTTTTTTGTCACTTCTCTGAGCTTTGCTACGCAGAACTCCGTGAACACTGCCCAGGCTTATATATGTGGTATTGTTAGCAGCAGTGTTAGCAGTGATGCATGACAGAACATTTATTTGGTATCTTCTGTATTCTTCCTGATGGTCTGTGTTATGGTGTGTCCTTGTGGAATGTTGAATAAACTTGTGGATTACTTTAATGCTGGAGCTATTTCTTCCTTCCTCAGGTGCACTTTGTGAACCCTACTGAATGGCTAGGAATGCAGAGAAGGACAACAGACCTCCTTTTTAGGACTTTTTTTTCACAAAATGCCAAAACCATTAGGAAGGGAGAAACTAATTTCACACACCCTTTTCATACAACTTTGTAAAGGGTAGTAATTTATATACTGTGAGTGGTAAACACATTTACTACTTATAATTAGGCCCGGGCAGAGTCCACTGGATTGCACTATGTGGAACTCCATGGAGTAGCTAAAAAGATTCAGATGCGCTATGCGCGAACTGCACCATGCGATTCGCATGGGCACAGCCATCTTGTTTTTCCACTCTATAATGGTGCTGGGCCTAATATTCAATCCCTCTTTAATCTCTTTAATCCTCCCCCATCAAACTTATCTACCCCTCATTTTTAATTATTATATTAGTGTGTGTCTTTGTGTTTGTGTATTGTACTTTTTTGTAATTATTTTTCTGTTTTTCATGATATTTTGTATTTTGTCTATTTACTTCCTTATTTCTTCTTTCCTTTCCCTTCTTTTTCCTTCTTTTTTACATCTTCCTTAACCCCACCCAGCGCCGTGGCAGAGGGTCGACTACAGTGCAGGCAGCAACGCCACCCAGGTGTACAGCCCCAGGCGATCTTCAGCAAGGAAAAGGTGGCAGAACAGTTTTTTGTGTGCAGCACCACCTATCCTCCATGGCTGCTGCAGGTTGCAGGCCCGGCAGTAGATAACCCCTGTGGGAGTGTCATCTGGACTGCGGGACGGTACGTGCACGAGCCAAGTTTGGCACACCATCCAGCAGCTGACGCACTGGTAGTCGGATATTCTTGACGGGGAGCAGGACCAGTTCTACCTGCTCGATGTCGAGATTCCAGGGCTTTGTAAGTATTCATTTTTAGTAGTGTTTCTATAATGCGAAAAAAATAGGAACTCACACTCAGAGGTAAGTTCCGTTTAGTTTACATTAAGAATATTGTTAAGGTGCTCAATATTACCTAATCGTACTCATCATTGGCGCTCGCCTATGGCTGATTAATTAAGAAGCCATTACAGACTGCCCTCCTGTCACCATAGAGAATCAGTGATAGCAGTGAGTTAGCGTTCTCTTTGTGACTTTGTTTTTGTAACTCGTACAGTTCCAAGATTACAGCAATTGTGTGGTATGCATCAATGCATTGCAAAAAAGGGAGACAGAGTTGTTCCATCAACGTGGTTAAAAAATGAGAATAGAATCAAAGATCATTCACTACAATGCATTACTTCCAAATGTAGTTTTTGTTAACGAAATTTGGAATAGGGATTTTTAGGATTAGAATGGGCATCTTAACTATAGTCGATAGACTCAAAACTAGTAATATATCTATTTTTAGAGGAGTACAATTAGGTGACTGTGTTTGCCTAACATAATAATTTTGTGGAGATTAACTGAATTATGGTTCTATTTTTTTATCTTCTTAATTTTTTACTTCAGCACCCAAAGGCAAGAAGATGGAGGTTGCAGAGGGTCTGGGAGTAGCTGGTCAGTAGGATTCGCCGACCACCAGTGCCACTGCAGAGGACTCTGCAAACCCACTATTCTATTATTTATTATTATTATTGCTTATCTAATGTTGGGCTTTATGTTGTGGGCTTAGGGTAGAATCTTAGGGTACTGGAATGTTGGTGCTGAGTTCCAGGAAGGGAGTTGCTGCCTGGAGACTGGTGGTACTGGAGAGAAATAAAATGGTCTGACACCCTTACCTGAGTACGGGATATGAACCCACTCATGCAAAGCACAATGGATTACATTTTTGTTTCATACCTGTTATCCCTGCATTATCTTTCTTTCCCTTATATTGCTGGTTTTCTTTTTTGGTAGCTGACATTTTCCTGTCTCTAGGTTCTAGTTCACTTATCTTCTCCCTTGTTGGTAATCTTTCCCTCTCTCCTATATATCTTGTGGTACTATAAACTTAAGACGAAGACTAACACATTTCTGGTACTCTACTGTCTACTGTGAAAATTGCAGGCCCAAGTGAGGTAGTATTATAAATATTATTTAACATGTATGTTTATTGAGAAGGCTTTCTCTTTCCTGCTCATGCTGTAACAGTTGCGTACACGAGAGAGTGGCCATGGTCATGGCCTGCACTCCCCCAATGTTGTGTGTTGTGTCATTCATTTAAACAGTATACCAGCAGTGACACTACAGCATGGCTGGAAAAAAGTATGAGGTCCCGCTCCCATTGCATTTTAATGGGATGGATGGACGAAAGAATGGTTGGAAGAAAGTTTAATATTGAATGGATAGATAATGGATTGAAAGTTTTGGTGAAAGACTGGATGAGAGAAAGTAAAGCTTAATCATGATGGCTATCGGTGAATTAGAATGAAAGGATGAATGAACATTTGGATTGCTTAGATGAACAAGCAAGGCAGCTCTTCTAATGGAGAGGGGAATGCAGCTCACATAATTCGCTTACTTTGTTTATGTAGGGTTAGCATAGCTATGGTTCAAAATAGAGAGTATCAGGTGCATGCATCATTGTAGGATTTTGCGATTCCTAAATTGCGATAATTAAGGAATCGCAATTTAGGAATTGCAAAATCCTATGCATCAAGAAATAGCAAAGATTTTTGCGATTTCTTAATATTCTTTATTTGCGATTCCTTAATTGTGAATCACAATTAAGGAATTGCATTACATTGATTCCTATGGGCCTAGAGGCCCATAGGAATCAATAGGAAGGCATTCTGATTTTGCGAATTCGCAATTAAGGAATCGCAAAATGAGAATGCAATTTCAAGGGTGCAGGGGGATCCAAAGGACCCCCCCCTGCACCCCTGAAATGTCATGTAAGTACATTTTACTCACACACATGTCCCAAGGGCAGGTGTGTGTGTAAAATATCAGTTTCAAAAATGCATTTATTTGCACTTTTGAAACATTTCGCAAATTACCATGAAGGTTTACTTCATGGTAATTTTTTTCTTATAAATTGCGAATTCGCTAATTTTTAAAAATCATGCATAGCATTTAGGAATTCGCAATTTTTGCGAATTCTTAAATGCTATCGCAATTTAAGAATTCGCAATAATTGCGACTTCTTAATTTGCGAAAAAATAAATAAATAATGATGCATCCCAAAAAAGCTTTTTGCATCCGCAAACGGCCGATTTTTGCGATTCGCACCGTTTGCGAATGCAAAACAGCTTGATGCATGTGGCTGTTAATTTTTTAATTTTTGTTTGAGTCCCTTGACTCACTGTATTTGTTAAGAGAGGCATATGTATCCCATCCATTATTTATCAACCCTCCTCCCCGCCCATGCCATTTTGCCACCTATGACCAAAGAGCAGTGTGATTCAATTCAGGACTGCAGTGTTGACTATGCAATGTGCGTCTGCTTCAGTTAATGCATCATTTACAAAGTTTTCAATGCATTGCAGATCGAACACACAAGGTCTCTTCAGCCACTTAGTCACCTCTTACTTCTTCACTCTGTTATTTTTTCCTAAGTTCTACCTTCCCCGCCTACCAAAAAATAAAAAATAAACATTCTTGCCATGTGCCACATTTGATTTTATAGCCATGTGAAGTGATTCGATAATATATTTCATGGTTTCCCATAACAGATTTATTTTACGCCTTTCAGATTTTTCCCTTTTGCTTTTGTCGACTGGTACAGTGACTGAATAAGCCAAACATGACGAAACGATGATCAGTGCAGTGACCCCTCTGTTCTATAACAAAAGCTCTACACTACCCGACCAATCCCTCTACCCTAACCTGTAGTAGAATAAGTCAAGTTCCTTTCCTTACTGGCCAGCTAATTAATTTGTTGGAAATAATATGTGGTGGTGGGCGAGGCAGGTGAGTAAAGTGAGAGTAAGTGTATGATTTGATGTGAAGATTGGTGCATGGGATACACTGTGACGAACGTGCCAAATACAATATATATAGCCTGTTCCTTTCCCTGTAGTGCAGTACATAATTTTATCCAATGACCGACAGGATAATATCCGCATTTTATACTTGAGGTGTGTGACGTAGTATCTTATTTATTATTTATCTGCCTCTTTGGAGTCAGGGTAGAAACAGAAAGCTATTTGGAGTAAAGTAGGGCCATTGGAATTAGAATATATAGATAATTGCCAAATACAGCTACCCCAGCTGCAGACAGTAGCAAAATACCCAACACAATCAGAGTGTTAGTTACTTGAAAAGCCTTTAGAAGAAAAAATAAATAAAATTTCTGTTTTTTTATTCCGTTGTTATTCTTATTCTGCCTTATACTTTTCTGCCACACAGTCACTGCTTTTTATGCGATCCATGTGTGGGTAAAACATAATATTATCCTGATGACCCTTCTAATCATAATCACATCAAATTCCAATTACCCCAGGGGAACAGCAATGTACTGCTACTCTGCCACTAATGTCAAACAATTGTTTACACACAGCATTATTTACAATTTGTCTTTTTTCTTTTTCTTTTTTTCAATATAGCTACTCCTGCTGGTCCACCTGTAGCACTCAGTGGCGGCAGAGCCTGGACCATATTCAGCAGGAATTCAGGCGGCTGATGGTCCTGGAAGAAGAAGATGCGGAAATATCTCCAGCTCAGCCTGGCCCCAGTGCAGCTCATCTCCCTCAGCCTCCAGCCTCCCAGCCATCCCATCGCTGGCGCCGCCACCAGCTGACAGCAACTGCTGCCACCAGCTCCCATTCTGACAACAGCAGGCCATTGAACAGCGCATCTTGCAGCGGTTGGACACTATGGAGAGATGGCTCATCACAATAGAGCAGATCCTGGACCAGCTCCGGACCCAAATACTGAATGCATTCTTCTAGTCCTTTTTTAAATTTTTTGTTTTGGTGGGAGGGAATTGTTGTGGGTGGAGGGGGTAGGAAGAGAGTTGGGACTTTTTTTCATGTGTTGGACATTTCAGAATTTTGGACATGGGTGGTTAGGCCAGTTTGTTTAGGGAGATGGCCTGTTGTGGGTGGAGAGGGTGGTCCTGTTTGTAAACAATAAAGAGGAAATGTATTATAGTTTATCAAAATTCATGCCTGACGTAGTATGCTTTACTTTCACTTTGCACTGCTGCCTTTAGTTTTTACGCAGCCTGTTTATGTGCTTGTTAGAGTGTATAGCTTAGTTATAGAGTTATACCTCTCTAACTATCTTGACCATTAGGGGAGAGGCTGCCATTAGCTATATTGTCTACAACAACCTAGATAAACGATTGCTTACAGTAGCAGTTAGTTACTTACTTACTAAATTAACTAGTTCATTTCACTCCATAGTACTCTTACCTGAATATAAATGAAGCAATAACTTGGAAGGCAACACAACTTCACAAGCGAGGTCCCACTTCCACCCAGGTGAGCTCCAGCTGTAGGATTAATCAGGATTATACATCACAGGAACCTAAATGGAAATAAAAACACTGATTTTGTGGGGTATAAGATATCAAAGCTTAATGAAGAATTGAGACCAGACTAATACATAAAAACACAACAAAAATTCCTAATAGTGATAAAATAACAAAAATAGCAATAGTAGCGTATTCAGCAATGGGAAGCTACTAGTAACTTACTAAATCCTCGAGTCATAAAAAATGGTCTCAAAGTCTGGAGTGGACAAGATTAAGTTAGGCATTTACGGTTACGCAACATTATTATTATTATTAAGCGTTCTTGTATAGCGCTCGATTACCCGTAGGCATCTCGGTGCTTGCCTTGGGAACCCGTCCTGGTTTTTCCCTGTGAGATACCCGTACTGGGCATGCCCAAGGTGAAAGCCAGGCATCCCACCGCGGGGGGGCCGTAGTGGAGATTAAGCAAGCTAATGCCCAGAGCTGCAGAGTGTGAACCTGTGACTTGAGTAGGCACCGAAACGAGAATTATCGAGTCCGTGGATATTTGGGCTCAAGACCCTGCCGCGTCGGAGTTGAACCCTGGTCCCGGGTCTGACCTCTGCTTCAGGGTCTGCCACCTCTAACCAGTGAGCCACACTTCTCCACAACACAAGGCCTGAATTATGATGCTGGCAACTGATGTTCATTGTGCTATATCTAAAATATGGATCACTTTTGTGTGTGGGAGGGCTAGTCTGGGCTATTGCTTAGGCGATCTTGCAGTGAGTTGGAGTTGATTTCCCCATATCTGCCCCACCAAGTGTGTGGTTCATTGACGGTGTAAATTAGGCCACACCTCAATAAATCACACAGCCCAGGGGAAGAGGGTTAGGGGTTTGAAGAATAAATGGGAAAGGGGATTTGGGGAATGGTTTGACAAAGACAAACACTACACAAGGACAACATTCATCTGGGCAATGAGCAGCTCGTCATTCATCATCAATCTGTTGTTGGAGTAAACAAAGGAATGAGCATGACACAATACAATTAAATGCATTTCAAATAGTCCTTCTGTCCCCGATACTCCAAGATATCTGAATTTTCTGTCTTCTAGATTAGGAGTGAACCCACCTACTCAGTTCTCCAAATATACGATTGTTGAAAAAAAAATGATACTTTATTGAAAAATTAGGTGGTGTATCTGCATTCTCCTTAGGAATGCCCATCACTCTTCGGTGCCTGTCTGGATTCATCCAGTAGGTAAGCAGGAGTGTTGAGCTCAGCTTTCTCTGTTCGTTCATGCAGGAGACTAGATGACCTACGGATTGCAAAAACAGAAACTATATTTTAGAGTCAAGGAGAAGGACCGAAGGAAGGTAACCTTCATGAGCAGTGTATCAAGAAGACTCAGAAGCAGATCAAAAAATCAAGAGGGGGACTCAGAGTTTCACTTTTGCCACCAGTACAAAACACACACAGCAGCATTTCACAAATCAACACACCTTTCCCCATTCCACATACCTGAGTCGATAACTTCTTGCTTCTACCTGTTGATGAGGTAGTCCTGCTGCACCTTCCCTGAGTTCTTCCATTCTCCTTGTGACTCCGAGTAACTCTGTCCCAGGCCGGTCATGACCCAAGCAAGATGGACGTGTACTGCACTGCTGTCGAAGAAGAAATAGAGAAACAGAATTGCGGTATTTTGCATAGGTTTTGGTTTGTAAACTAAAGTGACTGTTCTGGTCTCTGAAGAACTAGAAAAAAGGAGAGGACCCTGCAAGTAAATCTGGCTAAGTGTGAAAGGGTCTTTCACGTCCAGTGAAAAATTGATTACCCATTATTCAGGCCCCAAACATTGCAAATTGTCTCAAGCAAGTTTCCGAATTATAGTTCAACACACTCCCTCACTGTCTGCCACCATATGAATCATCAATCATTACTCACAATCACCCAATAGTCAGATTGCTCATTGGTGCAAAGGTTACCTGTTTGAATCCAAGCACAGTGGCAGGTACAATTTCTCCCCTTTGATGCAAGAAATAGATTGGAAGTTGACAATCTTGTAAATTAAATTATCTCATGGTATAGTCCTCCTAGGTGATGAAAAACAGAAAAAGATCATAGGAGTGGACCGTACAGGTTAATTTTCCTTAAGTAAGTTTGTAAAGGCCAATAACCTCCACAAATAAATGATTGTGCATCATTCATGCCCCAAACATTTCAAATCACCGCAAGCGAGTTCCCAAATCACAGTTCAACACCCTCTCTCACTGTCTGCCACCACATGAATCATCAATCATCACTCATGCAATCACTCACCTTGCAATAGTTACATTACAAGCATAGGTAGGTTAGGTAGTAGGTATTCAACTTTGACGCAGGCAACACATTGGAATTTGGTATTGGCACTGTTGTAAATAAGCGATCTTCTGGGGCAAAAAAGGATAGGCAAGCGAGGGGGCAGTTATTGTCTCCAATGTCATGAAGGAATTGTGGAGGCTTCTTCAATGCACACTGGTACTACTGCAATCCGGCAATATATGTGACAAAAAAATGATGGGACAGCATACATCTAAAAAAAAAAAAAAATTGCACTGGCTACATTTTTTTAAATGTGGGCAAAGATAGAAGTTCAACGCGAAATAATTAAAAGATTCTATGTGGGCACTGGCATACTCAGTAAGGAAAGTAGAGTTCATCCTCAACCTCAGGTGGTTCACCCAGAAGTTGCTCAGGTAACACAATTGATTCTGACCAATCATCCTCCTCCTGTGCTGTTTCGGGAACTGTGTAATTGTGTTTTATGAAAGGTTGGTTCATTTTGGTCATAGTCAGTCTCTCCATGTTTTGAAGAGAGAGACTGGTCCTTCTCACTTCAACAATCGCACCAGCTGCACGCTCAGCAGATACACTGGCACCAGAACAAGCCAGGTATTTTACTGTCAGCCAGCTGAGCTCGGGCCATTGGTGCATCTTCCCATACCAATACATAAATGGGTTTTGATCCACATAGCCCTCTTTTGGATCATCCAAATACTCCTGGAACACCCTGTAGATGGTCATTGGTGCTGCCACTTGCTCAACCTCTTTTGTCTCTGCACTGGACTTAAGTCCTGCCGATTGAAACCAATACAATGCAGAGGTTGGGTCTGGTCCTTCTTTCGCTATTGTTGCCGGTGTTCTGGTTGATGATATTGTTGGCTGCTGTGACACAAGACTGCCCTCTCTGGAAGTTGAAGGCGGCACCGCGGGATGGTAGTCTACGTTCCGGTCATTCTTTTTCCAGGTCTCCGACTTGCTTAACAATCCACCTCTTGCATTTTAAATCATTCCCTTCAGAAAAAGGAATGAAAGTAGGCAGAATTTGTTTGTTTTCAGTACATTTAAATTACCAGGGCTGTGGTCGTAATAACCCCTT
The DNA here is from genome assembly GCF_964261635.1 of Lissotriton helveticus. NCBI lineage: Eukaryota > Metazoa > Chordata > Amphibia > Caudata > Salamandridae > Lissotriton > Lissotriton helveticus. Next base: position 252,554,663 of record NC_136061.1, read on the forward strand.
GTGTTTTATATGTAATTACAGATTGTAACTTGCGGCTCCTGAAGAAGGCGTTTTCGCCGAAACGCGCGTCGAGTAATTTTGCTGCATTTTTTATTGTAGACACTGTTTAGTTATGTTGGTGTCTTTTTATCTTATAAAGAGTGTATATTGTGTCATTTTATGTAATTGTTTGTCATATAACTTGAACATTTTGTTCTTTATATGATTTTTAATATGTTAATTAAAATCATGATCAATTTTTATTAATGTTCTCTTTTGACTGTTTGCTTACTCCTAGTCTTACTTGGTCCAATTATCTGTGGTCTGCCACTCAGATTGCCTAGGAAGTTTTTGTACACATAACTTGTTTACCCTGCCCTAGGAGTCTCTAGCTATCACTACCCAGGGGGTCCTTGTTTTTTCACACACAGAATTTGTTTGTACCATGGATCAAGCAGTGTGGCACAGATTTACTGTTTGGAAGAGATGATGTCCCGTTGCAGCCTTGTATTACAAGTCAAGCGAAGAACTAAGCTCTGAACCAAGGCATGCGCTTCTGTGTTTTCATTCACACACATGGGGCGAACGTTTCATGCATGTACTTTAACTTGTCCTGTAGCAGATGCAACAAGACCATCAGCTTGGCCCATTGTACTGTCCTCCTCGTTAACTTCCCAGGTGATGGTCATAGCTTTCCCAACTGCATCCCCTCCACTTCAAATGACATAGTCATTGATCTATTTGTACAGCTTACACAGATATTGCAACATGAAATAGGTTGAGTTCCCATTGTGTCCAGGCTTTAGCAGGTGCTCTACTAACTTGCTGAATAATGTTGTGCTGTAGTGCTCAGCGTAATCACATGTATCCCATGGGCCAAGGTGATTTATGCCAATTCCAGGCAAATGTGACACTGGCCTATTACTTGTTAGTATGTGTTATTCCTTTTTCCACATTAAAATGAGAAAATCCATGTGTCAGGCTCTGTTACAGTGACTACGCGTGACAATCTTTGACAGACACAGGTGGTCACTGTTGGAAACAAGGCTACACATCAAATGTATTGTTTATGTTTTGTATACACAACTGTTTACATGTGTGTAAAATCTCTTGACTATATATACTTGTGGTTTGGTCATCCATTTGTATGCTGCATTAATTTATCATGATAGATGACATCATGTGTCTGTGAACCATGACTAACTGGCAGACTGGCAAATGACATATACACATATGTGTGATGAGTAGAATGCTGCAGTTAAAATTATGTATTTGCTTGCTCTGTGATGATACCCATGTGTCAAGTACATGTCAATGACTCATGTGAATCTCTGGAGGAGGCAGTGCCACAGCCCAAGGGGAAGAAGCTCACCAGGCTGGGTCCAGTACCTAGGAGGAGGAGGGACCTAGTAGTGCGGAGGGTGAGGGGAGGGGAGGGTGAGAGGAGATACACTGAGGGCAGCTTCACACACATCACTATCAGAAGGAGCTGTCGAAGATTACACCTCCAGTGAGGACTCCCTTGTGGTGGTGGGTGAGCTAGGATTGGTTCAAACTACATCTGAGTCTGCCACCACCACCACCACAATCTCCACCCTCCCAGCTGGTCCCGTGCCTAGTGTCCGTGGCCGCTCCCATGTAGGGGTAGATGTCTCCTTTGGGCCAGGCAACACACCCCCTGCACCAATATCCCCTGCTACCCTGAGTGTGGAGGCCGTGGATTTGCTGAAGCAGATCCATGTGGGGTAGACATCCATGCTGAATGTCCTCCATGTGCATACCAGTCTTACATGAGTGTCATACATGGAGGGCATCCACTCGGACATGTCTGCCCTACAGAGATAAAAAACAGGCACTGGCCTCCTCACTGATGGCAGCAGTGTCCCTGACCTAGCAGTTCCTCACCGCCTCTTCCTCTTCCCCATCCTTAGTCCCAACTCCCCTACCTGACCCAAGCACACACAAACATGAACATGCACACACATCATAATAAACAAAGTGGACATATGCGTAGAGAGGTATGATCACTGATAATGACCGATATATACTTTACATAGGAGCACTATCAACTGTTAATAGTTTTAGAAGACCCCTCACCCATCTGGCTAGTTGGTGGCATGCTTCATCATAGGGTCCCAGCTAGATTGCCGAATGCAATCCAGCTGTGCTTCAACGCCTGATTTACAGCGGAGCGGGTATTTTGAATGATGTGAAGTGCTATGTGAAAAGTGATTAAATGTAAAAAATGTCAAGGAGGAGGAGCTTAGCGCGCACCCAAGATGGTCACGTGAGCTTAGAGCTCCCGGACCTTCGCCACCTCCACCGATTATCCTGTACCCTATCCTGACTTAGAGGACGGGTTCTTATTGGCACGGCCCTGCTGATCGTTTCTCCGTTTTCAGACTTCCATTTGGACCCCGGGAGCCGGTGATCTGGACTTTTGAACATTTCCGGCCTGCTCCATGGTACTGCCCCGGGCTTGGTTTCGCTGCCAGCCGGACAGTAATTGAACAACAACGGATCTTGCAATTCTCCCTTGCCCGGTCTTCTACTTTCAGTTTCGTTTCTCGTGCTTAGGCCCCTTTGCCTTTGCCTCGACCGCTCTGGTTTATCGCTCTCCACCTAACCAAGAAACACCGTCTGGCCTTCCGGCCGTTCACTACTCCTTGCCTGGTGGTAGGTCCTCCTCTTATTCTCCAAATTGCTGCGGGCACATCGAGTGTAGCCATTTTCACTAGGTCTCAGAATACCCTCCGGGGAGCACGACCTAAAATGGCCACCAGGCCTGAGGGAGAAAAACGCAAGACCAAACCGGCGCTACGAGGGGGTCCTGTGCAGTCTAATGTTATGGACAGATATACCCTCGCTAAGGGCTCTCCGGGCGGATCGACTAAACCCCAGGCTACTGTTGGAGAAGACTCCCTGATGGGTGAAGATCTATCGTTGAGAGACGTCATGGGCGCCATTGCCGGGATGAAGGCCACACTGGGTCAACAGTATGAAGCCCTGACCCACAAGTTGGACACGGTTGCAATCGATGTTACCCTGATCAGGGCTGATCTTGCGAAGACTAATGAGAAGGTCAAATCCCTCGATCTAAAGACATCTAGTCTTGTTACTGACGTCTCCGACTTTCAGGCAGAGGTCGGTAACCTGCGATCCGCCCGTGACTACCTCTCTCGCCGCTTGGATGATTTTGAGGGCCGTGCACGACGGAACAACGTCCGTCTGGTTGGGGTCCCGGAGACGTTGGAGGCATCACCGGTGGACTTGCTGGTGGAGGACTTAGTCTTGAATCATCTAGCGCCCAAGGGCCTCAGCAAGTTTTTTGCAGTAGAACGTGCACATAGGATCCCGGGTGGCCCGCCTAAGCTGGGAGCCACTCCGCGTCCCATCATTGCCTGGATCTTTAACTTTCGGGACAGGGATGCGATCCTGCAAGCTTCCCGCCTATCTGGTCCTACGGCTTATGAAAACACCGCAGTTAGTTTCTACCCGGACTTCACCCAGCAGGTCCAGAAACAGAGGCTTGGATTCCAGGGGGTGAAAAAGAGACTGAGGAACAGAGATATGAAATATGCTATGCTTTTTCCTGCCCGGCTACGTGTGGTTCACAATGACTGAACATTTTTCTTTGATCATCCTGGAGCGGCAAGTGACTGGCTGGACACGCTGCCCCCGGGACGAGATCTATCTGATCTTTCGGGACACTCCGGTGGAGCAGAGGGTGGCCCGGTGGAGCAGGAATAGGGGGCAAAATCAGCTCCCGGACCAGCGTATTGACTTTCAGCAGTGGTTTGAGGATATGCCACTATTGTTTGCAACATGTTGTCTGATTGGGGTGTGGGTGGGGGTTGGGTGAGTCTTCCTCCTCTGGGGTTCTTTTCGTAGAATAGTTGTATCTTGGGGCGACAGGCACACTGCAAGTTGGGGTGGCTTTTGAGTCTTACGCAGGGGTGCGGGGTGGGGGGTGTGATGTATGAGGTTTCTTGAGGGGTTGGGGGGGCAGTTTACATTTCTTTGTTGTTATCAAGGCATAGTATCGATGATCTTCTGTTTTACAGTGTCGTGTCTGGTGTGGGGGGATGGGGGTGGCCTCTGGGACGGGGGGTAGGGGACTAAGGTTACTGTGTTGGAACGTTAACGGGTTGGGAGATAGGATCAAGCGGGGTATAGTTTTGCAGCTGCTGCGATGTTTGTCCCCTGATGTGGCTTTGCTCCAGGAGACGCACTTGCTTGGCAATACGTGCCTTGCAATGAATAGGCGTGGCTATCGTCTCCTTGCGCACTCAGGTTTCACTTCTGGCTCCAGGGGGGTGGGCATTCTGATTCGAAACTCCCTCCCTCTTGCTGTTGATGATATTATCCTGGATGATAGGGGACGATACGCCGCCATTGTGGGGCGCTGGGAGGGGAGGGTTATCACCCTCCTCTCCGTCTACGTACCGCCCGGTCTCCAGACTACTACCTATGCCGACCTGGGAAGGGTGATCTTGGGATTCCCCGAGGGTTTGCTTGTGGTGGGTGGGGATTTCAACTCTGTATTGTCTGGGATGTGTGATCGTTACCCTCCCCGTGTACTCGCAAAGTCTCATTCCTGGTTGGGGGACTTCCTGGAGGCTCTGGGGCTTACTGACTGCTGGCGCCTGCTTCACCCTGGACACTTGCAATATACCTTCCACTCGGGGGCCCACGGCAGTCTTTCGAGACTGGATTACATGTTGATGCCCTCCTCCCAGGCCTCCTCCATACGGGAGGTGAAACATCTTGCTAGGGGTATCTCGGATCATTGCCCACTATGGTTGGTCGTGGACGCGCATGTGGGGTCGGAGGGTAGAGTGGCCCAGATAAACCCGTGGAATCTCCGTGATCCCAAGGTCAGAACGGAACTGATTAAAACGATTGACCAATACTTTGCTGAAAATGTGGGTTCTGTGTCCTCCTCTGTCTCGTTGTGGGAAGCATACAAAACTGTTATTCGGGGCCAGGCCCTTTCCTTGATCGGCAATGTTAAGAGATGTAGGCGGGAGGAGGTTGTCCGTCTTGAACATGAAATCACTGTTCTTCAGGGGGAGTTGGAGTCCGAGGTCACCCCGGAGAGGCTGCACCTTTTGGGTCTGAAACAACTTGACTATAGAGCGTTGGTGACTGACGCGGCGAAAGAGATGAGCAGGGAACAGCAGGGACGTTTGTATGATGTGGGAGATAAGGCAGGTAAATTGCTTGCTTGGCTGGATAGGAGGGAATGTGCGAGTCGGATTGTCCCCGTGATTGTTGATTTGAATGACGTGCGTATCACTGACCCTGCTGATATTGTTGAATGTTTCGCTGATTATTTTCGGAAAGTGTACTCCCCTGTGTCCGATAGTCCTGAACATGACTCCCACTTGCTTCTGCGCGATATCTCGCTGCCATGCTTGTCCGACCCTGAAAGGGATTTCCTGGAGGCTCCGCCTACGGTTGAGGAGATCGCGACTGCCATACGCTCGGTTCGCTCGGGGAAGGCCTCGGGCCCTAATGGGCTCCCCATTGAGCTTTACAAGCTCCGTCCGGATGTGATAGCACCGTATCTACGGTCGATGTTTTTAGAATCACTGGGGACGGGCTCTCTCCCTCCTGACCAAAGATTGGCTTCCATAGTGGTTATTCATAAGGATGGTAAGCCACGTGACCGCTGCGACTCCTTCAGGCCCATATCTCTGATTAACGCTGAACCGAAGATCCTGGCCAAAGTGCTTGCCAATCGTTTGGTCTCGGTCATAGGTGATCTGGTTCACCCGGACCAATCCGGATTTATACCACACCGCAACACGGCATTGAACCTCCGGCGCCTGCATGGCGTCCTTGCGCGGGCGGAGACCCTGCCTGAACCGGCCATCTTGGCGTCTTTGGATGCCACCATGGCGTTTGATACGCTGGAGTGGCCATATCTTTGGGCGGTTCTCTCTCGGTTTCGGCCCCAAATTTATTGACTGGGTGAAATTGCTTTACGCTGACCCCTTAGCCCAAGTGGTGGTGAACGGGCGTGTCTCGACCCCCTTTGCTCTCGGTAGGGGAACGCGCCAGGGCTGCCCCTTGTCCCCTCTTTTGTGTTTGCCCTAGCTTTGGAGCCGCTGGCGGCCTGGCTGAGATGGGAGCCGTCTCTGAGGGGCATTAGATGGACTCCGGAGTTTGAGGATCGTATATCCCTATACGCAGACGACATACTTTTGTATCTTACGTCGCCTCGAAAGTCGTTGATCGTCCTTTTCGACGTTTTGACTTCTTTCCGTAAAAACTCCGGTCTTGTCATCAACTGGTCGAAGTCTTGCGTCTATGTCCTCTCCCGCGGGGCTCCTCTCCTGCCTCGTGGCTGTCCTATCTCGGTGGAGCTGGAGGGATGCCAGTACCTGGGTATCTTTATCACCTTGGACCCTGTGCTTCGTTATGAACGCAATTTGCTGCCCCCTCTTCAGCGTCTCCGTGCGGATGTGACTGCATGGGGTAGGCTCCCTCTTTCTCCTCTGGGACGAGCGGCGCTATTTAAGATGATGTCGCTCCCACGGTTTCTTTATGCGCTTCAAAACACACTTGACATTGTACCAGCCAGTTACTTTCGGGAGATTGACAGTCTACAAAGACAATTGATATGGGGGGGCCGTTCTCGTATTGCCCTTTCAAAGCTGACGCTCCCTTGGTACGATGGGGGCATTGCGCTCCCGGACATTCGTCGCTACTATTGGGCCTCTCAGCTGGGGGCCATCAACCACGGCACTTACGCTCCTTTGCCGAACCCGGCTTTTGAGATGGATAAATGGCTACTGCCCGGTGGAGATTATAACAGGACTCTGTACACGAAATCTGCCGGCAGATCTCTCACGGGCCCCACTACGACAGCGGTGCAGGTGTGGTATCGTGCTACAGCGGCTATGGGATGGGCTGACAAGCCGACCCGTGCTACTCCGCTTTTTGCGTCGGAAAAACTTGGCTCCCTCTGGAAGTCGAAGGGTTTTGATAGGTGGGATGTGATCGGTATCAGCAGGGTTAATGATGTATGGATCAAGGGTAGAGTTAAGACGTTTGAGGAGCTGAAAGTTGAGTACGACCTGAATGATAGAGAATCCTTTCGGTATGCACAAGTCCGACATGCTGTCCTGTCTGTATTTCCCCTGGGTTCGGATATTCCGGAGGCGTCCCCGCTTGAAGATCGGATACTGGATGGACACGTCCCTGACAGCACGATCTCGCTTATATATAAAAAGTTAATTAATACCAGAATTGACCTACTGGATAGCCTTCGAGAGTTATGGACTCATGATGGTCTAGAACTCGATGATGAAGACTGGCAGGCTGCGCTCTCTTCCCCGAAGGAGGTGGCTATCCCGGCGCGCCTCCGGTTTGTCCAGCTCAAAATTCTTCATAGGGTATATGTGACTGGTCCCCGTCTGGTACGCATGGGATTCTCGGCGGATGGATTGTGCAGGCGTGGCTGTGGTATGGTGGGCACGTTTCTCCATATTATTTGGGAATGTCCTGCTGTGCTACGCTATTGGACTCGCGTGCATGAAGTTATGAGTGAGGTCACGGGTGTGCAATCATTGCCTGAAGCGCGGAGATGTCTGTTGAATGTCTGGGAGCCGAATGACTATGAGCAGGCGCAGCTTCGATGGGTGACCTTGGGTAATATGATTGCCAAGAGAGACATTGCCCAGTTGTGGGGCGCCCAGAGGCCACCGACAGTTCTGGTGTGGCAACAGAACATGGACTGGTGCATGTTTAGAGAGAAGACTGTTTATGTTTCCCGTGGCACGCCCCGCAAATGGGGGAAAATTTGGACTCAATGGAACACATACCGTGGTGATATATGTACTCCCCCCGTCCGGAACTGAATACTGACCTGTCATCCTCCCAACCTGACGTTTCCTCCGCAGGAGTTTAGATGTCTTGTTTGCTTCTTGTCTCCTCCCCCCCCCCTGAATCTTATCGTATTCTTCTGACATTTGATTTGCATATGTAACCCCCCCAGCAACGAAGTGACACATTTGTATTATTTTGCCTTGCTTTTGTTTTATTTCTATGTTTCTTGTTATTTGAATTCAATAAAAAGATTTTTTTTTAAAAATGTTAAAAATGTCTCTAAGAGCTACCCTCGTGAATTTCTTTTAATTTGAGGGTCTTAGTACACAGTTAAAAACATATGCGGGTTTCAGTCGAGGTTAATGATTGTGCCTCAATATCCCTTTAGTGTGTTGGTCGACTAGTTTCAGCCTTCTACATATTCGTGAGGCTTTCTTCAGGACTAAGGTGTGTAGTGGCTAAAAATTGGAGTAGCCACTGAAAGTGGATATATCAGCACACGTCCTAAAGTGTGCTGTGAGTGTAGTGGGTTTGTGTCACTTATGGACCCTTCAGGGTGAGTATCTGAAAGAAATGGGGAAAGGCATACAATATCATAGTATTACAACATGGGAAGTAACATAATTGTTAATTGCATGCCTGGAATTGTCGTGCTCCTGTAAGCTCATTGCTGTAATGTGTACCTGTGAATTAGATAAATCATGCACATGAACAGGTGCTGGCATGCATAAAGTTGATCTAGTAATGGGCCATGCATGGCTACAATGTGCCATCTAATCACAGGGTGTGATCTTACAGTTAAACCATGCGTGGTCACAATGAGGCTTAAAAAATGAAAAATGGTGATAGTATCTATTATGTGCTATCACTAATGTCGCGTTAAAATGTGAGCGCACCTTGATGTGTAGGTACCCACTACTTGGCCGTGGCGTGGGTAACTGGTGCACTTTTAGTTAAGCCAGAGGCAGTTATATTCATATAAAGCATGAAATGACACAAGTGCGACAACCAAGAAATCACATTAAAAATGGTGGAACATAGACTGGGCAAACAGACGGACTACATTAAAGGTTGATAGCTTACTTTAGCTCAATCTAGTGCGGGCATACTGATCCTATCAAAAACGGGGAGCTTCCTGTGGTCAAGCGCTAAGGATCGAAGAAAATATAGGGAGGGAAGGTTGAGAAGCCATGACGGCATGAGGCAGGATGCTGGGGTTCTGTGAGGACGTGTATGACATTTGCCACAGACACTTACTTTATTAATATTATTATTATTATTATTGTGTCTTTTATAAAGCGTGCAGCTACCCCAACGGGGTGTCCCGGCGCTGATTGAATTAGAAGATGGTCTCTCAAGGTGGGAATTACAGGCGAAATAGGAATGTTTTCAAGGATCGGGGGAATTTGAATTCAGAGATACTCCTGCGTAGATCCAAAGGCAGTTTGTTCCATCTTTGGGCAGCGCATAGCTCAAAGGTTTTGCCTCCAGCCCGGGCTTTTTTAAATCTTGGAGTAACCAATAGAAGTTTAGCGTTTGAGCGAAGGGCTCTCTAATTACTGTACGGCCGGAGGGTAGCCTGCAAATGGGCGGACCCATTGCCTTTGGTAGTTCGGTAAGCCAATGTTATGGCTTTAAACTCTATGCGTTTACTCATGGGGAGCCAATGCAGTTCCCGTAGGTAAGGTGAGATATGCTGCCTGTGGGAGAGGCCACCAATCAGCCGTGCGGCAGCGTTTTGTACAATCTGGAGTTTATAACAAAGGCCTTTGGTTAGTCCTAGATACAGCCCGTTGGCGTAGTCCAAGTGAGAGATTATTAACGCATGGACAATTGTTTTCCTATTGGCACAAGGCAGATAATTGATTCGTTTTTTCAGGATTTTAATCTTCGAAAAACAGGCAGCTGAGACTGTATTAACCTGACTCCCAAAGGATAGTTTGTTGTCCCATCGGACTCCTAAGTTTCTGACAGAATCCTTCGGAGTAGGGGCTTGGCTAAGATCTTCCGGCCACCACAGGTTCGAATTTAAAGGAGATGGCTGATTGAAGAAGAGCACTTCTGTTTTACCTGCATTCAATCTCAGAAAGTTAAGGTCCATCCATCAGAAAGTTAAGGTTAAGGTTCTGAAAGGATAGCTGCCCTCTTGTCCAACTTACAGAGCTTGGTCAGGATCTCACCGGTGTCGCGGCTCGATCTGTGAATGTGGTATGAAGCTTCATTGGAAGGGCGTGGCAGCATCAATGGACATGTGTCACATGTTACCTGAAGCTAGAATGCTAACCTGCGTTAGCATAATTGTGTTCACTTCCGTATTTTACTCTGTAACGGTGAGTATCTGAACCCATTCAGGGTTCAGATACTCACCCTGAAGGGTCCGTAAGTAACATGAACCCACTACACTCACAGCCCACTTTAGGACGTGTGCTGATATATTCACTTTCTGTGGCTACTCCAATTTTTAGCCACTACACACCTTGGTCCTGAAGAAAGCCTCACAAATATTGTAGAAGGCTGAAACTAGTTGACTGACTAACTAAAGAAATATTGAGGCACAATCATTAACCTCTACTGTAGCCCGCATATGTTTTTAACATTGTCCGAAGACCTTCAAATTTAAAAAACATTCACTAGGGTAGCTCTTAGAGCCATTTTTAACATTTAATTACTTTTCACATAGCACTTCACATCATTCAAAATACCTGCTCCGCTGTAACTCAGGCGTTCAAGCATAGCTGGATTGCATTCGGCAATCCAGCTGGGTCCCTATGATGAAGCATGCCACCAACTAGCCAGATGGGTGAGGGGTCTTCTAAAACAACCAACAGTTGTTAGTGCTCCTGTGTAAAGGCATATAGGTCATTATCAGTGATCATACCTCTCTACGGATATGTCCACGTTGTTTATTGTGTAAAATGGACATAGACCCAATCAGTATTCCTCACTCTCTTGTTGGTCATCGTCGCGTCCATTCTCACACATCAACATACACATGCAGTATACAAACCTGCACACACGACTCCAAACACACGCACACTCAGGGGACTGACGGCACACACACCAGGGAGAGGCTGAAACAAGACAAACATGCATACACTGGCACTCCCCATACTTCAGATCCCTCTGCCTCCACAACCCCTACCCTTGACTCTCTTGCACACCCTCTGCCCAGAGCTATTCCTCTGTGTCCTTGACCTCTTCCCTAAAGATCCATCTGTCCTCCCTCCCAAGGCGAAGAGGAAGCACCCCCAACCTGACATCCAAACCTGGCCTCACCATCTCCCCCAAAGAGGAAGAGCCCAAATCCCCCCACCCGAAATTACCCCAGAGTTCCAAATCAAAATCCCCACCACCGGCTCATACTTCCCCCGCCAAAAAAAGGTCACCCCAATGCAAGGCCCCCCTCCCAAACATCCAGGGTCCATCCTCATCACAGGTTTTCCCATCCACAAACATACAATCCCAAAGATAGTCAGGCTCATCCCCTCCCACTCTCCCATGAACATTCCCCATCCAACTGTCCCCCCTCAGTCTTAAACTGCCACTGCAGTGGACCCCCTTTTCAATCTGGTCCATCCACTGCAGTGGACCCTCCCCCCTCAATCTGGCCCATCAACTGCAGTTAACCCACACACCCCTCCTGATCCCAGACCTCCCACAACCCAACACATTCTTACATCGTCCGGTTCCATTGGTGCCTGCATGCGCTCAGATGCCCCTCCCAGGGGAGGTGTCCCCTTGCGCTTAGAGTGACCCCCCTCAGAGACTTTGAAAATATGGACTGGCCATTGGCCTTATGTTAGAGTTTGACTGTATCGCATTTTCATGCAGAATAAAACATGTTGTAAGTTCATTAATGTTGATTTTTGTGTCACACAACTTGCTTATAAGTCAACTGTCATTCATGTACAATTCTTGTGGCGGATATAGAATGAGGTTGTTATGTCATGGACTGCATGTGATCCATAGAGTATGTGACCTATTACAATATGTATACAAGTCTGCATGGTTTACCTTTGCAGGGTATCATCATCCATATCATTTTGGACCATGAAAGTGACATGAATCTGCCAAGCTTCCCTGCTTTCATGTCACCTCTTCACATAGGTAATGCTGACATATGTTAACAAAGTGCAAAGTTTATGATGGCGTGCAGAAAATGTTTGTGATGTGCAGCAAGTCACCTGTCTCATCAGTACATCTGAGTACATCTGGATTTTATATACGTGATGGTGACTTTGGACACCACCATGTCCACAAGGTATTGGGCCAAAGGCTATTATGTGACTTGATTGTGTTGAAGCCACATCAGTGTCTCCTTTTGATTTGGTATAACCCTGCCAGTGACAAGCTTGCCACAGGTGGGCTTCCACTGTAGGGAATTTACATCATGGCAGTGTGACCATCTGTGGCATATCCTGAGCGCATGGTGTACGTGAGGTGAGCAGGAATCTGACAGTCTTCAGACCCTGTTGCTTCCAAATACTCAAGTATATGAAGATGTTCTTGTTTGACAAGTTTTTCATGTTTTACTAGTCCCTTGCTTTTCCATTCAAATGTGTGTGGTGCCATCCTGATTTTGTCTGGATACTTCATGTTGATGCTGTTTTTTTGTCTGTGCAAGCTTGAACACCATGTATTCACCTACACACCATTTGTAATTGTGCATGAAATTTGTGTGTAGGTTGTAATTTGTGCTACAACACTAATGTCCTTTTGAGCTATGCTTGATGCTGTGCCTGGTCACACTGATCTGGACTAGGGGTACTGTGATGTATGTTGCATTGCCCTGCACTGCATGTGTTCAGACGAGTGGATTGTGTGTGCCCAGATGTCTAGTGTGTCCCTCTGCCATGCAGATGCCACTTGAGCCTGTGTCACATCTATGCTCTGCAAAGCCACACAGGGGAGCATGTTGAAATGTGTTTGCAGAACCTAACTGCAGGTGTGTTTAGCAAGGTTGATATAGCTGGCACACTCAAAGGTAGATGTGAGGGAGACTGGTGTAACATTACTTTTTGTGTAGTGTAGACTCCTATGTGATGGCAAAAGTACCATTTAGGAGAATGTTGGTGTGTGTGGGTTGTGACTAATGTACATTGGCAGTTCTGGTGCTGGTGACATGGTGTGTCCACATTGATCCTATGTGAGTGCTTGACATGCAAATGTGTGATTCAGAGTATGCGAGCTTGATTTCCTGCTTCTATACTGTACAAGGTGTGGCAGGAATGTGTAGCTGTGATAGGGGGAATCCAGATGGACAAGGTTGGGTTTTTGCAGGTGATGAGAGCTGTGGTGTGTGGGACTCTTGTGCAATTATGCATTGACGTTACATTTTTGATGGGTGAGGTTTGCTGATACTGTGCATGAGCCCATGGGGTTCTTGCTCATGGAAGTCTTATGTGGATGTAACTGGGCCACATTGAGACAAGGTTTAAATATTCATATGTGACAGAGTTGACAAGTGTTTGTACACCAGTAGTGTGATTATGGTTGCTCGATGGTTAAATGTGAGGTGTTGTAGGGTTGCAGTATGTTGTGTTTAATTCTACAGGTGGATCTTTTACTCAAGTGGTTGGACTTGTGAAGATATGAGTGAGCATGTGGTGAAATGCAAATGACTGAGTACACATACATTGAGCTATGTTTTATTTTTTATTTTATTAATTATATAGCTATGTATGTGTCTTGTTGTGAGATATGGTGATGTATGGAGTGTGCATCTCAGGGTGTGCAGTGATGATGCACATTGTGGCATGAGTGCAGTTCAAGGCATCACTGAGTGTGCTACTGGTGATGTGAGTTGTCCATCTGGCATGTTACGTTTGAGGTCTGCTGAGGAGGGGATGTGTACTGTATATTGTGTGCATGTCATGCATTTGAGAGGTGTTGTGCACATGCTGATGGATAGTGGTGCTGCCAGTGAATGTGTGGATGAGATGAGGGCAGCGCACATGTGAGTGAGGACGACTCAGATTGTATTTTGGATCACGGGGGGAAAGCCCTACTGATTATGTTGGACTTATCTGCGGCTTTCGACACGGTCCATCACAAGCTGCTGATGGACCGGTTGGACAAGTTAGGGATCAAGGACAACACATGGAACCTTCTTGAATCATTTCTCACAGATAGAACCCAAACAATGACACTAAATGGATTTAAAGCCAAATCTTTTTCCCAGCCGTGTGGTGTGCCACAGGGGTCATCACTAAGCCCAACATTGTTCAATGCTTATGTATCATCTTTAGCTCCCCAAATTCAAAGTTGTGGGTTTGCCTTAACATCATACGCTGATGACACCCAAATCGTCGTGACTCTAATTCCTGAGAACCTACACGAAACCGCAGCAAGGCTGAAGGATTGCATGAAAGCAGTAGGAGACTGGATGTTCCAGAACTGTTTGAAGCTCAACTCTGTTAAAACAGAGGTTGTTCTCTATGGAAATGACCCCACCTTTTGGACCCCCTAGCTGTTGGCCAGATGAGTTGGGACCTTTACCCATCCCAATAAAAAAGGTCAAGAACCTTGGATTCTTGATCGATGATAAAATGAGTTTTAGGGACTAAATAAACCAGGTTGCCTCCACCACCTCGTACATCCTAAATCGTGCAAGAAAATCATGCCCATGCTGCCCAAGAAAGTACAACAAACTGTAGTATCTGCCCTCATAATGTCTAGATTAGACTATTGCAACAGCCTTTACCTCATGGTTCATAAAGGATCAATGAATAAACTACAGATGCTGCAAAATGCAGCCGCCAGACTCATAACAGCCACACCAAAATACACATCCATCACAACCAAAATAAAACAACTTCATTGGCTCACTGTCAGCAAACGCACTCAAGTCAAGTCAAGTCAAGTCAGATAATTTATATAGCGCGCTACATACCCAGAGGGTCTCAAGGCGCTTGAAGAAGGGTGGGGATTTACTTGTCGAATATCCAGGTTTTAAGTTGCTTTCTGAATGCTAGGTGGTTCTGAGTGAGGCGAAGGTGAATGGGAAGTGAGTTCCAGGTTTTGGCCACCAGGTAGGAGAAGGATCTTCCTCCCATGGTGGTTTTGTTGATGCGAGGTACAGCGGCAAGGGCTTGGTTGGAAGAGCGTAGCTGGCGGGAGGGGGTGTAGAAGGAAAGTCGTGTGTTGAGGCATTAGGGTCCAAGTTCGTAAAGTGCTTTGTGTGCGTGGGTTAGGAGGCGGAATGTTATCCTCTTATTGACGGGGAGCTAGTGGAGGTTTTTCAGGTGATCAGAAATGTGGTCTTTACGCGGAATGTCTAGTATGAGTCTGGCTGATGCGTTCTGGATGCGTTGGAGTTTTTTCTGAAGTTTTGCGGTGGTACCGGCGTATAGGGTGTTTCCGTAGTCCAGGCGGCTTGTAACCAGTGTGTGGGTGACCGTCTTTCTAGTTTCGGTGGGGATCCAGCGAAATGTTTTTTTGAGCATGCGAAGAATGTTGAAGCAAGATGATGAAACGGCGTTGACTTGTCTGGTCATTGAGAGTGAGGAATCCAGGATGACGCCCAGGTTCCGTGCGTGATTCGTCGGGATGGGTGCTTTTCCAAGGGCCTCTGGCCACCAAGAGTCGTCCTAGGCGGAGGGGGAGGTACCTAAGATAAGGACTTCTGTTTTGTCTGAATTCAATTTCAGACGGCTGTGTTTCATCCACTCGGCCATTTCTTTCATTCCTTCTTGTAGGTTGGTTTTGCCGGTGTTGGGGTCTTTGGTGAGTGAGAGGATCAGTTGAGTGTCATCAGCGTAGGAGATGATGTTGAGGTTGTGTTGTCTTGCGATGGTCGCGAGGGGGCTCATGTATACGTTGAAGAGGGTGGGGCTGAGTGAAGATCCTTGTGGCATGCCGCAAATGACTTCAGTGGCCTCTGACTTGAATGGTGGCAGGCGGACTCTCTGAGTTCTTCCGGCAAGGAACGAGATGATCCATTCCAGTGCTTTTCCTTGGATTCCGATGTTTCTGAGGCGTTGTAACAGGGTGCTATGACAGACCGTGTCGAAGGCTGCTGAGAGGTCGAAGAGGATGAGGGCGACTGTGTCTCCATTGTCCAGTAGAGTTCGAATGTCGTCTGTTGCTGCGATGAGGGCGGTCTCGGTGCTGTGTTTGGCTCGGAAGCCGGACTGTGAGGAGTCCAGGGATTTTTTTATTTCGAGGAAGGCGGCAAGCTGGCTGTTGACGGCTTTCTCGATGACTTTGGCCGGGAATGGAAGGAGCGAGATGGGTCGGTAGTTTTTGAGTTCGGTGGGGTCAGCTGTGGGTTTTTTCAGAAGTGCGCTGAGTTCGGCGTGTTTCCAGCTTTCAGGGAAGGTGGCGGAGTTGAGGGAGCAGTTGATGACGTCTCGGAGGTGTGGTGCTATGATGGAATCTGCTTTGTTGAAGATGTGGTGAGGGCATGGGTCTGTGGGGGATCCTGAGTGGATGGAGTTCATCAGGCGGATGGTGTCCTCAGTGGAGATTGGGTTCCAGTCATTAAGGATGTTCAGGGGGGGTGAAGGTACGGCAGAAGGTTGGGTGGGTTGGTCTCCGGGTTGGTTGTCGAAGCTGTTGTGGATGTCTGCGATTTTGTCATGGAAGAACGAAGCTAGGGAGTCGCAAAGGGTTTGAGAGGGAGTGATGTCGTTGGAGATGGCAGTGGGGTTGGTAAACTCTTTAACGATGTTGAATAATTCCTTGCTGTTGTGGGCGTTGTTGTCTAGTCGGTCTTTGAAAGCGGCTTTCTTGGCAGTCCGGATCAGTTGGTGGTGTATGCGGGTGGCGTTTTTGAAGGCGTCCCTGGTGCTGGTGTTTGGGTCCTTTTTCCAGGCCTTCTCAAGGGAGCGACAGAGTTTCTTGGATTTCTTAAGATCATCGTTGAACCAGGGGGCGTTTTTGCTGCCTAGTTTGATTTGACGTTTTTTCAAAGGTGCTAGGTTGTCGGCGCTGTTGGTTAGCCATTGAGTGAGGTTAATGGCTGCTTGGTTGGGGTTCGAAGAGTGGGTAGGGGGTATTGAAGAAGTGATGAGGAGATCTGGTCAATAGTGATTTTATTCCAGTTTCTTCGCAGAGTAGGTTGAGGATGGTTGTGGGTTGTGGTCTTTTGTAGATAAAGTGAACGCAGCTGTGGTCCGTCCAATGGAGAGCTGTGGTGTGAGTGAAGGAGATATGTTTGCTGGAGGTGAAGATGGGGTCGAGTGTGTGACCTGCGTAGTGAGTGGGGGTATTGACAAGTTGTCTGAGTCCGAGGTTGGCGAGATTGTCCAGAAGGGTGGTGGTGTTGCTGTCGTTGCTCTTTTCCAGGTGAAAATTGAGGTCTCCCAATAGAATGTAGTCCTCGGAGGGGAGGGCGTGTGGGGTGATAAAGTCAGTGATGTCTTCACTGAATTGTGCACGGGGTCCTGGTGGCCTGTAGAGGAGGGTGCCTCTGAGTGTGGTCTTGGGGTCGGTGTGGATCTGGAAGTGAAGGTGTTCGGCGGTAGCGAGGTTGACGTCAGAGCTGGTTGAGATGCGGATGGAATTCTTATGGACGATAGCGATGCCTCCTCCTGTTTGGTAGGTGCGGTCTTTTCGGATGATCTTGTAGCCTTCCGGGATGGCGACGGTGATGTCTGGGGCTGAGGAGGCGTTCATCCATGTTTCTGTTAGGAAGGCGACGTCCGGAGAGATGGTGTCTAGTAGATTCCAAAGGTCGATGGCGTGTCTGTGGACCGAGCGGGTGTTGAACAGGATGCATTTTAGGTGGTTGGTGTCAGATCTCTGTTTGGTGTTAGTGGATGAGGAGTTGGTCTTGGTGCCGTCATACTTGCAGGAGTTGCATGTGAAGGGGCCATGGGAGGGTCAGCTGGGAGGCGGTCTCGGGGAGGCGTGTCAGGGGAAAGCACAACAAACAAGATGGTGGTGGAGCCTCAAAACAAAACTTAGGAAACAATGCCAGCAATCCTTTAAAGCACAGCCAGAAGCAGCAGCGAGCTCTCTAAGGGCACCGGGTGAGAGCGCTAACAGTTAAATAATGCTGCGGCCACAGAGCGCTAACACAAACAACAATACACAGTTCAGAAATCGCTGCAAAATGAATAAGTAATAATGCTCAGCGCGCAATTCCTAAAGCGGAGCTACGATACCAATCTAGTGTCAACAATGCAGGTGAATCACGCGTCGAGAGCAGCTTCAGCTGTGGGCTCTGGGCGCTGCAGTTAGCAAGAGTCAGGGAGCGTGGGGGAGCGGCCGTTCAGGACGAGGTCCAGGCGGTCACTCTGCCTTGTATTTAAAGCTCTTCAAGGCATAGGACCAAACTTTCTTCTTCAAACTTGGTATAAGCCCAATAGAGTATTACGGTCAGCTGACAAAAACTCATCATCATCCCTCGAGTAAAAAAAACGAACTGGGGCGGAAGGAGTTTCATGATTAATGCGGCAAAATCATGGAACTCACTACCGCTGAACAGTAGAAATATTCCGAACCTTCTGCCCTTCATAAAGGCACTGAAAATGTGACTGTTTGCAATCTAACTGGCTATCCCCATGCCCAGCTCACAGTAGGTCTTCTCATAGCGCCAGGACACCTTCGGGTATCAGTCTGCGCTTTACAAAAACAAATAACAATAACATTAACATTAATGATTTGTGTAGTGTGCTGGAGCTTGTGAGTCACACATGCTTTTATGTTTAGATTAAACATAGGGGGCCCATGACATGCTTGTTTGTCTGTTAGTAAATGATGGGGGTTAGCCCCCCCAAGCCCCATATTGTCTCCACATTGCTGGAGGGGTTACGCCCCCAACCCCCAATGTTGTCTCCAGATTGTTCGGGGGTTAGCCCCCAAAACACCAAATTGTCTCCACATAGCTGGGTTGCTTACCCCAAACCCCATATTGTGTCAACGTTACTGGGGGGCTTACCCCCGAACACCTATTGTGTTAACATTGCTGGGGGGGCTTATCTCCCAAACACCATATTGTCTCCACATTGCTGGGAGTGTTACCGAATCACCAAGCTATGGGGTAGACAATGCTGGTAGTCTTAGCCATCCACCCCCCCTACGGGCATTAGATTGCTGCTAGTGTTAGCCATCTACCCCCCTATGGGCATTAGATTGTTGGGAGTGTTAGGCATCCACCTCCCTATGGGCATTAGATTGGTGCTAGTGTTAGCCATCCAGCCCCCTATGGGCATTAGATTTCTGGGAGTGTTTGCCGTCCACCCCCCTATGGGGTGGACAATGCTGTGAGTTTTAGCCATCCACCCCCTATGAGGTAGACAATGCTGGGATTGTTAGCTATCCACCCCCCTGTGGGGTATACAAAGCTGGCAGTGTTAGCCACCTACCCCCCTTATGGGGTAGACAATGCTGGTAGTGTTAGCCATCCACCCACACTATGGGCATTAGATTGTTGGCAGTGTTAGCCTTCCATCCCCTATAGGAATTAGATTGCTGCTAGGATTAGCCATCCACCCCACTATAGGTATTCAAATGCTGCTAGTGTTAGCCATCAACCACTCTATGTGTAGACAATGCTGGGAGTGTTAGACATCCACCCCCCTATGGGATAGCCAGTACTGGTAGTGTTAGCCATCCAGCCCCCCTATGGGCATTAGATTACTGGGAGTGTTAGCCATCCACCCCCTATGGGATAGACAATGCTGGGAGTGTTAGCCATGCACCCCCCTATGGGATAGACCATGCTGGTAGTGTTAGCCATTCACCCCCCTGTGGGCATGAGATTGCTGGTAGTGTTAGCCATCCACCCCCCTTTGGTCATTAAATTGCTGCTAGTGTTCGCCATCCATCCCCCTATGGGCATTAGATTGCTGCTAGTGTTAGCCATCCACCCCCTATCGGCATTAGATTGCTCGTATTGTTAGCCATCCACCCTCTTATGGGGTACACAATGCTGGGAGTGTTAGCCATCCACCCCCATGGGTATTAATTTGCTGGTAGTGTTAGCCATCCATCCCCCTATGGCCATTAGATTGCTGAGTGTTAGCCATCCTCCCCCTTATGGGGTTGAAAATGCTGGGATTGTTAGCCATACACCCTCCTATGGGGTAGACAATGCTGGTAGTGTAGGCATCCACACCCCATGACCATTAGATTGCTGGTTGTGTTAGCCATCCACTCCCCTATGGGCATTAGATTGCTGGGAGTGTTAGCCATCTACCGCCCCATGTGGTAGACAATGCTGGTAGTGTTAGCCATCCACCCACCCGATGGGCATTAGATTGATGGTAGTGTTAGACATCCACCCCTCTATGTGCGTTAGATTGCTGGTAGTGTTAGCCATCCACCCCTCCATGGGCATTATATTGCTGTTAGTGTTAGCCATCCACCCCCCTACGGGGTAGACAATGCTGGGAATGTTAGCCCTCCACCCCCTTATTGGGTAGACAATGCTGGGAGTGTTAGCCATCCACCCCCCCTATGGGCATTAGATTACTGCTAGTGTTAGCCATTGTAGGAAGGTGGATACCTGACTATGGTTACCCCAGATTTTTTGCCTTGTGTTTAGCTGGTTTTCGACTTAGTTGGCCTGGGATCCTGCTAATCAGGACCCCAGGCTATCTGCTCTCTCTTAAAATGGACTCCATGTACCCTAGGTGCATAACTAAATTGGTACTTGACACCTTATCAGACCCTGTACAGTGCACTATAGGTGCCCAGGGCATAGGTGCATCCAAGGCCTTCCAGGGGCTACAGCATATCTTTTGCCACCCCTGGCTGGTACTTAAATCGACACAACTGGCTGATCACTCAGCTGGGGCAAGGTGGTGTAATCAGTCACTCCTATGGCAGGCCTTAACAATCCGGGAGGCAGAGTGCTTGGTTTTATGTGAGATGGTGCTCTAGCATGAGCTGAGCCTGTCTGCAGTGTTCGGAACTATTTCCTTACTGCTGTTCCAGTGATACTGCCATACCATATACTCTTAAGTGCATTATAATCCTCACGGTTAATGCTAACTTTGGTTTGGCTTTATCAAAACATGTCGTGTTTGGTGTCATACACTTTGGACTACTACCCCCGCGCCAGTTCTGGCGACAGGGGTAGCATTCCACCCTTCTAGAGGGAGAAGACATGTTACTTTACTTAAAACGCGGTTAATCGTAACCAAAGCCTCAGCATCACAAAATGGATGCTGCTGCCCGACACAAGTCTGACCTCCTGCTGCTGACCGAAACTTGGCAGGGGAGGCCTGGACAAAGGGTTTCCTGTCACAGGGAGGTGCAACACCACCCCAGACAGGAGATAGTGGATTGGAGCAGGGAGGGTTGAAAGAAACTAGACACTGCCTGGGGCGCACAAGGTGTCCCAGGCAAAATCCAGTCAAACCGGTTCTGGGGCACTCCAGCCCCAGTCCTGGAAGGAAACAGGACAAAGGGAAAGGGGTGTAACCACCCCCTTCCTGGGTACCACCCATAGGAGGGACCTAGCAGGTAATCCAGCCCCTTGATTTGGAATAAAAGTAGGAACTGTGCAGATGCACATCAGATTATCCTGACTGAAAATTATGAAACGAAACTCTGGACCCTTCGACATCCCACTCGACGTGGAAGACTGAAGAATCTCCCTTGTGGTCAAGGAGTGACCACCCTGTGCAAACAGGCACCATCCAGCACCTCGACATTTGCTTTGTTGCAGTTCCTGCCGGAACTCGAGCAACAGAGATCAACAAGACCCAGCGTGCCTGCCTTCAAATAGACCGATCCACAGTCCCTGCAGAGCTGAGACACGTGGGGGTGACCTGAAGCGTGGAGCCGGCCATCTTGGAAAAACTACGAAGCGCTGACCGTGCAGCATCCGAGACTCCCTTGAAGCTGTGCATTAGAGCTTTTGCACCGAAGCTCACCCCTCCACACTCATCGGGTGCTGAGTGGGGCTCTTTTGCATTTTCCTGCTCGACGCGTTGGTCCGGTCGCTTGCCCGTTGGCTAGTGGCCCCAGTACTGACGAACCTTTACATTTGCTCTGCTAGTCTGGTTGCTCCAGACTGGCCCTTGCTCCCCTGAAAAGGAGCACCCGCTCAGACCTTGCTGGTCCGAGTAAGAAGCGATCTTCAAATCCTGCGTGGGTTGCATTTGTCAAGGCCTGTTGACTCTGATCCGGAAGCCGACACCGCTGACAGCGAGAGCCTTCGTGGGACAGCTCGTGATTCACTCCAGGACATCCTCGGTGCCCCAAAGACCACGTGGCAGCGGAGACAAGCTTCACAACAACCACCTGATTGCGCCCGACATTGCCTGGTTCCTTCCTGGTCACTGGCTAGTGACCCAGACTCTGTCCCCTCTGCTTTCAGGTACTCTACATCTTCGATCCACCCTTGGATCACACCGGACACTTCTCTTCTGGACGCCTGCAGCATCTTCATCTCCAGGCACCATAGATCTTCGTGACGAAACCTGACACATCTTTGCACCTGTGCACCCGCTTCCTATGGGTGAGGTAACTCTTGAACGCCGGTGCTCCTGTAGTGGTTTACACATCTAGTGTCTAAGTCTAAAGTTTTGTCCTTCTAGTCCAGTCGGAAGACCCTTAAAACTGTAACTCGATAACTTTTACGCACCATTGACTTTGCATTGGTGCATGCGTGTGCTTTTAGCGCTGCACCCGAAGCCCGCGGGCTACTCCCGTCCTAAATGCTGTTAGTCCAGTGTAGTCCCGGCGATTCCCAAGGCCCTAGGCCTTACCACTGATCGATTAGTGATACTTATACCACTTTTTTGATATATGGTTTGAGTGGCCTCCGGCCTCATCCATAACTGTGCAACTTTCATATGTTATACTGTGCTTTTGTTTAAACGCTTGTGCTTCTATACTCATGAAGAGTACAGGGGGTTATTCTGAGAATAAATACATATATTTTTATAATATATAACTTGTTTGGTGTCCTTTCATTTGATATTACAGGATTGCATATGGTAAAACAGCTGGCTTCACATGTCCTCTTGAGTTAAGCCTTTAGGCTGCTTAGTCCATGCTACCCCTAGGATAGCTTGTCTTTAAGGTTGACTTACAACCACCACCATAAGGGATTGTTTGGACTGATATAAGGTGCCCCCAGAACTGGAGACATCATACATCAGGCCAACTTCTCACAGCCATACACCCCCCTATGGGGTAGACTATGCTGGGAGTGTTAGCCATCTACCCCCTATGGGAATTAGATTGCTGGTAGTGTTAGCCATCCACCCCTCTATAGGGTAGACAATGCTACAAGTATTCCCCCCACCACAATGGTGAATGTGCTTTCTCACAAGCTGTGTGTAATGTTTCCTTTCGTGGGGTAGTGGCATTTCTGTGTCTGATAGGTGTCTGACTTACCTTCTGTTGGGGTTGTAGTATTGGCCAAAGGCGTAGAGTATAGGTATGACGGGAGCGATAGGATACATGGCTGCACCATCTCGTTCGCAGGAATAGTGTTGTGGCGCGAATCAGAGCTGAAAAACTCCTCTTTTGGATGCTCTGATGTGTGGGTAGTGGCGATGGATTAGGCGCATGGGAATTACGCGTCATTATCGGGCTGGAAATATGCCTCTTTACAACTTCATTCAACGCTTACGGAGGCTTCTCGTTGGGAAAATGGAGAAGGATTTGAAGAGACTGAGTCGTTCGGTAAGTAAGGGATTTTGAGCATCGTACTTCGTCGTTTGGAAAACGCAGATTCCAGTACGAGTTGGTTGGAGGCTACAGCTCCAGACTGTTCTGGGAAGGCCTTCTTTACGGGATCAGAATCAAACCCTTAGTGTGAAACGTGGCATTGTTTGCAGTTTGAATTAGAACAGACAAAGGCAATACTAGTGTGGTTGTTTTCTTTACTTAGGTAACCACTTAAATTCAGACCACACCACCATACCATAATTCCCCATCAGACTAACACACAATATACAGAATGAGCAAGATCTTTCCTGTATGTCCTTATATTCTGAAGGAGACACTTGTGGCACTCAGGGAACTGAATCGGTAAATGGAATAGTAATCTTTTAAAAAATGTTGGTTAGTGTGTGCCCATAGTAGGCAATGTGGTTCAGAGAGGAATGGAATAATCTTCATCATTACACAATTGAATGTTGCTAATATGTCTGCTCTAAAGTACACCACAGCAAGGGTTTCCAGGGGGAAATAGAATTACATACCTAAAAAATTGAATGATGTTGCGCAGCTGTGCACCTGTGGTGGATGGATGGATGGATGACGAATCAACCGAGGCAAAGCGGCAAAAAAAAAATAATAGAAAAAAGTAATGTAATTTTTTTAAATTACAATAAAAAACAAAATAATAAAAAAGTACATTTAAGTAATTACAATTTAAAAAATACAATTATTTTTTTTTTTTAAATAAGTACATTCGCCTCGGACCTAAGTTCATTCGCCTCGGACCTGGGGGGAAATATGTAACTTTCATGTGCGGACTGTATATCTGGGCAGATGATATTTTCGATTTATGTTGCTTATGTAATGCTTTTGTCACACTCTTTGAGAACATTTCAATAAAACTGATTTTGAAATAAAAAAATGAAAATGAGAAAAATTAAAATACAAAATATTTAAAAATGTAAATAGTTTTTCTAAATAAGTGAAATTAAAACAAAATTTAAATAAAAAAATATTTAAAAATTTAAGTTACAAAGATAAAATGCAAATGTTTAATTTAAAAAATCAATAATTGCCTCGTTTATATGGGAGGATGAGAAGAAACAATAAAAATGCATGTAATACATATATAGATAAGCACTATTCATCAAAGTCGTATTCTTAGGTACATACTACAATGATCCTCGAGCATATTATTAAAGTGATCTGTCATCCGTCTATGCAAGACTATGGCAAAGGCATACTGCTGGACGCACAAAATGGCTGCTAGCCAGCGCCACATGGTCAACAACAACACTGAGCAGGAAGGTATGGGGAACAAAGAACACAGGCAGGCCTGTGGCAAACGCATACTGGCTGGCTACACAAAATGGCCCCCAGCCACATGGTCACAACAACAAGCAGAAGGCATGGAAATGAAGAACACTTGCAGACCTATGGCAAAAGCACACTGGCTAGCCACATAAAATGGCAGTCAGCTACATGGTCACAACAACAACCAGCAGAAGGGATGGCCACACCAGGCCTATGGTAAAAGCCCACTGACTGGCTTCACAAAATGGCTACCAGCGACATGATCAAACAACAACAAGCAGGAGGCATGGAAAACAAAGCAAACATACTGAAACTACAGGCCACCCACCACAATAATATTTAAAAAATCGAATAAAAGTACAACTAAATCATGGTGCATGCCTCCAATCAAACATACAACACCATTGTGCAACAGTTTTTCAACTTGCTTGTCAAATTTCAAATGCAAAGTCCATAAATCCAATGGTATATGCAGCAGCAGACAAGGAGAGTGATCCTTCCAGCCCCAAATTCAAATGAAAAGTGACCAGAAGATGCAAAAGGCACTGGGAGGAGCCTGCTTGACAGGAACAGGAGGTTGGAGTCTCTGGGGCACTTCCTTCCTGTTGTTAAAAAAAAGTTTTTAAAAAAGGCTTGTCTAACAAAAAAACAACTCCAACGGCCCGCTGGAGAAGAAAATCCACTCGAAAAGCCTCTCAGCTGCTTCTCGAGCACAAAAGCTGCTCGAGCAGTGCGTCCTCGATTGACACTACATTGGCACCATTGTGCAAAGAAGCTGTGTAAGCAAGCGCAAAGTTTTGCCTGAGCTTGCTAGTGGCCCATGTTTATCATGGCGCTCGTGAGCAGGCGACATAACAAATCTCGAGCGCACAAACGGAAAAAAAACCTCAGGTTCACACCCAGTAGGACAGAATTCAGGAAATCTGTGCTCTTCTGTGGAGTGTGGAGGTGCCAAATTCCGCAAACTCAATGAGTGGAACAGAGTTTTACGCCCATTCTAACTTATAATGTACCTTTAGCACAATATGAGTGAGGCTTTTGTAGTCACAGAGATTGAAGTTTTAGAAATCATAAGCTTTGTGATCACAAAGTCCTTTCACACATCATGGCCTAGTTTACATCGGGTAACTAGGGTGAAATGTTGCAAGCAGGAGTTCTATGGGTGGTAATACAAGGAAGTAAAAGTGTTACCTGACCTCTGGTTGTGAAGTAAAAGACAGCTATAATTAGGGTGTAGTGGTCCGTTCAGACATCAGATGCCACTGCACCGGCTGCATCATTAATAGCTACACCCCTGGCCTCAAGCTCTTATAAGCCCCACTATCCATCAGCTGTGAGTCCACGCTCAAGACAACAAAGTACACGGTGCTGTTTCTGTGCTGTCTTAATCAAACAAAATTTCAAGCTATGTTTGCATTCCTACAAAATACTTAACCAGCTCAATTGGAGAGATGATTGCTAGCTGTTCAGTGGTCCACTGTATGCATGCATGATGCACATTTCCCCACTCCAACGGAGAGACTAGGGGCCCGATGTAGGTAATTAGTATTTACCGATTCGTAAATACCGAATTTTACCGATTCGGTATTTACAAATCGGTAAATGCTATGTAGGTATTTTTAACGAATAAATTAACGAATCGGTAATATTTGGTAATTACCAAATCGGTATTTACCGATTTAGTAATTGCCATTGATTCCTATGGGCCTTGAGGTAAAGGCCCATAGGATTAATTAATAGTAAAATTACCGAATTGACAAGGGGGACAGGGTGTCACTTTGACACCCTGTTGCACCCCTGATTCAGACTTGTGTGCCATGTGGCACACATACATGCCCTTAGGGCATGTATGTAGGCCACATGGCACAGGTGTACATGCACAGATGTGCATGTACACAGGAATTCATTATTTACCATCAAATAGTATTTGATGGCAAATAACGAATTCTTAAGGGCCTGTGGCACTGTTTTCAGTGCCACCTACATCTAGATTTACCGAATCTGTAAATTTACCAAATCTGTACATTTTAGGCCCCCTACATGTCACAAACCAAATACCGGTCGGTAACGGCCGAAATCGGCCGTTACTGACCGGTATTTAGTGACCTACATCTGGCCCCTAGTTATGTGTTGCCTTTTATGCACCGAAAACAACAATACCTATGCGCTTGTTTACTTCTCAGCTCCCACACTGATGACTTCCATCGTGGCTCATAGTAGAGTTGAGTCAAAGACTTATTCAAACTGATTTTACATTTTTTGAACCATTCATAATTGTACACTCTCCAAGAGGGAGCATTGTAAGTGTAATTGGAGCCTTTTCAACTTGACAGTTCAGTGACCTTCATCCCACAACCAGCGGGGATTTCTTCATTGGAGTGTGGGGGCATTGTCACCTTGTTTGTTTTGTTGCCCCTACTGTAAATTAGTTTTTATACCTTTCTATATTTTAGCTGCAGTGCCCGGCATGGCCTGGGCAAAGTTTTCCTTTTATAGATGAGAGTGACTTAGGGCGTCGGACCTGGGGGGGCCTTCGATCATTGACAGGGAAGCTGCTGGGCCTCCTTGGGGTGAAGTTCACATGGCGGGATGGACGGGTGCCTTGCTCTGACCAGCCTGACATGCGCACGGGAACCCTCGCCTACTTTGCTATGGACAAGCCTGGCGAATTGCTGCCAAAGCCCCAAAGTCACCTTTGGAGCGTTGGTAGCACCTGACCGAACCAATCCTTGCGTTGCTATCATGCTGTTTTCTAACATAAACTACAAGTAGTGTTTAGATTGGCTCAGGAGTCTTGGGGGTTGGAGTGAGGGTGAGCTGGTGGTCACAAGTTCCATTGACTGGAGGCAAAGTCACGATGAGTGATGTTCTCCAAGATGGACCGGACGGTAATTCACTTGTTGTGGAAGGTGAGGTGTGCCCATTGCTCAGAAGCTGTCAAGCAGTCCTTCTTGGTTCTTTTTCTGCATGCCCTCAATGAAGATGTTTTGGCTCACAGAGCTATAAAGGGGAGATGGTTTGTATGCTTTCTGGGGACGGGGTGATGGGGATTTGCCAAAACTTCAGAAAGCATTCCAGAGAAGAACTTTATTTTAATATATGATGCCTGTAATTTTTGAAGCTCCAGTTATTTTTTTATGAAAATATGACTACGTTTGAAATGCCAGTTGGGTTTATTTTGGGACTTCATGTCCGCGCCACCTTTATTGGATGAACGTTTTGCCAGTGCCTTCCGTGCTGGTCGTGGACACATATTTCAAATTAGTAGTACTCTAGGTTATTGGGTTTCGCCTGCCGAAGGCTGCGCTCTGCGCAGCTTTTCGGCGCAGGCGAAATCCATTGATTACAATAAGGACTTCAGGAACGTCCCCCGGCTCCCATTGGCTAGCTCCATAAATGGAGGCTAGCCATTGGGAGCCGGATCTGTCCGTCAAGGCCGGACCAGATTCGGGGGCGTTCCCGCGATTTTTTCGCTCTCCGCCTCTGCAATGTCGTCATCGCGGCGGTGGGCGGAGTTTCGTTTTTTTTTAAAATTTGTTTGTATTCGTCATTTCATGCCAACCACGGCCGCCGGAGGAAGTCCAGGTCCAGGTGAGTGCTGGCCGTTCCCGCCGCCCCCCCCTCCCGCTGTCCGTGCGCCGTTCCCGCCGCCCCCCTCCCGCTGTCCGTGCGCCGTTCCCGCCCCCCCCTCCCGCTGTCCGCCGTGCTTCATGCTTGTAAATCCTTTTCTCGGTCTTCCTAACTTGTCGGCAGCTGTGGCCGCTAGGCCACATCCTCTTTGTTCGTGCTTTGAGAGACTGCTGGGGGAAGGGGGTCACTCTAGTTCTCTACTCCAAGACAGCAAACGCCGTGTGATTACTGCTGCTATCTCTATGGCAACTGGTCCCTTTCAACGGTGGCCTCACTGGAGCCGCTGCGAGGGGTTCACCGACCGTGCCGCCTGCAGCTGAATGGAACCACAGAGCACCGAGGCCCACAGACTCTCTCTTTCATCATGCAGCCATGCTGGCCTTTGGAGGAATCCGGAAATGTCTTCTCGGGAAATGCTTCGGAAAAGGCTGAGTCCGACTTACTCCCATTCCCGGCTGCCACGCGGGTGCCGAGGAAGAATCCACGTGAGACACGAGCCTTGCTTCTGCGGGTGCAAGAGTCCGTGCCTGCTGGAAACTGAGGGGCGCGGTTACAAATATGCCTACTGGGTATGGTGGCCATCTTTGCTAGTCCATGCTTTGCTATCTTCCAGAATAATTGTCACTCTCGAATAAGGCCCGATTAAGTTCTGTCCCAGTTGAGGAGTACTGTACCACGTGCCCGCGCATTGCTCCGCGTGCAATACCGTACGTAGTGAAAACACCAGGACCAGTACTGACCCGCTAAATGGTTTTCTTTGGTTGTTGTAGTTTGCAGGGGTACTTGTCTGCGGTACCGAGGTGCGATGCCTCATGGAACCCCTTTTAAAATACAGGAGGCACATCTGATGGCAGAAAGTGTCTCACCATGACGGGCGCATTGATTACTGTATGTGACCGTGGAAACGGGAAGGACTTGTTTAAATCCTGTCGAGGTTACTTCTATTAGTTTTGAGCTCTATTAAAAACGTGTGGAGTTTATCGCTATCATTTCACCTTTAGAGGGCACACATAGCTGCAGTGCACCCAGAAGATGGCTGGCCCGCCCACACAATTATCACCGTGGGCAGTGTCGAGCGCCTAGCATAGCGCTGCCTCCGTTATTCACCACGACAGGAGCTCTTCAGCTTTACCCTGCCTGTCTGGAGTCACGACTCACAAGAGGTTATTTATATCAATTTATAAAGCGTTTTGAACTAAAGAAGGATTGAGGCGGATAGAAGAGAAGACAAAGACAAAATAAGAATTACAAAAAAAAATACATTTATAAAAATATTATAAGTTCAGAATCCTAATTCTTAACTTTTTACAGGTTAGATGGAGTCAAAAACAAGAGAGCCACACAGGTTGTTATAGCTAAAGATCAGTTGCTTTGTTGTACTCAATTTTGTTTGTTTGTGGGTAAGAGATATATCCTTCCACGGACTGGTTATCTCAGACTCAACATTCATCCGTCCTGTCTGTGATTATAAACGTGTTGCACTTGCTAGATAGCCCAGTCCTTGGTTTCTCGGCTTCACTTTCACATGTGGGGGCGTTGTCTATGCTCTGCTTTCTAAGCACCTGGTATCCAGGCCAACAGCGGGTGCATGAAGAACACTTGAGATCGTGCAGGGCTTCCTATTTGCTGTGAGAATCTGTGAGGAAGCCTCACATCACTCCGAGCCCTTCCTAAGTGCATAGACTCATCAGACATCTCTACAGATGAGATCCTGCTAAATCTGCACACATAACAGGGCGTAGAAGCAGAATCCGCTTTTCTATAGGTATCGGATGCAGTGGCCTGTGTGGGCTGTGAGCTGTGTGGGCTGTGAGCTGTGTGGGCTGTGAGAGCTGTGTGGGCTGTGAGCTGTGTGGGCTGTGAGAGCTGTGTGGGCTGTGAGAGCTGTGTGGGCTGTGAGAGCTGTGTGGGCTGTGAGCTGTGTGGGCTGTGAGAGCTGTGTGGGCTGTGAGCTGTGTGGGCTGTGAGAGCTGTGTGGGCTGTGAGAGCTGTGTGGGCTGTGAGAGCTGTGTGAGCTGTGAGAGCTGTGTGGGCTGTGAGAGCTGTGTGGGCTGTGAGAGCTGTGTGGGCTGTGAGAGCTGTGAGGGCTGTGAGAGCTGTGAGGGCTGTGTGGGATGTGTGGGCTGTGTGGGCTGAGAGAGCTGAGAGAGCTGTTGGCAATGTAAATAACAATGCCATTTATTTATAAGTAAAAAAGAAATGTCATGAGCAATGCCAATAGCTCTAACTTTTCCAAAGGCGAAACCATTGCATTGTAAATGCTTGTTTTTCAAATGTAGGCAGGATGGCGCTTTCGGGTGAAGGGGCCAGAGCTGGAAAGATTTCCACTGATGCTGGTGACTAATGACGGTGTGAGCGGCGTGGTGCAAGCGTGATGACTGATTTCAGGACAGTAAATAGGGGGATGGATGCAGCTCAGAGACACAGGCCCAGCCTCGTACTAGTTTGGACTCTGACTGTGTGCTAATATTAGCCCACCGAAGACAGGAGTGGTGCCCTGGCCCTCACGTCACAATGCCATCCCTATGGGAGTGCAAGGGAACACTGCAGTCTATAGACGAAATAGCGGCATTTCCCGCCCCTAGTTATGGACCTAACATAACGTTTAAGACAAAAAAAGTAACAGCGGTGGGAAAGAACTCCTAAAATAACATATACTTTAAGGGCCTCCAACAACCAATGAGTTCGGTAAACAATCCATAATTATCCGGAAGCGTGCTACATACTTGTAATGCACCATAGGGAAGACTTCTCCCCAGCCTTCTTTTGTATGTATGTAGGCATACTTATATAGCGCGACTGTCACCCAAAGGGTATCCTGGCGCTTTTGCATGCTTCTTTGTGTCATTATTAGGTTTTATTACATGATATCTGGGTCTTATACTTCCGCCTGCATTTGTCTTCATAGGCCTTAGGTGCAAGAGAGAGGTTTCACTTCTTGGGGGATTGATGGCGAGTGCCTCGCTGGGGAGAGGCCAGACAGAAGAATATGCTCTACATTAGTAGGGGCAGAAGGGGTTAGATTATCTCAGGTGGGAGGACGACATGTCTCATTAAGGGAAGAAGGAACTGGCCTTCACTCGCAAAGGACAGCGAGGTCGCACCGCCCTATAGCTCAATTTGGCAGTGCCATAAGGGCAGTTCTGGCAGGCCAGTGTGTGGGCTTTCTGTGGGCCTGTATATGGTCTAGTAGATCGGTCTGTACTGTTGATTTGTTTAATATTACCACAAACACTGATTGCACCTAACGCAAATGCACAGTCTCCCACCTTGCCAAACACCTATACACGCTGTCTTTACAAGTTAAAGTCAGCCCTGATTTGCAAATTTTGTCCACTTTCGGAAATGTTTTAGTGGCTAGCCAGGATGTCATGACCCCTAATGCAAACAATAAAAAATAAACTCTGCCCCCTACCCCCATGCTTAGTATTCAAATACAGGGATCATTGGTGTGCAGTGGGCCCCTCATACATCTGGACCTCAAGTGTCACTGCACCTGCTGCACTGAGATAAGCAATCTGATGTCACTGTCTCTGAACATAGTTTGTGAGAATCCTGTGATATTTTCAGAAAAATGTTTCTTAATTTTTTTCAGTGCGCGGAATTCGAGTCTAATAGTATGTTTAGCAATAAGTGTTTTCTTGATCATTAACCCTAAATGTAGCCTATCCACTGTGAGGGTTCACGTGGCTGGTCATAACTACAATTTCACAATTGCTTTATTAACCTAGTTCTCTCAAATTTGCTTGAAAATGCACCATTTGCCCACTCTTTCTTCAAAATGTTCCCAGGGGCAACCGCGGACCCTACCCCGAACCCCACTTATGATAGCCGGGTTCACTTGCTCGCCACAGGGCACTCAGCCCGAACTTTTACGCCCCATTACTTTCAGATGTCACCAGCCGCCCGGCACCTCCTTGGCGAAACCCTAGTCTTAGGAGATCCCGCAGCCGCATTATCTAGGCCATGCGCAACACAGATATTTTAAGATGAGAATGTCAGCCAGGGTCAGCTTCAACTTGGTTATCAGACTCGACTGTCAAGATGAGAGGACGACACCTCGCACCGCTGGAGCACAACAGCCATTCTGACTCCCCTTAATGAGACAAAATGACTCTTTTCTGAAGTCCTGCAGGGTTTGCAAAGGTGGCGCATACAGTATTATTGTTCAAATCAGACAAATGATTCAGGACGGAAGTCTGAAGTCAACAAACACGACCTTCGACCCGGCAGCTCTCAGAAGTAGATCTGTAATCTTCCCTTTCTTATGCTCTCCGGCTCTGCCGCCTTCTGCCCGTCAGCGTTTCTTGTTTCTTTCAATTTTTGTTTTATTTTGCAGGTGTCACCCGTCTTTTTTTTTTTTTATTCCGGGAAGAAGTTGCTTGTCTTGACGCAGATTGTTTCCGACATGACAGGGATACTCCTGCTGCACTGTGGTGAAATAAATAGAAACATTTCTTCTGATATTCCGAAAGCGGCTTGTTTCCCTAGATTGCCTACATGACAGGGAAAGTCAAAAAGGGCTGTCTTGGTTTCTGAATAAGTGCAAAAAATGGAGATGCAGAAGGAAATAGGCGGGGTGCAAAGGTTCGTGGCCGAGATATTTCAGAAATATTTAACTGGTGAGGAGGACATGTTTATGCTTAATATGGTTCGACCACAAGGATGCTTTTAGAGATGAAAATACATATATTTAAATACTGCCTGGTATCTGCAAAACAGATACTCAGCTGTCGAAATTGCTTTCAGCATAATTGTATGCCGCCATACTCAATCATAATAATAATAATATCCACATTTGTAAAGCGCACAATCACTAGGCGCTGTGGGCCGTCGGGAAGATTAAGCAAGCTATTGCCCAGGGGAAGATTAAGCAAGCTATTGCCCAGAGTTACATGGTGCTGGGCTAATCTGCCGCCAGTGCCGGGGATGGAACCGTGATCCCCAGATTCCGGAGTCAGTCGCCCTGGCCGCGGCGCCACACCTCGTCCTATATATTATAGAGTAGTAAAGTCTCATGCGACAACGGGAAAGGGCTGATCACGTCATAGTTTGCCGTGAGAGGTTGCGTACACCCACAAACGAATCAATTTGTGGGTATTTAAAACACTCTTCTCTGACTTTTTCCCAACCTTGAAATGATCTGAATTGTTTTACACCTAAGCATTGGAGTACACTCCCTTCGAAGGTGAGTGGGAATGGGAATGGAACAATCTCAAACTTCATGGATAAGTAAGGACCGGTTTCTCCACAGAGAAAAAAACCTAGAGAAAATAAAAAAGATGTATGTGCCCTTCAGGCCCCTATCGTCTGCGGAGTTGTGCTGTGCCTACAATCGGGGACACGGGAACTCGAAAAAAAAGTCACATGACTATCCCAGATATGCATCAGCAACCCTAGGACTGTGCAACTTTCCACATGAATTGCTTATAATGTACGTGAATTCCCAAAATCTATAAACCTAAACCTGTGTCTAGGAGTATCTGAAAAAGTGCAGAGTTAAGAGTCTTCTTTGTGAATCGGTCCCAAATTGATCGCTCCATCGCAAAACAAAAGCACCACAACTAGTGTTAAATGTATTCGCAATATTTTTGCAACAGTGGTATACTTTAAGTAATAGAACCGTGGTTTCTACCTTGTCTTTCCTCTGGCTTTCCTGTTTTCTATTTAGCACGTGTTATGTATCCCCTGCTTATTCCTGGGATCCAGTTTTTGATATGTTGGAATTTATATTTCAGTTTCCTCAGGTGACAATTCCCACCTTGTGTGTGTATTACACTTCTGTGAGTGACAATGAGGATATAGTACAGAAACTGCCATATATACTCTCTTCTGGGAATAATCTAGGATGTATTTCTAATTCCATACCCCAACATTGATAGACACGATGTAATTTATTTTCCAGGTGTGCATACATCATCTTTCAGTTTTTGTTGCTGCAGTCCATCAGTGGACATCCTATGTGCCCACTGTGCATCCTCATGTGTTGGGTAGTTTCCTTTCCAAGAATCCTACACATCAGTCTTAGTTCAATTTTCTGCATGTAATGCTATGTTAATGTTAATGTTATAATGGGCTTACAGAGCGCACAGCTACTCAGTAGAGTATCCCGGCGCTGGAAACAGAAAGATACAACGATGATACAACGAAAATGATGGTTTTAAAAAAAAAATCCCCACATTATAGTACTATCCTCAAAGCTTTAGGGCCTGATTAAATCTTGGCAGTTCGAGTCCTGCAGTGACTTTTTCGCCTGTCTTCCCACCTGCCAGGGACGTAGGAGCCACTACATTTCTGGGGGGTTGGGGACAAGGATAACCTTTTGAACTTTCCAGTGAACCTATACAAATTGCCCATTGTATGAGAGCCATACCCTCTGTTAACCTCTTTGCTGCGGGGGTAATTCCTCCGCTGTGCTTGGGGGCGGGGGGCGCGCACAGCGCCCCCATGATGAGGCACAGTGCTCCTGTGCTCACGGCCGCACCCGTTTTCGTGGAACGTTCAACACAGAAGGGGAATTATCCCCGCGTGTGAGCTCTCCACGGCTCATGACGAGCTCAGCTCGTCATGAGCATGCAAGGTGTTAACCAAATACAATTGCATAGTTTTGTAGTGAAACATTGATAAAGGCAGGCATGTAGTCACGGTTTGCAAGTATGCTTTAATTGTTATTCACACTCACAAAGCAATTAGACAATATGTGAAAACACATGTTTTGAATCTTACATCTCATGCATCAAGCAAACAAAGGTGGAACGAAAAGAGGAAGAATAACCTAAATGCTCTTCACGACATTCCTAAATCTCAAAATGCAATTAGACTAATATCGGTGTGTTTTGGAGACAGGCTGCAGGCACGCAGCTTTAAGAGCAGGGAAATGTCCACTTACTAAAAGTGGTATATCTAAAATAGTAATATGAAATCCAACCTTACCAGTAAAGAGGATTTATCATTGCCATTCCACCGATATAAAACATGATACAGCTACTCATTTCTAACCAGGAATTACAGTTTAAAATAGTGTATTAAGGAATTCCCAAAGTTAATCTATTCACAGTAGTGAAAAAGGAATGTAGGTGTTTTTTACTACAAGGACATGCAAAACTTAAAATTACATCTTCTACCTTTTAGTAACATAGCACTCTGCCTTATAGGCTACTTAGAGCCTACCATGAGGTGACATGTGTAATACAATCGAAGATTAAGGCTTGGCAAGGGGTATTTGATACTAAGCTGAAATGGCAGTAAAATTGCACATGCAGGCTCCGCGGTGGCAGGCATGAGACATGTTTAAGGGGCTACTTGTGTAGATTGCACAATCAGTGCTACAGACCCACGAGTAGCATTTAATTTTTAGGCCCTGGGTATGTGGTATACCACTTTAGCAGGTACTTCAGGAACTTACAAGTAAATTAAATATGCCAGTTGTGTATACACCAGTGTTACCATGTTTAGGGGAGAAGTACATGCACTTTAGCACTGGTCAGCAGTGGTAAAATGCTCAGAGTCCTACAGCCAACAAAAATAATAAGCAAAAAGAGGAGGTAAGCAGACAAAAAGTATGGCGGAAGACCACCCTAAGGTTGGCAGATTTAATAGTATGGTATAGGATTCTGTGTGTCTGAATATTAAAGTCAGTTGGATCCCTTTAAGAAACCCCTGGTCTAGCAGGGTACAAGAAGGAGAGTGAGAATAGTTTCTCAAACACTGGAAGTTTATTGCCTACATTCCTGTGACTGGAGGGTAGAGAAACCCTTAATGAAATGCAAAGTATACACCCCAATACTTAAAACTTTTGTTGTCCAATCTATGAGAAGTGTTACTGCAGATGGGTGATATGAGTGTAGAATGCACTCAAATGCATTATCTTGCACAAAAACATGGGAAGTCCTATGAGATAAATTTGCAATAAGAATTAGCCTTGTGTGGGATGCTCCCAAAATGAGATGTATAGTGTTTGTGTAGAAGAGACATGGTTACCAATGTAAAAGAGCCTGCTGTGAGAGACACATTTGAGATGCTCACAGAAGATACTTATAGTGAGATAAACAGAATAAGATGTGTGGCAAAGCTCAAATATGAGGCGTTAGTGATGAACACCAGAAACAGTGTTTGAGTGTGAAGCTTACAATTGAATACAGAGAGTGGAAGGTCACAAATGAACAGTGCATGGGATGCACTAAATCACAAACATTTTGTTATATGGGAGGCTCACAAAAACAATAAAATGCCCAAAACTAGCAAATATGCGTAGTGCTAGAATTATTGGAGCCAAAATATTGAGCCTGTAAGTGAAACAAAGATTGAAGGCGTGGAGGCCTTGCTCAAGACTGTGATGATTTATTTACACGTGACATTTGGAGAGTTGCATATTAACTGTGAAGTAATCTTTGGGTAACAGTATTTTTACCAAGAAAAAAGATCAGATGGGCATGATAACTTGGATGTGGGTGGTGATGCTCCAAAAGATGAGCCATGGGTATCCAACCCACATAACTGTGCTTCTGAGCATGTCCAGAAGGAGCCTGATGACCCCTTACTGGAGAACTCGAGTCCTCCAGGGAATACCTCTAGTGACCAGTGGTCAGGAAACACTCCTTTGACACTAGGAACGTGAGCAGGATAGTCCCTCCTTACCAGGAGGGTGATGGCATCCATAAATGGATTACTGCTAGAAAGGGCTTGTAAAGTTCAGAAGGTTCCTCTGGGAGAGTGGGCAGCTATCCTGTGGCTCTCCTTTGCTAACAAAGATAGAGACAAACTCTTGACTATAAGGAAAAACAATTATGAAGTCTTGAAGAGTGCACTTATAGATGGTTTTGGGTTAACCACTGAACAATGCAGGGTTAATTTTAGGGACACACAGAAGGCACACACTCAAGGCTGTAGATTTTGTAGAGACTGCTATTAAGGCTCTGGAAGGCTGGTTTCATGGAAGTGATGTGCATGATGATGGAGGACTGCACAATTTACTTGTGACTGAGGGAGCACTTCCTTAATAACTGTCAAAATCAGCAACTGCACCAGTCCTGGTGGACTCAGATCTTGCCTCTGCCCAAGAACTGGGAAAGAAGACAGACACGATGGTCTGCACCAAACGAAACAAAAGTGGTGGTGGTGACTGGAAGAAGCAAAATTCTTCTAAGGCCCGAAAGAAAGGTGGGGAGAAATCTAAAAAAAAGAAAGTCTTCTGAAGGTCACCAAAAATCTTTCACTGGGGGAGGGGGAGGGTCCCAATCCTCTTCCTCCTCCTCCTCTAACAAAAAACCTTGGTGCTATTTGTGTCCATAGGGCAAAGGATGCCGATTTCGATAAGTCTAGAACCAATACTGCTACTTATACTATTCCTAAAGCTCATAGTGCCCCTAGAAATAGCATTGGTAGTTGTAGAGGCCCCACAAGTTTAGCTTGGTTAACCTTGGGTATTGAAGTGACTTCTGGCCTAATCAGGGCACCCACTCAAGCTGTTTTAGTCTGGCACTGAGCTTCCCATCCTTACTGTAAATCCCACTAACTGGGGCAAATACAGACAACAGCCTCTCATGTATGGCCATGTAGTTTCCACTTACAGGGACACATGTGCCAGTTTCACTATGGTGGCAGAGAAACTTGTGTGTCCTGAGCAGATTCTACTTGGTCAGATTTACCAAATGACCAATGTAGCAATGTCAGGACAGATCATCCATGGCAGTTGTCAATCTCAGCTGGGGAAGGTTAAAAGATCCAAAGCGAGTGGTAGTATCCTCAGACCTACTTGTGGACTGACTACTGGGCACTGATTTTGAAACTTCAGCCTGGTCTGAAGTGGAGTTCAGGACTCATTCAGAAATAATGAGAATTCAGCCAGTGTCTTTGCTGTCACTAGGGCTCAGGTCAAGAAGTTAGGCCCAGAGGGAGCCCTGGATCCTGAAAAAATGGACCAGCCAGCTTCCAAGAGAAGGAGCAGGAAGGGTAAAGATGTATCCTCCTCTCAAACTCCCAATGAGAATCAGCCTCCGGAGGTAAATGATCTCAGTACCTGTGAAGGAACGGTCCCAGAGGAGCTTTGGCCTGACAAGGCAGAACTACTGAGGTCAGGGGAGCCTTCCAGGGAAGACTTCAGTCTGGAGCAGAAGGCCTGCCTCTAACTTGAACAACTCAGAACGCAAGTTGCTGCTGAGGAATCAGGGAATGTCAGTGGGTCCCACAGGACTTATTGGGAAGATGGGCATTTCTTTTTGAAAATAGTGACCTCAAGCCTGGTGCCACAAGGAGGTTGGTAATACCTCAGAAATTCAGGGGTTTCCTCTTATCCCTGGCATATGACATTCCCTTTGCAGGACATCTTAGGCAAAATAAGACTTAGGATAGGCCTGTCCCTCACTTTCACTGGCCCTACATGTCTGAAGATACCACGGGGTTTTATCACTCCAGTGTCACCGGCCACACCAGTAGTAAGTCGGGTGGCACTACAAAGGCCCCCTTAATCCCACTACCAGTGGTTGGGGCTCCCTTTGAGAGGGTCGGGATATACATTGTAGATCGTTTAAACCCTCCAATAGCATCTGGACATAGTTTTATCTTAGTAGTGGTGGACCATGCAATTAGATATCCTGAGGCTATTCCCTCTAGCACTACTGCAGCACCTGTAGTGGCCAGGGTCCTCCTGATAATCTTTTCCAGAGTTGGGGTCCCTAAGGAGGTCTTGCCAGACAGCTGTACTAACTTCATGTTAGCTAAATGATTGTTATATGGAAAGAGTGTGGTGTTAACTATAAGTTTACCACACCATACCATCCACAGGGCAATGGGCTTGTTGAAAGGTTCATAAAGACCCTCAAAGGTATGATCACTGGACTCCCAGAAAAGCTGAGGCTAAAATGGGATGTAATACTAACTCGTCTTCTCTTTGCCTACAGAGAGGTTCCTCAGGAGGGGTGGGCTACAGCCCCTTTGAACCTCTGTTTGGACATCCATCTCGGGTTCCATTATGTTTAGTCAAAGAAGGATGGGAGCAATCTCTCAAACCTCCTAAACAGGACATAGTAGATTATGTACTTGGCCTGGGTTCTTGAATGGCTGAGTACATGAAGAAGGCCAGCATAAACCTTGAGGCCAGCCAGGCGCTTCAGATAGCTTGGCATGACCAAAAGGCTGTGCTAGCAGTTTACCAGCCTGGACAGAAAGTGTGGGTGTTAGAGCCATTATACTTCTCCTACCAGGGTACTAGTCATAAAAGAAGTGGGGCACTAACCAAGTTAGGCAGTATGTAAGTGACATCACAGTGCGACATCACAACCTATGAACTCACAGGAAGTGAAATCACGAAAAATGACATCAGCTTTAAAGGGGAGAGGATGTGGCCAAATGGCTAGAGCGGGTGACCTCAAAGCTGGGGAACCGGGTTTGAATCTCGGTAGGCACGCTAAACATCCTGTGATTTTGGGTAAATCACTTAATCGCCCCCCTTGCCTACCAAAAATGAATGTGTCTGTAGCATAAACGATGCTCATGTAAAGCGCTGTGATACCTTCGGGCCGAGTTTGCACTATATAAAACACTTTTAAAAAAAAGACCTCACATTTGTTAAGCAGGTCTATCATGAGTGCATAACAATATTTAATACATTAGATTTTGCTTTGCGGCACTGCCAAAAAAGTGATGCAACCCTGGAGCAAGACCTAGGCCTCTACGTATACATTTAGGTATTAAAACGCTGCCAGAATGAAATTGGCAACAATGTGAAACGTGGCGGTATATCTGTTCTGCCTAATTGGTTGCAACGTCTGCATTTTAAAATATCTTTTGGGGTTAAGGCTCCTGCTGCATAGATTTTTATATACCCAGTAAATCTCAGGAAATAATAATAATTGTAAGATAAGTCTGGAGGTTAATGCGCTTGCTGGAGAGACAGGTGTTTTGTTTCATACCAGTTTTGAATTAAAGTAGCATAGAGGGTTAATATGTCTCCCCAAAGCACACCATGTGACACACAGATGTCAGATTTTTATTTCATGTAGATGAGTAAATGGGTTATTGCTTTTAACATAGAGATCCTTCAGTTACTTGCAATTCATAAATTGTAATCCTTCTCCTTTAGCACAGTTAATTATAAAGGAAAGGACACGTGATTCCTACACCTTGTAACCCTCACTATCTTATGTAACACATCCTGTAAATTGATTTACACACATATGGTTTATTTTCAATGTATAATATGTATGTGCGATGTAAAGTGCTCTGACACACACTGGATTGGGGTGAGTAGTGTTATAAAAGAAATAAGACAAACTAGTGGTATTTAATTGTTATTTATGTAAATATTAGAACAGACCAACACATCTGACACACCCTAACCAAAGATGTGTGTTTAGACTATGTCTGATGCTAATTTGAGGTTCAACTGCTCAAAATAAACATTTAAACAAAACATTAGCCTTTTAGTGGCTGAATTGCATAGTGTAAAATAGTCAAATAAGGGAGGGTGGGCTGAGGAGGGGTAGGATGCAGACAGCAATCAACAAACTACTTTGTCCTGGAAGTGCAGACTAAGGCAGCATGGCAGTGAGAGCGAGGTGAGAAAAAATACCTGGACGTATGCAGCACAACAAACGGGAAGGTCACAGGTCAAGTGCAGGACAATTAACATGTCAAAGCATTGGTGCTATGACAGGTTAATGGCCCTGTGACTGACAGAAGAGAAAGGGGAAATTATTTTGTACCCTTGTCCCCCGTGGTCCCCCCACTACAAAATCTGGGGGGGATATATCCCAGCGTCTCCCACACTTCCTATGCCCATGCCACCTGCTAGTTTGGCAGTCTGCCCGCCCCATTTAAATGTTGAGTGCCCATACACGAAAGCCCACTGCATTCCCGCCATCACCGCCAGGAAATCTCCACCGCCTCAACGGTGGGATAGGCAAAATCAGCTGTCAGAGGGAGGACTGCCAGTTTCCAGGGTGGGCCAATCACAATGGGCCTTCGTGCCGACGTGAGTGTGACGGTAATACCTCTACACCTGAGTTGGCGGAATGGAAGGGATATCAGGCAATAAATCACTGTTTCTCACTTTCACACTCTTACAAGCAATAGCATACCAATGTGCAATGCATGTCTGTCATGTTGATGTTTAAGAAATTTAAAGAAAGAAACCGTGTAATCACATTGTAAGTAGAAATGTGGTGCACGCTGCCTTCAAAAAAATTGAAACTTGCACAAAACTTTTTTAACCAAATAAAAATCAAACAGTCACCATACAGTTGTGGTTACAGAAATTTCAAAAATTCCTACATTAAAACATTTGCAATACACATCATGAGGATACGTGTTATGTTACATGATGTAGAAATGACACTAGACAAGGTGTAACCTTTACCTTAGAAATTAATTGTAAAAGTATTCAACATATGCATCTATGTAACATTTTCCCTTGTCTAGTGCAAGTCCTGTACTTTATCCAGTTTCAAAAGCCACAATACTGTTCATACTGATCAGTAATCAAGGTGAAACAATCACACCTGTAGTAACATATCCAAATAAAATGTGTATATCAATTAGGTAGTTCAAGTGGTCATTACTATGATGAATGTCTGCACTTAAATTCAAATGACCATCACATACTATGCTAACCAGTGTATGCACTTAACAAAGTAGACATCAGTTGTAGTACCTGTCATCATGGTAATGGAGAATAAGTACTTCACATTTTACTCAGAAACATTGCTAGGAAGCAAACAATTGATAAGGAAAAATAATGCCAAGGACAATTTGGTGAAATCAAAAGTATGGGTTTATTCTACAAAATGAGATAAAGTTCTCAAAATAATATTCAAGCCAAATGGCAGTCCATAAAGCCCACATTTCTGCACAGTTGTGTCAAATCCCTGGGAATCACACTCAACAGTCACTTGAAAATGAAGGATCATATTAACGCCTCTACAAAAAGTGCCTCCTACTCGCTGAAACTCAAAAAGAAAGTCAAACCCTTCATACCCAGAGATGACCTAAAGACTGTGGTGCGAGCATTATCCTCCCCAAGCTGGACTATGGTAATCCAACGAACACGGGTGCCCCAAAAACATACCTAGACCCTCTGTAAGCAGCACTCCACGCTGTGGCCAGGCTACTATTGGGGGAGAGTTGACATGACTACATCGACACCCCACTCAAGCAGTTCAACTGGCTCCTAATAGAGGCAAGAGCTATATTCAAAAGTGCATGCATAACTCACAAAGCACTTCACAAGGATAAACCAACCTACCTCTCAAAGAAACTATCACTAGCCG
Organism: Lissotriton helveticus; assembly: GCF_964261635.1. Lineage (NCBI taxonomy): Eukaryota > Metazoa > Chordata > Amphibia > Caudata > Salamandridae > Lissotriton > Lissotriton helveticus. The sequence goes on from NC_136061.1 coordinate 252,597,256, forward strand.
GACAAAAGCAACTTCTACAAAGCTCTAACAGCCTTCTCCTGATTCCGCCTAAATTCAAGCAAGAGAAATCTTGTGCATGCTCCTTCTCTGAGAATGCTCCAAGAACCTAGAACGACTTAGGCGAAAATCAATCTTCCCCCCTCTTTAAGGTGAAACTAAAACTCCTTCACCTCAATACTTTTTTTAACATGCCCTCCTAAAGCTTCTGACAGACTTGTGGTGCCACACACGAAGTCAAGGAAAGCCTCAGCCCCAATATAAGGGAAAAACCACAGGCCTCCATTACCATGCCACCAAGAGGCCATCCCTAGCTATCAGCAAACTTATATATATATATATATATATATATATATATATATATATATATATATATATATATATATATATATATATATATATATATATATATATATATACCACAGCCCCACTGTGGTAAGAGGGTCAACGGACTACGAAGCACAGGATGCAGTGCGACATAGCCACGCCCACTGTGGCAGGTGAGAGCAATATTAGACGTGACCTAAAACTGTTTTTCAAGCCTTCATGAACATTGCCTCTGAAGAAAGGATTATCTCCTGAAACGCGTCAGGCTTTTATGTTTGAAGACGGCTCTGTTAGCTGACTGGAGCGAACAGTGAAATGGATGCAATAAATGTGCTTATTTGAAACTTCGAGTGGTTTTGCTTCGTTTGGGGCTACCTGTTCTTGATATATATATATATATATATATATATATATATATATATATATATATATATATATATATATATATATATCCAAATCAAGAACTGTTTCATCAACGGAAGGGTGGCCTCCACATGAACACTATCTCTGACAGGAGACTGACGCCACACACTAGCCTCGGCTATATCCGCCAAACTATATAATCTATATAACCTCTACCTCAACTTATCGATTGATCATGGTCTCTATCACTTCTTTTTACCAATTGCACATGTGTTTGGATTATATATAGTTAGACACTCTCTATAGCCATAGTCTCTGTTATCTCTTATTTATCTGTTGTATATCGATACCGAACTGGAAATGTATAACCTTCCTCGATGTTAAGCGCTCTGATACCCACGGGTCTTGTTCGCGCTATACAAAACTCTAAATAAATAAATAAATAAATAAATAAAATGTTCATGAAGGCTTGAAAAACTGTTTTAGGTCACGTCTAATATTGCTCTCACCTGCCACAGTGGGCTTGGCTATGTCGCACTGCATCCTGTGCTTCGTAGTCCGTTGACCCTCTTACCACAGTGGGGCTGCTTTTCAACCTTGCACCTTGAACCAGTGTTCTCCAAGTGGAGTAAAGTACAGCGCTGGAGGCCATCTGTGAGCGCTTTGCAGCAGCGAAATTGTGCTCAAGGTAGCACCACCTGCGTTGGCGCTGCACTTGTCTTCGTTCCTGTTTGTGCAAGCCCCTTAACAAGGCTGCACAGTCCCTCGCCAAAGGTGGGCTTCGCTTCTCGGCTGGGCAAACAGCCGATATATATCCAAATCAAGAACAGGTAGCCCCAAACGAAGCAAAGCCACTCGAAGTTTCAAATAAGCACATTTATTGCATCCATTTCACTGCTCGCTCCAGTCAGCTAACTGAGCCGTCTTCAAATATAAAAGCCTGACGCGTTTCAGGAGATAATCCTTTCTTCAGAGGCAATGTTCATGAAGGCTTGAAAAACAGTTTTAGGTCACGTCTAATATTGCTGTTACCTGCCACAGTGGGCATGGCTATGTCGCACTGCATCCTGTGCTTCGTAGTCCGTTGACCCTCTTACCACAGTGGAGCTGCTTTTCAACCTTGCACCTTGAACCAGTGTTCTCCAAGTGGAGTAAAGTACAGCGCTGGAGGCCATCTGTGAGCGCTTTGCAGCAGCAAAATTGTGCTCAAGGTAGCACCACCTGCGTTGGCGCTGCACTTGCCTTCGTTCCTGTTTGTGCAAGCCCCTTCACAAAGGCTGCACAGTCCCTCGCCAAAGGTGGGCTTCGCTTCTCGGCTGGGCAAACAGCTGATATATATCCAAATCAAGAACAGGTAGCCCCAAACGAAGCAAAGCCACTCGAAGTTTCATATAAGGACATTTATTGCATCCATTTCACTGCTCGCTCCAGTCAGCTAACAGAGCCGTCTTCAAACATAAAAGCCTGACGCGTTTCAGGAGATAATCCTTTCTTCAGAGGCAATGTTCATGAAGGCTTAAAAAACAGTTTTAGGTCACGTCTAATATTGCTCTCACTTGCCACAGTGGGCGTGGCTATGTCGTACTGCATCCTGTGCTTCGTAGTCCGTTGACCCTCTTACCACAGTGGGGCTGCTTTTCAACCTTGCACCTTGAACCAGTGTTCTCCAAGTGGAGTAAAGTACAGCACTGGAGGCCATCTGTGAGCGCTTTGCAGCAGCGAAATTGTGCTCAAGGTAGCACCACCTGCGTTACCGCTGCACTTGCCTTCGTTCCTGTTTGTGCAAGCCCCTTCACAAAGGCTGCACAGTCCCTCGCCAAAGGTGGGCTTCGCTTCTCGGCTGGGCAAACAGCCGATATATATGCAAATCAAGAACAGGTAGCCCCAAACGAAGCAAAGCCACTCGAAGTTTCAAATAAGCACATTTATTGCATCCATTTTACTGCTCGCTCCAGTCAGCTAACAGAGCCGTCTTCAAACATAAAAGCCTGACGCGTTTCAGGAGATAATCCTTTCTTCAGAGGCAATGTTCATGAATATATATGCTGCGTGTACCCCAATAATATAGCAGTTTCTGAACCCTTTTGCCTTCGTGTATCTCTTTTACGTACAGTGCAACCGAATGTTAATCTTTTGGTCCAATTTGTGTTTATGTTTTCTTCCATACCCAAGATGGCTGATGAGTAAGGAGCTCCCGGGCCAGGGATCTCTGTTGGGCGTAAATCCCCAGAGAAGCCCCCCTGGAACGGAAAGCAGCAATCTTGCGATCCTTCACAACTGAAAGCAGCTGTGGACATAGCCCAGAACTGCGTCCAGGGCGACACAGCAACATGGTGATTATCGGAGGCAAGACTGAGCTGTGATGAAAATTCCTGGGAGATTTTGCCTGCTGGGTGCCTGCAGACAACCGCCCTGCTATCCCATTGCAACCCGTTCCCTCTCGGAGGAATGGCAACCCGAGTCTGAATCCTTGACCAACAGCAGGGGTTCCCTGGCATAGCACCAGTTACTTCCCTGCCTGCCTACACCTCTGCCGGAGACTGATGCTTCTCGACTGAAGGAGCCAACAGTGTTTCCCATGGTGACCCTGCAGCTCATCTACAGTCGGGCTAATTTTCAGGGCTGTCTCTCCTACCTCTGATAATATCACCTGCCCACCCTGCCTGTTTGCGCTGCCTAAGTCTCTGCATCAATGCCATTAAGCGGCGCACCGCAGACTGGCCGGCTCCCACTGCTCCAGTCTCTCTCGCACAACACCGAACCAATGACTCTCGTTCCTCCATTTACAAACTCCCCTACACCGACTATGGTGCCTTCATTCACTATAGTGCTGAGCTACCCCCTTCCCATAGTTGGTTGCCCAGCACTAGCTCAAGAACAGCTCCGGGCTCAAGCACACTGCCTTTGCCCACCTTCACCCTTCTACCCCTATAGCCAGAACAAGCTGTGGAATCCATCCAGGCCCAAGAACACCGCTCATGAGTGCAACATCACCCTGAAGGCCTGCCCGAACGAGCACAGTAAGAACTTCAGCAATGGCGAGTAGATCATGCTCTGTAAATATGTAATATATATTTGTCCAACCCTAATCACTTCAACTTTTCTTAGTATGTCATCTTGAGCGAATTTGGAACTCTTATATATATATTACTCTAACCATGAGTATCTGTTGGAGACATATGTACTTACTAGTTACTACCATTCTTTTTTGAGTTTAGAGCTTATCTGTTTGTATCTTTTATGCAATTCATGATCTCTGAAGTCCCTATGTAATGTAACTGGTTCTGTTGTATAGTGGCCAGGCTGACGCAGGAAGTATTAAGCTGGTTATTTATTGACTATATGAGCAGCAGAGCCAGAAGGACCAGCTCTGCCAACAGCTCAACAGGAATGTCCAATCTCAATACAGTTGCTAGGAGACCATAGATTCTAGAGCATAACAACATCACAGGATAGGTAAGATGCAGAGCAGCATAACAGATAAGCTACAGTACAACATATATTTTCTTCTCCAAAGAAAAATAAACAAAAACAAAAACAAAAAAAGCAGAATTATGACCTGTACCTGACAGGCTAACTTTTCCTGGGACAAGCTTGAGCAACCAAAGGAGGTATAACCTCCCTTGAAGGTGGGACAGCATTCCTTACACAAACCTTCACCACCCTGTTGAGGTTCCACCAATGACCCCCATCAACCATTACTGCATATCAACGGTTGACTGAATTTGCTATCATCTTTTTTTGCATGAACTCAACTCTTAACTTTAATTGTGTCGCCCACCTCCAACGGAGCTACTTTCACACCTCTGCAGGAGTCAAACCGTAGCTTTTGCTTAGATTGTGAAGCAGAGATATTCTCACACACCAAAGACATTAAATGAGCAACATCAGATTCAGATCTGACCCATTTACTAATCCAAGCAGGTCTGAAATTAGTGTTGGGTTTCCGTGCCCTCATCAATTCAAAAGGTGAAATTTTAGTAACCGAGTGGGGTGTAGGTCTATAAAATCAGATCATAGCATTAAGCGCTTTGCAAATATCATGACTATCTGCTTTAGCCCACTTAAAACACTCCCCCACCACCCGATTCATTCTTTCAACAAAACTATTACTATGTGGGTGGTAAAGAAAACTCTTGTCGTGTTTAACACCAGACTCTTGGAGAAATGACGCAAATTCAGTACTAATAAACTGCTTTCCATTATCTGAAACCAAAGTTTCAGGAAAACCCTCTCTGAGGTTTTTAAGAAACTCCACAATAGTCTTAGTGATGGCTTCTGTGACTAGCTTCAACTCTGGCCACTTTGATGCATAGTCCATACGGACTAGGATAAAGTGAGAGCCACCTGTAAGAACCTCATAGGGTCCCATGACATCGATGCCCAGTTTTAGCCAAGGACCCTTGGGACACTCAATAGGCATTAACGGTGGGATAGACACTTTTATACTTTTGTCAGCTGCACTGCAGACACAGCAATTGGCTACCACAGAATCAATCTCAGCATCCATCCCTGGCCACCAATAAATGTTTCTCATGCGTAGCTTAGTGAGTGTGGAACCCAGATGACCATCATGAGCTCTTTCAATGATGACTTTCAGGAACAGATCGGGGGTACACGCTTGTCTGCCCAGAGAAGTAACCCATCTTCAATGGAAAGTTCGCTTTCAACCTTCCAGAAAGGTTGAAGAGGAGCAGTAAGAACTTTCTCTCTGAGCCATCCATTTCTGACGAAAGCACAAACTTCTCGTAACACACAATCAGTTTCCAGCGCCCGCACCCAATCCTTCTCAGAACCCAGACTCAAATCAAGTAGGTTGAGTGCAGCAATCAACACAATCTTCACTAGACAATTCATCCAGATTAACATCATCAAGATCACTTGATTTGATAGGAAAAAGGGACAAGAAATCTGCCCTACCATTCTTACCACCGGAAATATGTTGCACCCCAAACTGATATTGAAGAAGTTTCGTCACCATGCGCATAATTCTGGGAGAACAGCATTTACTCACACTACCCCCTAAGATGTTTACTAAAGGCTTGTGATTAGTCAAAAGCATGAAACGCTTACCCCAGATATAAGGTTGAAACTTCTCAATGGCTCATGCACATGCCAGAAGCTCCTTTTCAATGACCGAATACTAGAACTCAGGAGTTCTTAGTACCCTCGACGGAAAACATACAGTGTACTCAGAATTGTCCATTTGAGTTAAGCGGCACTAATACCTACTTAACTTTGGTCAACAGTGACGCAACAAGTTAAGCTTGGGTCAAAAGGTTTAAGAACAGGACCATCACTCAAAGCAGACTTCACAAACCTCCAAGAATTGGAAACCTTATTCCCTACAAAGCTCGCATAGTACCCTTATGTCTGCAGTACGAAAAGCCTCTTGGTGCATCGTGACCTGTATGATTAAATGCTGGCATTGGCAATGGCACGCATGGGTGTACTGTCCGGCGTTTGGTTCAAGCTTTGCACAGCTTGGAAGTGCTACGCTGTCGGGGAGGGGGGACGAGGGGGAAGGACTGGGTCACTGGGAGAGAGTAATGAGTTTGGTGCAGCCCTGCAGCCGACAAGGGGAATGCTGAAGCAGGCAGCAGATCCATTGTGCAATAAAATGCTGTATATGAAGGGGGGAAGGCGCATTAGTGGAGACTTTACAGAAGTACAGTAGCGGCAGCCACACACCCACACGCACACTGCATGGCACACGCACTCTACTCATGATTGAACTGAAAGTGTTAAAAATACTTACGGTCACTCGAGTCGAAGTCGATACTAGTAAATACTAGTGAGATGATGAAGAAGACACTCACTGTCTGACTGCAGCAGGCATGAGTCACGTGACTCTGACTCATGTTGTTGTTGTGTGGCACGCCAGGCGCGGTGACGACGGTGCCCACAGCAGCCAATCACTGATCATGGCTTCCATAATATCCACATGTGATTGGCCACACAGTGCGGCAGCACTGAGCTCAGCCACCACCCACATGCTGCACCATCCTGCTGAAGTCTGCGGTTATTCAGCCAATCTTGGCGCAGCATCAACAGCGCCACTGCGCCAGGATTGGCTAAGAGCAGGGCTAATACTGCCCATTATGAGACCCGGGGGACCCAGGTCCCTGCCTGTCTGAGTGCTAGGGAAGGAGGAGGGAAGGGGCTACTGCGTGTGTGTGCATGCGTGGGCAAGTCATAAAAATGACTTGTCCAAAATGCGCACACAGTGATGCGGCCCTGCCTGCTGCACTATCTTCTGCTGTCACTGTCACTCATTGCCGCAGGCCGGCCCACCCTTCCGCGACGATGACGATGACGTCCAATGATTCTGGGCTTGTCCCGATACAGCTAACTTACACTGTTACAACAATCAGTGTGTGTGAGTGCGCTGTGCGCTCAATAATGTATTTGATTGTTTGTTAATCACTGCCGATTGCGTGATGTGACGGTCGTCTATGGATAGTGGGGCAACGCCCCAACGCCCCCAATGGACGCACCGCCACTGTCCTCCATTAACACTACCCCACGTTTTTTGAACAAATGTAACATGTAAATATTAAACTCAAAGTGTGAACATGTAAATATGCGAATAAGAGTAATAAAATCAGTTGAAACTGTACTTTTGTATATAAATAGAACTGATATAATGTCACAATGGGAAGGAGACTATATCAGCACAGACATGGTGAAATACACATTTGAATGTAGAAAATATATGTGTCACTGAAGACACAATAAAAAATATACCGTACACTCACTGTAAAGACTGAATGCGCAGCAGGAGTTTAATTAAAGAGATAAACAAAACTAGATGTAGCTGAAAATTGAGCTGTTCCAATAAAAATATATAATTTAGGGTACGCTTTATTTTGGCAGCATAACATGAACCAAAGAAAAATGGTGCGCGTGTCACCGTCAATGAATAAACAGGTATGGTGCTTAAAAAAATGTTTCACTGGTGTGTGTGTCACCAATGATGGGGAAACATGAGTTGTCAAGGAAACCTCAAAGTTACAAACTTCACCAAAATGGCTAATAAATTCTTAAATTGGTGTGCATGTCCCCGATGATGAAGAAACACGCTTACCCATACATTAATGCTGATGGTGGTGTGCATGTTACCAGAGATGAAGAGAAACACATAGTACTAAACCAAATGCTGAAACTGGTGTGCGTGTCACCGACGATGAGGAAACACGCATTGTCAATGAGACCCAAAATGTATAAACTTCACCCAAAATAGCAGATGAAGGCTTAAATTGGTGTGCGTGTCACCGACAATGAAGAGACACGTGTTGTGATGTTAACTGTTGTATTCCTCTTTCCTATTCATTTAGAATTGTTATGACTCTTTCTTGGTTCCACATTCCAGATGTGGGAGTTAGGCAGTGAAAGTCTGTCTCCTGAAGATTGTGGATGTACAAGCTGTTCTCCTTCATTAAATCTCCTATCTACTACTACTTCTGTCTCCTGGATTACATCATAAATTTGGCAACGATTTGGGATCTATTTTGAAAACCATCTTATCAACTATAATTTTTTTTACTTTAAAAGAAGTAGATATTGGAGAAAGGACTGAAAACAGCGTTCACGCATACCTGAAGGTATTTATTCATATTAAGTGTATGTTGATTGCACCTGTGCCTGTTTTTCACTTATGAATATGCTTTGATTGTACCAGCGGCCGAAACATTCTCATTTTACGATTTTAATAACCTTTGAATGTTATTCACAACAAAACTTTCCTTAATTTTACCAATATTGCCTTCCTACTGAATTCTGATGAAAACTTCAACATTTCCTGCTTAAAAAATCGTTATAATTATTTCAGAAACAGACTTCAACTTACTTACCAGGACGTACCCACGGCCCATTCTCCTGCCTCTCCTGTAAGTTCAACTGCGTCAGGACCCTCACCAAACACACTTCCTCCACACACAGCTCCGAACCCAATGACTTGAAATGCATCCTACTGAACACCCGCTCGGTCCACAGACATGCAACCCAACTCTGGGACCTAATCGACACTGCGTCACCTGACATCGCCTTCCTTACTGAAACATGGATGAATGCATCTTCTGCCCCCGACATCGCCATAGCCATACCGGACACTTACAAGATCATTCGGAAAGACCGCACCAATAAAAAAACTGGAGGAGGCATCGCCATCGTCCATAGAAACACCATCAAAATTACAACCAGCTCTGACGTCAATCTTGCAACCGCCGAACACCTCCACTTTCAGATCCACACCGACCCCAGGACCACACTTAGAGGAAATCTCATTTACAGGCCCCCAGGCACCCGATCTCAATTCAACGATGACATCACTGACTTCGTCAGCCCGCACGCCCTCGCCTCCGAGAACTACATTCTTCTAGGAGACCTCAACTACCACCTTGACAACATTCTCGACAACAACACCACCACCCTTCTGGACAACCTGTCCAATCTCGGACTCAAACAACTTGTTAACACCCCCACTCACATAGCCGGACACACGCTCGACCCTATCTTCACCTCCAGCAAGCACATCTCCTTCGATCATACTACAGCCCTCCACTGGACGGATCATAGCTGTGTTCACTTCAGCTACAAAACAACCCTGACCCACAACCGTCTACAACCCATTCCCCGAAGAAAATGGAACAAAATCACCACCGAACAACTCCTCACATCACTCAGCCAAAACACTCCCACCCTGGCAACGGACCCAGACCTAGCGGCCACCAACCTCAGGCAATGGATTACCCACAGTGCGGACGAACTAGCACCCCTGAAAAAACACCAGCCGAAATCATCCAGCAAAAAAGCTCCCTGGTTCAATGATGACCTTAAAAAATCCAAGAAGACATGCCGCACCCTGGAGAAGAATTGGAGAAAAGAACCAACTTCAGACAACATGGCCTCCCTCAAGACAGCCACCCGCAAACACCACCAACTGATCCGATCTGCCAAGAAATCAGCACTTAAGGACCGTCTCGACAACAATTCTCATAACAGCAAGGAACTCTTCAACATCGTCAAAGAATTCACCAACCCTCCCGCAGCATCCAACAACATCACTAACTCCCAAGACCTCTGCGATGCGCTATCCTCCTTCTTCTACAACAAAATTGCCGACATCCACAACAGCTTCAAGAACACTCCCAATGACGAACTCACCCCACCCACTTCAGATCCCACCCCTCCAACTAACTACCTCAACTCCTGGAACCCAATCACCATCGAAGACACCATTCGCCTCATGAACTCAATCCACTCTGGCTCACCTTCTGACCCCTGCCCCCACTTCATCTTCAACAAAGCTGACTCCATCATCGCTCCCCAACTCCGCGATGTCATCAACTGCTCCTTCGACTCCGCCACCTTTCCAGAAATATGGAAACACGCCGAACTCAGCGCCCTTCTGAAAAAACCAACAGCAGACCCCTCAGATCTGAAAAACTACCGACCCATTTCCCTCCTCCCTTTCCCGGCCAAAGTCATCGAGAAAGCCGTCAATAGCCAACTAGCAGCCTTCCTTGAATCCAACAACTCCCTGGATCCCTCACAGAACGGCTTTCGAGCCAAACACAGCACCGAAACCGCCCTCATTGCGGCGATCGACGACATCCGAGCACTCCTGGACAACGGTGAAACAGTGGCCCTCATTCTACTCGACCTCTCCGCCGCCTTCGACACTGTCTGTCACAACACCCTCATACAACGCCTCAACAACATCGGCATACAAGGAAAAGCCTTGGACTGGATCATCTCATTCCTAGCCGGGAGAACACAGAGAGTCCGACTCCCCCCATTCTACTCAGAGCCCACCGAAGTCATCTGCGGCGTACCTCAAGGCTCCTCACTCAGTCCCACCCTCTTCAACGTCTACATGAGTCCCCTCGCCTCCATCGCACGTCAACACAACCTCAACATCATCTCCTACGCCGACGACACCCAGCTAATCCTTTCCCTCACCAAAGACCCCATCACCGCCAAAAACAACCTTCACGAAGGTATGAAAGAAGTAGCCGAATGGATGAAACAGAGCCGCTTAAAACTCAACTCAGACAAGACGGAGGTGCTCATCCTAGGATCCTCCCCCTCAGCTTGGGACGACTCCTGGTGGCCTTCCGCTTTGGGATCTGCGCCCACACCCACAGACCATGCACGTAACCTTGGCTTCATTCTAGACTCCTCCCTCTCAATGTCCAGACAAGTCAACGCCGTATCGTCCTCCTGCTTCAACGTCCTTCGCATTCTCAAAAAGATCTTCCGCTGGATCCCCCTCGAAACAAGAAAGACTGTCACTGATGCACTGGTCACGAGTCGACTGGACTATGGCAACACACTCTACGCCGGAATTACAACAAAATTGCAGAAAAAACTCCAGCGCATCCAAAACGCATCAGCGAGACTCATATTAGACATCCCGCGCCAAGAGCACATCACCGGTCACTTAAAAAACCTCCACTGGCTTCCCGTCAACAAAAGAATTACTTTCCGCCTTCTTACCCACGCACACAAGGCCCTTTATAATCTAGGACCCGAATGCCTCAACACCCGACTGTCCTTCTACTATCCCACCCGCCAACTAAGATCACCCAATCAAGCCCTCGCCGCAGTCCCGCGCATCCGAAAAACCACCATGGGTGGCAGATCCTTCTCCTTCCTGGCTGCCAAGACCTGGAACTCACTCCCCACCCACCTCCGCCTTACTCAGAATCACATCTCCTTCAGAAAAGAACTGAAAACATGGCTATTCGATAAAAAGTAAACCCCTCCCTCCAGCGCCTTGAGACCCTCTGGGTGAGTAGTGCGCTTTATAAATACATGAACTTGAACTTGAACTTGAACTACTTTCCAGTACTGGTTTTTTTTTTGCCAGCGGTGTACATTTGAATTGCTGACATCGCGTGAGCCCGCAAGCTCAGGATCTCCATTCTGCCTTCTGTCTTCGATCGGTGAGTCTATTACGTGTGCACCAACGCCAATGCGCACGGCAGCGCCTTTATGAACCTTGATATTCGACAATTTTTTTATCGCGATTTCTACATCAGCACAGCGCCACATGATTTCTACATCAACAAGCACAACGCTACATGATTTCTACGCCAGCAAATAAAAAGTAAATACTGGATTGTGACATAACCAAGATAGACATCGGTGACCACCTCTTTTATTTTAGTTTATTTGTTTCTATTGCTCATATGTATAATGTATTTATTTTAATTTTTATTCTTTTAGTGTTCTATACAGTTTATATTATATTATATAATATTGCAACGTATTTTCCACCATGTCTAATAACATTATTTCTCCTGCACATTTTTTACCTGTAGCTGGTGATCCCAAAATGGAATGGGATCTATGGTTTCCTACATTTCTAGCGTATGTTGATGTTGTTGAGGAGGACGGTTGTTCTCCTAAGAGGAAATTAGCATTATTGAAAAACTGTTTAGGTGGTGCTGGTCTTAAAGAATTAGAAAATGTACCTCCTATTGAAGGTGCGGGTGATCTAAATGTATTTGATATTGTTGTTAAACAATTGGGTGCTAGATTTGGAAGGAAGATAAATACTGTCATGGAACGTTTTAAATTTTATACTCGTACTCAAAAAGTAGATGAATCAATTGAGAACTACGTAGCTGCTTTGCGAACTCTCGCTGGTTCCTGTGCCTTTGAGACAATTAATTTTGAACAAGTTCTCAGAGATCAAATTATGATGAGAACTAAGAGTAAGAAAATACAGGAACGTTTATGGATGGGAACTGAAACTACTCTTAAGACTGTGTTAAACATTGCAAAAGGCATCGAACAATCTGAACTGTTTGTAAGCGAGATCAGAGGTCAAGAAAGCAAAAATAAAGTAGTGATTCCTGAGGTTTCAGTAGTAAAAGAGTCTTACAATAAAAAAAAACGCAGTTTGTTCCCAATAAATCACAGTTTTTTCCCAATACACAAAAAGAGAATTTTAGAAGGGACATTAAACCTTTTGAAAGGAGAAACCAAATTGTTTGTTACAGGTGCGGAGGTGTCGACCATGTAGGGAGCTACAGAGGTTGTCCTGCTTGGAACAAAATATGTATTAAATGCAAACGTTCAGGCCATTTTAGCAAAATGTGTAGGTCCACTCAAAAAGTGAATTTATTGACAGATAAAGAATCTGATCCCATTCCCATTGATAATCTTGGAATAAATAGTTTGTTGTGTGTTGGTGACACCAAATGCAAAGGCTTTCCTAAGGATATAATCTTAATTGATGGCAATGAAATTTCCATGCTCATTGATTCGTGTGCATGGTATAGTATTATAGATATGGACATTTTCAATAAATTTTGGGGTTCTTTGAAGTTGTCACCACCTGATGTACAGCCCGGTGGTTACACTGGTCATAAAATTGATTTAGTTGGTTTTATGTGGGCTGACGTCCCATTTAAAGGTAGGAGCATTAAAGGCAAAGTTTATGTCGCTGCTAATGGTGCTTCCATTCTCAGTTGGCCTCATCAGCATGAATTAGGTATTAAACTTGACCCCAATGCATCACATCCTGTATATGTCATATCTCCTGAGGCTGATGAGTTTACCAATTTCATAAAGAAAAATTTCCCTGCCATTTTCACTGACAAATTAGGTAAAATTGAGAATTTCAAACATCGCATTATTCTCAAGGAAGGAGCCATTCCTGTGAGGCACAGAGTTAGAAATGTGCCACTAGCGTATCGTGATAAACTAAAAGTTATTTTATCTGATCTTGTGGCCAGAAAGATAGTGGAACCTGTTGAATCTTCTCCTTGGGTTTCGCCAGTGGTTTTATCCATTAAAAGCAACGGCGAACTTCGGCTATGTGTCGACCTTCGGAGCTTAAACCAACAGATTTGGATTGATAGGCATCCGCTACCCAATATAAATGAGTTGATTTCTACTCTATCAGGTGCATGTGTATTCTCTACCGTAGACTTGGCAAGTGCTTACCATCAAGTACCTTTGCATGAAGAGTCTAAATTTTTGACTACCTTCATAACACCAGAAGGTATGTTTCAATTTTGACGCATGCCTTTTGGTTTAGCCAGTGCAGCTTCAGTCTTTCAAAGACTCATGAAAGAAGTCCTTAAGGGTTGTGAAAGAGCTACAGCTTTTCAGGACGATATTTAAATTTTTGGGAAGAATTTTGAAGATCATGACAGAAATTTAAACACTGTATTAAAACAGATCCAAGACAAAGGTTTAACTTTAAAATTCTCAAAGTGCAAATTTAGACAGAGCAAAATAGAATATCTTGGACACGTGATTTCTTCCCAAGGTATTAAACCTAAGGTCAATCATATTCAAAGTATACTCAAAGCTCCTGCACCTTCTAGTAAAGAACAACTTGTGTCTTTCTTAGGACTTACTGAATTTTATAGTAAATTTGTACAAGACTATTCATCTAAAGTACATTCGTTGAGATTACTGTTAAAAAAAGATGCAAAGTTTTTATGGACTGTTGAACAACAATTTGCTTTTGACTTACTGAAAAAGGAGATTCTTAATGCTCCATTTTTAAGACCTTTTGAGTTAGGTAAAGAATGTATTGTATGTGTGGATGCAAGCAATGTTGGTTTGGGCTCTGTATTAATGCAAAAGAATAGAGGTGAGGAGTTTGTTGTTTCTTATGCCTCGAGAACTCTCCATGGTGCTGAGTACAATTATTCCACTATTGATAAAGAATTGTTGGCTTGCACTTGGGCTGTCGAACACTTCAGACAGTTTCTTTGGGGAACTAAATTCCGTTTACGAACCGACCACAAGCCTCAAATCAACATGTTAGCAGCTGGAGGTGGGAGGACTCTGACAGCGCGTTTGGCACGCTTGGCTGCGAAAATGCAAGAATTCCAGTGTGTATTGGAATATGTTCTGGGCCGTTTGAATGTACATGCCGATTGCATGTCTAGATTACCTTTAGATTCGCAAGTTTCCAGTGTTCACAGTGATTTTGATATTGTGTTTTCCATCGGGGATATCAATGGTGATGGTAACAACGAATTGTCTGGTACTATTTCAGAAGTTGATTGGAGAAATACCATGTACAAGGACTCCGGTTTGTCTAATGTAGTGACGTATTTACAACATGGTTGGCCTGAGGAACGAAAATTATCAGGCGATGTTCTATCTTTTTATAAAATAAAAGATGAAATCATGTTTGACCAGGGTTTTGTAACTAGAGGAGATAAAATAGTTCCTCCTTGTGATTTAAGGAAGAAAATTATCTCAATGGCTCATGAAGGTCACATGGGTATGTCCAGTACCAAAAGGCGTATTCGTGAATTCTACTGGTGGCCAGGTATTTATAATATGATTGATAAATGGGTCAGTACTTGTTTACCTTGTTCTTTGAGTGATAAATCTGTGAAACCTCTAACTGTTGGTGTTTCACCCATAGAATTTGTTACTTCTCCTTGGAAAAAATTGGGAGTGGATATTGTTGGTCCTCTTGATTTGTCACCTAACAAAGACGTGTTTATTTTGGTTTTGATTGACTACTTTTCCAAATGGCCAGAGTTAAAAGTCGTGAATACGATACGTTCTACTCAAGTTGTGGAATTTTTGGATGAAGTGTTTTTTTAGAGAGGGCATTCCTGCTGAAATTGTTTCAGATAATGGTCCACAATTTATTAGCGGAGAATTTTCTTCATTCCTTGATAGATGTGGTATTGTACACAAAAGGGTGTCAAACTATAACCCACAGGCCAATGGTCAAACAGAACGTTTTAATAGAGTGATAAAAAAAGTCTATCCAACTTGCTGTTAAAAGCAATTTGAATTGGAGAGAAGCACTACGTGCCTCTTTATTGTCTTATCGTGTTTCTCCCAATTCCGTCACGTGTTTGTCTCCTTTTGAGATGTTAAGAGGCAGGAAACCAGGCTCTTAACTTTTACCCTGGTGGATGAAAAGTAAAATTCCTTGCAAGCGTTCTTTTGATCCTATTAAAGTCAAAGACAAGGTATTAGCATATCAGGAAAGGATGAAAAGGAATTGTTCTGGTTCTGTCACTCACAGTCCAAAGATTAAAGTGGGTGATTTTGTGCGAGTAAAATTTGGTAGAACGTTTGGCAATAATTGGAATAAATGGTCTGACCCATGTAAAGTTTCTGAGGTTTTTACTAAGGCTGTAAGAGTTGAAGGTGGTAAAATCTGGAATTTTAGAAGGATTTCTTTGTGTAAAGTCGTGGATTCTAAGACAATTTCGCAATCAAGCTCAAATGCTAAGGCTATTTCGCAATCAAACTCTAATGCTGAAGATAATGTAACTTTTTCAGCCTTACTAGACACTTTTGGGTGTGAGCCACAAACTGAGATTGTCAATTTGCCACAAACTGAGAATGTTGATTTGCAAATTAGTGATGTTAACTTACCCATCAATGATAGTGGTACTCTAAATGATAATTCTAATGTGAATACTGACTATGAAGTCTCTGGACGTGTCATTGAACAATCTGACAATGATACTTTAAGAAGAAGTGTTCGTGTTAAATATTCTCCTATCAAATTGCATGATTTTATTCATTAATCTGTTTTTTTTTTTTTCAAAAGGGGGAAGATGTGTTGTATTCCTCTTTCCTATTCATTTAGAATTGTTATGACTCTTTCTTGGTTCCACATTCCATATGTGGGAGCTAGGCAGTGTAAGTCTGTCTCCTGAAGATTGTGGATGTACAAGCTGTTCTCCTTCATTAAATCTCCTATCTTCTACTACTTCTGTCTCCTGGATTACATCAATAACAATAGCTGAAAATGGTGTGTGTGTCACCTGCGATGAAGAGACACATGTAGTCAAGGAAAGCCAAAGCTTTTGGAGACTGCACCAAAATAGCCGCCACGTTACGTGCAGAAGAAAATCAACTACCCAAAGAGTTAATAACTCACTCAACGTGATGTGAAACGATGATGTCGCTCTATGAGGATGTGGATGATCCCCACTTATGGATGGAGGAAGACAGGCTCAAGGAGGTAGCTGGAACGAATGAATTATGAGGTGTGCTCGAGGGTGGTACGGTGAAAAACAGATGCACAAGGAGAAATGGCAGTTAGAAACATAAGTAGTCGCTTTCTCTCTCTCGCGCGTTCAGAAAATAAAATTGTGTGTGTCAAGGGAATCCCAAAAGCCATTGACGATAAGTCTGTATGGTGAGCAGGGCAGTTGGCAGTTACAAGCACTGATTAAAAAAACAATCCTTTCTCTTTAGTTTCAGAAAGTGACTTTGTTTAGTTTTTTTTTAAATGATTGCGCAGGCCAAGCAGCATAGACACACACAAAATACCTCAGTTAGAAGTCCAAATAAGTTGTAGCTCAGCAGTAGTGAAGAAATAAGTTGAGTCAGGAGACCGGAGTCAGTTGAGAAGTCTTGCAGACAGCTGTGTGGGATCTTCCATGTAGCCAAAGATCGTCGCCATAAATTTGTAGTAACCAGGCTGACACAGGAAGTATGAAGCTGGTTATTTATTGGTTACGTGAACAGCAGAGCCAGAAGGACCAGCTCTGCCAATAGCTCTACAGGAATGTACAATCTCAATACAGTTGGTAGGAGACCATAGATTCTAGAGCATAACAACATCACAGGATAGGTAAGATGCAGCGCAGCATAATAGATTAGCTACAGTACAACATATTGTAATGCGCTCTGACACCTTCTGGTAAAGTACCTGCAATATAAAAATGCATAAATAAATACTTACTCCCTATGTAACCATAGGTAAACGTATATTTTGCCTGGACTACGCAAGCTCTCTACTTCTAGGGCAGGGGTCTTCAAACTGAGGGGCGCGGCCCCCATGGGGGGCGTGGAGTAATACAAAGGGGGTCGCGCACTCCCAGTTACACTTCTGCCCGGGCCCATCGAACTTTAATGGCTTCAGCCCCCCTACTCCCTTCGTGTGTCTCAGCCGGGCTGCTGCAGCTGTGGGCTTGGCTGGGCAGTGTCTGGAGTCTTATCTCCGACACTCCCGAGTTTTTGACCGGTCGTTAAAGACCATTTGCATATTTACTTGCCTTTCTAATGCTTACGAAGGCGTAGTTTTTTTCTGGTTCCAGCGCTCCCTGAGCCCCCACTCTGCCTATTCCTTACATTCAAACAGTTCAATGATACGCAGCTGTGAATAAAACTCCAGGAATTTAAGAATGTTACACTTCAACAACAAATTAAATTTACCAAGAACAAAAAAATCGTTTAACGCCCTAGCGCTCAGAAGTGACATAAGGGTGGAATAGCGCTGTACAAATAAGTGAATAAATGTTCATACAGACTTTAAGTCTCAGAAGCAAATCATTGAGGGATTGCACAACCTTTCCTTTATTTGAGGTCATTAAAGAGAGAGCCATTTAGCAGGGATCGTGTGCAGTAACACTTATTTTACATGGTGTTTATTGATAGTGCTTGTCTGGAAACAGCACATAAGCAAGTTGTCCCTCAATGAAACTATTTATCTGTGTATTTGTAAAGCACCAATATCGCTTTCTCTCTCTCGCGCGTTCAGAAAATAAAATTGTGTGTGACAAGGGAATTCCAAAAGCCATTGACGATAAGTCTGTATGGTGAGCAGGGCAGTTGGCAGTTACAAGCACTGATTAAAAAAACAATCCTTTCTCTTTAGTTTCAGAAAGTGACTTTGTTTAGTTTTTTTTTTTTTAATGATTGCGCAGGCCAAGCAGCATAGACACACACAAAATACCTCAGTTAGAAGTCCAAATAAGTTGTAGCTCAGCAGTAGTGAAGAAATAAGTTGAGTCAGGAGACCGGAGTCAGTTGAGAAGTCTTGCAGACAGCTGTGTGGGATCTTCCATGTAGCCAAAGATCGTCGCCATAAATTTGTAGTAACCAGGCTGACACAGGAAGTATGAAGCTGGTTATTTATTGGTTACGTGAACAGCAGAGCCAGAAGGACCAGCTCTGCCAATAGCTCTACAGGAATGTACAATCTCAATACAGTTGGTAGGAGACCATAGATTCTAGAGCATAACAACATCACAGGATAGGTAAGATGCAGCGCAGCATAATAGATTAGCTACAGTACAACATATTGTAATGCGCTCTGACACCTTCTGGTAAAGTACCTGCAATATAAAAATGCATAAATAAATACTTACTCCCTATGTAACCATAGGTAAACGTATATTTTGCCTGGACTACGCAAGCTCTCTACTTCTAGGGCAGGGGTCTTCAAACTGAGGGGCGCGGCCCCCATGGGGGGCGTGGAGTAATACAAAGGGGGTCGCGCACTCCCAGTTACACTTCTGCCCGGGCCCATCGAACTTTAATGGCTTCAGCCCCCCTACTCCCTTCGTGTGTCTCAGCCGGGCTGCTGCAGCTGTGGGCTTGGCTGGGCAGTGTCTGGAGTCTTATCTCCGACACTCCCGAGTTTTTGACCGGTCGTTAAAGACCATTTGCATATTTACTTGCCTTTCTAATGCTTACGAAGGCGTAGTTTTTTTCTGGTTCCAGCGCTCCCTGAGCCCCCACTCTGCCTATTCCTTACATTCAAACAGTTCAATGATACGCAGCTGTGAATAAAACTCCAGGAATTTAAGAATGTTACACTTCAACAACAAATTAAATTTACCAAGAACAAAAAAATCGTTTAACGCCCTAGCGCTCAGAAGTGACATAAGGGTGGAATAGCGCTGTACAAATAAGTGAATAAATGTTCATACAGACTTTAAGTCTCAGAAGCAAATCATTGAGGGATTGCACAACCTTTCCTTTATTTGAGGTCATTAAAGAGAGAGCCATTTAGCAGGGATCGTGTGCAGTAACACTTATTTTACATGGTGTTTATTGATAGTGCTTGTCTGGAAACAGCACATAAGCAAGTTGTCCCTCAATGAAACTATTTATCTGTGTATTTGTAAAGCACCAATATCGCTTTCTCTCTCTCGCGCGTTCAGAAAATAAAATTGTGTGTGACAAGGGAATTCCAAAAGCCATTGACGATAAGTCTGTATGGTGAGCAGGGCAGTTGGCAGTTACAAGCACTGATTAAAAAAACAATCCTTTCTCTTTAGTTTCAGAAAGTGACTTTGTTTAGTTTTTTTTTTTTTAATGATTGCGCAGGCCAAGCAGCATAGACACACACAAAATACCTCAGTTAGAAGTCCAAATAAGTTGTAGCTCAGCAGTAGTGAAGAAATAAGTTGAGTCAGGAGACCGGAGTCAGTTAACGCCCTAGCGCTCAGAAGTGACATAAGGGTGGAATAGCGCTGTACAAATAAGTGAATAAATGTTCATACAGACTTTAAGTCTCAGAAGCAAATCATTGAGGGATTGCACAACCTTTCCTTTATTTGAGGTCATTAAAGAGAGAGCCATTTAGCAGGGATCGTGTGCAGTAACACTTATTTTACATGGTGTTTATTGATAGTGCTTGTCTGAAAACAGCACATAAGCAAGTTGTCCCTCAATGAAACTATTTATCTGTGTATTTGTAAAGCACCAATATCGCTTTCTCTCTCTCGCGCGTTCAGAAAATAAAATTGTGTGTGTCAAGGGAATCCCAAAAGCCATTGACGATAAGTCTGTATGGTGAGCAGGGCAGTTGGCAGTTACAAGCACTGATTAAAAAAACAATCCTTTCTCTTTAGTTTCAGAAAGTGACTTTGTTTAGTTTTTTTTTTTAAATGATTGCGCAGGCCAAGCAGCATAGACACACACAAAATACCTCAGTTAGAAGTCCAAATAAGTTGTAGCTCAGCAGTAGTGAAGAAATAAGTTGAGTCAGGAGACCGGAGTCAGTTGAGAAGTCTTGCAGACAGCTGTGTGGGATCTTCCATGTAGCCAAAGATCGTCGCCATAAATTTGTAGTAACCAGGCTGACACAGGAAGTATGAAGCTGGTTATTTATTGGTTACGTGAACAGCAGAGCCAGAAGGACCAGCTCTGCCAATAGCTCTACAGGAATGTACAATCTCAATACAGTTGCTAGGAGACCATAGATTCTAGAGCATAACAACATCACAGGATAGGTAAGATGCAGCGCAGCATAATAGATTAGCTACAGTACAACATATTGTAATGCGCTCTGACACCTTCTGGTAAAGTACGTGCAATATAAAAATGCATAAATAAATACTTACTCCCTATGTAACCGTAGGTAAACGTATATTTTGCCTGGACTACGCAAGCTCTCTACTTCTAGGGCAGGGGTCTTCAAACTGAGGGGCGCGACCCCCATGGGGGGGCGTGGAGTAATACAAAGGGGGTCGCGCACTCCCAGTTACACTTCTGCCCGGGCCCATCGAACTTTAATGGCTTCAGCCCCCCTACTCCCTTTGTGTGTCTCAGCCGGGCTGCTGCAGCTGTGGGCTTGGCTGGGCAGTGTCTGGAGTCTTATCTCCGACACTCCCGAGTTTTTGACCGGTCGTTAAAGACCATTTGCATATTTACTTGCCTTTCTAATGCTTACGAAGGCGTAGTTTTTTTTCTGGTTCCAGCACTCCCTGAGCCCCCACTCTGCCTATTCCTTACATTCAAACAGTTCAATGAAACGCAGCTGTGAATAAAACTCCAGGAATTTAAGAATGTTACACTTCAACAACAAATTAAATTTACCAAGAACAAAAAAATCGTTTAACGCCCTAGCGCTCAGAAGTGACAAAAGGGTGGAATAGCGCTGTACAAATAAGTGAATAAATGTTCATACAGACTTTAAGTCTCAGAAGCAAATCATTGAGGGATTGCACAACCTTTCCTTTATTTGAGGTCATTAAAGAGAGAGCCATTTAGCAGGGATCGTGTGCAGTAACACTTATTTTACATGGTGTTTATTGATAGTGCTTGTCTGAAAACAGCACATAAGCAAGTTGTCCCTCAATGAAACTATTTATCTGTGTATTTGTAAAGCACCAATATCCCACCTTTCATCTAATTCCCAGGGCTTCATATATCTTAAAAGGTTTTTTTTCTGTACACAAAGTGTTTTCCACTTTTGCCAATTTCTATTATAAGAATAATTTCTCTTATAAAAACATCATATGCAAGTTCCATTGCATCTCGGCACTCCAACTTGTGAGAATTTGGTCCGGTGGATGTGCTGGAGTTGTAAACTTTTTTAAAGCACTGAGTATGTAGGCTTAGGGAACCGTTTGTTAACCTGCGGCATTGGCAGAGCCATGAATCCATGCGTTTTGCCCACTCCTGCTCTGGGACCAAAACTTGTTGTGCTGCCTGGACCAGAGCTGGAGTTTGATGAATATGCAGATTTAGTTATATATTCTTGGTGGAGCGAAGCAAAGGAGGGTGCAAGTTCCATAACTGCGCGGCCTGCACCAAAGCAGTGAGACAGACAATTCATGCCATCCTGAACTAAGGAACAATAAGCAGAGTGGCACAGGCCGGGAGGAGCTTACCGGTCCGACCCGTAAGCTCCGTGAGGAGAGATGAGAGAATGAGAGGATGAGAGAGGACAGCAAAGGAGAGTATTCGATTGAAGAGGTCAGGGATGAGGAGAAATGTGAAGTGCTGAAAGGAAGTGCAGACACGCAAGAAGTGAGTGTGAGTGAAAGGTGAGGGCTACTGTTAAAGCGTGAGAGAAGATAACTGAGAGATGATCTGTGACCTAAAAAGATAATTTGATGCAACATGGGTGAGAGACATCAGTGATAGGGGATGAGAGGGATTACTGGGTTGGGTGCTCAGCAGTGATTAATTTGCAATAAAAAATGTGCCAGGGCCCTCACCAGTAGGTCACTGCAACTTTAACCACCAACCCATTGCCTGGCCTGCGCGGCCACTGACCATACCTATGCAACTACCAACCATAACACTTGTACAAGAGGGACCATTTCAGACTATTGCAAGCCCCCAAAGCTATAAGAATGGCATGGGTATCAGGAGGGTATTGTTTTTAATGTATATTGAATTAATAAACAGCTGTTCTGCTCATCTCTATATTATGTAGACAGAGCAGAGCCACCATGTGGAAGTCTGTCATAGTACCAGTGCGCACAGTTAGGTGCCAGTATGGACCACCGGAAACCACCTGCTCAAATTAGGCACTGCTGCTGAGGTAACAGGCGAGAGGGACGTTGGTTCAAGAAGGTGTGGAAGAACAAAGGGGAGATGTGAAAGATGAATGGGGACTGGAGAGTTGTAAGATACAA
Source organism: Lissotriton helveticus (assembly GCF_964261635.1). NCBI lineage: Eukaryota > Metazoa > Chordata > Amphibia > Caudata > Salamandridae > Lissotriton > Lissotriton helveticus. The sequence goes on from NC_136061.1 coordinate 252,620,061, forward strand.
ACAGACAAAAATTTGAATTAAGAGACTTGAGGTGAATGGGAAGTGCTGAGGAGCACAAGAGGTGACGGGGCCAGAGAGGCGATGAGATAAATGCGATAAATGCGAGAGTCTGTTGGAGATGAGGGCAGTGAAAATACAGAATGGCAAGGGTTGATTAAAGGTGAAGTGAGAGGTTGCATGGGGAGAGTTCAGAAGTTGTCAAAAGGGGTGAAAGAAAATGGCCTGCTAAGTGAGAGAGGGATCCAGGGCTGGGAGATGAGAGAAGAGAGGGTTGGAAGGGAGGAGGAGAGAGGAAAGCAGCATTGGTAAACCGCTTAACTCTGCACTGGAAAACCAGGGTTTTAAGTTACCCCTGCTGCTCATGGCGAGGGCCTGGTGAGCTTCTAATGTAGCAGCATGTATTCCTGCAGAGTGCAGTGGCCTTCACAAAGTTTGACTAGACCTCATTCTGATGTTTACTGCTGTATTTTGGTTATAAACTGGTTCTGATGTGGTGAAATCGTTCCTCAGTGTTACTGTGTGTAAAAAATGTCAAAATAATGAAGCAATCCACGTCTTTTAGAAATTATGCAGATTTTTGGGGAAGCGTCGGGCCTCTATCTCAATCCCCGCAAGTCTACCCTATGGGTGCTGGGGGACCGTACGGGAGTCGGTCAGTGGGTATCGGTATTGCAAGAGGCTGTGGGGGGACTCCAGTATCTGGGGGTGTTCCTCTCCGAGTCCGCAGTGGTTTCCTGGGGTTGTAATGTGGTGCCAGTCTGGGACCGGGTCTGTGCCGAAATGAAAACATGGTCTCGTATGCCTCTCAATATCTATGGCAGGTCGGCAATCTTTAAAATGGTCGCGATCCCAAGGTTGCTATACCAATTGCAGAATTATCCTTATCCTATTGCGCCTCAGTGGTTTCGAGAGGTAAACTCGGTGCTGGGGCAATTTCTCTGGGCCGGGGGTGCGGCACGGGTGGCGCTCCGTACTTGTTTTCTGTCGACATACTGTGGCGGGCTCGCAACGTCCGATATACTGTCGTATTACCAAGCTGCTCATTTATTGATACATAATGACTGGTGGTATGGTGGTAGAGATGACCCAGCATATGCACTTGAGCATTATCTTATGGGGTCTGATGCCCTACATGCTATTTTATATTCGGCACAGATGAAGAGACGGCTACCACAGGCTACTCAAGTGGTGTTTCGGGTCTGGAGGCAGGCACTACATCGGATGGGATGGTGGGATAAGTTAACTGAAGAAACCCCCCTATGGGGTAATGGTTGTTTCCTGGCCTTGTTGTCCCTGCAGGGCTTCAGGGGATGGGACTCTATAGGAATATCCACGCTGGGGAATGTAATGTCGGGTACCGTCCGGAAATCCTTCCAGGATCTTAGGGCTGAGTATGGCATGCCCCGTACACAATTCTTCAAATACCTACAATTCCGCCATGCCATTGCACCTAGCCTGGCGGGTATGGAGTCCTTGCCGGAGTTTAGTCCGATAGAAGCAAAAGTATTCATGGGAGACTTGGGTGACAAAAAAATATCCTGCATCTACCAAACCTTGGTCGTACACTGCTACTCCTCCCTGGACAAGTTACGGGAGTCTTGGGAAAAGGATGTTGGTGCCCTAGAAGAGGAGGATTGGCGAAAGGCCCTTGAGGCTCCCCGAGGTGCGGCCATTGCCATACGTTTACGGCTTATTCAGTTTAAATACCTCCACAAGGCATATTATACCAGGGAAAGATTGTGGCGAGCGGGCCTGATTGCATCCCCCGCCTGCTTGAGGTGTGGTGGTGAGATGGGTACGCAGATGCATACGGTGTGGACGTGTGATGTATTGGAGAGATTTTGGAAAGGGCTGTGGGATTGTTTGTCTGAAGTGCTTGGCTGGGAACTTCCCCGTACCCCGAGACTGGGTCTCTTACATGTCCTAGAGGGGGTGGGGGGCAACCGATACAAACGACACTTACTGCTTTTAGGCCTTACCCTCGCCAAAAGGGATGAGGCTCGGGCTTGGAAGTGTGAACGGGCACCTCCCATTGTAGTGTGGAAGAGGGGGCTGGATTTCTGTATGGGTTTGGAGCGTCCGGTGTTCGAGACCCGAGGCTGCCCGAGAAAGCATTACAAGATATGGAAGAGGTGGGCGGACTATAGGGGCCTGTGGCTGAAGCCCCCAGCGGACACTGATGAAGGGTTGGCTTTGGAGGATGGCGGCCGATTATGAGGAATGGTACACCCTATGGTATGTGTATGCTTATTTGAGACTGAGACGAACTTGCGCAGGGGACTGGGGAGGGACCTGGGTGGGGCGAGTTGGGGGGGGCGGGGTAGGGGAGGGGGGTGGGGTTGACAGAATAAAGGATTGGAGTGCTGAAATTTGCAGTGGTACATTTCTTGGCAGCTATCTCCTGATTGTGGGGAACTGCAATGTGTTTGCAACCAGTCAAAAAAATTTGTTTTGAAAAAAAAAATAATGAAGCAATGCTATCCCAAAATATGCAGAATAACATATTATTTACGTTTTCTTCCCACCCAATTTAGTCAAACCTGTCGCGTAATTTGGTCCTCACCTGCCTAATAATTCCGGTAGCCCGGCCTACAGGTTTAGACATTTTTGTCAGGAGGGGGTCCTCACACCTGAAAATGTTGAAAGGGGGGTCTCGGCATCCAAAAGTTTGAAGACCTCTGTCCTAGGGGTTAACCAGGCAGAGGTGGTAAGACTGCAACGAGTGCAAAACGCGGCAGCTAGACCCTTGATAGGGCTCCCCCGCTTTCACTCGGTCGCTGACACTCTGACTAAACTTCATTGGCTACCTGTGGACAAGAGGATTCAATTTAAGGCTCTCTGCCTGTCATTTAAAATCCTGAAATCTGCATCTCCACCAATGCTCTGTCCCCTCCTGACCCCGTATACCCCTCGGCGAACCCTGCGATCAGAAGGCCAGCCCCTGGCAGTAGTTCCTCGAATAAAGCGCTCCTGGATGGGAGGACGCTCCTTCCACTATCTCGCTGCAAGACTATGGAATGCCCTACCGCTCCAGATACGCCGCCTAAACGATCTTCTGATGTTCAGAAAGGCCATTAAGACCCATCTTTTCAGCTAGACTGCCTGTTATGTTAATGGCGCTATTCCATTCCTGTGGCGGCCGTTTTCCTGCTTCTCATTAAGCGCCGGGACGCCCCTTAGCTGGGGCAGCCGTGCGCTATATAAGAATATATAACATAACATAACATATTTTGACTGTTAAAAAGTTATATATACATTTATGCTGTTTCTACCTCAGTAATCTATCTGCTATTGATCCGAATGCAACTGGGATTTTGCTAACATCCTGCCTCCATCTGTTTATGCCTACCCAAGTATGTGCAATACTATGCACTGCTAAAAGAAGACCTTTTTATAGCTGTTTCAACTTCAGAAGTTCCTTAGATATTTTGCCTACTTATTGCCTTGGGTCATTTTGCCTTCATGCCTACAACATTTGTACTACTATTATGTGATGCTAAAACATTTTTATATAGTTATAAGCTGTGTCTTAAAAAATTTATAAGTTACTGATCCCAACACCGTCATTTGGTTTGCCTGTGTACTGCCTTTCCGCCTGCTTTGGCTACCCCAATATGTATTATGTGTAAACCTCACATTTACTACCAAGCAAACATTGTGCAGAGCTTTGATGCCTTCGGGTCAAGTTTGCGCTATATAAAACTCTACAAATAAAGAATGTGGCTCACAGTTTGCCCCCTAATTTATTGCCAAGGGGAACTTCCTCAGGAAAGGGCATCTAGTTTGCAGAGAAGCCACCTTAAAGGTCTTATGGGGGTGGATGAGTTTAGGAGGGGTGCGCTCGGTTTTGGGGGTAGGATGGTTTTGGGAGGGGTAGGTCGGGAAGTGGAAGAGGTGGGTTAGGATGTGGAAGGGGTAGATTTGCATTTAGTAGAGGTGGGGTGGGGTGTTGAAGAGTAGATTTGCATTTGCTAGCGGTTGGTTGGGGTTCAGAAGGTGTTAGGGCAGGGGTAAAAAGGGCATCTTGAATGGGAAAATGGGTAGAGTGTTCAGCAGGGAGTTGGGATTGAGAGGTAGAGGGCGTGGCAGTGTTTGATGTGCATGTGTCAGTTGAGGGTGCAGGTGCCTGTGGGCCTGGTGTATGTTGTGTACATTTGGGTGTGTCTTGGTTCATAGTTGTCTGCTTTTTGGATGAGTGTGCGTGTTTGAATTTAGTGGGTGTGAATTCTAGTGTGTGTGTGTGTGTGGATAGGTATGCTGTGGAGGTGCTGGGTGTGGTGCATGCACTGTGTCTGTGAAAGTACTGGTGATAGGAGTGGTGCATGTGGTGATGGCTGCGGTGTCTGTATGTTTGGTTGTGCACATGTGTTTTTGTGGCTGTTTATGTGGGTTCATGCTGCCTATGTGTGTTGAAGTGGATGTGTGCAAAGATGTGCATGTGCTTGGGACAGGGCTGTAAATAGGGAATTGGAATGAGGAAGGGACGGGAGGTGGGGTACATGGTTGGGAAGGTTGAAAGGCTGAGGTCAGTGAGGAGGTCAGACATTGAAAAGACCGCTCTAGGCCAGACATACCACCGTGAATGCCTTCCAAGTAAGCAACTATTTGTTGCATATAGCAGCTAAGCCCCTTTTATGGAAGCTGGGTTGGCCAACAGGGGGGCACAAGAGGGAAGGTGGAGACGGTACTTTGTGTGATACAAGGATGCAGGTGTAACAAGAGTAGTAGGGTCTGCTATCACTAGGGACTGGTCAATTGGGGAGGTCTCCCAAGATGTTTAGCTGGAGCCCTCCATGCCAGTCCCCTCCACTTATGTGGCCCTGTGTCCCCTGGTGTCTTAGTTTCAATATTGACCTGCTACAAGGCTCACAAACTTTGGTTCGTTACATCATCACATGTATGTAGGGTTCATCTTGAGGCACTCTTTGCCCACAGTTCTGTAATTCCCCATGAAAGCTCATGCATCAAATATAATATTGTCTCTTAACCATAATCACTTTTCTAAAGGAACTGTTGAACACCTCTGAAAGTTTGGCCTTTGTACTCCAAAATAGTGAACTTATGTCACCAATTAGGATATACACCAAATATACTTTTATACACTCTGTATACAAGGTGCAAAAAGCTGCATTAAAGACACATACTAAAAGTAAAATATGAATAAATGCGTGTCAACAAATACTTCAATGTTGTAACAATATTTGTAGAAAACTGAAAGGTTGTCTCCTTTCTTTGGCATTTTACAATTGGAACACTTACCTCAAGTAACTCAAGTATTGAAGAAATGTACAATATATCATATGATTTCAGTACTAAAGTACCTTATGAATGTAACACACAATATGTATTTACCTATGCCGTTGAAGACATGTAGATACATTGTCATTGTGGATTGACAAAGGATTCCATTGGCATAATTAAATACACAGGGTTTGCTTTATTTCTAATCCACTTTAGTATAGAGCAACTACTTATTCACATTTGACTCCACAATATCTCAAGTTAGTACAATGTGATGTTGAGATCATCCACTGTATCATAACTGCATATTATGCAATGTCACAATTAATTGGTCTACCATTAAATCATCCACAATAGTGAAGGAGCATCACACCTGATGCAACAAAGACTATTGGCCTGTTTGGTACAACTGCCCCTCGTGACATCAAACAACCTGATGTATATGTGGAGTTTAGGCAGTCATGTGTCTGCTCAGAACAGTACTTTTGTTGTGAACAGGAATCAGTTGGGATCCATTACAACTAATTACTAGACAAAGCACATCATCATGCACATTGTGCAAAACTTGGTAGGACTGCCAAAAATGGACTTCGGCTGACATTCTGGTCCAGCATCCTATGTCTTACCACCTCTTGCGACAATGGACGCTTTACCACTTGTAGACCCCCAGGGCCCACACCTTCCTGGCAATGGCCTTCCAAATGTCCTGCTTCTGATGGGAGTTCACCTGTATGAATCAAAGAAATGAAAGAAAAAACAATGGTTTTGTGACTTTTTATTTGTCTGTTTTGATGTTTCTACTACAAGCATGACTCATAAGTTGCCATACAACATGTGTATTTGCACAAGCAGACTAAAACAAATATCTTAATATACATTTTTGTAGTGACCTGTTGACTACACTCATCCCTAAACTCACTAATCCAAACCTGTGACATCAACTTGTCCAGGGGGCTCCTACATAATCTGTGAGGTGACCTACTTCTGATCAGTGCAAGACATTGTGAACTACACGAAGGCTAAACATAAATACTTATAGCAAATTGAATACTAGCCACTGGGAGTAAGGGGCTTGCAGTTTGGACATGACACACTTTGAAATGGGAGTAAAATGAAATTAAGTGTTAGCTCAAGAAGTTAGGTAACACTCCCTTTCAATTGTCATCCATTTAAAGATTTCAGGGGCATATTTTTTAGCACACCTCAAATTTTGATCTTGCGAGGATATCTTTATGACAGATATACTTCAGTTGTTAGTCCCTGTGACTCAGCCCCAGCCTGGCCCATGATTTTGACCGAGCACTTCTCATTATCAGGACCTGCTATCTGCAGCCCGATGATCATGATGTCACATGAACATAGCCTTCCCTTAACTTTTACATTTAAAAATGACCTTGTCCCCATCATATAAGTGTTCTCAAGGCTGTGTGCTACTCTGAAGGAGTCTGGGACCTACTGGTTGCTCCCAAACAACTGTTTGGAGAGCCTTGATCTAGGCTAAGGGATTTGTGGGACGACATACATAGCTAATATCATTTGCATTTGGTTTGTACAGAATACATATTTATGTACAGTTATAAAGAGCATATAATGTGTTTTCTAATTTCCATGATGTGAGTTTTCAACATATCACAAGTTAATAAAACATATACATGCAAATATCTCTACATATACACCAAATAGAATCTAGGGCTATAAATACACAACACATGTTGATGTTGTTGTTTTTTTAATATTGTAAGGTGCTTAGAAATCCCAAACATCATTGTCCTTTGCAAGGACCAAAATATATGACACTTAACATCAATCACTTCACTTCACTCAGGAACTCAAAAGGAAATTCTAGCCTGTGGTAATGGGAAAAAACAGTTAGACAAATTCACATATGCATTTTAAATATGTACCTGTTCCTCTGGTGATCCATAGACGTGGCCATACAGGGAAAAGACCTCCTTTGCTAACAACTCCAGCTCCTCTGGCATGAAGGCGGGGTTCTCTCACCTGCTCTACCTGCCATGTACCACCATCACTCAAACTGGGGGCTAGTTTGTATTTTTTGAGAAATTAATGTAAAAAAATAATGTGTAAATAATACATTTGAAATGTATTATTTACACATTTTGGTTTATTGTACATGTATTTTTGGTTATAAATGTCATTTGTGAAGAATAAAGGACAAAAAGCAAATGTTTCATTAAAAGATGTATTAAAACTATATATATTTTGTAGAACTACGTGACTTTAGTGTTAATTATCAAATATGTTACTGTGGAAAATGTGAAAAATATTCAAATGATTTTCCAATGCAGACATAGGAACCGTGGGAGAGTGAGGAGATGACAGCCTTAAATTGTGCCACCCATTTCCAGACTTCCACCATGGAAGAGAGTATATAATCAAGAAGTGTAGGTTAAATAGGCAAACTGCACTAGATTTATGCCATTAGCTGGAGTTAGATCTTCAGCATCACAACAGAAATCCCACATATATTATACCAATTGTCAAACTCATGGCAGTACTTCATTTTCTAATGTGACAGAATCCTTCCAATACGCTGTAGCAGTATCTGGTGGAATATCAAAACCGACTTTCAGTGGTGTTTCACAAGACGTTCCATACACCTGCGAATGTCACAACGTGGACCTGAGATGGCTTGGTTTGTTGGTCATTACAATCTTTCATAATATTGTGGGTGGGCAATTTCTAGTTGAATAACCTGAAATTGTGTTTCAATTTTTGGTACTTTTTTGTCTTCCATCAAGAAGTCTCCCAACCTACTATGGTTATTGGCACCACTGAGGAATCCAACACCACCAGGGACAGTCCACTTCAATGAGGCCCATGTAAGAACACAGTGGCCAGTGGAGCGGGCTTCCCGGCTCCTAAAGGCAAGATTTTGTTATCTAGACAAAACTGGTGGAGCCCTCCTCTACTCACCTGATCATTCTGCACAACATCACCCTGCAAAGGAACATCCCTTACATCGCAGGGGATGGAGACCAAGAAGAGCCACCGGGTAAGGATCCTGAAAGGCCAAATGAAGATGATAGTGGTGAAGAGGAAAGAGTTGACTTACGTCAAAATGTCATTGACATCTTCTCATGAGTGTAAGTATGTCTTTACATGTTATCACTTTCACTGTTACACCAACTCGTGATGTTATGATGAGAGAAGTATGTAGTGGTAATTTGTTAGAAAGGGCAAGTTCAGGAAAATTCAGGCCAAAGGTGTCTGTTGATCAAAGTTTTGACACATTGACTACGGTGTGCAGTTATATTGTTTGGGAATATTTTGTGAAACTGTGCCCTGCAAAAGGTGACTTGGTGATGTGTCTAGCATCTTATGTTTGATTGGTAATTCTTTTGGCTTTATCTGTTTTAGGTTCCTTCTTGATATCATCTTCATTTGGACATTTCAGAGTTGTGACATTTGCAGGTATATGGTGCTGTTTCTAAGTACAAAGGGAGCGTGGGTTGATCCAGGGAAAGGCATACACAGACTTTGGGTGTACAAATCTTGTACACGGCAATTTGTATTGTGATTGAATGGAAGATTTGAAGATTACATTGGAGGTTTTCTCTATCATGTGTTGTCACTCAATCAATCAATAAATCATGGCATTTGTATAGCGCACTACTCACCCGGAAGGGTCTCAAGGCGCTGGGGGAGGGGGGGCCGTCAATGCTCAAAGAGCCAGGTCTTGAGTTGCTTCCTGAAAGAGAGATGGTCCTGGGTTAGCCGGAGGTGGATGGGGAGGGAGTTCCATGTCTTGGCTGCCAGGTAGGAGAAGGATCTTCCACCGGCGGTGGCTCGGCGGATGCGTGGATGGCGGCGAGGGCGTGGTTGGTCGACCGTAGCTGGTGGGTGGGCGTGTAGAAGGTCAGGCAGTCGTTGAGGTACTTGGGACCCAGGTCGTGGAGGGCCTTGTGTGCGTGGGTGAGGAGTCTGAACGTGATCCTCTTGCTGACGGAGAGCCAGTGCAGGTCTCTCAGGTGGCCGGAGATGTGGCTGTGTCGGGGGATGTCCAGGATGAGTCGGGCGGAGGCATTCTGGATGCGTTGGAGTCTTTTTTGCAGTTTGGCTGGAGTGCCGGTGTAGAGGGTGTTCCCGTAGTCCAGCCGGCTGGTGACGAGTGCCTGGGTGACCGTCTTCCTGGTTTCAGTGGGGATCCAACGGAAGATCTTTCGGAGCATGCGCAGGGTGCTGAAGCATGATGACGATACGGTGTTAACTTGTCTGGTCATCGAGAGGGAGGAGTCCAGGATGAAGCCCAGGTTACGTGCGTGGTCCGTTGGCTTGGGAGTGGAGCCCAGTGCAGGGGGCCACCAGGAGTCGTCCCAGGCGGAGGGAGATGGTCCCAGGATGAGGACTTCCGTCTTATCTGAGTTCAGTTTCAGGCGGCTGTTCTTCATCCACTCGGCGACGTCTTTCATCCCTTCGTGTAGGCTGGTTCTGGCGGAGGCTGGGTCGTTGGTGAGGGAGAGGATGAGCTGGGTGTCGTCGGCGTAGGAGATGATGTTGAGGTTGTGTTGGCGTGTGATGGCTGCGAGGGGGCTCATGTATACGTTGAAGAGGGTGGGGCTGAGGGAGGATCCTTGTGGTACGCCGCAGATGACTTCGGTGGCCTCGGATCTGAACGGGGGGAGGCGGACTCTCTGGGTTCTTCCGGCGAGGAACGAGATGATCCACTCCAGAGCTTTCTCTTGGATACCGGTGTTGCTGAGGCGCTGCACTAGGGTGCGGTGGCAGACGGTGTCGAATGCCGCGGAGAGGTCCAGGAGGATGAGGGCCACTGTTTCTCCGCTGTCGAGCAGGGATCTGATGTCGTCAGTGGCTGCGATGAGGGCAGTCTCGGTGCTGTGGTTGGCTCGGAAGCCGGACTGCGAGTGGTCGAGGGATCCGTTCATCTCGAGGAAGGCGGCAAGCTGTCTGTTGACGGTCTTCTCAATGACTTTGGCAGGAAAGGGGAGGAGCGAGATGGGGCGGAAGTTCTTGAGGTCAGTGGGGTCCGCTGTCGGTTTCTTCAGGAGGGCGCTGAGCTCGGCGTGCCTCCAGCTTTCCGGGAAGGTTGCGGTTTTGAAGGAGGCGTTGATGATGTCTCTGAGTTGGGGTGCGATGATGGAGTCGGCCTTGTTGAAGACGTGGTGGGGGCGGGGGTCGGTTGGCGATCCGGAGTGGATGCTGTTCATCGTGCGGGTGGTGTCTTCGGTGCTGACCGGGGTCCAGGTGCTGAGGGTGGTCGTGGGGGGGCGATGGTATGGTGGTGGGGTACGTGGTTGGAGGCCATATGGCAATATATGTGCCTTCGTTAGCTCAAACCACATGTGGTAGTGGAGCCAAATCATGCTAATCTCTCTTCATGTTGGCAAAATTGTCATTGTGTGTAAAGCGTATGTAGCTGTTGATGGTTCTCATCATTATGAGATATACGTCTTGTGGCACACCACTGAAACATGGTTGTGACATTCCACCAGATATTGGAACAGTTAATGGGAATTATCCTGTGTCTACAAAATATACTACTGCCATGCTTTTGTCTATTGGTGTTATTAATGTGGGACTCCTTATGTGAGCCAGAAGATCTGGTCCACCTGTCCACCTAACAACATGAATCAATGATAATTTGCCTATTCAATCTGAATGTTTTGGATATATCCTCTACTTTTATGTTGGAAAGGTCTGCAACTGGAAATGTGAAAACTGGCACTGGGTATTAGTGTCTTGTATGGAACGTTATGTTAGTGAAGATGTTGACAGGCAATTATTGGTCAAATGAAACAAAATTAGTGTCGGGATTTTTTGCTGATGTGGTAGAGGTCTTGCCATCCTCAACTCCTTATAATCTATGACCCCCCTACCTGCAGGGTAGGGGGGATCCACAGTTGTAGTGCCTGGGATGGCTAGAGGTAGTTCTTCCTATGGCTGGGCCTCCCTTTCTGTGGCTGTGACAGATGCAAATTAGTCATATGTTGTACGACCACGGGAAGGGGTAGATGGTGCTGGGAAAGCCTTGCATATTTGGGTGTTAATGTCCTGCAGCACCCTTGTCAGGGAGCCCATATTGGAGTTGTGAGCCTCCATCTGATAATTGAGCTTCCTCTGCAATTACTTCATCCACGGAGCTTGGTGAGTACCTGGCCCATCATGTCTTGGGACTGATGAAAGGTTCTCGAGACTTGGTCGAGGGTGGTCTGGGTGAGAGTGACCCCAGTGGCCTTACTATGCTAGTCCACAGAATCCCTCCCACGATCCCTACTCCCACAACCCTGTGCCCTTGGCCCAGTGTGCCCCATCCCATTGGTTCCGGGCTGAACATGAGCTTGTAGTGCTGTGGTCTCAGCATTAGCCAGAGCTAGGGAAAACATGATTGGTGTGACAGTGGTAGGGACACCGGAAGTAGAGGCTTGGTTAGCAGAGGTGTTATAGGTAGGGTGATAGGTGTTGTGTGGGCCTTGTGAGACTCACTGGAGCCATCTGCCCAGGCTGACCAGATCCTCATCCAGATTACCAAGAGTATTGCCACCAGTGAAGGCTTTATCCTGGGCAAGAGTGAAGTTATCTTCAGTGGCAGATTCCTGGCCACATGGTCCAATAGTTGGACTTAATGTGAACACTTTTATTAGTAAAAGTGTGGATTACGCATCCAAATCTTTTGAGACAAACAATGTAGATACCTAGAAAAAAAAGTAGAGATTATTATGATTATAGCTTTCAGTTGTATTGGACATATAATGCTAAATGTTTGCAATTTCAAACAGTACAACTTCGAATAAGCAAGCAATAAGATGTCCAGAAATGTTTATGAAGTGATTAGGAAGTATATCTAATATCTCCCAACCATTCAACCCACTGCAATGGAGAGGTGAAATGTGTAATTGACAATTCCAAGGCCTAGCTGACTTCAAAACAGACATTTACATAACTTGGATGGATGTTTGGCATTATTCATCATGTGAACACTGCAGAGTCAATTATAGAAATTACAACTTATATTCAGCATAGCAATTTTCATACCATATAATTTTTGGGCTAACATAATTTGATTTGTGAAACTCATGACATTAATTCAATTGGTTGAGAAGAACAGAACAACATTCAGAAAACAACACAAACCATTTTCAGGATAGAGAATTGAATAGGGAGTGATCACTACATGACACTTTCCCATATGTGGAAATTTATTAGACAAGAGAGAATGAGCAATATGACATAGCAATATTCTTGTGACAAAGCAGAAATTGAGCATCATAGTAGTTGTAGTCATTTCAAAGACAACTTTCCAATACTTGCATAATGGTTAGTGGAGCATACCTTTGGAAAATATGCAGTTGAAATGGGACAGACACTTACAATATGACACACATATGGGTAATGGGTTATTTAGTGTTCTAAAACTTACAGGCACCACATTAACATGTGCCATGTAATAGAGAATGACACCTGTAATCTTAGATGCAACACAACAGATTCACACAAACAATCGAAATGATCTGATCGTGATACTTTAAGGTTTCTATGTTAGGAAAATATGTGCAGAACACATTGGCAACAGCTCAGCTGAGGACAAACAGGACATTGCTTACCAGACACCACTCGACCAGGTATTCCTTTCAAGCCTACAGATGTAGGATTTTCAAGACATACTCTTCCTAGGGCATGAGTTGTAAGGGGGCCTGGGAGAACCACCACCAGTCCTCTGGGCCTCCAGGTGACTCTTGGAAGCCAGGTAATTCCACTTCATCCTAATTTTCTCCTGTGTTTGCAGGCTGTTAGCTACAACATTCACCCTGTCGACTATTCAGGCCCACATTTGCCTTTTCTGAGGTTGGGGTGTATTTTGGACTTGGGCTCCAAACAACTGTGGCTCTACTCTTCTGATCTCATTCACCAAGGCTGACAATTCTCCCTCAGTAAAACGGGGATGTGTGGGGCATGGCATTGTGCAAAGAAATATGATGAAATCAAATTATTGAACCACAAGGAAATAAATTAAAGAAGATAAAGGGACAACAAACAGGGACAAGTAACAAAATAACCTCACTTAACTGACAAAAGTTCTGCTTGAAAATGTGGTGGGGCAGTGGAATAGCAAAGCATCATGGTCTGAAATGGAGTGTGTTTTTTGTGTGGTATGCAGGTGTGTTATACTAGCAGGTGTGTTATACTAGCATCCATCCAAGGGCCACAGTGATGGTGCATTGTTGAGTGCTTACCACTACAGGCTCCCTCCATCGAGGAACTGTCGCTAGGAGACCGCCAGCAAACTGTGAAATCTATATCTGCTTGGCGGCGGCAGAGTATTATTCACCAGCATTGGATCTGGCAGTGGTAAGCAGTTACCGCAGCAGGAAACACTCTGCCTATGCAGACGGCGATTCACATCTTAATACAGAGACCTAAATCAGGCCCTTTGTCTTAATCCTACATAAGTCTCTAAGTTCATGTATGATTGCCCATCTCAAACACAATACCCATTCCTATGTTTCTCAGGTAAGTAACGGATGAAAGTTGGCTGGGGCTCTAAGGTTAGGGTTATTGATTTCCAGAGTCTTGGTCTCTGCGCACCTAGAGATCTGCTGCTGTATTTCACCCTCTTGAAGGATTAATGGTTGATATCCTCATAAGCAGACATTGAGCATTGATTTATGGCAGGGATGTATTCAGCTGTCAATTTTCTACATATATGTAGCTTTGTGTACGGTGCACAAGATATTGAATTTGATCGTGGCATGTGCTTGGGAGCCAGTGGAGAGGTTTCAGACTGTGTTTGATGTAGGTCCATTCACAGAGGTTAAGACACATTCTGTTTCTCAAGTCTTTTGAGTCTCGCATTGAGTTTTTGGGAAAGACCAGAATAGATAATGTTGTAGTAGTTGAGGCATGTGAGGCATGCAGGAAGGAGTGGAATTTTTTCAGAGAGTAGAGACCGGCATTTTCACACCCTTTGCTACAAAATTGTCTTCGAGAGCAAAGGTTAGATTAGTTTCTGAAGGATTTCCAAATTCCCTATTTGCTTACTGTGTAAAAATATGGGATGAGTAGCCCATTAAAACTTTCTAGCATGGCTTTTTCATCCAACCTGGCAAACACATAAGAATTCCTGCCCAACATCAGCTTAATTATAGGTGCATTCAAAACAGCCCAAAACATCATCGACAATCACACCACATTGGAGCTTTGATCTTAAAACAAATAGATTCTCAGAAGGCTGGTGAAGTCAATACACTAAAACAGTGATTCACAAACACAAAATATATGCCACAAATCTCTACTCCCCAGTGGCTTAACATTGTTCAAAGATTTACAGTTACACAGCAAGCTAATCTGCAAAGCCAAAGTCATAAATAGCACCACAATCACCATGGGGGCCTACAACAAAGTAAAAATATTTATTTGTATGAAAATTATTTTTGTATTTTATTTATAATAATTTTGTAGGTATATGTGATATGTATTAAAGGTTGAAATATGTTTTTATTTTTTCCTTTTTTTAATATTAAATATATTTAAATTTTATTTTTCAACATATTTATATTTGTTTATTAACTTTGTTTATTTGAAATAATTTTATTTTGTTGAAGATATTTTGTTTGTTTTTAATGTTGAACAGACTGGAGTGGGAATAGTACATTTTACCCCTCTGCAATCCAACACTTTCCCTACTGTTGTACTGACTGGAGTGGGAATAGTAAATTGTATCTCTCCGCTATCTAACACTTTCCCTACTGTTGTAGTGATTGGAGAGGGATTAGAAAATGTATCCCTTAGCACTCCAACAGTTTTGCAACTGTTGTACCTGACTGGAATGGGTAAAGTAAATATTACTTATGCGCAATCCAAAGCTTGTACAACTGTTGTATTTATTGGAGGGATAATTGTACTTTTTAACCAGTTATATTATTTTTGCGTTGTGTGACAAGGGAGTAGTAATTATTTTATATATTAGTTTTAATAGTTTGGGTGGTTTGGTATAAATTGTAGTGGGAACAGTATATGTATTATTTTATGCTGTTATAATTTATATTATTATGTTTTTGTTTATTTAAAATTATAATATTTTTAATTATTAGGATTTTTAATGTGTTTAATTTTCTATTTAGTTATAACGGTTTGTTTTTTAAAGATTTTATGTTAATGGTATATGTATATACATATATTTATTTGTTTTTAACTATTTTTAAATTATAATATAAATTAAAATGATTAGTTTAATAACTTTTTTGTAAGTAGATTTATGTAAATATATTTTAATTATTATATATGTTGGTTTAACTTTTTTTAAATAACTTTATTTATTATATTTGTTAAGATATATCTTACATATTTTTTCAATTGTTTGTTATTAATTTTACTATTTAATATATTCAATATTTATCATTTTATTTTATATATATAGTATAATAATGACATCAATATTTGCCCCCGATATTTTTGTACTTACCATTATAAGTATAGGACGTTGATATTTTTGAAATCGATATTTTGTTCCCGATATTTTTGTATGGATATTTTGAGGGCTGATATTTTGTCAGTGTATCCTCCAAACACACATCGAGTGTATCTGTACCTTTGCCCTGTACTACACTTTACTGCCTTTGACTATGTTCACACTAATCAAATACCACTTACGTCTGTACATACATATATTTCCGACCAACACCAATTCACACAGCTAGCACCCTTAAATCTAAGAAACTGTCAGCGGCTTGTTGTGCATCCAAGAGAATGATCTTGACCCCCGCAGTATTCAGCCTCTGCATCGAGCCCTTCAGAAATCTCTGCACCAACCACGTAGCCAAAGTGTGTACCCAAATTAACTGTAGCTGCACCTGGAAATCTAATATGTCAGCTGCATCCAACCCCTTAGCCCAATGTCTATCACCGACTCAAAGTTTTAGTTCTACAAAACCTGAGTTCATATTCATTGACAAAAGCTATTATAAATGCTACATTTAGGACTGACTCAAAACATGAACCTAGATGTATTTCCACTTCATTTTCCTGGTTGTGGCAAATCCCTTAGCTTGGTCATGCAAAGTAACCTCTATTTGAAGTCTTGTGTGGCTCAGAGAACTCAGAGAGCATGGGTAGCACCATAACTCGTACAGGGGATGCAATCGTACCTTTTGGTAATAGATTGTAGAACTTCAGTGTGAATCTTTCTCATCTGCCTTATGAATTTTGCCAACACGTATTTCGCTAGCATTCCTTGCTTAATGCTTCCCCCACTAAAGGGCAAATTTTCAGTACAATGTTAAACAACTACAAGAAATGCCACTACCACTCACGACCTAATCTACTCTTTCACAGGTTTCATCAGCAGAGGTAACCCAGTACACAACCTAAAGTGGCAGAAACATGTACTTTCTCTTGTCATCTCAACATTAAAAGAGCATAAGATATTGCCACTCCCAACAACAATTAGTACAAAAATGAACAAAGTAAAAACAAGCCTTTTGTAGCCCGCCCCCCACCCCCATGATCAGGAAGGCCTTAACCCCAGACACTGGACTTACCCATCGGTTCTGCACTTCAGAAAATAATTTACAACTCATTTGCTTACGGAGCCCCTTATCCGACATTGTTAGAAGATGTAACTCGTTCTGTCCTGCATCAATCCCATAGCTCTGTCCCTCATTCCTCCTAACTTTACAAGCAACACTCCTTTGCTGCCCAGTCAGATATGTTTATCGTATACTTATGCTAGGAAATCTACCCGCCCAGCTGGAAGTCTCTATTATTTAATTCTATGCACTACAAGCTCTTGAGCTTTGCCTTGTCCTGCGGCCTGCTACCAGGCTTCAGACACGGCATTGACAGGGCTAATATTATGTATTCACTGCAGCCTTCCTAGTGTGGAACTCGGCTTGCTTCAATAAAGGCACCACGCACCATACTGTAACTGGGAAGTGTGTTAACATCAATAGACAGCGGATTGTAAATCGTCGCCTGCTAAGTTCAAATATGATCTATGAAGTAAAATGGATTTATTCTTATATTTCGAACATTTATCTGCGGGGCTTACTCCACCACATTGGGCTGGCAGGCTTAATATACAGCTCTATTTCTCGTAGAAATACTTCAGTTTTAGGCCACCTCTTAAAGTGTCGGCCATTTTGAAGGTGGCTGGCTGCACAGCGAGTGTATCGATATTATGTTCTGTCATAATGGTTCTCTCGACATCTGTCATTTGTTGACCCCTTCTCTTGGGATCATCTGGTGTTATACCAATCCAGGGCACAAGTCCTAAAAAAAGAAGTGGGGGGACTCTCCAAGGTAGGCGTGGTCACAGGAAGTGACATCACGGCAGGAAGTGACATCACGACAGGAAGTGACATCACAACAGGAAGTGGCATCACAGCAGGAAGTGACATCACATGTAAGGCAGATCTATCATTTGCATATAATGCAAGATTTAACAATTGAAGCTGCTTGGTACTTAAGCCTGTGACTTAAGGTCCCTGCATGGAGGAATTAGCAGCCCAAATGTGGATGAAGTTTGGCGAAGGTGACATGAACACATTTTCAAAACGCTACAGGAAAGTTTGACTGCAAGATTTAGTATACATTACAGGTTCCCAGAGAGGCTGCTTCCCACACTCGACAATGACTATTACACACAGTAGGGCTCCATATTCACGTTATTCTATTGATGAGTGTTATATGTTATCTCCCCACCTATTGTAAACTAGCGACTCTGTATTAAATAGTTTTGTCCCAGCTGCCTCTCTCTAGCTGTGGCTAGATTTATTTATTTTATTTATAAAGTTTTATATAGCGCGAACTTGATCCCGAAGGATATCAGAACGCTTTACAATTTGCAGCAAAGGTAACAAATCAGAACATTAGTCTAACATTGGGAATCTTGGCTGAAGACAATGGAGCTGCCGGGGCATTAGCTTGGGTCAATGCCTAAATTTTAGATATATTAACTGGCCATTGTATTTATTTTAGCAGATTTATTTATTTCTATTTATTTTAGGAAATGTATTTAGTTTTGGTATATTTTAGTTTGACTTATTTGCCTTAATTTACTTCAGTGCAACAAAATATAAACATTGCTTTACTTTGTATTAATACTGTTTATTTTTGTGATAGTTCCTAAAAAAAGGGCCGATTATGACTCATGCATTGTAATGGTTGTTTCCCCCTTTACAGAGACTACTTACTATAAAATCGGGGTGGGCCTAGCTCATAATGTCATTTTGTGGGGACCCCTTGAAGAAAGCGGGCAGAACCTTTGCAAAACTTTGTGCCCCCCTATCCAGTAGTGCAATTATCCAAACACTGACAGGATTGAGCCTAAATTAAAAATATACTGACATACGTAATGCCAAGTCAGACGTCATCATGGAGTCATGTTTAAATGAACAATCCAGCACCATCCTACACCTCCCCATTCCACAAAATTATACAATTCAGACCAACAACACAAACTAGAAGGGGGCGTTGCTGTCATCATTAAACATTCCATGTGGAAACAGCGACACACGGAAGAACACACAAGGGTACACCATCATACTACTTACATTTTGTAGCCTGGTGTCAATTGTTCAATGCAGGGCGTAATTTGTGCCAGTGCTTAGCGCCGGCACTTAATTGGCAGGGCCGGGTCTAGTGGGACTCTGATTCTACACGCACGAGGCGCACAGTGCATGTAAAATGTTTTCATTTAACTTACAGCACACTTGCTAGTACTAATACTTAATTAACTCCTCAAGTCTTGTGCAGCCGCATCGCATTGTGTTTAGTTTTTCACATCTCAGTTTACCCTTAATTGTTCACGATCACTTGAATAATGAAATATTCTGAGTGGGAGAGCTCTTTGGCAGCACTCTGCCAGGTTTCTCTCTCGTCACTCTCATGCTGCTGTGTTAAAGAGCCTTGGTTCTACCGCACAAAGAATTAGGGTGACCAACTGGCATTGGTGCAAATTCAGGACGGTGAGTGTAAAAATTCAGGACAAAGGGTCAAAATTCAGGACACAAATTCAGGACAGGAGGTCAAAATTCAGGACAAAACTTTAGGACAATAGGTACGTTTTACAGACACATCAGAGGTTGTGCAATAGTATATAAGTAAGCCCAGCCATTTCCAAAAGTATTCAACCATTTGCAAACCTATCCATCATGTATCCTTCCATCTATCATTTCACTCATCCATCCCTTCATCCATCCCCTCATCCATCCTTTCACTCATCCTCCATTATCCATCCACCCTTTCACCCTATCCATCTGTACACTTATCCATCCACTCTTCATCCCATCCATCCATTCACTCATCCATTCAGCCATTTACCCTTTCACCAATCCAGCCATCCTTTCACTTACTAATCCTTCCACCCATCCACTCTTTTAGTCATCCATCCATCCTCCCTTTCTCTCTCCATCGACCCTTTCACTTAGCCTTCCTTCCTTCCATCCATCCATCCACCCACCCATCCATCCATCTACTCATCCACTCATGAATCCATCCATTGCCCCTATCACTCATCCATCTATCATTTCACTCCTTCACACATCTATTCATCCTTTTGTCCATCTACTCTCCCTTTCACTCACTCATCCATACTTACACCCACCCTTTCACTCATATGTCCATTCATTCACCCTTGCACTTATCAATCCATCCATCCATCATTTCACACATCCACCTACCCCCCATCATCCACCCACCATCCACACACCCACTCATCCATCCTTTCACCCACCCACCATCCAATCCACTGATCCATCCTTTCACCCATCCACCATCCACCCACCCACTCATCCATCCATCCTTTCACCCACCCACTCATCATCCATCCATCCATCCTTTCACCCACCCACTCATCATCCATCCATCCATCCTTTCACCCACCCACGTATCCATCCATCCATCCCTTCACCCACTCTCCATCCATCCATCCTTTCACCCACCCATCCATCCATCCCTTCACCCACTCTCCATCCATCCATCCTTTCACACACCCATCATCCATCCATCCATCCATCCGTCCTTCCCCTCATCATCCATCCATCCATCCCCTCATCATCCATCCATCCTTCCCCTCATCATCCGTCCATCCTTTTCCCTCATCATCCATCCATCCTTTTCCTTCATCATCCATCCATCCTTTTCCCTCATCATCTATCCATCCATCCATCTGTCCTTCCCCCTCATCATCCATCCATCCTTCCCCTCATCATCCATCCATCCTTTTCCCTCATCACCCATCCATCCTTTCCCCTCATCATCCATCCATCCATCCATCCTTCCCCTCATCATCCATCCATCCTTCCCCTCATCATCCATCCATCCTTCCCCTCATCATCCATCCATCCTTTCACCCACCCCCTCATCATCCATCCATTCCCTCATCATCAATCCATCCATCCCCTCATCATCCATCCATCCACCCTTCCCCTCATCATCCATCCTTCCACCCTTCCCCTCATCATCCATCCTTTCACCCACCCCATCATCCATCCATCCATCCTTCCCCTCATCATCCATCCATATATCCATCCTTCCCCTCATCATCCATCCATCCATCCATCCTTCCCCTCATCATCCATCCTTTCCCGTCATCCATCCATCCTTCCCCTCATCCATCCTTCCTTTCATCCATCCTTCCCCTCACCCATCCATCCATCCTTCCCCTCATCATCCATCCTTTCCCGTCATCCATCCATCCATCCCCTCATCCATCCTTCCTGTCATCCATCCATCCTTTCCCCTCACCCATCCTTCCATCCCATCCATTTATCCTGCCCTTCATCCATCCATCCTTCCCCTTACCCATCCATCCATCCCATCCATTTATCCTGCCCCTCATCCATCCATCCTTCCCCTCCATCCATCCATCCATCCATCTCCTCATCCATCATCCTTCCCCTCACCCATCCATCCATCCCATCCATTTATCCTGCCCCTCATCCATCCATCCTTCATCCTTCCCTTCATCCATCCTTCCTTTCATCCATCCTTCCCCTCACCCATCCACCCATCCCATCCATCTATCCTGCCCTTCATCCATCCATCCTTCCCCTCCATCCATCCATCCTTCCCCTCATCCATTTATCCTTCCCCTCATCCATTTATCCTTCCTCTCATCCATCCTTCCCCTCCATCCCTCATCCTTCCCCTCATCCATTTATCCTTCCTCTCATCCATCCTTCCCCTCCATCCCTCATCCTTCCCCTCATCCATCTTTCCCCTCATCAATCATCCAGCTACCCTTCCACCCATACATCCAGCTATTTACATTTTCTCTCCCTCCTTCCCCTCACTCATCAATCCATCAATCCTCGCTCATTATCCATTTATTCAATCTTTCATTCATCCATTCACCCTTTCACTAATTCACCCAGCTATTCACACATCCCTTCACTTACTCACTCGCCCACCTTTCCATATTAATTTTGAGCTGAGCCCTTTTGAGAAGAGGCCTATCAAGAACTTCACACTCCCTGCAGGAGCCACCCAGGGCGGAGACAGGATCCACCACAGGGGGGGACAAGAGCCATCACAGGCGGGGGTGGACTGGAGCCACAACATGCGGGACAGGAGCCATCACAGGCGGGGGTGGACTGGAGCCACCACATGGGGGACAGGAGCCATCACAGGCGGGGGTGGACTGGAGCCACCACATGGGGGACAGGAGCCATCACAGGCGGGGGTGGACTGGAGCCACCACATGGGGGACAGGAGCCATCACAGGCGGGGGTGGACTGGAGCCACAACATGGGGGGACAGGAGCAGGAGTCATCACAGGAGAGGGAAGGTGATCCACCAGGGTGGGCATGCAGTATTCTAGTATCATCTTGGGCTTCTCGCTCCCTCCTGCACAAGACAACGAGAAGACAGGCTCTATGTCCAAAATGCCACCCCCCACTGTGATATACAGTACTTACAGAAGATACTCTAAGAGAACTGATTGAACTGATTGTCCTCCATACTTTGTTCATCAGTGTGGGTGCGATTGTGCCATTTCTTTATTGTATTACATTATGCATGTTTGAAGAACCGAGGTTTGCTTACAAATTAGGGACAGTAATTAAGCTCGGTGAAGAGAAGCAGGTGCTGCCTCGGTGTAATCAGGGGTGTAATCTGGCCGAGTCTAGGATGTTTGGGGCCCTGGGTAGAAATGGAATGTGTGAGCCCCCCTCTAAATAGCAGATACAAGACGCATTCAGGGCTGTTTGCATGCGAATGGATGCCCTGCTCCTGAACCTGCAGCACCTCCCTCTGTCACCTTCACGCACCTCTTAACAGCTCATCAAGGGCTGGAGGTGTGAGGGCTGCCATCCCGCTGTGCCTCTACAGTGCTGCTGCTGCTGGGGGTCGGAGCTTTCATACAGCCTCGGAGTCAAGAAGGGAGGTGGGGGCAAGCTGTGCCCGGTTCAAATTACGGAAATGCTTTATTTACTTTGCCGCGCTCCCGTTTTTTTAATGGTGGACGCGGTTTTGATTTAGCAGGGTGGACGGCGTCCACCCTGAAAAACCCTCGGAAATAAGTGGGGGGATGCCGTCCACCCGCGTGGTACCCCGACTCGTGCCCTGTACCAATCTGCCTTTACTTCTATCTAAGTTTGTCCGAGTTACCCAGTCAAGCTGAAAGGATGCAGTGTCAGAAGAATGAAGAGGCTCCACTCCGGTAGGAATTAACTTTATTCCTTCAGCAGAGAAATACAACCAGCAGGGCAGCAGGGAAACCAGCAACTACCTGTCACTGCCCTCAAAAACACCATTCCACATTCCAACCCACGTTCCAGTTCTACCCCACACATGCATTCCAATATACATTCCAGTTCTACCCCACACTTAAGACCCAACACAAGCCTCACTGTTGATCGCGGCCACTTTGAGAGTGCACCAGTTCACTTATTTTTAGCAATATGTAGTTTAGCGTTGTGTTTAATATTGCCAGATTCTTGAGAAATGGTGCATATGTCAGTGAAGTGCATGCTCATAATATGCAAAGTAGAGACAAGATTTGCTACCCAAAAATGTGTTTCTAGATGTGAAGTGCACACCCCAAGTAACGTTTCAACTTTTTTCCACCAACAATTGAAGGCTTTAGGAGACATGGACATTAAGCTTACTACCATGTAGGAAGGATCACACGGTGGAAGTACTCTGTGGTGTGTACCTGGATGCAATGTAGCAATGCCAGCCACAAAATAAAGCACTTTTCAGAGAAGTACTCTCTTCCTGTGTAGAATTTGAATCAATTAAAAAACCTACATTTTGAGTTTTGCAACATGCAAAATTAGTGATACACATTTTCTGTAATTTTGCAAAGGATATATGTAAAGCTCTTGCACTGTTTGTATTAAACCAGTGTGGGAATTATCCATTGCTGCTACCACACACAGTTGATTGTGCCACATTGGCTTGTTTTTTGCAAACTCAGGTTAGCCAGTGATGAAATGGAGGGAAAGGTTCAAGGTAGGTAATATCATATGTTCCTGGTTTCCATTAATGATGACAAGGAAAGAAAGCACTTGTGATTAATTTTGAAGGCCAGAGTGTATTCGAATATTTACCGCCTCTCATGGATGGAGCAGGCAATGAGGCATTTGATGAATATGAAGAGACTCTTCATAGAGCATGCAAGAGGCACATAAATTAGTGGACATTTACATGACTGTTTTACGTGTGCTGGTCATGCATGAATTTAACAATTGTATATCACAGTTAATCAGGTACCAGCTTCTTGTAGAAGAAAGTTCAAGGGGGTTGCTGTCATTTAAAAATGTATTTCTCAGTGACGTAATTGTGAGACCAATGGAGGAATCAGCAAAGAAATAAAAAAAAGTGACTCTATAAGCCATTTGTGTAATAGAGAGAAATACTTCCAGAGAAAATTTGTTAGTGAAGACTTCATACATGTATAAATGTATATAATGATCACCAGCCGTTGAACCTCCACCTATTGATAAGTGGTAGGAAGTAGGTTCTTCGATCTGAGAACCTTGATGTATAAGGGTAAATACCTTTAGCACACCTTTAGCACACAGGCATTGCCTCACTCCTGTGTTCTGCAGTGCCAATATGCAGTGAAGGGTGGTAATAAACCAACAAGTCAACTTTTGTTTATTTTTATATATTTTGCCTAAAAAAACACAAAGAATAATAAAACACCGCATTCTATTCCAAAACATAATTTAATAAGAAATATCAAAATAGCTATTTGACAATGTCCTACACTTGTAAAACCAAATTGCATTGCTACCAGAATATATAAGTTCTTATTTTGCATCAAGCATGGATTTTCTAACCTTACAGGGGGCCTGAATTTGAATTTGGTGGACTGGGTACTCTGCTACAAATGAAGCAAAGTAGCCTGTCCTCCATACTGACAGTCCGCTCGTTCTATTTTGAGTCAGTAGACCTTCATGTTTCTGATGGCGCTACCCCTGCTGTCTCTGCCAGTGAAAACTCTAGCCCGTCAGAGATGGGGCATCTGTGTGGGTGCATCAGATCATCCATCCTGTTTAGAGCAGACGTTCTGATCTACTTTTTATTCAGTTCAGGACTGCCAGGAAAATTCTGGTGTTCACAAACTGAAAAAAATTAAAAATGACTGACACATCCTGGGCGAAAACTATCAGGGTTATTAGTTTCCTGTTAATCCGGAACAAACTACCCAAAAAGTTTGCTGAGCGGCCACTAAAGCATGGCGAATACATCGCAAACTATCTGTGCCTTTGGAGGAGCTGCCGTATTGGCGACTCTTTTGAAGGCACAGAGATCTCCGCAGGGCTGGTAGAGATATCAAAATATGATGGACGATAGTCTAACAGAGTGGACGTCTATTCACCGTACTGAAAATATGACCACTGTAAATTTACAAAATCAGTGTGCCACATTCACTAGGCCATTTTAAACCTGCTATTTACTAGCAAATTATTTTTTCCACCACAAATTGGTTCCAGGTTATCAGGCACACAACATTTTTCCATCCGCAAACATTGTCATATAGAAATATAGTTCAATTGAATTGATCTATGATTACAACTCATGCAAGTCCATGGTGCTACTGATAGTAGATTTTCATCTGGTGACCTTATCCTCAGTAACCATATACTTCGTAAATAATAATCAAACGTACAATTGTTTTGCAGAAATATCATTTACTATAAAACATATGATTTTCGATTAGGAATATCAACTATGCAATATATAGAAACACGTACATTTATTGCAAAGTAGGGCTCTAGGGACGGTGGTGTGCCAATGTATTATGAATATGTGGATTGTATTTGAGAAAGTGAATCAAGCTTTGTGATGGATATAGATGCTCTTCTGTGGGCGCACAAGGGTCAGTTCATCTATTGAGCATAGTCCGTAATGAGGCACGGGCCCTTCTCAAGGATCTGGGGGGCATGAAGATGACAAAATTAATTTATGGTGCTTCTGGAGTGTGACAGGGTTGAGTACTCTACTATCTTGTTTAATACCTACATTAGTGATTTCCAGAGAGTGGAATGGGTAAAGGACGCTTTTCCTCAAAACTGGAAAAGTATCAATTTTCCACTCTGTTCTTTGCAGATTATCTACTATTCTTTGACGTAAGACTGGTTGTGGTACTGTGTGGTCTGGATTATTTGGGGTGCTATATTTAAAGGAATGCCTTTTCAGTGAGTTGAAATAAAGCTAAAATTATGTACTTTGGGACATGGAAGATATCTGGGGGATACCTTGCTGGACCGGTTGTTGCCGTGGTCTTTTCTTTGCTCCTGGACCCTTCCTTCCTTGCCAGCGCAGCTCCTCGCCGTGTGGTGCGAGGCGCTTTGTACAGAGAGGGGCGTCGTTTCCTGTATCTGGATTTTCTGCACTGGGGAGAAAGAACAGGCAGGCTCAGGGCTGGGAGCGGACCCGCAGGGACTCTAACTTCCAGGAGTCCCTGCGCGCGGTCAACCCTCTACACCTGGGTCGCTCTCCCTGACCGACACGCCCCCTGCCCCAGCAGTGAAAGTCGCCTCCGAGCAGACCGTCGTGGGATACCTTGCTGGACCGGTTGTTGCCGTGGTCTTTTCTTTGCTCCTGGACCCTTCCTTCCTTGCCAGCGCAGCTCCTCGCCGTGTGGTGCGAGGCGCTTTGTACAGAGAGGGGCGTCGTTTCCTGTATCTGGATTTTCTGCACTGGGGAGAAAGAACAGGCAGGCTCAGGGCTGCGAGCGGACCCGCAGGGACTCTAACTTCCAGGAGTCCCTGCGCGCGGTCAACCCTCTACACCTGGGTCGCTCTCCCTGACCGACACGCCCCCTACCCCACCTTCTCCTTTTTATTAGCGCACCGTGATCCCGCAGCGCGGGAGCGCGCGGGAAGAAGCCCGGGACAAGGGCGGGACCGTCTGTGGCCGTCCGGGGCCGAGGGAGGCCGGGCCGGGCCACCCCTCTTGCCAGCGCTATTCACCATTTATTTCAGTAAGTGACATAGACTCTCCTGTATTATTTTGTAACTAATATGGCAATGACTACAAATACAAGCCCTGCAAACAGCCACTTGATGACTCTTTCAACGGAGCCTGGTCCACTGGCCATTGGTCCCTTAGACAAATTCTTTTTTAATCGCTCATTGACAATAGACAAAGAACTAACTTTGGCTGAGAAGCGCGCAGAGCGTAGGTTATCCATTGAAATACTTAAGAACTCCACGGACAAGTTTCCAAACATAGCCTACCCCACTCTGGTAACCCCCTTATCATCAGTGAACCTCCCAGTCACATACGAACACTCTGTGGTTCAGGGCGATAAAACAAATAAGAGTGTCGTGGCAGATTCAAATAATCCTTGTGGTATTAAATCCCACTCATTATCGCACCTTGATATAGGTCCCCAGGTTACATTGGCCAATCCCAAAATCGGGCTCAAAAGGAAACGACCAGCTTAGGTAAAAAAATGCAAAAAAGTGGTCAGACTCCCACAAAAACTCAGGAAGTTACATAAACTTGTGATCATTGATAAGGCAGCTAATGAACAAGCTCAAAGTACAGGAAGTGTAATACCAACTATTCTTGTATCTCAGAACAGCCAAGACATAGTGAACAATTCTTGTACTGTTTCCAATGTACCAAGTAAAGAAAATGTTGTATTATTTGCAAATGTGCTTCCCGAACTGGAAAAAATGTTTAGACTGCTACTTACCCCGATCGAGGATAGAATTGCTAAACTCGCAGATAGGTTAAACCACTTCGAGCAGACAACATTAGACAATTTCTATTCTACAAAAACCCTGATTAAAGCAAATAGGGCGGAAGCAAACACAAACCCCCAGGTCATAAATAACCCTTATGTGCAGGATAAGGGTAGAAATCCCCGAAATGGCTCTCCTTTACCTCCCAAACAAAATAAACCTCCAGCTAAAGCCACTACAAAAACTTCAGATAGGGCTGAGAGAGTGACTGCTGGTTTTGAACCATCGCAGTCGACTTTAACACATCCTGCACAGCCCATACTAGCCCAGATACAAAATTCACCGGCCGTTGCAAATGTTGAGGTTACTTTGTGCCAACAAGTGGGTAAAGTACCAACATCTGTAAACGTAACCAATAATACACGCATACCTCCAAACATCCCGGGGGGAGGAAATGGGGCTAATGTATGCCAGCCGGCCGGTAAATCCTTGGCATCGTCCCAAGTAAATAATAAACTACAGGTGCAGAAGCCTGCCCTTCAACTTGTTCCTCAAGTTCCCAAATCTATCCCACCGCCCTTGCCAAAGCCACCTCATAGAAAACCCCCAATTAATCTTACTCCTGACTCCTTCCCCTATGTGGCAGTTCTTATCAATGTACCATCTTTACCCCCAGGACAGAGAGAAAATTTCCAGATGCTTAAAAACAAGACCATGCACTGGTTAAAGGAAAACCGTCCTCTGCCGGGTGATATAGATGGGCTGATAATAGGGGCAAGGAGAATTGACTGGATGGGTTACACACCAAAAACCCTGGGGGGGGACTGTATAGTGGTTAATTTCCAAGATCCTAGGGTGGTGGGATGGATAACACGACAGGGATGGGGAACAAATAAGGGTGGTATTGGTATTGTGGACCTTACCTTTTTTTACCCCCGACCATCAAGTGTAACTACAAGTCTACTCAATAAGCCCTTAATCCCCGCTATTGTACCATGGCCAGTCATTTCTTTACCACCTCCCCCTGCTGGTCATAATCATACCTCACATACATACCATAATCCCTATATAGGATGGCAGGATTCGGGCAGGGGGTATTGACATACTGGCATTGATAGCATAGGTGGAATTATAAAAGAAGCAGAAGGGCTACGTGATGTTTGTGGCAATATCATTGTTACAAACTTATTGGTGAACAACATTGAGGCGGGGTGTGTGGCTAAAGAAGGTGGATTAAGACTGGGAACACTAAACACAAATGTCTTACATCCTGCAATAGATGTTTTAACTGTGGACCCAACAGATGATTTAGAAAGGCTGACTAGTCCAATGGAGAGCCCAAAGTCAGCCCATGTATTTCCACTTGTCAAAGCTGGGGATGGGACAAATGTAGATACTGGTACCCTCTTATCATGGAATGTCGCCGGGTTGGCTAGCAAGCTGGATTCCCAACCTTGGGTGGATTTTATAAGTGGTTTTGACATTTGTTGTTTCCAAGAAACCTGGGCTTGTGATCCACTCTTTTGCCTAGGTTATTTGAATTATTGTATACCAGCCTCAAAAGGGGGAAGAGGGCGGCCCAAGGGTGGCCTAACTGTTTGGGTTAGACAGGATTTGCACATTAAGATAAAAATCCTAGACGTAGGGAACATTGATTTACAAGCACTAAGAATCTCTGTTGCTAAGGGCCAACCAATAGATTTGTACAATGTTTATGTGAGAGGAGACAAAGTAACAAGTCTATCTACCATCGAGTTGTTATCTGATGCCATGGAGGCCAATTCCCAGGAAAATGTAAAGATAATTGTTGGGGATCTAAATAGGACTTTTGAACCCTTGGACTGTACAAATGACCTTATGGAGAGTGAAGAGGATAATCTCTGGGGAGTACCATCTCTAAACCTAAAACCTGTGAAGCGATGGACAAAAGAGATTTTATTGCTAAATGGAATTTGTTTGGAACATGGCCTAAGAGCTCTTAATGGCAGGACACCTGGTGACAAGGAGGGCAGCTATACTTTTGACAATGGTATTAATAGGAGCCGAATTGACTATATATTGTGTGGTCTCCAGCTGTGGAATGGGGTTGTCGACATGGCTGTTAGGCCCCGGGTTGAAAGTGACCACAACCCCCTATGTGTGTCCCATAGGTGGTGGAATACCGGTTTAGGAAACCCTATTGAGACACATGATGAAACCCCTCTTTTAAGTAACGATGAGCGAAGGTTAAAATGGTCCAAGGTATTAGCAAATGAGGCCACCATGACATACATTACCAATGAGGTTGATCGTGCAATTTCCGCGATTGAAGCAGCAGTCCCAGTGGTTCCAGGGGACAACGGTATCACTGAAATCCACAATAAGTTATTCTCCCTTCTGAGACCATGTTTTTTTAATAAGAAAACAAAAGGGAAGAAAACTAAGGAAGTGGGCAGGTGGTTTGATAACCACTGTAGAACAGCACGTCTTGACCTGGGGCATGCCATTAGAAACAGGGACCGTGCTGCAGTGACAAAGAATAGGAAACTGTACAAATTAGCAATCTATCGTGCCAAAAAGAAATGGGACGAAGACCATTGGGCCCAATTGAAAGAAGCCTCTGATAATAAAGACTCCATGTTATTCTGGAAAATTATCAAGTGGGGTAGTGGTGCGGGCCCAGCAAAACCTGACAACAATGTACCAGTGGAAGCCTGGGTCGATTACTTCGGGCCACAGTACGCGGAAAGCAATAAACCCGTGGCAGCTGACAATATAATACCGGTTTATGCAACCGAAGATCTATTCTCCCTTAGAGAAGCAGAAATTGCCATCTGTTCCGCGAAATGTGGGAGGGCGCCAGGTCCAGATGGTATCCCCCCTGATATTTTCAAACATGATGTGACTAAATGGGCGAGATACACCCTCCTTGTAGCAAATGCCCTAGCAAAGGGGGCAGTGGTCCCAGACATTTGGAAGGGTGCAACCATTATCCCCATTCACAAGAAGGGCGATCGCTCATTGCCTGCTAATTACAGGCCTATAAGTTTAATAGCCACCATGCAGAAAATTGTTGGGAGAATGGTAACAAACCAGCTAATGGACTGGGTAGAAGATAATAGCGCCCTCTCCCCATACCAAGCGGGATTTAGGCGAGCAACCAGTACCATTGACCAGGTCTTCCGCCTCACCATATTGCGGTGGAAGACCGTCGAACTGGGAAGGGGCAGCCTGTACGTCGCGTTCGTCGACCTGCGGGCGGCGTTCGATCTAGTCCCCCGGTACAAGCTATGGTCGGTTCTCCAAAAACTGGGGATCCCTGCAGATCTGCTAACATTAATCATGCGACTGCATGAATCCAACTTTGCTAGAGTCCAGTGGGGAGGAAGTAGGGAGATAACATCGGACTTCCCTGTGGAAAGGGGTGTTAGGCAAGGCTGTTCCATGGCCCCTCTACTTTTCTCGCTATTCATTAACGGGATAGTCGAGAGAATGTTGAAGGCCAGTGTAGATGCCCCGTCGTTAGCGGACACCAGGGTTCCGATCCTGATGTTCGCCGACGATACTCTTATTTTGTCTAAGACCCCCATGGGGCTGCAACGTGCATTAAGCATTTTTGATGCTTTTTGCTTGGAGCACGGGCTAGAGGTAAATGTAGGAAAAACCAAACTAATGGCCTTTTCTGCAGGACGCAGGAGCTATCCTAAGATAACCCTAAATAACAGCAGGCTTGATATAGTTAATGAATTCACGTACTTGGGAGTGCAGATCGCGGGGGGGACTGGCTGGACGCATCATGTGAATAAAGTAGTCCTAAAGCACCAGCAGCTTTCAGGTGCCCTAAGGGGGGAACACCGTAAATCAAAAACAAAACCTATAAAACCCGCAATGACAGTGTACGATGCGAAGGTTTTGGGTGCCACTTTATATGGCGCGGAACTATGGGCTTGGAATAGTCTGGTGGCTCTTCAGACTTCCGAGAACAAGTTCATGCGAGGGATTACTGGACTCCCACAGAGCACCCCCCTAATCCCATTGTTCTTGGAGCTAGGTAGACGTACGATTGTCGACAGAGCACGATTGCGACCAGTTCTTTACTGGAGACGCCTCTGGACGACTCCAGAAATAAGACAGTACGCAGAGGGCTTTCTGTGGATAATTAGGGAAGATATCTTCCATAAGATAAAATGGTTAAAACATCTGAAGACCATGCTGGTAAATCTAGGGTTTTCGAATCTTTGGAACAACCCCGTGGGAGAAATCTTCCCTAGTAAAGAAGCCCTCAAAGAGCAATATTGGGATTGGGTGGGTGGCAAGATGCTGAACGACACCAGGGCAGATTCTATGTCTGGTCGTTTCCTGGAGACTAAAATTTTTCCTGTCCTAGAAAATTACTGGGCCAATATCACGGTACCTATGGACAGGAAACTTGTCTTTCAGTTAAGGTCAGGATCTATCCCCCTTAAGAAATTGACATCTGGCTGGCACAGACCCACTAACAACCTATGTCCTGCTTGTGAAAATGCCGAGGAGAGCATAGGCCATTTTCTCTTCGCATGTCAAGCCTATGCAAATCCGAGGAGAAAATGGCTCTCGTCGGTATGTAAAAACCTGGGGACACGAGATAGTACAGTGGCCTTAAGAATTTTATGTACAACAACCCAGGAATCGATAGTCATGGGGGTAGCCAAATACATGGGTTGGGCTTGGGCGATAAGACGACGGTCTTTGGGGGGTAGCAGGTAACGAGGGATTCCCTTTTTAATAAACTTTTATGTAATTGGTATACTTCGATTTATGTGTAATGTAGTATGAGCTGCACTGTGTTTAATGAATTTTTAATTCTGTGATTATGTATTTGTGTAACTGTTTTTGATTTTATGTGCTTTTATGAGAATTGTCTCGAATAAAGCTTATACAACAACAAAAAAGATATCTTACAGCTGGCACCTGGGCACAACCAAACTGGAAGTGGCTTCTAGCTATAATGATTTAAAAGTTTTAATTAATATCAGACAGCTGGGTATCTCTGGTTGCAAATAAGATGCGTTCGCAAATTTAATTGGCAAAATTGTGGAAATCTGATTGTGGCCTATAAGAAATCATATATTGCAAATGTTCTTCATGTATTGATTTATGGATCTTTGGATGGACCTTGATGAAGATAAACTGGGAGGCCCGTTGTGGTGCCTTGTGTTCTCATTACACAACTCTTGTCCTTTCAAGACAATCATCCTACTGTATTGCCGTCCTGTACTTTCAAGACAATGTTCTTCCTGTATTGATTTATGGATCTTTAGATGGACTTTGATAAAGATAAAATGGATGGCCCGTTGTTGCCGTTGTATTCTCATTACACAACTGTGGGCCTCATCACGTTGTTGGTCGGAAAGGCTCCTAACGGCATTCGGATTTTCCTAACCCGTGTCGGAAACCATGTTTCCGACTGACTCGGAAACATTTCCGACTGACCGATTATGATGGAAAGGTAACCGTTCGGTCTTTCAGACTCGGTTCCAACAGCCATTCAGAGACTCCGAATCGGTCGGAGCCGAATCGTACATGTCTATGGACTGCGTTTCCGAACAACATATTATGATGTCAGTTTTGGACAGCCTTTCTGAATCGGTCTGTCTGACACAGAACGGCTGTCGGAAACTGACTTTGGAAAAAAGAAGTGTTGATCCCAACACATGATTGCAAGTGCACCCAACCAGCAGCGACTGGTACAAATTAAGCACTGGCCCCAAATCCATCAGGCACCTCCAACTATTCTGCTACCGCTTATAAGCAAGGTACAACTAAAAGTTGGTATTCCACCAAAATATTGTGTCTAAAATATCAATAAATACAACCATTGTGGCAAACATACTCTGATGCAAAAATATCGTGGAACAGAATATTGAAGGTAAGAATATCATTTTTAAGCCTTTTATCTCATTTTATGAAAATA
Organism: Lissotriton helveticus; assembly: GCF_964261635.1. Classification (NCBI taxonomy): domain Eukaryota; kingdom Metazoa; phylum Chordata; class Amphibia; order Caudata; family Salamandridae; genus Lissotriton; species Lissotriton helveticus. The sequence continues at coordinate 252,653,358 of NC_136061.1, forward strand.
TAGTTGAACATAATATTGTTTTTTAATTGTTTTCTTGATTTTTATTCTTTTTTGGTCTATAAATTGGGATTATTTTAATGTTAAATATGTTTCACAAAATATTTTATTAGAATTAATTTTAGGTGGTTTTTTTGTTGGTGTTTTATATAGCGCAAACTTGACCCGAATCGGTAATCAGAGTGCCTTACATAGCACCAGTTGCGTTACATGAGGACACACACATTTTTTATTTTTTTTAGACACGTGGAGATTAAGTGATTTGCCCAGAAATACAGGATGTTCGGCGTCGTTGCTGAGACTCAAACCCAGTTCCCCAGATTCGATGACGACCACCATAGCTGTTAGGCCAACTCCTCTGTAGGAAAATAGGGTATGGAGTTTTAAAAAAATGTAATTTTGTTATTAGTTATGTCTTGCTAGTTGTTAATGTATTAATTTGGTAGTACATTATGTACATTGTTTTTTAATGGATAATTATACAAATCTGGCCATTTTATAATTGCTACTTGGTGAATTAGATAATTGTTTTTTGTTGAACGTTTAATTGTTTTTGAAGTATTTGGATATTTGATAGTGTTATTACTTTTTAGAATAATGGCTTTTTATTTATTTTTTATGATTAAGTTAATTTATTTTTGGGGATTTCGTAAAATATTTTTGGTTTAATTTTTTTAATTGATATCCTTGCTTAATGTACTTTTATGTTAAATTTTATATATTGATTTCATATATAAATCATATAATGTTAAACATATTTGACAATGTTTGTGGAAATATATTTTATGTTTCTTCATTTATATATATATATATATATATATATATATATATATATATATATATATATATATATATATATATATATTACCTACTGGCGGTCGCCAGTAGGTATATATAGTTAGGATTTTTTCCCTATGGGATTTTTGAAAATTCTATGTCTAATAACTTTGGCGTTTGTGGACGGAATTGGCTGAAATTTTCAGGAAAATGGCACATTTTGTTTCTGAGCAGCCCTTGAAAATTTGGGGGGGGTTTGTCAAGGGGGGGGCCGAGAAAAAAGGGGGGCCCCAAAACGTGTTTTTAACATTGAGTTTTCCATAGGGCGGTTGGCCTCACTTTTAGCTCGAAGGGCTGAATGGATTTGCACGAAACTTGGCAAAATTGTAGGGACTGGTAGCCCGATGTGCCTTTTGTAGGTCTCAATATATGTGCTTCAGTGGATTTTGAGAAATTAACGTTCAAAAAAGATATATATCTGTAACAGCGGACCGGGCAGCGATCCAATTCGCGTACTTTTCGCGCAACGGAGCTTTGTGAAGCGAAGCTGATTGGTTCTCCGGCGTCTGTAAACATTCCAAACAGTCCGTAGCGGCCGCCATCTTGTCTCTCGGTAGGATCGAGAGACAAGAGGAGGCCAAAGCGAAGGGGCAAATGACCATAAGGGGGCATAGTAGATCCTCGCTGACCCCCTAGGTTTGATGTGGAGGTTTTAAAAGGGCCCCGCGGGGCAAAAAAAAAAAATAATAATAATAATCGAACGGCTGAATGGATTTGCACGAAACTTGGCAAAATATTAGGGACTGGTAGCCCGATGTGCCTTTGCTAGGTCTCAATATATGTGCTCCAGTGGATTTTGAGAAATTAACGTTCAAAAAAAGATATATATCTGTAACAGCGCTCCGCTTCGCGTACTTTTCGCGTTACGGAGCTTTGCGAAGCTGATTGGTTCTCCGGCGTCTGTCAACATTCCAAACAGTCCGTAGCGGCCGCCATCTTGTCTCTCGGTAGGATTGAGAGACAAGAGGAGGCCAAAGCGAAGGGGGAAATGACCATAAGGGGGCATAGTAGATCCTTCCTGACCTCTTAGGTTTGATGTACCATTTTGCCAAGTTTGGTGTAATTCCGTTCAGCCATTCAGGCTGTAGACGTATGTAAATGTCCTATGGAAAATTGCATGGGGAAAACACATTTGAAAGTGTTGAAATTTAGAACCAATTAAAATGTTACTTTGGTTTTGTATTTGTGTGTGATGAAAGTTAATTGGTTATGTATATATGTCAAATGAGAGGAAACCACAGCCATTTTGTGATACTACTGTCTGAGGTACATTTGTGAGGAATTTTTGGTGGTGAATTTCTGGTGTTTGATTTACACAGTACTAACACTTCTCCTACTTTTAAAAAGGTGAGTTGTTAATTTGTAAGGGGAACTATGTTGTACACTTGAAGATAATTTGAAAAATGTTTTCTGTTATTTATTTGCAGTCCTTCTGTTATACTAAATACTTGATAAAGTTAGTTTTATATTATGTATTACTAAAAACGATAAATGAAAGTGATTATTTTTTTCTGCAATTTACAGCAAGCAATTTCAAAATAAAATGGCTCACAATGAAGAGACCGTGGCAATTTCTTTTGAATTGTCCACTACATTGATTGAAATTGAGAGCACCAATAATGAAATATTGTCACAAGGAGGAGATGACTTGTATGATTCCATTAGATTGATTGAAATGGACAGCACCAATAATGAAATATTGTCACAAGGAGATGACTTGAATGATTCCACTACATTGATTGAAATTGAGAGCACCAATAATGAAATATTGTCACAAGGAGGAGATGGCTTGTATGATTCCATTAGATTGATTGAAATGGACAGCACCAATAATGAAATATTGTCACAAGGAGGAGATGACTTGAATGATTCCACTACATTGATTGAAATTGAGAGCACCAATAATGAAATATTGTCACGAGGAGATGACTTGAATGATTCCACTACATTGATTGAAATTGACAGCACCAATAATGAAATATTGTCACAAGGAGGAGATGACTTGAATGATTTTTTTGATCAATCTGTTGATGGCGAATTTATCGAATGTTTGGAGACCATAGAGTTACAAGAATCATCATTGCAGACTTTTCATGAGGAAATTGCTGATGAGGACATGTTACTAGTTCTTTCAAATTTAGAAAATTCTGAAGAATAAATTTATATTTAGAAATCAAAAATTGTTTGAGACATTATTCATTTTTACTTTTAATTTATGAGGTTGTAGCGAAGTGATTGTAGTATAAAATGAGACTTATAGTATAGAGTGCAACATTTTTATGTTACATGGTAAGTTTACTCATATTTACTTCCCTTCTGCCACTATATTATCTCCAATGTGTATTTGACATCTCTTCTTCATCTCCGGCCTCCTTTCTCTCACTGTGTGTCTCCGATGCATCTTATCGCTGCTATTTTGTGTAATTACAGAAGAGAGTAAAATAAAATAGTTCGGAACGTGAAAAGGGGGCAAAGTAGAGTACCCCTCACCCCCTAGGCCTTTTTAGGCGGTCCCAAAAGGATCAGTTTCTGCTTTCCTGAGAGATTATGGTATGAGTTCCATATACCACAATAATTTGCATTACAACATGCAAGATATCTATCTCCTATTACCAACTTTTGGAGATATTCGCGCTAAGCGCGAATATCTCCAAAAAGTAACACCTGCCCTGAGCAGTTCTTAGCCATGTTATCCAATGGGAGGTGGATAACATGGCTAAGAGCATTAGCTCGGTAATGCATGAATATCGCTGACTTTTTAGCGATATTCATGCATTGCGGCCGTTTATTATCGCATTTGCGATAAACCTTGATAATAGCAAGGTTTATCTTCGATAATTTCTGACGATGCTTAGCGGTAAAAAATTTGTTGGTAAGCATCGTTAGCGATAAATATCGCTTAACTTTGGTAATATGCACCAACGTCTGTTAACGTTCGATTCGAAGGAAATGAGGAAGTGTTGAAAAACATTGTCTGCGCCATCTTGCCTTTTTTGAAATGCCACACTTTTGTCGTGCACGGCAGCCATTTTAGATGCCTTGACCAGACCCACTCTCTGCACGCTGTCGATTCGTAGCATGGCTCCCCACCCTCGCAAGCATCTTCCCCAGGCACTGGTCACCCCCGCTCTCTGTCTTATGCATCGGCAATAAACCTCCCCCCATCTGCGCTGCTCTTCCCTGAAAATCACACTCTGTGCCCGCCCGACACCTCCCTTTCGCCCTATTCACTACCGCACCCTCTGACACTCCTCTTCCTATGTGTCCGATTGTCCAGGCTATCACCTAGCCCTGCAGATGTAGTTTATGGCCCCAGCTGTAAAGAATCACCCCTCTTCAAAGGAGTTATAGTAGATCAAGGCCCACACCCGATGAGATCCGTCACACCACACGTGTTCCTACTATCTGAAAACCATCCTGTATTGTGATTGGGGAGGGGACCGAGCCTGAAGCGGAAGATTCCAGGAATGACTCTTTGTACATCAAAGTTTTTACAATTATGTGTCACATTAAAAATATATAGCACTCCAACAAAGTAGTAGGAATATAAAACTTTAATAACATATAAATATATACAACAAAACAAAAACAGTAAAAACATTTAAACAACGAAGAGACCGTGGCAATTTCTTTTGAATTCCTGATGAGGACATGTTACTAGTTCTTTCAAATTATGAAAATTCAGAAGATGTTGCCTGGGGGTGGGTCGTCAGTAGCAGTCTGTTGTGCGAATAGTTCCAAGGCAGCAGAACGCGCTGAAATCTAGATGGCACGAAAGTGATGTCTAGTAAGTTGCCGCCCAGCAAATAACGGCGTGGGGCGCCGCGGGGGTGAGTGAGTCCAGTAGGCACCACAGCTATTCTTACCGGCATTGCAGAATTACTGCTGGGGACAATGCCTGTGCTGTAGCAGGGTCACAGCAGAAACAAAAAGGATTCTGTTGAAGATGTTGTTGGTTTTCAATTTGAAAACAGTTCTGGTGTCAACTGCTATGCTAATGTAGTGGTTAATGTTTTGTTTTCTCTAGAAAATGTAAAAGAGGAAGAGGCAGTCCAAAGTTCCGTTAAAAGGGCAAAGGAAAGGATCGGTGGTTTGAACTATCAGTCAAAAAGGGGAGGGGGTGCAACAATTTTTCCTACCGGGTCACACTGTGCTTTCACCGGAACTGAGGTCTGCAGGATTCTAGTAATTCAAAGTGAGGCTGGCGCCAGCATGGGAGCGCCGACGTCCCGCGGATACAGTTTCGTCACTCCACGGGCGATCATGGCAGTCATTCCCCATCGGGGGTCGGAGACTCCCGCGGCTCCTCTAGAATCTTCAAGGTCGTGGAGGACTACGGTGGTGGAGTCAACCAGTGACCGGGCCATTTCTTTATGCTGGGCCCGCTCTTGCCAGGTCGACCGCCATTTTGAGAGTTCGGTAGCTACTGGCGATCGCGGGGTCAAATGAGCGGACGGGCTCCACCCTGCCGGGCGAGACGTTGCAGCATGGCCACAGTGGAAGAACCCTTTTCCGGGCGCCTGGAGCGCTGAGGGTGCAGCTGGGAAGCCTCCACCTGGGGAGGCGGGAGAGGCCTGTTCGCACCGTCTCTCCCTCCCAGTGCACCCCACGGCGTCTCGCTTGAGATTTGTTATGGCCGGACCAGGCGATGAGGACGAGGGGGGGGGTCGGAGGCATGTGCAAGACATCCCCCCCCAGTGTTGTCGCAGCCATTATTCAAGAAAGAAGAAGTGTCCCGTCCGTCTTCGGGCCGGGCTTCCGGTAGATGTCGGCCGGACGCCCCTGGCTCTGGCCCCATGAACGGGTTTCTTGGTTTATCGGCTGCAGCCGGATCCCGTCGGCCTCGGCCCCCCGACCGTTGGTGGCCGGACCGGGAGAGCATGTGGCGGGACTACCTGCAACTCTCAAGGGCCACTGCGGCCGGACTGGGAGAGAGAGGGGAGGGTCGAGGAGACATTCCCCCCCCCTGCAACTGTTCAGCGTTGTAAAGGCAATCCCCTGGCCGGGTCCCGCTGGCCTCGGCCTCTCCTCCGGCTACACCCTACGTTAGGATCTCCTGGCCGAGGCGTGGCAGCAGGACCCGCCTTATATGGGCTGCTCCCGGCTGGGCGTAGCCGCAACCCTGCCCCACCTTGGAAGTTTCCAGAGTGGGGGCGGATGTTCTACTGACTTGCATTTTCCCTAGTCTATCGATTTTTTTGGCATGGCAGGCGGTGGGACAGCGAGGGGTGATTTGGTTTCTCTTACTGTTTTTCTGGTCTCTCACCACTGGCATATTTTAACGTTTTCTTGTTTCTAGGACATTAATAGGTTTTATCATTACGTTATGTTATCGTTTCTTTGTTCGTTGTTTAATAAAAGTTCATGTTCATCAGTGGCCTACTGATTTTCGTTTTCCTATTCTTTTTTTTCCAGGTTGTTTCATGCTAAAGTTTCTGTTAACAGGATACAGTGATCACTTTGTTATTATTGCATATGTCCTTTTCACTAGGGGTGCTCTCTGGTCGGGCCAGATGACGTATCTCTAGTAAATGGTCCGGGTGAAACAGGTGCATCAATCAGTGGGGAGTAGATAGGCATGACAGATTACAACGGGGGAGAAAGGTCCGCATTACGTACCCTTTCACTATTTGCAAAGATTTTCCTACGTATATTTGCAAACAGGGAATACCTCCAAAAAGAACCAATTCCCAAACAGTCAATGTTTGGGGAAACAATCAATCAATGAGGAACGAAATAGGCACGACGTGTTAAAGGTTTGCGTTACCTACCCTTCACTATCTGCAAAGGGAGAGAGAATATTCCTATTCTTCCTCGTTTGCAGGCAGAGAAGATTCTTAAGAGAATCAACTTCGAACAATTCAATGCTCGATTCAAATAATAAACAAGGGGTATTGTGAACACAAATGAACGCCGCTTATGTACATACACATTGGTATTATCAACAGGTTGTTCCTAATGTTTCTATTTTAGGGAGGTCAAAAAGAGATCCCATTAGTGGCCTACTGATTTTGCTCGATTCCTTTTGTTTTTTTACACGATTTTTCGCTATCTGCAAAGACTAAACAGAGTATTGCGACTCTGTGCTTGTTTGTAAATAGAGAATGAACCAAAGAGAACAATCAATCAAATGGAGAGAGAAGCAGGCACGACGGATTACAATGGGGGCAACGGGGGCAAAGGCCTGCGTTAACTACCCTTCACTATCTGCAAAGAGAGAGTACTCCTAATAGAAATGAGGGGTGGGGGGCAGCATTCAAAGCACATCAGTGTGCATAAACACGAAAATGTTTTTACTTACCACGTACTTGACATTCGACAGCTTATGATATTTGCTATTAAAAAACCATTGAAATTCACTGAAAAAACCATAGGTTATAGACCATATATAGTTAGGAATTAGCATTTAAAAAACCTTATTTTACTCACACAAAACCATTGAAATTCCATATATAGTTAGTTGCACTAACTATATATCGCGCACCCGCAATCCACTGCTGATCATGTCACATATTACATCATTCATGACATGGTCAGTGACATCACTGATGACATCACTGATGACATCTCAAATGACATCACTATAACTCTGGAAGAGTATTCACGTTCAGTAAAAAATATGACCACATGGTACGCAAGGGAATACAAGCAAATATCGACAAAACCCAGGTGGAGGGTGAATCTGGTGAGGAGGTGGTAGAGAGTGATGTGTCTGTAGAGGAGCAGGCTTTAGGTTCGACAGAAAATCTAGCAAAAGATGCAACCAAGTCGACAAATTTTTGGATGGAATTCAAACGTATGAACCAGAATCAACAACAACAGAATTGGCAAATAGATCGGGGCCGAGGAAGGGCCCAAGGATTCAGAGGAAGAGGCAGAGGCAGAGGAAATCAAGGAAAAAGCGACAACAAGCCCAACCAAAAGGCAGGCGGGGCGGAAGCGGCAAAAGGAAACACAGCCCCTATGGGAGTGGAAACACGGGGCCAGAAAAGAAGAGGAAAATGAATCTAAAGAATGTGATAAACTTGTCGTCTCGCACGCTATCCAAGAATGAATATGAGGTACTCCAATTTGGTCTTTCTTTCTGTCCTACCACTAACTTTTGTTACTCACAGGAACGTATAGACCTTTTTAAATTCACAAGGAAGTTAAGACTCCATAAGTGGAACAAATTAAAAGTAAAAAACACTACTGTGGTTCCATCGAGCACAAAACCTGCTGAGGAGAGTATAAGTGAAATAGAGGCTCTGATTGCCTTGAAGGGTTTAGAAGGGGGTACACCGATGAATGAATCAATTGATGCCAATTCTTTGGGTTTTGATACTAACTTAAATTGTCCTAACTTGTTCAAACAGAAATCCTCTTTCAATCCTTCGTTACCTACATGTGGTATTGATACGTTTGAATCCCTGATGATTACTGATTTTAAACATATGGCAAAACATAAGCATTGGTCTGAAGACAATCTGACCAAATGTGAACGATCTGCCATAAAAACACTTCGTGAAGACTCATCCATTGTGATAAGACAATCGGACAAAAAAGGGGGGAATGTGGTGGTGATGGATGCTAAAGCGTATATTGCTGAGGGTATGAGGCAATTGAATTGTACTGACTGCTATGAGGTCGCATCTGTGCAAGAAATTGAAGAAACAAATGTGAGATATTTTGACATGTTGAAATGTTGGAAAGACCAAGGACTGATTGAATGGAATGAGTATTCATTCCTTCTGAACCGTAATCCCGTGATAGCAGTCCTATATCTATTGCCAAAACTCCACAAGGATTTTAATAATCCTCCAGGAAGACCAATTGTTTCTTCAATTGGATCCTTGCTGGAAAACACATCCAGATACATCGACCATTTCCTACGCCCCTTTGTGGAAGACACCCCATCCTACCTCAAAGATAGTAGAGATTTCATCAATAAGATGAAAGACTGTGTGTGGAAAGAGAACTACCTATTTGTCACACTTGACGTGTGTAGTTTATACACGTCGATCAGACATGCCAATGGTATTGAGGCTTGCCATATGTTCTTGAAGAGGAGATCCATCTCCTATCTAGAACACACAAACATGATCATTACTATGATGGAGTTCTGTCTTGAGCACAATTATTTTGTGTTCAATGATATGTACTACCGTCAGTGTCAGGGCACGGCGATGGGGACTTGCTTTGCTCCCAGCTTCGCTAATTTATTTATGGCGAGCTGGGAGCAGCAGGTAGCCAGGACCAACCATCTGTACCGCAGCCATGTGAGAGTATGGCTGCGGTACATAGATGACCTATTCATCATCTGGGAAGGTCCACAAAGCACTGCAGAATTATTCATTAAAGAACTGAATACGAACGACATGAACCTGACATTGGAGGGTAACATCAGTGACAAGGGGGCAGTCTTCCTTGATCTATCTGTGGAAGTGGCAGCAGGTAAACTTGCGATGAAACTATTTCGCAAAAAGACCGCAGGAAATACCCTGCTCCATGCGGAAAGCAGCCACCCCAAAGCGTTAATCAAAAGCATTCCTTACGGGGAATTCCTCCGGGCCCGGAGGAATTGTAGCAGAGACTCCGACTTCATTATAGAAGGAGAATGCATGAAAAAGCGCTTTATAGAAAGAGGATACAAACAAGATGTCATAGATTGCGCCTTTGATAAAGCTAGTAAGGTCAGTCACTTGTCCCTTCTGAATCCGGAACAAAGAAAAGAGAGGGAGGAAAATGAGCCAATAAGATTCATTTCCACCTTTCATTCGAAATCATGGAAGGTGCAATAGAGTCTACAGAAACATTGGAATGTTCTAAAAACTGAACCAACCCTCAAAGACATCCTTCAGGAAAGGCCTAGTAGCACCTATCGTAGAGCAGACACCTTAAGGAATAAAGTAAGCCGCAATGAGGTGAGTATGATTAAGTCCAACACCTCCAAAATCCAGGGTTTCTACACTTGCATGAACTGCAAAGCTTGCAAGTATAGTTCTAATGTCAAGAGAGTATATTTCCCTGTTGAGGACAAGGAAAGAACAATTGAAAAACATCTCACTTGTCTGTCAGAATACTGTGTCTATGTGCTGATATGCCCCTGTCATAAAAAGTACGTAGGCAGTACTATGTTCCCAGCCAAGACCCGCATCCTACAACACATGAGGGCAATCCAAAACAAGGAACAGAATTCACCTGTCGCTCGCCATTTTGAAGAGCTGCATGGAGGGAATCGTAATCTCCTGAAATTCTTTGTGATAGACAAATTGCCACCAATGAAAAGAGGGGGTGATAAGATCCGTAAGCTACGACAGCTCGAGAACAGGTATATTGTAGACCTAGATAGCCTGATCCCGGGAGGTTTGAATTCTGAGGAGGAAATGGTGTGGCATCTGGGTGATTGAATCAACAAGGTCATTAGGGGTCCCATTCTCTGATTCTAAATAATTCTGATTATTGACTTTAGCTAGCTACGTAAGACGATATACATTATGTGTCCAAAATCCTGGAATTTTTAGACTTTTAATCACACTAGTATCACTGAGGTTGTGTAGCCGATCATGTTGTACATAGTATGAAGCACAATTGTAATTTACTGTATCCAGAATGCATGAGCTGACAGGTTGTATTTTGTCTTGTTTACCATATTTACAGGTTCCAGAAGACTTGTCACCAGAAGAGAATAGATGGTTTATCACTGGGGAAGATAAGATGAGAAAAGATGAGCGTAGCAGGGTCCACAAGCCAAACATGGCTCAGATGAAGCACATATCCAAATTGTACTGATCAAAATTGGCCACTTGGCTCTGCTTATTCAGCATTTACATTTAATTTTATTTATTTATTTTCAATTTGGGCTTTATTAATCAAGACTTTTTCCAGCTATGCTCTGACAGTAGAACAGTCATAGATCATGTGGCATAAGCCCCAGATGGACCATCCGTTATTAGCCACTTGGCTTGTATTTCAGTTCATGCACATATTTCTATTTCGATTTAATGATTTTGTGCTATTAATTTAATTTAATTACAGGACATGGGTGAATCCTCTGCATTGAGATTGGGTCAAAGAGAACCCATGTGGATTTATTATGCTAAATAGGCAACTATAACTCAAGGTCCGTTTTTTATGTTACTGTGCTAAAAAGCCGACCATGTGTGTATATATATTTAAATGTTGTATTCAATTAGCCACTGGGCACGTATTTGCTGTTTTGACCTCCATTATAAATATGCATTTATGTCCACAGATAGAACAGTGTCAACAGTTACAATTAAATGGTTGTCACATATCATAACACCATGCAAAGATGGCCACCAAAGTAAGATTACCTATGTCCACTTTCTATGTTTATGGCCGGTTACTGACCACGTATGCACTTTTGTTGAACTTTATTTAGTTTGTAGTTTGAAACACACGAGTTACCCGTGAGCAAGGCGAGAGGTATCGCCGAAACGCGTTGGGTTTGGTTCCATACTGTCCGTGTACTACATGCTGGAACTTTAAATGGAATAAATTTTCCTTAGCAAAACGCGCTGGTTTGATGGTAATTATTTTGGACTAACTGGAGTGGAGTTGCATATACACAGCGGATGCTGTGTTTGGTGGAAAACAATATATATATATATATATATATATATATATAGGTGTGTATATATATATATATATATATATACATATACATATATATATATATATATATATATATATATATATATATATATATATATATATATTCACTGAAAAATCCATAGGTTTCAGACATGTTATAGTTAGGAATTAGCATTTAAAAAACCTTAGAAATTCACTGAAAAACCATAGGTTTTAGGGGTGTTATAGTTAGTTGGGCATTTCACTCGTACAAAACCATTGAAATTCCTGCGTTATAGTTAGTTGTACTAACTATGACTCGCGCGCCCGCAATCCAATGCTGATGATGTCACATATTACATCATTCATGACATGGTCAGTGACATCACTTATGAAATCACTGATGACATCTCAAATGACATCACTGACATACAGGCGATTTTTAAGGAATATTTGTAGTTTGTGAAAATAGAAACTTTGAAACTTTTCTGGTGAAAACCAGACAATGGATTCCTACGGAAGGAAATACAAGTTACTTGTAAGTATGGTTAGAATTACTTTTCAGGGTCAGTGCTGGGCTAAAAGATGCAGCACTGAGTTTCCTCCTGATAGCAGGTGAGTAAATCGGAATTCGTTGTTCAGATGATTTTAGGTGAATATTTAAAAGTTCCAAAACTACACACTCAGAAGAATTTCCAAGTGAAACCAGTCGATGTTAGCCTAGAGAAGGAAATTCAAGTTACTGGTACGTATCGTTAGAATTATTTTTCAGGATCAGTACTGGGCTCAAAGATGCAGCACTGTGGTATCTCCTGATAACAGGTGAGTAAATCAGAATTCGTTGTTCGGCTGATTTTAGGTGAATATTTTAAAGTTCCAAAACTCCACACTTCGAAGAATTTCCAAGTGAAACCAGTCAATGTTACCCTATGGAAGGAAATTCACTGAGCAGGTGAGTAGTGTTATTGTTACTTTTTCTTACTCAGTGGTGGATCCTGGATCCAGCACTGTAAACAGTTGAAAGAAATGCGTTTAAGTCATACAGACGATTTTTAAGGAATATTCATAGTTTGTGCAAAAAGAAACTTAGAAACGTTTCTGGTGAAAACCAGACAATGGAGTCCTAAGGAAGAAAATACAAGTTACTGATAAGTATGGTCAGAATTACTTTTCAGGGTCAGTGCTGGGCTAAAAGATGCAGCACTGGGTTATCTCCTGATAACAGGTGAGTAAATCTGAATTCGTTGTTCGGATGATTTTAGGTGAATATTTAAAAGTTGCAAAACTCCACACTTAGAAGAATTTCCAAGTGAAACCAGTCAATGTTAGCCTATGGAAGGAAATTCAAGTTACTGGTAAGTATGGTTAGAATTACTTTTCAGTATCAGTACTGGGCTCAAAGATGCTGCACTGAGGTCTCTCCTGATAACAGGTGAGTAAATCTGAATTCGTAGTACATCCAGTAAGCGCCACAGAGCTGCGTAGCAGAAAGATGTAAAAAGGCGCACGGCCTGCACCACCTCTCTGCAACGCAGCGCAGTGGCGCTTCCTGGAAGCACCTGGTGGGCTACTTGGCCTCCATGCTCCCTCAGGTTTGAAGTGGAAATTTTTCCCCAACTTAAAATGCGTCACAGGGCGTGTTTGCACACATCACGCCAGGCCCCTACCCTCCCTTCACCACTGTGTAAATGCGCCCTGTCACCGTTCTAAGTTGAGAGTCCCCTTCAATCCTAAGGGTCCCTAGGGTCAAACTAGCCCACTAGGTACCTCCAGTAAGTGCCACAGAGCTGCGTTGCAGTGAGGTGTAAAAAGGGGAGTGGCCTCTGAACACCTGTCTGCAACACAGCTCCCTGGCACATACTGGAGATACCTGTAGGCCTATTTGGCCCTCAAGGAACCTCAGTATTGAAAGACAATTAATTCCCCAATTTAAAACGCGCCACAGGGCGCGTTTGCACAGTGGTGAAGGAAGGAGGCGTAGCCTAAGGTGATATGGCTGCAAGCCCACCCTGCGGCGCGTTTTAAGTTAGAGAATTCATTCCTCCTCAATCCTATGGGTCCCTGGGGACCAACCAGCCCACCAGGTCCCTCCAGTATGCGCCAGGAGGCTGCATTGCAGAGAAGTGTTCAGAGGCCATGCCCCTTTTTGCAACACTCTGCAACGCTGGTCCGTGGCGCTTACTAGAGGTACCTGGTGGGCTAGTTGGCTCCCAGGGACACTCATTATTGACAAGGAATTATTTCCCCAACTTAAACCGTGCCACAGGGCGTGTTTGCACACATGTGAACTCAGGCCCCGCGCCCTCCCTTCACCACTGTTCAAAGTCAAACACCCCCGTGGCGCGTTTTAAGTTGGGGAATTAAGTCCCTTTGAATCCTGGGGTCCCTGGGGTCCAACTAGCCCACCAGGTACCTCCAGTAAGCGCCACAAGGCTGCGTTGCAGAGAGGTGTAAAAAGGGGCACAGCCTGCACCACCTCTCTACAACGCAGCCCTGTGGCGCTTACTGGAGGTACCTGGTGGGCTAGTTGGCCCCCAAGGACCCCCAGTATTGAAGGGGAATTCATTCCCTAAAATTGAAAATGCACCACAGGGCGCGTTTGCATAGCCCCCCTTCTCAGGCCACTTCAAGGCCCCAGGGACCCATTCCCTGGGGCCGGCTGTTCAAGAAACATTTTTTTTATTCCTTAATGGGCTCCCGGCCCCTCGTAGCCCCGGGGACCCCATCCCTGGGGCCGGCCTTCACCGTTGGGGACCGTGAGGGGGATTGGGAACACCCCCACGATCTTGTCGGCTCCCCGCCTCCTGCAGGAGCCGGCATTGCTTTTCCATATGGGGAGCAGCTAACATGCTAACATTTCCATTTCAATGAAGCAAAGCAGTTTGCAATGGCAAGGTGGGAGCCGCGAGGCACCCGCCCTGCCAATGCAAACAGCAGTGTCCCGGGGTGGGCACCCCGGGACACTGCAGGAGCCGGCCCTGGGGGGTGGTGGTCCTCAGGGTCTAGACAAGGCTCCAGGAAGGGGGCCGCGGGGCCCCCTCCCACAATTTTCAGAAGCCCAGGGGGGTGGCGGTCCCCAGGGTTAGGGGGGCCTGAGAGCCCCCCACCCATTTCAAAGAAGCCCTGGGGATGGCGGAACCTGGGGCTGCGGTGGCCCCGTGAGCCCCCTCCCACATACATTAAATTAGAGCCCCCGGGCTAGGGGGGCTTGAGAGTCCCCCCACCCATTTCAAAGAAGCCCCAGGGTAGCGGTTCCTGGGGCTGGGGGGGCCTCAGAGCCCCCCAGCTAATGTTTTAAAGCCCGGCGGTGGCGGTCCCCGGGGCTGCGGGGGGCCCCATGAGCCCCCGCATATATTAACTAAGATCCCCGGGAGTGGTGGTCCCCGGGGTAGTGTGGGGGATATTGAGCCCCCCTACACAATTTTTTTTCAAATGCCCCCGTTATTTGTATTACAATATTTAGCGCGGGAGACCGCATTTCTTTTTTTTTTGTATCGGTAGGATGCGCAGATCCTATGTGCATCCTGCGATTTAAAAAAAATTATAATAATTTTTGGGGCCCTGGTGTTTCTTGTGGGACCCCCTTAGCAGGCCTAGGGGGTCAGGTTGTGTCTACCCTGCCCCCGTTTCGAGTTTTGCAGCATTTGTTTTGGGTTTCTCGTGTCTCGGTTCTACTGAGGCACAAGATGGCTGCCAACACTTCCTGATTTGGAGTGTTGACAGCCAATTAAAATACATCTCGTGCACGGCAGGGTGCGTGCAGGCTGCGCTTAGGGGACGCGGACCCTCCAAGCCCATAGATGTATAAATGACTTTAACTGTCATTTTCTCAGGAACTACTGAACGGATTTACACCAAATAACCAAAAGGCACGAGTCTAAACCAAGGACTACCTCTTTGCCAAATTTGGTGTAATTCCGTTTAGCAGTTCGGGCTGTACCTGCAGCTAAAGGTCCTATGGGAAATTGACGGGGAAAACGCGTTTTGGGACCCTCCTTTTTTCTCGGCCCCCGCTCGAAAAATCATCGTGAAACTTTCAGGGTAGGAGTGGACCAGAGCTGGCCAAAGGTTTGGAACATTTCGCGCAGATTCGTCAATCGGCGCCAAAGTTATTTCAAATAGAATGTTGCGTATTTCCTATGGATAATAGGTCCTAACTATAACTACCTACTGGCGACCGCCAATAGGTAATATATACCGAATCGGAACGACGTGTGTTTTACCAGGACAAGAACAGTGTGGCCATAACTCTGTGCAGACACAGCAACCCACTGTCGTAAAGCTAATTTTGTTAAGAGATATTGGCGGCAGGTTACACTTAATGAACACTGTATGGAGACTTCCAGTACCAGACTGCACTACGCGGACACGCCCTTTGGGGTGGAAATGTAACAGCATTGAAAAGACTTACCTGTGACGCCTCTTCTCCATCAGAGCCATTTCCTGTGAATAAGGGCAAGAGCATGGCAATATCGGTGAGTCTATGCAGAGCTTTTGTGCGACGCTGCCTGTTAAAATAAATCAAGTTACACGACGAGAGTGGTTCTCCATGTTTGGTGCTCTTTCGTTTTGGAACTCTTTCCCTACTGTTGCTTATGTTGGAGTGGGAATAGTAAATCAAACACCTCTAAAGCCCAATACTTTCCCTAGCATTGTCAGGCTTGAGTGTGAAAACGTATATCTGATGCCTTCACAGTTCTACACTTTCCCTACTGTTGCTCAGGTTTGAGTGGGAATAGAAAGCTGACCCCTCGAAGGTCCAATACTTTCCCTCCTGGTGCTTATGTCGAAGTTGGGATAGCAAATTTGCCCACTCCAAAGTCCAACACTTTCTCTATAGTTGCTCAGATTGAAGTTGTTATAATGAAATGTAACCCTTACAATGTCCAGCACCTTTCCTATTGTTGTTTATGATGGAGTTGTAATAGTACATCTGACTCCTCTAAAGTTCACCTCTTTCCCTAGTGTTGGCCACGTTGTTTAATAGATATATTTGGCTCTAATTTAATAAAATAGTTCAATGTCATTTTTTAAATAGTTTTTACATTGATATTGTTTTTATTTCGGTTCACCAAGATCGCGGCCAAGATGGCGGTCTGGACGTAGACCGAAGTGCAGCACAAACGCCGGAGCTCCGCTTCAACTAGTTTATCGAGAATACTTCAAACCAAGAATTCGAAGAGATACAAAACAATGGTAATTGATAAATAAAACGAAGCATTGCGAGCCAGTGAGAGAAGCCAGATAAGTAAAGATAAAGAAAAGATCCGATAATACAGAGAAAGATATCTTTTCGTCAGGCGCCGGACGAGCTGAATCCAAAGCCGTACCTGAATTCCAGTAAGGTGTACGGGAGAATAGGGATGAAATGCTCGGCGCAGGCTATGAAACGCCATATCCAGGTGAACGAACACGGGAGACAACGGACTCGATTGAAAGGCTGCAGGCATTGCTTGGTTGGATTGTCTGCGAGATCAAGGGTGGAACCACTCACCGGTGCTCCCAACTGACACGCCGGAATCAGAGTCAGAGTCAGCAATTATCCGGCGTCTCCTGCGCGCAGGAAAACAAGGTGGAGGGAGAGACAGAGACATCTTCTGTATTTTTCGTTTATCACAAGCAGCTACGGGATCGGAGGAATAATTTTTCAGAGGATTTATACCTAGCGCTGGGACGGGCAGTGTGCAGATTGGTATTCTCGCCCCCTAACCCGACCATGGTAACCGGGTGTTGCACTGCCAGTTTAGCAGCTAATGACATGTCTTCCAGAGCCGCGTCTGCAGCGGCAGCCCGCTCGAGATTAGCAAAGGCTGCCAGAGCTCTGCGTGAGGCTGAATTAGAAGAACTACAGCAAAATCAAGACACCTCACAGAAAGCAGCAGGATCTGCATCTGGTAGTTATACAACTACGAAACTTAGGAATAAAAAACAGCCTACTGCTTCTGCTGAGTCTACACCGCGACAGGAGGTGCTGGCATCCAAACGCAAAATAAACAAGGATAACACGCCAACAATGGCTACTCCAGGAAATACAGTAATAGATCTACTGATGAGAAAACAAGGTGCTACAATAAACGCTTCTCCGAACTCTCAACATCTTAACTTGTCACCAATGCCAGATTCGGAAAATTTCTATAGCTCTGTGGTTTCACCTAAACGTGCGCAGCTTGCTATAACCACCAAAACTGTGAGTATACTAGTCATTGGAGAGCCTATTGAGGCGGCACTTGTTGAAGCGGACATTGCTAGTTCACCTTTTAATATTGGTATTGATCAAGAAATAACTACGGGAAAACATAGTATGGCATTCTCTGGGGCTGGAGAGAATATCATGGGTGTAGCTGAAACTGCTGTAGGGCAAATTACGTTGATCCCCGTTGCAAATACAATTAACACTGCTAGCCAGGGGATGTATGACGTTATAACGCATACTTTTACTCCGCAGACCATTACAACGCGACTTTTACTCCGCATACCGTTACAACGCATAGCGCCTTGGGGCTCTGGATAGTGGTAAGTATAATTTACTATTCTAACTCCAGTCCCCGTGGACCCTAGGGAAGGTGTTGGATAGTAAATTATACTTATTCCCTATCCTAGAGCGCCCCCCAGCGCAATGCGTTGTAATGGTATGCGGAGTAATGGTCGCGTTGTAATGGGTCTGCGGAGTAAAAGATCCGTTGTAACGGGTGTATACCCTAGCCAGGAGATAAGCGTGACTGGGATTGAGCGAACTAGAACAGACACACTACTACCTACCCCAGCTATTATTGCTTATGGTCAGTTAGCTACCGATCCACCGCCTCAGTCGCTAGACATTGAACCCAATGAACGCAATATTGGTGAACAGCCAACGTCCGATGCTGACCCGAAAAATTCTAATCATCCTGCTTCAATTGAAGGTGAAAAAGAGACAAATGTATTTTATTCATTCTCAGACAAGACAGGAGTAGAGGTTGAGCCAGAATCTAGATCACTTGACGATGAAGATGAAAAACGTAGTGATGAATCTGAAGATGAAAACGACAAATCTTTGCTCTTCTCTAACACTTCGGATGAAGGAAGCATCGAGGAGGGACTACAGCATAACACAATCAGATCTAAGGCTAAAACTGTATCTAGGTTGAGTTATCGAGCGCCGGTTGAGCATCCTGCTGCCTCTCGAACCAATATGCAATCTACACAAGCTACACAAGGGGCAGAAGCAGATGCTGACATGGTCAATAGCCAAGAGATCCCCTTGAATGCTGTTGAGACTATATTACAGGCTATTGCTGCTCATAGGGAACAGACAGCTATTGACAGCAAACGATCCCGGGCAGCTATACGCAAAGTTCAAGGGGTGGTTAAAAAATTGACTAAGACATGTAATCAAATTGGAGAAAGAGTCACCGAAATAGAAGCAAGGGTACTCTCTGCAGAAAACGAGGTAACGGTAAATACAGGGAGAATCAAGTTGCAAGACGCTGAATTAGTCGACATTAAATGGAAGCTGGAGGATTTTGAGAATCGGCAGTGCAAGAACAACCTACGTATATTGGGGGTCCCCGAAAAGATGGAGGGCGCAAATATACGTACTTTTGTTGTGGAGCTACTTAGCGAAGCGATGCCGGAACTAACGACCTGGGATTGGGACGTTGAAGTTCAGCGTGCCCATCGAATGCCCTTTAATCCCCCGCCCAAACCAGGACTATATCCTCGTGCCATATTAGTGTACTTTGGTAACTTTTTGTTAAGGCAAACAGTAGCAGAAAAGGCGAGACCTGATCATAAATTAAACGTTAATGAAATTACCTTTTTTACTAGACCGGATTTCTGTCATGCTACTGTTGAGAGACGTTGGCGCCTAGGGTCATTAATCAAACCCTTTCAAGAGAAAGGAGCTCAAGCATTTTTGAATAATCCGGCTAAGCTCAAGGTTGTGTGGGGTGGCCAAACTAAATTTTTTGTTTCCGAGATCAAAGCCAAAAACTACCTAGAGGATCTGCATTAATAATTTGAATAGAATACTAATTTAAAACTATATTTGCAATTTTTGCTTGAGTGTACTATTATAGCTAAGAATAATTTCTATACTTACTTATGCTTTTTCATGCCCTTTCTAAGTATGATATGCGGAAAAACGTTTAGTAGTATGCTTGCCTTTTTCCTTCTCTGGAATATTTAATTTTTTTTCCCAATTTTTCTCACTACACCAATACACTATAAAATTATTCATTCTTCTTCTTACTTAGCGGAAGCGGTAGCTCAGGTGTTACACTGCATCCATCATTATTCAGACTCTGGTAGAGTCTGATGGCCTACACTTTGGGGGGGGAAGGGAGCGGGCGGGGTGGGAGGGGTTGCTAGGGGTGGTTGGGGGGGGTTGGTGGGCACTCATAGAAAAAATGAAAACAAACCAGATTCGATGACAAAAAAATGTTTCAACTTCTTTTTTTTCAAATATATTAAAAAAACTATGAATTAGATAATAACTGATCATAATGATAAGACACCAAAAGAATCTCTTGGTCAATTTTTTGTGATAAACAATGGGTAAATTGGTTACACAAACCTGGAATGTAGGGGGACTACTGAGTAATAAGAAACAACGACGGTTTGCTGAATTAATTGGCCTTAATCCAGTAGATATACTGTGTCTCCAAGAGACACATGTGCCATGGGCTAGGAGATCATTATTAAAAGTAAGAGGTTATAATTTGTTAGTGGCATCAACGCAGTCATCAAATATAAGAGGAGTCGCAATCCTAGCCAAATCACACCTAGGTGGGCCGGTACGCCACCTCTCTGATTCTCATGGAAGATGGGCAATTGTAAAACTTGCCTTAGGTATAACTATCTGTACCATTTACGGCCCAACCAAGATGACCCTACAATTTTCTAATTTCTTGAATCAGAACTCGCCACTTGGCAGGGCCCTCTAATTATATGTGGGGATTTCAATATCTCTCTTAATTCTATGCTCAATAATAATAGTCTTATACCAGAGACCTATACCGGCCGGAAACATAAAGTATATAAAGCAATTAGGAGACTTGTGAATAGTTTGGGGCTAATTGATATATGGGAGGAAAAAAATCAAAACACCCAGAATGCTGGATACACTTATTTTTCGCACCCACATCAAAAACACGTTCGTATAGATTACTTATTCACAACTAGGGATCTAGCTGCACAATCCTCTATCAGTAAATACCCCAAAATTATATCAGATCATAATGCCCTGGTTTTTACAATGAAAGTAGAAACTTCAATTAACAAATCTAGACAATGGACATTCGATCGCAAATTGCTCTCTAACAATGACTATATTAATTATATTAACAATTGGACAGAGGAATTTTTTAATATTAATCGTTTTAGCGCCACAAGGAATGTGGTATGGGATTGCTGTAAATCAGCACTTAGGGGGGAAACTATAAGCTTTCAAGCCAGGGCTAAAAAACAAAATACCATGAATTATAGCTTGAAACTTGCAGCCTTAGCAAAGGCGGAAGAAAATCACACTTTGATCATCTCACAAAGATTAGATGCAAAACAATCAATGTATTAATTATCATTGTTAAAAGCGGAGCTGAATGCAAGCCTTAGCGAAAAAGCAGCCCAAACTTATAAAGCTTATAGGAAAGATGTTTATGAGAGTGGGGAGAGAGTTGGTAGGCAATTGGCTCTACGCACAAGACAAAAAAATGTATCTAGTTATATCAGTCAGATAACTGATAGTGGTCGAATTTACACTAATACTCCTGATATCATTCATCAATTTCAACAATACTATCAGAAACTTTATACTGAAGAAACTAAATCTACTGATGATGAAATATTCTGTTTTCTTAATAATCTCCTTCATAATCATGAGGCATCAAAAATCCTAGATGATATTACTAGGGATGATTTAGAAGGTGAAATCACTTTACACAAAGTGGAAAATGCTCTGCTGTCACTCTCATCGGGCAAAGCAGCTGGACCTGATAAAATACCAATAGACTTGTATAAGATACTAAGTCATCAACTATGTCCTCTGCTTCTTGATCTTTTTCTAGGAATACAATGGAATGGTGTATCTCCGCATTCTTGGAAAGAAACAAATATAATTGTCTTCCCTAAGAAAGGAAACCCCCTGAGCAACTAACTTCATATCACCCCATTTCTTTGATAAATTCGTACTCCAAATTATATGCCAAAGTGATGGCCATGAGACTCAGCAGGGTTATTGAACAACTTGTCTCCCCTTGGCAGCATGGCTTCGTTCCTGGTAAAGGCACTACCGATCATACATGTAGGGCGATAGCCCTTTTTGATGCCATGTCTGTCACGGGGGGTCGGATGTCAATGATCTTGCTGGATGCCGAAAAGGCTTTTGATCGTGTCTCGTGGAGCTTCCTTTGGGCAGTTATGTTACACAATAATTTCGGCCCCAAATTTATTAAAGCCATTAAATCTATGTATATATCACCCAGAGCAAAACTTCAGATGTTAGGAACTGAATCTGGTTATATTAATATCACCAGGGGCACCAGACAAGGGTGCCCATGCTCACCCCTATTATTTGCATTATATATAAATCCATTAATTTTAGAATTTCTTGAGAGCCAATCCATCAATCCAATTATCTGTGATCAATATGTGACAAAAGTTTTGGCATATGCCGATGATATCTCGATTATTACATCCGACCCGATTGAGGCTATGGAGGAAATCGTGTCCCTCACCTCAGAATATGGTATCCATTCAGGGTATTCTC
Organism: Lissotriton helveticus; assembly: GCF_964261635.1. Classification (NCBI taxonomy): domain Eukaryota; kingdom Metazoa; phylum Chordata; class Amphibia; order Caudata; family Salamandridae; genus Lissotriton; species Lissotriton helveticus. Next base: position 252,675,511 of record NC_136061.1, read on the forward strand.
TGAACCGGGGGAAGACAATTGTACTTTGTACCGATAACATTAACTATATCGATCAGAGAAGAGCTGATAGAGCTACCTATTTAGGAATTACTATCAGCCCTGATGTTAAATTAATAAATGGTCTTAATTATAACCCTCTTATTGAAAAAATCAAAAAAAGATCTGGATCGGGTTAATGGTTTACACTTATCAATCATCGGAAGAGGCAATTTTCTCAAAATGAATATGCTGCCTAGATGTCTATATTTGTTTTGTGCAATTCCCTATGCAGTAGCTTCCAAAACCCTAAAAATATTCGACTCTCTTATGAGTAGATTCTTATGGCAACAAGGAAAAATCAGGAGATCTCACAAGCTATTGTCATTACCTAGAGGTAGAGGTGGGCTTGCCATTCCCAATACTAGCCTATACCATTGGGCAGCATTTCTTAAACAAATGTCACCCCTGCTGAATTTTAGTCCTGATATAGCTATCGTAGACGTCAGTGTTTTACCATCAATTTATGAGCTAGTTCTCGGAAGAGATATAAATGGGCAGTTTTTACAACAAATAGAAGCTAAAGATATCAGAAAGATATGTAAATTTGAAATTGTAAGCAGTGCTTGGAAGGTTTGGGCTAAGATTGTTGAACATATGAAAATCATGAAATTTAATAGATACACCTCACTATGGCAACCGAAAACCACTCATGGCCTCTCCCATGATGTTATAGCTAGAAAATGGCAAAGACTTGGAATCTGTAGAATAAAGGATTTTTTGTTAAATAATTTTGAAACTAAGTTTATAGATTTAAAGAATAAATATCAATTATCTAATGGTGATTATATCAAATATGTGCAAATCTATGCTAATCTCAAAGCAAAAGGATCGGCCGTAAGTTTAATGAGAGTGGATATTATAGAAGCCATTAATAGACCAAATATAAAAATAGGATTACTGTATGATATTTTATTAACTAACATCCAAGATGATTTGGAGAAAACCGAAGCAAACTGGGCTAGAAAAATGAGTAATCCTAATGTTGATATTTATAAAGTGTTGGAACTAAGTGACTCACTGTTTATGGCTAGTAATCTTAAAGCTCAGACGTATAAAACTGTATTCAACCTTTATTATACTCCTGCCAAACTATTCATCTGGGGTAAAAGGGAAAATGATTTGTGTCCTAGATGCTCGCAGGGCCCAGCGACATTAATACATATGTTTAGCAATTGTCCCAAGCTTGATCTCATTAAAATAGCTATTAGTGATTATTGGCAGGTGATATTTGGGCGTAAACTCCCTGAATCCGTAACACTGTTTATGTTTGGCTATGACTCCTCGTTTCTTTTCATGAGGAAAGATTGCTATTTATTGGAACGGCTGTTCTTAGAATCATTTTGTCAGCCCGCTGGAAAGAACTTGAACCCCCTAGCTTCCAGATGTGGCTAGCTCGATTCTTAGCAGTTTTTAGCTACGAGACGGCTATTTATGCTACTAGGGCAACTAGAGTAAGAAACGCGGAGATTCAATATGGCAGCCAATAAAAAATTGGAAAACTGGTGTCGTAACTATGAGCAACTTAATTTTATCTCCTAGCATTTTGGTATATATATATATATATTTTTTTTTTTACAATTTTACGTCACTTTTTTAAATTGTTATACCGATTCAGTATTGATGTATTATTTGTATTAGCAATATTTGTAATAAGCTGATTGTAATATTTTTTTTTTGTTTTTTTTTGTTTATACTGTCTGTTCGGATCTGGTTCAATAATTTTTTTTTTTTTTTTAAAGATATTCTTTTTATTTATTTTTATTTATTTATGTATTAATTTAATATTGTTATTGTATAAGATTTTTTTTTTTAGTGTTTGTAATTATAATTAGATGTCATTGGTATTTTTTCTTTTTCTTTTAAAAATATATATATTTTTTTATATTATGCTTATTATTTTTCACGATTATGCAAGTAGATATTATTTATGTTTGTAAGTCATACATTTTTTATGGAATTTTTGATATTCTAATTTTATATTTTTTATGTAATATAATTTTTAAAGTTAATATATATTTTAAAGTACATGTAATGACTAATTGCTCAAAGTTGATAAAGTACCTATTTTAAGACGATATTGTGGTCTTATACATTTTTGTAGTCCATATTTTTTACTCTAAAATATATGTAAAGTCCAGATTCGTGTCCTCAATATTTTTGCTAATCTTTTTGTACCTGCCATTTTTGTTGCTGATATTTCTTCATACAACCACTAAAAGGTAGTGAAAAATTGTAGAATGATTATCTGTGTTACTTATATAAAGTGCCTGATTTTGTAGAGGTAAAGAGGTCTTTTTTAGACATTGTCTATCCATTGCTTATTTTAAAAATATTTTGTACTCCCCACTAACCATACTTTCTCTTTAACCCATCTTAAGTGAGTGGATTAGAGGCTCCAGCTGTATGAAAATTCACCGCTGCCATGTGAGGAGTTTACAATTTCACATATGGACATGTACACACCGTAGACTGCTCACACTCCTTTTCCTGTATATAAAGGGTACATCTCTTTGGGTTAATAAGAAGAATGTCTTTTGTCGTGTATGCTCCCAGGAATTAGAATCTGCACAACATATTGTAATGGACTGGGAACATATTATGAGAAAAGAGACACCACTAACACTTTATGGGTTCCAGAGTTGCGTGCTACTCGCCAACAAAGCACTTGAACAGCCCAAGGGCATATGTCGCGCTTTACAAATTTTTAAAATAAATAAATAAATAAATCAGGGGTAGTAAGCACTATATAAATGCAAACCTATTTCCTTTCTCTATCCCTCCACTATCCTTCAAAATGCAATAACTGACTAACATATCCACCACTCAAATAACTTTCATGTTTTTCACTATACTAAGTCACCACTAATCCTTTATGGATTCCAAAGAGCATGCTACTCACCGAAAAAGCGCTTTAACACCCTATTAAGGTTAGAAAGCGCTATATAAATACAAACCTTTTTTCCTCTTCTATCCCTCCACTATCCTTCTCAATCCAAATAACTGACTAACATATACACGACTCAAATTACTTTCATATTTTCACTATACTAATTCACCACTAATCCTTTATGGGTTCCAGAGTAGCGTGATACTCGCCAAAAAAGTGCTTCAGTGCTTCGTCAGGGGTAGTAAGAGCTATAAATGCAGCTGGCAAGTTTTTGATAATCTTTTATTTAATTTAGAATGTGTTTTCTTGAACACAACTCTTTTCTCTTTGAGAAGAGGGCAATAGCTGGAACACCTGCACTTTTTTGCCTTTGTTGTATCTATACATTGTTTTTCCTTGTTTTTTAGCATGATGACCTTTATATGTATTGTTACATATGTATTATTTATGTGTTTCTTTAAATCTCAAATAAACAAAAAAGAAACCAAAAGTTAAACAGAACACATATCAACAGACTGCCAGGCTTATGGCAACTGTAGAAAAAGTAGCTCAGGGGTCGATTACGATGGTGGGCGGACAAAGTCCATCCGCCATCGCATTGGCAAAAGGGACCGCCCGCCATAGGTGCGGCGGTCCCGCTGAACGAATTAGGATGCGCCCGCCACGCAGTGTGGCGGGCGCATCCCGTGTTTTTACATTGCGGCGGGCAGTGCACCCGCCGCAATGTAAAAATACATGTTGTGCATTTGAATGTACAACGTGACAGGCACCGTGCGGTGCATGCCACTTTGTACATGCAAATGAAGGGGGGGACCATATGTACCCCCCAAGTGCATCACCCCATACCCCAATCCCCAGGGCCCCCGAAGGCATTCTCCGCCTGTCTTTTTGCAGAAATTCCCCCATTGTACCGAGTCCCGCAAGGCGGGTGGAAAAGGACCGCCTCGCTGTACCATTCACATTCCCACTGCCATCCTAATTTGGCAGTGGGAATTTTAGGGTTGATGGCGGATCGCCACCACCAGGCTGGTGGTGACGATCCACCCGCCATCGTAATCAGCCACTCAGAGAGGAATTTCTTGCTTTTTATATTCCACCAATTGGCAGTAATAAACATGTACCATGGCAACAGAATGCATTCACTGCTTTTCTGGAAAGATCCAGTGCTCCTTAAAGTGAATGCTGTAGGGCCAATTTGTTATGTTTAAACATAGGTGGCATATGGAAACTATATCAAGATCTGAGATCCTTGAGTATTTCCTGGGAGTGTTGTGCATAATCAGGGTTTAACCACTAGCACACATAGTTCAAAAGTAGCTTATCAACTGTGTAACGCCTCCTCATGGCAGATTAACAGGGTTGCTAAAAATAAAACGGCACTGGCATCATTGAGATCCACCTCACTAGACTTGCAAAACACATGGAAAGCCTCATAGAATAAATGTACTACTTGGAATATACAGAGTAGAATATGTAGAGGGCTGCTCTAGAAGAAACAATGCAAGAATCATTGCCTTACCCCCAAAAACCAGGAAGCACACTTTTTCACAGACCCAAATGCTGGCAAGGAATGAATAGATAAATGGGTCCTGCAACATCATTAGAAAATACAACAGCTCAATAAACACAGAACAGAAAGCATGGAAAGCCATGAACTTTCAAACAGCAGAGTCCAAAGAGGCCAGACAATAGCTAAATGGCAGCAAATGATTGTGCAAATCTTAAGGTGATGTACCAAGTCGCAACTGTCAAAAAGGACTTTTCTGAACCAGACGTAAAGACACATGGACACAAGGTATAAACTCAAAAAGCATGGAGGCGTGTGTTTTTCTTTCCTTGCCCCCACCCTGTGGAATTCCCTCCCGATCTCCCTCAGACTTTGCCCCAGCTATGCCTGCTTTCGTAAACCACTTAAAACTAATTTCTTCCAATTAGGCTATGAGTAACTTTGCTGCACTGTCCCCCCGTTATTGTTTGTGAGCGCCATGAAACCGTCTGGTGACCGAGCGCGGTATAAATATTTTTAACATAACATGAATCAATGTCAGGGAATTAAACATTTGGTGAAGAGAATGGAACACCCCTATTTGAAATGCCCCAACAGTGGACAATGTTATCTATGCTCTGAAGCAGGTAACTTTATGTCCAGTAGCATACCAGCAGGTGCTCAAGACTATGAAGAAACCATTTGTCAGCACTTCAATGACCCTGTACTGCCCTAATGGACTACCACTGCTGAAGAACAATGCCAAATTATATGAAGAGTGTAAAACAATTGTTTTATGTGAATAATGCATTATAATCTATTGCATGACAGGTGTAAAATGGAAGATATGTATTAGCCACACAACCCTCCATGTCTTTGCAGCTTGGATGCACCACTGAATCTAACAGACACATGGCCCTCATTATACTTGAAAGAAACAGAATATACATGTTATTGTCCAAAGCATGGTCTCTATTCCAGAAGAGATAAGACTGATGCTACCGGACAGGAAGGAGGGATGCAACGACTTGAGAATAGAGTTGTAACAGAACCTCATACTAGAAAAGAACTTGCATGTGTGAGAAGTCCTGTAGAGAGAGGTTAGAGCGACTGAACCGACTTAGCTACAGAGAATATGTGGCCAGGTAGCACACCAAAGAAGACATCGTCGGTCAGCTTCTAACGTGGCTAATGAAAAATGATACCACAGAGTGACCTATCACAGATCTAACAAAAACAAGGTAGAATAGTCAGCAATTAGATGGAAATACATAATGAAATGTTAACCTATTATTGAGGACTGTATTGTGAGCTCAACAATATTGCAGAGGACAAGGTGTGGTGCTATGTAAACTGGACGCAAGATGAAATTAAATGAAATGAAAAGGAAATTTATAAAGCGCAAAACATTAGCAAGAGGGTGTCAAGGCGCTTACTCATCAGACAGGATTAAACTAGGCGGTTCAAAAGCACCTTAGAGACTGAACAACCATGTCTTCAATGCCTTCCTGAAGGCCAACAGATGGGTTTCTTGTTTCAACATCATTGGGGGAGAGTTCCATAATTTGGTCGTACCTACCAGAAAACTTCTTCCACCCCAGGGAATTTTTTTTACCCCGGGAACAATCAGATCATGGGCAAGGGATGAACAAAGATGACGGACTGGAATATAAGGTTGTAAATTCCGTTTTAGGAAACCAGGCCCTATATCATGCGTGGCCTTTAAAGCAATACACAGAGCCTTAAACTCAATTCGTCTCTTAACTGGAAGCCATTGTAGATCTTTGAGCATCCTAGAAACATATTTATGTCTTGGGACGTTAAGCAAAAGCCGTGCCACAGCATTCTGCACCACCTGTAATTTGGACAGGCACTTTTTTCGAAGATTGATAAAAAGCCCATTACAATAGTCTGCTCTAGATAGAACAAGTGCTGAGACCACTAGTTTACGTAGCTCAGCTGGAATGAATGGGAGAATCTTTCTCAGAACCTTTAGCGTGTAAAATGAAAGGGAAGTAACATGACTTTCAAACAAGAGTTTAGAGTCAAATAAGACTCCCAGATTCTTCACCTTGATTACTGGTGTTGGTAGCAGACCCAACTCCAAAGGTCAAAGATCGGGGGACCAGAAATTGGTGTGGGCACTGAAGAGTAAGACCACCATTTTACTCGTATTAAGTTTTAAACAGTTGGCTGCAATCCAGTCACCAACCTGATGAAGATAGAACATTAACACTGGCACCGACCATTGACTGTAGATGAGGTCAAAATAACAAACAGGGATCAGACAAAAGGCAAACCTCCTGGTAGAGATGGACTCCTATCTGAGTTTATAATGGTGTGATACTGGCCCCCAAATGCCATGCCATGTACCCCGGGACACGGTTTGTGGCTGCCCACAGGCACAGAAGCTGTAATAGTGCTGCAACCCAAGCTCCTCCACGACCTACTGGAGGTGAATTTGTACTGTCCTCTTTCGCTTTTTTAACTTGGATTGTAAATTAATGGAAAAGTACTTGCAAATAAGATATTGCTGCTATTGTCTGCTCTAGGCAACCCAGACCACACAGGTGTTGTGCCATTGAGAAGCATGGTGGCAAATATTAGGAGACTCGTCCATGTCATGATCAGCTGCAAGTAAGGATGGCTGTGGGATTAGGCATCCATACACATGGAGAAGTCTGATGGCTTTCCTAACTGGAAATATTTATTTGTGGCAATTGGCTTTATCCCCGAAATCGTGACATGTATAACACTTCTGTATTCAGACCTGACTGAAAGGGTAAAAGTAGGGAAGGTAGTGTAAGAAACATTCTACATCATGCAAGGCACACTCAATGGGTGCCCTCTGTCTCTATGCGCTCTGTCTCTAATTTTGTTTGCTCGGGCAATAGACCCAATGGCAGGAGGATTTGCAAGGAAGGTACACTTAGTGGAATAAAGATAGGGGACACATGCAGTATTTCATTATATGTGGATGATGGGCTGATATATATTGAAATTATGTGAGAGACCATGATCGGGCACAGGGGTTTCTAGGAAGGGCCAGTGAGATACACGTTTAAACATGAGAAGCTATGTCTACATCAAATGGATACAGACCTGAAAGATGGAAACCAAATGACAACTTTATCGACTACACACAATTGATTACTTTTGGAAAAACATCCACTTTCTATCATGGGCAAAATAACCATCACCAATATGCTATTGTATTCAAGATTTCTCTACTTTTTCACTACCATCCTAATATATTTCCCAGAAAGCGCTTCTTCACGGAGGTAGACCTTGTGCTGACATACTGAGGGCCTGATTACAAGTTTGGCGGTCCTACTGTAGGACCAACATCGGTGCACCAACAGGAGGACTGCCAAACCTGTGGTGCAACTGTCGCAGGATTCCGAGTAGAATCCAGGGTGGGCAGTGCGGCAGCGATGTGGATTTGGGGGTCTTTTGGGGGACCACCCAAAGGTGCATGGTCACCCTATAGTCCACGGGTCCGAAATACAAACTGAGACCAACACTGGAGCACAGAGAGAGAGGATATTTATTATATTCTCATTTGAGAGAAAGCATCAACAACTGACACCCATAACTGTCTAAGGAGGCAGTCTGCCAAGCACTTTGGTTCCACGTCTTATATACCCTTCATCCCCACCCCGCGTGTACAGTAAAGAAAGAACACCATGATTATGCAAAAGGGGTGATGTGTACAGTAAACGATGAACGCCATAATTATAGGTCAATCTGATAAGTTAGCAAATGGTCACTGTTGGGCCCCTGCAGGGCATAGGTGAAAAGCATGTGTAAAGCATGTTTATACAACAGATAGAGGTCAATCTGATAAGTCAGCAGATGGTAGTTGTTGGGCCCCTGCAGGACATAGTGCACGAGATGAAGACGATAAGCATCTGAGAAACTCCCTGTCCGACTGGTTGAGTATGTGTTGGTCAGTTTGTGGTCAGGCCAGAGCACGAACAGTGTGTGTATGTCCTTGCAGGAATGAGGCAAGTCAAGAGTGAAGCCCCAGAGCGTTCGTGATACAGAGAGAAGGTCAGTAATGAAGGGTAAAGCGCAAAATGGCAGAGCGAGAGGCAGGATAACAGACATACTTTTCCACAGAGTACAAAATGGCTGAGCGAGTGTCAAGATAAAGAATACATTTTCCACAGCGGCCCAACGCCACTGGCATGCTGTGGCTGAGGATTGCAGCCAGCAGTCATGCTGCCGCCGTGGGACTGCTGCCATGTCATGTGCACTCTGTGGCATGCACCATGTTGTGCATGCCACAGAGTGCACACAGGAGCATGGACTTGTGGGAGCGGGGCACATGTTGTGCCCCCTGCTCCCACCACCATGGGCAGATTTGCTTGGGGCCCTGTTGAGGAGCCCATTTCCTTACTTTTCCGTCAAGCATTTCATGGTGTCCTTACCACCATAAATGCTTGGTGGTAAGGCAGGTTGTCATTTACTCTGCAGTGCCAGCATCGGCAAGGAGCAAATATGGACTCCTATCTGCACCGCCACTGAAGCGGGATCATGGTGGCAGTGGCGGTCTGTTGGCAGTCCGACCACCACACTCCTCATAGAGCGGGCAGACCTGCATGGGTGTCATGGTTGGATCACCACTGCAATTACGGCAGTCCCAGTACCGCAGTACTCGTAATAATTCCCTTAATATGAGGTGGAGATAGACATATAGGTGTTTATTTACAATGGTAAGTTTGCATGTGTGTTTGTACTCGTGTGTAAATTTACTCCTTCACCTATTAGTAACTTTACACTTTTTTTTGCTTTTGACTATATAGAAGTGTTAAGTTACTCCTAGGTGCTGACTGACATGTCTCTACCTCATGGTGGAGCCTCCTACATCAGTTTTTATGACTGTAAAGTTATTACTCGTAAACTGTTCACATGTAAGTAAAGACCTCCTGCATAATGCCAGATCTCCCTATAGGACAACTGTGAGAAGTTGGCCTGATATGCAGTGCTCACTATTCTAGTGATCACTATGTATCAGTCCAAACAACCCTTATTGATGATTGGTTGTAAGTCAACCTTATAGACCAGCTATCCTAGTAGCATGGATACGAGCAGTCTAAGGCTAAGACTCTAGAGGGCGTGTTAAGCCAGCTGTTTTACCATCACATTACCCCTTGAACACCCAGTGAAAGGACACCACACAAGTTGTTATGAAAATAAACAGTGTATTTATTTATAACAAGACTACCCTGGCTCTTTATGAGACAGGGAGCTAAGCACACAACAAAACTCTTATAAAAATACTTCAAGTCGCACAATTTACACAAATGCCCGAGGGGCACGAAAAACCATATACTACAAAAGTGGAATGCGAATTACTAGCAGGTAAGTAACGATTCTCAGAGGCTTTGGGATCGCTAGGACTGGACTACTGAACCTTTAGATTACTAGCAGGAGGCCTAGGGAACTCGGGTGCAGAGTGTGCACTCTCACGCGGGATGCGGGACAAAGTCTATGGAAGCTAGAATTCACAAAGTTAGTGTTCTCGGGCGAACCCGACTAGGTAGGTCAAAAACGAAAGTGGATCTGGACCCTTGGATAGTGAGGCTATGCTGAGGCACCGAAATGCCGAAGTTACCTAGCCCAGGGGCTGCAGCTGCATAGGTCTGAAAAGACGTCGGGATTCTCCGTTGACGAACCAGGAGCCTGAAGGAAAGGAGTTGCTGGCAGGCGACCAGTGAAGATTGTTCGGGTGATCCAAGCCTGGATCGAAGATAGATGACACCTGAAAGCAGAGGGGACCAAGTTCGTGACTACTAGCCAGTAGTCAGGTGGCACCAGGAGGGCACCGGATGGTAGTCACCTCGACTAGGTGAGTGGGCGACGCTGGGCTCTGTAGTCTCACGGACCAGGAGGCGTTGTCGGCGACCAGGATGGAGGTACGAGCTGTCCCACGATGGATGATGCTCTCGACGTCGCTGGACCCAGGATTGGGGCAACAAGTCTTGGCAAATTCAAGCCCACGCGGTGGACCTAAAATGGCGTCTGGAGTGGACCAGGAGGGTCCGGGGTGCTCCTCTCTTGGAAGGGAGCAAGGGCCAGTCTGGAGCAAACAGACCAGCAACAGTGATGTCGTCGGGCGTCGTTAAGAAGGCCACAAGCCAGCGGGCTAGTAGCCAAACAACGCGGTGAGCAGCAAAAAGCAGAAGGGCCCCACGCAGATCGTGGAGATGCTGGGAGGCTGAACTTCGGTGCTGGGGCTGCTCAGGGTCGGGGCTTCTCGGACCCCAAAGCACTCACCAGAGGATCCCTCGGCGGTCGTGCTGGAAAGAAGTCGTGTAGTCTTGAAGATGGCCGGTCCCTCGAGGTCTCGTCGCACCCACGGTTCTCAGCTTAGCTGTAGAGGTGGGTAGAGGTCAGAGGTGCCAGGGAAGCCGGTTCTCGTCGAGCTGGGCAGTCAGATTCCGGAGGAAGGACTTGCAGCAGACCGCAGTGTTCTTAAGATGGTGCCTGCGGATGCAGGGTGACTACTCCTTAGTCACAAGGGAGAATCTTGAAGAAGAAATCTTGATGTCCTTTCGTAGAAAGTCGTGTCTTGATTCCAAAGATGGTCTAATTTGGAAGGGGGCCTGCTCCTACCTTTATCTTGGAAAAGGGGGCTGGCACGCGACTAAGTCCTGCCCTATGGGTGGGACCAGGAGGGGGTGGTTACACCCCTCTCCTTTGGCGGGCTTTCCCCAGCTCAGGGGCTGGAGTGCCCCTGGAACTGGTTCAAGCCGGCCTATGCACAGTGAGCACCGGGGTGCCACTTGCAGTCACCTTCCTCTGTAGCCCTGCCTACCTGGAATACACAAAACCCTGTCTGGGACGGTGCTGGCACCGCCCCTGGCAGGAAACCCTTTGTCCTTGCCTCCTGCTCTGGGAGGACTCCCAGCAGCAGGAGGGCAGACTTGTGTCTCGGTGGCAGCATCCATTTTGTGGATGCTAAGGCTCTGTCTGACTTTAACCGGGGTTACAGGTTACATCCATGTCGTGTCCCTCTAGAAGGGTGGAATGCTAACCCCGTCGCCAGAATTGGCGAGGGGTTAGTATTCCAATTCGTATGACACCTTACTCGACATGTTTTGATAAAGCGATACCAGAGTTGGCATATAACCGCGAGGATTATAATGCACTTAAGAGTATATGGTATGCGATATCATGGAAACGGCTAAGGGATAGATCCCGAAAGCCGCAGACAGGCTCAGCTCATGCCAGAGCACTATCTCACACGATTCCAAGCACTCTGCCTTCAGTATTGTTAAGGCCTGCCATAGGAGTGACTGATAGGAGACCTGTGTGTCCATTTAGGTTTAGATATAGGAATACTATATCTAAAGCAAAGGGTGTTTACACCTCCTTGCCCCAGCGGTCGTGCAGCCAGTTGTGTCAGATTTAGTTAGTCAGTCCAGGGGTGGCATAATACATGCTGCAGCCCCTGGGAGACTTCTGGGTGCACCTCAGCCCTGGTTACAGGGACTTGAGAGGGCCCAGTGCCAATTCAGTACCTGGGTACAATTTGGATTAGAGAGAACAGCTAGGCTGTGGGTCTGATTAGCAGGCCCACATCCAGGGAAAGTCGTAAACCAGTGAAGCAAAAAGCAAAAAATCTGGGTGATCATAGGATTGCAGACCCTACTCTCCTACATGACCCCCCCCCAAACTTTGGGACAATAAACTAACCTTGACCAGGTGAGTCTTCTTGCTCTAAGTGGAAATACCTGGAGAGCCCATCAGCATTGCTGTGATCAGTACCAGGTCTATGCTCCACTGTAAAATCCATCTCCTGTAGGGAAATGGACCACCTAAGCAGTTTGGGGTTTTCACCCTTCATCTGATTTAGCCACAAGAGGGGCTTGTGGTCGGTCTGAATGGTGAAGTGAGTACCAAACAAGTAGGCCCTCAGCTTCTTCAGGGCCCAAACCACAGCAAAGGCCTCCCTCTCAATAGCTGACCAATTTTTCTCTCTGGGGGTCAGCCTCCTGCTAATGAAAGCAATAGGCTGGTCATTACCATCAAAATTCAGCTGAGACAGAACAGCTCCCACACCCAACTCAGAAGCATCTGTTTAGACAATGAATGGCTTGGAGTAATCTGGACTCTTAAGGATAGGTGCTGTGCACATGGCCTGTTTTAGGTCATTGAATGCTTTCTGACAGCTTGCTGTCCACTGAACTTTCTTTGGCATCTTCTTGCTTGTCAGGTCATTAAGAGGGGTCACTATGGACCCATAATTTCTGACAAACTTCCTATAGTACCCAGTCAGGCCCAAGAAAGCTCGAACCTGAGTCTGGGTGATTGGAGGAGTCCAGTCCTTGATGGCCTGTATCTTACTCTCCAGTGGCTGAACCTGGCCTCCACCTACAAGGTGGCCCAGGTATACAACCTGTGTCTGCCCTATCTGGCACTTAGTGGCCTTGATAGTGAGGCCTGCCTTTTGCAGGGCCTCTAACACTTTCCTCAGGTGGACCAGGTGATCCTCCCAGGTGGAGCTAAAGACAGCAATATCATCAAGATATGCTGCACAGAAGTCATCCAGCCCAGTGAGGACTTGATTCACCAACCTTTGGAAGGTGGCAGGGGCATTCTTCAACCCAAAGGGCATTACCACAAACTGATAATGACCACCAGGGGTAGAAAATGCTGTCTTGGGCCTGGCTTCCTCAGCTAACCTGATTTGCCAATACCCAGCTGTCAGGTCAAATGTGCTTAAGTAGTTGGCAGAAGCCAATCTATCTATAAGTTCATCTGCCCTTGGTATTGGGTGGGCATCAGTCTTAGTGACTGCATTGAGGCCTCTGTAGTCTACGCAAAACCTCATCTCTCTCTTACCACCCTGGGTGTGAGGCTTTGGCACTAGAACTACTGGGCTAGCCCAAGGGCTATCTGAGGGCTCAATGACTCCCAGCTCCAACATTTTCTGCACTTCTGTTTTGATGCAGTCTCTAACATGATCAGGCTGTCTGTAGATTTTACTCTTGACAGGCAGACTGTCTCCAGTGTCAACATCATGGGTACACCAATCAGTTTGGCTGGGTGTCAGAGAGAACATATGTCTGAAGGATTGCAGAACTTGCCTGCAATCCTGTTGCTGATGCTCAGTGAGGCTGTCACAAAAGACAACACCATCTACTGATCCATCATCAGGATTCTGAGTGAGCAGGTGGCTAACTTCAAGGACCCCACTTCCCAGAATCAATGTGCATCCCTATCACGATAGAACTTTTGGAAGGAGATAATTAGACAACATGACCCCAGAGGACCTGAGGCAACACACTAAGTGAAAGGAGCTCTACCACCACCTCCGGTGAGTCGCCAACGCACACAGGGTCATGAAGAGGAGGTATGAGGAGGAGAAGGCACAGGGCAAGTGGAAGGGCTTTCCAATAGGCCTGCCAAAGAGCGCTAGGAAGAGCTCTTCCAGGCATGGACAGTCCTACATTGACTGACCTGGGAGCGCGAGCTCTGCCCTGCGAGGTCCGTTCTGCTGGGATTGTCTGTTCTGCTGCTGTACCTCGCGGTACCCGCTCCGTGGGTCCCGCTTCGCCCGTGTGCTTGGGCGCACCATTGCTGCTTGTGGACAGGGGAGCTGCTGGAATCTCGGGGAGCAGGGCTGCGAGCGCCAGGTGAGGATCAGGGACTCCATTGCCCAGGAGTCCCTGTGCTGCCATCATTTCCTGCACCTGGACGCTCTCCCTGCTGTACACGCCCCATAAACACCCTCCCCCTATATTAGGTGCAGCTTCCTCCGCGGCGCGGGAGCGCGCGGGAGGGCGCCGGGAGAAGCCCGGGACAAGGGCGGGACCGTCTGTGGCCGTCCGGGGCCGAAGGAGGCCGGGCTGGGCCTACCCTCTTGGATTGTGCACTCGACCTCTGATCTCAACTACTGGTTAAGAACCCCCTGCGGAGTATAACCCACTACGAACACCATGCCGTCCCCGGCAAGAGAGAGTACCCCATTAAAACTGGGCGGAGTTAAAAATAGGACTCTTGAAAATTATTTCTCCCGGGCAGTAGGGGAGGGGGACAAAGAGTGTAACCTGTCCAGGCTAAGGGCAGAACGGAGACGCTCAATAGACAACATGAAAAATACCCCCCTCGGAGACCAACTTATTACACCCAGGGAGGAGTTGTCTCGAATTGACGATGTCCCACTACTGCTGAGGGATTGCGCTAATATTTCATCAGGTGCAGTCATCAGTATAGCTCCAGCCATTAGTCCTAGCCCAACTAGGGTGACCATTGATTTAGTGTCCCAACCCCCCCCAGCCCCCAAAACTAGGAAAGCTAAATCCAAGCCAACTAACACTCAAGTAGCTTTTGGACCCCCTCCCAATAAACGCAGGAGGAAATCTAAGGGAGTTCAAGGAAAGAGTAAACCCAAGGTTCCTCATTCGGACTTTGGCAAGTCCCTAAAAACCCCCACGTTAGTAGAAAAACCACCGGATGATTTACATCCTAAACCCATTGCTCATAAGGATTCAGCTCCTGTTACGATAAAAGATACAGGAGCTGTTATTGCCAATATCCCCTTGTCTGTTGTCCCGCTTGGAAATTTAGAATTTTTGCTAAGGTCTCTGTTATTGCCGATCAGCGAGAGTATTAAAAAGATTGAGATCAGACTAACTATTCTGGAGGCCACATTAGGTAGTCTGAAAACTCCAGCTGGTCGACAGGGAAGGCAACCAGATCCCACTCTCCCTACCGTAGTCCTTCAACCGACGGCAAATAGTGTTGTCAATCCAGTCCTTCTACAAGCCGCGAATGTGGCACCCTCACAACAACCCTTAAGGCCGAAGCCTGCAACATCTAAACCCCTTAATGCCAATATGCCCAACCATCCGCCAGGACCTGTACCTCCGGCACAGCCGGTAGATAACACCATCCCGACCCCTTTAATGAAGCTCACCCTGAGACCACGTAGACCTAATTTACCCCCAGAGACTAACGCTTTTACTGTAGTCATGGCGGGTGTCCCCCCACTCGAGGAAGGTGAAATGGAGGACTTTTGTGCCCTGAAAAGTAGGGTAATTAAGTGGTTAAACATAAACAGACCCCTCCCGACACATTTCAATAATGAAATTATAATGGTAAGAAGGGTACCATGGGTGGGGAGAACACAAAAATCCATTAAAGGGGACTGTATACTGGTGAGTTTTAGGGATACAGGTACGGTGTCCTATATATGTCAGGGGAAAAATAGATCTAGGGAATCCACCATCCAAACCCTCCATGTGTCGTTCTTTTTTCCCATTACCCCAGTCCCATTTCAGCAACCCCAAACTCATGATAGTTGGGAGAGGGTTGGGAGGAGGAGGAGACACCAGGCCTTATACCCCAGACCGATAGCTGGCCGACCAGAACAACCCTTTTATACCTACAACCGGTTCAATTGCCTGAATGGCCTAGAGGGGGTCGATTGACAAACAGATAATACTCCCCAGGGTTGTATAGAAAAGGGCGCTCTGGTAGAAACATTGGAGGAGCAAAGTTTCAAGGCTCAGCAAACCTCGGCGATTGGTGTGGGGGATCTAATGTGTGTTGAACTTGAGGTAATAGCTAAAAACAGTATAGGAGGGGGACATGAGCAGGCAATGCAAAGGCCAATGTTGGAAATAAGACCAAGGGACCAGGGGGGCGCAGAATGGAGTGGAGAGGGTGTGAGATTTATCTCATGGAACATAGCTGGCATAGCGGGCAAATTTTACAATAAGGAATGGGTTGACTACATTATAAAATTTAATATCATATGTGTACAGGAGACATGGGCTGTGGAGAATAATTACCATCTGCAGGGGTACAAGTGCTTTTTTGTTCCCGCCCGAAAATCCAGTTCTGGGAGAGCAATGGGTGGTTTGTCCCTCTATGTAGATTTAGACCTCCCAGGCACCTGGTCCTTCCCAGACTGGTCCTCACACGGGATCCAGGCAGTTCGGTTCCATGGAAAGGGGTTACGATTCTCTGTTTTTAACTTGTATAACACCGAGATAGCAAATAACCATACCCCGGTATTGACTGAACTCGACCAAAGGTTAGGACAAGAAATCATATCCCAGAACAAGGGCCCATCACATGGGCTGCTTGTGGTGGGGGACTTTAATTGTCACCTCTGCCCGGCACTGATTAAAGCAAACACAGATTGGGCGCAATGCCCAATTGAGAAGGGGCCTCATTTTTCTCACTCGCCTACTGGGTCGGCTCTTAGGTTGCTTCGGCTTAAGTACGACCTAGAGCATACCATCAACATGATAGACCCACAGTCGGACGGCACACTCCCACCAACTTTTAAGGGCAGGGGCTGTTCATCTATTATAGATTATATTCTGGTTTCGAGATCCCTGGTTAACAAAGTAACTAGTGTAGGGATAGACTGGAACAGCTTCAGTGACCATAACCCGCTTGTCTTAATGCTCGTATATTGGGTGGGTTCTGGATCCAATGTCCACCGTTTAATTGGGGAGAGGGTCACCGATCAAGGCAGGAGACTGAAATGGTCTAGAATAGATGGGGTAAAGTTTTATAAAAACTTGAGCAATAAGGGTTTGCGGGCCATAAACGACTGTTTGGATCTGGAAGTACAGGGCCCAAGATTACTAGAAACGTTCGACCATATTGCAAATCTGATAGACGGACTACTAAGGTCCAATGTGCCCACACGTAACCTGGTCAATCCCCGGTGGTTTGATCAGAATTGTTCTAAGGCACTGAGGGAACTGAAATGCTCTCTTAAGTCAAAACCACGGGATCTATAAAAAATTAGGGCAAGCAGAGAGAAATATAAAAAAGAGACCAAAAGGAGGAAACTCACCCTGCAGGCAGAAGCCTGGGCAGATCTGAGAGAGGCAGGGGAAAGAAGGGACCTAGCGGGGTTCTGGAGAATCATTAATAAACCGACCTTTCTAGAAAATGATTCTCCGGAAATAGGGGCCAATATCCTACCGGAGCAGTGGGTTACCCACTTTAGGAGTTTGTACAACCATGAACCGGGCACCCTTGTAGAGCCATCAGCAAACCCAAGTCAGGCTCCCCCGGTAGTATTTACTCTTAAGGAGATCGTGGCAGGGATGGAGAGTCTAACTAAGAACGGGTCCGGATGGAATTCCCCCTGACCTTTTTCTTAGCAATATAGACCTATGGGCCCCCTTGATGACTAGGGTCTTAAACACCGCTATCTCCTGTGGTCTCCCTCCATCATGGTCTAAAGCGATCATTGTGCCAATCTTTAAAAAGGGCAACAAGGACGACCCTAGGTGTTACCGGCCTATTTCCCTGATTGACGTTTCGGCTAAACTTTTGGGAAGGGCAATTCTGAACAGATTGTCCGAGTGGACCGAAGAGAATAACATCTTCTCGGACACTCAATATGGGTTCAGGTCAGGGAGGTCCACTAGCGATCAATGCCTGAACCTATATATGCTGACTGCCAAATACACTCTGGCCAGTGATGAACCCATTTATATGGGATTCATGGACCTGGCAGCAGCATTCGACCACGTCAATAGAGGGAAGTTGTGGGACATGATGGCAGGCTTGGGGATCGAGAGTGGTTTAATCACCATATTAAGAGAGCTGCATAGCGATACTACGGCTAAAGTAAGATTTAATAGGGAGGGTGGACTGTCTGACTCCTTTTCATGTAAAAGTGGAGTCAGACAAGGTTGTATTCTTGCCCCTTTTTTGTTCTCCCTCTACATTAATAATCTGGAGCAGTCTCTTTTGGGCTTAAAAGCAGATTCCCCAAGGGTTGGGACGCGGCATATCCCTGTCCTGCTTTATGCAGACGACGCGGTCTTGCTTGCGCGTACACCCCGAAGCCTACAAATTCTGATAGATGGGTTCGTCAAGTTTATGAGTGACCTGGACCTATCTGTCAACTTAGGCAAGTCATACGTGCTCCTGGCAGGCAAAAAACCTTCTTCTAAATTCTCTTACACAATAGGTACCCATTGTTTAGAGGAGGTTAAAACGTTCTCCTATCTCGGAGTAACCTTTGATGGTGCTCTCCAATTCAACTCCTTGGTGGCAGAACGCTGTAATAAAATGATTGCCTCTAATGGGGCAATAGCCGGTTATGGCAGGAGGCTGGGCAGATGGAGCCCGGAACAGGTGATGAACCTGTACGGCTCCATAACATGCTCTAAAGTAAGCTACGGGGCAGAAGTTTGGGGCTTTGTGAACACTGCTAGAATTGAACAGGAAGAAAACAGACACCTGAAATCTATCCTGAGGGTACCACCCAGTACTGCTGGACACATAGCTCATAGGGAGCTAGGGAGGCTATACCTGGTTGACTTGTTAAAACTTAGGCCAATTGTGGCGTGGCTAAAAATTTGGGCAAACCCAGATGCGCACTTAAGCAGAGAAATTTTATTGGACTGCTTGGGTAGGACTCACTGCATGCGCATCCCCTGGCTTAAATATGTGAGAAACACTCTTGAAGATCTAGGGTTCGGAAACCTCTTCAGGAACCCCACAACCATCTCAGCACAAGAAACAAGTAGGGGAAATTTTCCTAGAGCGGAAAACCCTATGCCGTGCTGAGGTTGAAGGAGAGAAAAAGTCTGTGAGGGCTTATAACTTGGTGAAGAGTGTGGAGGGTATGGAGCCCTATCTGTATCTTGTGTATAACACACAGGACAGATTTCTTATGTGTCATTTTAGACTGAACTTACTTCCTTTTATGTTGGCTTCTCCAGCAGGTTTCACCACGTCAATTGAGCAGAAGGGACCCTGCGGCTGCGACAACCGGTCTCCGCAGGATTCCCTTCATTTTATCTTGCTTTGCCCCTATTTTTCTATGCCCAGGCGTAGATTCCTAGTAAACATCTTAAAAAAAGCCCAATTGGAACATGCCAGGGATGCTTTAGTCTATTTGCAAAAAGCTTCTGACCCGCTAACCTTATGTTGTGTTATGAATTTTATCAAGGTGGCGGTTCGACTAAGGATGACGAGGGGAGAGGAATGAAAGACTTGGGACTCTCTGTTTTAAATTTATGGCCCTGTATGTTGGTATTTTTACTGTATTATTTATGTACAAGGATCTTGACTAATATTTAATGTCTTTTTTATCTATGTATATGTATGTGTGCTTTTATGGTGTTTTTTAATCACCGAATAAAGATTCTTGACTATGACTATGACTATGAGTGAGCAGGTCTGGGAGAGGGTCACTCTCTTCCTCCTGTCCCTCATCTGTGGCCATGAGCAAGCTCATGTCCTTCCTGTCAACATATGCCTTGAGCCTGTTTACATGGAGCACTCAGAGAGGGCTCCTGGGAGTTCCAAGGTCCACCAAGTAGGTAACCTCTCCCTTTTGCTCAATGATGGTGTGGGGCCCAGACCATTTGTCTTTGAGAGCTGCTGGGGCCACTGGCTCCAGCACCCACACCTTCTGTCCAGGCTTGTACACAGTCAGGACAGCCTTTTGGTCATGCCAAGCTTTTTGGAGTTCTTGGCTGGCCTCTAGGTTTTTAGATGCCTTTTCCATATACTCGGCCATCCTGGAGCGGAGACCAAGTACATAGTCCACTATGTTGGTTGCAGGCTTTTTGAGAGGTCTCTCCCATCCTTCCTTCACCAAATACAGGGGTCCTCTTACAGGATGCCCATACAGAAGCTCAAAGGGGCTGTAGCCAACCCCCTTCTGTGGGACCTCTCTGTAAGCAAACAAGAGGCAGGGGATCAGGACATCCCATTTTCTCCTAAGAGTTTCAGGTAGTCCATGAATCATCCCTTTGAGGGTCCTGTTGAATCTCTCAACAAGCCCATTGCACTGTGGGTGGTAGGGTGTGGTGAACTTGTAGTTCACACCACACTCCTTCCACATTGCAGTCAGATATCCTGACATGAAGTTTGTACCTCTGTCAGAAACGACCTCCTTAGGGAAGCCCACTCTGGAGAACACTCCAACTAGGGCCCTTGCCACTACAGGTGCTGTAGTGGTCCTAAGTGGAATAGCTTCAGGATACCTGGTGGCATGGTCCACCACCACCAGTATAAACTTGTGCCCTGATGCTGTCTGGGGTTCCATTGGACCAACAATGTCAATCCCCACTCTTTCAAAGGGAACCCCCACCACAGGTAGTGGTATGAGGGGGGCCTTTGTTGTGCCACCTGACTTACCACTGGCTTGGCAAGTGACACAGGAGCGACAAAACTCCTTGGTATTCTCATTCATGTGGGGCCAGTGAAAGTGTGAGACAAGCCTGTCCCAAGTCTTTGTCTGACCTAAGTGACCTGCAAGGGGAATCTCATGGGCCAAGGTGAGAAGGAAACCTCTCAGAGACAAGGGGATGACCAGCCTCCTGGTTGCACCAGGCTTGGGGTCTCTTGACTCAGAGTACAGGAGTCCATCTTCCCAGTATACCCTGTGGGCACCTGTGGCATTCCCTGCAGCCTCAGCAGCCGCCTGCTGTCTGAGGGGTTCAAGGGAAGGGCAGTCTAACTGTGCCTTCCCCAGGTCTTCTCTGGAGGGTCCCCCTGAGCCCAGAAACTCAACTTGATCAAGTTCAAGCTCTTTAGGCTCAGTTTCCCTCAGCTCTCTCAGATCAGCCTCCTCAGAGACTTGATCCTCAACCTGGGGCAAGGGGGAAGGCAAAGCCTTACCCTTACTGCTCTTCTTCTTGGAAGGTGTCTGGTCCTTTCTTCCAGGATCCAGCACCTGTTCAGTGGGGCATCTTCTGGCCTGTGACCTAGTCACAGCAAGCACATGTGCTGGCAAGCCTAACATTTCCATGTGAGTCCTCTGCTCCACTTCTGACCATAGTGATGACTCCAAATCATTGCCCAACAAACAATCAACTGGGAGGTCTGAACTGACTACAACTTTCTTTTGACCACTTACCCCTCCCCAGGAGAAAGCAACAATCGCCATACTATGACTGGTAGTGACGTTGCTGGCATTGGTCACCAGGAAATCTGTACCTGGCATGATCTGTCCAGGGTCCACAAAGTTAGGTGTCACCATGGTGACACTGGCACAAGTGTCCCTATAGGCCTGAGCCATCTTGCCATTTATTAAAGGTGTCTGCCTGTATTTGCCCAAAGTATTGGGACTTACATCAGGGGACATATCCATATCCCCTGTACAGACAAGGACAGCCTGAGTGAGTGTGCCAACTAAGTTGTCAGACTCCTCAGTTCCCAAGGTTAACCCAACTAATCCCTTGGGAGGTGCACTACCACTACTGACTGTACTAGGGGAAGCAGTTGCCTTAGGGGCTGTAGTGGTAGAGGTTTGCCCTCCTCTTTTGGTGCACTCACTAAACCAGTGAGACTTACTTTTACAGTACTGGCACCACCTTTTTGACTGGCCTTCTTGAGTCTTCTTTTTCTGCTGTGAAGCCTGACCCCCACCCTCTTTGGTTTGTTGGGGACCTGTTGAAGACTTCTGGTCATTTTGTTCACTCTTAGTATTACCCTTCTGGTCTGCTTTCTTCTGACCACCCTGGTTCTGGTTCTGGTTCTGCTTGATCCTTGTTCTGACCCATTTGTCTGCCTTCTTTCCCAACTCTTGGGGAGAGGTCAGATCTGAATCAACAAGGTGCTGGTGCAACAACTGGTTCTGACAATTATTTAAAATTTGCTCTCTCATCATCAGATTATACAATCCTGTGTAATCAGTAACCTTGCTACCCAGCAACCAGCCCTCCAAAGCCTTAGTGGCACTATCCACAAAGTCAGACCAGTCCTGAGACTGAGTTTTCTGGGTGTCTCTGAACAGCAACCTGTACTGCTCAGTGGTTAAACCAAACCCATCAACCAGTGTATTTTTCAGGACCTGGTAATCATTAGCATCCTCCACTCTTGTAGTGAGGAGCTTGTCTCTACCTTTACCATCAAAGGAGAGCCACAGTATAGCTGCCCACTGACTTTGGGGAATGCCCTGCACAGTGCAGGCCCTCTCCAAAGCAGCCATCCATTTCTGGATGTCATCCCCTTGCTTAAAGGGGGGCACTATTTTTGTCAGGTGTTTAGTGTCTAAACCCTTCTCTCTATCTCTTGGGAGATTGCTGCCACCAGTGGGAGCTAACCCACTCATCTGCTGCTCTCTTGCAAAGGCAAGCTTCTCTTTGGCCAGGGCAAGTTCTTCCCTTTCAATCCTCAGAGTAGCCTGCCTCATCCTAGCTTCATGCTCCCTTCTCTGAGGGGAAGTCAATCTCCTCTGGGGAGAGTTCCTTCTCCTCTGGGAAGAGGCATTAGAGTGCAGAGATCTATTGGAGTCCCTAGAAAGAGATCTATCTCTCCTAACTCCAAGGTTAGGCCTACTTAGGGTCAGTACTGGGGGTCCCCCAGATCCTAGCCCAAGCAAGTCTATGTTGGCCCTAGTTAGCCTTCTGACTACCTCAAGACCTTTGTCTACCTCATCCCCAGAGAGCTCCTCAGGGTCCTCCTCCTCAACTGCATTTACAGTGTTGTGGAGGTCTGGATCACCAAGGTGCCCTTCTAAGGCTGGCATATTCCCATCTCCCTGAGATGCTTTCCTAGCATCATAAGTCTCTAAGAGACCCAACAGAAAGGGAGTGGTGGGGTTAGACCCCTGTTTCAATTTCCTGGAGGTACACAAGTGTCTCAACTCCTGGAAATTGAGAGCTGCATATCTTGAGTTGACCTGTGGAGGGTCAATAACCACAAGGGGAGTCTCTGAAGACTCTCCATGGGTAGACATGCTTTTCTAGTGAGGTGTAAGTGGTGCACTTACCTACACTATATGTTTACCTACTGATCCCTTGCTAGAGTTGTAGTTTAGGGTGTGCTAGGCCCTAGGAGCTACAACAGCTGGTTCAGTAGAACTCAGAGTATTCTAAGCTAAGTTATATGTACCTTTAGTACTTATGTGATCTTTCACAAGATATTCTTAGGATATGTGTGGTAAAACAACAGCAAGCTCAAATCCCACCGCTGCCACCAATGTGAGAAGTTGGCCTGATATGCAGTGCTCACTATTCTAGTGATCACTATGTATCAGTCCAAACAACCCTTATTGATGATTGGTTGTAAGTCAACCTTATAGACCAGCTATCCTAGTAGCATGGATACGAGCAGTCTAAGGCTAAGACTCTAGAGGGCGTGTTAAGCCAGCTGTTTTACCATCACATTACCCCTTGAACACCCAGTGAAAGGACACCACACAAGTTGTTATGAAAATAAACAGTGTATTTATTTATAACAAGACTACCCTGGCTCTTTATGAGACAGGGAGCTAAGCACACAACAAAACTCTTATAAAAATACTTCAAGTCGCACAATTTACACAAATGCCCGAGGGGCACGAAAAACCATATACTACAAAAGTGGAATGCGAATTACTAGCAGGTAAGTAACGATTCTCAGAGGCTTTGGGATCGCTAGGACTGGACTACTGAACCTTTAGATTACTAGCAGGAGGCCTAGGGAACTCGGGTGCAGAGTGTGCACTCTCACGCGGGATGCGGGACAAAGTCTATGGAAGCTAGAATTCACAAAGTTAGTGTTCTCGGGCGAACCCGACTAGGTAGGTCAAAAACGAAAGTGGATCTGGACCCTTGGATAGTGAGGCTATGCTGAGGCACCAAAATGCCGAAGTTACCTAGCCCAGGGGCTGCAGCTGCATAGGTCTGAAAAGACGTCGGGATTCTCCGTTGACGAACCAGGAGCCTGAAGGAAAGGAGTTGCTGGCAGGCGACCAGTGAAGATTGTTCGGGTGATCCAAGCCTGGATCGAAGATAGATGACACCTGAAAGCAGAGGGGACCAAGTTCGTGACTACTAGCCAGTAGTCAGGTGGCACCAGATGGTAGTCACCTCGACTAGGTGAGTGGGCGACGCTGGGCTCTGTAGTCTCACGGACCAGGAGGCGTTGTCGGCGACCAGGATGGAGGTACGAGCTGTCCCACGATGGATGATGCTCTCGACGTCGCTGGACCCAGGATTGGGGCAACAAGTCTTGGCAAATTCAAGCCCACGCGGTGGACCTAAAATGGCGTCTGGAGTGGACCAGGAGGGTCCGGGGTGCTCCTCTCTTGGAAGGGAGCAAGGGCCAGTCTGGAGCAACCAGACCAGCAACAGTGATGTCGTCGGGCGTCGTTAAGAAGGCCACAAGCCAGCGGGCTAGTAGCCAAACAACGCGGTGAGCAGCAAAAAGCAGAAGGGCCCCACGCAGATCGTGGAGATGCTGGGAGGCTGAACTTCGGTGCTGGGGCTGCTCAGGGTCGGGGCTTCTCGGACCCCAAAGCACTCACCAGAGGATCCCTCGGCGGTCGTGCTGGAAAGAAGTCGTGTAGTCTTGAAGATGGCCGGTCCCTCGAGGTCTCGTCGCACCCACGGTTCTCAGCTTAGCTGTAGAGGTGGGTAGAGGTCAGAGGTGCCAGGGAAGCCGGTTGTCGTCGAGCTGGGCAGTCAGATTCCGGAGGAAGGACTTGCAGCAGACCGCAGTGTTCTTAAGATGGTGCCTGCGGATGCAGGGTGACTACTCCTTAGTCACAAGGGAGA
Organism: Lissotriton helveticus; assembly: GCF_964261635.1. Lineage (NCBI taxonomy): Eukaryota > Metazoa > Chordata > Amphibia > Caudata > Salamandridae > Lissotriton > Lissotriton helveticus. Next base: position 252,700,412 of record NC_136061.1, read on the forward strand.
ATCTTGAAGAAGAAATCTTGATGTCCTTTCGTAGAAAGTCGTGTCTTGATTCCAAAGATGGTCTAATTTGGAAGGGGGCCTGCTCCTACCTTTATCTTGGAAAAGGGGGCTGGCACGCGACTAAGTCCTGCCCTATGGGTGGGACCAGGAGGGGGGTGGTTACACCCCTCTCCTTTGGCGGGCTTTCCCCAGCTCAGGGGCTGGTGTGCCCCTGGAACTGGTTCAAGCCGGCCTATGCACAGTGAGCACCGGGGTGCCACTTGCAGTCACCTTCCTCTGTAGCCCTGCCTACCTGGAATACACAAAACCCTGTCTGGGACGGTGCTGGCACCGCCCCTGGCAGGAAACCCTTTGTCCTTGCCTCCTGCTCTGGGAGGACTCCCAGCAGCAGGAGGGCAGACTTGTGTCTCGGTGGCAGCATCCATTTTGTGGATGCTAAGGCTCTGTCTGACTTTAACCGGGGTTACAGGTTCCATCCATGTCGTGTCCCTCTAGAAGGGTGGAATGCTAACCCCGTCGCCAGAATTGGCGAGGGGTTAGTATTCCAATTCGTATGACACCTTACTCGACATGTTTTGATAAAGCGATACCAGAGTTGGCATATAACCGCGAGGATTATAATGCACTTAAGAGTATATGGTATGCGATATCATGGAAACGGCTAAGGGATAGATCCCGAAAGCCGCAGACAGGCTCAGCTCATGCCAGAGCACTATCTCACACGATTCCAAGCACTCTGCCTTCAGGATTGTTAAGGCCTGCCATAGGAGTGACTGATAGGAGACCTGTGTGTCCATTTAGGTTTAGATATAGGAATACTATATCTAAAGCAAAGGGTGTTTACACCTCCTTGCCCCAGCGGTCGTGCAGCCAGTTGTGTCAGATTTAGTTAGTCAGTCCAGGGGTGGCATAATACATGCTGCAGCCCCTGGGAGACTTCTGGGTGCACCTCAGCCCTGGTTACAGGGACTTGAGAGGGCCCAGTGCCAATTCAGTACCTGGGTACAATTTGGATTAGAGAGAACAGCTAGGCTGTGGGTCTGATTAGCAGGCCCACAGCCAGGGAAAGTCGTAAACCAGTGAAGCAAAAAGCAAAAAATCTGGGTGATCATAGGATTGCAGACCCTACTCTCCTACAACAACATAGGCAGCATTTTTTAAATGTTTTAATTTTTAAAACCGTATTTAAAAGGTAAATATAAAATATTCATGTGAAATAATTGTATATATTTATTTTAGACATAGAATGACTAAACTAAAAAGTTACTGCACATTAACTTAAATGTGATGTGTATTAAATAATTACTTAGTTGAAAAATATTTATTTAAGAGGCCAAACCACCGACCAAGATGGCCGCGCGGTCTTGAAGCTCCGACAGCCACTGCAGCCCTGCCACAAATATCCCGCTGAAATGAGGCGCCAACAGAAGACCACCAATGAAGAGCACTGCCAGTGGAGCATGCTTCGGGCCCCACAGATCATTGATTGAAGCCGTGGATCGGTTCTCCGGGGTAACGTTGTCCTAGCTACGTGGTGTGCCGAGACCCGAGCCTGCCTCTCCTCTCAGGGCTGTTGATGATGCGGACCAAGCGGTGACTGTGGGGTGAGTGCTCCGGGTGCTGCTCTAATATTGTAATCTCCCCCCGGCCTGCCCACGCGATCCGGCAGAGGGGCAGCCACGTTTGGCAGCACCCGGCCTCTGCTGCCTGCTTTTGTCATCCTGTGTCATCCTGTTAAGTCGCCATAAGGCATGGGCCGAAACGATCCCAAACAACGGACCTTGCCCTTCGAAAAAGTGACCGGGAATGAACATGACGAAGGATATAACATGGGGGACGCCGCCCAGGGCTGGAGACGGAAGAAAGACCCAGCAAACACTACCCTCCTCGTTGCCCCAAGAGATAAGGAGCAGGATTCCGGTCGTTAGATGGACGCTTTGATACCCTAGACAAACGCCTTGACAACGGGCGCCAAAATACAGGCTCACGACCAGTGCCTAGACATCGCAGAGACACGCATCTCGGACATAGAGGACGGCGCCGCACAGACCCTCAAACGGCTGGAGCTCGTAGAGCACATCCTCAAAGAAGTGGCGATCAAAAGTGAAGACCTTGAGGCGCGCAGCCGGTGCAATAACATCCGCATGTTAGGGGTCCCCGAAACTACAACTACCGGTCGAATGGACCATTTTGTTAAAACACTCCTCACAGACCTGTTTGGTAGGGAAAATTTCACCCCTGGAATCCTAGTGGCGCATGCACACCGCACCTTGGGCCCCCATCCCAACCCAAGCCCATCATTGCCCGGATATTACACTTCCAAGACTGTGACACTACCCTACGCCTCGCTAGGGAACGTGGTGACACCATATGGCAATGCTCTAAACTGGCGTTTGACCCTGATTTTACACTTATGGTGCAGGAAGCCCGCCAGAAATATACAGGTGTGAAGGCCACACTCTGAAATCTGGGACTAAAGTACGGCATGCTTTACCCAGCTCGCCTGCGGAACGACGTGGATGGTCGGGCCTGGATTTTTGACACCCCCACCGCGGTGCAGGAATTCTGCTGCTCCTACAAACACAGCAATAAACCCACAGTGGCAGACGGGGCAGGCCAATCCTCTCAAGGCAGCAGCTGCATCGCCAGTATGGAACTCTTCTCAGGCTCGGGCACTGGCTGAACTTTTTTCTTTACTTTTTGCAAAAGGCGTATTGATACCATGATACTCTAGCCGCTAAGGGATGATGATCACTTCATATCATGATATGTTTATATTGGCTGGCCGACTGCCGGTTCGTTGCCACCCCTCATGGTATAAACCGTTGATTTGTTGTTGGGAATGTTGATGCACCACCCCAGGGTTTTTTCCTTCTAGATAGATTTCATTTGGTGCATCTTATTTTGTTGTACATTGTGGGGTTTGCCTAGTCTTTTTTTGGGCGAGGTTGGGCAGAGGGTCGGGGGAGACAATTTCTCTCATGCAGATGTTTTATAGTAACTGTTAGTTTGCTCACTGTCTACTTTGTTGCTCATCCAAGATTGTTCAATTTAGCCAGTACTGTTCTGACCATTAGATGACACACTTCGGCAATATCAGTAGCCCTTCCGATTTGTCCTTATTGACCTGAAAGGTCAGAGGCCTTAACGATAACCGCAAGAAAAGGAATGTAGTTCACTATTTGATGCGCCATAACATAGATGTTGCATTCTTACAGGAGACACATCTGCCCAAATCTGATCCCGGACGATTTGCCTCCAGCTGGGGTGCACATAGGTATTTTTCCAACTTCAGCAACTACTCCACGGGCACGGGTATCCTGATACACAAGCGGGTGCCCTTTAGTCTACATTCTACCATTGATGACAACGAGGGTAGATATCTGATTGTTACTGGCTCATTAATGGGACATAACGTACCCCTGGTTTGCGTCTACGCACCCAACACCGACTCACCAGAATCCTTTTACTCCCTTCATGCCCAACTTGCGCAATTGGACTCCGGATTCCTGCTACTGGGGGGCGACTTGAACTTACTCCTGGACCCGTCCAGAGACAGCAAAGCCTCCTCTTCTTACACAAAGCCGCGAGCCCACAAGGCTTTTCTAGACCTTTGTCAACAGCTATCCTTCCACGACATTGGGCGCAAGCGGAACCCCCACACCACTGACTACATGCACAATGCAGGACACTATAACACCTGGACCAGGCTGGACTACTGGCTTATCACCCCATGGGTAGATTGTTGATACCAATCCCTTACAACTTTGCCGAGGATATACTCAGACCACTCCTCAGTTAAACTCCTACTAAGTGTTCCTAGACTAGAGGGATACGAAAGACAATGGCGCTTTCCTGCTCACACCCTTGTTGATGACCTATTCCATTCTGAGCTTCACAAAGCCATAGAAGGGTATTTTGTCATTAACACTGGCTCTGTTAATTCTTGGGCTGTCCTATGGGAGAGGTTCTAGGCCTACATCAGGGGGGTGTGCATAGCTAAATACTCTGGGGTGCTGAAGAGTACCACGCTCCGACTCTCCCTCCTCACTGAATACGGAGACACTGCAGACCGAGACATATTGTTTTTGGGGAAATACCACTCTGCTCGCCACTAGGGGTGGGCGGAATTTGCGTAATCACGTTATGCAAATCTCCGGGAAACTGTAAAAAATCTCCGCGAGCACGCCGAATTACTTGTTCGCGATGCTTTTTTACTGTTCGCAATCACTGTTTGCGTGCTGGGGGGAAATATCTCAGGAATACGCATTTTGAGAACGCGAACAAGCAAAAAAAATTACAAAGTCGCGGAACCCAAAATTACCCAAATTCCGCAAGCGGAACGGAATTTACCGCCCAGGCCTACTTGCCACTATCGCGAGGGAGAGTGCCCAGGCCATTTTCCGGCGCAGATGCTTCAGTCTCCATACAACAAGGCATACATCACTGAACTCAAATCCTCCACTGGCCACCCGACAATTTGCTTCCTTCTATAGATCTCTCTATTCCCCAAGTGATCCACTAGACCTGAATAAAATGTCCACCTTTTTAGATCAGGTAACTCTTCCACAACTTTCTGATGATGGCAGAGCTTTACTTGATGGTAATATTACGAGAGACGAGATTTCTTCGGCTATTACTGCCTTGCTGTATCATAAGGCCCCAGAAGAGGATGGTTTCCCTCCTGAATTTTATAGATGGACCGGTCTGAGTATGATAGATACTTTACATGCTGCGTTTCTAGAAGCTGATAAAGAATCCTCTTTAGGCTCCCTTTCTGATAAAGAGATTATAGCTGTCTTGCCCAAACCTGGCAAAGATCCTCTGCTGTGTGGCAGCTATTGGCCTATATCTCTTTTGAACTCTGATATCAAGATACTAGCTAGTATTCTTGCATCCCGTCTTCGCAAAGTCTTACCTTCTTTAATCCACAATTCTCAAGTGGGTTTTGTTTCGGGTCGTTCATCCCAGAATCATCTTCGCACTTTGTCTCACACGTTATGGTCAGCTAAGCATCTGACAGAAGATGCTCTGGTTCTCTCGCTTGATGCTGAAAAAGCATTTGATCGCATCGAATGGGAATATCTCTTTACAATAATGCATCGATTTGGCTTGGGTGACCAATTTATCAATAAAGTATGTTTACTATATGATAGTCCACTAGCTCAAGTCAATTGTGGCGGCTTCTTATCTACCTCCTTTCCTATTCGTAGAGGTACTCGTCAAGGTTGCCCGTTGTCCCCTCTTCCCTTTCTTTTGGCGATGGAACCACTGGCTGCGGGAATTTGACAATCTAATGAAGTTGTAGGTGTTCCTCTTCCAATTGGCCATTCCAAAATTTACTTATATGCAGATGATATTCTTATTACTCTTACTGATCTCCCACATTCTCTTCCTGCCCTTCTTCAAAATATTATTAACTTCTCCTCCTTCTCAGGTTATAAAATAAATTGGGATAAAAGTGAAGCGTAACCCATTTCAATTGGTACTACGAAGACAGCAATTTCTGGATTCCCTTTTCATTGGCAACCCTCATGCCTTAAATACCTAGAAGTATTGATCAATAGAGGTTTGGACAATATGATTGCGGATAATTTGACTCCTTTATTTACCCAAATGCAGAGGGACTTTGGCAAATGGAAAGCTTTGGGATTATCTCTTTGTGGAAGAGTTCAAGCGGTTAAGAGGGTCACTTTACCAAGATTCCTTTATGTGTTAGGTATGCTTCCTCTTCACATTCCTTTAGCTACTCTTAGATCCATTGACTCCAAAATAAAGCTCTTTATTTGGGGGACAGCTAAACCGCGTCTTGCTATTGCTAAATTAAAAGCCCATCAGCTATATGGGGGTATTGGTCTTCCTTCTTTCTATTGAACATTATTCACTTGCTCTCCATATTTCTCAACTCTCCTTTTTTCTACCCAAATCTAAAGATATTCCACACTGGGTACCAATTGAACGTCGCCTTTTAACTCAAGATCCGGGATTATCCCTTTTATACGGTACTGGGATTAGTTCTTCTGATCTTAAAAACTCAATCTTCTCTGCAATGCATAAATCTTGGCAGAGAGGTAATCGCATATAAAGCTCTAATTCGCGAATTCACATTAAAGCTCCCCTGTGAAATACTTCAGCTATTCATATTGGTGGTCGTACCTTGTCTTGGCTTTTATGGAAGGAAGCTGGCATTTACTCCATAGACCAACTCCTGCATGATGGAGATTTCAAAACTTTTCCCCAACTCTGTGAGGAATTTCATCTCCCACTTTTACAATCCTCTAAATACATAAACTTCAACAATGTATTAAAAAACACCTAGGTTCTCCTCCCTGGTTGCTTCAGGTATCTCCCATTTTATCTTATCTACAATTGTGGGGGAATCTCAAAGGAGTGACTTCTGGTCTCTATAAAACGTTTTTACACCCTCTCTTCCCACAGACTCTCTCACATTCCCTTCAGATTAAATGTCAATCCCGTTTATCTATTATGTACTCCAATACTCAATGGGATCAAATTTTAGAGGGATTACATTAAGGGATTCAAGAAGCTCGTCTTAAATTCTGTATCTTTAAAATTCTTCATGAATGGCATTGGTCTCCCGTTAAGTTACATCAAGATAAGTTATTATCGCATACTTCTTGCTGGAGATGTTCTGCTCCTGGTTGTGACATCACACACATCATTTGTGAGTGTTCACGTACCAGGTCCTTATGGCTCTTTGTGGGGAAAAATTTCCCAAAACTTTCTAAGCCACAAATTTGCCATCTTCATACTGCTTTGGCCACGGCCAAGATCTGCATTTTACGTCACTGGAAATCTCCCTCAGCTCCTTCTCAGGAAGAATGGTTGGTGGCAATGATGCAAACGGCCCTACACGAACGCACAATTCACAATCTTCAGGACCAAGCTACCATTTTTCTTCAAACCTGGTCCCCATTTTTAGAAACTATGGTAGATGAAGATTCTACACTTACTCCCTCTTCTTCTACATACGCTACATCTACTTAAATTCAGCCCTTCATTGACTTCTCCTACATTATTTTACTCTGGTTATCTTTTCCCTTTCATTTTTTCCTACTCCTACCCCTTTCCCCCTCCTGTTACTCTAGTACTTTCTTACTTTCTTTCTTACTTTCTTTCTTACTTTTTCTCCTTCTCTTCCATTCTTCTTATATTCTTTTCTTCCTGGTTTCTGCTTCTATATTTTATTTCCTCTTTTCTTTTCATCTTCTCTGATTTCCTATGATAAGCTAAATCCATATCTTTTTCTATTGTTACTCCATAATAGGCCATAGAATTTGTACTGTTAATCTTTCCTTTTTTCTCTTCTACTAGGAATGTATTTTATCATTACTTCATTTTTTCTTGCATTTGATTTCCTGTGAATACGGTTTATTATTACCTGTATTTTTTATTACTATGTTATTTTCTCACTTTTATACTTACTATGTATTTTATTTAATAATTCAATAGGAAATTTCAACACAACAAAAAGAAGAAAAAAAAAAGAGCTACTGGTAGCTCGCCAGTATCATGAAAGTAAACCCCTGAATTTTAGCACCACACAGTACATAATTCAGAGGTTAAACCACTATGAAAATGGCAGCACTGCACATCTCTGTACCCTTGAAGTATCCACGTACTGAACCAGTGGCAGGACCACGTGCAACACACAGACACACACTGTGACAACCTGAAGTACCTGCAGCATGACCAACTGTCCCCACTCTCAGTTTAGCAAAGTCATATGAAAAATTGTCACTTTGCAAGCCCCACTCCATCAATTATCGATCATATTGTACCTGTGAAACCTGAGTAAAAAAAGAAGTGTCAGCTGCATTCAGAGTGGAGTCACTAGAATTTGCAATTGCTAAGTATAGTGGAATTATGTGATAACCGTGCATTAGCAGTCATGTAGCCAAGGAAAGCAGCGGTTTCATTGTGAGTGGAGACACGTAATGATATTCTTTTTGGTTCAGGTGATGGGAGAGATGTGTGCATTTATATATATGTATTTGAATTTTTCTATGTTTTATATTATGTATGTCTGGTGTAGGTGGATTGTGTTGTGTCCCTCCTTGAAAGACAGCGTGTTACCCGGGAAGACATTCCTGGTGTCAGGAAACAACAAATGTATATGGTGACACCAATATAAGACGTTTGTCTCTGGCACAAATATAACTATTCCTGACATAATGTTGGCACTGATATAATAATTTTAAGTCTTGACATATGTTGAGCATACTTGAACTAATCATGGCATAATAGCACCTACCATAGCCATATTGTGTGGAAACTTGGCCTAATTGTGGCAATTTATCAGACTATTGTGGCTATCCTTGGAATATTAATGTCTGTGACTGACATGATGTGGTGCTTCTTAGCACTATGGTGAGCAGCCATGGTACCGTTTTTGGGCATCCATGGCATAATGTAGCCATCATTGACATAGCGGACATTCCATTCATATGATAGTACTACTTGGCCAAGTGAAAAGAATCTGTCAATGTGATGAATTTGTATTAGGAAATCACACGCTGATATTTTGAGACCAGCAAGAAAATTACATTTTGAGACAAAAGTTTAGTTTCTTTTCACAAAAAGACAAGATTTCCTTTGAGTGTGTTCACTCAGTATGAAAATTGCATATCTGATGGAAAATGTATTTGAGAACCTGATATGTTAAAAATTCCAAAAGCTGCCCTTTAAATGAGAGTTCAACCCGAGTTAATAGATTTAGAGATGTTATTAGTTCGTTTCTGCCAGTGGGTACTTTCAGCTGTAGTTGTTACTTCATTCGTCATGTGAAGGAATTTTATATTGATAATGTTTTCCCTGACATTGCTGTTGGTAACCCTGTTGTATGCTTTGGGATGGTTCCACTACAATATTGAGTTTTAGATATCGCCCATTCAAAATATTGTACCCAATGACTACAACAATATACTGAAGGTAAAGATTTTTAAGGAAGTTTCATTTTATTTACATTCTTAAATCCACATCCATTTATCTTGAACACACACACACACATTCTCTACGATGTGACCACTAGCCTAGCAGGAGGTGTTACTGGCGATGGTGTATATTTTTAAATATATGTCGCTGCTTGTGTGTATATTTTGACTGCACAAGTGTTGAATACACATATGCATGACACGTTACAAAATACATACTGTGAATATTTTCCTATTGCTGGACTGAACCATATGTGTCCAATCCAGTCAATGGGTAAATAGTACAAAACGGACTAACCTAGATTGTTTTCTTCAGGTCAAGATGCTGGTGTGAAGGGGGACCTGGAGAAAGGGATCCACATTGGAGACCAAAGGGAAGAAATGGAAATGGGTGAGTATGGACCCCAAATCGTTCCATTCCACTGAATCGAAGCAGGCAGTCTTCCCACCACTGTCAGATTGTCGGAAAGCCAACCCTTAATTCAGACAGCAGTGAAGTTCTCAGTACCATCTTTTGACAGCTGCATTTGCCCGACTAACGTTGGAGTGGTCTGTAAATTGCTGTCTGTGTCAGTGGTGCTCTGGGTGTCATTTGTTCTGCAAACCAACAACATCATAATGCGGCGGGTTGACCGCCTAGTCGTTGGCGGTGAAACTGACACATCGGCGGTCCGCAGACCACCAAAGTCGTAATCAGGCCCATAGTTACTTCACGGCGCGAGTTATAGTTTCTTGAGATACCTATAACTATAACTGCTGAATTTCTTTCGTTTTATGTGTCTAAAATGTGAACCTATATATAACATCCCTGTAACTTTTGGATTTTTAGAAAATGTCTAATGTTTTTTTAATTCCTAACTAAAATGTCCCTGTAACCTTGTGTTTTTTTTTAATTAATTTCTTCTTTTTTTAATGCTATTTCCCAACTGTAACATCCCAGTAAGCTTTGGAGTTTTAAGGTAGGTAAATGTGAAGCTAAGAATAGTACTTCTATCCTTGCTTTATACATGTACTTTATAATATTGTATTACCCAGTATTTGAGATATGATATTTTGGCATGACGAAAGTTTATCACTTGATATTGTGACATACATTTGGTAGTCACTACCAGTAATCCTGAAAGGTGGAGTTACTATTGTGATTGTATTTGATGTAGTCACTACTGCAACAATGGTCAATGCCAGTAGTAGCTTTGGACTATTTTTATTGATCAGACATCACTCTTGTTATAGAAGTGGTTAGAGACTGCTGTTCTATAGCGCTCCTAAGTGCTCAGCTAGTTGTTCACTTCCAGAACTCATACTCATATACAATAATCAGCATCCATCATAGCTCTCATCATAAAACTGTTAATGTTATATGGAGGCCGAGTCAGAAACTACTACAAAGAATGCAACTAATGAGGATGACACTACATCAAATTTGATACATCCAAATGTAAGTACAAACCCTGATGTGAATACTAGCCCTAACACATAACCCTACAACTGAATCTTATCCCAGTGCAAGCTAAGCGTATCACTGTCCATTATCATAACCCTAACCCTAATGGTACTCCTCATACAAATCCACAGTTCACCTTAAAGCAATTGAGCTGCATCATTCCTGTACTATTTAACAATAAGAAAAATGCCCCCTTCAAAGTACAATAGTTTAAATTCTTGAATCAGATGAGCACTGAGATAAAAAATTAGTCCCTAGGATAGATCAATCGAAAAATTCCTAGTCGGTCTTGGGGTATTTTCCAAGGTCAAGCTTTACTGCTCTATCAGTAAGTGTTATGCCAATAGAATGATCCATCCATACGGTATGTAAGCCTTTCGTTTGTTTGTTTTTATACTGTTCTTAAATCATTTTTTAAAGTCATCACATTACTATCATGTAGATATGATTAAACAGACTGTATTTCTCTATATGCTCTATGCCTTAAGATATATGAAGGAAAGCATGAAATACAGAGATTTCGACACCATAATTCATTTTCTACAAATGCACAACTGTGCTTTTATTTACTAATAATTTGGAAAGAAATACTACTAACTAGAAAAAATAATCACCCTAATCACTATCCATTTTATTAGCTTTTAGAGACATATTTTTATACTATATCAAGATGGTGATTCAAAAAAATAATTATCAATTAGCATTCAAGTTAACCTTAATAGAACTATGTTTTACTGTTTGCATCTATCTTTTGTATTAGCCAATGAATAGTGTCATACAGAGTTGTCTGCTGATTTGGATAGAAACAGAGCCACTTTTCACAGATTATACCTTAAACAGTTCCAAGCTAGCCATTGTTTCATGGGAGAAAGGAACGATCATTGTCTCCCACAAGCTGTGAGCATTCTTTCAGCACTTGAAGGACAATAAACCACTTTGGGGATTTGTCTTTGATAAACCAATAACATGGCGATCTGTCTGTCATGCTGCCATAGCATCAGGATCGTCAATATAATGGATAGTGAGTTGCCAGCCCTCCGGTCATAATGTTAAGTAGCCCTTAGTCTCAGAATATGTATTCACTCTGGTACCAAGTGCTGCATCCCCCTTTTTCCTGGTATATACTCAATTGCAAAAAAGTCTTTGAAAATACCATTATCACATTTGTTAACTACTTTGGGATTGAACCAGACATTCACTAGCTACTATTGTGAAAACCGTGTCTTGATGTGTGCTAACCAAGATAGCTTGTGTGCATATGCTTTTCTAACTAAATCTCCCAGTGATTGGTGATAGGTATTTCTTTAGGTTTAATTCTCACTCTTACCATGCAGTGCCATTGTATATGGGCAATTTGTTTGAAACCTTGATGCCTTAAAGAAGACCTTGATGAAGAGTGTAATGCGACGAATCAGAGCACATATCTTCCCATCAACCAAGGAAATGACAGGAATTGATATGGTATTGTAAGTATTGTAAGTAATGTCATAGAGGCTCTAAGAGTATATTTCTATAGAGTAAGTGCTCTAGATATTATATTACCACGAACAAAGAGAACACAGAGTGGCAATATTGGCGCTGTGATTAACCGGAGAGCTGCACACGGCCGTGCTTGGCTCCGCTGCGTGTTTGTGGCCGGGCTTGGCTCCGCCGACCTTCGTTGTGGTATAGAGAGGGCCGGGCTTGGCTCCGCCGGGCCGCGTGAACCACAACCCCCATCAGCCCCTTGCGGCAAGGACGCTGCCGCGCAGGCAATCAGGAAGCGCCTGGGGGCGCATAAAGGATCCCTTGCAAAGGAGAACTGCGGGAGGCGCTGTGATTAACCAGAGAGCTGCACACGGCCGGGCTTGGCTCCGCTGCGTGTTTGTGGCCGGGCTTGGCTCCGCCGACCTTCGTTGTGGTATAGAGAGGGCCGGGCTTGGCTCCGCCGGGCCGCGTGAACCACAACCCCCATCAGCCCCTTGCGGCAAGGACGCCGCCGCGCAGGCAATCAGGAAGCGCCTGGGGGCACATAAAGGATCACTTGCTCCCTCGTCCCGCGGGACGCGCGCGGGCGCGCCCGGGAGAAGCCCGGGACAAGGGCGGGGCCGTCTGCTGCCGTCAGAGGCCAGAAGAGACTGGGTTGGGCCACGGGCATTGGCTCTTTGTATTTTGATCCTGGACTCTTAGTAAGACTTTAATTTATAATTTTTATTCACTGTTTAATGTTTGATTTATTCATCTTGGGCTCATTGCTAATATAGTTTTCCACAACAACCGCCTTAGGCTAGCTAGCATTTGCTGGTCCTATCATGTCCAAGCTCAGGTCCTCAAAACCAGCGGCAATTAATGATACAAGGACATTGGACAACTACCTCGTTAAGGTTGTTAGCAAGATCAATAAAGATAGGAGATTATCACTAAGCAGGGTAAGCCCAGAAACTTCACCTTCAAGGTTGAGCTCGCCTACCACTCCGTTGCCCCACCTAGACAGTGGCCTGGCTGCCCTTAATAATGTTGACACGAATAACGATGTATCCATCACAGTGTCATCAGATGAGCGGGAAATTTTAACTGAATCTATCCAAAATCAGAGCCCGTTACCCTCCTTAAGGCCCTCACCAACTCAATCACCTGTACGGAGGATGGTGCGAGCATGCAGGAAGGCTCCTGTCAAAAGGGCGGTGGGACGTAAGACCAAAAAGGCAGGCACAACATTATCCAGCAGGGGAGACACTCCTGAGTCCATAAATATTGTTGAGGGAAGTACCTTGCATCCAGCCCATATTGAACTCTTGGCTACCATCATTGAGTCAAAATTAGAGGCATTAATTAAACCATTGGTGGCAAAGATAGAATTAGTCGCTCATGAGGTCACTAGACTGGGGGGTCTTCTAGACTCCCATATGACCCGGTTTCCCATCCAGACGAGCCCTCAACCTGGCCCATCGGGTCCTATGGGCAACATTACGGTGGGACCCGTAGCACCTATATCGGCTAGCACTAGGGTCAGTGGCATAGGGGTCATTGCTCAGGCGCCCTCAGTCGTAAACGCACTGAATATTCCACCTTCTAATCTATCATCAGTGGTAATTCCCATAGCACAAACATCAGCACAACCACAAGTAGCACAAAATGGCAGTCAGAACAGTTTAGCAGGGGGAGATACTGCCGGGAGAGGTAGGACTAGGAGGAAAAACTTTGTCAACCTTCCACCGGAGTGTGTCCCATACACGGTGGTATTAACAAATGTTCCAGAGGTTGACTCTTGCCTAACTGACCCAAGGCTAGAAACTCACGCTGCCTTAAAAAATAAAGCACTTGCCTGGTTAAATAGGAATTGTGGCTTTCCGCTTGCCTTTTCAAATGATATAATATCCACTCGTAGAGTCAGCTGGATTGGCAATGGGAGAAAAAATATAAGAGGGGACTGTATCATTATAAATTTTAAACATCCACAACACGTTGCTACAGTCCTCCTTAGAGCCGCATCTTTACCAACCTTGGAAAATTCCGTATGTGCTAGACCCCTTGGCTTCTTCTACAACCACCTGGATAACATCCAACATCGATTGCCTCATCAGCAAAGGTATCCTGTAAATGGGCTCGGGAGGGGCACGGCTGGTTGTGTCCTGAATGTACCTTTGAATGTACCCCTGCACCAAAATAGTGCGGACTTATATTGTTATCAGTTGGCAAATAGGCAGTTTGATCATACTTTACCTCTTTATAATCGTTTTACCGCTTTATCAACACTAGAGGAAAATGATTGACTGCCCGCTGCCTTGGGGAATTCTATCCAGTCATCAGCACCATCTCTCAAAATCGCCACATGGAACATTGCATGCTTAAAGAATAAAACTGGGAATGCTGAATGGCTAATGTCATTAAAATCCTTTGACATCATTGCCCTACAAGAGACATGGGATCAAACGAACAGTTTCTCTTTGGATGGCTATAGCCACTTTTGCAACCCAGCTATTAGTAGTGTGGCAGGAAGATCTAAGGGGGGCTTGTTAAGCCTATTTAAACTGGATATAAAAGGCACATTAACCCAATGTTCTTCGGGCTCTGAAAACTGTTTGATTGTTGAACTTTCTACCCAAGATAAAGCTAAGATTCTTTTTGTTAATTTTTATAATTCACACGCAAATGAGTGTTCCAGTCAAAATTTGGAAGTACTGGATACATTTTGGTCAGCCTACAGTATTAACGTAAATACTTTTGAATTGATACTATTAGGGGACTTTAATATACACCCATGCACCCTACCATGCATTATCCAGGATGATGATGGTCCCCCCCTCTCCTCACCTGTCCATCTGGTACATACTAGGCGTGGAGAGCATCTTGAAACTTTTCTTGCAAGATGGAATTTATATGAGTCAGGCTGCGGCGTTGGAAAAAATAGGTCCCCTACGTTTAAGGGAAGAGATATGGGTACTATTATAGATTATATTTTTGTGTCTTCTTTTTGGTTAAACAATGTGATAAAATATTACACAGAGGTGTCAGCTTTTAGCGATCATAATCCTGTTTTAATTGAACTGAAGCATACGGATTTAATTTCTCTAAAAACAGTAAATGTTAGAGGGGGTGTAAATGTCACGGTAAAAGATCAGAACCGTAGGTTGAAATGGACAAAAATAGTCCCTGAAACCTTTCTTCAGGAGGTTTTGTCTAAAGTAGAGGATGAAGTTGCAATATGCCTAGCAAATAGAACACAATGTAAAGATGTTATAGTAGCATTTGATAATATCTGCATAGAAATTAATCGTAGTCTGCAGAATAAATCCAGGCAGAAGCCGCTAGTGGGCAAAAGATGGTTCGACAAGAAATGCTCAAGAGCGCATGGAGTGCTACTTAAAGCTTTGAAAGCAACCCCCAAAAATCGTGTATATATAGCTAGTGCAAGGATTGCATACAAAAAAACTATCCTAGAAAGGAAGAGGGTCCTGAAAGACAATGCTCTGGCCCAACTTCTTGAACCAGAAACCTTAAAAAACAGTGGCCTATTTTGGAAAATCATAAATCAGTCACTCTTTTCCGATGACGAAAACACCCCTCTAGAGGCAAATATTTCAGATGAGGGCTGGATCGAACATTTTAGACAGATATATACAGAAGCTAGCAGTGCTATCACTTCTATTGTCATTCCAGAAGTGGAGGTAATGGAACACTGTACTGAGGATGCCGTCACTTTTGTGGCAACAGAAGTGGAAAAGGCAATAGATCAGACCCTGAAAAACAAAGCACCGGGCCCTGACGGGGTACCAGGGGATGTCTTTAAAAGTGCCCCGAAGTTTTGGTCTAAAGTCTTATGTAATGTTTTTAATGCCCTTACAATTGATAAATCCCGGACTCCTGGAAAAAATCCATCATTATACCGGTCTTCAAAAAGGGTAACAGGCAAGACCCATCCTGTTACAGACCCATTTCATTGATTGATTCATCGGTGAAAATTTTGGGCCGGGTTATTTTATCAAAACTGAATGACTGGTTAATTGAGAAAGGGGTCTTATCAAACGTTCAGTATGGTTTTAGATCATTAAGGAGCACAATAGATCAAGGTCTTAATTTGCACTTATTGGTAGAAAAATATACGAGGGCCAAGGAGGGGTCCATGTCAGCTTTTGATCTTGTAAATCGCTCTAAATTATGGAAAATTTTGCTCGATATAGGACTGGACAGGGTCCTTGTTAGTCTTCTAGCAGACTTACATACTGATTTAATAGCTTCGGTCAGAGTTACCCCGGAGGGGCGCTGCACGAGGCACTTTAAATCAAAAAGGGGAGTTAGGCAGGGGTGCATTTTGGCACCCCTCCTATTTACTGTTTACATAAATGCCCTGGAACCTGCACTTAAAGAGGCTTCGACTGACATCCCACGTGTAGGAGAACTTGGAATTCCAGTTCTTCTATACGCGGATGATGCCGTCTTGCTCTCACGCACTGGTGTTGGTCTTCAACGTTTACTGGATGCTTTTGAGGACTTTATGGGTTCTTTGGACCTAAAGATTAATGTAAAAAAGTCTCAAATTATGATATTGGGCAATGGTAAGAATAATAAGCGCTTAAAAACATTCACTTGTGGCAAACAAGAGCTTTGCAGAGTAGCCACTTTCCCTTACTTAGGGATCACTTTTGATGATAGAGGCACCTGGGGCCCCCAGTTAAAAAATAGAAATATTTCCCTTGCTAGATCATCTTCTGCATTGCAGGGCTTTACCAAAAAACTGGGAGCAAGGCCAATAGTAACTCTTCTAAAAATCTATAAAGCAAAATGTCTTGCTGTTGCTACATATGGAAGTGCTATATGGGGATACTGTCCTACGGAAACTATACAGATCACTGAGAACAAATTTTTAAGAGCCGTTCTCTCTGTACCACAGTCCACTCCAACATATATTGTTCACACTGAACTTGGTTTAGGATATATCTCAGACCTGATTAAAGTGGCCCCTGTTTTGGCTTGGCTAAAGACCTGGTTGAACCAAGAAATCCCCCTTAACCATATCATCTTAAAAGACTGTTTGCAGCTGGATAGAGTAAACAAAATCCCGTGGCTAGTCTACATTAAAAACTGTCTTTTACCGGATCTCTTTTTTTCCCCGGCCTCTATAACTGCTAAAGACATTGTCCAGATTAAAGGCATGATGGGTGAATTGCTAAGTCTGGAAAGGGAACAAGTAGAGCTTGAGAAACCAACGGTGCGGACTAGCATTATTTTGAGCACTCAAGTGGGCCCCGAATTATATTTAATTACTGTAAACCAACCCTATCATCGCTTTCTTTTAACTCGTTTTAGGCTTAATTTGATTCATCTAACCCTTGGACACTTCCCAGCCTGGAGTACTCCCGAAAATGCGATGCCATGTACTTGTGATAACTTTTCGATCCAGAACACGTTACACTTCTTGATGTTCTGTGATCACTACATGGCACCAAGAAGGAAATATCTGATCCCGATCCGAAAGGAGGCAGGGTTTATTCAGGTTAAGCCAGCGCTCCTGTTTTTACAGTTATTACAGACCCCCAGGACTATGTTCCATGTTGCTAGTTTTCTAGTGGGGGCTGTCAGGATCAAGAAAAGGAAGTTGTCCAATAATTTAACTAATATGGTTCTAAATGATTGAATTTTTAATTTTGGTTATAGGATACATTTACCTCATGAAATTAATACATTTAAATGCAATATGTAAGCGATGAGAATAGAAGGTTTTTATTTAACTGACCTCTTTTTAATACATTTTAATAATGAGTTTTTAAAATAAGAACATATTTTCTTCTATATTCCTTCTTTTTGTATATAGATACAGTATGTAAATCAATTAAGAGTTAATTTTGTATTAATTATGTATTGACGATCGTGTGAAATTGAATTGTGCCTATGTCTTTTTATGATATTAATTTATCGAAAATAAAGTATTTTGACTGATTGACTGACTGGCTGAATGTGGTTCCAAATATTAGTAATTATGTGGGTTTCAAACAAATGTTTTCTCATGTCTAATTTGTTAAAGTAATAAAAATTTTTATCATGTTTTATATTGCTGTTTTGTTTTGTTTTCCGTAGCACCTACTGTTCCATTTTCAAATAAACAGATTCTATGCTGTCATTGAGTTGGTAACGCCTTACTTTCATCTTTGTAGAACATTAGTGCTAACTCACTAACTTAACAAGAGTTCCACATCGGATTCGACAATACCAAATATCATCTGAAGCCCTTCCTAACAACATCGTAATCGGCGTCAAAATAGTAGAAGAAACAATTTTAATACCTTTGATGTGTAACATCAGAACAAAAAAATGAATACAGAAGAGAAGTAATAATTAGAGAGATTATAAAAAAGAAAAGTAGCTTTTGAATTAAGACAGTGAAGAAAAAGGAGAGACAGATACAAGCACGAAAAACATAGGGTCTGATTACAATAACGGAAGGCCCGCCGCCGACAGGCAGTAGTTTCTGAGCCCTCTGCCATCATACTGCGGTTTTCCACCCACCAGATTACTGTGGTGTGCGGAAACGTGGCGGTCAGAAAGACCCACCGTCATGGTTCCGACAGGCGGTCATTTTCCGACCGCCTGTCGGAGCTGCTCCATTGCTCAGCATGGCGGCGGTGCCTGTCGGGCACCTCCGTCGGGATAATGATATCTGTTTCTACCCCCCAGTTCATTGCAGTTAACCCGCCATGAACAAGTTGGCGGAAAGGGACCTTGGGGGCCCATAGCAGGCCCCCCTTCAGCCCGGGCACTTTCTTTTGCGGGTTGTGCCCCCCTACATTTCTATGCACTATGTGACAGGCACCCCATGGTGCCTACCACGTAGTGCAGGGAAATGTAAACAGTGCCTTCTTTACCACCCACTGCAGTGTAAAGTATGGCAAGTGCGACCGCCATGGTGGCGGTTGCATCATGGTTAGGATTGATTGGAGGCCGCTTCATAGACAGGCGGTTCCAAATCCGAAACAATGGTGGACAGACTGAAGTCCGTACCCCATTGTAATGAGGCCCAAAGAAACATTATTAGCATTCTTGAATTGCACACACACCTAACAAGCATGACCAAACCTTAATTGCCCTTATAAAAAAATTGGTTAAATAGGCTAGCTATAAAGATCATTTAGGATAATGCTCAAGTATCAGTCTCATGCGT
Source organism: Lissotriton helveticus (assembly GCF_964261635.1). Classification (NCBI taxonomy): domain Eukaryota; kingdom Metazoa; phylum Chordata; class Amphibia; order Caudata; family Salamandridae; genus Lissotriton; species Lissotriton helveticus. The sequence continues at coordinate 252,719,445 of NC_136061.1, forward strand.
GTCCATGGAGAGCTGTGAATGTTGATCTAGGAATAGACAAAGGTCTTCGGGATGTTAAAAAGACTTAGAGAAACCAAACCATCCTTCCAAATAAACATACTCGAGGGATCAAACAGGCCATATTTGAAACCAGAACTTCTCAATCTTGGCCGAAGATCAGTGAACTCTATTCAGATTTTAACAGTTTCTTTGGCAAAGTCTTGGCTAAAAAAAATGTTATTGCCATTAACAACGGGATTTCTTTCCATGCCTTCAGTATCAACACTAGGGGCCCATTATGATGTCGGGCGGATTGCCACCGCCAGGCAGGCGGTAGCCACCGCCGGCCTGGCGGAGGCAATCTGCCCGACACCTATGCCCAGATTCCCCCCCACCACATCAGGATGGCGGGGGGAGCGCGGCGGACGGAAAGACCGTCCGCCGCTTTACCGCCGCGGTAATGGAATAATATGGTGGCGGTGTCCAATGGACACCGCCAGCCATATTACGATGGCGACTGACAGGGGCCTTTCTGCGGCGGCAATGCCGCCACGGAAAGGCAGGCGGTGTTTGCTGCGTGGGCCCCCTGCGGGGCCCCCAGGTGAGGCCAGCTCAGGGGGAGGACAGGGGGGGTACCTATGGTACCCCCCCACATTTGTATATGCAAAGCGGCAGGCACTGCGCGGTGCCTGCCGCTTTGCATATGCAAATGCCTTCACTGATGTTTTGCATTGTGGTGAGCGGTGCATGGTACACCGCCCGCCATAATGCAAAACATGTAGGATGTGCCCGCCACTGTGGCGGGCACATCCTAATTCCCCCTATGGGACCCCCGCCCTTATGGCGGGCGGTCCCGTTCTCCATTAGGGTGGCGGGCGGACAAAGTCCGCCCGCCATCCTAATGTGCCCCCTAGGTGATGATGACGCGTGAACTTTAGAGATCAATAGAGATGGTTTATTCTGGTGTGGATTTAGCTGGTAAGGAATTCTATGCACCATATCAATATCAAATCTTTCAGGACATTTTAGACGTAGGAGACCAGATAATAAATTCTCCAAAAACAACCTGCAACCATTACCTTCCACATCCACAGGTAAGTTAAATATACGCAAATTGAACTGTCTATTATAATTTTCCTAGCCACGTAGGAAGTTGGTCATTGGTAATATTTTTGCTGCAAGTGGAGTGAAACGGTCAATTTTCTGCCAAAGTGGATGTTCCCCTGGTTTATATAGAGTCGGGGGAGCTAGCATGTTTTCGATGGCGGAGCCTGTCCTGGCTACACTGCCAGAAAGCTTTCACCAGTGACCCATTAGATATTAGGCAGACTGGTATCTAGACACAATTAACCCTGGGCGTAGTACTTCGCTACGCCCACGGAGTGGGCGTAGTGTTGCCCACTTCGCCATTTGCAAAGTAGGCGTAGCAGGCAACACTACGCCCACTCTGTGGGCGTAGCGAAGTTGCCCGCCACCCGCCTCCCTCCCGCCCTCCCTAAATACTTAAATAATGTTTTTAAAAAGAATAAAAACCACTTACCTTGTCGGCTGCGTCCCCTGGGCTCCCTCTCGTAATCGCGCCGCCGTCTCGGACACTAATGCGCATGCGCGGCCAAGATGGCGGCGCGATTACGAGAGGGAGCCCCGGAGACGCAGCCGACAAGGTAAGTGGTATTTATTCTTTTTTAAAACATTATTCAAGTATTTAGGGAGGGCGGGAGGGAGGCGGGTAGTATTTAGGGAGGGCGGGAGGGAGGCGGGTGGCCCGTAGTGGGGCTACGCGAAGTGTGTAGGTGGACGTAGTTTCTTGCCCACTTCGCGTAGCTTCGCGTAGCCCCACTACGCCTACTACGCCCGGGTTAGACACAATATCGAAAATAATATATAGAATGGACATAATATGGAAATTCAAAATATAGAATGGACATAATATGGAATGGACATAATATACTGGTTAATAATATCGACATGCAGGTAAGTAATATTGACTGCCAAACTATCAAAGTACATATTATAGCAATAAAATATATAGAATTTTTTATAATATTGATTTTATTAAAATGTTTTGTATGTTTGTATATGTGTTAAAAGTGTATATTATGTTATTATGAATGTTATGTTAATTAATTTTTGCGTAGTTTAATTCCTTAGTGGGTTGTGTGTTTGGGAATAGGGTGGGAAGTAATTTAATTATAGTAAATACAATATTAATTTTTAGGAATTATTAATTATTTTTAATTTAATTTTGCATTTTAGTTCTGTAGCGGGTTGTTGGTTTATAGGGAAATATGGTGGGAAGTAATTTAATCATAATTAAGTCGATATTTATTTTTATTTATTGGTATTAATAATTAATTTATTGTTAATTAATTATTAATTGGTAATACGTTTTTATCAATTGGTAATTATATTTAATTAATTTATTAATTGATAATTATGTTCATTGTATAAATGTATTCGAAGTGGGTTGTGGGTTTATAGGGGAATAGGATGGGAAGTAATTTATTTGTAATTAAGTTATTATTGAAATTATGTTTGTGTATTGATAATTCATTTATTGTAAATTAATTATTACTTGGTAATTATTTTATTACTTATTATATTGTTTATTGATAGTTAATTGTGTGTTAATTAATTATTAATAGGTAATTAATTTTTAATAAATAATATGTATTGGTATTTATAATTAATTCATTATTACTTATTTTGTAATTGTAAATTATTTTAATTAATTTATTATTGGTTTTGATAATTAATGTATTCTTATTAAAATATTAAATCATTACTTTCCCTACTGTTGCACTCACTGGAGTGGGACTAGTAATTTTTACCCCTACGCTATCCAGCGCTTTCCCTACTGTTGCACTCATTAGAGTTGGAATAGTAATTTTTACCCTCCCGCTATCCAACGCTTTCCCTACTGTTGCACTCTCTGGAGTGGGAATAGTAATTTTTACCCCTACGCTATCCAGCGCTTTCCCTACTATTGCACTCACTGGAGTTAGGAATAGTAATTTTTACCCTCCCGCTATCCAACCCTTTCCTTACTGTTGCACTCACTGGAGTGGGAATAGTAATTTTTACCCTAAGCTATCCAACGCTTTCCCTACTGCTGCACTCTCTGGAGGTGGAATAGTAATTTTTACCCCTATTCTATCCAATGCTTTCCCTACTATTGCACTCTCTCGAGTGGGAATAGTAATTTATATCCCTACGCTATCCAACGCTTTCCCTACTTTTGCACTCACTGGAGTGGGAATAGTAATTTTTACCCTCCACCTATCGAACACTTTCCCTACTGTTGCACTCACTGAAGTGAGAATAGTAATTTTTACCCTACCACTATCCAACGCTTTTCCTACTGTTGCACTCACTGGACTGGGAATAGTAAATTTTACCCTCCCGCTATCCTACTCTAAAAATATTGAATATTTTTTACTAATATTTAAGTTAATATATATATATGTATATATATATATTCACTGAAAAAACCATAGGTTATAGACCATATATAGTTAGGAATTTTCATTTACAAAACCTTGAAAATTCACTGAAAAAACCATAGGTTAGAGACCATATATAGTTAGCTGGACATTTTATTGACATAAAACCAATGAAATTCCATATATAGTTAGTTGCACTAACTATATATCGCGCACCCGCAATCCACTGCTGATGATGTCACATATTACATCATTCATGACATGGTCAGTGACATCATTGATGACATCTCAAATGACATCACTGATGACATCACTGATGACATCTCATTTAACATCAATGATCACAGCACTGATGATATACTTCATGTGATAATACAATGCACCTCCTTACACTCTAATATAACCACTGTTACACCTAGTGTAAAATACAGAGTATCATTTTTGAAACCATTGACACACCAATACCAGTTACTACATACGCACTCACTAATTCCTACGTCTACACACACATTCACTCATTCACCCATACAATCACTCGTACATACAGTCACTCATCATTACAACACTATCATATGCACTCATACACCTATGCAGACACTCACACACTGCCACTCATCCATGGAGTTACTCACACACCTAGTCAGTCCTGTAAAGAATCAATCACACTTTGATTTCTTCATCTATACAGTTAAACACAGAACAGCTTACATTTTCACAGCAAATTGTGCACAAATAACTGCTAAAGGTCCTTCCTGCTTGAACTCAGTTTGTTTAATAAGTCTGTCATTGTTTTGTGTGTAACTGGATTTGCACCATGACATCTTGGTCAAAAGGGGACTAACTATTGTTCTTTTTATGGGATGGTGTTTAGGATAGTGTTAAGTAAGGTGGCGTTATATTCTGTATTGCGATTCGCTGAGCCAGTGTAGCATTTCTCCACCTTATGACAACTGTGTCCTTTTTACTGTGTATTTTAGTTTAAAAATTGAGCACATTTCGAGGTGAGGGGGAGTTAATATCTTTATACTCAGAGAGCAGACACATGTTAGTCTGAATCATGCTGCAGACTTAGAACAATTCAGATTTTTTTCTCTGAAGCTATGTCACACCTCCTTCTGCATTTGACGAAGCTCTTTGCTAATTAAGTGTATATGGTTTATTATGCATTTTGTACAGATTTTTTTAGACTAACCATATTTTGTTTTTTTTAAAGAAATTAAATCTTTTAATAAACTTTCACAGTTTCTAGCTTATACTTTGTCGGCTCAAGAAGGAGTATTTAATTGATTATGCTACTTCATATATTAAAAATCCAATTCACTTAGGGGATACAATAGCATCAACATAATCGAACAACAGAATAACAGAATATAGATATTAGAGGCCCATGTGCTTTGAACTTCAACGTTGTGCCCAATAACATAGGGTCTCATTATGATGTTGGTGGGACAGAAATCTATATCTGCAGTCCGCACACCACATTACGCTGCCACAGGCGCGGGCATTGGGCAAAGGTACCGTCCTCAGTGCTTTGTGCGGACTCAAGGAGCCCGTTGGTGCGTCAGAACACACCATAACCCCCTAATGACGGCAGAACTAGGCTTGGCTCAGCCATCGGGATTATGATGCCACTTTCTGACAGCGCTTTCATTTCATGTTGCCTTTCTGACATGGAAAGGCTTGTTGAAAGTGTCTGTGGGGGGGGGGGTGTGGCTAAGGCGCCGAACGTAATGGCCACCTGAAGGATCCGCTCTGCCGCATCGGGATGCATTTGGGTTTTTCTGATGCGTTTCCCGCGCAGCTCTTTTATGAAGAATGACCGCATCCTGTTTCGGAATGCCTGGGGTCTTCGGTGAGGTGATTTATGGATTTTAAAGCTTTGCGCTTAATTGATCTTTCACCGCCGTATTTGCTCCCTCAAGACGCCTGCCATTTCAAGTCGCATTTCGCGCCTACCGCTAGTCCGGGTACCAGCACAATCACAGAAATGCTGTTTACTGCATGGACTCTCAATTTCTCCATGAGACCTCCTGACTTCTTCTAACTCTACCGCTCAGCTCCCTAGGAACGGGGATCTTTTTTGATTTAATGGCAATATGTTTGTTTGTGCTCTTATTCCTGCTGTACTAGCCTTCTCAGAATGTCTGCCATTTTAGGTGAATGCTTTGTTTTGTCACTCAGTGTTAGACCTGTCAGCCCTAGGGTGGTCTTTCCCTGTGTTTTTGTTGCCCTTGCCTCATTTTTCCCACCTTCTTTTTGTTGGCCCTTAGGTCTTCGGCACCTTTTCATGGCTAATCCATGTTAGGGTGCAGGTGCTCTCTACTTCAAACATGGCTGCCACTGGCCCCTACTACTGCAGCGTGGTCTTTTTAGTGTAGCACCCTAGTTGCCAGGAGCAGGCTGGATCCCCATACAATGTTGCAATGCCAGCCACTCCCCCCCTGTCCATGGGTAGAGCGGGGAAGCTCCTGGAACCTTCCAGAAGGAAGGCGGACCTGATTGTTGCCGCCTTAGAGAGTGGTCACCTGACCTGGGCATATATAAGCAAGGGAGGGAACTTTTTCTAGTCAGTTGGGGCATCACTGACCTGGGGAACCCACGCAGGAGTTTTAGGCGGGAGGGCCTAGTGAGGAACCTATGCTACTGGGAGTGACAGGATTTAGGTGCTGCCTCTTAAGCTGGGTGAGGTGTCCTAAGCTAGCCCCCTGATCTGGCCCAGTGGTAGGGAACCCCAGGGTCCATCTGCAGTGACTGAGTAAAAACTCTTCAAGCCTTCAACTCAACCCCCCCCTCTTCTACTTCAAGAAACAAGCAACTAAGGGCGCAGAACCATCCAAGCACCAAGAAACCTGCTTTCCTGTGACCAGAGCTTGCTGGGGGAGTGACAAGGTACTGGACTGTGCTGCCCTGCGCACCCCCTGCCTTCAACTGAGTCTACCTGTCCCCCCCTGACTGAACGCTGTGACAAGCGCTATAATTTGCTCCCATCCTGCCTGCAGTGCTTGCTGACTAACTTGAAGAGCGCTGTAATCTGTTCCCCTGCCCAGCGCTGTGTCAGAGACTGCCTGCCCTGAGCTAACTGTGCCCTCGTGACTCTAGCGCTGAAGTCCCCTGTGAGGTACTGGAATCCCAAGGCGCTTTTTCCCCCTCAGGAATCATCCTGCCTGCGAGGCGCTGCATTTACCCCAAGCGCTCACCTGCTGTCCCCGAGCGCTGTGATAGCCTGGCGCTGCCCGCCGTCACCGCGCTGTGCCCTGAAGCGCTAGTTACCACAGGCCAACTCACCGCCACGGCCCGGAGCCGTCTGCGCCCTCCTGGGGCATCGAGGAACCTCCTCAGAGGGAGCGTGTATTCCCCCTCGGCGGCCCCCGTATGCCAGGAGAGGGCCGCCGGAATCCTCGGTAGGCCGCGCTGGGCCGAAAAGCACCCCCCGTCTGGAGCGCCGCCTCAGCTGTCCCCCTCGGCGGCCCCCGTAGGCCAGGAGAGGGCCTCCGCATCGCGCCCGTCAGGCCGCACTGGGCCCGAGGCCGCACTGGGCCTGCATCACGTGACGGGGGACGTGAGCCGCGTCACCGGTCGCGCCCCCGCCTGAGCCGTGCAGCGATTGGCTGCCGTCCCCGTGCCTCTGCCCTCACCCGGGGAAGTCCCAGATCATTGCGGAGGGGGCCGTGGAGCCTGAGAGCCCCCTCCGGTTTGCCCCCCACACCACGGATCCTCCTTGCCCCAGCGCCGGTGCCTGAATCTGCCTCTGAGCACCGCACTGGGCTGAGTGAGGCTTACGAGAGGGCTGGAACTCCTCCCTCCGCCCCAGAACCTGCGCAAGGGCCCTGAAGGGCTGAATATTCAAGGTAACCCCCGGGGAGGAGGGCGGTAGGCCAGGAGAGGCCCGAGGTCGCCCCTCCCTCGGGGTGAACTGAGACTGGGCCCCGTTGGCCCCCCTGTTAATGTGCCTCGAGAGTTTGGAGGTCTGGGGATAGACACTTTCCCCTTCATATCGTTTTGCATGCATGTCTCCAGCCTGAAATGTTCATAGTGCACCCTATTTACAAGCCTAGTAATGGGATGGAGAGTCACTTCTCTGTACTGAATTTTCTTGCAGGGGTGGACTTCCATAGTATTCTGATGATCTGATCTGGGTCGCAAAACGATCTGTATTCAAAAGAAGAGAAGCTTGTGGAAGGTTACTACAGGCTGTGTTCTTTAAAGTTCTCTGTTATACTGAAAAGTACTTGCTGAAATGTTTTATCACTTTCTATGAAGTGCAATTTAGAAGGAGTCCATGAGAGGTTTAATGTGTTACTATAATGTAATGCTATGGTCGCTTCTTGTAGGATCCTCCAGGTTTATGAAAGTACCCTCTTTGCCTGCCGAAGAGTATGATGCGACAGGCTGTGTTATTGAATGTTTCACTGCTCAAATGAGCTGGTTATTACTTTAATGATAAGTCTTACTGCAACTGCCTAATGAAATGCTTACCCTTCTACAGGAAATGCATTCTGAATGTGATTCATGAAATGGCTTAATGAGATGCTTTAATGCAATGCCAATGATTCGCTAATGCTTTATCTGCTCTGACCTAAAGCCTATATAAAAGATCTTGATTTTCAAACACAACCACTGGTGTGGTCTCCATTATTGCGTCTCACTTTGTGTCTCATTGGATGTGTGTGTTAAGTGGCTGCTTTACATGCAAGCTCCTGGCTGCCTTCCTGCTCGAGCCAAGCTACCCCCCGGAGAACTGGTGGTCCCAGTTCTTACACTCAGTAATTTCATACTCTGAAGATCTTACACTCCACATTAACTCATCGGCATTCTCATAAGTCTCACCAACTTTACCGCTAACTACTCTTTACCATTTAAATAAAGAAGTCTTTCTGCTACATATGTCCAATCAAGTTGCTGCCATTGTAAGTGCAATTCTTGTTAACCTGGTCTTTAACGCGCAAAATGATGACAGTATTTATACCTTTTCTATCCTTTTATGAGACTTACTGACGTTGTTGCTGTTTGCTCTATCCTCTATAAGTAAGGTTATTTGGGACTTTTTCACTGTGACATCTGATTATAAGCCTCATATTTATATCCTAGCAATATGTGTGAGTAGTCCACTTCTTCATAAAATTGATCTTGTTTTTCCAAGGATCGTCTGGTTGTCCAAAAGATTACCCTTTTCAGCATCCTCTTCGCATGCTCAAACATAGTTCTATATTAACCGCCAAACTGAGAATTGCCGTTTTACATACCTACATCACCACTGTGCATTGTTTACTCTACGTTCTGAGGATCAGTTTTTTTATGGGAAAGTTGCGCAAACCAAAGTTTGTTTTTGTTCCATCGAAACATACCTCTTTGGTGACTCCTTCATCTTTCTCAACTTCAGATTCCTCTTCTAACGCCGATCAAATGGCTGGAATTGTTTCTAACCGTTCGTCTTCGGCGCAATCTATTTCAAGCAAATCCTCTCTTGAGGAGTAGTGGTCTATCATGGAAAGCAGAGTAACTTCGGTGGAGCAGCAAGTTCCACAGACACAGGTTAATTCTCAATGAATTTCTTCTTTGGAAAAGTCAATTCTCACCCTTCAGCAGCATACGGAGGACTTGGAGAATAGGAATAGGAGGAATAACCTAGGTATATATGGTTTGCCAGAATCCTTGGAAGGTGATGACCCGATCTCATTCTTCTCTTCCTTTCTTCCAAAACTTCTTGATATGCCATCAACCACTTCTCTCAGCATCCAAAGTGCCCACAGACTTGGTCCGCGTCTAGCATCTTCAGCAGCTCCAGCTAAACCTCGAGGTATCATCATTCTCTTTTTGAGATTTACAGACCTTCTTTCAGTTCTTTCTGCAGCCAGGGCTAAACGTCAGATTTCCTGGTTGGGTCAGAAGGTGTTTTTGTCCCAAGATGTCTCCAATGCTACTGCATCTAGAAGGAGAGAGTTCCTGAATCTTTGCGCTCCTCTTCGCACTCTTGGGGCTAGATATGGTTTATTTCATCCATGTATTTTCAAAGTTACCTTCCAAAACCAAACATGGACTTTTCAAGACCCGGCGGAACTTAAAAACTTTATTCATATTTATACTACCAACGGCATAGACACTACTAATTCTCATAGTGGCTGATCATGTAACTTTTCTTTTTTCCTTACAGGATTCATGTTAAAGTCTCCGCATTTCTTTGTTCTGATACTAAATAGTCTTACATTTTGATGTTACTCAAATAGAGTTCATATGGTCCCATTGATGTTCCCTTCCTTTTAGATTTACTCTTCTTAGACAACATAAGCTCTTTTACATTTATTTTCTATTTTCTCTTTCTGTATGTTGAGCTGGGTGTTCTTCTCCTTATGTACTACTCTGATGTTGATTGTTTTTTTTTGTTCATTCACAAAGATTGGTTTGTATTCCCCATCCGTATGCCTCCCGTCCGACATTCTTCCCGTACTGTTGCGGTTCGGACTCCCGACTTCGGGAGGCTCGTCTTGTTGAGTGTCACCACTTCCCCATCTTTTCCCGTTTTGTCCCCCTCAGGTATGTTATACTCAGTCATCCTTTTTGGATATGTACTGTCTTTTCTTTTCTCTTTCCTTTCTTTCCTTCTCCCTCTTTTCCATTTCTTTTCCCTTTACCTACTGGATATGTTCCCCTTTCCTTTACCTTTATCTACTCTCTTCTCCCCTTTGCCTATATCTATTTCCCCTTTTCATACATATGCAGTCTTGATTTTTCTTTTCTCATATTTCTTTCACCCTTTTTCTAAGTTCCTTCCTTTTTATCATTTACTGTTTCTTGTACCTTTTGGCACTTTTTCTTTTTTATTGTTGTAGCTTTGGTTTCCTTTAAATTTTTGATGTCTTTACATTTAAAGTTATCTCCTGGAATGTAAAAGGTTTTATTCATCCTATTAAAAGACAGAAAATCCTTTCCCACCTAGCTTCCTATAATCCTGACATAGTTCTTTCACAAGAGACCCATCTTACAGAAGCTGAGTCACTTAGACTAAAAAGAAGCTGGGTGGGTACGGTTTTATTCTCACCATCTACCAATAGAAAAAATGGTGTTGACATTCTACGTCACAAAAAGCTATCATGTAAAGTTATATTGCAAGAAAACGACACTGAAGGTAGATGGATATTAGTTAAGTTATTAGTTAACTCTGTACCTTTAACTGTTTTCAATGTCTATGGTCCTATTCAACCTGGTTGTGCTTTTTGGCCTTTAATTACACAAAAATGTATTTAATATCATGATGACATGTTTATTTTAGGTGGCGATTGTGTCCAGATTGTAGACCCATTTCTTGATCGCAAGTCAACAGTTCATTTTATACCTCATAAGACTCACAAACAATTTCTTAATACCATTTCTCAAGCAGATCTTATTGACTCCTGGAGAATCTCTCATCCTGATACTCTTTTTTTAAAGTTTTATTTTGAGAGTTCATAGACTTAAAATCATACAATTGTACCATATACAAATACATATTTGAAAATATTGGAGAAGGGGGGAGTCTGATTAGATCCAAGATACAAAACATTACAATATTAGTGATATACATTTCAAAATACTCCATAATACAGTCATAAAACCCCTAATAGATTAAAGTGCAAAGTGCTGAATCAAACGTTTAAATGTGTAACTACCTATATATCCTACCCGCTTAAGTTAAAGTGCAATGTGCTATACCCGTACAAATACATATATTTTACCCTTTTATGTCCTCTACTAAATATTCACTTATGTTTCAAACATACTCCAATATTTCTCGTACTTTCTTACCGCTCCTGCTCTTATTGCGTATTTCTTTTCTAATTCTAATATTCTGGATAATTTTGATCTCCATGCATTAAAGGTTGTCACCTTCTCTGTTCTCCACAATTGCAGTATTAATGATCTTGCTATTAAATCTGCAATAAACAAACCTTCCTCGCATAGAGAGGTAGCAGTAGAGCAGCCCAAAACTGCAGTGGATTTATCGAGTGAGATGAGAGGATCAATTATAGTTTTAATATATTTCTCAATCTCCTCCCAAAAGCCCTGAATTTTTGAGCAGTCCCAAATGGTATGTGTACAGGATCTTTTTCGGCACACCGGAAACATTTACCTTCCACTTGCGGGTATATATTATGAAGAAACGAGGGTGTTCTATATATCAACCATTTCGAATAATATAACATACGTTTAAAATTTGCCCCTCTAAAAACGACTACATTGAGTTTGTTAAGCCTATTCCAGGTTGCCTAAGTAATTTGCATTCCTTCCCTTTTCTTCCACCTGTCCCTAGCTTTTTCATATAGTGAAAGTTCTTTACTGTCATCAAAGATTTTAATCCAATTGCTAATTTTCCGTTGCGTAGGGCAATTGAGGGCTTCACTAATATTAGTTTTATAACACAGGCTTTTCATATCTAATTTTTCCAAAATAGGTTTCAATCTAATAAAAGACCATTTTAGGATTGTGCTTGAGTGTCGAAACCCTGTTTCGATCTCCGCCCAAGTTTTCCAACAATTCCCCTTAATAAAATCCTGGATCTGTGTATATCCATTTTCTTCCCACAGTCTTAATATATTATTCCCTAACAGAGCTGTTTCCCCCATATATAAATTCGACAGCCTGGTTGAAATATTGGTTCATAAAATATCATAGTGTGTTAAAAGCTGGGTTTTTTGTTTAAGTAGCCATTGTAAGGTCTTATAACGCACTTTTTTCGGGTAATTAATAACACTTGTGGGATCTATTATATTATGCTGCCTTAGCATCTTTTTCATAAAGAAGTTATCTGCCTCCTGAAATTCTAAAACTATGATGTGCAAATGTCGCATAGTAGTAATTTCTTATATTTGAAAGAGATAATCCTCCATCAGCGACAGATCAATTTAAACTGCTATGTGACAATCTTGGTATCTTATTTATCCATACAAAAGAGGACAACATGCTGTCTATTTCTTTAAAAAAAGAGGTTTGTATTGCACAAGGAGCAGCGCTAAAAAGAAAATTAAACAACAGGAGAATAGAAATTTGAATTAACGCAACTCGCCCTATTATTGATAGTGGTAACTGGTTCCAACGTGTTAACTGAGAATGTACCTTTTTCGAGAGAGGAACATAGTTTAATACAAAAAGATCTTCTACTCTCTCAGATACATAAATCCCTAAATACCTCTTTGGACAGGTATTATATGTCCGTCTAAGTTCCAATAAAAGGGAACTCGTGTCACAATTACATAATATAATTTCTGTTTCAGATTTATTAATCCTATATCCCCCTATTTTTTCAAAGTCTGCAAATATTCTCATGACATCCGTTTGGGTTTCTATCTTTGGGTTCAGGAGGAGAACAATATCATCAGCATCTAATTTTATGTTGGTCATTCCTTGAATTGGTACCGTGTGGGCCCTTTTTTCCCTAATTGCAATTGTTAATGGCTCTATAAATAGCGCAAATAAAATCGGGGAGATGGGACAGCCTTGTCTAGTACCTCTATTAATTAGGCATGTCCCTACATTCATAGAATTATTTAAAATTTGGGCCTGTGAGTTCTTATAGAGTTGTTTCAATAAAAATATAAATGCATTTGGGAAACCGAACTTTTCTAAAATTGTAAAAAGGCAATTCCAGGAAACAAGCTCAAATGCTTTTTCAGCATCTAAAAAACAAATCTGTGCTTCAACCTTATTAACATAAAGAAAATCAAGTGCCTCTAATAAAGATTTTGTGTAAGTGCCTAGCTGTCTCCCTGATACAAAACCACACTGGTCTGTCCCGATGACTGATCCCACCATCTTGTTTAACCTGTTGGCAAGTAGCTTAGTGAACATTTTATAATCTGTGTTTAAAAGCCTTATCGGTCAATAGGAGTTCATATTTTTGCTGTCTTTATCTTTTTTTAAAATACTAACCACTACTGCCCTACGGAATGATTCTGGTGGGTCACCCCCTTGCAATAAATAATTCGCAAGCCTTAAAAATTTGGGGCAAAGTACTGTAGAAAATGCTTTTAAAAAATCTGCAAGAATGCCATCCTCTCCGGTTGCTTTACCATTAGTCAAGGAGTTGATAACCAAATCCAATTCTTCCCTCGTGAAATCGGCTAGCAGCAACTCCTTGTAGTTATTTTCCAAACTTGCAATTGGCAGTTCCTGCAAACATTCATCAATCATCTCTACAGGGACCTGGTGCGATGTCTGATAAATGTCTTTATAATGTTCAAGAAACACTTCACCTATAAGTGGCATGGTTTCTACACAGGTTTTAGTTACTTTGTGCTGTATAAATTCGACTCTGTTCCGGACTTGCTGTTCCTTTACCTGCCAAGCTAGCAGTCTTCCCGTATTATCACTATCTTCATAGCTTGTCTGAAGATATGTTCTACTTGCCCTATCCCCTAATTCATAATAAAATTCCCTCATTCGTGTTTTGGCATTTGCTATTTCTTGTCTGTTCTCTGAAGTCCTATTTCTAAAATATTCTTGATTTGCATGAGTTAGCCTATTTTCTAATGTCATTCTTTCCTCCTTTCTAGCTTTTTGTTTAGGTATCTCTTTTGAGGTGACTATGCCTCACAGTGTAGCTTTAAAGGCATCCCATGTTATGTTAATGGGGGCAGAATCCTTGTTTATAGAAAAAAAGGAGATAATCTCCTTCTCTAGATCTGTGCACCATTGCGTATCTGCTAAATGAATGTTTCCATGTTTTTCGTGTACTATTTGCATATACATACGTATACTTTAAAGAACGGTGTGGACGTTTCCTTCGGGAACACTACTATCCCAAAACCTTGTTGCTAAATTTAGTTTATTAAAATACCACCTCCTCGATGTTTCCCCATCTTTATTCCCTAGAAAGATTTCCATCTTAATGAGGACGTGATCTGAGAAGGCATTCACTATATGCTCATATTTGCTGATTTCCAAACTATGTGAGATTAGAAAGAAGTCTAACCTTGATGAGGAATCATATCTTGCCGAATAGCAAGAATATTCACGTATTTTCGAATTATTCATCAGCCATTTGTCTAAGATATCTAGATCTGTTTTACAACTCAAAAGCGCATTAGCTACTTGTGGTTTATTTTGCCTTCGGTCTTTTTTTGTAGAATCAACCCCCGGGTTTTGCAAAAAGTTAAAATCACCCCCCCCCCATATAATCTGACCAGGTATACCTGACAGTGCTTGTTTTAGCTGTAGAATCAGGAGCGGGTCATCTACAACTGGTGCATAAATTGTAACAAGTATCACGTTTGTGCGGTTTATTTTCCCATGTAGGAATGTCCATTTGCCCTTTACATCGGAATGAGATGCCTCAACCTGCAATTGAACATGCTTACCTATGTATATGCTTACGCCCCTCTGAGCTGTCCCTGACACAGCTGAGCAATGAAAGCCCGCCCAGTTTTTAAACAATTTACTAGCATCTACTGAGGCTCGTAGATGTGTCTCTTGTAAAAAGATTGCTTCCGGTTAGTGTTTTTTTTGCCAACTTTCTATTACACAAGTTTTACGTCTATTGTTTAAACCGTTAACGTTACGAGGCAGAATTACCATTTTGCTCCTGTTCATAAAGTCAATGGGAATTGAAAAATATGGGCTGTACTATACATATATGCCCTAGGCGATCCATTTTAACATACAGTTTGTACTATATGTGCAAAAATGTGTTTCTAAAGTGCAATTCGTACAAATATGCAAAACGCATATATAAACAACCACTTAATTTCTTGGATCACTTCTTCCAAAAAAACAACAATAGACCAAAATACATATACTCCCTAGGGGTATCCATCTTAACGTGCAGTGTGTACTATATGTGCAAAAATGCATTTCTAAAGTGCAATTCGTGCAAATGTGCAAAACATATGTATAAACGGATTGGTGTCACTACAACGCATGTTATTACAACGCATGTTTTTACATCGCATTTTTTACATCGCAAAGTCTATTACAACGCGATTTTTTTACAACGCATACCACTACATCGCAATATAGTTTTATTAATGAAAAAGTACCAATACAACGCATTCTGTTACAACGCATACATTTACATCGATTTTTTATATATAAATTTTTTTTGTAACATAAAATCTGGCACGGGATGCAGGGAAAATAGGGGTTTTGGGTGGGGAAGTGTATTAAAATATAGAGAAAAACTACACGTACAAGTAACAATATTTTAATAAATAATTTAAACGTATACCGTTTTTTTTTTGTAACATAAAATCTGGCACGGGATGCAGTGAAAATAGGGGTTTTGGGTGGGGAAGTGTATTAAAATCTATAAAAAATCTCCACATAAACTTTCTTTTTTTATTGAAAAATTAATACATTAATAAATTAGCTTAAAATATTATAATTTTAAATTAATTAAATAAATAAATTAAAAAAATAAATAAATAAAGTAATAGCCAAAAATCTTACGGAAACACTGTATAATCATAAGAGTATTAAATGTAATACTCGCGTATTAAAATTAATACTTGAGTAACAATAAATATATTAAAATTTAAAAAATTTACATTAATTTTCAAAATAATTTCGGTAAATCATTTCATATTGTTACATTATCTGTAAACAAATATTTAAAAAAATAATTAATTAGATTTTTAAAAATTTATATATATATTTATTAATTAAATAAAATAAATAAATAATTTTTATTATTTAAGTAAAATAAAATAAAACGACGTGTTGGTAGTAAACTAATTCCATAAATAATCGAACTATATTTCTATTATTCAAACAACACACATACAATGCAATGCATAGAGATATTCTAATTAAAACGAGATTAATAAAAAACGTACTCGATATATTTTACAAAGTAGTCATAGTAAGGAAAATTATTAGATTTCAAGAAAATAACGACGTATAGAAAAAATAAGGATTAAATGATTAGTAAATAATTGATTTTTAAACTTTTTAATCAAAAGTAACACATTAACGTGCAAAGTTGCGCCATTTTACACACAGGAAACTAAAATGAAGTCCATCTACGATTTCCATGACCTACAATATCAGCAAGACTTTCAAGATGGATGCCAAAATGGAACGAAAATATTAAAAGTTTACTTCCACGTAACGTATTTTAAATTATATGTTTCCACATCAAATGATTTTAAAGAAATTTAGAAACGGAACGGTATAATTTACTCCAAAAATAATGATAATTAGGAAAAGTTATAAATAGAAGAAACCCACCATTTTGAAGGCAGTTGATTATCAACTAACAGAGTGAGCAGACGTGAAAACCTGACCCTCTGACCTCTTGATTAAATTGTGAAGGAAAAGGAACATAGACGCATTTCTCTTTCACTTTAAAGTAAGTCAAATGAAATAAGAATTGAATTTATGTAGTGCTAACATATGAGCAACAATATATTTTGAATTTTTTTTTTCAAATAAATTATTTAATATAATAATAAGCATTTAGAAAGAAAGTATTAAAACGTTTGATAGGAATGTTTATATATGTTAACGTTTTTATAATTATTAAACAGAATACTTTTAAGAAAATGAAACAAAGGTTGATGAAATTTTTTTTAACCAATAATTGCATTGTCAACAAGGTAACTGCTAATTACTTTAAAAAAGCTTATATTTCAACTTATTTAATTTAAATAAATAAATGAAAAAATACATTACCATAACCAAAATAAACAAGCAACATTACTAAACTTTCTCTCCCTCTCCCCCACATCCTTCGAAAATTATTCGTACATGTAATATGTTAAAAATAGTAAGAGAGACACATAATACAGCGTAAAAATGGATGACATCTAAATGTCAGAATAATTATAATTAAAATATAATATGTATTTATTTGCTTTTCATCTCATGCAAATCAACATTTAATTTTAGATACTTCAATGTATGTTGTGAAGCAGTATACATTGTGAAAAAAACCTGAAACAACAATCGATTCAACCAAAGATTTAAAAATATAAGAAAAATAAAGGACTATCAGCAAGGTAAATACTTGACAGTTTTAATGTACCAGTAGAATATCGTTTTAAAAAAATATAAATTAGTATAAGAAGTAGATTATTTTCGACAAAAAATGTCATAGTAATAAAACTCGCATGTATTATGAAGGAACATATGACACGTTTTCAAATGTTTTCTTTACAGCAAAAGGAGAACAACCATAACTGAGAAAGCCACCGAAAATCAGCCAATATCGAAAGCATTTGCAAAATAACACCACAAATTAACATTCAAATCTCAAAGGTAACTTTTAAATATAAACACATTTCTATTTGAGAATACAATAGAAATCATAAATATTTTTTTGCTGAATATGTGCAGGATAGTCAAAAAATGTAAATTTCTAATTGAACTCTAGATAAGTGCATATTCTTTTTAAAATGCTGATTATTAATAGAAACTAAGATAAGTACTTGGGGCTAGATGTAGGTCGGTCGGTAACGGCCGAAAATCGGTATTTTCGGCCGTTACCGATCGAAAAATCTGATTTGGTATGTAGGGCACTGTATTTTACAGAATCGGTAAATTTACCGATCGTTAAATTTACAGATTCTGTAAAATACCGAATCGGTATTCATACTTATTCGGTATTTTTGAAATGTAGGTGGGACTCTTCTGAGTCCCACAACCCTTACCGATTCGGTATTTTACCATCAAATATATTTGATGGTAAAATACCGATACAGGTGTGCATGCACATGTATGCATGCACACCTGTGCCATATGACAGGCAGACCTGCCCTTAGGGCAAGTATGCCTGTCACATGGCCCCCGAACCTTTTTTGGGGGTACTAGAGGGTGTCAAAGTGACACCCCCTGCATCCTTGGCAAAATCTGTATTTACCGATTCGGTAAATACCGACCGGTAATGCCCCATTCATTCCTATGGACTGCAAAGCCCATAGGAATGAATGGAGCATTACCGGTCGTTATTTACCGAATCGGTAAATACAGATATTTACCGATTCGGTAAATGGAAGATCTGGATGTTCCTACATACCCCCCCATCTCATTTACCGAGTCTTAATTACCGAATCGTTATGATTCGGTAATTAAAAATCGGTAAATGATTCCTACCTACATCTGGCCCTTGATCTATTAATATTTCCACTCTGAGAAAGTGCATGACTTTAGTGGTCCCCAAATTTTTTTTGGGGGTGCTAGAGGGTGTCAAAGTGACACCCCCTGCACCCTAGTAAATATCTGTATTTACCGATTCGGTAAATACCGACCGGTAATGCCCCATTCATTCCTATGCGCTTCAAAGCCCATAGGAATGAATGGGGCATTACCGGTCGGTATTTACCGAATCGGTAAATACAGATATTTACCAATTCGGCAAAAGGAACATCTGGATATTGCCACATCTCGACCCTTTAGATTTACCGATTTTTAATTACCTAATCGGTATGATTCGGTAATTAAAAATCAGTAAATCTATTTTACCTACATCGGGCCCTAAGTAATGTAAGTCCAGGTAAATGCATGATGTAAGAAAAGGCTGGTTAGTGTTAACATTTTACTAATTTGTAAACAATAATAAACATATTTCTATTCAAGACAACGTACAAAAGGGATAAATAATTAGAACATTATCCAAATATATATCACATTTTCTAATTTTTTTTTTTACATTCAAAGGAGAACAACCAAAACTATAAAAGCGATCAAAGCTCAGCCAATATCAAAACAGTTTGCAAGACTTGAAAGGAACGCATAAACCAACCTTCAAAACTCAAAGGTAACTGTCAAATGAACACATTTCATTTTCTGCTTACATTGCATACGATATATAATTTTAAAGCAGAAAAAACGCAGGATAATGAAAAAATTTCATTTACTATTTAAACTCCAGGTAATTGTTTGATACGGGAAAGTGCTGGATAGATTAGAAATACAAATTACTATTCTAACTCCAGGTAAGAGCATGATTAGATAAAGTGCTGGATAGTGTAGAAATGCCACTTACTATTCCAACACCAATAAAGTGCATGATTAAAGAAAGTACTGTATAGTGTTAAAGTGCCACTTAGTGTTCAATCTTCAAGTAAATACATGATTAGTGCAAGTGCTGGATAGTTTTGAAGTGCCACTTACTATTCTAACTCTAGATAATTGCATGATTAGGGAAAGTGCTGGATAGTGTTGAAGTGCAACTTACTATTCTAGCTCCTGGAAAGTGCATGATTAGGGAAAGTGCTGGATAGTGTTGAAGTGCCACTTACTATTCTAACTCCAGGAAAGTGCATAATTAGGGAAAGTGGTGGATAGTGTTTAAGTGCCACTTACTATTCTAACACCAGTTAAGTGCTTGATTATGGAAAGTGCTGGATAGTATTGAAGTGCCACTTACTATTCTAACTCCAGGAAAATGCATGTTTAAGGAAAATGCTGGATAGAGTTGAAGTGCCATTTACTATTCTAACACCAGATAATTGCATGATTAGGGAAAGTGCTGGATAGTGTTGAAGTGCAACTTACTATTCTATCTCCTGGAAAGTGCATAATTAGGGAAAGTGCTGGATAGTGTTGAATTGCCACTTAGTATTCTAACTCCAGGAAAGTGCATGATTAGGGAAAGTGGTGGATAGTGTTTAAGTGCCACTTACTATTCTAACACCAGGTAAGTGCTTGATTAGGGAAAGTGCTGGATAGTGTTGAAATGCAACTTACTATTCTAACTCCTGGAAAGTGCATAATTAGGGAAAGTGCTGGATAGTGTTGAATTGCCACTTAGTATTCTAACTCCAGGAAAGTGCATGATTAGGGAAAGTGGTGGATAGTGTTTAAGTGCCACTTACTATTCTAACACCAGGTAAGTGCTTGATTAGGGAAAGTGCTGGATAGTGTTGAAATGCAACTTACTATTCTAACTCCAGGAAAGTGCATGATTAGGGAAAGTGCTGGATAGTGTTGAAGTGCCATTTACTAATCTAACTCCAGGAAAGTGCATGATTAAGGAAAGTGCTGGATAGTGTTGAAGTGCCACTTACTATTCTAAGTCCAGATAAGTACATAATTAGAGAAAATGCTGGATAGTGTTGAAGTGCAACTTACTATTCTAACTCCTGGAAAGTGCATTAGTATGGAAAGTGTTAGATAGTGTTGAAGTGCCACTTACTATTCTAACACCAGATAAGTGCTTGATTAGGGAAAGTGCTGGATAGTGTTGAAGTGCCACTTACTATTCTAACACCAGGTAAGTGCTTGATTAGGGAAAGTGCTGGATAGTGTTGAAGTACCACTTACAATTCCAAGTCCAAATAAATGCATGAGCAAATAAAGTGCTGGTTAGTGTTAACATGTCACAAAATTCTAATCATCAATACATATAGATTATTTTTTTCAACGTTTAGAAAAGATATAGAAATAAAACATTATCAAACCATATAACATTTTTTAAAATTTTTTCATTACAGCCAAACAAGAGAAACCAAAACCGAAAAAGCAGGCAAAGCTCAGCCAAAATCCAAACAATTTGCAAGACTTGAAAGAAACCGACAAAGCAACCTTCAAAACTCAAAGGTAACTGACAAATAAACACATTTCATTTTCTGCGTACATTGCATACAAAATATAATTTTAAAACCAAATAAGTGCAGGATAGTAAAAAATGTCAATTACTATTCAAACTCCAGGTAAGTGCTTCATTAGGAAACGTACTGCATAATTTTGAAGTGCCACTTACTATTCTAACTCCAGATAATTGCATGATTAGGGAAAGTGCTGGATAGTGTTGAAGTGCAACTTACTATTCTAGCTCCTGGAAAGTGCATGATTAGGGAAAGTGCTGGATAGTGATGAAGTGCCACTTACTATTCTAACTCCAGGGAAGTGCATGAATAGGGAAAGTGGTGGATAGTGTTTAAGTGCCACTTACTATTCTAACACCAGGTAAGTGCTTGATTAGGGAAAGTGCTGGATAGTATTGAAGTGCTACTTACTATTCTAACTCCAGGAAAGTGCATGTTTAAGGAAAGTGCTGGATAGTGTTGAAGTGCCATTTACTATTCTAACTCCAGATAAGTGCTTGATTAGGGAAAGTGCTGGATAGTGTTGAAGTGCCACTTACAATTCCAAGTCCAGATAAATGCATGAGCAAACAAAATGCTGGTTAGTGTTAACATGTCACAAATTTCTAATCATCAATACATATAGATTATTTTTTTTAACGTTTAGAAAAGATATAGAAATAAAACATTATCAAACCATATAACATTTTTTTAAATTTTTTCATTACAGCCAAACAAGATAAACCAAAACCGAAAAAGCAAGCAAAGCTCAGCCAACATCAAAACAATTTACAAGACTTGAAATAAACCGACAAAGCAACCTTCAAAACTTAAAGGTAACTGACAAATAAACACATTTCATTTTCTGCGTACATTGCATACAAAATATAATTGTAAAACCGATAAAGTGCAGGATAGTGAAAAATGTTAATTACTATTCAAACTCCAGGTATGTACTTCATTAGGGAACGTACTGGATAATTTTGAAGTGCCACTTAATATTCTAACTCCAGATAAGTGCATGATTAGAAAAAGTGCTGGATAGTCTTGAAGTGCCACTTACTATTCCAACTCCTGTAAAGTGCATGATTAGGGAAAGTGCTGGATACTATTGAAGTGCCACTTATAATTGTAACTCCAGGAAAGTGCATGTTTAGGGAAAGTGCTTGATAGTGTTGTATTGCCACTTACTATTCTAACTCCAGGAAAGTGCATGTTTAGGGAAAATGCTGGATAGTGTTTAAGTGCCACTTACTATTCTAACTCCAGGAAAGTACATGATTAGGGAAAGTGTTGGATAGTGTTGAAGTGCCACTTACTAATCTAACACCAGGTAAGTGCTTGATTAGGGAAAGTGCTGGATAGTATTGAAGTGCCACTTACTATTCTAACTCCTGGAAAGTGCATGTTTAGGGAAAGTGCTGGATAGTGTTGAATTGCCACTTAGTATTCTAACTCCAGGAAAGTGCATGATTAGTGAAATTGCTGGATAGTGTTGAAGTGCCACTTACTATTCTAACTCCAGGAAAGTGCATGGTTAGGGAAAGTGCTGGATAGTGTTTAAGTGCCACTTACTATTCTAGCTCCTGGAAAGTGCATAATTAGGGAAAGTGTTGGATAGTGTTGAAGTGCCACTTACTATTCTAACACCAGGTAAGTGCTTGATTAGGGAAAGTGCTGGATAGTATTGAAGTGCCACTTACTATTCTAACTCCAGGAAAGTGCATGTTTAGGGAAAGTGCTGGATAGTGTTGAAGTGCAACTTACTATTCTAACTCCAGGAAAGTGCATGATTAGTGAAAGTGCTGGATAGTGTTGAAGTGCAACTTACTATTCTAACTCCAGGAAAGTGCATGATTTGGTAAAGTGCTGGATAGTGTTGAAGTGCCACTTATTATTCTAACTCCAGGAAAGTGCATGATTTGGTAAAGTGCTGGATAGTGTTGAAGTGCCACTTATTATTCTAACTCCAGGAAAGTGCATATTTAGGAAAAGTGTTGGATAGTGTTGAAGTGCCACTTACTATTCTAACACCAGATAAGTGCTTGATTAGGGAAAGTGCTGGATAGTGTTGAAGTGCCACTTACAATTCCAAGTCCAGATAAATGCATGAGCAAATAAAATGCTGGTTAGTGTTAACATGTCACAAATTTCTAATCATCAATACATATAGATTAGTTTTTTCAACGTTTAGAAAAGATATAGAAATAAAACATTATCAAACCATATACATTTTTTTTTAAATTTTTTCATTACAGCCAAACAAGATAAACCAAAACCGAAAAAGCAAGGAAAGCTCAGCCAACATCAAAACAATTTACAAGACTTGAAAAAAACCGACAAAGCAACCTTCAAAACACAAAGGTAACTGACAAATAAACACATTTCATTTTCTGCGTACATTGCATACAAAATATAATTTTAAAACCGAAAAAGTTCAGGATAGTAAAAAATGTCAATTACTATTCAAACTCCAGGTAAGTGCTTCATTAGGAAACGTACTGGATAGTTTTGAAGTGCCACTTACTATTCTAACTCCAGGAAAGTGCATAATTAGAGAAAATGATGGATAGTGTTGAAGTGCAACTTATTATTCTAGCTCCTGGAAAGTGCATGATTAGGGAAAGTGCTGGATAGTGTTGAAGTGCAACTTACTATTCTAGCTCCTGGAAAGTGCATAATTAGGGAAAGTGCTGGATAGTGTTGAAGTAACACTTACTATTCTAACACCAGGTAAGTGCTTGATTAGGGAAAGTGCTGGATAGTATTGAAGTGCTACTTACTATTCTAACTCCAGGAAAGTGCATGTTTAGGGAAAGTGCTGGATAGTGTTTAAGTGCCACTTACTATTTTAACTCCAGGAAAGTACATTATTAGGGAAAGTGTTGGATAGTGTTGAAGTGCCACTTACTATTCTAACACCAGGTAAGTGCTTGATTAGGGAAAGTGCTGGATAGTATTGAAGTGCCACTTACTATTCTAACTCCAGGAAAGTGCATGTTTAGGGAAAGTGCTGGATAGTGTTGAAGTGCAACTTACTATTCTAACTCCAGGAAAGTGCATGATTAGTGAAAGTGCTGGATAGTGTTGAAGTGCCACTTAGTATTCTAACTCCAGCAAAATGCATGTTTAGGGAAAGTGCTGGATAGTGTTGAAGTGCAACTTACTATTCTAACTCCAGGAAAGTGCATGATTTGGTAAAGTGCTGGATAGTGTTGAAGTGCAACTTATTATTCTAACTCCAGGAAAGTGCATATTTAGGAAAAGTGTTGGATAGTGTTGAAGTGCAACTTACTATTCTAACTCCAGGAAAGTGCATGATTTGGTAAAGTGCTGGATAGTGTTGAAATGCAACTTACTATTCTAACTCCAGGAAAGTGCATGATTAGGGAAAGTGCTGGATAGTGTTGAAGTGCCATTTACTAATCTAACTCCAGGAAAGTGCATGAATAAGGAAAGTGCTGGATAGTGTTGAAGTGCCACTTACTATTCTAAGTCCAGATAAGTACATAATTAGAGAAAATGCTGGATAGTGTTGAAGTGCAACTTACTATTCTAACTCCTTGCAAGTGCATTAGTATGGAAAGTGTTAGATAGTGTTGAAGTGCCACTTACTATTCTAACACCAGATAAGTGCTTGATTAGGGAAAGTGCTGGATAGTGTTGAAGTGCCACTTACTATTCTAACACCAGGTAAGTGCTTGATTAGGGAAAGTGCTGGATAGTGTTGAAGTACCACTTACAATTCCAAGTCCAAATAAATGCATGAGCAAATAAAGTGCTGGTTAGTGTTAACATGTCACAAAATTCTAATCATCAATACATATAGATTATTTTTTTCAACGTTTAGAAAAGATATAGAAATAAAACATTATCAAACCATATAACATTTTTTTAAATTTTTTCATTACAGCCAAACAAGAGAAACCAAAACCGAAAAAGCAGGCAAAGCTCAGCCAAAATCCAAACAATTTGCAAGACTTGAAAGAAACCGACAAAGCAACCTTCAAAACTCAAAGGTAACTGACAAATAAACACATTTCATTTTCTGCGTACATTGCATACAAAATATAATTTTAAAACCAAATAAGTGCAGGATAGTAAAAAATGTCAATTACTATTCAAACTCCAGGTAAGTGCTTCATTAGGAAACGTACTGCATAATTTTGAAGTGCCACTTACTATTCTAACTCCAGATAATTGCATGATTAGGGAAAGTGCTGGATAGTGTTGAAGTGCAACTTACTATTCTAGCTCCTGGAAAGTGCATGATTAGGGAAAGTGCTGGATAGTGATGAAGTGCCACTTACTATTCTAACTCCAGGGAAGTGCATGAATAGGGAAAGTGGTGGATAGTGTTTAAGTGCCACTTACTATTCTAACACCAGGTAAGTGCTTGATTAGGGAAAGTGCTGGATAGTATTGAAGTGCTACTTACTATTCTAACTCCAGGAAAGTGCATGTTTAAGGAAAGTGCTGGATAGTGTTGAAGTGCCATTTACTATTCTAACTCCAGATAAGTGCTTGATTAGGGAAAGTGCTGGATAGTGTTGAAGTGCCACCTACAATTCCAAGTCCAGATAAATGCATGAGCAAACAAAATGCTGGTTAGTGTTAACATGTCACAAATTTCTAATCATCAATACATATAGATTATTTTTTTAACGTTTAGAAAAGATATAGAAATAAAACATTATCAAACCATATAACATTTTTTTAAATTTTTTCATTACAGCCAAACAAGATAAACCAAAACCGAAAAAGCAAGCAAAGCTCAGCCAACATCAAAACAATTTACAAGACTTGAAATAAACCGACAAAGCAACCTTCAAAACTTAAAGGTAACTGACAAATAAACACATTTCATTTTCTGCGTACATTGCATACAAAATATAATTGTAAAACCGATAAAGTGCAGGATAGTGAAAAATGTTAATTACTATTCAAACTCCAGGTATGTACTTCATTAGGGAACGTACTGGATAATTTTGAAGTGCCACTTAATATTCTAACTCCAGATAAGTGCATGATTAGAAAAAGTGCTGGATAGTCTTGAAGTGCCACTTACTATTCCAACTCCTGTAAAGTGCATGATTAGGGAAAGTGCTGGATACTATTGAAGTGCCACTTATAATTGTAACTCCAGGAAAGTGCATGTTTAGGGAAAGTGCTTGATAGTGTTGTATTGCCACTTACTATTCTAACTCCAGGAAAGTGCATGTTTAGGGAAAATGCTGGATAGTGTTTAAGTGCCACTTACTATTCTAACTCCAGGAAAGTACATGATTAGGGAAAGTGTTGGATAGTGTTGAAGTGCCACTTACTAATCTAACACCAGGTAAGTGCTTGATTAGGGAAAGTGCTGGATAGTATTGAAGTGCCACTTACTATTCTAACTCCTGGAAAGTGCATGTTTAGGGAAAGTGCTGGATAGTGTTGAATTGCCACTTAGTATTCTAACTCCAGGAAAGTGCATGATTAGTGAAAGTGCTGGATAGTGTTGAAGTGCCACTTACTATTCTAACTCCAGGAAAGTGCATGGTTAGGGAAAGTGCTGGATAGTGTTTAAGTGCCACTTACTATTCTAGCTCCTGGAAAGTGCATAATTAGGGAAAGTGTTGGATAGTGTTGAAGTGCCACTTACTATTCTAACACCAGGTAAGTGCTTGATTAGGGAAAGTGCTGGATAGTATTGAAGTGCCACTTACTATTCTAACTCCAGGAAAGTGCATGTTTAGGGAAAGTGCTGGATAGTGTTGAAGTGCAACTTACTATTCTAACTCCAGGAAAGTGCATGATTAGTGAAAGTGCTGGATAGTGTTGAAGTGCAACTTACTATTCTAACTCCAGGAAAGTGCATGATTTGGTAAAGTGCTGGATAGTGTTGAAGTGCCACTTATTATTCTAACTCCAGGAAAGTGCATGATTTGGTAAAGTGCTGGATAGTGTTGAAGTGCCACTTATTATTCTAACTCCAGGAAAGTGCATATTTAGGAAAAGTGTTGGATAGTGTTGAAGTGCCACTTACTATTCTAACACCAGATAAGTGCTTGATTAGGGAAAGTGCTGGATAGTGTTGAAGTGCCACTTACAATTCCAAGTCCAGATAAATGCATGAGCAAATAAAATGCTGGTTAGTGTTAACATGTCACAAATTTCTAATCATCAATACATATAGATTATTTTTTTCAACGTTTAGAAAAGATATAGAAATAAAACATTATCAAACCATATAACATTTTTTTTAAATTTTTTCATTACAGCCAAACAAGATAAACCAAAACCGAAAAAGCAAGGAAAGCTCAGCCAACATCAAAACAATTTACAAGACTTGAAAAAAACCGACAAAGCAACCTTCAAAACTCAAAGGTAACTGACAAATAAACACATTTCATTTTCTGCGTACATTGCATACAAAATATAATTTTAAAACCGAAAAAGTTCAGGATAGTAAAAAATGTCAATTACTATTCAAACTCCAGGTAAGTGCTTCATTAGGAAACGTACTGGATAGTTTTGAAGTGCCACTTACTATTCTAACTCCAGGAAAGTGCATAATTAGAGAAAATGATGGATAGTGTTGAAGTGCAACTTATTATTCTAGCTCCTGGAAAGTGCATGATTAGGGAAAGTGCTGGATAGTGTTGAAGTGCAACTTACTATTCTAGCTCCTGGAAAGTGCATAATTAGGGAAAGTGCTGGATAGTGTTGAAGTAACACTTACTATTCTAACACCAGGTAAGTGCTTGATTAGGGAAAGTGCTGGATAGTATTGAAGTGCTACTTACTATTCTAACTCCAGGAAAGTGCATGTTTAGGGAAAGTGCTGGATAGTGTTTAAGTGCCACTTACTATTTTAACTCCAGGAAAGTACATTATTAGGGAAAGTGTTGGATAGTGTTGAAGTGCCACTTACTATTCTAACACCAGGTAAGTGCTTGATTAGGGAAAGTGCTGGATAGTATTGAAGTGCCACTTACTATTCTAACTCCAGGAAAGTGCATGTTTAGGGAAAGTGCTGGATAGTGTTGAAGTGCAACTTACTATTCTAACTCCAGGAAAGTGCATGATTAGTGAAAGTGCTGGATAGTGTTGAAGTGCCACTTAGTATTCTAACTCCAGCAAAATGCATGTTTAGGGAAAGTGCTGGATAGTGTTGAAGTGCAACTTACTATTCTAACTCCAGGAAAGTGCATGATTTGGTAAAGTGCTGGATAGTGTTGAAGTGCAACTTATTATTCTAACTCCAGGAAAGTGCATATTTAGGAAAAGTGTTGGATAGTGTTGAAGTGACACTTACTATTCTAACACCAGGTAAATGCTTAATTAGGGAAAGTGCTGCATATTATTGAAGTGCCACTTACTATTCTAACTCCAGATAAATATATGATTAGAGAAAGTGCTGGATAGTCTGGAAGTGCCACTTACTATTCTAACTCCATTAAATTGCATGATTAGAGAAAGTGCTGGATAGTATTGAAGTGCCACTTACTATTCTAACTCCAGGAAAGTGCATAATTAGAGAAAGTGCTGGATAGTATTGAAGTGCAACTTACTATTCTAGCTCCTGGAAAGTGCATAAGTAGAAAAAGTGTTGGATAGTGTTGAAGTGCCACTTACAATTCCAAGTCCAGATAAGTCCATTATTACAGAAATTAATGGATAGTGTTCAAGTTCAACTTGCAATTCCAAGTCCAGGTAAATGCATGATTAAGGAAAGTGCTGAAAAATGTTTAAGTGCAATGTATTTTTTCAAACTGAACCAACATAATATTTTATATTTCATGTTTCCTTTTTTCCACAGAAAATGGCAAGCAATACCACAGCAGTTTATACAAAATCAAGAAAAGGAAACAGACTTCTAAAACACTGTGGGTATATATATTGTAATGAGAGGATAAGTGAACCAAGGAGACATTGGAGGTGTGTTCAATATTATTCTTCTCGTTGCAGAGGCAGAGCAGTTACTGTTGGTGACAACATAATCAAAACCACTGAACATAACCACTCTGCCTCTGCAATGGAAATAGAAATACGCGATACAATCAACCAAATGAAAGATATTGCATCCACCTCCAATGCAACTCCTGGTCAAATTTTAAGAGAGGTTGCACAACATGTCCCTGGACATGTTGCTTGTAATATGCCAACAATCCCTAATTTGCGTAGAATTATTCAACGTAAAAAGCAGGCAAGTAACACACAAACAGTTACTCCACAAACTTTTGCTGACATTGTAATTCCACACGAATTAACTCTTTCTTTCTCTAATGAACCTTTCCTTCTCTATGATAACCAAAACCCTCTCAAACGCATATTAATATTTAGCACTCCCCGTAACCTTTATAAATTAGAGAATACTGAAATTTGGATGATGGATGGTACGTTTAAATGTACGCCCCATCCTTTCACCCAAATTTACAGCATTCATGCACAAATAAACAATAATGTAGTTCCCTTAGTATATAGTTTACTACCAGACAAGCAATCTGCAACCTATAATTAATTTTTATCAGTAATTAAAGAGAAAACATCAGGAAAAAGTCCTAGGAAAATCATTTTAGATTTTGAATTGACTATGATGAATGTCATCAACAAATTGTACGTGGATACCCAAATTCAGGGATGTTTTGTTCATTTTTCCCAGGCATATTGGCGTAAACTTCAAAAAACATCCCTGGTTGCAGATTAGTCCTCTGATAGCAAATTACAATTTGAATTAAAAAAATTAACTGCCCTTTGTTTTGTACCACCTGATAGTGTAGATGAATACTACACTGCAATTTCAGAATCTGAATATTTTATAGAAAATGAAGAAAAATTGGCTCCAATTTTAAATTATTTCGAGGACACATCTATTGGGCGTCTAAGCAGATCAGGTCGCAGGAGGAAGCCACGTTACCATGTGCAGTGGTGGAACTGCTACTCAACCTGCTTGGAAGGTGGTGCTAAAACAAATAATGCCATAGAGGGATGGCACAACTCCTTCAGTCATACAATTGGCAAACATCATCCTAATTTTTACTCTTTTTTGAAAACTTTGAAGAAGGAGCAAGGTTTTCAAGAGATGAGAATTGCACAAGCATTTTCAGGTAGCCTAAATCCACGACCTTCAAGACAAACAAAGGAAATGTCCAGGAGACTATTGGGTGTACTACAACAATTTTCGTTGTGTGTGGCATCAGACTACCTTGAAAATGTTGCTAACATATTACATTTCTAAAACTTAATCCAAAACTTACTTTCCTGCTTTGCCCTAAATTTATTTTTTATATATTGAATTCAATTGGCTTTTTTGTAAAAAAATTTAAATTTTATAATCGTCGGGTTCCCTTAACTTTTGAAATCTTATCCTTTTCAGGTATACATTTTTAAAAATGGAAAAATCCATCCCCTTTCTTTTTACAAATAAAAACCTATAAAAGGCATGTAGAAATTATTTTTCTACTATTTAAAATTAATTATGATTTCATATATGGAATATTTTTCCTAGATGTAAACATTTTGAACGTTTTTTTTTTTTAAAGTTATTTTCAAATACTTTTTTCCCCACTTACTATTTCAAAAATGATACTGGCTTGTAAAAATTAGTTTATATGACAAATTTCTGTTGTATTTCAAACTGAAAACAAACAAAAAAGCACCTTTACTGATATATTCCCCATTCTTCTATTTGTCTAACAATTCTTCATTTAAAAATGTGACGTACGTAACTTTAAAATTTTTTTTATGGTTAAGTAACTTCACAACCTAACTAAATATAATCTCACTTACTAAATATATTTATAAATTCTTCCTTCTAGATTTTTTCATGATTTTGGCAAGAACACATCCTAACTGCAATTTTTCTAGCTGACTAATTCTTTTCATTTTTCAAATATTTCAATTTTTTAAATTCACATGCAAAACATATATTTTGTAAACCTGCTTTTTGAAATATGAAAAGAAAACAACCAATTAAACCCATTTTTCGTAATCATATCTTGCATCTATGAAACCACTCGTAAAAAAGCATTACCAATACCATGAAATTCCTTCTTTTTGAAATATTTATCCAAAACAACCAATCAAGACCCTTATTTCAAAATATCAGCAAAGAATACCGCACAAATGTTGCTTCGATTTGAACAATCGTAAATGCAAAAACCAGTTTTTTTTTCAACAATCCAAGCCCAAAAGTATCATTTTTCAAATAAACGTTGATAACCTTTCTATGTTGAACAAACTTACAAAAGCAATACATTCCCATCTCAACACAAAACATGTAACGTTCAAAATGATTACTTTTTGTGTATAATAACTTTATTGAATATTATTTACCCTTGACTTGTTCTGATACATTACCCGACGAAGGCATATACAAATGAAATGTTCGGCGACATGTTCAATTTCAATCAAAAACAAATATTAGTTTAAAACGCAACCTCTCATTATCCTCTCATTACAATATATATACTTTTTTAATATGTTTTACTGTTAATTAAGTTGTAAAAGTTTCCTACCTTGAGCGCAGATCAGCTTCCAGCTGCTTCCAGCAATCGATGAAATCCAAGATGGCGTCTAACGTCGACGTTAACGTAACGACGTGATCAAAAAGCCGCAAAATAAATAAAGGACTATTTTAAGCTAATGTAATATTTTTTTGTTATAATACATTATAATAATCATTTCAAATATTAAAAAATTTAGAAAATGTTGTAAATTAGAAATAAATATTATGTATATTTTTTTCATTTTATTTTCGTTAAATAATAAAATATTTTTGAAAACACAAAGACTTTTTCAATTATTTTTCTTAATTTTTAACGTTTTAAAATATTGTTTATATACCAAAAATAAAGTTTTTAATCACTTACCATTATGCTACCCTTGTATCCTTCTTCTCCATCCTGCTTCTGTTCTTTTTCATCCATACTAAACCGTTCCGCGGATTCCAATGGAGTATTCATAGAAATAAATAAAGGACTAAAACCTTCATTGAAACCAATGCAAAAGCGTGAGAAAGTTTCTAAAAATACATCTATTAATATTCCTATTTATTTGTAAATTATTTTAATATTATTTTACACATAACTTAATATTAAAATATTTATTAATAATAATTTTTACCTTCTAAATCATCTAATTATTATTATAGTATTATTTTTTTAAATCATAATCTCTATTCTTTCTCTAATAATACTGGAGTATTAATATTATTTTTTTTAAAACATTATTTTATATAAATAAATTTGACAAATTGTGAAAAAAAATACCAGACTATTAATACTTATTTTTATAAACATTATTTACCAAAGTATTGATACTTTATTTTATAAACATTATTTAATTTAACTAAATAATAAATAATTCCTACAAAAAATACCTGAGTATTGATATTTATTTTTATAAACATTATTTAACAATGTATTAATATTTATTTTTATAAATATTATTTATTTAAAATAAATACTAAAAAAATGCTACAAATAATACATGATTATTAATACTTATTATATTTTAAAAAATTATACAAAATTGCTACAAAAATACCTGAGTATTAATACTTATTATATTTAAATAAATTATACAAAATTCCCTGAGTATTACATATTACATAATTAAATATTAAAATTATTCATACTTATTTTTTCAAACATTATTTAATTTAAATAAGTAATAAAATATTGCTACAAAAAATACCTGAGTATTAATAATTATTATATACTTATTAATATTTATTATAGAGTATTAATACTTATTTTTATAAACATTATTTACCAAAGTATTAAAAATTTATGTTATAAACATTATTTAATTTAAATAAATAATAAAAATTTCCTACAAAAATTGCTACAAAAAATACCTAATTATTAATAATTATTATATACTTATTAATATTTATTATATAGTATTAATACTTATATTTATAAACATTATTTACCAAAGTATTAAAACGTTATTTTATAAACATTATTTAATTTAAATAAATATTAAAAAATTCCTACAAAAAATACCTGAGTATTAATATTTCTTTTTATAAACATTATTTACCAATTTATTAATACTTATTTTTAAAAATATTATTTATTTAAAATAAATAATAAAAAAATGCTACAAATAATACTTGATTATTAATACTTATTATATTTAAATAAATTATACAAAATTGTTACAAAAAATACCTGAGCATTAATACTTATTATATTTAAATAAATTATACAAAATTCCCTGAGTATTACATATTACATAATTAAATAATAAAATTATTAATACTTTTTTCAAACATTATTTAATTTAAATAAATAATAAAATATTGCTACAAAAAATACCTGAATATTAATAATTATTATATACTTATTAATATTCTTTATATTTAAATGCCTGAATATTACATAATTAAATAATAAAAAAAATATTCATATTACTATTATTATTAAATAACCCACAAAATAATATTTATCAATTAACAATATTAATTACGATGTAAAAGCATGCGTTGTAATAGCACTTGCGTTGTAATACCATGCGTTGTAAAAACATGCGTTGTAAAAGAACCTGCGTTGTATTACCTGCGTTGTAATAGCACTGCGTTGTTATACATGCGTTGTAATGGATGTTCCCCGTATAAACAAACGCTTAAATTCTTAAATCTCTTCTTCCAAAATGACAACAAGTCATATAGAAGAGTGCAAATCACGCATTTAGGCCAGCATACCATAGTACAATTTTGTATTAACTGTGCAAAAAGCTGTTTAAAGTGAAGAATCAGGTATAGAATCAAGCAAACTGTTAGGCAAATCAGATCAAATTACTACAGTACAAGTTCTAGCGATTATGCAGACATGCATTTCAACTCTGCAAAAAAGCTGTTTAAAGTGCAAAATCAAACTGACTGTTAGGCCAATCAGATCAAACTACTACAGTACAGATACTAGCAATTATGCAGACATGCATCAAAGTGCAATACTCGATGTACAAAATATACAATAACAATAGCTGGATTATATAAGACAGTATCCTTCCTCAACAACACTCCGTTTCCTTCTCCTTAACTTACTCCAAAAGTAAAAAAAATTCTGTCTGTGAACTCTCTTTTTCTAATTGCTTCAACCCCTTCCCTGCCCCCTCCCACCCTCCCCATCTTGCCCCACTGTCCTTCCTTCTACCTCCCTCTTTTTATTGGATGCCATCTTGCTGCATCCTGCTGCGTCCCTTGGTTCGCCTCTCCTCCGCCCCTTGGAAAAGCCTTACATATTTCCTTTTTCCTTTATACAGGTATAAAAGTATCCAAAAGGTTTTGAGCTTCCGAAATTTCTGTAAAAATAAAACTTTTCCCTCTAGCTATGACTTTTAACTTAGATTGCTGCACAATCATTGCCTGTGCCCCTTTGGCTTTGAAAGAATCGATCATTTTAACAAAATCTTACGCCTGTGGGGAGAGGCTGCTGACATATCAGAGAAGATTTAAAAAATGTTGATTTCATTAGTGTTAAATGATCTCCTTGATATTGCCACATTCAGAATTCGCTCTTTAATTCTATAATCGGAAAAGTTTATTAGGATGGCTCGTGGGTACTTTGGATTTGTGGGTTTATGCGCCGGCACCCTATGGGCTCTTGTGATTGTAAAATCTCCTTGATACTCTTGACTATTCCTTTTTCTCTCCTCCTCATGCATCTCTTTCTCAACTAGATTACATCTTACTTTCTCACTCCTTATCTAAAAATCTATTATCTTCTTCTATTGAACCTATGGTCATCTTGGATCATGCCCCAATTGTAACAGACCTTGACTTGCTCCCTCCACGTTCCAAGTCGTCCTGTTGGCGCTTTAATAACTCCCTTCTGACTGACCCTCTTTTCTCCTCCTCTTTTCGCTCTTTCGCCAATGAATTGTTTCTGCTCAATTCTGATTCCTGTTCCTCCCCTCATTTTCTATGGGATTCCTTCAAGGCAGCAGCAAGGAGGTTCGTTATTGATTTTGTCTCCAAAAAAAAGAAACTTTTTCTTCAGAAACGGAAAACTATTTTAGCCCATATTAAACTTCTGGAGCATGAATTCTACACCTCATCAAATAAATCCATCTCACCAGAACTCATAAAAGCTAAACTTGATTTTAATAAAACTACTACTGATAGTGCTTCTTCAATACTCCTTCGCAGTAGTGCTCGCTATTATGGTGGTCGTAATAAGTCAGGAAAACTTCTTGCTACTTATCTCAAAGCACACAAGGAACGCACTTTTATAGATTCTATTTATTCATCTGATAATTCTCTTGTACATAAGGATCGGGAAATTCTTGACCAATTTCAACTCTTTTATCAAAATCTTTATACTCCAGAGTCTCCTCCTACTCCCTCTCTCATTCAGTCTTATCTTGACAGACTTCCTGCTCCCTCTAACTCTCATCTTAATTTTCTTAATCTGGAATGCGATCTTTCCCTTAATGAACTTTCTAAAGCTTTGAGTACTCTCACTAAGGGTAAATCACCTGGTCCGGACAGGTTTTCTGTTGAATTTTACATGCATTTTTCCAACCTCCTACTTCCTAAACTGTTAACACTTTTCCAATCATTTTATTTGTCTGGTAAAGCAGATGTTACCTTTCAGGAAGCCACCATTTGCCTCATCCCCAAAGATGGCCGCGACCCCCAATTTTGTGAAAATTATCGTCCGATTTCTTTAGTCAATGTGGATTAGAAATTATTTGCTAAATTGCTTGCTTACGCTTAGATCCTCTTATGCCCCATCTTATCGGTAAAGAGCAGTGTGCCTTTGTCAAGGGTAGACTTACCTCTGATAATTCGCATCTCTTCCTCAATGTTTTGAATAAAGTCTCCTCTCTTTCTATCCCTCTAGCTGCTATCTCTGTTGATGCTGAGAAAGCTTTTGACAGAGTTGATTGGTCCGTTTTGTTTGCATCTTTACGCTGGCATGGTTTTGGTCCCAATTTCATATCCCTTGTCTCCTTGTTGTATTCCGCCCCTAAAGCTTTGGTTCTAGTTAATGGTCAAGTTTCATCTTATTTTCCCCTTCAACGTGGTATTCGTCAAGGTTGTCCTTTGTCCCCTCTTCTTTTTGTACTAGCCCTTGAACCCTTTTTGACTTCTTTTCGTAGTAACAACTCCATTTCAGGTTTTCCATATGATGACTGCCAATTGAAGCTCTTGGCATATGCAGATGATATTCTTCTATTCGATTCCGATCCTGAATCATCTATTCCCTCTTTATTATCTGAATGTAACTCTTTTTCGCAGGTCTCCGGATATAAAATTAACTCAGATAAAACTGAAATTCTCCCTCTTACAAAATTCTGTCTTCCCCATTTCTTCTCTTTTACTGGTTTTGCTTGGAACAGTTCCAAAATTAAATACTTAGGTATTTGGTTCTCTAACTCCATCCCTTCCTCAATTAAATTAAATATGTCGGCGGTTTTATCCCGAGTTGAGATATCATTTTCCACTTGGAATCCTCTCTTTCTTTCTTGGTAGGGGAGCTTGGATTCCATCAAGATGATGATAGCTCCAATTTTAATATATATTTTCTCCATGCTTCCTGTACACATTCCTGATATTTACTTTAAACGTATTGATTCGTGTCTTTCAAAGTTCCTATGGAAAAACAAAAAATCCAGAATTTCTTTAACATCTCTTCGTATTACAATATCTAATGGTGGGGTTAATTTCCCGGATGTTCGTTTTTATAATAAATCCTTTTCACTACGTCAGGCTTCACGATGGCTTACACCAGCTTCTTGCCCCTTTAACCCCCTTTGGTTTTCCATTGAACAAACATTATTATTAACTTGCTCCTTCCAGGAAGTTTTACGTTTCTCTGCCAAAACCTCTTATACTTCTCTTCCCTTATTTAGACACACTTGTTCTCTTTTGAAACCCTTAGTTTACCCTACTACTATTTCCAGGGAATCTTTTTTAAATACCCCTATTTGGTACAAATTCGCTTATTCTTCTCAATAACAGACCTATGGTTTGGTATGCGTAGAGTCTAAAAGGTATCCTTTGGGTTCATCAGCTTTTTGATGGACTTTTACCTTGTTCCTTTCCCTAATTTCAACTCCTATTTCACTGCCCTCGATCCTTCTTGCAAAATTCACCACCCTTATGGCAATTATTCTTGATGTTTATTACTCCCTTCCTTCTTCATCTTCACCTTTTACCCAAAGTCCTCTCCTCAGAATTCTTCTTACTCTTCCTAAAGCTTCCCTTATCTATAAATTCTTCTTATCCCCTAATCCTGATCACGTTAACACCAAATTGGAACGTTCTTGGGAATCGGATTTAGGATGTGAGTGGTCTGTCGCTCTGTGGGATAAGCTTTGGTCCAGATCCTTAAAAAATTCTCGTTTTGCCTCCCTTAAACAATCTCTGTTCTCTTTCTATCACAGACTTTACCTTTCCCTGGTTTCTTTATCACGCTTCACTGCTTCTTCTGACTCTAATTGCTGGACTTGTGGCTCTTATAATGCTGACATTTTTCATCTCTTCTTTCTCTGTCCTTCAGTTTCTAAATTTTGGGAAAAGGTGTGGTCATATATCTCTCGTCTATTTTCCATTTCCATTCCTTATTCTACACCTCTCCTCTTTGCTGGTAGCCTCTCTGACTCTTTACTCCTTACCCCTCACTCCCATGGTCTTTTTGACCTCATGCTTGCTCTTGCTTTTCAACGCCTTTCCTTCAACTGGAAATCTCTCAAAAATCTCTCCATACAATGTTGGTGGAATACTCTATGTCACTTTTATACGCTTGATGTTGCCTTTGCTTCATCTTGCAAACCGAATATTAATAGAGAACTTTTCTGGTTACCTCTTACCACTTACGTGGACCGGATGGCCTTAAGGAAACCTTCATGTACCACTTCTGATCATTTTAAGACTTCTTCAAT
The DNA here is from genome assembly GCF_964261635.1 of Lissotriton helveticus. Lineage (NCBI taxonomy): Eukaryota > Metazoa > Chordata > Amphibia > Caudata > Salamandridae > Lissotriton > Lissotriton helveticus. Next base: position 252,757,243 of record NC_136061.1, read on the forward strand.
TCTTCTCTATCCAGTTATTATACCTGTGTGCCTTTACGCTAGATAATATGTATTGATGTATTTATAGTTTTTTACCAGTATGCCTTACTTATCAGAGTGTTAACCTCCCCTTTCCTACCCTTTATTTATTCCTTCTGCCTCTTTTCCTCTTCTTTCCCTTCTCCCCTTCTCCACCTATAAAATCTCCATAAATTGCCTCTACTCTTTCCCACCTGATATTAGCCAAGATCTTGTTATAATACTTTATTTGAATTGCTCTTTTGTATGTGCTGGTATCTTTATTTATTATTAACATATTATTAAATAAAGCTTTTCAAAATAAAAAAAAAGAAAGTGTCTGTGGGGCCTTTTCCACCTGCCGCAAAAGCTTCCATTGTAGAATGGATGTTTCTGACCCCCTATGGAGGGTAACATCGTAATACTGAGGTCGGAACCTCCTACTTAAGTTCGAGCAGTCCCAGACCACTGAGGTGTTGGGCGGACGTAAGCCCACCCATCATCGTAATGAGACCCATAGTTGCTGAAGTCAAATATCAAATCTGAACATGTGCTGGTAATTTCTGAAGCAGTCATAGCCATACTGCATTCAGTGACCTATCTGTATTCATCACAAGGTCTGATGTGCAAGCACATTAAACCAGCGTCCCAGTAGAAAGATTTATGCAAGCCAAGAAGAATGTTTCATTTTATTCTTCATTCATGCTGGCAGAGGACAAAATACATTTGCGTCTTAAGAGGAGCTTTGAGTAGTGATTGCAGCCTCCCACATAGAGGTGCGTGCTAATCAAATGTATATATTTGTTTATTTATTTATTTTTTGGGCAATTTATAAAACACTTTAAGGCCCAAGAGTGTCAAAGGACTTAACATACAGCAGCAGCTCATCACAAATCAAGAGGGGAACACTTTTTCTGCAGCAGTAAAAAAGCAACAATGATAGCTAAGCAGTACTTGTAAAAACATCTGTATGTATTCATATGTGGATGGCTATACACTACACAATACGCCAGGCATGTGTCACATCAGAAGAACCTAGGAAGACTTTTTAGAGAATATTCGGGCTAAACCATTTGCCAAAGTGGTCCCTACAGTTCCCCACATTAAGGCTGCAAGAGAAACTCAACAGTCTTCCTGACAGTGAGATGGGGAGTCCAGGTGCATTAAAATCCGTACTAGCGCCGTTCACAAATCATTGTATAGCAAGGTAGGGAGGAAGAGAAGAGCTGAATTAAAAACGTGGTTTAGTTTTTGAAGGAGGCACTAGTGAAAGTAGAAGGGGTAGAATTCTAAACTTTGGGTGTGCCACCAGAGAATGAATGCTTCAAAGTTTGTCTTTTACTTAAAGTTGGGGGTCTCCCGTAGGAGTGTGTCGAAGCTGTGTATCTCGTGAGACCACCTTGAAATCTTCATGTATACTGAGTGGGAGTCAGTGTCAAAAATACTATCTATCATCTGTATAACTCAGAAACGTGGGCATTGGAGGGTAGATGATGTGCTATGGGGATTTAGTATTGCTGCTGATAGCTAACTACAGTCCAGAGGTGAACATTCAGCCTCACTGGGTAATGTATTTGATTGAGACTCTAAACCCTTTCATTGCAGAAGGGTGTGTTCAGATTATTGTCTACAGAGATTAACGAGCTCTCACTGGGTTCAGATTTAGCAATTTATAAGAGATTTTATTTAATCTGGATTTTGGATTTCTTGTTTTGAACAGAGACTATAAACACGTCTTTTACTGCACTGTGTGGTCTTGGAAATGATTCGTAAAATGTATTGCGCCCTTTTCGATCTATTTTTGATTGCATTATTGAGTGGATAAATTGGATATATCTGTGCATGCAGCAGATGTGGTTGTAATCTCTCATCATTACTGTAACGTTTGAGTGGTGCTTCCTAATTTTGATTCTGTTATTCTTTTAGTGTCATAATTATTGAGCGCATATAAATTCACATCTGTATTTTAATTTGTTTAGTTTTGATGATAAATGCCCTTACCTTTATGCTTTGCTTTGCTTCTTTATTAATTCAAGACTTGTAACTCTCTGAACTGAGTCGGGGGTGTGCAGGGACGTTCTGTTCCATAGTATGGGTTCTTACACTGGCAAGCCTCTGTTCTCACTTCTGAAAAGACTGTGTGTGTATGTGCTCGACAGGGTATAGGTGATTGGGTTAAAGGAGCAGTCACCTCAGAGTCTAGTGAGATATTACGGAGATGGTTGGGGTGGTGCATGAGACACGTTTGTATGTAAGGCACAGAATCTTTTTTTTTTGTTCAATAACTTTAGTAGTAAGGCACAGAATCTTGATCCTTACTTTGGCTTCACAGGTAGCCAGTGGAATGTGTGGCTCGCGGGGCCAATGTGTTCTCGTTTTCTAAGTCCTTTTGCCAGCCTGGTGCTCTGTTTCTGTTTTGATGGTCTTTTAAGTGTTTCTATATTATGATCAAGAAAGCAAGAATGTAGTACTTACAATTGGTAATGTGCTTCTTTCATGATGTGGCTAATTAGAATATGTACACATAGAGTCCAGGGGCACCGTTCGTTTGTTTTTTTTGGACTGGAAACTTGATTAGGTGCATGTTGAATTCATAAAAGGAGCTTGAACCCATGTGCTAAGTTCTTAGAGTTTGCTGTGCAGGTCAGGTCTGAGTAGAAGGACTTTAATACCAGAGCCATTTGTTTGAGATCATTTTGACTCATCCAGTTTTTGAGACTTGGGCCCCATTAGGATGGCGAAAACGGGACCGCCTGCCTTAAGGGCGGGGGGTCTTGATGTCTGCGTTAGGATGTGGCCGCCACAGTGGCAGGCACATTCCCCATTTTTAACATTGTGGCGGGCGGTGCTCACTGCTCCGCCTGCCACAATGTTAAAAATGAATGCGCGCATTTGCATAAACAAAGCGGCAGGGTACCACAGGTACCCCCCCGTGTGCAGCCCCCACCCCTCCTTCACTCTGGGGGCCCACAGTGGGCCCCCAGAGTGAAGACCGCATGCCTTTCCGTGGCGGCAATGCATCCGATTTGGCCCATACTAATATGGCTGGCGGTGTCTATGAGACACCGCCACCATATTAATCCTTTTCTGCCCCGGCTGGATGAAAAGCGGCGGATGGTCTTTCCGGTGGGCCATTCGGGAGTGGATGTTGGGCGGATTGCCCCCGCCAGGCCAGCGGTGTCTACCGCCAGCCTGGCGGGGGCAATCCGCCCGACATCGTAATGGTCCCCTTAATGTTCGATGATGGACTACATATCCCAAAATTATTCTGGCCGTTGGCATTACTTGGGTCTTACACCTGTTCCTAAGTTCAAATGAAAATCCTCCAAGGAAAGAGAAAACTTCTGAAGTCATCTAATAGTATAGACCTGTTAGCTGCCTCATCATTAATAATCATGACAGGCATGATAAAAAAATCTATACATTTTGCAATAAAAGAGTGGGGCCCAGAAAAAGCGGGGGCCTGTGAAATATTTGCCACTTTGCCCGACCTTCTGTCGGGCCTGGGTGCAATGTATAAAATGTTTACGTCTGATGAAGAATCTCCCTTTTAGAACAAAGGAGTTGTCCTATGATGGAAGTCATGGTTTTTAAGATGACTTCTTCCTCAAAAACACACTGGACTGGGGCTCTAGTGTATCGCCCCCCGGGGTCAAGTGCAGGCTTCTCTATTTCTCTCGTGGAATTCTTAGCCCCTTATTTAAAAGCTAAAAATGATTTTATTCTCCTTGGTGATTTCAATATCCATGCGGATATCCCTACCCATCCCGATACTGCATTATTGTTATCTGACCTTGCAATATTAGGGCTAGAGATCCAAAATAATGATCCCACACATGTGGGTGGACACACTTTGGATCTAATTTTCACAAAGTCCCCGAAAATCAAATATAGGTCTACATCTCAAGTTTGCTGGACCGACCACTATATGGTGGAATTCTTCATCTGTGGTTTTGTCCTTCCTTACCAGAGGTCTCTTCCTGCTGCTTTGCGAAGATCTTGGCGTAGGGTAACACTGGACGAACTTCAGAAGATATGGAGGGAACCTATTCTTACAGAGACAGATGATGCTGAGACCAGCTTAGCAAAATATAATGCAGCACTCCTAGAAGCCATAGACCGATTGGCGCCACTGAAGCCTTATAAACAGCTCTCAGTAACCAAACAAGAGATATGGTATACTGAAGAACTTAAAGGAGAGAAACAGAAGTGCCGTAAGCTCGAAAAAGTCTGGAGAAAATCACACAGGGATATGAATAAAAAAGAGTACACTGAAGCCCTGGCCTCCTATCATAAAAACTTAAAGATGGCCAGACGTAGCTGTCTTGCCTCACAGTTGGATGAAGCAGGTAACACCCCTAGAGAGCTCTATAAGATTCTGCAGTCCTTTATAAAACCTATGGCCTGCGAGAGCCCGGATGAGTTTACACAAACCCTATGTGATGAAATATCTCTATTTTTCGAGAATAAAATTGAGCTCATATATGAGAAGATCAAGCGGACAGAAACTGCTGGGAGGGATATCATCAGCTCCTCCCTGATATCACCCGCTTCTTCTGGTCCCCGTATACCTCTTATGTGCGCCAATAATTCACTACTTGAATTTCCTGAGATTACCTTATCTGAAGTCTCCTCCTTAGCTGGTCTAATTAAAACAGGGTCTCCTTCTGACCTTCTGCCAGCAAAGATGATGGGCTCATTGGGGAATCTGCTCACACCTGGAATTCAAACTGTGATCAATCTCTCTCTTAGAGATGGACATGTGCCTGGTGAATGGAAAAGAGCGGTGGTGAACCCTATTCGTAAAAACACAGCCCTGCCATGGTCAGACCTTTCCAACCTCCGTCCCATTTCCCTCCTTCCTCACATCAGTAAGATGACCGAGAAACATGTGAATACCTATCTATCTAAGTTTATCGAGGCAGCGGGTGGTCTGGACCATTCACAATCTGGGTTCAGACCTAACCACAGCACTGAGTCGGCCCTCCTCTCCGTAACCAACACCATCAGGATGGCACAGGATAGAGGAGGTTCCATGATCTTGGTGCTGTTGGATTTATCCGCTGCCTTCGATACGGTCTCACATGACATTCTTCTCGGTCGTCTGCAGAAGGTGGGAATAGGCGGTTTGGCTCTGGCTTGGCTGAAAAGTTTTCTCTTGGGTCGATCACAAACCGTCAAGTTGGGCTCCCATTATTCTATCTTTAGGGAGCTCACTAAGGGGGTCCCCCAGGGCTCATGCCTAAGCCCCACATTATTTAATGTGTATGTGGCCCCCTTGGCGGATATTGTAAGAGAATATGGGTTCACCCCAGTATCGTATGCTGACAATACCCAGCTTCTGTTTCCTTTACATACCATGACTCCGGCAATTAAACATGCTTTCGCCACTGGTATGAGAGCAGTATCCGATTGGATGACCTCAAATTGCTTACAATGCATTGTGAGCAAGACAGAGGTCGTGCTATTTGGAGAGGCCCCCCTCCTGTGGTCTCCTGAGTGGTGGCCCACGGATCTAGGAGCTGCTCCCTGCCCTAAGCAGATCGTGAAAAATCTGGGAGTACAGCTTGATCAAGCACTACTTCTAAAAGAACATGTGAACTTGGTGGCCGGAACCTGCTTCAGGACCATTGGGCTCCTGAGGCATGTGTTCCCTTTCCTGGATGATTGTCACAGGAAAACACTGGTTCAGACTCTGATCATCAGTAGGCTGGACTACTGCAATGGACTGCTCCTCTCTGTCAACGAGGAGCAACTTAGTCGCTTGCAGGTGATCCAGAATACTGCTGCCAGGCTAGTTCTCGATGCTCCAAAGAGATCTCCATCACGCCCTCTTCTTCATAAGCTCCACTGGCTGCCCATCCACCAGAGAATTGAGTTTAAAATCTGTTGTATAATACACAGATGTCTCTCTGGATCTGGCCCCAAATATTTGGCTGAATTATTTCAGCCATATGTACCGACTCGCTCTTTGCGGTCTGGCAATTTATCATTGCTGCAGATTCCACGGACTAAGAAGGCTAAGCAAGGAGGTCGTGTATTGTCTTATAAGGGCCCTACTCTCTGGAACAAACTGCCTATAACTTTAAGACAAAATACTAATCTACCTGCCTTTAAGAAATCCTTGAAGACCTATCTGTTTCCAGCTATGTAATATCTTCGGCTCTCATGATTATGGTTATTTCTGGCATCTTGGAACATCGTAAGCGCGGAGATACACCTGGTCGATTCCAGCGCTATATAAGAAATAAATAAAATAAATAAAAAAAATAAGACAAACATTCCACCTCAAACAGTGAGTTTCCAGTTTGTTAGGGCCCAACGAGGCTTGCTATTGACTGAAATCCTCACAAATATTCAACACATCTCGATGCCAAAGCTGTAGTTGCATAAGGATTTTGGTGGGCACCTCAGCTAACAAATTATGCAAAAATTCCAAAGGTCTGTATTCGATTGACGCTTGCGACATCTTGCCACCCTGTTGTCATAGAATGTCAAATGTAACCTTGACTGATATACAATCTGGTCACAGAAGAATTGCAAGGCTTGCTGATTTGTTCAAAAAGGCCTTTATTTGAAAATATTTTTGTGGCTTATTTATTTACGTTTGCTGGAATAGGCTGGTATTTAGAGAGTGTATGTAAGAGCTTTTACTGCATGTACTTTTAATCATGTACAAGCTGTGCCAAACTCAATGACATTGCTATTTCGAACTCATGATTATCTCACTAGAGTAGTATCACCTTTATGTCTTCAAAATTGTGCATGTTTCTGTTGATAGTGATCATGGTCCAGGCCTATAGCAGATGCTTTGGAGGCCAGGTCCCAAAGGATAAATACACCATAAAGGACTCTTGAGTTGGACAGGGATATAGCTCCCTTGATAATGGCATCTTAAAAAGGCCAAATATAGTGATGCTTTGAAGAACACAACACATTTGTTTGTATTTTTTAAAAATTCTACCTTTACAGTTATTAATGCTAAATAGTAGGATATGGTGCCGTAACACACACAGTGTGAAAAGAACATTGATAAGTTTTCATGAAATATGTTCAAATGGTGTTCAGAAGGACATCTGGACAAAGAACATGAATGCAGTTATACATTGGGTTCTATATTCTCCATCAAGGTTAAGTATGCTGAAATGCTGCCTTTCTGCATGCATTTTACTGAAAACCACTTGTAGGAGTTGGCCTTTTTGGCTAAAGTTCCCTAAACGTTTTTGCTTTCCCACTAAACCGTTTTCCTGACATAGAGTTGCCAATGTAGATACTTTGGGTACTTTGCCACTGCTGATCAGTATCAAAGTAGAAGTGTTCCCCGTTTAAAATGTAAAGTGTAATGGAAATTGGTTTGCCTTACTAGTAAAGTCCCTAGTGATGTGCACTGTGTGTGCCAGGGCTAGCAATGCAAAGGTGCGCAGAGAAGGGAACTCAGGCCTGCAGTGTAGGGCCTGTGCACAGTTTGCTAAGTCAGCATGTTGTCCTGAGAAGTGCAACCATTTGTCAGCCCTTACTTTTCCTTTTGCGTGCACAGTGGGCACCCTGTGGTAGGTCCCGGGTAACCCCTGAGCAATGTGCAGTGTGAGTAAAAGGCAGGACATATACTGAGGTGTGTGCTATGTCCTGACAGTGAAAAATACCCAATTTCGGTTTTCATTGGTGAAAAGCCATCCTGCCCATAGGACAGAATGGGCGAGGCTGGGTATTGTGTTGTTAGCCTAGCTTCCCATAGGTTTAAAATGGAGAGGTGAAGTTTAGTATGTATGAACTCACAGTGTCATGACACATCTTTCTATGAAAGTGGTTTTGTCACTGTGTTTTCAGAAACCACTCTATTAGAAAGTGGCTGAGTTTTGTGCTTTAAGCATTTCTGTGTATCTCCGCTGAATGTGTATTGACTGTCTGAATCAAGAGGTGAGAGGAGCTGGGAGAAGTCTTGACCCAGGGTGGGGTTGAGATGGCACCAGGCTGCCTTGCATCTGGAGAGTTGGGGGAGGAGAAGCCCAGGAGGTGAAAAGGCTTGGGCTGCTGCTATAAACCAATTGACCAATCTCCTGCTGAGTGATTAAGGATCCAGACCCGAAGTATCAAAGGGAGTAAGGTGACTCTGAACTAATTTAGGCAGGGGTCAGCGACCCCTGAGCACAACGAACTTCAAAGACAATTAGGGGTATAACTATGAGAGCTGAGGCCCCTGAATGTTGGACTAGAAAGGGATTGAGCCTGAAAAGGCTTGGACCCATTTCATGCTCTGCTAAGGAAGGAACAACTGAAGAGACTGCTGGAAGGGCCAATCCTTGCTTCGTGATCTGGGGCTGGTCTGCAGTTTGCTGTTTTAACCAAGGAAGAGGCTGTTGGGACTGTGCTTCATGTGCTATGTCCCCCTACTTGAAGAAGACTGTGCTTTGTGCTGTGTCTTGTTATGCCAAGGGCCCAAGGTGAGCTGGCTCCCTGCTTGGAAACACAGGAACATAAAAGTTTCTGGAGAAGTTTCCAGCGACGCGGTGGGCTTGTGTTGTGGCAGCTTGAGACCCTCAGAAGGTGTGCCCTGTGATCTTGGACACGAGAAGTGAGACTCGGATGCGCTGGGTGTGTGTCATGGTGCACAGGAGGCATTGGTGAAGAGCGCCTGGTCAACGTGTGCATCGAAGGAGAAGTGAGTCTCGGATGCGCTAGGTGCATGTCATGGTGCACCGCAGGAGTTGGTGAAGAGCGCCTGGTCAGCGTGTTAATCGGAGGTGAAGTGAGACTCGGACACACCCTCGTGGTGCACCGCAGGCACTGGTGAAGAGCGCCTGGTCAGCGTGTGCACCAGAGGTGAAGGGAGTCTCAGACGCAGGGTGCGTGTTGCGGTGCACAGGAGGCATTGGTGAGGAGCGCCTGGCCAAAGCGCGCATCAGAAGTGGAGTGAGTCTCGGACACACAGGGCGCGTGTCGGGGTGCACCGGAGGCGCTGCTGCAGAGCGCCTAGTTATCGAGTACACCTGAGGAGAAGTGAGGCTCGGACATGGTGAGCGTGTCGTGGTGCGGCCGAAGGCGTTGGCGAAGAGCGCCTGGAGTAAGTCTCAGTGAAGCAGTGTGCATGCTTTGGTGCAACGTGGGACTGTGGAGGTGATCGGCTAATCATGGTGTGCACTGGAAGAAAGTGAGTCTCGGCAGCGCTGTGTGCGTGTCTTTGTGCCAACTGAGACTGCAGGAAGGAGTGCCTGGTGAACGTGCACTCGAAGTCGATGTGAAGTCTCATCAGCGTTGTTTGTGTGGCTTTGTGCCAGAGGAGACCCGGAGGGTGCTGTGGTGAACGTGCACCCGGTGTAACGTAATCTCATAGGCTTGGAGTACGTGTGCCCTGAGGCTGCCTGAGACCATCCTAACAGTTGCAGCCCGGACCGGCAGCCCCGGAGGAGCTGAGCTGCCAGGCCGAGCCACTGAGGCCCATTGAGAAAGTTCTGCATGGAAGGCCTAGTTCGCTGAAGGAGGAGAGAAGAGTGAGGTCGCACCCCAGGTAACGTGAATCACTACCTGGGCGGGGTGCGGGCCCGGAAGGAGAATCTCTAGGCCTCACATTCCTTCTGGCGTCGTGAGCCTTTGCTGCGACTCAGATTGGGGCCCATACTGACCCAAGGAGTGGCAGTACTGGGGCCCGAGTGAGAAGCTGTACTTTATGTCATCGTTGATACGTGTGGAGTGCAACTGTTATCGAAGAGGCTGTCGAAATACACATTGCCGATATTGGTGCTAACGAACTGCCGGACTGTCTTATGATGCCTGACATTATTTCTGCATAACAAAGTACACGATTGTAGCGCTACGCATTGCATAATTTTTTCATTGCCAAAATACGTGATTGGGGTGTGATGCATTGCATTATTCCTTCATTGTTATTGTTATTGTTATTGTTATCTGGGTTTTGTATAGCGCCAAATCACCGTCAGGTCTCTAGGCGTTTCTGACAGATACAGCAACAAGAGTTTGGTAGAAAGGAATTCAGATTATAGCAAGCTAACTCAGAGAGAGCCAAAGGCGTCTCTGAATACAAGTGTTTTCAAGGACTTCCTAAAAAGGAGGAGGTTGGTTTCTTTACGAAGGGGCTCCGGAAGTTTGTTCCACATTTGTGGGGCTTGAATTGAGAAGGATCTCCCGCCTTTAGTTGCCATTTTGAAACGTGGACAAGACAGTAGTTTGGAGTTGGAAGATCTTAATGTTCCCTTGGGATTGTAGACCTCAAGCCTTTCTTTTATATAGGCAGGTGCATGCCCATAGATTGCCTTATGGACAATGCACAGGCTTTTAAATTCCACTCTTTGCTTTATAGGGAGCCAATGTAGCCTGTGCAGTAATGGGGAAGCATGGGTCTGTCTGGGTAGTCTGAATATTAACCGTGCTGCATCATTCAACACGACCTGTAGGCGGTTAATCAGATTTTTTGGCAGACCTAGATACAGTGCATTCCCATAGTCGATCCTAGAGACTATTGTTGCCAAGACGATGGTTCGGAGCATGTTTAAGTAAAGTAAGGGGACTAGCTTGCGCAACTGTCTAATCAGGTTGGTACAAGTTCCGACGACGGAGGATACTTGGCTGGTCATTGAGAGCTCTTGGTCGATCTTAATACCAAGGGCCCCATTAGGATGGCGGGCGGACTTGGCCCGCCCGCCATCCTCACGGTACTAGGGACCGGCCGCCATGAGGGCGGGGGTCCCGTTGGCAGCATTAGGATGCGCCCGCAACAGTGGCGGGCGCATCCTGTATTCCCATCATTGTGGCGGGCGGTGCACTCTGCACCGCCCGCCACAATGCTGAAAATGCTTTGCAGCATTTGCATGACGAAAGCGGCAGGCACTGCGCGGTGCCTGCCGCTTTCATTATGCAAATGCAGGGGGGTACCATAGGTACCCCCCCGTGTGCCACCCCCCTTTGGCCTTTACTCTGGGGGCCCACAGGGGGCCCCCGGAGTGAACACCGCATGCCTTTCCGTGGCGGCATTGCCGCCACGGAAAGGCATTGCAAAATTCCCATTGTAATATTGCAGGCGGTGTCTGATAGACACCGCCTGCATGTAACTCGTTTCCCGCCCCGGCCGCAAGGCGACCGGGGCGGTAAAGTGGCGGCCGGTGTTTGGCTCCGCTGCGGTCCCCCCCGCCATTGTAATGTGGCAGGGGGGAAAGGGTGGCGGGCGGGCATTTCTGTCGGGCGGATCGCCACCGCCACCATGGCGGTGGCGATCCGCCCGACATCATAATGGAGCCCCAAGGCTCTTTACGTTAGGGCATGGTTTTGTGGTAGGTCCAAGCTCTTGGGGCCAAAACAGATCATTCCAGGGTGAGGTGGCAGTTGAAACTACCAGGACCTCCGTTTTGTCGGGGTTAATTTTTAGCAAATTTGTCGTCATCCAGCTCACCGTGAACCTTAGAATATTCTGGGCCTGGGACTGAGCCGATATTGTATTATCGATACTCAGCAACAGCTGCGTGTCATCGGCATAGTTAAAAATTTTACAGCCCATGTTTGCCAGGGAGTCTATCAGTGGCTGCAGGTAGAGATTGAACAAAAGTGGTGAGAGTGAGGACCCTTGCGGGACTCCACACTCCAGGACACCCGCCTCAGAGACACAATCCGCTAGTTGGATCCTCTGAGTCCTCCCTGACAAAAAGGATTTTAGCCATTGGAAAGCCAGCCCTTTTATCCCGAACGCGGCCAGACTGTCCAGGAGCAAGGCATGGCTGACAGTATCAAACGCCACTGAAAGATCTAAAAGTATCAGGGCGCTTGGTTTTTTACTGTCAGCCATGCATCTGAGCTCATCCAGCACCGAGAGCATTACTAACTCGGTGCTATGATGGGCGCGAAATCCCGCTTCGCGCTCCTGGAGTAGATGATGTGACTCCAGGAAAGATGACAGTGATTTTAACACATGCTGTTCCAGGATCTTGGACAAAAAAGGCAGCTGGGATATTGGCCTGTAGTTTTTCAAACAGGCCGGGTCAGCCCCTGGTTTTTTTATCAAGGGTTTTGCACGTGCCTCTTTGAAGCTAGCTGGTAATAGGCCTGTATCCAATGAGTTATTTAAGAGGCCTATAATATGGTCCTCCAGAGCGGGGAGCGCCAACCGGAAAATTCCAGGGGGACAAGGGTCTGCGGGGGAGCCTGACTTGGTTGAATTGACGAACTGTCTAAGAATTGTAGAATCTATACTGGGAAATCTGGTAATGATAAAATTCAGGGGAATTTGGGGGGTCTGCAAAATCGTAGACATATTAGAAGTATCCTTCTTAATGTCTAACAGAATGGTTGCCACTTTCTCAAGGAAGTAACCTTGAAAGGTATTACAGTCTATCGCTATATCTACCCTTTCTTCCTTCTTACTTAGTTCTTTTAAAATTTTAAAAGTTTCTTTCTGAACGTTAACTGCATTATTTATGCGAGTTTCATAGTAATCCCCTTTGGCTGATACAATAAGTTTTTTATATACCTTCAGAGATGTTTTATAATGTTTGCGATCTGTACCTTCTTTAGTCTTCCTCCAGCATCTCTCAAGATGGCGGAGCTTTCTTTTATGATCCCTCAAAATCGGGGTAAACCAAGGGGCCCCTTTTTCTGCGCCCTTTATTTTCTGTATCTTTTCCGGGGCTATCTGATCGATAGACTGTCTAAGACTCGCCACTATGTTGTCGTAGTCTTGGTCTAGATCTAGCTTGTCGTGTGGGCTCGTTGGCTGTTGTAAATATTTAGAAAAAGCGTCGGTTAGGGATTCCGAGTCCATTTTTTTCCACTGACGCACGTTTTTAGTTTTTAAAGGGGGTTTAACCGGAGGGGTATCCTGGGGAACATCGCACAGGAGTAGATGGGGGTCAGACCAGATACAGGGTGCTATGCGCGTAAGGGCCACCTCTGGAATAGAGGTCCAGGTTAGATCGAGGGTGTGGCCCTATATGTGAGTTGGAGCATCCACTAGTTGTTCAAGGCCTAACGCGGTCATAGAGGTCTGTAACTGGCGTGTTGGCAGATCTTTATCTGTCCTGTCCCAATGGGCATTAAAATCTTCTGTCACCAGGATTTTCTTGTATCGTGTACATATATCCGATATAATAGGGGAGAAAAGTTTGTTAAACACTGAGGTACATTGTGGTGGACAGTAGACAGTGAGAACGATAAAGCATTAGCTGTTCAGGGTGATTTTTACTCCAAGTAAATCTACTGAATTTATTGTTTCAGCTAAGACTTTAGCCACTGTTAGCTGTGTTTTAAAGATGATTGCTACACCTCCACCTCGAGCATCGTTCGGACGATTATGCCAGATCATGTCGTATCCGCTTGGGAGGGCGGCTATGATGTTGGGGAGTACATGATTGTAGCGGTATGCATTGCATTATTTTTTCATTGCCAAAATACGTGATTGGGGTGTGACGCATTGCATTATTCCTTCATTGCGCAGTACATGATTGTAGCGGTATGCATTGCATTATTTCTCCTATTGCGAGCTACCGGGCATAGCGTTTGGAAAGCAGTGGTTGGGATTTTAACCTACCAGCCATCCGGAACGAATATTACCCTTTATTATATGTTGCCTTTTGTATCATGTTGTCTGATCTACTCATATATCTTTTTATATATAATTTATACTCGTTTTATCAAACTTGTGTGGAGTCTATTTGTAGTGTCACCAGGGGGTTGCTGTGAGTGTGGTTGCACATACTGAACCTTGGAGATAGGCCTGGCTGCTCATGCCAAGCTACTAAGGGGGTGAGCAGGGCTATCTCAAACAGTGTCCTTACTTAGCTTAACGTTGATTAAAGAGACCCGGGTCTCGCATTTGGAGACAGTGGTGCGGGACAGGGACAGGGACTCCAGCTTCCAACACCACTGATATTAAATGAATAGCTTTAAAGGCAGTAGTGAACACTTTGGCACAGATGATGCATGCAAAGATAGGATCACACTGCCAGTCAGCACAGTAATGTCTATATGTGACCTCAATACAACAGCAGGACAGAGAGACAAGGTAGGCATTGGCTGCACCGGGAGCATGGGCATAGCTCAGGGAGTCAGTGTGGCAAAGTGCCCAATTAGACTGTTTAAAAGGAGCTAGTACTAGCCTGGCAGATGCCCATCAGTCCTTCCAGAGCCTTGGGCATATTGCTTCATTTGTGCAGGTTGCAGAAGGTGGTGGGCACAAGCACCTATTGTTGGGATTCCAGACTTAATTTACATCATCAGCCTTTGACCTACACCAAAAGAGAGGAAGATATATCAAAGGAGGAATAGACAGGTAGGGATAGAGTGGCAAAGGGGAATAGCAAGGATGAAAAAGTACCTGCAAGAGTAAGAAAAAGACAGGAAGAGGAGTTTGGTGGAAGAAAGAGATGATAGATGGAATCAAAACTATGCAGTGTTGGTGCTTGGAAGGCCTGTAATTCAGTAATGCTGTGTCAGCCTCCTAAGAAACACATTCATCCCCTGCACTAATTTTCTTTTAGCAAATTAAGTACTGCTTGGACCCCAAACCACTGACAGGGATGGCAGTGATATATTTTGGGCCCATGCTGGTCTTTTTCTCTTCCTATGGCTGCCTCCAGAGTGCTTCTGAATTACGTGGGTAGGTAGCAGGTAATGCAATGTAAATTATGATGAGTATCATTCAACAAGGGAAAGAAGACTACCTCATTTCCTTCAAATGCAGTCTGCTTTTTTTTTTAGAGTTTTATATAGCGCAAACTAGACCCGAAGATATCAGGTATCAAAGCACTATAGATGAGCACCAGTTTAGTTACTGATGGACATATTCATTTTTGTTGGGCACGGGTAGATTAAGTGATTTAGCGTTGTTGCCGGGACTCAAGCCCAGTTACCCAGCTTTGAGGTCAACTGCTCTAGACATAAAGCTACATCCTCTCCTCTGCCTAGCCTGATTGAACCACCCTTTTTGTAAATGTGACAGCAGAAAGCATATGGCCTTCTCACAGTGCTGGAAATTAAAGTAAGTGCATTCCAGGAGTTCACATTGGCTGTTTACAGCAGGGTTGAGGAGTCATTGCGTTTGGAAACTGATAGCTGCTTTATTGTCTCAGGAATTAAGATTATGACATATTTCTGATGGGCAGCATTTGCCAACATGATGCCCTCTATGTGTTGAGGCCTGTTAAAGAACAATGTTGTTAGTTGGGATGAAGAGTTCTTTGTTCTTACGTCCAAGGTCCTAGTGTCCAGGGTGTCTCTGGTCTGTCTCTCAGGCCTGGTCTTTGTGTCCATGCATTCGTTTGCTAATGTTCTTATTTCACAGCGCCATTGACCTTGGCCAATTTTTAATGCCCTTATCAGTGACACTTTGTTCCTGTTTCTCATACCCCAGTTTCAGTGTCACTGAGAATCCCCCAATGTCAGTGTCAGTCACAATGTCCATGCATCAGTGTCCCCACAGCCATGTCCAGATGTCAATTTCTCTGTAACTGTGCCATTGTCTTCATGTCCACACGTTCCTCTGCTAGTTTGAACCCCAAAGCTGTGACCCAGTGGCAATATGCCCATCTTAATGTCTAAGACAATGTCCCAATGGCAGTATTCCAATATCAATGTCCATGTAATTTTAAGTGTCCCAATTTAATTTTCTCACAGTAGCTGGTGCTGTGTGCCAGTGGCAGCAATGGAATTCTCAATTTACATGCTACTGTGATAACTATGTGTTCCTGTATGCATGTCAGTGCTCATGTGTCACTCCCCTAGAGTCAGTATCCCTGTTCCAATGTCCATCCTTGTGCAAGAGTTAGTGCCCCGATATGAGTCTGCCCTGGTAGTTTCCGTGTGTCAGTTTTTGAGCCCTAGTGCCAGTGACTCAGTGTCAGTACCTCCACACTGTTGCTCTGGTGTTGTGTTACTTCCTAGTGTTAGTAATAATGTGTTGTGACATTCTGCATCAGTATCCCAATGCTGGTGCACTTGTGTCAGTAACTCACAGTTAATATCTGTGGGCTTGTCAGGGGTCCCAGATCACTGTCCCCTAGTCAACGTTAATATAAATGTGTTAGGGTTTCTACGTCTCCCCTCTCAGATCATCTGCGGCGTAACCCAAGTATCATCCCTCAGCCTGATCCTTTTTAACGTCTACATGGCACCACTCGCCAACATCGTCTGATTGCACGACCTCAACATAGTCTCATACACAGATGACACCCAGCTGATCCTCTCCCTCCCCAAGGCCCCCGCCACCGCCAAAACCAACCTCCCGAAGGAATGAAGGCTGTCGTCGAATGGATGAAGAACAGCCGCCTGAAACTGAACTCAGACAAGATGGAGGTTCTCATCCTTGGCTCCACCCCCTCCGCCTAGGATGACTCCTGGCAGCCGGCCACACTTGGAGCCACACCAACACCCACCGACCACGCACACAACCTGGAGTTCATCCTAGACTCAGTGCTATCAATGACCCAACAAGTCAATGCCGTCTCATCCTCCTGTTTCAACACCCTACGCATGCTCCACAAGATCTACAGATCGATCCCCACCAGAACCAGAAGGACGGTCACCTAGGCCCTCGTCAGCAGCAGACTGGACCACGACCAAACTCCAGAAACGATTACAACGCATACAAAACACCTCCACATGCCTCACCCTCGAAATCCCCCACCACAGCCACATCACAGCCATCCAGAGAGACCTGCACTGGCTCCCCGTCAACAAGTGGAACTCGCCCTTGCCACTGTTCCACGCATCCACAGAACAAGCGCTGGTGTGGTGGCAGATCTTTCTCCCACCTCGCCGCCAAGACATGGAACACCCTCCCCACTCACCTACGGCAGACCCAGGACCTGCTGACCTTAAGGAGACTTCTCAAGACCTGGCTATTTGAACAGTAATAGCACCCCCCTTCCCTCTCCCAGCGCCTTGAGGCCCTCACGGGTAGTAGTACGCGCTACAAATATCTGATTGATTGATTGATTTAATCATATCAAAATCAGTGCCCATATTTTTCAATCTACCCAGCATCAGTGCCCAGTGTCAGTATCCCAGTGTCAATGTTCTCCTGTCAGTTCTTCTGTGTCATTGTCCATGTGCTAAAGACAACATCCCACTGTCAACTTCTCTGTGTCAGTGTCTGTCTTCCCATTCAGTGTCACTGCGGCAATATCCATTGGCAGTGTTGCACTGCCCAGTTTCTATTTTAGAGTCCCAGTGTCAGTATCAGTGCAAGTGTAAATGTGTCAGTGTCTCCAAGTTAGTGTCCTTATGCCAGTGACCGATGCCAGCAACCACAGGTGAGAACCCTAGTATTGTGTCCCTCACGTCAATGCCTATGGGTTAATGTCCCTGTGTAGTGTCAGTGTCTTGGCGTTGTATCCAACCTTTAGTATTTTAGTATGGGTATCCTAGTGCCTCCTTTGTAATCGCCCTGAGTCACTTACCTTGCCATCAACCCAGAATCAATGCTCTGCCGCCTGTTAATGTTCCAGTGTCAATTTCCACATTTCAGTGTCAGTGCTTCCTTGTTTGTATCCCAGTAAATGTGTTCTTGTATACATGCTGCTGTTCGGGATTACCAGATAGGCAAAGTATGCACCAGCCTATGGGCCACACTCCTTTTAGGGGCCCGGTGGAAAGTAAATATTTAAAGTTTTGTTAGTTTATTAACATTTAAAAAATGTAATTATTGTTTAATGACAATATTTGTTAATGTTTAGTTTTGTGTAGTAAAATTGGTTGATTTATATTGCTGGTTGGTAAAATTAAAAACATATTAGGAGATATTTTGCGAGGGGGCCACTGAAATTCCGACTGCCGAGAGGCTTACACAGAGTTTAAACTGGCACTGTTCCAAAGTGACCTAAGGTATCCAGAAATTCCATGTTTAAGTAAATTACCTCTAGCAAGCATTGTCAGTTATATGAGCTTCTCACTGCACTGTTCAAGGTGCATGATGGACAGGGCATATATATTGCTTGTTCTATGGCCTGCTCATGGATTCAAGACTATTGGAGAGAAATAATACCCATGATAGAGAACATTACTGACAGAACTAACTTATGCAACCCAGTATGTAGCCTATTAGGTTTAATACTATGGGTCAGATGTATGACCCTTTGTAGGGGTCGCAAATGGGAAATCATCCTGTTTGCGACCACTAAAGAGGATTGTGGTATGTACTAATCCTATTTTGCGAGTCAGTAACCTATTACCGACCTGCAATATAGGGTTAGCGAGTCGCTATTAGGAAGGGGCATGCCAAGGCCATCGCTTCCTAATGGCGAGTGGCACTGGTATGTACGATAGTTTTGCAACCGCAAATGCGGTCACAAAACAATTGCAGCTAACATCTACTTAAAGTAGGTGGTAAGCCAGTCGTAAATGGGAACCTTCCCCTTTGTGAATGTATGCAAAAATATTTTTAAAGAGCAGTCAGTGCCTGCCCTTAAAAAATGAAAAGAAAACTTTCAATTTTTTTCTTTTAAATGCATCCTGTTTTCCTTTAAGAAAAATGGGCTGCATATGAAAAAGAAATGTTGCTTTATTTAAAAAGCAAACACAGACATGGTGGTCTGCTGTCCCTAGCAGGCAACCATGCCTATCATATGTGAGATTCCTAAGAGGTCGCAAATTGCGACCTACCTCATTAATATCAATGAGATAGATCTTTAGCGACCCCATCAGGAAACGCAAACAGTGGCTGAGACACTGTTGTATATTCCATTTTGAGAGATGCGAAACATCGCAATTTGCGACACACATAGTACAATGCTCATAGATCTGGCCCCAGATCTTGAAAGGTTAAAAGCATTACTGGCTTCCTGGAATCGGCATTGCTTATTGCTAAACACTGCCTAATCATGCAGTGGAAAGCAATTAAGGCAATCTCATTCATCAAGTGAAGAACAGAGGGGAAAAGGTGGAAAAATTAGAAGTAGAAGCCCACATATACAGAAACGGAGGGGCATAATTGACCGTGAAAGATCCCAAGCATGGAATGGCTTGTGTTTTGAATTCACATAATACAAGGCTCTTGAGGAGCATAATAATGTGTGATAGAGGGAAGAGGGCACAACTCTACTGTTTAAGAGGAGGAATACAATGGCACAAAATGTTTCTGACGCTTAAGGACTGTTTCCCCTGGTCCGCTTGAATTCCTCTGTGGTATCACTCCCTCCTCTGCTTTATCCCTCTAACCACCATAACCTAGAAGCCCCTCAACTGAGCAGAATTACATTGAATTGTCTGCAATTGCTTAAAAGGTATTAGACCAAAACTGTGCTGATAATGGCTATATAATGAAAAAATGCAAAGGAAGAAAAAACATGTTAAATGTACATTGTTGTGAAAATATATGTGTCCCTCGAAACTGCAGCATGTATGGCTACATGGAAAACTAATTAAAATATTCTTCATTAAAAAGTCAGGTTCTCATTTATGAAAAGTGACGCATCGCTGCAAAAAAACAGCGATTCATCACTTTTCATTGCGCCCTCCTTGCGACACCAATGATACGTCATATTAACAGTATGACATCAAGAAGTTACGGATAAGTCAGTATTTCTGACGTATCTGTAGGCTCAAAAATGATACATTGCTGGAGTGTGTCACAAAAGTGACGCATCTCCAGCAATGGGTCATTACACATGGGCAAGTCCCACGTTAAATGGGCCTGCGTCAGTCTTACGCTTGCCATGGGCAGGCGTGAGATATTGACGCATTTGCGTCCTGGTAGTGGCACAGTGAAATCTTATAGATTTCACTGCGACACTTCTACGAACCTTTCTTTGTGTCGGAATGCCCCACCTGCATACATTATACCTGGCGCAGGTATAATGTGGCGCAAGGGTTTACAAAGTGATGCATCTACCTAGATGTGTCACTTTGTAAATATGGTGCAACATGGCATATTGTTTACACCGCTGGTGCGTCACAAAAACAGCGCACCGGCGGCACAAAAGTGACGCAAGGGCCCATAAATAAGCCCCTCAGTGTTCCCATCTCAATGTTGGTGCGCCTGTGTCAATGTCCTAGTGTTAATGTTCCAGTTTCTCTGTCCCCATGTCAGAATCCCCGGTCAGTGTTGCTGCCCGTGTGTCAGTGTATCTCTGTATCTTGGAGTCAACGTCTCAATGCCAGTGACTTTGTGTCAAAACAACAGTTGATGGACAGAATGCAGAACAATGTCATACATTCACCCCAGTACAGAGATCTGGGCCTAAATCCTTCGTTTTTTTGCTCACCATGCCATTCCAGTTTGAACCCAGCCTTATGCAAATCAGTCTTGACCCTGTGCCCCATGGGAACAGTCCATCCTGAACTGCAAAGCCAGGTACTCCCTGGACTGGAAACAAGCATCATAGGACCGGTTTCGGGTTTTCAGCCCTCATCCTCCAGGATAGCTTGATTCCAGTGGCATGGAGAGCACGGGACTCACGTCTGAGCATTCCCGTCCCACTCGGGGTGACAAATGCAAAAACAACAGTTGATGGACAGAATGCAGAACAATGTCATACATTCACCCCAGTACAGAGATCTGGGCCAAAATCCATCGTTTTTTTGCTCACAATGCCATTCCAGTTTGAACCCAGCCATATGCAAATCAGTCTTGACCCTGTGCCCCATGGGAACAGTCCAGCCCGATCTGCCAAGCCCGGTCCTCTCTGGACTGGAAACAAGCCTCCTAGGACCAGTT
This sequence comes from Lissotriton helveticus, assembly GCF_964261635.1. Classification (NCBI taxonomy): domain Eukaryota; kingdom Metazoa; phylum Chordata; class Amphibia; order Caudata; family Salamandridae; genus Lissotriton; species Lissotriton helveticus. The sequence continues at coordinate 252,777,890 of NC_136061.1, forward strand.
TTGGGCTTTCAGCCCTCATCAGCCAGGATAGCTTGATTCCAGTGGCATGGAGAGCACAGGACACATGTCTGAGCATACCCGTCCCACTCGGGTGACAAATACAAAAACAACAGTTGATGGACAGAATGCAGAACAATGTCATACATTCACCCCAGTACAGGGATCTGGGCCTAAATCCATCGTTTTTTTGCTCACCATGCCTTTCCAGTTTAAACCCAGCCACATGCAAATGAGGCTTGACCCTGTGCCCCATGGGAACAGTCCAGCCTGAACTGCCAAGCCAGGTCCTCCATGGACTGGAAACAAGCTTCCTATGACCGGTTTCGGGCTTTCGGCCCTCATCAGCCAGGATAGCTTGATTCCAGTGGCATGGAGAGCATGGGACTCACGTCTGAGCATACCCATCCCACTTGGGGTGAAAAATGCAAAAAAAACTGTTGATGGACAGAATGCAGAACAATGTCATACATTCACCCCAGTACAGAGATCTGGGCCTAAATTCATCGTTTTTTTGCTCACAATGCCATTTCAGTTTGAACCCAGCCATATGCAAATCAGTCTTAACCACGTGCCCCATGGAAACAGTCCAGCCCGATCTGCCAAGCCAGGCCCTCGCTGGACTGGAAACAAGCATCCTAGGACCAGTTTTGGGCTTTCATCCCTCATCAGCCAGGATAGCTTGATTCCAGTCGCATGGAGAGCACAGGACACATGTCTGAGCAAACCCGTCCCACTCGGGTGACAAATGCAAAAACAACAGTTGATGGACAGAATGCAGAACAATGTCATACATTCACCCCAGTACAGGGATCTGGGCCTAAATCCATCTTTTTTTTGCTCACCATGCCTTTCCAGTTTAAACCCAGCCATGTGCAAATCAGTCTTGACCCTGTGCCCCATGGGAACAGTCCAGCCCGAACTGCCAAGCCAGGTCCTCCCTGGACTGGAAACAAGCTTCCTATGACCGGTTTCGGGCTTTCGGCCCTCATCAGCCAGGATAGCTTGATTCCAGTGGCATGGAGAGCATGGGACTCACGTCTGAGCATACCCATCCCACTTGGGGTGACAAATGCAAAAACAACAGTTGATGGACAGAATGCAGAACAATGTCATACATTCACCCCAGTACAGAGATCTGGGCCTAAATCCATCGATGGATTAAACCCAGATCTGTGACTGGGGGTGAATGTTTTGCCAATGTGCAACATTCCGTCCATCATCTTGTGTATTTTGCTGTTCGCCCTATGTGGGAAGGGTAAGCCCAGACGTGGGTCCTGTGCTCACTACGCCACTGGAGTCAAGCTATCCTGGCTGATGACAGCTGATAGCTAGAAACCGGTCCTAGGATGCTTGATTCCGGTCCAGGGAAGACATGGCTTGGCAGTTCGGGCTGGACTGTTCCCATGAGGCACAGGTTCAAGACTGATTTGCATATGGCCATGTCTGAACTGGGGTGGTGTGGTGAGCAAAATAACGATGGATTAAACCCAGATCTGTGACTGGGGGTAAATGTTTTGCCAATGTGCAACATTCCGTCCATCATCTCGTGTGGTTTGCAGTGACTTTGTGTCAGCAGCCCTCTGTCAATATCTACATGCAACACACTAATGTCTCATCCTCCTCATCAGTGTCCCTGTGTTGTGTTATTGTACTGGCATTGTGTACTAGTGACAAAAACTTTGTGTTCTAGTGTCCCTGTGTCATTGTCCCAGTGCAAGTCCCCTATGCCAGTGTCTCATCATTAATAATTGAGCCCCACGTCAGCTCTCTCTCTGTCACTGTCCCCATATCAGTATTTATGCTCCTGCTTAGTGTCCCTTGGGCCACTGATCAAGTGTCCATGTTGATTTGGTTGTGTCACAATGTTAGTGACAGTGCGCATTTGCCATTACTCCTGTATCAATTTCACTTTGTGCGTGTCCCAGGGTCAGTCTACTTTGGCACTGTCCCCATGTCAATCTCCACATGTCAATGTTGGCGGTCCTGTTTCAGTAAGCCAGCAGCAGTGGTAGTGTCCCCTTGTTAATTGCCCTGTGTCATTGTTGGTGCCTCTGTGATTTTCGGTGTCAATTTTAGTCCCTTTGCCATCTATGAGTGTACAAGGCTTGGAGTCCCATGTGATTTTCCATCATAAGTCCACTTCGAAGCACTAAGTGCATGGTTGAGCACTGTGGTCTGTCGATAAAAATAGGGAGTTCTTGTAATCTAAAAGCAAACAAGGATTGATGAGTATTTTAAGAAGGCTAGCTTGAAAAACGTTGTGAAAAAAAGGGGCAGATTTGCTACATTTTAGCACAACACAGTGCAGCAACCTAAGTTGCTGTGCTGCACTGCACAAGGATTTGAAATTAGTACAGAGCCATGTTTACTAAATTTGTCCTGCTGCTCATTTCTCCTGTGCTCATTCATAAACAGGCTGCTCAGTATCATACACACAGTTTTGCACCATGGTGCAAAGTCGTACATATGATGTCTAGTATAGGTTTCGTACTGGAGGTAAACCCTTCTAGTGCAAAATCCTACACTTAGCAGATTTATATAACATTCCATGCATTAGATGTGAGTTCTACAGTGCAGCCCACAGACAACGTGTGCAAATTTGGAGAAATGCAAATATTTCTCCAACTTTGCACCTTCTTCATGGACGCTTGGTCTGGCTATCTTAGTTGTAGGGCTTTGCATCACAAACATTGTGATGTATTGCCCAGATAATGTCCCCTTGATGCAAAGTAGCACAAAATAGCGTAAAGTGTAATTTGTGATGAATAAGGGCACCTTTCCAGTGAAATATACATTTTGTGCTCTAAAGTAAATTCTTTTGTGCCTCTGCGTGTGACTTTGAGGCAGTGTAAAGTTTCAGCAATCTGTCTCAATGTTTTTCCTAGAGACAGCGAGTGAAGGACCTACTTCATAAAGGGAGTCTTAATACATGCATTATGATTAGCCCCTATTTCGCACTCATTTTTGTAGCAAACCATGCAAGTGCAGTTTCTCCTATCATTTGAAAATAAAGTTAAGGGTTTGAAGTTTGGTTCACAATGCAGTGCAGTTCTCTAATATTTTTTTTAGAAGATACTTTATTGATTTTTGTAATATATGCTCAAACAACAACACACGAAAAACAGTGCTGTGATACCTGATTCCGTCCTCCCCGCAGGCCACCCAACTTGAACCGATGAACAAAGTTGAATATCACAGTCTGGTAGAGATATGGCAGGATACGGCCAGTCCGTTTCAGATATCCAAGACAATGAGCCCTCTGTCCCTTTCCAGTCTAACACTCACCTATGGTCCACCACTAGGAATCAGGAATCCCCTGCTCTATTCTCCAATGCACCATCCCCCCTAACTCTCTTGAATTTCCTTGGGCAGCCCGACCCTCATTCACCAATTTCTCACACACAACAGACATGCCTCTCCTAAACCTGTAGGGATGGGTTCATTGCACTCCCCCATCTCCGCGCAATCTCCCTTTTCGCTTACAGAAACCCCAAGATTCCCAAGATTTTCTGATGGGAAGTTTGGTCAGATGTTCCCCATACCCTCAACAATATCAGTGGAGCCTGAGACGCAGTAGGCACCCCAATAGCCATCTCCAGTTGAGCCTTCACCGTCTTCCAGCGTGGAGTTTTGCCACAGTTTTTGTAGGAAGGACCCCCACTGACCACACATATTATCCACTGCTCTACCAATCCTATGCAAGAGTGTCCTCATATAATATATCCTGTGAAGCATCTTAAACTGGATCAAATGGATCCTCCCTTATATGGACACTTCCCTAGGGAACTGTAATGCCCCCTGCCAATTGTCATCCTCCATTTCCCCAACATCTATCTGCCAGTATTCTCTGAAATGCGTCAACTCCTTGTGTGTGTGGTTCATGAGTGTTTTTCATGTATGGGAGATTACTTTTGTCATATGGAGCTGTCTCTCCAGGGGAAATCCTCCATCGCTTCCTCTTCTGGAGCAATTTGTGGCGGCAGGGCATGCTGCAGTCAATAGCATTTAAATAGCTGTGTGTGTTGTAGTGTTGTGTTGTGTATATTAATAATAGTGGGACCACTCTGGTCTCTGATGGACTCCATAGAAGAGTTGTGTTAGTGATTGGGTGTGGTTAAGAAACATTCAGTTAATTGTTACACTCTATAGAATAAAGACATGGAATATCAAGCACAATGTGTGGCATGATCATTTGCATGGGGAGGACACTACAACCGGTGACAAGATAGGGGATTGCATAAACCCCTCAACCCAAAGAACTGAGAGGGCTCTCCCAGAGAGTTTGCTTGGGTCCTATAAACTGGGCGTGCATGCCACATGTGCCTCAGTTGTAGAGAAATTCGACGTTGTATGTGGAGTGGAGTCAAAGTGCCACTCTAACCAGTGCAAGGCCAGTGAAGAAAGTGAAGGTTTTACAGAAAGTTTGTTTGTCATTGGCTAGAAATTTGCTGGTAAATTGGAGACGAGAGATACTGCACCACAGCCTAACATAGAGCCGCCATTCATACTCTAAAGGCAGCGACAACCAGAGGTATAGAGAATGCAATTACACTTACCAGAGCCGGAGCAAAGTGAGCCATCTGACCTCAGCATCAGGCACTATGATCAAAGAAGAAACACTGGGGTGGTGCTTACGAAGCGGGTAAATCACGTTGGGCTAACTGAAAGGCTATTGGCGGTGGTCAGAATAGTGACATTTTTCAATGGCTTCTGAAAAGAGTGCAAAATATGGCATAGCTGCCTTCTTAAAATCACTTCCTCCATTCGATACTGCCAAAGAGCACAATATTGACGACAGATGGACTGCCAGGATCACATCCTTCATTGATTCATTGATGCACTGGAAGAAGCAAATGACAAAAAGATCATTAAATGTCTAAAGAATTTATTGGGTGAAGGAGTAAAAGAAGTGATGGACAAAATACCACAGAGTGATGTAGTGACACACCTTCAAATGAAAGAGGCATTAAGCACCAAGTTCAATCCGATTCCGAATGTCGACTATGAAGAGTACATTTTTAGTCAGGAAAGACAGAAAGATGTTGAAACAATGGATGAGTTTTTAGAAAGTCTTCATTTGCTCATCAAGCATTACAAGTTCAATGAGTTCAAGGATGAAGGCACTGTGCGTCTCAGAGTGATGGACGGTTGTCTCTCAGATTCCTTAAGATGACGAATTCTGAAAGAGACACTCAGCTTGGAGCGAGTACTCATGGCTGCTAGAGTGGAAGAAAGAGCTGACAGACAAGCCGCAACATGGAGGCCGGAACAGCCCAAAATTAATCAGCACTGAGTGTGAAAAGTAAGCTGAAACACAAGGTAATAGGCCACAAAGTAATGTCTGCGGAAAAAAAGTTGTGCTTTTGATGTGGATTTTCCTTTTCACACGAAGGTGAATGTCCAGCCATTGGACAGATGTGGAAAGGCTGCAGGAAAGAGAACCATTTTGTAACAGTCTGCAAAGCAAAGGAAAGAACAAGTGGATCACAGCAACAAAATAATACCCACAAAGCCAAGGGGCAACATCAGTTGAGGCAAGTAAAAACTGAATGACATCGATTGTCGTCAAATTCCTCATCTAAACATTTGTCACCATCATTGTCAAGTGACAGTGAGGAAGAAGGGTGTGTGATGTCCATGTCGACCACTGGCCAACGTGTGCATGTAGGATTAGCTTCTTGCAAAGAAGACTGCTGGTCGAAGCAAGATCAGCAAATGAAAGTGCAAAATTCATTCGGACACCATCACAAAATCATACTGAAGGTGAATGTGTGCTATTTAACTTTTACCATAGACAGTGGCACCTCGATGATCATAATGGCAGTGGAAAAGTACAATGAACTGACTCCAGTGCCCAATTTAACCCTGTGGAAAACAAAGTGTATACATGGGCTGCTTCGATACAATTGGAAAGTCTAGGTCGATTTATAGCAACTGTGAAGCATAAAAAGACGAAAGTGCATGCATCAATTCATATCGTACCAGGACCTTAATCGAGTGCATGTTTACTCAGTTTCAGAACTGCTGCTGACATGGGGCAGATTTCTGTAAAATACAAAGTCAATGCCTTTCATGATGTAGTGAATCAATTTCCATCCTTCTTTCATGGACTAGGAAGACTAAGTCTATGAAAGGGCAAATTCACGTAAATGAGGACATCTGTCCTGTTGTTAACCACACTGTTGAATTGCAAGAGGCTATTGAGAAAGAACTTGAGATGCCCTTAAAGCATGACATCATTGAGCGATCCACTAGTCTGATGGCATGGGTGTCACCCCTAGTGTTAGGGCTGCAGAAGGATAGTGGAGGAGCTGTATGCATCTGCATTGATATGTGCCAAGCTAATAAAGCAATTGAGAGAGGACGAAATCCAGGTCTGCATATTGCTGACATGATTAAGCAGCCGAATAGAGTCAGAGATTTGATAAAAGGGTATCACCAACTCGAACTGGTTTACACACAAGTTTACACCACGCAAAGTGGTAAATGTGTGACGCAAGAATCTGAGTCAAATTTATGAAGCCATGCAAAGCCGCCTTGCATGGCTTTGAGGGGCCTTATAAATCTTGACTAAGACAAATCAGCCCAAATCTCTGCGCCACCTTATTCTGCACAAGGGAGGCGTTCCTTGTGCATTGCGGTGGGTGTTCCCACGCAACTCCCAGGGTTATTGTAGCATTCCCACATTTACAACGACTTGTAAACCTAGAAATTTGTCCAAATCTTATACCTCCCGAGGTGAGATTTAAAGTGGAGAAATATCTCTATTCTCACTTTATTATTCTCAATTTATTGTTCTCACTTTTTAGGTCTCACTTTAGCAAAGTGTGAGTTTCAAAAAACAAAACTCAAGTTATTTGGTCCTATCTTTTCTGATGGAGGAATGACTCCAGATCTAAATAAAGTGCAAGCCTTGGCATCCACTTCTTCCCCACAAGATCTACCTATGCTGAAATCCTTCCTTGGTATGACCAGTTACCATTCTACTATTGTGATTTTGCACTGTGAGTGCCCCATTGGGAGACGAGAGATGTTTCATTTCAATGGTCAGGAAGTTGTGAACTAAGCTTCAAGAAAATCGAACATGCAATTGACAATACCACTGAAATGGGGTACTTTTGTCCGAAATTACAAACAGGAATTATTGTTGATGCCAGCCCAGTGGGGGTAGGTGCCATACTTGCCAGCCCAATGAATACCCTAATTCACCAAGACTAATTGTGATTTATGCTAGCAGGTATTTGTCACTGATGGGACGTGTTTATACACAACCTGAAAAAGAAAGCCTTGCTGTGGTGTGGGCTTGTGAACATTTTCATGTATTCCTGTATGAAAAGCACTTCATGGTTGTTCCCGACCACCATGCATTACTTACCATTTTTGGCAATCCTAAAGCCAAGATGCATCCTTGCATTGAGGTGAGTGGCTGGAGACTGCAGGTGTATGATTATATGTGCATCGTCCAGGTAAAGATCAAAACCCTGCTAACCACTTCTCAAATGTACCAATGCTATGTCATGACACTACTTCACCACTACTTAGATTCCCTAATACTCAAGGACATTATTACAAATCAGTCTTGGAGAAAATATACTCGATCTCTTCATTATGACCTTGAATACCAGAAATTCAAAAATGTGCAGGAAGAACTTTCAGTTTTCGCAGAAGTCATTGTTTTACAAGGGTTGAGAATTGTGATACCTGAGAGCCTGAGACAGCAAGTCATTGAACTGGCACATGGGAGCGCAGGGAAGCGGTCAGTTGTTTCTTCCCACGCTGAACGCAGCGAGGCTCGCTGTATCCCACACTGTCCTGCTAAGATCTGGGGAACACTTGGTTTTACTCTCGCCCGATTTTTAAACCTTGCACATTGCCCCCTGCCCCCTACCTGCGTTTTTGCACAGCGCTTAGCGCACTACGCTTGCCACCTCAGGACTTTGACCTCAGCCCTGGTTCACCGCGGCAGGAGCCGTTTGAGTGGAGGGCGGTGCCATATTTTCCTTCCTGTCAATCAGGCTACACGATGGGGGGGAAGGAAGGGGAGGGTCTGATTCTGGACACTCCCTATATCAAGCACAGAGGTTGGAGGACACGCAGCGGACGCGCCGAAGGCGCGCCAAAGGCAAGCCCGTCTGCGCCCGTCCGCGACCTTCCGGGACCAGGGGCCAGGAACCCTGCCCCCAAATCCACACTCCCGGGAAGAGTCCTCACCTATACCAGATCAGAGCTTCTGAAGGGAAAGGATGCTGTCTTCCAGCAGTGCCAGCACTTGTTAAATATAGAACAAGTGCTGCACTGTCCGGTATGTGGGTCCAAGGGAGATACTAGGAACTATAATAGGCTTGAAACAGAGCAGATCCCTACCCAAGCACGCGCTGGAAATCAAGTTACTACTGGAAGAAGAGCGCCTAGAGGCTCTCTTCATTACTGAAAGCTGGCTTAGAGATAGCTCAGCGCCAGATATTGTAGAAGCATTACCCCCTGGCTATAAAATTGCCCGCCTCGATAGGGCAGGAGCGATGGGAGGAGGACTAGCTATTATACACCAGGCACAACTGGAATGCACAATATCTCACCTTAATATCAACAACTCCGAAGCTTGTGGCTTCAGATTATCCTTCTCTGCAACAAGCTCCTTTACGGGAGGGCTAATCTATAGGCCCCCTTGACCCTCCACCGAGTTCCTGGACTCAGCCCCAGACCAACTGGCCAGTATGGTCATAGAGAAAAACGCCATAACGGTTTTAGGTGATTTCAACCTCCACTTGGATGATCCCCATGACTCCTGTGCCAAGAGGTGCCTAACCGATACCGAAGCCTTACAGCTCCCACAACTGGTCCCCTCTGCCACATATGAGAAAGGACACCTTTTAGACCCCATTTTCTCAAATGACCAAAGACTAAAAGAATCAGACCCAATCTGGATGCCATGGACAGATCATGCATTGATTCCATTTAAACTCCAGATTCCCATTACAATACCAAACAAAACCCGTAGAGTTACAGGACGGAAATGGCCCAAAAGCGTACCGGAGGCCTGGATCTGTGATCTGGAATCCTCCACACCCCCGAAACTAAAGATCTGTATGAGGCCCACAGTAACTGGCATACATGGATAAACGGCTCCATTAACAGAAACTTCAGGAAGCCACGCCCCTTATCTCATGAAAACACCAACCGATCCTCCTGGTTCTCTCCCACGCTAGTTCAGCAGAAAAAGGACTGCAAAAAAACAGAACGAGAGTGGAGGAAGTTGTATGACCCCGAACTAAAAACAACCTATAGAGTCGCCATGCGGCGCTATCAAACAAGCGTCCGGAAAGCACAGGCCGTCTTCTATAAAGAAAGAATTGCCAAATCCTCTAATTCTCCAAGGGAACTCTTTAAGATTGTAAAAACCCTCACTAGCTCCGTTCAAGAGCCCAACAGCCCAGAACACTCAAAAGAGAGGTGCAACAGGTTGGCAACCTTCTTTAAAAACAAAATTGAAACTATTTATAATTCCTTCCAGCCCAAATCAATCCCCAGGGCCATTGGGAAACCTCCCCCTCTATCATCCGAATCTCAGACCTTAGTTTTGTGGGACGGACCAGTCCTCCTGACTATCCCCCCCATAAAATCAGATCAGGTATCCGCGCTACTAAAAAAAATTAAATCAGGCTCTCCCTCAGACCCAGCGCCTCCCAACATTCTCGCCCAAGGTGGGCAATCCGTCACTACTCAACTGAGGAACCTCATCAATCTTTCGTTTGAACAGGGCATGGTTCCAAAGGAATGGAAATACATCCTCATCAAACCCCTGCTGAAAAAGCCACAGCTGGACCCAGCTGAACTATCTAATTATCGTCCAATATCTCTCCTACCAATAGTGGGCAAAATGAAAGAAGAACAAGTGAACTCCATAATCTCCACTTTCCATGAAAATAATAAAATCATCCATCAAACACAAATGGGGTTTAGACCCAAGCATAGCACTGAGTCAGCGCTGTTAGTGGTCACTGAAAAACTCAAAGCCATCTTAGAGCAGGGAAAAATGGCCACTGTGGTGCTCTCCATCTTAGCGCCGCATTCGATACGGTTGACCACGCAGTGCTAACCCAGAGAGTGGAAGAGGTGGGCATAAAAGGGACAGCAAAAAAATGGGTGGCTTCCTTTTTGAGCGACAGGTCCTTCCAATGTGTGGAGGGTGGGTTCAAGTCTGATCCCTTCCCTGCACCCTGGGGAGTTCCTCAGGGCTCATCCCTGAGCCCTACCCTTTTTAACATTTACTTTAGTCCACTAGCCCTGATTATTCAAGAATTTGGTATCTCCGTCGTGTTATACGCGGATGATACACAACTAGTTTTTTCAATCACAGACTCCCTGAATTCTGACCTCCGACAACTTGTTCCCTGCCTCGAGAAAATCGGATCTTGCATGGCAGACTGTAAACTTAAGTTAAATGGTGACAAAACAGAGTTGATGATTCTGGGTAACAACTTTAATCCCCACACGGACATCCCATGGCCTGCCAGTTGGGGATTACCTCCCTCACCCAAACCGGCCATAAAAAATCTTGGCATGTGGCTAGATAAAAATCTCACAATGGAGATGCAGGCTAAAAAGCTATCCTGTACCTGCTTTGGGACACTAAGTCTGCTTAGGAAGATCATGCCCCTACTCCCAGAAGATGGTAAGAAAACAGTGGTCCAGGCCCTGGTGGTCTCAAGGCTGGACTACGGCAACGCCCTCTTTCTGGGTTCCCCGAAATATGTAGTCAACCGTCTTCAAGTCATCCAAAACGCAGCAGCACGGCTATTATTAAACATACCCAGACGTCAGTCAATTAAACCCAGACTGAAGGAACTACACTGGCTTCCTGTTCAAGCCAGAATTAAATTTAAATCCCTCAACCTGGCTCATCCTGCCATGCACGGAAGGGGCCCGGCACTCACCCACTACACTCCCCAACGACAACTCAGGTCCAGCTCAAAGTTTCTCATGAAGAGTACCGTAACCAAAAGAGCCAGATGGGGGGGAAGGTTTTTTTCCCATTTGATACCTAAACTCTGGAACAGTCTAGATCCCAACATCCAATCTATCCAAGATGAAACACAGTTCAGAAAAAAACTTAAGACCTGGCTTTTCCCACAGGACTAGTTTCCTTCTCTCGCTGCACTGCTCTCTTAGCGCTGAGATGCCCAAGGGTTGTCACGCGCTCTAGAAATCCTATAAACATAAACATAAACATAAACATGAGGCACACCATGGAGATGTGGCTACTAAACAAGCCCTATGGGACCTAGTGTGGTTCCCTCGTGTTGATGAAAGAGTTGAAAGAGAATTGAGGGCATGTCATTTGTACAACTTCTTGTCATCCAAAACAACCTTGCATCCGCCAAATATATCTGATCTACCAAAGCATGCATGGGAGTGCATTGCAATTGAGTACTTTTGGCTAGGTGACAATGGTCATCATCTACTGATAGTTGTTGATGAATACTCCAATTTTCCCCTGGTGGAAGATCTGTCGTCAACCACTCACGACAGAGTCATTGAGAGATTAGAAAGTATTTTTGCAACATGGGATGTTCCTTTGATTTTGAATTCTGAAAAGAGTTGAGGATTAAAAAAACATTGTCATTCATCTAAATGTCAAGCATCAGAAAAGCACACATCTCTGGCCCCAGGCGAATAATGTTGTTGAGCGATTTATGAACACCCTCAAGAAGACCATTTAGCTTGCTGCATTGGAAAGACTTTTTTTAAAAATTATTTTTATTAAATCAAAACAAGCTTCAGATATAAGCATTTCAAGGATATACATACAAAGCATTTGCCAGACATGGTCATACCACGCCTTATAGAACACAGTGTACAAGTAACTTGTAGGCAATGCCACTGGAATACGTCTCTAAGCCCTCTCGTGAAACCCATTCAGAAACCCTCGTGGGACACATCACAGACCCCTGCATAATGTCTATGGCACCCATACCTTCTCCCATTTGCACGGACATCTGCGGCTTTGATACACCACCTGCTCTGCCCCGTGACACCAATTCAAATTGCAGATCCATGCAGCCACAGTCGGATCTTCCGCAGCCCCCATGCGCGTGTAATGTTCCTTTTTGTGACCCCCACCCGCCAAGCCAACCATAACTTTGCCCACTTCAGTCACGTGATCTCTCCCGTGACGCAGAGAATATGCCATCTGGACTCCAACGGGACCTGTCCCCCCGCCACAGTCTCCATCACATGGGTGATGCCCTTCCAATACTTCTGGATCCTGGGGCAGGACCACAAAATATAAAAGAACGATCCCCTCTCGCCACACCCCCTGGCACATAACTCAGAGCCACAGCCCTTAATACAGACCTGCACCATTCTTGAAGCATATGACCTGTGGAGTATGTGGAGCTGAACAAGTCAAAAGCACGCTCTGATAGCCATTTTTCCGGGGACACTGGAGGGCCTCCAACCAATCATCACCTTCCAACAAACTCACGTCCGTTTCCCAGGCCTCCCGCAGGGGACCCAGGCAGTCTGGAGTATTGTTTACCAGTCTGTTGTATGTCAGTGACACCACCTTCTGAATCATAGGGTCCAAAAGGAGCCTATCCTCCAATGGTGAGTATTCTGGAAGCACAGTCTCTTCTGTCAGCTAGGAATGAAGTGCCAACAGCAACTGTCTGTATCTGCATCTAAGAAATTCACCTTCCCTATTTGAAAGCCCTCCCTCAAGCTATCAAATGCCACCATTTTACCAACTTTCCAGCTGTCCACGAGCATGTCAATACTATTAAGGATCGATTTCCGGAAGCCTTGCAGTCTGTGCACCTCTTTCAGTAAGTCTCACCCCCATAGTGGGGTCTGTTTAGTGAGTTTCAACTCCCACCCCGTCATTCTATTTGCTGCATGCCAGATATCTATGACCGTTTTAGTGTGTGGTGGCAGATGTACAGAGCCCCTACACCTATGGTACAACTCACCCAAGTAACTGCGTTCACCCAAGACCAATCTGTCCACCCTGCGTGTTGGTTCGTCTATTGGGGAGAAGATCCACCCATTAATGTTCATGAGATGAGCAGCCCACTAGTATTTCTTATGGTCTGGGACTGCAAGCCCCCTCATACCTCCCCTTCTGCAATGTCTTGAGCGCAATCCTGCAATCCTGGGGCTACCCCCCACACCCCTACAGTAACTGGCTTAGTTTGGAGTCGATTGACCAAAAGAAGGAGTCCTGAATGCAATAAGGTGTGTTTTTGTATAAACTCCGCCTCAGTCTTGGTTATCCATATGCCCAAGTACTTAAATTTAAGCTGTTGCACCATCTCTGAGCATGCAGATGTTAGAACCAGAGGGTCCCCAGCTAGAGAAAAAAACGAAAGACTTGTCCTAATTGATACGGTATCCAGAATAGGACCTGAAAGACCTTATTATGTGTATGAGTCGATGGAACGTTTGTCGGTGCTGATGTGCGTAAAGATGGATGTCATCTGCATACAACGAGATGTGCTCTTCCAAGCACCCTAGATCAATCCTCCTCACCAACGGGTCCCTCCTGATCGATGCCGCCAAGGGCTCCATGGCCAGTGCAAATAGCATCAGGAACAGAGGACACCCCTGACGTGTCCCCTATGCAGTGCAAAGGCTCTTGAAACTACCCTGTTGACCCGAAGGCAGGCCACTGGGCAAGTGTATAGCAACCATATCCAGCTTTGCAGCTGCGGGCCAAGCCCACCTTCTCCAGAACAGCGAAAAGGTATGGCCATTCACGTCTAACGAGAGGAAAGTGGCTGGACCATCAGGCTGGCTCCGAGTCATGTACATGACTCCATATAAACGTCATAAATTGAGCCTCGTGTTCCTATGGGGCATAAAGACCGATTGATCCGGGTGAATCAGAGACTGCAGAATTGGACCCAGCCGATTCGCGATAATCTTAGCTAGAACCTTAGCTCGAAATGAAAGAGGGAGATGGGCCTGTCACAGTATAACGATAGTTGCCATTCTTCTGTCTTTTGGAAGCTGACCCACTTCGGGCGCTTCCTTAAACAAGTCAAGCATGTAGGGAGCCAGCTTGCTCACCACTTTCTTCGAATGAAAATCAGACTTGAGCATCTCCCTGTCCTCCGACTCAAGAGTCGGCAGAGAAATGTTGTGCACAAATTCGATGCATTCCGGTTCCCTCCTTGTAGATTGAGACTGGTAAACGTTTTCATAACAATTGGCAAAATTTCCTTAGGGCTGCTCCTGTACCACCCTCTGTCCCTTCTTTGGACCGAATCTCAGAGACCCAGTTGCGACTCCTGTCCCTCCATTCTAGCCATGTGATCAGATTGTTGGCTTTGTCACCCAGATCGTATACTTTACGTTGTGTGGCAAACACGTGAGCTGCTTTGTCGGGACGGTCTCGGAGGGATTGCTCTTTAAGTTTAAGGGAGTGCTTAAGCCCTTCGGCCTCCACCGAGTCCGCTGCCACTGTGCGCTCCAGGGCGAGTATCTCCTCCTCGAGCTCCTTGCACCGGATTCGAGTTTCTTTACGTTGGGCACCGCACACCGCCTGTACAAAATCCCTCGCTACCACCTTATACGCTTCCCAGATGTTCCTAGCGGAGCTAACAGAGCTGACATTTTCAGCAAAGTAAAGTTCTGTGCAGTCCTCAAAGCTCTACCGAAATTCCTGGTCCAGAAACAGAAAATGATCCAATCTCAGAGGGAGATACCAGTCGCGAACTGGCCCGTGAAGCTGCACCTCCACCGGTGAGTGATCGGATATACCTCGCACCTTATGGCACCAGCCCTGAAAGAGGCCCGGCAAGGTAGTGTGTGCAAAGATGTGGTTAATCCAAGCCTGCTGCTGTGTGCCACAGATAAATGAGTATATTGTCTAGACCTGGGATTGTGGCATCTCCAGAGATCTGACAGACCCAGAGCCCTTGCGAATGAGAACAGTGGACGAGGCCCCTTTGCACCCGAGGTGAGAGTTTCCCTATCTATCTCCGGTGTGAGTGTATCATTAATATCACCTCCCAGTAACAACAGACCAGGCGGGAAATCCAGCAGAAGCTGACTGAGATCCGGAAACATTATTTCGTGAAATTGCTGGGGAATATATACTGAACATACATTTACTGCCTGCCCCTCCCAAGTATCTGACATTGTCGCATAGCGATCCAGTTGGTCACACCATGTACATTGTATCACCAAAGGGATCACATTTTTAATGAGTATGGCTGTGCCCCTATATCCTGACGTGAAACCAGCGTGGACTTCCAGTGTGTATCCATACTTATTGAAGGCCAAGTCCTTGTTCCCCCTGAGGTGCGTCTCTTGAAGTAGGATAATGTCTGGGGAGTGTTGGTGCAAATACTGTGGAACCATAGTGCGTTTGAGTTTGTTCCCCAGGCCATTCACATTTCAGGAGAGGAATGTCAGCTTTTTGTCAGGTCGTGCGGCCATGGGTTGAGCCTACGCCAACCCTCCTCCCCCCGCAAGTAGAGACACCCCCTTATGCGCAGCAAGACAAAGCTCGTCCAAGGATGTCATCTGACACCGAAAGTGAAGCATAATATCTGAAGCGAGAACCAAACAAAGTACCACACTAAAAACACAAAAACCTATAACAATGACCCCCCCACCCTGCAACCCTGCCTTGTAGGTCTACCCACATCCCAAATAGCAGAGCCCCTGCCACCCAAGTGAACAAGAAACTAAGGTAGGGATGTGTGGCACCAACACAAAATAACCTCCCCCCCCCCGGGAACCCAAGTCCACCCCTCAATGCATCATAGTGCCGGACCATACAAAACAATGTCCCATCCGGATGTGCCCCAAACGTCTACTGCGCTGGAACAGGAGTAGTATTATTAGACCATCAAGACAGTACCTCAAGTCCCACAAAGCTAGACAGCAGTTCACAGCAATGAGTCCTTTCTCTCACTTCCCGGTAGAAAGTGCTTCACTCCCAGGGCTTCCAGACAGGGAACTCATGGATCTGGATGCCGACCTTCCCCCTTCTCTGCATTGAGACGGAGACTCAAGAGCACGAAAGCGACTCCCGCACCAATCCCCACTCAGTGCAACGGTTGAAGTACCGGGTTATTTAGAACCCAGCGGTGCCAGGGGACACACCCGAAGACTTCGGATTCTCCTGTCTCAGACAACAGAAACAGAGAAACTTCTTGGTGACGTCAAAGATCAGATTTATTGGCTGCAGCCAGTAACAGGTATCCTAGAAGTACAACACGGTGTATGTTCTCAGGAGACTGCTCAACTTTACAAATCTAGTCATCCCTTTATACCAAATATTATGCTTCAGGCGAACATTCCTTATTTTACAGTTGGCCATTCACATATTTTCACGACAAAACCGCAGAATCATGATGACAAGCCCATTTTGCAGTTTGTCCAGCCCACAATCAATTTTTAGTCAAACCCAACATTCTTCATCAGACAGGTCGATCGAACCCACCATAAAAACGGGAAAATGGCAGGACTAGATAAGGGATACCTTTATCAGTAGTATGTGGCATAAGACCACACACCCAACAGTTAGTTGTGTTCACTACTAATTGGTGTTGGTGCAGGAGCTGAACGAAGGAGTTATTAATAAACTCTAATCTTCTAACGGACTCATGTTCAGGTAGAGGGTGAAAAGAATGCGAGGAAACAGTAGACGGAGGTATGGGCTGTATAGGTGGTGCAAACGTCACTCGAAAAGAGAAAACATATCCCATTAAAAACATCATCACGCTAAGCAACATGGAAATGCATAATATCAGAAAACGTTTTTTAGTCATCACTGTACACAGTTTGGCTCTAAAATTCATCTCTTTGGCAGGTCTCGCCATCTCGAAAAACTCCATCCTCTAACCTTGCTGCTCGCGGAGGTAGGGTGTTCCGTGCTAAGGAATGCGTCTGTCAGTCCAGGGAACGCCCTAGGACCAACCAGAACCGTCGACCTTGTGCCTTCGGCTTGCACTCCAGAGACTTGACGCCGCGACCCTACAGCTGAACCCGGATGGCGGTTCGAAAAACAAAAATCGGTCAAAACAGTTTCTCGGATGGGAGAGCTGAACCTTTTTCTCTAAAAAGTAAAAAGAATTTTATTTGTCCATGGTTCTTGGTCTCAAATTATAACGGCTTTTTCCAGATAACGTCTGGTCTTGGAATAGGAGTTCAGGCCCGGTAGTGTCCAATCAAACTGAAGGTGGCACGGCTTCTTGCAAAAGGTCGTCGCTTTCACGCTCAGAACTTGTCCCAATTAAGCGTGCATCGCTGAAAGGCAGAAAACGAGGCACAGTCTCAGTTTCAGAATCAGCAATACCCTCCTGGACCCACAGGTCATACGGCAGAGGCAAAGGGACCCTCTTGCAGTGTACGCCGTGGATCCAGTTATTTTTTCCTTGCACTTGTACTGCAGTTCTTGTGGACAAAAGCACCAAGTAGGGGCCGATCCAGCGGGGCTGATCGTTCTTTGTCCGCTGGAAGTTCTTGATTAATATCCACGATCCAGGATCGATTGCATGCCCTGGATGTTCAGAGGCCTGAGGCAGTGTATCGTGAACCTGTTGGTGTAAGACAGGCAATTTAGCCGTCAGATCATACAAGTTTTCAAGCAGTACAGGGTGTTCAATCTCGCTGAATTTCGTCGGCCTCGGCACTCCCCATATGTTGGCCGGGCGACCAAACACAATCTCATAAGGACTAAGTCCTACTCGGGAATGTACAGTCATCCTAGTTGACAAGAGTGCTAATGGCAAAGCATCAGGCCATTTAAGGCCAGAGCTTGCTTGTATCTTGGCCAGTTTTAGTTTAAGAGTGCCATTATAGCACTCTACTAGTCCAGCTGATTAGGGGTGATTTGCAGCATGGAACTTCTGGCGGATTCCTAGCCCTTCACACACTCTCTTCATCACTTGACCCACAAATTCACTCCCATTGTCACTCCAAACCATTCTCGGCAAACCAAACCTAGGGAAGAACTCTTTGAGAAGGGCTTTCGCTGTGGACAAGGCAGTATTATCTTTTAGGGGATATGCTTCTACCCATCTCGAAAAGGCACAAACAACAACGAGTACGTATTTCAAGTTGTTGCACCTCTCCATGTGGATGAAATCTAGCTGCAAAACCTTGAACGGATACGTTGGAGGCGCAAAATGACCAGCTGGAGTTGGAGTTCCCCTACCAGGATTGTATCTCAGACAAACCATACAATTTTTAACCACATTCTCTGCACACTTGGGAATTCCAGCATTTTGCCATACTGGAGCCAACAACTTACAGATCCCTTTCACACTGATGTGAGCCATTCCATGCGCCATTGTAACCATTGCAAGCACGTATGCATCGGGTAACAACCATCGCTGATGCTCTGACAACTCAACCCAACAACCATTCGCATCCAATTTACCCGTACTCTCTCTCCACACACTCAATTCTTTCTCTGTAGCTTCAGCTTGGATAGACTTCACACTCTCTGTCGTATCTTCACACATTCCAACGTCACCAATCCATCTTGCAGGGCCCGCAACATACATTCGACTTATCACATCTCTTGCCGTTTCTTTCGCAACCTCATCAGCAAACGCATTACCACGACCAACGTCGTCAGTAACTTTCTTATGTGCACTGCATTTCACAATCGCAACTTGCAACGGCAAAGTAAGTGACTCGAGGAACTCATTTACCAACTGACCATGCTGAATCTTAGTTCCATGAGACGTGAGGAACCCACGTTCCTTCCACAATCGTCCAAAACTGTGAGCCACACCAAACGCATACTGGCTGTCAGTATATATGGTTACTTTCATTCATTTTGATAATACACACGCTATCGTAAGTGCAATCAGTTCTGCTGCTTGAGCGGAGTTATGTGGGATACGTGCAGCTTCAACAATCGTATGCAAGGTCGTAACAGCATATGCCGCAGTCGTATCACCATTAGGAAGCTTGAAGCACGAACCATCCACCCATAAGGTACTATCACACTTCACAAGAGGAGTGTCCCTAAGATTTATTCTCCCTTTCGTTTCTTCTTCTGTCCTGAGAAAACAATCATGTTGTTCAGAAACCTCTGACTTTGCTACAATCGGTAACAACGTAGCTGGATTCAGCGTGTTGCATCTCTTTATGTGCACATGGCTCGCTAAAAGTGTCAGCTCATAACCTGACAATCGAGCACTAGTTAAGTGCTGTG
Source organism: Lissotriton helveticus (assembly GCF_964261635.1). Classification (NCBI taxonomy): domain Eukaryota; kingdom Metazoa; phylum Chordata; class Amphibia; order Caudata; family Salamandridae; genus Lissotriton; species Lissotriton helveticus. The sequence continues at coordinate 252,797,070 of NC_136061.1, forward strand.
TCTTGGTTCTGTTTAGCAGAGTATCCACTGCATGTGGAACCATTACAATTAACATATTATTCATCACCAAACCAGCAGACTGTCGAATAGAAACAGCTGCTGCCGCTGTAGCTCTCAGACAACTCGGCAATGCTCTAGCTACCGGATCCAAAGTCGACGAGAAATACGCACATGGACGCTGCTTGTCCCCAAAAGATTGCGTCAACACTGACAATGCACATCCTTCTCTCTCATGGACATACAGTGTAAAGGGCTTACTGTAGTCGGGGGTACCCAACACAGGAGCCGAACACAATGCATCGCGCACTTCCCAAAAACTTTTCTGACACTCTTCGGACCACGGAAGGGGATTTGGTGTATCTTTACAAGTCAATGCCACCAAACGCTTGGCCAGTAGGGAAAAATTCGGTATCCATTGTCTGCAATATGACGTGATACCCAAGAAGGCACGCACTTCTCTCTGTGCAACTGGTACACTCATTTTTGCAATTGCCTGAATTCGTTCTGGGGTCAATCTTCTTCCCTCCTTCGATAAGAAATGACCTAAGTAGGTCACTTCTTGTCGACAGTACTGTTATTTCGAAAGAGACACTTTATGATGCAAATTAGACAAATGGCGTAACAACGACAAGGTGGCTTCTTTACAAATCTCCTCAGTATCTGCAGCGATTAACAAATCGTCGACGTACTGAATAAGAGCAGCACCATCAGGTAGAACAATCGTATCAAGTTGTGTTTTCAAAACCTGACTATAGATTGATGGACTCTCACAATAGCCTTGAGGAGCGCGCTTGAACCGGAAGCTTCGACCTCCTAGAGAGAAACCAAAAATATCCCTACTCTCCTCGGCAATTGGGATGCTGAAGAAGGCATTCTTTAAATCAATCACGGAAAACCAAGTGGCGGAAGCTGGAATCATAGTTAATAAGGCAGTGATATCAGGAACAACAGGAAATTGTGGCACAACGATTTTATTCACCTCTCTAAGATCGATCACAAACCTGTAAACGGGTGGCTGAGAAGAGTCAGTAAGTTTCAAGACAGGTAAAACAGGGCTATTGCAAACATTACCTCTCGTTTCCTCAATTACATCTTTCTCAATTAAATCATGATCGCTAGCAACGCCTTTTCACCTTCATTAGAGATCTTGTATTGGGAAATGCGCGGCATTTTAACATTTGCTTTCAACGTCACAACATATGGCGGTATTTCCAAAAGACCCACGTCATTATGACCAGTAGCCCACAGAATATCAGGAAGAGATAACAATTCTGCCGGAAGTTTATCCTTCGACAAATACATCGGGGAGACCACTTTCTTACCCAATGTGAGTTGTACTCCCGAAGGAGAACAATACAATGTCTCATACAATCTTTTCAACAGATCCAATCCTAACAAGTTCTCACCACAACCTGTCGTCAGAATAAGGGGTGCTTCGAATTCACAAGGTCCAACAGAAAGAGACATAGGACTAGAAATCGGGTTCCTAACCGGGGCGCCAGAAAAACCTACTGAAACATTCGTCTCGCCAGACAAAGGTGCGCCAGGGAGTTTAGAGTGCATAATAGGACTCTTCGTAGCACCAGTATCCAACAGAAAAGGATCTGACACACCTGATGTAATCACCTCAACATAAGGTCCACTCTGATCTACTGGAACTGAAACAACTCCCTCTCTTTGTCTATGGCTGTCCTAGCAATCATCACCTTCCATATTCTCACCTTCTGCATAGTAGTCATCGGCATAGTACTGAGTCGTCCTACCAGACGCGTTATTCTGCTGGTCAAAATTATTCATTGAATTTTGAGGAGGAAATGGACGTGCGTTCTGGGAGAATTCTCCACGCCCTCTACCTCTAAGAGCTTGTGGAACACCCTGACCTCCTGCGCTAGAAACACCATTCATGCGCTGTAACAACACAGGGCAGCTACTTTTAAAATGACCCCCTTCTTTGCAATATGCACACTGATTAGGGCCTACAGGAAAACGTGGTTGAGAAGACTCGAACCTTTGCGAGTTTCTCTGAAATTGCTGAGGTTGCCGATAGTCACGCTGATTACTACGGGGCGGATACGCTTGCTGTAAAAGAACCTTCGTTTTTAACTCTTTAGTTTTCTTGTCTGCTCTGTCCTTCTCATCCTTATCTCTATTTTCGTAGTATTGTGCAGTAGCCAATATCTGTGCTGAAGAGGAAACGGCCCAAGAACTCTCTGAGTCTTTCAATTTCTTACACAACTCAGGAAGCAAATTGTGCACAAACTTGTCAACGAACAGCCGTTGACCGCCTTCTGTACTCATGTCTTGACCACTGTGGTCGATAAACGTTTCTTCAAACCTAGTGAAGAAATCAGACACAGTTTCCTCTTTCTTCTGCTTGCATGCAGATAATTTATCCCAATTTACACGCATCGCAGGCATTAAAGTCTTCATGTAAGTAACGATCTTACCAGGGAGTTCTGCTACTAAAGGCTCAGGTTTAGCACCGCCTACTTGTCTGTCATTTGCCGCACTAATATTAGCCCATGTGTCCCCTAACTCCTGCGCATGGTCCGCGTGACGAATCAAACCCCACAAAGGCTGTGGGACCACATTTCCAAACAACATGTCTATAGCAGCTAAATTCATAACAAATGAGTCTGCAGTCTGTGATAATTCCTTATAATAGCCTGCAGGAATTTTTACGGGGGTCAAGTAAGGTCTGTTTAAGGGCCAAGACTTCAGCTCGGTTCCATGGGACATGTACCCAAACACGCTAAAAATGAGGCTGAGCAGGTGGATTAGCGGTTAGAGCCCCTTCTTTCCAAACTGGGGGAACTTCTCTCATGGGATACTGTCTCACTTTCCTCCTAACAGAGGGATCAGGCTCAAACAACGATCGAGAAATAGCCTCATTCCTAAATGACAACAATGTTGCAATTGCTCTCTCAACGTCGGAACCCACAATCGTGCCTTTCGCAAACCCGAACCGTACACGACACAACTCAGGTGGATTGGGTTCCAAATCACGATCTTCCAGTTCTTCGAGAAGAAAAACACACATTTTATCAAAAACATATCTCTGCTTCGGTGCTTCCCATTGGCGGAAGACATCCATAACAGACTCTAACTCATATCTTGTAGGGTCGGTAACCCATCTATGCGCCAAGTTGTCCAATACTCCCTTCTCTCTAGAATCAGGCAGTTGGCTACGCAACTGTGTATGCTCTGAAGCGGGGGTCGTGTTTAATGACCCAAAGAAAGGAGACAAAAGACTAGTAACAGTGTCCGTCATTCTCTGTCGGACAGAAGGAGAAGTTGACAAAACAGGAGATAAAGCGGACTGAGAAGAAGCTAATGTAGTAGCAGTAGCAGAGGAAACAGCAAGAACAGGTGAAAAAGTCGTAGGTATTAAAGACGGAATAGGTAGCAAAGTCGGCAGCCCTTGAGAAGGCTGCACCAGAGGAGTAGGAGCCAGCTGAAGAGGAGTTGGCAGCTGTGCAATAGTAAGAGGCAAAGCAACCAGAGGTTGCGCCACTAAAGGTTGCGGAGGTGCTGTAGCACTCTGCGCATAAGGGGGTGGCGAATTCAACAAATGTGACATTAAAGGATGTTTCTCAAGTTCCTTTGCTGCATCTGGTTGAAGAGGTGGCAAAACTGGATAGCATTTATCAATCGCCAGTTTACGTTGCCTGTGCAACTTTTCCCTCGCTTGTTCCTCCTCATCATCCTTATACTGCATAGCAGCTTGCATTATCGAGATACCCCTTTCTCTTTTATTTCTCTTCGCTAATTTAATTTCTTTCTGTTTGGCTTCCTTTCGCCATAGGCGGAAAGAGTCAAACATCGCCGGCCAGGCTTTCTTCTTAAAAAGTCTAACCTCTAGGTTATCTAAAATTTCCTTGTCGAAGCTACCATATCGGGGCCATTGTAGGACCGCATCCTTCTTTGTGTAACAAATCCATACTTCTTTATATGCGATGGGGCCCACGCCATGCTTCACATAGAGCTTATAGGTTGGAGTTCCAATTGGAGGAACTGGACATGAGTCCTCCAATCGGGAATCCCTATTATAACGGAGTCGTGCCAGAGTCCTGCCCGTCTGTGCCCGTCCGCGCTAAGGCCGTGCGGGACGCTGCGGGTTGGTGGGCTTTGGCAGTCGTTACATCTTCTTGCGCGCTGCTATGCTGACCTATTCCAGAGAGAACTTATATTCCATCGGCCAGGTTAGTCATAGGTGTCATCTCCCGCCTGTTCATCCGCTCTGTGGCCCGTATCAGTGCCGCTGCGATGGCTGGGCGCTTGACTCACCGGGGTTTGTCCTCCGGAAGGCTTCATTAGTTGCCCACCGCCCTAAGGGCTCTTTGCCCTTTCTGCGGGTTTTAAATCTGAATGTTAGATCAGCATTGAAACATCATCAAAATATTTACGATCTAATTGAGGATGAAGCCCCGGATGTTATGGCCATTACTGAAACTTGGCTTCAGGATGCGGATGTAGCTATTACCCTATCTTGCATGTCCCCCTGACTATTCTATGTTTACTCTGAATAGATCTTCCAGAGGTGGCGGTATAGCTCTTATAGTCAGGTCGAGTTTTACCTGCGTATGGAGTGGCCTCAACATCGCCGGCAGTGAAAGTGCCTCTTATAAGATCTCAGTCAGCCCTGAGTTTACGCTCTCTGGGATGGTGGTGTATCGTCCGCCGGGTAGCGATGTGGTATTCAGAAATTCTTTCCCCGATGTTGTTGGCACACTGGTTACAGGGTGTTCCAACTATTCCATCCTGGGTGACCTGAACCTGCATTTTGACACCCCTTCCAACTTGACGGTACGCAGCATCTCCGCTGACTTAGAGGCCTGCCAGCTTCTTCAGCTGGTCGCAGCCTACTCATATAGGAGGACACATCCTCGATCCCTTTTTTACCAATCTACCGGAGACTAAGATTACATCTATTTCTCCGTTAGCTTGGACCGACCATTTCTTGGTGACTGTTCAGTGTCCTATCCCTATGACCCCCTCCACCCCTTTGGCGAGACGGGTGCCTAGGAGGCTCTGGAACAAACTAAGGCTAGAAGACCTTCATCGTCTTCTAGCGGAAGATCCACTGGGCCCACTGAAAGGTGCGGAAGAGGGATACGACCTCTTTTGCTCTTGGATTACCAGGGCTCTCGACACTCTGATTCCCATCATATCGAGTAAGATCAGTACGAGAGAGTCGAGTCCCTGGTACGACAGTACCTTGCGTGCCTTGAAGGGAGTTTGTAGACGGGCGGAAAGAGCATGGCGGAAGACGTATGGGGCTGATCTAAAAGCCGCATATGCTCTTTCCGTCAAAACCTATCATCGGGCTATTTGTCGAGCCCGAGCGGCATATTATGCTGCAGAAATACGTAATAGCTCAAACCCGTCGAAGACGATCTTTAAGGCCGTGAAAGATCTCGTGGTGAAGCGAACTTCCTCTGTGGTTGTGAGTTCCATCTCCCACTGTGAATCCCTTGCTTCATACTTTCTGGGAAAAGTCCAAGCAATCTATCGGGCATTCCCTAGCACAGGGATCGATTTGGGAAGTTCCAATGGGACGTTACATCACTCCACCCTGCTCTCTTTCCCCCCTCTGTCTCCGGAGGGGTTTGACAAACTTGCTTCGCAAGTAAAATCTGGCTCTCCATCTGACCCAGTAAGACCGGCCCTCTTTAGAGACCAGGCCTTTATGGGACGCTCTGTTGTGTGTTCCCTTGTCAACCTCTCCTTGGAGTCGGGGGTGGTTCCAACTAAGTGGAAGCAGGCGGTGGTGTCCCCTATCATCAAGAAGCCTTCCTTGGACCCGTCTAGGCCTGAAAGTTATCGTCCCATCTCGCTGCTGCCCTGGCCGGCGAAGATAACAGAGGCCCATGTCAACTGGGCCCTGTCAGAATATCTCACCCGAACCAATGTCCTTGACTCCACACAAAACGGCTTCCGTGCTGGGCACAGTACGGAGACCACTCTTCTTGTGATGGTGGAACATCTCCGTGTGGTGTTGGATGCTGGTCAGACGGCGGCGCTGATATTGTTAGATCTCAGCGCCGCCTTCGATACAGTCTCCTACAGTATCCTCCTGCATCGGCTCGAGGAGATTGGTGTCGGCGGCCAGGCCTTGCAGTGGTTCCGCTCCTACCTCGGCAATCGTTCCTTCTGTGTTGCCATCCCTCCCTTCAAGTCCAATTTCCAGCCACTGGCCATGGGGGTTCCGCAGGGATCCTCGCTGAGCCCCACGTTGTTTAATCTTTACGTGAGACCGCTGGCTGATGTCGCCAGGCAGTGGGGCCTAACTTTGGTCTCATATGCCGACGACACTCAGCTAGCGGTTACTCTCAGCGGGGATGCGGAACTAGATGCCCCCAGGTTTCAGGATGGACTGAAGGCGGTGGCTAGCTGGTTGACGGGGAACTGTCTCCAGCTGAATGCCACCAAGACAGAGGTTATGATTGTCGGAAGGGGAGTGGAACTTTGGGGTGACCATTGGTGGCCATCAGAGCTGGGACCAACCCCGACTCCGGTGTCGGAGTTGAAAAACTTGGGAGTCTGGTTGGATGCTGGTCTCACCTTTGTAGGACACACTAAAAGAACAGCTGCCTGCTGTTTTGGTCTGCTGAGAGGCTTAAAACCTGTCCTCAAATACTTTGATGCCCCAACCAGACAGCTAGTGATCCAGGCCACTGTTATCTCTCGCCTGGATTATGCTAGCTCTCTTCTGGCTGGGGCCAATCAGGCTGAGCTCACTCGCCTCCAAAGGGTGCAAAACGCTGCGGCCAGAGCGATTGTAGGCCTGCCCAGATTTTGTTCGGTGGCGAGTGTTCTTCGCTCCTTACACTGGCTCCCAGTGAGGAAGCGTATTCTTTTTAAGGTCCTATGTTTGACTTTTAAGACTCTGAGAGGCATAGGCCCTGAGATCATGTCTCGCTTCCTTTCCTTCTATGTCCCCACCCGCACCCTCCGCTCTCAAGGCCAGGCCTTTGTTGTAGTCCCCAGATACAGGCTCTGCCGTATGGGGGGACGCTCCTTCTGTGTAAAGGCGGCACTAGCGTGGAACTCTCTTCCGATGGAAATCCGTCTGCTGGAGGATCTTTTGGTTTTCCGGAAAGCCTTGAAAACTTTCCTGTTTTAGTTGCCTCTTTTCAGTCCCCAGCTTATTTTTGATGAGCTTTTCATTTAGTGTGGTCCCCTCTTAGTAGCCCGCTTCCTTCTGTTGTGTTATGTTCCTCCTTGTCAAATGCGCCAGGACGCTCCTTAGCTGGAGTAGCTGTGCGCACAACAAAAAACAATAACATAACATAACCACAACAAAACAAATTTCCAAGTCTGCTAAGACCAGGCATCTTCGCTCACTAGCCTAGCTTCAAACTTCAAGGGAATATCAAAAAACGATAGTCTCGTGAATACACGAGTCCCTCGGCTTTGGTACTTGCAAGTTCCAAATCAAAGATCCCAAGGGGATACCCAAAAACTAAGGACTGGGAGACGCTCCACTCATACTTAACGGAGGTATCGATGACGTCACCAGAAGACTCGTCTGTCGTCTCACTCTACAAATCATCAAAGGGTCCAAGACAGGGTGATAGTCAGGGCAGCAGTCCTTCGTAGCCGTCGGAAAGCTGGGAACCTCGCAGCAAAGACTTTCGGACCACAACGACATACAGGGGTCGATGAAGTGGTTGGCCTTCCTCCAGAATTTTCACACGAAGCTCCTCACGAACCTCTGGCTTGGACCGGTACCGCTGAAATCGCCCCACTCTGGGCGCCAAATGAAGTACCGGGTTATTTAGAACCCAGCGGTGCCAGGGGACACACCCGAAGACTTCGGATTCTCCTGTCTCAGACTACAGAAACACAGAAACTTCTTGGTGACGTCAAAGATCAGATTTATTGGCTGCAGCCAGTAACAGGTATCCTAGAAGTACAACACGGTGTATGTTCTCAGGAGACTGCTCAACTTTACAAAGCTAGTCATCCCTTTTTATACCAAATATTATGCTTCAGGCGAACATTCCTTATTTTACAGTTGGCCATTCATATGTTTTCACGACAAAACCGCAAAATCATGATGACAAACCCATTTTTCAGTTTGTCCAGCCCACAATCAATTTTTTGTTAAACCCAACATTCTTCATCAGACAGGTCGATCGAACCCACCATAAAAACGGGCACATCCCCATCGTAAATGGACCATAAAGAAAGGAGCAGAGACAGGTGTGAGCAAGATAAGACATAGCTGTGCGTAATAAAAGGTTTGATGGTGTCTTGTGTCTTGATCAGCAATCTTGATCAGCTACTGGGAAAGGAACTGGCTTAACAAGTTTGGCTTCAGGCAAGGGGGTCGCTCGCTCAGGTCATTCTGAAGTCAGCGAAAGTGTACATGTGCTTGGAGACTCGTTCGGCCACTGTCATCGGCCTATGTGAGGGCAACCACAAAATGGCTGCCGTACGCAAGATGGAACCTGAGGGTTCAGAACGGGAACTCTGATTTCACGGTGATCTCGTCACTCGAATATGACAAAAATACTTGTACACCTTACACTCGCCATTTTCGGTCTGATGCTACCAAAATCGTCATAATACGATGACTTTTATGAAACGGGTTCAGAATTTCAGTACCTCACAGTGGTCCCCCATCCAGCCACTGCTGAACCTCAGCAGGCGATGTAAAGAACAAGGTCTTATCACTGTCCAGGATCTTGGGCTTATATCTTACGTATATAGGCGTATCTGCAATTGAAGCAAGCGATAACAGTTCAACCGTCGGCGGGTTGCGAGCAGCCATCTTTTGCAGCACCCGGACGAACATTTCCGCATTATCCGACCTTTTAAACGGTAAAACAAAACTCCATTACCCTGAATGACTGAGCTATGGTAGGAATTGTAAGCAGCCTTGATTTACTATGGTAATTTCTTGCGTGTCTGTTGCTTTTCATACAGACTCCGACTGAAGCGGCTTCTTCGTTTCCTTTTTCATCACGAAAGGGAACATGGCAATCGGTCAGTGCACCGCTAAACTACCATAGCAGAAAAGCTTAACGATCAAAACGGGTAAGAACGCATATGCCCTTCTATCTCTTAGTGACATCGAGAGGGCTTCTCGTCGGAAATTTAAACACACCGCTTGACTTTTATTTTACACTAATTTGATAGTTGTCATTAGGTACCGGAGTGACGCATTTTAAATAGAATGCGTGTTAATAATTAAACCACTGAAAGTTCAGCAATAGTAATAGCGATTTTCACAGGTTACATTCACACTTTTTATGTTTACGGCAGGTAGTGCTTTGGCCCCGCGTATACAAACAAGCTCGCATCAAGAGTAGGCGGCACCAACTTAAATGACTGCAAGACGTAAGCCGCTTTCTTGTGCATCCCTTATCTGAACACAGACGCAGTACTATTTATTTTTGGTAAGAATAGTGGGGCGGCAATTATAGAAATGTTTTGACTACTTTAAGAACCTCTAGTATTCTTGAATGTATATTTCACGTATCTCTTGCCATAGAATCAGAATCTGTCTGCGAAAAATTAACTGCAAAGGGTGGTTGTATCCTGGCCATTGAAATACGGTAACGCTGGCATAAGCAACCTAAAAATATCTATCTGGTAAGAGTGACTCCATAGATCCCTACGTATACTGATGTGTTGAGATTCTAATAATCAATAAATAAGTGAGGTTTTTTAGTTTTAATGATGACGCAAATTTTGTCTCTTTATGCATTACACTTGATGGACAATTTATGACGTGCATAATATATACCTGGGCCAGCGGATATTAAATAGTTTACTTTTTAAAGAGGCCTTCCGTGATAAGTGTATAAGTTGATGACAAATTGAGGTATCTTTGTGGAAAGTAATTTGGTCAGAAAAATAAATACTAATGCTTCTAAGTAGGCACTCGCCTTGGAATGCATGGTCACAATGAAAAAACTGACTTTTGCCTTACCATTGAAGTATAGAAATTTATCAATTGATCTTGGCCCATTGAACCTTTCGGTCCAACGGGCTTGGTACAATTGATTCACAACTGCTCAAATATATAAACATTAGTCTGTATCATGTCAGGTAATAATTAGACTGCTTCGATAACATAGGGAAAGTATTTTCAGGACTCTGCACTATGATTGTTTTCATGTATTTTTAGTAACATTGTGATAAAAGCTTATTGTTAAAAAACTTTTTGAAAAAAGATTTTTCGGTATATGTTATGTTGATTATATGTATATTTTGTATTTTTCTAGACGGAAATTGTGGCTCCTGAAGAAGGCGTTTTTTGTAACGCCGAAACGCGCGTCGAACTATAATCGTTGCCACTCACTTTTTATCTCTTGTCAATTTATATGTATGGAGTATATTGAAATTGTCTAATCTGTCTTTTTCATTAATTATTATTTTTATGTATATGTTAGCAGGACATGTTTTGGCTGCTTTTTAATACGATTTTTTATTAAATGAATCAGATTTCTTCAAAGAATGTGTTGTTTTCCTTTTGAATGTACTTTTCCCTTTGAACTATAGTTGTTTATTTTGGGTGGCGATCTACACACAGTTTATATCCTTGCCCTAAGAACTATCTATTCTAAAAGCAGGGGGCCCTTGATATCCACATTGTTTTTCCCACAGCTTGTCTGTGCAGGGCTGTTCCGTTCACCATTGTGTCTTTTATAATATTGTCAAATATTTGAGCAGTTGTATCTCTAGGTAACCAACTTCTTATTTTTTCTCTATCCTTCCCGTTCAGCCAGCCATGGCCAATATGAAAACATTTGGCTTCTCTGATGAGGAGTTTGCCACCTTGGTTGGCATTTCGGCCACGTCTAGCAATACCAATTCTCACATTAGGGGAAATGATGAAGGTAGGAAACTTATAGAGTTAAAGAAAAAACTCATCCGTATGGAGGCCCACGGTGAGTTTATGTTATCCTACCTGAAAACAGGCGTCATCCCCACTGGACTAAGGGTACGGAATATACCCGGTCTTTTTGTACACCACAGACCATTTTTAGAGAGATGGAGCCTGATAGCCAATAGATGCTCCCGCGATCTGATGATTTTGATCGTTGAAACATCTAAAGAGCTGGCAGCAGCCATAAAGAGTGAAATTGATGATTTAGAAGAAAAACTTAAGCAACTGAATGGGGTGGATGAAGCCTTGAAAAAAATAGAAGAATATAATAAAGAAATAGAATCCTTCAGCAGTTATCTAAATAAACGGAAAACTGACAAACTCAATAAAGATAAGAGATTCTACACAGAAGAAGTAGCTTACCCTTTTTTGCATAAAGATTTTTACCAGCAGAATCACTATATAGATGAGTCCAGGAATACCCAACAGAGAGTTAACAACTTTACAGATACATCAGACTCTGAAGGGGAGGGTTCTAACAGTAACTACTATGAATCGGATGGAGGATTTAATTCCTATGCAGGTTCACGAGCACAACGGCGACCTTTTTTATCCAACAGGGGGCCTCGACGGGGTCGCCCCAGAGTGAGGTTCCAAGGCCAGGGACAAACCAGGGGGAACTTCCTCATGAATCAGCATCAACATCAGGCACAACACCAACAGCATCCACAACAACATCAACAACAAGAACCCCAATTTATTCGGGAGACCCGGAACAGACAATATTGGGGTCAAGGAATGTAATTCCTATCTTCAATTTGTCATCTTTTGAACTGGATCATTATAGCGAAGCCCTGCTGTCCAAGGGTCTTTCTTTTGTACCACATGCAACTGCTAACACCTTCGAATTGTATAAAGACATTATATCATTCTTTAGAAAGATTAGACTTAGAAAGTTCTTTCAGGATAAAGAAAATACAGATCAAGAATTGCTGAGGCAGAGAGAGATATCGTTACCCTCCACTTTTAGTCCAGGGCTAGATCAATTAGGTCCTGAAGTGACCGCTTTTGAATTAGTGGTGCTTCAGAAATTGGAAAGAACTTTAGGATTTATCCCTAAACCACTGTATAATTTAAATGAGGAAGAGTCATTAGCCTTGAAGAGACTTACTGAGAACAAAAAATTAACCATAAAAGGATGTGACAAAGGAGGAGGCATTGTTGTCCTCAACTCTAATGATTATGAACGGATTATGATCTCCATGCTAAATGATAGTTCTACTTACATTAAGATTAATTCTAACCCTATCGAGAGTGTTATAAAAAAGATACAACTTTTAACCGATGAAGCCTTGTCGAATGGTGATAATAATATCAAGGAATTTGAATTTTTGAATAGTCATAAGAACAAAACTGCCTGTATCTATGGTCTTCCAAAGATACACAAAGACATTAGCAACCCCCCATATAGACCAATTGTGTCTACCATCGGCACACCAACTGAACCTTTATCCAAATTTGTGGATCACTATTTAAGACCCTGTATACCAATGATTAAGTCATATGTAAAGGACACAAGCCATATGATCAATATAGTGGAAAACCTTGAATTTGTACCTGATAGAGATATAATGGTCACAATGGATATTGCGTCCTTATATAGTAACATCCCACTTGATGATGCCATTAGGGCCACAGACTGGTTCATTGACAAGTTCATCGTTTTGACCGAGAACATTTTTGAATTCGGTGATTTGTTATATCGCCAACTAAAGGGAGTAAGCATGGGGGCTTCTGTTGCCCCCTCGGTTGCAAATATATACATGTCCCTCTTTGAAGATAAGTTTGTTGATAACGAAGTCGCTCCGTTCTTCGAATCCATTTCCCATTGGTCCAGATACATAGATGATATCTTCTTTATCTGGACCAATGGGAAAGAGTCCCTTCTGGAATTCCTTGAATGGATCAACCTCACAGACAATAATCTAAACTTCACCGCTCAATATAGCACAGATCAGGTTGAATTCCTAGATTTGTTGATAAGAGAAAACAACAACAAATTAGAGGTAGATTTATTCGTGAAACCCACGGCCCGTAATACATTACTACACTATAGTAGTTTTCATCCGAAAAGTCAGCGTGAGAGTATCCCGTTCTCTCAATTCCTCAGAGTTCGCAGGAACTGTACGAATTTAGCAGATTTCGACAGACAGGCGTCTCTAATGAGGAAAAAATTCCTTGAACGTGGATATCCACATAGGCTCATAAGGAACTCCTATAAAAGAGCGCGTTTTTTTGATCGCGACGCTTTATTGACTCCGAAAGAGCAAACAGTGACAGACCGACTTGTATGTGTAACGACGCACTCCACAATGAACGAACGAACGTGTGAGACAAATTATCAATGCTAACTGGCATATCCTTAACTGTAACCCTACCTCTAATGTGGCATTGGTGAAACCACTGTTTGCACATAGGAGGAATAGAAACTTAAAGGATAAGATCGTGCACTCGAGATTTGGTAATAACCAGTCTGGCACATGTTTGAAACAGAGATCTTTATTGGGCAATTGTCCAGTCTATGGAACAGTTCCATGCTCCTCATGTAAATCATGTAAAAACATCCTTGGTGGTGTAGAATTGTCCCATAATGGTTTTGTGGCCAAAGCGAATGAGCTGTGGAACTGTAAAACCACAAATGTGGTTTACTTCCTTCAGTGCCCTTGCGGCTTGGGCTATGTCGGTGAAACTTGCAGAGCAATCCAGGTACGATTGACCGAACATAGATCCGCAATAAGAACGAGTAAATTGATAGCGCCCCATGTTAAACATTTTTTAGAACAAAACCACAAACCCGATGACTTCAGTTGGCGAATTTTTGAGAGAATAAGGACACCTGATAGTAAAGGTGGACATGCCATCAGGAAGAAAAGAGAAGTGTATTGGGTGTTTGTTCTTAACACTTTCAAAAAAGGATTGAACAATGAAATCCCGTGGGAGAACGCTATTTTATGAATCTCCTTCTGTAATATCCTTAGTAAATCTGGATTTGTTCTGGATTAATCTTCTGAGTCCATTTATAGGAAACTTTACAGTATAAGACCTATATTCAAACATTGTGATCCCTTTTACAAGGGTTGAAATCTGTATTTTTACAATGGTTGAAATCTGTATTATTAGAAACTAGTCAGTAGTACCACATACTAGGTCATGGGTGCTGTTCGCTAAAAATGAACAAAGAGTAAAATAACTTTTATTAAATCTTAAATTCTAAAATTTAAATGTTAGAATGAAATGAATGCTATCGCGTTTTTTTAAAAACATTTTTGTCTTTAGAAACTGTTTGTTTCTTTTATTATATAAACAAACACTTAGCCTGGGGGGGCGTTGAAAGTTTGAATTACCGCGCATATAACCTAAAAATTGGTTCCCCTTTAAGATCGAAAGGAACGTAAGACGCGAGCTGGAGAAGCCACGCATTTCTTACGTATATAGGCGTATCTGCAATTGAAGCAAGCGATAACAGTTCAACCGTCGGCGGGTTGCGAGCAGCCATCTTTTGCAGCACCCGGACGAACATTTCCGCATTATCCGACCTTTTAAACGGTAAAACAAAACTCCATTACCCTGAATGACTGAGCTATGGTAGGAATTGTAAGCAGCCTTGATTTACTATGGTAATTTCTTGCGTGTCTGTTGCTTTTCATACAGACTCCGACTGAAGCGGCTTCTTCGTTTCCTTTTTCATCACGAAAGGGAACATGGCAATCGGTCAGTGCACCGCTAAACTACCATAGCAGAAAAGCTTAACGATCAAAACGGGTAAGAACGCCTATGCCCTTCTATCTCTTAGTGACATCGAGAGGGCTTCTCATCGGAAATTTAAACACACCGCCTGACTTTTATTTTTCACTAATTTGATAGTTGTCATTAGGTACCGGAGTGACGCATTTTAAATAGAATGCGTGTTAATAATTAAACCACTGAAAGTTCAGCAATAGTAATAGCGATTTTCACAGGTTACATTCACACTTTTTATGTTTACGGCAGGTAGTGCTTTGGCCCCGCGTATACAAACAAGCTCGCATCAAGAGTAGGCGGCACCAACTTAAATGACTGCAAGACGTAAGCCGCTTTCTTGTGCATCCCTTATCTGAACACAGACGCAGTACTATTTATTTTTGGTAAGAATAGTGGGGCGGCAATTATAGAAATGTTTTGACTACTTTAAGAACCTCTAGTATTCTTGAATGTATATTTCACGTATCTCTTGCCATAGAATCAGAATCTGTCTGCGAAAAATTAACTGCAAAGGGTGGTTGTATCCTGGCCATTAAAATACGGTAACGCTGGCATAAGCAACCTAAAAATATCTATCTGGTAAGAGTGACTCCATAGATCCCTACGTATACTGATGTGTTGAGATTCTAATAATCAATAAATAAGTGAGGTTTTTTAGTTTTAATGATGACGCAAATTTTGTCTCTTTATGCATTACACTTGATGGACAATTTATGACGTGCATAATATATACCTGGGCCAGCGGATATTAAATAGTTTACTTTTTAAAGAGGCCTTCCGTGATAAGTGTATAAGTTGATGACAAATTGAGGTATCTTTGTGGAAAGTAATTTGGTCAGAAAAATAAATACTAATCCTTCTAAGTAGGCACTCGCCTTGGAATGCATGGTCACAATGAAAAAACTGACTTTTGCCTTACCATTGAAGTATAGAAATTTATCAATTGATCTTGGCCCATTGAACCTTTCGGTCCAACGGGCTTGGTACAATTGATTCACAACTGCTCAAATATATAAACATTAGTCTGTATCATGTCAGGTAATAATTAGACTGCTTCGATAACATAGGGAAAGTATTTTCAGGACTCTGCACTATGATTGTTTTCATGTATTTTTAGTAACATTGTGATAAAAGCTTATTGTTAAAAAACTTTTTGAAAAAAGATTTTTCGGTATATGTTATGTTGATTATATGTATATTTTGTATTTTTCTAGACGGAAATTGTGGCTCCTGAAGAAGGCGTTTTTTGTAACGCCGAAACGCGCGTCGAACTATAATCGTTGCCACTCACTTTTTATCTCTTGTCAATTTATATGTATGGAGTATATTGAAATTGTCTAATCTGTCTTTTTCATTAATTATTATTTTTATGTATATGTTAGCAGGACATGTTTTGGCTGCTTTTTAATACGATTTTTTATTAAATGAATCAGATTTCTTCAAAGAATGTGTTGTTTTCCTTTTGAATGTACTTTTCCCTTTGAACTATAGTTGTTTATTTTGGGTTGCGATCTACACACAGGATCTTGGGCTTGGCAGGGAAGAGCATCATGAATGTTATCCCCTTCTCTCGCAGGGCATGTTTCACCCCATCAAACGAGCGCCTCTCCTGCTGTATTCTCAATGTGAAATCCAGGAAAAACCTGACTGTTGACTTCTCAAAGGGGAGGTCTCCACTCGTTGTAGCTGCCCACAAGTTGGCCTCCCGATCTCTGAAATTGAGAACACGCACAACAATTGTCCAAGGAGGAGCTCCAGGTATTGGCTTAAGGATCGGGGCCCTGTGCACTCTCTCCACTGTAAAGAGGGTAGACAGTCTCTTAGGCTTAAGGTGGCTCAAAATAAGGTCCTCGATAAAGAGATCCATACTGGGGCCTTCCACCCCCTCAGGCACTCTCACCACCCTAATGTTGTAGCGGCGGGCTCTCCCTTCCTGATCATCCAGGTTCAGGGCCATCATCTTGTGAAGATGTGCAAGTTTCTGCCCGCGTTCCTCTAACTTGCGCTCCCCCACATTCTCCTCGGTTGTCTTGAACCTCTCTGAGGGTTTCCTCATATCCACCCTCATCAAGTTCATTTCAATATTGACTTTATCGATTTTGGTCTACAAAGTCGTTCTCAAGGATTGGATCGCTGACATGATAGAACCCAGGGACAGCTCCTCTCCGGCTGATTTCTCCCTAGTTGCCCCTTCCTCGGGTGCCAGTTGGTACAGCACACTTGTCCAGTTTATTCATCTGCACAGCAGCTGGGGCCCCCTTTGGTTTCGTCTTTACCAAGTTCTCGCTGTGTGGGGACACAAAGCCTCCTGACCCCCACACAACCCAACTGTGGGCCACCCCCGGGACTTATATTTGGGCGCCGAGGTCCGTGGGCGTACACTTCAGGCACAATCTCTCCCATTGTCGCCCGCTCCAGTATGTGTCACACCATGTGCCGACAGAATACATGGACTCCTCCAAGAGGGTCCATAATGGGACTGAGCAAAGGGACATGCATGTGGAGACACAGCTCCCCACGTCTTATAGACCTTCCACACGCTGGACTGGGCCGCCCACCAGCCTCTGCAGCCCAGCCGCTCCCCAAGCTTCAGATTTCTCTGCATCTCCGTCGAGTGAAGAGGCCTGCAGGGACCTCCATGCAACCGAGGAAGGTCCCCTTGGATCGCCCCCTCTGGCCCGCCTCACCTCCGTATACTGCTCGACATAGTCTTGAGGGCACTGCGAGACACACAAAGGGGATGGCGCTTCATAGCGTCTCAGCCACCAACAGCTCTCGTTACGTGTGGCCCAGGAAGAAGCCCCCTGGGCGCAGCAACAATTGTAGACCCCACACAACAGGCCCGTATGGCACCGGTTCCAGCTGCAATTCACAGGGCTGCATGAGTCAGCCGAGTCTTGATCCTAGGCCCAGTGTTCTCAGTGGGCAGAGCAACTGGGCCGAGCAGGGGGGACCCGCTGAGGCAACCACATCTTCCGTTAGGCACATAGGCTGGACCACACCCCCAGCCATCGCCGCACAGCTCCTCACCAAGGGCACACCAGCATAATAAAGAGACCACCAGCGGGCTCACCCTGATCGATATCTGGTCCTGGGGAGCTCAGCGCCGGTGTCCCCCAGGTAATGTGGCCTCCAGGGCACCCCTCGCCAGCACACAATGTTCAATCTGCCACAGGCCCAGAGCAGCGGGCCTCGCGTGGCAAACTTCCCAGGCCTCACTCGTCAGGGGCAGGTAGCACTTCAAACGTGTAGAAGGCAGATATTGTGGGCTAGAGTGGGGGCCCTGACGGAGCGAAGAGGTTACGCCACCATCTTGGCCGACGGCAAACCAGCTCCCCTGCATTGGAAAGACCTGACCTCAAATCAGTTTTTCACTCTATTCTTCATGCATGTAGGCCACTCCCCATTCTACCACAGGTGAAAGCCCTACCACCTTAATATTTGGGAGAGCCACAATGGACCACTGAAAGATCCATTGACATTTATAAGATTTGCACTACTGATTTGTCTCACAAATGCAAAATGATGACCTATGCTGATAGATTCCACTGTGCTCGGAGTACTGTGTTCAGAAGACGATACCAAGTCATTGTCAGGCAGAAACAGAAACGCAAGTCTGATGCTGACCCACTGAAGGTTGTGACTAATAAAGGACCCATGCTGATTGCTCATTGTCCTGAAAAGTCCATCCCAATAAATTCTTCTTATTTCAATTACCTGACTCGAGGCTTGTTGACTTGAGACGTTCATTCCATCTGGGACTCAGGAGGGCTCATAGACTGCACCTGTGCCTGTGTCACCTGTGCTGGCCGCAAATGCATCTATTATGTCTCCTGTCTCTCCTCAACCTCGTGCAACGAGATCTGTAAGATTGATTCAAGCACCTTAAAGACTCATTCAGGAATTATGATGTATATATGTATTTTTGTTTGTGTACTATTTATTTACCAAGGGGGTAGATGTAGTGTTGTGTATATTAAAAATAGCAGGACCCCTCTGGTACCTAACAGACTGTGCATAAGAGTTACCTAAATGATTGGGTGCATTTAAGAAATTCATGATGCAGTACGTTCAGTTAAAGATTACACTCTGAAGAATAAAGACGTATAATACTAAGCTCTGTGTGTGGTGTGATCATTTCCATGCACTCGGGCTGGTGAGGGCGCTACATGTGCCCCATGTTATACTCCTCTCTGATAAGATCAAACGGCACCACTCCATTCGTGTCCCATACGTCCCGTAGTTTTGAGATTCCACATTCAAAATCCTTGCTTAGTCAGAAACAACTCTAACCTCATAACCCAGCCACAGCAGGATCTTGAGTGTTAATCTCTTTCCTCACCCCATTTCTTTCTGGAGAGTAATACAGACCGTACACACCATTCTAGTCATCACCGGGGCATGTGGGCTGACTTTGCCACCACAGAGAGCATGGATATAGCCCTTGGCACCCAAGGCCTCCAGATCATATTTTTAGGCTGGGTTTTCCAGTGCTGCATATGCCCACTCAATTACAATATTGACCTGGACATCTGGCAGGGCTATTCCACCATCATAGGTTGATTGCTAGAGGATGCGGACAGCCACACGTAGAGGCCCACTCATCTACAGCATGGTTCACACACAACCATCAAGTTTACAGAAAAATGACCCCGTCACCAAGTGCAGACAATTCTGCAAAATATACATGATCGGGGTAAAGCAATCATCTTAAAGACTGCCACTCTACCCAGTGGGTGGCATCTACTTTTATCTCACAGTCCTGCAAATTCAAACATATCTTTTTAAGGGTTTGTCAGAGGGACCAGAAGCAGCCATTTGCTGCTTCTGGTCCCTTTGGCACATCTCTGTTACTCTCTCACTCCTCCTTCCACTCACCTTTGCTCGTCCTCACACACTTCCTACCCACTCCTTCTTTACTCACGTCCCCTTCATGGGTGTTTACATTCTATTTAACATACGTTTTTTGATGAGCCCGGCAGCTTCCATTTGCTGCCAGGCACGCCTCTACACTGATAATGGTTTTAGGCACTTAAAATGTATTTTGTATTCACTATCCTAGGCGATAGCAGCCATTTTAGATTGGTCAATAAAAATATATATAAAGTGCTACATTACTCCGAAGGTGCGGACAAGCAACGCCACAACATAATGTGTGCATGCACCTACAGAATGGGGTTGCCAGTAATAGCAGTAATAGCTGCTGTATCATTGTGCTGAAGCTGAGGGAAAGTAAGCGCGCCTGCCCGTGTTTGTGACCACCTGTACGCTGAATCATAGAAAAGCTGCAACAGGACTCTGCTGGATGCCACAGGAAGCTCGAAGACATACAGGGAGCAGATTTTTTCAAATAGTGGTTCCTTCATCTCCTGCTATTGTTGCGTGACCAATTCATCGCCTCAGCACTTCATCGCTTTGCCGCTGTGAGTACAGGCCATGATAGGCTTCTTGTGTTGGTGAACCAAATTGCAATTTAACCTGATCAGCCTTGCGTTTGTTTTTATTTCCGCTCTTCCCAGGGGTCCTCCGGTTCCAACACCGTTAACGGTCTACTCCACCAGCCTATCACCACTGTGCTCTTCTCCCTGAAGGAGTTGGGGGAGTTTGGAGTCTGGTATGCAGCAGAGCTAGTTTTCTGGTGGGTGCTATCGGTTAGGCGGGGTGGGGGAGTTTAGACAGGCTCGCCAGCAAAATGGGATGAATTCCTATGTGGACTAGACAAAAATTATGAAGTTTGCAAGGCTGGTAGATAACTTGTGAATAACTTGTGAAACATGGACCTCAAATTATTTTGAATCAGGAAGTGCTCCTATCCTCATAATACTCAAGTAGAAGTATGAGAGAGCTCCCTTGGCGTTCTTTGTGGCTTCAGGTTGGTGGCTGTGGCGGCGATAGTTCACTTCTAAGGCGGGAGGAAGTAAGGCTGAGTTTGAATTCATTTTTTTTTAATTAGCTCTCGCCTACTAGGCGCGCATGCACTGCATAGGAGGAGACCTTTAGCAATCAATTCACTTTTTGGGCCAAAAACGTGCACGCTTTGCATTGCAATGGCAACGCGTGCACGTTTGGCGATTCCCTTACGGGAGTGAGCTTTGAAACCATCTGTTTGTAATTAACTTGCAAACAGAGGGTGCCCCTGCTCGCTCCCGCAAGGGAAAAGCTTTGTGTGCTCTCGGCCGCACTCCACCACCCCTCCCCCTCGCATCCCATGGCGTTGTGCCTGCAGGAGCGAGCAGTGCCTCCTTGTTTTGATGGTGAGTAAATCCCTCAACCTCCCATGCCTTAAAGTATAACGCTTGCTTCTTATTTAAAGCGCTGTAATGGGGCAGCTTCGCCAAGAACTATAATATTAATCTGGCCAGAATTAATTGAATCTCTTCATCGGGCATTCTCTAAGCTCCACACTTTTATCTCACCAAGGAACATCAATCACCTAGTGCATCATAATTATTAAAACAAAAACAAATGGTTTACGTGAGTGCTCATGACTTATAAGAATCAGCTTCTGGAAGTACAGAAAAATAGAAATAAGACCAAATATATTTAAAGTCAATGGCTCATAATTTACACTTACTAATGCAGTAAAGTTGATATTCACTTTTGAAAATTTGTTAACAACTTAGACAGAGGACTTTCCACCACAAGAAAAGAAATTACTTTGGATAGCCTGGAGAATTATATCTTGCAACTCTATTATGATGATCAACTCCCTCTTGAGAGGAATATTCTAACTCACAGCAATGAAAAGAAAATTAAAGAATCCAGTGATAACATCTCCAACTCAAAAAAGAGTTATTAAAGCACTACATGGATAAAGGTCTAGTGAGGCCCAGGAATAAATGGTTTACAATCTTCCGTATATAAATCTGATACAAAATATTGGGAATCATGGCTGACCCCCTTGATCAGGACCTCTTTTCTAGACCACTCAGTTGTAGACTCCTGACAGGGGTCAATCTTACATCCACTGTACAAGAATATGGGCAGAAGATCAGACCCTTCCAACTATTGGCAAATTGCATTATAAAACATTAAAGGCAAAACCTATGCAGGGATTTTATTACAAGAACTTGAAACCTGGGCGACTAATAAGAATATCATCCCCTTTTTCCAAACTGCAGCAGCATTGATAGCACTGTAATAATTGCCTACTTAGTCCACCATGCCACAGGTTCTCAAAGCCCTCCACTATATGCTTTTTTCCATTGAATATACTGCCGCTTTCGACAAGGTCATTCAGCTCAAATTGCGGAGGAAGTTGGCAGCTTAGGGTATTTCATCTTCTCTCCTGCAGGCTATAATTCCTCTTTACTGTCACGCCTGGGTTCAGATCAAGGTTGGAAAAGGGCTTACTGTCACAAAAAAGATCTACACGAATAGAGGACTATTTACTGTTTAGCCTTTACACTGCAGATATTGGGGTAGACCTCAGAAAGGCGAGATCATTTTCCGCAAAGATCTTGAATATACATGTACCCATTTTACAGTAAGTAGATGACATTGTTCTGCTTGATCATGCATACATAGGGCTTCAAAATCAATCAATCAATCATGCCATTTGTATAGCGCACTACTCACCCGGGAGGGTCTCAAGGCGCTTGGGGGGAGAGGTATGCTACTGCTCGAACAGCCAGGTCTTGAGTTGTTTCCTGAAGGCGAGATGATCCTGGGTCAGCCGAACGTGGATGGGGAGGGAGTTCCAAGTCTTGGCAGCCAGGTAAGAGAAGGATCTTCCTCCGGCGGTGGCTCTTTGGATGCGTGGTACGGCTGCGAGGGCGAGGCTGGTGGACCGTAGCTGGTGGGTGGGCGTGTAGAAGGTCAGGCGGTCGTTGAGGTACTTGGGGCCCAGGTCGTGGAGAGACTTGTGTGCGTGGGTGAGGAGCCGGAACGTGATCCTCTTGTCGACGGGGAGCCAGTGCAGGTTCCTCAGGTGGCTGGAGATGTGGCTGCGTCGGGGGACATCCAGGAAGAGTCAGGCGGAGGCGTTCTGGATGCGCTGGAGTCTTTTATGTAGCTTGGCTGTGGTTCCGGCGTAGAGGGCGTTTCCTAGGTCCAGTCGGCTGGTGACGAGTGCCTGGGTGACAGTCTTCCTGGTCTCGGTCGGGATCCAGCGGAAGATCTTGCGAAGCAAACGCAGGGTGTTGAAGCACGATGAGGAGACGGCGTTGACTTGTCTGGTCATCGAGAGGGAGGGGTCCAGGATGAAGCCCAGGTTGCGTGCGTGGTCGGTTGGCTTGGGTGCGGTGCCCAGGGCTGGGGGCCACCAGGAGTCGTCCCAGGCGGAGGGCGAAGATCCCAGGATGAGGACTTCCATCTTGTCCGAGTTCAGTTTCAGGCGGCTGTCCTTCATCCACTCGGCGAAGTCTTTCATCCCTTCGTGTAGGCAGGTTCTGGTGGTGTCGGGGTCTCTGGTGAGGGAGAGGATCAGCTGGGTGTCGTCGGCGTAAGAGATGATGTTGAGGTTGTGCTGGTGTGCGATGGCTGCGAGAGGTTTCATGTAGATGTTGAAGAGGGTAGGGCTGAGCGAAGATCCTTGCGGGACGCCGCAGATGACTTCGGTGGCCTCGGAGCGAAACGGGGGGAGGTGGACTCTTTGTGTTCTTCCGGCGAGGAACGAGATGATCCACTCCAGTGCCTTCTCTTGGATACCGATGTTGCTGAGGCGCTGGACTAGGGTGAGGTGGCAGACCGTGTCGAACGCAGCGGAGAGGTCCAGGAGGATGAGGGCCACTGTTTCCCCCTTGTCGAGCAGGGTCCGGATGTCGTCGGTGGCTGCGATGAGGCCGGTCTCGGTGCTGTGGTTGGCTCTGAAGCCGGACTGCGAGGGGTGGAGGGATCCGTTCGTCTCGAGGAAGGCGGTCAGCTGTCTGTTGACGATCTTCTCGATGACTTTAGCAGGAAAAGGGAGGAGCGAGATGGGGCGGAAGTTTTTGAGATCGGTGGGGTCCGCTGTAGGTTTCTTCAGGAGGGCGCTGATCTCGGCGTGCTTCCAGCTCTCCGGGAAGGTGGCGGTGTTGAAGGAGGCGTTGATGATGTTCCGGAGTTGGGGTGCGATGGTGGAGTCGGCCTTGTTGAAGACGTGGTGTGGGTAGGGGTCGTCGGTGATCCGGAGTGGATGGTGTTCATCGTGCGGGCTGTGTCTTCGGTGGTCACCGTGGTCCAGGTGCGAAGGGTGGCGGTGGGGGGCGTTGGTTCGACGGTTGGGTGCGTGGGTGGGGTGCCGAAGCTGTTGTGGATGTCGGCGATCTTGCGGTGGAAGAACAAGGCGAGGGAGTCGCAGAGGTCTTGTGACGGAGTGATGTCGTTGGTGCCGGTGCTGGGGTTGGAGAACTCCTTGACGATAGTGAAGAGCTCTTTGCTGTTGTGGGCGTTGTTGTCCAGTCGTTCCTTCAGGGATTTCTTCCTGGTGGTGCGGATGAGCTGGTGGTGCTTGCGGGTAGCGTGTTTGAGGACGGTCATGTTGTCGGTGGTCCGGTCGAGGAGCCAGGCTTTCTCGAGGGTGTGGCAGGTCTTCTTGGAGTCCTTGAGGTCGTCGGTGAACCAGGATGCCTTCTTGCTTCTGGGTCTGCTGGGAGGGTTCTTTAGTGGCGCGAGGTCGTCGGCGCAGGCGGTCAGCCACTGTGTGAAGTTGCGGGCTGCTTCGTTGGGGTCCGTTGTGTTGGCGGGTGGGCTCTGGCTGAGGGAGGTGGTGAGCTGGTCTGCGGTGATCTTGCTCCAATTCCTGTGAGGTACCTGTTGCGGGTGGTGGTGGGTCGTGGATCTTTTGAAGCTGAAGTGGACGCAGCTGTGGTCGGTCCAGTGGAGTCCGGTGGCGTGGCTGAAGGTGATGTACTTGCTGGAAGAGAAGACGGGATCAAGCGTGTGGCCGGCGTAGTGGGTGGGGGTGTTGACCAGTTGCTTGAGTCCGAGGTTGGCGAGGTTTTCCAGCAGGGCGGTGGTGTTGCGGTCCTTGTTGTTCTCCAGGTGGAAGTTGAGGTCCCCGAGGAGGATGTAGTCAGTGGAGGGGAGGGCGTGCGGGCTGATGAAGTCTGTGATGTCTTCGCTGAATTGTGTGCGTGGTCCCGGGGGTCTGTAGACGAGGGTGCCTCTGAGGGTCGTCTTAGGGTCGGTGTGAATCTGGAAGTGGAGATGTTCGGCTGCGGCGAAGGAGTCGTTGGCGTCGGTCGTGATGCGGATGGTGTTCCTGTGGACGATGGCGATGCCACCTCCGGTCTGGTTGATGCGGTCCCTCCTGATGATCTTGTACCCGTCCGGGATGGCGATGGCGATGTCGGGTGCAGAGGAGGCGTTCATCCATGTTTCCGTGAGGAAGGCGACGTCCGGTGATGTAGCGTCGAGGAGGTTCAAGAGTTCCACGGCGTGTCTGTGGACGGAGCGGGTGTTGATCAGGATGCACTTGAGGTGGTTTCTGCTGGTATTTGTCTTGGCGGGTGCGGGGCAGGTTCGGAGGCAGGTGAACTTGCAGGTGCAGGCACTAAATGTTTATAATAGTAAAAATAAGCTAGAACTGAATCAATCTAAGTCCAGTATAATGAAGAAGAAAACTGAGAAATATGTTTTTTGTGCTCATGCCAGTTAAGGTATTTCCCAAGCTATACATCTGTGGGCATATGGCTTATGGAGAAAGGTTCACCAAGAGACTATTTGGCGAAGGTAAAGAATATAGGCACATTGGTGGCATATGACCTTTGCAGTCTTAAGGTCAAACTTCAAAGTCCTACAGCCATGGCAATCCTGCATGTCACAAGAGCAAAATTAATTCCACCTACATCATATGGTTTTGCCTCCATATTAGTTTGTATACAGTGCAGTACTTTTTGGAGGCTGTTTCACCTACTCCAGTGCTGTGCCCAGTCCCACATTCAATTGGAATGTTTTTAGAATGGCAGTAATTTGCATGCAGGGCCAATTGTTAACATAATGTTCATTGATGAAAAAGGCAAAGCCAGGATCATTGAAGGCAATAATTAGTTCCTTTCTGATACAAGATGCTCCTTCTACAATTCCATGGACATCTTACTTTTTGTCCTCTGTCAAACTTCTTGAAGTCCAGTCACTTTGGGGTTCATGATCATACGCACACAGTCCTTAAATCTGCCTTGAAAACTCATGGTGTGCTGCTTAGCAGTTTAGCTGACATAACAGCTTTGGACCTTTTAGGAACTCAGACCCCATTATGGACTCATATAAAATGATGTAATCACAGTAATACTTATTGGAGCCTTTACATAGTTCAGTTAGACTTTCCATCATCTCCATGCGGTTCCTATGGTTTCTAAAGAATTGAGAGAATCCTGGAATTGTTAGCAGGTGCAAGTTATGTGATTATGAATGAGAATTGTGATTCTAAAAGGGTTACTGATTATAGAATCAGGATTTTATTAAAGACAAAAAGGCTAGCATTATGCATTAGCTTTTATTTCTCACTTCTGAGCAGCACCATTAAAAGCTCATGGAACCTTACAAAATCACAATCAACAAAGAATCCTCAAGTCCATAAATAGCATGTATCCACCATCTTCGTCCTCTTTTCGTTTGCCTCTTCCACCTCTTCTTAACTCCAAAAACTCCAAAGTAACCTTTTTTAACTCTCTACAACAAACATATGAACAAAATTAGCAAGCATAAACTCATAATGCTTGTACCAAAAAAAACTCCAAACTAAGGGGCATATTATCAACAAGTAGCGATATTTATTGCTAAAGAAGCATAGCGAATTTTTTTTTATCACCAAGCATCGCCGGATTTTATCGCAGAGATAACGTGTTATTAGCAATGTTTATCTCCAATGCGATAAAATATCCGGCGATAGCAGCAAAATGCGTGAATATCGCTGGAAAACCAGCGATATTCAGGCATTAACGCCAATAGGGTCTTAACCTGAATATCCACCTCCCATTGGATATACAGGTTAAGAACTGGTGTGAGCAGGCGTTAGTTTTTAGCGATATTCACGCTTAGCGCAAAATTTTTTATCGCTACGCCTGCCTTGCTAATAGGCGATAGCGACATTAGCGACTGCTTTCAGTCGCTAACTGGTTGGGTACGCCCACTTTGCATGTCATTAGCGATTAATATCACTGACATGCAAAGCGGGACCCAAACCGCTCGCTATCACCTAAAAGCTGTCGCTAACTGATGTTAGCGACAGCTTGCAAATAGGACGATGAAAATATCGGCCACAAAAGCGGCGATAATTTCATTTTGCCTGCCTTGATAATATGCCCCTAAGTTCATAATAAATATTTCCTAAACATATTAAGACAAATATTTATGCCACACCCAAGTGAATGGTGGGTGGGATAATGCTTGCCTCCTTGTCTTTAATAAAATCCCAATTCAATCCGCAGTAAACCTATTAGAACATGCATAATGCTAGCCTCCTTTCTTGACAATGTTATGTCAAGAAAGGAGGCTAGCATTATGCATGTTCAAAGCTTTCTAAAACACATTTTGAAACATGTTCAACTGACTTAAAATAAAATCTCCTAAACATAGAAACAGATGGTCAATCTGCTGCTTTCATAATGTCTTCTAGTCTTCAACCTAACATACTGTCAGGAGTGGTCAGGTCATAGCCCCTAAATGCAAGAAAGACTTTGTACCCATTATAAGAGGTATGGGTACCTTAACAGGAGACTTCGTAGAGCCATTTCCTTGAGCCTTCTCTCGTTGTGGCTGCGAATGTTGTTGCCAATCCAGTTGCGACAATCCAAGATGGCTGCCCCTATTTGCAGCGCGGGTTACCGATCTAGTGTTTTCCCCGCACTGCAAGCCCAGCTGTGTCCGCGTTCGTGCTCAATGAGCGTGGCGCACTTCAACTGAACTTTTCCCTGAGGCGGCAGCTTTCTTCTGATATTCCGGCTGCCGTTCATGGAACTACAGGCCCGCATTTGAAATTCGAAGTTGTCTGAAGTCAATTTCGAAGGGGCTTCAGCTGTGCGCCTTTTTCCTGCTGTGAAGTACTGTTTAGAGAGATCTTCATCGGTGTTACCAGCTACTGTGAGAGGACTCCAGTCACAGTAAGACTAAGACGGTCTAGGTCTTGTGGGGTCATTTCCCTTATCCTGGATACAGCAAGTAAGTTAACACCCAAATAATGCAGATGCTAAGTCTAAAGAGTTCAAGGATATATTTTTTGGAGTCAAGCGTAAGAGTGGAGCATTTCCAGCTTTTCCAGAGTGACTTTAAGTACGGCAAGAGTAGGAGTGAAGGACAGCGTTTGTAAGACTTTCTCTCAAAAGGACATGTTACTAAGAATTTCAAGTGTCAGGGAGTGACTAGACTAAGCATCTGGAAACTTCCTTGCAAAATAGAACATTAGACAATTGAATTTAGGAGCACGAAGTAGATGTAATTCTATATATAATTATACTTACCTACCTTTTGAACTGCGGTCTGGCTCCTATAATAAAGAAAAGAACATAAGAAAAGGAATGTAACAACAATAGAATATAAGAGACAATAACACAAATAGTATAGTCAGATTGATACTCTAAAAAGCATACAGGTATATTCAGTAGAGATAACCTTAATTAAATTGTTTCTGATTTACTGTAGAGGTTACATGAGCTTTTGTGTTGCCGATTTCCTACCTGTATAGTGTTTAAAGCTCTACATAGGGTGGGTCCTGTGTCTATGCAGCAAAAGTTCAAGTAGTATGTGCCTGCGAGATGTCTCTGCTCCTCTGCGGCAAATCTGGTGGTAATGCAGAGATTTAGGAAAGTCAGGGCAGGTGGGCGAACCTTTGGGTATGCTGCTGCCAAGCTTTGGAACCAACTCCCCTTGGAGTTAAGACAACTTGGTGATTTGTGTGCCTTTAGAAGAAGACTCAAAACCTGGCAGTTTCCTAAAATGTAGTCGGCTGTCCGGTCCCTGTTAATTTTTTTGTGTCCCTCTTCATGTTGAGTCAATAGCGCCAGGATGCCTTTTTGGTGGTAGTGCGCTTTATAAGTTAATTAAAACTGAAGTGCTCGTGGTGGGGGGGGCTCCTCTGTGTGGTCCTCGGCATGGTGGCCTGACTGTCTGGGCTCAACCCCCGTGCCGTGTCAACAGGCCAAAAATCTTGGGGTACTATTCGACTCCGATCTGTCTTTTGCTCCCCAGGTAAATCGGGTGGTTGGAATGTGCTTTGGGATACTTAAGAGCTTACGTAAGGTCCTTGACCTACTTCCTGTTGGTGCCAGACAGACTCTTGTGCATGCCTTGGTTACATCGAGACTCGATTATGCCAATCTCCTATATCTGGGTATTACGGCTAAAAGTCTCAACCATCTCCAGGTACTGCAAAACGCCACAGCCCGGTTGGTGCTGAGGCTTCCTAGGAGAACACCCTCTAAAGCCTCTTTGAGGTCCCTTCACTGGCTTCCGATCCGTGAAAGGATCACCTTCAAAGCTTTATGCATGTGCCATCACATCTTTGGAGGTAGAGCACCCGCCCCTCTGAACAGCCTCATCACCCCCTATAGACCAGAGCGGATGCTTAGATCCTCTGGCACGGGTCTGGCGGTTGTCCCCAAAATCCGTAAAGCTCGGATGGGGGGCAGAACGTTCAGGCTCCTTGCAGCCAAGAATTGGAATTTGCTCCCCACTGAATTGCGCCTCAAACATTCTGAGACCAAATTTCGTAGAGCCCTCAAAACTCATTGTTTCCGCCTAGCACTGCTCTAGCCTCCTGATCCTCTCACACGCTCATTCTCAGCGCGGGGACACGCCGGAGCGCGTAACCAAGCGCTTTACAAGATTCCCAAAAAAATAAATAATAAATAAATAAATAAACTAAATAATTAAGACACCACATAACACGGAAGGTGACAGGTCAGATACCTTATAATTCAACCAGAGAGTGGCAACCACTGGGATACATACAGGTAACTTAGAGATGGTAGTAAAAGTAGAGGTATAGAGTATTTTGTTGTGGTGGTGTTATAGTAAGTTATCTTTTGCAAGCACCTACCAGGAGAGTAGCACGAGCCAACACCAGAGAGAATCCAGTGGCAGTCTCTCTTTTTCTCCCCAATCTACTTTCCCCCTCACTACTACTAGTGAGTGTCTACTTGCTCGCAGTAGTGAAGTAGGGGATTGAGGAAATATTTGTCTGCTCCTGTGGAAACTCAGTTCTGGTTACAGGTACCTGACAGATTGAAGTGCAGTTACCAAAACTTCCACCCAAGCAGAATGGCCAAGGGAATAAATATTAAGGCGTTGGCATCAGTGTTAGATGGATTTCAAAAGCAGTTAAGCGATACTAAGAATGAGAATAAACTCTTAGAGAAGAGGTTAGGAAATCAAATCAGGAAACTCAGTATTTACATCAAAGAGTAGAGGAGATTTCTGTAGGCCAAACCCCCATGTCAAAGGGAAATAAGTCACAGACCTTTTCTCCAGCACCCTCGTCTGCAGAGCTCACCACTCAAATAGTTCATGCTATTTCCCCCACCATCCCATTAGCTGCACCCGAAAGATTCAGTGCAGATCCCCATAAGGCCCACATTTTCATCACCCAGTGTTCATTACATTTTCTATGTCAACTCATTATTTTCTTCAAGGAGGATCAGTCTAAGGTGGCTTTCATATTTTCTTATCTAAGCGGAGATGAGGCTGCCTGGTCAATGCCATTGGTCAACAAAATGGATTCCATTTATTTTGAATTTGAAAATTTGAAAAGGGAATTTTTGCGTATATTTGACAGATGTTCCATTTATCAATCTACAGACAACAAACTATTAGATCTTAAGCAAGGCAATCTTGATTTGGTCGCTTATCTGGCTCAATTTAATAAACTAATAGTAGAGACAAACTGGCCTGAGGCCAAGAGGGCTGCCATATTTTACAGAGGTTT
Organism: Lissotriton helveticus; assembly: GCF_964261635.1. Classification (NCBI taxonomy): domain Eukaryota; kingdom Metazoa; phylum Chordata; class Amphibia; order Caudata; family Salamandridae; genus Lissotriton; species Lissotriton helveticus. The sequence goes on from NC_136061.1 coordinate 252,827,555, forward strand.
AAAAAATGAGTTAAAGGATGGTTTGGCTCAAATTCTGAAGCGACCTTCCAATGTTTCAGAGCTAATTGATCTAGTTTTACAGATTGACCAAGGTCAGTGTGAATGAAGAAGTGAGAGGAGGAAGGATGTGAAATATATTCCCCCCTGTTTTGACAGAGCAAGGTCAGAAAATTCTAGATCAAAAGGGGTCATCATTCCCAAGGAAAAGATCATTGGAACTATTATCTACCCAGAGTTTGAAAACCAGCTTAAGAATGCCATCTCCAAGGAATAATTGAATGAATGGATAATTGGTGGGGCAGATTGAAAAGTTAAGAATATTAAACCATACTGTAAAGACAAACTCTATGTTCCCAATGATGAGCTTTGTGAGAAGGTGATCCAACACTTTCACGATGACTTAATGGCAGGTCACAAGGGTGTGAAGAAGACTTTAGAGCCGATTCAACAAAACGTTTATTGGCCGGCAATGGAAGGTCAGTTGAGACAAAATGTTGCATCTTGTGAACAGTGCATTAAGGGAAAGACTACTAGAATGGCTCCACAAGGCTTGTTTCTTTCCTTACCCCCAGCTCCATACCCATGACATACTATTTCCATGGATTTTATAGTGGAACTTCCTTCTAGTCAAGGTTTCTCCACTGTAAGGGTGGTGGTGGATCATTTCTCCAAAATTCGTCATATTGTTCCATTGAAAGCTCTTCCTAATGCTGTTCAATTTTCCACTCTTTTCACTTCACTTGTAGTGAGGGCACATGGGATTCCAAAGGTAGTGATATCTTATTGGGGTCCTCAGTTCGTTTCCCATTTTTGGAAGGCCTTTTTAAAAAGGTTGGATGTCGATTCAGGTTTGTCTACTAGTTGCCATACGGAGACTGATGGACAAACGGAGCGTGTGAATCATGAGTTGGAGCAATATTTGCGACTGTTTCTGATGGATCATGAGAGAGAATGGCCTAGTCTCATTTGGGCGGCAGAATTTGCTTATAACAATGCTGCGCATTCTTCTACATGCTGTTCCCCTTTTTATTTGAATTTGGGAAGACATCTAAACACGTGGGTGGGAAGGCAAGAAAGTGAAGTTCCAGCTGTAGAGGTAGTGGTAAACGATTTACACAAGGCATATCAGGTGGCCACTAGCAATCTAATCAAGGCAAAGAGTTCCTTCAAGAAACAGGCAGATAAAAAGAGACGTGCAAATCCCATTTATGAAACTGTAGACCGAGTGTGGATCTCAACTAGAAATATGCGCCTGAAAGGAAATTGCAAATTCCAACCTCGTTTTGTGGGTACTTTTTTGGTTGAAAGGATGGTCAATCCAGTGAGTGTCAAGATTCATCTCCCTTCTAAGTTGAAATTACACCCAGTTTTCATGTTTCTCTGCTCAAAAAGAATCCACCTCATACTAGATTGAAGGGGCCACCAAATTCAGTTCAGTTTCAGGAAGTGGAGGGGTTTGAAGTTAAACGAATATTGGATTCCATGGTTAAGAGAGGTGAATTGTTTTATTGGGTTGATTGGAAAGGTTTTGGTCCGGAAGAAAGGTCTTGGGAGCCTAAGAAAAATGTCATAGAACTCATTCCCAGAAACCCAAGGAGATTAAGTGGGGGGTGTTGGTGGGGGGTACTGTCAGGAGTGGTCAGGTCAAAGCCTCTAAAATGCAAGAAAGACTTTGTGCCCATTATTAGAGGTATGGGTATCTTAACAGGAGACTTTGTAGAGCCATTTCCTTGAGCCTTCTCTTGTTGTGGCTGCGAATGTTATTGCCAATGCAGTCGCGACAATCCAAGATGGCCGCCCCTATTTGCAGCGCAGGTTACCGTTCTAGTGTTTTCCCCGCGCTGCAAGCCCAGTTGTGTTTGCGATCGCGCTCAATAAGCGTGGTGCACTTCAACTGAAGTTTCCCATGAGGCGGCAGCTTTCTTCTGATATTCCGGCTGCTGTTCAAGGAACTTTAGGCCCGCATTTGAAATTCGAAGTTGTCTGAAGTCAATTTCGAAGGCGCTTCAGCTGCACGCCTGCTGTGAAGTGGTGTTTTGTGAGATCTTTGTCGGCGTTACCAGCTACTGTTAGAGGACTCCAGTCACAGTAAGAGTAAGACGGTCTAGGTATTGTGGGGTCGTTTCCCTTATCCTGGATACAGCAAGTAAGTTAACACCCACAAAATACAGTTGCTAAGTCTAAAGAGTTCAAGGATATATTTTTGGGAGTCAAGCCTAAGAGTAGAGCACTTCCAGCTTTACCAGAGTGACTTTAAGCACCGCAAGAGTAGGAGTGTAGGACAGCGTTTTTGAGACTTTCTCTCTAAAGGACAAGTATTTCAAGTGTCAGGGAGTGACTGGACTAAACATCTGGAAACTTCCTTGCAAAATAGAACATAAGACAATTGAATTTAGGAGCACCAAGTAGATATAATTATATATATATAATTGTACTTACCAACCTTTTGAACTGCAGTCTGGCTCCTATGATAAAAAAAACATGAGAAAAGGAATTTGACAACAATAGAATATAAGAGACAATAACTCGAATAGTATAGTCAGAAGGATACTCTAAAAAAAACATAAAGGTATATTTAGTAGAGATAACTTTATTTAAATTGTTTATGATTTACTGCACATGTTACATGAGCTCTTGTGTTGCAGATTTCCTACCCGAAATAGGACTCCACATAACACGGAAGGTGACAAGTCAGATACCTTATAATTCAACCAGATAGTGGCAACCACTGTGATACATACAGGTTACTTCGAGATGGTAGTAATAGTCCGTTTTTCCAACCATGCACCAGTCCATGCTGTTCTAGACTTACTCAATAATTCCCCAGAATTCAGCCTTTGGAAACTTAATAACTTTTTATTATCTGACACTATTTTCATTAAAGAAGCCACCACTTTTATTAATGAATATTTCACGTTCAATAACCCATTAGACACTTCCTTTCCCAATAATTGGGATGCATTTAAGGCTTCTTTTCATGCTTTTACTATTTCATATGTCTCAAGGAAAAAGAAAACTAATCAGAAAAGTATGCAGATCAATTACACCAACTAAAATTATTGGAACATACTTATTTTACGTCCAAATCCCCCAAAACTCTTCATGACTTGATTAAAGCCAAATCCAAACTTAATAAACTTGCAACAGTTGAAGCATGTAATATTCTTCTTAAAGTCAAATCTAAGTATCATGAAGGCCAGAACAAGGTGGGTAAAATGCTAGCCAATTATTTGAAAATCAAATCTGAACGTAAAAACATTGGACCCATCTTGAATAACTCCACTAAAACCTTAGTGACATCAGATGACGATATTGCTGATGTTTTTCATGACTATTATCAATCACTTTATACTGATGACACGCATCCCTATAGTCAAAATCTGGATACTTTTTTCAGGGGCCTTCCATCTCCCCCGTCCTTGCCTAATGAATTTCGCTTATTGGATGATAAAGTTACTTCCCAGGAGATTACTAATGCCATTAATTCTCTGGAAAAATCAAAAGCACCAGGACCTGATGGTCTCTATGTTGAATTTTACTCTACTTTTGCCTCCATTTTTACCCCCAAACTTCTACAACTTTATTGATGATGCTAAAGCCTCTGGATCTTTTATGGATGCCTTAAAAATCCACATCCCTAAACCTGAGAAGGACCATTCACTCTGTAAAAATTACTGATTAACATTGATTAACTATGATTATAAAATATTTGCTAAGATTCTGGCATCTCGTCTTGAGCATATTATTCCATTGTTAATAAAGACAGATCAAGTTGGATTTGTGAAGGGCAGGTTAGCATCGGACAATGCTAGAATGTATGCTAGAATGTTTGCTAATACCATCTCCTACAGCAAGAAATTCAAATTCCCCCTTGCAGCATTGTCTTTGGATGCCGAAAAGGCTTTTGACCGTATTAATTGGCAATTTATGTTCAAAACTCTCCAATGGTTTGGCTTTGGACCTACGTTCATTTCCTATGTCAAACTATTATATTCCTCACCACGAGCTAGTATTTTTGTTAATAACTGCTTTTCTAAATGTTTTCCCTTATCTAGAGGTACGCACCAGGGTTGTCCCCTTTCTTCCTTGCTATTTGTTTTATGTCTTGAACCCTTTCTTGAGCGCATTCGAGTCAATACTCATATCTCTGGCTTCACATATAATTCTTTAGAAACAAAAATATCGGCTTATGCTGATGATATATTGGTCTATATGTCTAATCCCCTTAATTCCTTGACTCCTTTTATGGATGAGGTTCTGTTGTTTTCCAGTATTTCTGGATATAAGTTAAACCTCTCTAAGACTGAAGTTTTACCTCTGAATTCTCTCTGTTACCAATATGTTTTCTGATACTACTTTTGCTTGGTGCCCCACTAAAATCAAATACCTTGGTATTTGGTTTTCTGGTTCCTTGTCCAACACGGTAAAATATACGTTTAATGTATTAATCACTAAAATCCAATCAATCCTCAATACTTGGTCTCCACTATTTCTATCCTGGTAGGGTAGGTTAGACACCATCAAAATTATGATTGTACCGCATGTATTATAAACAGTATCTATGTTACCTATTCGCATTCCCGTATCATATTTTACTCAAATTAATTCTATTTGTTCACAATTTTTATGGAATAAGAAACACCCACATATTGCTCTTGCAAAATGTATGTGTCCTAAATCTGAAGGTGGTGTACGTTTTCCTAGTTTCTAAGCTTACCATTCGGCCTTCTTAATTAAACAATCATTTGCTTTATCTTATGATTTTGATGATATTCCTATCCCTAGATGGATTGCTTTTGAGCGTTCCTTGCTAAAGGATTTCTCTTTTCAGACTGTAGTGTATATGTCAAATTGTACTTTTACATCTAATAACCCTATTTTGAAATATTCCCAGATTTTATTATATAATACTTTCACCACTGGTCTAACTCCATTTCAATGTTTTTTATCCTCTACCATTTGGTATAACAAATTTCTCAAATATAAAGGTAAATTGTTCTATTACAAATATTGGAAGGAGAAGGGAATTATTTTTGTGCACCAATTAATCCACCAAAACTCTGTTATTTCATTTGTTGAATTGCAGTGCCGGTTTCAATTACCTAGTTCATGTTTTAATAAATATACTGTACTTTCAGATGCTTTGCAATTACAGCTCGCTTCTTTTGACCTTCCTGATGATACACCCTCTCTTACTCCACGTACTCCGTTATATGGTTTATTTCAGTCACAAAGACCTAAAGCAGCTATCGTGTACAAACTATTGTCGTTACACGTTACTGAAAGACCTAAATCTCCTATTGAAGTTTTGTGGGAAACAGACTTGTCTGTTTCTCTTCCTATTTCAAATTGGGACAAATTTTGGGCTAAGTTATTTAAAATTTCTGCTGCTGCTCGTATAACCCAATCTTTGTATTTTATTTATAATAGAGCTGTTATCACACCTGTTTATATTTCCAAGTTTTCCCCTTCCTCTTCTCCATTATGTTGGTATTGTTCGAATGCTAATGGCACTCTGTGTCATCAACTTTATGAATGTTCAAATGTATTGACATTTTGGAAATCTGTTTAGACCATTTGTATGAAAATATTTAACTGTGATTTTACTTTATCATTACAAAATATTTTTTTAGGTTCTTCCTCACCTGATGTTGATGACTCCTCCTCTATCTCATTATTTGACCTTTTTATTGCATTAGCATTCAACATTATTTTATCATCTTGGAAAGATAAATCCAAAATTTCCTCATTGACTTGGTGGAACTTTATTTGTAATGCACATAGAATTGCTACTGTTTTTTCTCTCACCCTTTCGCAAAAAATTAGATCTGACCTCCTCTGGCTACCTTTTACAGCTTATCTTTCTTCCCATGCACCTATGCATTACCTTTCTTTTTCTGACTTATATCTTTTAATTCTTTTAATAATATATTTCTCATTTCTATCTTTTCTTTTCCCCTTTTTTTAATTTTTATTTTTCTTCCTGCCCTTTCTATTGTTCTCTTTCTATTGTTCTTCTCCCATAATGTATTTCATATATATATTATTCATTCATTTATTTTCTGTAATATGGTTCATAATTTGTGTAATACCTTTGCCTTTTTCTTTGCTGTTTGTTTTTTTTGTTTGAAACTTAATAAAAATTCTTAAACAAAAAAAAGAGATATGGGACACTGTACCACGCAAGAACTTTGCCTAAACACTGAAGAAAGACACACTGCTGCAACTTAAGGAGGGTCACCCACTCCGCCAGAAGCTGTCAAATAGCGATAGAGGGTTGTTCGCTTCGTTCATTTTTCGTTTCAGGAAAAACATAAATCTAAAGTACTAATGTGATTACAGGATGCATTTGCAAATGGACGATTACGATGGGGATGATATTAAAAGTCCCTAAAAAATTGTACCAGCAATATGGCCGAGGTAAAATTGTAAAACGATATCCTTTTATGTCCCCCGAAAGGCAGCACTCCATAAACCAGGAACGGGGTCGAGCTGCTGCTTACAGCCGGGCAACAATATATTGCTTTGATGTTTGTAATATGATATCTGTACATTGATCCTCACATGCATACTACAAATTAAAATATATATTTTTTTAAATAGTAGACCTAAAAATGGGATTCAGAACCCACAACCACAATATTGAAGCGAGGACGATCCAGGTGAAAACAAAACCTTCAGTTGAGTACTCTCATGATTGCCTCTAGAATTGGATATCTTTCCTCCCTGAAGATGGTGGTAGAGCAAAATTAACTGAGACTTAAAACCACACCCTGCTAGTAAGAAGTGGTATCTCACTGATGACAATTTCAGAATCCCAATGAGGTTAGGAAGGATATCCTAAACTGTTTTTGCATTGTATTTTCAGCCTATTCGAAATAATAGTCAGTTGGCAAATATTTCACAAATTCATGGATCTGTAAGACCGCAGCATAAGAGCCTGAGCATGACCAATCAAAGATGCATTTATAAGAGAATATTGAAGTCATCAGAGGTGGGCAGTCTTTCTTTAATAAATTTATCAGATATAATATTAAAAACCTTATATGTTTTGTAGTGCCACTGACAATCAATAAATGCTTGAACCAGGCAGTTTTCCAGAGTGTAAATATGCGTTCCCTAGCAAAAGTGACATAGATATAGACATTATTATAATCTAGAGCCTTAAAAGTTACTTAAGAAAACCTACCAAAACCAGTGTCCATATTTGTCATCCTTTGCGGGAGTGTACTGTACTTCACGAGAAAGCAGGACCATTTGAGAGAATACATTCACGTCCAAACCAAAAGCAACACGCAAGACAGATAAAGATGATTTTTACAGTTATACACACACCTTAATGTGATAAGAAAGTAAATATTAAAGTGCCCTGTTCCTTTTTAATATATTTGTGGTTGAACTATGCTCATTTAAAGAAAAAACAGAAGCAGTATGCCCTAATGTCTTAACATAGCACCACTTTAATTTGTGCTTTTAGAACACTGATCATTCGCACAACTGCCAAGCAACCAGTACCCAAGAAAATAAAGGGAGAAAAGGGAGAGACAAAGACAACTAAGTAAATAAAGAATTAGTAATGGCTATTGACCCAATAACTGTTGCACCCTCTTCCCAGTGGAGTAGCGTAAATTGAGCCACAGATATCCCTTCTCGGCTCTGTGCAGCACAAAAAATGTAATTGCTAGAATCAGCCTATGAGTCGCCCTTCGCCTATGATCAGCGCTCACCCTTGACCCACCCCAGGTTGACCAACTCTTAATATAGAACTGTGTTCACTTACACTCCGAAGGCTTAGGGCTGAGACCAACAACAAGATGGCTTGATGACAAAAGCAGGCGAAAGTGCCAATTTCAATGTCAGTCTCAAATCACACCACACCCCTCTGGAGACTTCATTGCCACCAGCTTCACCCCAGATCCAATGTTCTTCTAATTGGAAGTCGCGAAATATGTTTAATTTTAGAGTTACCATCATCACCATGCATAACATCTACTGGACACAGCAGGATCTCTATGGCAGCTGACAGTAGTTCACCCTGCATCTTAGCTGGGATTCCTGTGATTCTCAGAAAAGTCTTGCCCCTTCGGCAGGTTGTCATACAGCTTAATTTTATATTCCCGTTTTAAGCACATTCTCAGGCCGACATCTCTTAAAACTTTCTGCATCATACATGGAGAAAGTGGTGCAGTGCTGGGCCTTTTTCCTAAGGACCCATTCTTGCATTTGCTGTTTCTTGGGACTTATTGATCCCAGATACTCCCTTGGCAAGCTCTCCAGATTCTGCTGTCTCAATAGCTTACCGGCGTCCTTTGGAAGAGATCTTCGGATAGCTTTCACCCGTTGCTAAACAGATTTGCAGGAGAACACATCACGAAGGGCATTGTCTATTTCCCTGATGAAGAGCATGCCAATAATGCTCGAAATGCATTGGATATGTGGAAAATAATCATGCCCGATTTACAAATTGATTTGTTTGAACTTGAAAAAGAAAATAACTGAAATATACTTAACAATAACGAACATTAAATAAACTCTCAAGTTGAGAAATGAACTTTGAATGGAAGTAGTTTTCTTTCACGAAAGGAACATCGTGAATGTGTGTGCCAACTGAGGGATGGAACTAGAGGTTCTCTAGCCCCACATTTTTTGGTTATAGCTTCGACGTCGTGGGACACTCGACGCCTCCTTGTTGTGCACCACCAAATTGTACACCATATAGTATACTACAGACTACCGGTTGACCAAACTATAAGCTGTGCATCTATCCAAACAAATAATATCGTCTCAATAGCTTACACACCCTAGGCAATGCCCTGAATAAGTGCTGAGGTCAGTATGTAGCCCCTTTAATAGACTCAATCAGAGTATTTTCCTCAGACGTGAACTTTGTGGTCTGTGCTACACCTTGTGAGCAGGAAGCACACAACCTCTTTTGGTGCATAGTGTATCTGATCTTCAAAAAATGTTGTGACTTTTTTTTCCATTTCTGGCATCTTGCCTTATAGACCTCAGGCCAAGATGGCCACTGTGTCTCACATGGAGCAGTCCATACTCAAAAGGTATGGTAAGCCTTTCAGGCCCAAAATGCTTAATCTTGCCTGTTTGTGGGGTTTGAATGGATGCGTTGGAATCAGCTTATGTGCATCATGGGCAAGACTGAGTTCCTTCCTAATGGGCTGTTTCCTCCACATGAGTGGTCTAACTGCTGGCCTGAAAGCTTCCCCCTTCGACTCCCCAGTCAGTAGTGGTTAAAAATGTGGGGGTTACATTTGACAATTAGTTTTGTTTTCAGCCACATGTTTCAGCTGTAGTAGGCACTTGTTTCGCATACTTGGGGCACTAAAACCATGTTTGCATTTCCTTCATCTGCAAATAAATCCATGCCTTATTTACCTCTAGCCTGAACTATGCCAATGTTCTTTAATTGGGACTTCCATACTAGCTCATTAAAAGACTCCAAACTGTGCAGAAAGTGGCAGACCAGCTCATTCTTAAACTCCCTTTCAGAACATCTGTATCCCACCATCTGAGCTCCCTTCATTGGCTCCTTGTTAAAATGTGGATTTTTTAAATGGCACTGATTCTGACTCACAGAGCTTTTTTCACGTAGAACCTGAACACCTTAAAGCCAGAATTATTTCTATTATCTTGCGAGGGAGCTACGATCTTCTCAGATGGCCTTGGCTGAGGACCCAAGGATAAGGTTTATTAGAAGAGGTGGTGATTCTTTTCCCTTTCTTGCAGCTTTAGCCTAGAATAGGCCTCCTTATGAGCTTTGTTTGGAAGCCTCAGAATCTCGGTTTAAGAAAAAGCTTAAGACCGGACTCTTTGTTCAGGCATAATCGTCTCCTTCTTATTAGTCTTAGTGCCTAGACACTCTTCGAAGCAGCTGTCTACCTATATTGAGGTAGGTCTTTTAGACTCCACAATAGGGTCCAGTTAAGGCATGCCCACCTTCCACTCAATGTGACATCAGAATCCTCCTGCGTGCCCTCCCAGTCTCAGTGCGCCCCATCTTAGGCCTCCGTCAAACAACTCGGGCCTGGCTAAACCAAGGGGTACCTCAGTTCTTATGAGTACCCGTGACTCTGGCTGTCGCTGTTATGCTGGAACCACCAGACAATTCCCATATAGAGAATGTGAGTGGGAGAGCCCAGCTTGCCACTGCTAGCTCACCTCACTGAAGGGATGTCTGGAACTGTGACCACCATTTAGTGGCTGATCTAGTCTCTTAAAAAGGCTTCCTCATTAAGCCATTTCTGCCACACAGTTGTGGGAAGGTGGAGCTGTTTTTATGAGCTCAGAAGAAAAGTGCCATCTTGGGCCATGGCTCCGCACCTCTCTTTTAATACAGTTAGTGTAGCTTGCATAGATACCAAAGAGCACAGAAAGGAACCACTTTTCTTAAAATTATTGTAATGATGATAAACATATATCTTGATGTATTTAGGTCTCTGCATCCTGATGACATCCACAACAGAAAGAAGATGGCACAGAGGCCAATATTATGCAATTCTCCTTTATTTCAACTCACATACAGTAGCAACAAAGTTGAAACTTTAATAAATTAAACATTACAACATTCTAGACACTTATAAAACCTCAGAACCTTCAGCCATCAACATCCTCCTTTTGTTGCTACCCACTCACATTTGTGCATAATTTTGCTTAAGTTTGTACATTTGTCTGAAATGATCCAATGATGATGATGACTTAGGAGAAACATCACAGTCTTATTTATTATACTTTTATGGTTAGTATTGATAAAGCACTTTCTGGGCCTATTCACTTACCCTTAATCCTCCGATTGACCTTTTTCTCCAAATGAGAGGTGTTGGGAGTTAACATTTGCAGCAATCATATTCAATTATCAGTGCAACCCATTTGGTTACACAATGAGGACAAGGAATCATGGCTAAAGTTAAGAAGGTTCATTACAAATTCACAATCTCGTAAGATACACGACTTAACAGCATGCTATAAAAGTACAAAATAGCAACAGGCAGGCCCAACCTACGGAAACAATGAAGGCAGACCAATATTAGGCAAACAAGTAATTCAGCCACAGCAATACAAAAGATCCAGAGGAGTATTTGATGCTCAGAGAAGAGTCAAATGGTGTGTTGCCTATGCATGGATACATCTAAAACACCTAAAGTAGAGTTCCCACCAACAAGATGGTTCTAGAGATCTGAAGAGTCTCAAAATCAAGTATTTTTATAAAGGAAATAAGAACTAGGCAGGGGAAAAATAGGTAGGGAAGGTGTCAGCATTTCAGAAGCTCGGCCAAGAATCTTCATGGGTCAGGCAAGCAAGTGTTAGCCTGAGCCACACTCAACAAAGAATCGAAGGATGCATAGAGGTCTCTAAACCTCTCAAAATCCAGGGAAACTGCGGTAAAGGAACTGGAAGGGCATCTGGAAAGCATCTGCCAAGATCGAAGAGGCATCTGAAATCTCCAATTGTGTGAACACTAAATTATAACACACTAGAGTCTTTTTGGCAACACCCCTCTGCACGCACCATCAGGGGGTCTATTGTCTTTCTCCACTTCTCATGTTATAAACCACTCCAATTTACAAATATCTCACACCGAACATGGGAACAACATCATCTTCTCACACACAAGTCAGGTTGAAATGTTTCTGAATGGGCCTTTTAGTTAACGTCAAAAAATTCTTCTCAGGCTCTTTCTCTATCTATCTATTCTACAACTAACAATGTGTGTGAATACCTTGCAAGAAATGTCACATTAGCAGAAAATCGAAACCAGTATTCATGCTGCATGAACAATTATAGGCCTGAATTGTCAACTTAAAGTATTAGTGAAAGTGCACATTTAATATTTGCGTGCACATTCAAATACCAACGAATAAGTAATGGCCACTTCAATAGATTCACGTTACATAAAGCATACAGTAAATCCTGTGAATGATCATGTCTGAGTATGGCGTAGAACTACATTTAAATCAAATATATCAAATAGTAATGCACACATCACATACACTTTTTATCGTTTATAGTGTAATCACATTCTACATATATGAGGATGGTTTCTATTTAATTATCTAAACAGTAAATGTGATTCAGTGTATTAAGGCACACGTTATGAAAGATGAATTTCATCTTCATATTTAATGCACATCTACTAAGCATGGATGGTTTATTAATTTCTCATGTAATACGGTTAAACACATAGTCTGAGAAAATTCCCTAATCCTACAGTAAATGTATTTAGCAATAAAGTCAAATACAACACTTATTTTAATATTCTTTGACCATATAAGAGTCATGTTCTAACTGCACATTCACATCATGTAAATGCAATGAAGTTGTAATGTATTTGTGGCATGTACAGGGTGGGCAAAGTTGTGCTGCACTAGTATAAATGGGACTGTTTTATTGCTGTCAGAATGGAGTTTCCTTCATTTAAAATTGTGCAAAGAGGAGATTTAGTGATTTACTTCTCTGTGAAATGATCTTAATTAATTGCTGGATTACAGTTGTGAATTATGAGTTCTTTATTTGTGGCTAATTCATGTATATTTTCAATATATAAGGCGAACGCAAAGGAGAGCGCGCTCAGTAACTCCAGGTTGATGTTTTTGTTTCAGCTTGACTGAGAGTAGTATCAGCTGCTAGCATTGAGGCATGGAGGTGAGCGTTTGACCCAATGAGAATCGCCATACACGTAACATGGTGAGTGTATAGGGCCATCTAGGGCCAAGTTGAATTGAATGCATTGGATGTATTAAAATAGTGGACATATTTTGGGATAGATTGGATGCTGGTTTTTGGTCACCTGATTTTTTGCCTACAATAACATTTGAGCTTATTGCAATTCAAAGGCATTATTATGTTTGATAAAAGAGATATTGGACTTATTATAATGCGCTTAATTAGTAAATTACGTTGTGGAAATGAAAGGTGATAAAGAGCTCACACCTTATGATGCTATGTTTATTGAGGATAAGCTACATGGTGTGGTGGAAAAGGCCTTTGTGTCATTGACAGAAAGTGATCGTTTGAACTGGAGGAAACTCCGCAGTGCATGGAAATATGAAAAAGTATTTTGTAAGCTTACACTAAAAAGAAAGTATATTAGTGAGAAAGTATCCTCAGCATGTAAAAAGAAAAATGTATTACAAATTCATAAGAGCTATAAAGGAATCTGAGGATAAAAAGCTCTCCCTGTTTAAACATCTTCCTGTTTACTCTAACCTCATCCTCTTTTGCTCTCCACCCCCCCTTTCCTACCCTTTCCCCTAACTCTACAATGTGTTCTTCCCTGTAGATACTCTTTTCCGTGCCCTGAGTCCTTAGCCCCATTTTATTATTTAGATGTATATAACCTGTGAACAACCCATAAATTTGCCCCCATTGAATTAATCAGAGATGTACTTGCTTGTTTTGTTTTCCCTGAACAACTGCTTTTTTGACTTCTTCTGCTCATGTAAAACGCTCTGATACCTCCGGGTCTAGCCAGCGCTATATAAAACCTTTCAAATAAATCAAATACATAAAAGACAAGAAATCTCAGGCAAAGACAGTAAAGGCCAAAATAGAGGCCACATGGTGTTTGTATGTGATGACTCCCACAAGCAATGTAAATGTTGAAATAAGTTGTTCTTCAGATATCGACTCTGATTCAGTCTGGGGAGAGGCAAAATGTAGTAAAATAATAAAAAATAATTAATGGGATGAAGACCAAATAATACATATGGTGGTTAAACGTTTGATCCATAATTAATCCAACATCCCCTTTCACCTCAGTGGGCACTGGCCCAACATGTAGCTCAATACATGGAGCACTGGATTGGAAAATATATGCCTACAGATGTTAGGACATGTATGAAATCTGAATGTGCTAGACCTACATTATCTGACAACATGGTATTCAGACCCAAACTGGACCCAGCGATGACAGTGTTCTTAAACAAGTTTGGACAGGACCCAAGGAAGAGATTAGATAAAGGTTTTAAAAGTTGCCAGGATACACTCTTAGATATATTGTGTCCTTTGACTAAGATTTTTGATATGATAGGAGCCGAAATTTTGAGCAATGCCTGTTTAGAGCGAATTACAACAAAGGGTCTAAAGGGTGGTGTGTCTTTTGGATAATACTAACAGCGCATTATGATGGAGAGATGCAAAGATCTCCTAATGCCGATTGACTCAGAATTGACAGAATTTGCAAGCAAAGAGGGCAGTGCTTCATGTGTAGGCAAGTTGTTTGGTCAAGAATCTGTTATGTGGACACCTTCCTTACAATTAAAAAGGTGCAGAGGGATGTTAAGAAGCTTTTAGGTGACAAAGTTTTTGGGGCAGCTGGTCAAATGTGAGGTTGATTCTCTGGCCTTGGGAAAGGTATTACAAATGCTTCCTTTTTTCTGTGTTTAAGACCCTTTGGTGGACAGCATAATTTGTTTATATTCTTCACACAGCAACATAGAAATCAGACATGTTTTGCCTGAGGAGAAAGAAGAGTTAAAAGAAGCTCAGGTATGTTTAAACAAAGATCATTTTTGTACCGTTTAATGTTAGATGGTAGACTTGCCCAATTCAATACAAAAGGGGGGAACCAGTTCTGGACAATATTTAGCGGGGTCCAGTGTACATGTCCAGTCAAACATGTAGCACAGAAAGTACAAAGTTCCCCGAGAGTGTCTAAAGATGGAGAAGACAGGGAAAAAGGGGGGGAGTGTGCAACCCAGAGCGGGTGGAGTCAGGGAGCGGAGGGCTCCCTTGTTAGAACTCAGAGGCCTCACACACCCAGCGAGCTAGATGTCAAGCTTCATCATTGGCCTCTTGCTCCTCGTCAGGCTGGCGCTGCAATGCCTGACGGGCGCCTCAGGGGCGCTCTTTGTCGGAGATCTTCAGTTCAAGCCAACGGTTGTGTGCGTGTGAGGGGGAGATAAAGCGGTGTAGTCATGTAGGGAATGTGAGATTAAAAAAGGTGAACCAATTCACAAGGATTTTTATTGGCGTGACTGATTCCCTTGGTTAAAAAAGTGGGAGGGGAGATAGAGGCTGTAGGGGTCACAGTGGAACTACCTCGACCCTCAGATCAGGTCGACATGTTTCTTGCTTAATATTGCAATTCTTCAGGACCTAAAATAATTAGTACTACACAGTGAAAAATACAAAAGTGAAAAGGTGAAAAAGGAACGATACAACCTCTCTGGGTCTGTAAAGGTGCAGGTCAGGTAGTTCTGCATAGAGGGGTTGACCCTAAAGGATGTCCCTAAAGGGCCTCGCAGTCTGTTCCAGTGGGGCAGCACAAAAGGTAAGGTACCCTAATGGCAGTGCAGCCCAAGGCTTACGAACCTACCCACACGCGAGGCGCTCACTCGGTAGCGCGGAACAGCTGTTCCACTGTGCCCCCTACAGCCTCTATCTCCCCTCCCACTTTTTTCTAACAAGGGAGCCCTCCGCTCCCTGACTCCACCCGCTCTGGGTTGCACACTCCCCCCCCTTTTTCCCTGTCTTCTCCATCTTTAGACACTCTCGGGGAACTTTGTACTTTCTGTGCTACAGACTTGCCCAATTGGCAGCCGAATGGAGAGAGTTAATGGGAGATTCTTGGGTGCTGGAAACAGTTTAAGGATACAGAATAGAATTAATAGACTCTATAATTCAAACACAATAACTGAGAGTTTCAGATTCAGTATAGAGGAAGAAACAATGGTGGACAACGAGGCAAAGGCTTTATTTCAGAAAGGAGCAATAGAATTGGTGAAAGATGCTTCAAGACTCTTTGTGAGCAATTGTTTCCTTTGTAGAAAAGAAGGACAAAGGAATGAGAGCAGTCAGAAATTTCGGAAAAGTAAATGATTTAAGTGTACAGTCATTTTAAGATGGAGGTAATACATCTGTTAA
Organism: Lissotriton helveticus; assembly: GCF_964261635.1. Lineage (NCBI taxonomy): Eukaryota > Metazoa > Chordata > Amphibia > Caudata > Salamandridae > Lissotriton > Lissotriton helveticus. Next base: position 252,843,434 of record NC_136061.1, read on the forward strand.
GAAATGTGCTAGGGAAGCAGGAATGGTAGAGAAATTGAAAGATGCTTATCTGACAGTGCCAATATGATAAGAACAGAGGGACTTTCTGAGATTTTGATGTAAGAGGGAACTGTAGAAGTTCACCTTTTCCCCATTCAGGTTAATATTATCTGCTTGGTGTTTCATGAAGGAAATTAGACCGCCTAGAAGGGTAGTTGAAAGTGAGGTGCGTTTGTTTGTTTGTGCATTTGGATGACAGTGTAACTGTGGCAGTGACAAAAAAGCAATAGGAGGAGCATACACAATTTATCATTTGGAATGTAGAGGAAAAACGTAATCCACTGCTAGAAACTGAAGTAAATGCTTGTTTCTTAAGAGCACAAGAATAGCCAATGTCCGACAAATTTGCAGCAATAATTCATAACCACTGAATTGGCGACTAACATTGTGTTAAAGATTAGTGTGCTACCTGCACTTCAACACCTTGTCATTAGTAGTAAACTCTATATAAAAGAAAAAAATGCAATACAATATAACACACTAATAACAATGTGTTTCAGACCACAAATAAGTAGTCATGGGAGAGAAGGTAAACAGGGGAGAAGAAAATGAAGTGAAGGTATTGTGTGTGTGAGTGAGCAAAACAAATAGCAGACAAGGTTGAATCAATCAGTTTCCATTATCAATGATATTACTGCCTGTAAAAAGGGTATAAAATACACCAGTTAAATTATAAAACAGATTTGGTTAAAAATTGTAAGTAACCATTCTCTGACGTTTTTGTCTTTCAAGTGATGGGCTTATTTATGAGGAGCACAAAGAACAAATGATGGGCAGAATGCTGAGCAAATCAAACATTCACCCCCAGTCACAGATCTGGGTTTAACCCATCGTTTTATGCTCACCGCGCCACCCCCGTTTGGACCCAGCTATATGCAAATAAGTCTTGAACCTGCTCCCCATGGGAAAGGTCCAGCCCTAACGGCTAGGTCAGGTCCTCCCTGGACCAGGAACAAGGATCCATGTGAAGGGCCAAGCAAAATAACGATGGAGTAAACCTAGATCTGTTTCAAAACTCAGTACATCATTTTATTTTGTGATGTTGTTATGTGCGCCTTTAGTGGCTACCAGTATGCACAGATGTGGTTCATTTGCTCACTGCCCCACTGGAGTCAAGCTAGCCTGGCTGATGAGGGGTGATACCCCAGATTGCTTGCTTCTGGTCCAGGTAGGACCTGGCCTGGCAGTTCGGGCCGGACTGTTCAGGGTAAAGACTGATTTAAATATTGCTGTGCCCAAACTGGGGTGGTGTTGTGAGCAAAACTCAATGGATTAAACCCATATGTGTGACTGGGGGTGAGTGTTTAAAAAGTTTAATCACTCCATCCATCATTTTATTTTGAGATGTTGCTTATTTATGAGGAGCCTTGTATGTTTATTTGTTTATGCTTTTGTAATGCAAAATGTAATAATGTCCTAGGTTGCAGAGAAATCATGCTCTGCCAATTGACTATTTACATTTATATCATCTATATAATCCCCACGCTACCCCATTCAGCTATTCCTCATCCATCATTTACCATGTTAATATGTTAAGCCTCTACTGCTAGAGCCACAGTTATTTTACTGAAGTTATTAAAATGTATTTAGGCATTCTTTTCATTTAGTTAGTTATTTCTTCTGCCCCTCAGCCAGATGACAAAGCATATTTGGCTGCCATTATTACATGTCCTTGGTGGCAAGTTAAGGCAGTACTTTGTACAAGCACCTTTTACCACTGTGTTTTGAAAGCCGATTTTGGAGATGGCAATTTGTGACTACAATATTTGTGCATATTAAGGCAGCTAGACCTCACAACACAACAAAAAAAGTGAATGCAATAGCACAGTACACTACTCCAAAAATGCTATGAAACGTCAGCACTTGGCAACTTAAAACCTCCACTCGAGTGTACAGCAATGCGCCAATGTAGCACATCATATAAACACAAGACACAAATGCACTAACGCAACTGCACAATTGTGTTGTGTTAGCCTGTGCTGTGTTTCTGTGTTCTGGTACTGTGGTGTAGTGCTGCTATGTTGTGATTTAGTTCTACTTTCTTGAATTATGATGCTTTGTGGCACATTTGTGTGTGTTTGTCAAAGTGTTCAATTCTGTTAGTGGACAATATAGTGTTGGCGTACTTGATATGTTGCTTTATACTGATATGTAATTCTTCTGTTTTTTTACATGTTTCATTTTGTTTTATGCATTTCTGTTCTTTGTATGCTGCACTGCTATGCTGTGTTTTTGTGTTGTGTGTTTCTGATTCTGTTGCTGTGTAGTGGTGCTGTGTTGTTTTGTCTTATTGCAATGCATTTTGCTCTGATGGTGATGTGTTGTTGTGCTGCTTCTTTATTGTGTTGTGTTTTAATGTTCTCGTGCTCTAATGTGATGGTGTGTTCTTTCGCCAAATTATATTGCATGTATTTTACATATATTTTCTTGTGGTGGTGCACTGTGTTATTTTTGTTATGTGATGTTTTTGTCATGTATTGTTTCAATATGCATTGTGTTGTTCTCGTTTTTGTACTGTTTGTGTTCCATTTTGTTTTGTTGTGTTTTGTACCTTTATTCTTCTTTGTGTTATGTTACTGTGTTGTGTTATGGATTTACTTTAGTGACAATAACACACGCTTCTACATTTCCAGCCAAAGGAAGAACATTCCTTTAAACTATACACAGCCATTTAGCACTGGAAAGGTGCAGGGGCCTGATGAAGCCCCACTTCGAAATGTGAAGAAAAGCCCCTGTGTCTCCCTCATCACACATATATCATTGACCTTGGGTTGAATGGGACCCTCTAAAGGCCCGGCCCCCCTACAGGCCTGCTCCCCCCTCTCCCCTCCACTCCCCCGCCCACCCCACCCCTCTAGGTTATGCCCCAAACATCCTTATGGACACGATTCTAGCGGAAGAATCCCCATATTTTTTAAACCAAAAATTTCATTTTTATGGTTGTTTCCCACCTGAAATTGCCTCTGCTTCAATAGAAGTCAATGGGGAGCTACAATCTTCCGATTATATATTTTATCTCCCTTTTTTCCTCATAGATGCCCCCTTAAAAGGTGGTAAAACACGCTGGGCCTGTCCCTGAGTAAGCATTTCAGACCGCAGTCTACCAGGACTCTGGCAAAGACAGCCCTTAAACTGGCGCTTCTCCTGCTCACATTTTGTGACGCGGACCCCGTCTTCACCACGGGGGGCTGAATCCGGCTCGCGCACTGCGAAAACATGCTTCCTTCAAATATTGGGATTCCATCACTTTAAAGCGGCAAAATCAACCTCCCCTCGGCTCCGCTGCGCACTTTTCTTAGGAGTGAGGCCTGTGGAAATTCCGTCTTAAAGTGGCGCATTATTTTTATGAATCGAGCGCTTTAAGCGCTGCCAAGATCCTGCCATATGAGTGAGGGCCGCCGCGGGGAAGAGAGCTCCCACACAGAGCAGTTTATATTGGAAATCAATGGTGGGAAGGGATTTTTTTTTCCAGTTTCTATTTCGATTTGAACACACATTTCAACCCATTTCTGTCCTTGCTCTTTTGATTTTGATTAGTCTCTTTAAAAAATCATTTTTATGAGTCATGTCTTTGTTGGCCAGTTCAGCATATGTTTGAATAATTCCGTCCGAGTCTCGGTGCGTGTGATGTGATTTTCGTTTCACATTCAAGTGAGTTTTACTTGAACCTTCCTCAAACAAGCAAACAGTCCTTGTACTGCCTCCTTTCAGTTTACCTGTCATATCATTGTTCATCTTTCTTACTATCCAGCTTTTTTTTTATATGTCAGCCTTTAGCCTGGTACGTGGCCCACCTAGTTTTAATAGGTAAGTAGGTAAACTTAAGTACTTTAAGGGAGGGGGGAGAGGGGATGGAAAGGAGTGCACAGGATCATGGGCGTAGCTTCAGGAGGGGTATTTGGGGTGTTACAGCCCCCAATACATGTATTTTCTGGTAAATAGTTGGGTACAGATGCTTTCAGTCCGGTATGCTGAGGTGTCTGTCAGATTTCATCAGGAATTTTCTACATAAACACAGACAAAACCACAAACACACACTCTCCCTTTCCTCTTTGAAAAACTTTAAAAATGTTGGCTATTTTACAAAATATAGGGGCATATTATCTAGGAAGTGGCGGTGAGAGGCGTTAGCCTCCTTGGCTTAACGCCTCTCATTGCCACTTCGGAAGCGCCAGGCTGCACCATATGTGTGCTGCTTCATGCAGCACACATGTAAGTTACAAAATGGCATTAAAAAAAGGTTTGTTTATGTATAGGAAGGGACACCGTCCTGTACATAAACAAACCTTGGCATTTTGCTTTTTCCATGTGTGCTGCACAAGGCAGCACACATGGAAAAAGCAAAAACAAGGAAAATGAAGCATTTTTTCTCATTTCGCTACCTTAAGACCAGGATATTCCTGGTCTAAAGTTCGGCGCTGCCTGCTATTATCGCCTCTCTTAATAATAGGTGACTTCGTCAAAGTAAATGGGTTTTACGGTGGAACGCCCACCGCAACACCCACTGCACGCCCCTTTTAAGCTAATTTTAGCGTGAAAGGGGCCCTATTACCAAGGCAGCCTAAAGCCACTTAACGTGGCTTTTAGCCATGTAATGTGTTTTTTTTTCCAAAAATCTTTATTGAAAAAAATTGCACAGCACAGTTACAAGATTCCACAGTTGATAGGGATAAAGCACAATAATACAATATAGCACAGCAGAGACTACCTCGAGCTTATAACACTTGGGGACAATATAAGTGATGTTGTGTACCCGCTGAGAAGGTGAAGAGTACAACAGAAAGAGGCACCATGAGTAAGGGAGGGAGGCAGAAGGAGCAGAGGGGGGCGAGAGCGGAAAGGAAGCTGCTCATTGACCTTCACCGGCGACCTCCGCTGGTGGGGCGCCGGCGGGGAGCGCAGGAGAGATCGCAAGGCGCTGAGAAGTTTGACTTGAGAGGTAGGTTATAAGTGGACCCCATATGTTAATTGGGCAAGATCTGACTGGTAGAAGGTCCCAGAACTCAGACAGGAGAGTCTGGCAGCGGGAAGCATCCTCGAGCCAGAGGGACACCTTAGGCGCAGGCCTGCAACCCCAACACATGGAGACCCTGTGCCGCGCGAGGACTAGCAGCATGACAGTCAAGCGGCTGGAGGCATCCGGGCAAAATTTAACAAAGCCTAAGAGGCAGAGCAGCGGGTCGTGTTGGACCAGCGATGAGGTGATTTCCGAAATGGCAGCGCAGACCTCACGCCAGTATGCGGAGACCCAGGGGCACAGCCAGGCAAGGTGGGAGAAGTCAGCCGCGGGCGCAGAGAAGCATAGAGCAGCGCAGGCATCTGTCACTTGCAATAAGTCCTAACTTGTGTAGTTGTGCAGGAGTCCGATACAGCCTATGTATGTACTTAAAGTGAATGAGGCGCAAACGATAATGTGGGGAGAGACGTTTGATCTGATTGCAACCATACAGCCAGTCGGCTTGAGAGATGTCGACTCCTAGGTCCTCGCCCCATGCAATGTGCACCCGGTCAGTGGAGGTGGAAGACGCTGCCAGCATGTAAGCATAGATTTTAGTTACCAATTTCTTAGGAGAGGGGGATGCATAGAGAAGATTGAGAGTGGCCATTGAGGGGGGAGGCTGGGGAAACGAGGGGTGAAGCTTGCGACAGCCAGCCCTGAGTTGGTAATAAAGCAAAGTGTCCATGGGGCCAGAGTAGGCAGCAAGCAAGAAGAATGTATTCCCAAGGTAAAGATCTGATACTGTGGAGAGCCCCAGGTGAGTGGCATGTTTAACCATCCTAGAAGACTGGAGAGGAGGAAAAACTGGGTGGTGAGCTATTGGCATCTTGTTCGCAAAAAGCATATCAGAGTCTGAGAATGTATCTAGCCCGTCACATGCCCAACGCAAGGTCTCAACCATGTCAATTTCTGTGTGTAGGAGTTTCGCCAGAGGCGAATAAAACAGTAGTGAGCGGCCACGGGGCGGGGAGGTCGGCCTCCACTGCAATGTGAGGCTGGAACGGAGTGGGGTGAAGCCCGAAGTGAAGAACACTGGCTGGAGCGCTGAGGGCATAGAGCTTGAAATCCGGGGCGCCGAGCCCGCCACGCGACATCGGGAGAGTAAGGGTGCTATATGCGAACCTGGGTTGCTGACCAATCCAAATTAGGGGGATTAGCAGAGAGCGAACCTTGCAGAAGAAGTGAGCAGTGAGAGGGATGGGGATATTGTCGAATACATATAAAAACTTCGGAGCTACAACCATTTTGGCAATCGATGGCTATGCGCCCGGCTAGAGACAGAGGCAGCCGGATCCAAAGAGGGATCTTGGACTCAAACCAGTCCACTGCACGGCCAAAGTTAGCTCTCCAAAGTGCATCCACATTAGTGCTCAACCAAATGCCCAAATATCAATTGGGCTCCGATGGCCACACAAAGGGATATTCTGGAACACAGGGTGTTGTGGCGTCTGTGAGGGGAAATAGTACTGACTTATTCCAGTTGACCTGAATTTGGAAATAACCTAACCACCAAAGCGTATCACCTCACAAACCAGTGGGCTGAAGTCCTCCTGGGGATTGCGGACATAAAGAGTAATATCGTCCGCGTACATGGAAACTAATCAAGCGCAAGCCGCAAAGCCAATGCCACTCTGGGTATGATGTTGCCGGAGACGTGCTGCGAGAGGTTCCATTGCAATGGCGAATAGCATGGAGGAAAGCGGACAACCCTGCCGAGTACCGTGACCAATGGGGATGGGCTCAGAGAATTGGCCTTGATGCGAAGAAGGTCAGTAGGAAGGGTGTAAGAAGTAACATTTTGCATAGAAAGACCGGGCTGAAACCCAAGTGGGGGAGAAGGTAATACAGGAAAGGCCACTCCAAGGTATCAAAGGGCTTGGTGGCATCAAGCAAGGCAGCCACTACCGATAGCGCTGGGTCTATTTGATAGAGAACGGAAAAAATGGTCTGGAGGTTGTGGGAGGTTGCACGACCGGTAATAAAACCGGACTAGTCTGGGCGAGCGATGAGCGGCATGAGAGGAAGAAGACGGGAGGCGAGTAGCTTGGCGAATTTTTTTTTGTCTGTATTGATGAGGAATAAGGGAATCCCGCAGCTCGAGTGGTTTGTCCGACTTTAAGAGTAAAGTGAGCAATGCCTCGCGTAGCGACGGGGGGAACTGACCTGTTTCATGCCACGTTATGTGGTTTAACGCTGCCTTGGTAATAGGGCACTGACCCTATCGCCACCACGTCACAGAAAAGTGACGTTGTGGTGGCAATAATGGCTTGGTAATATGCCCTATAGTGTTTTCTCTCACTTAATACCCCTACCAATCCTCATTCGTCTTCCTTTCTACTGCCCCTTTAGTCCCTCTTATGTGCCTTGCTTGTCATATTATTTATTTTATTATTATATTGCCAGTCTGATTGTTGGAAAATCTGAAGCTCACCTCACCCCAATCTTACTGCCCAAGCTATGACCCTGCTCAGGATCAGCACGTGGAAAAATTGGAAACTTGTGATTTGAACCTATGTATCCAGGGCCTTATTTATGCGGATTTGGCGTAGGGCTGCGCTGCAAGTCATCTTGCTGTGCGGTCCTAGGTTAAATGGCAGGAATGCACCATATTTATATAATACTGTCCTTTCCACCAGCATTGGTGCCTTTTCAGCAGCGTAGCGCCAATGCAGTCACCCTTGCACCTGTGTTGGTGGCAGGATTACTTTTGAGCAGGAAGGGGCACCTTCCTGCACAAAAGCAATCCTGGGAGGCTTTTTCCTCTTTTTATGTGTGTTGCAGAATGCAGCACACATCGAGAGAGGAAATAATGAGGAGAAATAAAGTGATTTCTCCTCGTTGCGCCTCCCCTGGGGAGGTGTAGTGTTTTGGCACATCCCCAGGTTTACCTGGTTTTGTAAATCGGGGAAGCGTCAAAATCCGTGGAAGCTGGATAGGAACACCCACGGCAACGGCCATGGAATGCCTGCCTAACGCAGAGTAAGGCAACACATCGATTTGCGCTGCCTTGTCCTACTCCTTATCTGTGAGGCCATTCAAAGTCACGTAAGGTGGTTTTGCGTGACCTCATGATTTTGAGATTTTCGCCACTGGAGCATCACAAAAAGTGATGCTACAGCAGTGCTGGGGGCTCATAAATATACCCCCTAGTTTCCATAGTCAGGAACCGAGTCATGGGAAAGCATCAATGGCGCAGTGATAAACCACCTCCCTAGATGTATCTTATTCTTTTCCTTTTCGTCTTGTTTATTTTCTCTCATTTCTCATATGCATTTATTTGCAGTGTTCTGTATCATCTCTTTTTTTTAAACACTTATTTTTTAATTTTTATGATAAATCAAAATAAAGTCACACACAGTGATTGAAATTGAAAAAATAGAAGTTCAAGTAACCTTTACCTGAGTATTTACTTACTGGTACTCTCCAATTAAAAGCATTGCACCTCCCCTGTGAAGCGCGGGTACTTCCCCTCTCAAAATAAAGAAGTATTGATACTCAGATCCTGACAGTACCAGACGATTTACATATGCAACAGAGAACATCGTCTGGAAGGCTGTGCACGTGCCCGGGACCAGTCTAGATACATAGACAGGAGGCAACCAGGTTATCTGGATAATGTATCACGTATCCACTGGTGTGCATTTATGTTTGCATTGATAAATCCAAATCGCAATTCCAGAATCTGCAACTACCTCAGTGGAATTTACTAGGGTGGACTCCAGGGCTAACAGAAATCACAGAAAATAACAGTTGTGTATCCAATGTATAAGTGACATGCATCTTATCCACAGATCCATCATACACTAAGGTGGCCTGCGCCTCGTCACCGCCTCGTCATCGTTCAGCGTCTCAGGAACTGTGACTCCTCCCAAGTCCCTAGAAGCACCTGAATTTGAAATGTTTGGCAGGGAAAGGAAAAAGGGTGTGTAGGGTAACATGGGAGTACCCATGTGGAACAGAGAGCAATGAAAGAGAGCGGAAGCCATGTAACAAAGGCACATGGGTGAGAGGGGTAGTGTATATGAACATATGTAAACTTGTCTCTACATATGATTATCTATCCTATCTGGGGTATGCATGTTTCTATAAAGGGTCCCCATACCCTATTAAACATGTCTGTCTTACGTACTTTTTATTTTCGGTACATCTCCCGCCAGGCAGAAAGGTTCTGTGATCCGCTCATCTAGGGATAGTACTAGGGATGGTCCCCAGGGTCTTAGTGTGCACATTTTAGTTACTCACAGCAATGTAGCCATCCATCTGCGCCAGTGAGAGGTAGATCTTTACACTTTCATTAAATCATGGTATATGCTCTACTTACAATAGTGTGCGAGACTGAGGCCGGGCGCCAGTACATGCGGATGTATGACGTTACAACGCATACTTTTACAACGACTACCATTACAACGAATTTTTTACAACGCAAAAACTTTTACAACGCATACCATTACAACGCAAGATTTTACAACGCAAGTACTTTTACAACGCATACCATTACAACGTAAATATTGGTAAGTATATAATATTTTTTTTAATTTAAATTATTTTAAATTATTAAAATATAATTAAATGTTATGTAATTTTATTTAATTAATTTAATTTAAATATAATTTTAATTTATTTTTACAAATTAACCCTGTACCCCAAAAACCCCAAACTGACTCTGAACCCTAAAAATATGTTTTTTAATTTAAATTATTAAAATATAAATAATTTTTATTTAATTACATTTAATTAATTTAATTTAAATATAATTTTATTTTATTTTTACAAATTAACCCTGTACCCCAAAAACTGAAAACTGACCCTGAACCCTAAAAATACCCCTTTACCCAAAAACTGAAAACTGACCCTGAACCCTAAAAATACCCCTTTACCCAAAAACTGAAAACTGACCCTGAACCCTAAAAATACCCTTTTACCCAAAAACTGAAAACTGACCCTGAACGCTAAAAATACCCCTTTACCCAAAAACTGAAAACTGACCCTGAACCCTAAAAATACCCCTTTACCCAAAAACTGAAAACTGACCCTGAACCCTAAAAATACCCTTTTACCCAAAAACTGAAAACTGACCCTGAACCCTAAAAATACCCCTTTACCCAAAAACTGAAAACTGACCCTGAACCCTAAAAATACCCCTTTACCCAAAAACTGAAAACTGACCCTGAACCCTAAAAATACCCCTTTACCCAAAAACTGAAAACTGACCCTGAACCCTAAAAATACCCCTTTACCCAAAAACTGAAAACTGACCCTGAACCCTAAAAATACCCCTTTACCCAAAAACCCAAACATATAATATTTTAAAAATAATTATATACTTACCAATACTTACGTTGTAATGGTATGCGTTGTAAAAGTACTTGCGTTGTAAAATCCTGCGTTGTAATGGTATGCGTTGTAAAAGTTTTTGCGTTGTAAAAGTTTCGTTGTAATGGTAGTTCGTTGTAAAAGTTGCGTTGTAAATGTTGTTTCCCGTACATGCATAAGATTATATCACGTGGTCTGAGATCTCCAACCGTGGGGTTAGGTGCCAGTTTTGCCCTCTGCAAATATGGTTTGTTAAGTCTTAAAGTTGGAGACTTTAAGACGCACCTTTCTAAGCTCCCTACCATGTGCATCCAGTACCGAGGACCATTCCTTTTCAGTATAGTCTCATGGACGTGATCTTGCCAGTTTCGTCTCGTTTCTGTTTCCAGTGGCTTAGAGAATGTCAGGTCTGAGAACCTTATTTAGTCCAGATACACATCTCTGTGTCTGCCTGGGGGATTGGGAGGGGTAAACTGTCCTCTTTTTTTTTTTTGTTTGTAAAAAAAATAAAAATAAATGTCCTCTTTCTAATGCTGTAGGACAGCTGATGATACCTCCACTCTTCAGAAGGCGCTCAGTAAAATGCAGGACTGAATGGCTGCAAAGTTTCTTCAAAGCGTCTTCTTCAAACAAGTCTTCCTCATTGTTAATATTCTGCTATAACCACTGTGGTAAACAGAGTGTGTCGCCCCCAATTATGAATCCCGTAGTATGCCATAGTGATGCTCCTCAACACATAAATTGACAGATCTTGAGTTTCTTATGGCCCACAATCCATGCGTCTGTTTCATCCCTGATCATTGGGGACAAATTGAGTTCTCTCTATGGTGGGTTTTGCAATAAAGCATCCTAATCCAGGTAGAGTCCCTTAGGGCTCACTCAAAGGCTACCCACTTCTGAGGGTCCAGTCGATCAGGCAACGTATATCCCAAATGAGACAAATGTCCGTCCAGATAACATAGGGACATATCAGGCATTTACAGACCTCCTGCAGCACATAATTTAGATATTTTCAGCCTGGACTTCTTCCCCACCCATATAATGCTTTGTATGCCTCTGTTGATGTCAAGCAGTATCTTTTTGGTGCCTGAATAGATGTAATAGTGACCATTTTGTGTAATCGGCTTTTGTGTTAAAGAGTCAAAGATTCAAAGCTAGCCTGCAAACATTCCCTCTAGGACTCTGTTATCCAACACCCTTAACATACCATCCACCAAAAACCCACTCATTTACTTCTTTCCTTGTGGTGCCCCTGGAAAAAGAGGGAACTCCACTCTTAACATAGTTTATATTGTAGCCCTAGAAAGAAGAGAAGGTGTTGGTTAAGGAAATCAGTGCGGAGACTGAAGGTCCAAGATTCTGTAACTTATGAAGAAATTGTGAGGGTACAGCAGAAGCTTTGTGCATCCAGCCTCTGGGTCTATTGCCCTTACATTGTCTGCTCCCCAGCTAGCTTCTGCTAGTGGGCCTAATGCCAGTAAAGTTGATGGGAGAGAGTGGGCATATTTGTCTCTCGACCTGGGGAAAGTATTTGAGATGAAGTTTCCACAATCACTTGGACTGGGAGAATCTCTACAGAACCTCATTGCTTTAGAGATGAAGTGAGGGGCTAAGCCCAGCCTCTCAAGAGTCATGAACAAGTATCTTCATTCAACTTGATCAAAGGCTTTTAGGGAGTCTAACAATAAGCTATTGTCTCCTCCAAATCAGCCTTCACTTGACACAAGATGTTAATGGGGGCGCATATGTGGTTTGAAAAGGAGCGGCCGGGTACAAAACCAACTTGGCAACTAAGGATAGGAGTTGGAATGATTTTGCAATTGGTTCACTAATATTTTGGACATTATCTTCATGTTCACGTTGACTAAAGAGATGGGACTGAACTAACAGAAGTATCCTTTGTCAATGTTTTGCTGAAAATGCTTTATGAATTCTATTGGAATATAAAACACAAAAAAAATCAGAAGAACATTCTCCTTGCAATATGTCAGCAACTTGGACCAAAATGTAGTCCCTGCAAAAAGGTAAAAACATAATTTTAGCTATTTTATGGTCACTAACCAAATTCCAGTTTATCAGGGTAACCGGTTTCTTTTCTAAACTTTAGCTGGATCATACCACAAGGCTTATCATCCTTTTACTTGCAGCATGCCCAAGCTAATTAGGCAACAATTATTGAGCTACATCATGATTTGGCATAAGTCCAAATGCTTTGCCAAATACGTACACTACACTTGTATGGGGGGAATGTGGGGTTTAGATTATTTTTCTTCAATGTCTCTCTCTTTATACAGTTGTTGTCTCAAAGCCCAATATACAAGTTGGGTGTTGCCATAATTTCCTCAGCTTATGTGCTGTAAAAAGGTTTAAAACCTCAGAATAGGAGAGCTGGATGACACTGACCGACATTCTATTCCACTGCCTGAGGGTATGTGGTATGAAACACGAGCACCTTTGTAACCTTTGCAGGTCAGATGCATTCCCAAACCTCTTAGAGGAGAATGACACGGCATTCCTGGGAAGCCTTGTTGCCCCAATGGGGTAAGTGCTGTCCATATAATTGTCTGAGATTGTCCCTTCTACCTTTTGGAGGAATTCCAAATGTCCTAAGAAAATCAAGTGGTCAACCGTGAAATTGTAGAGATCCTTGTCCAGGATTTTAAAATTTGATGTGTGGGCCAGCATCCAGAATTGCCTTCTACAACTTCTAGACACTAACTTGGGTGCAATTGTTGTGACAAAACTATCCATCACATGTGCATCAAAGGTGTATGCATGTAAGTATATTGCTAGCAATGAAGAGGCAAAGACTTCAACAAGATAACAGAAACATAGCTCTACAATTCCCCAAGAACAATACATTATTTAGATGCTGAGCTCTGTGTCAACAATTGGCGCCTGAGTGTTTTCCGACAATTCAAAGCTGTCTCATCAAACTTAAATCTAATGTTTCTGCACTCACCAGGATCAGCATCATCTATCACACACCAGGAGAAAACAAGTTATTTGTTCAATGCTGCATGGAGCACATCGCCTCCCAATTGTTTGTTTCCAATAATAATCACATCTTAATTGGGGACTTTAATGTTCACTGGAAGAATCAATGCAAGATTGCGCCATATCACCTAGCTGCTTTTCTGCAGGAGAATGATCTTATATAGCAAAGTCCTAATGCTGCAGACGACAAAGGAGCCACACTTGGGGGCATATTTACAAGAGCTTATTGCCATCAGAACGTCACTTTTATGGTGTTCTGGTGACGATAAGCCCTTCGCCTTATTTTCTAGGCGGCGTTAAGCCCCTTAATGTGGCTTAACGCCACCTTCTAAATAAGGCCCCTTTTCACGCAGCACTTAGCGTGAAAGGGGGCGGGCAATGGGTGTTGCGGTGGGTGCTCCGCCTCAACACCCATTGCTTTTGATGCTGCCCCCTATGTACTAGGGTGGTGTAAATATGGGGCAGCACCAAAAAGTAAGACCAGGGAAACGCTGGTCTTAAATAATACATTTCTCCTCATTTTTACTTTTTACATGTGTGCTGCAACATGCAGCACACATAGAAACATAAAATCACCATTAGTGGATGTTCATGTGAAGGAAGGTTTCTCTTCCTGCACATAAGTTGTAACTTCAATGTGTGCTGCACAGAGCAGCAGACATAGAAGTTAGAAATCACCATTATGAATTGTTTATGCGCAGGGAGGGACACCATTCTGCCAATGAAAAATAATTTCCTGCAACATAGACACACTTGCACTATGGTGCAAAGGTGCCTCCGTTGGTGCTAGGCTGCTAAATTTAGCTCCAGCGGTGGGGACACCACAGGGGTGTGCCGCATTCTTGTGAATACGGTGCATCCTTGTATTTTTTAACTGACAGAACGTGGTGTTAGCAATTTTGGAGCTATACAGCGCCAGTTTATTGTAAATATGCCCCTGATTTTATCATCTCTAATAAGGATGTGGTATTAGTCAATGACCCTTCCAGTAGACTGGTCTAATTACTATCAGATTCCTTTCTGTTTTTCCTACTCCAGATCCATGGTATGAGGAAAACACAACAGGCATAAAGTTTGGGTTCATGAAACAAACTAATTGGCTAAACTGTGGTGATATCACTGCTCACTTTGCAGCCAGGCCCACGTGGTTTACAAAAGATTATTTGAAACAAGTGGGTGTGCAGTTCCTGAGGTAAGGGAGTGATCAGGTCTCTTATGGATTGCCCTCACACATCCAGAAGGATGTCATGCATCATCATTGGGCTGTGCTCCTCGTTGGGCCGGCGCTGCAATACCCGACGGGCACCCGCGACGGGGCTCTTTGTCGGAGATCTTTTAAGAGACAGCAATTTTTTGTGTGAGAGTATGTGGACAGGGCAGTGAAGTGTGTGTGTGAAGTGATTCTAAAATCGGTTAAGTACTGCCCTATGTGAAACAAATTTTATTCTGGGGTTGTACTGACCTAACTAAAAATGTGTGAGCCCTGTCTGGAGCCAATGATCCTACAAGGTTTGATGGGTGTAAATGTCCAACATGTTTCTTGCCTTCAGCTCCTAGCGGGTCAAGCGGCAATTCATCAGAACCGGTGTCTGAAAAAGGAGGAATTGAAGATAGTCCAAACCCTTATCTTACCACAATGCTGGTGCTGAGTACCGTGTTGTCACCAGCGTTGATTAAGCGGTTCCAGGACACTATGCCTGGACTAGGTGAGACCCCAAGTTATGAGGTATGATTCTGACGGGATTGTCAACAGAGCACCTCGTTGCTCGATTGATAGGGTGGATTGCAACGAGCGGTCATCCTACCCCTACTCTGGATACCGTAAATGATGATAAATAAACCTTTAATGATTTCATGACTGTGTTTATCAATGATCTCGCCCACTGAAAGAGAAAATAACCAAACATAGGAATTCTGCCCCCCCCGGTACTCTCAACAAATACAAAAAGAAAAGAAAACCTCAGAACGTCGGAATGCTTTTGGTAACAAAGTCCCACAAAAACAATCTTGAACACTTCTGTAATTTTGGAGAACCTATAAAGTATGTTTGAAGCCAAATCATTGTCTATCAAGCCCCTATTGATGTGGGCAAAAGCCAACCTGAGAAGTTCTGTGATATCAGCCACAAAGCCTAAATTGACCTTTAACCTGGCAATATCCAAAAAGAAATGTAAGAAATATACAAGATTTTTCAAAAACATGGTTAAAACGACTGAAGCATACCTTTCTATGCACCCTACCATGCCTTGTCCAGACCTGAGCAGGAAACCTATCTAACAGTTGGCCTTCTTTTGATGAGATCTCACAGCCTGTTCTCCTATTGGTCATCTCCATGCTCAAACCTTCCAATCATATTAATGTTTTTTAACCTTCTCATCAGTTTGTTATTTCATTTCACCAATATGTTGACGACACCCAGCTATACCTGAAGGTTTCTGTCCTGAGGATATCTCCGTTCTGGCAATGAATCTGAACAAAATCTAATCTAGTATGACTACTCATCACCTCAAATTCAACCCCAAAAAAACTAGTTTATTCTCATTTTGCCAAATTCTCAATCTACGCCAGCCCAAAATTGGCTAGAACCCGCTGATATCCTTGATTGCACTGATGCCATTATCAAAAGCTCCAAGTTAGTGGAATTTATCATTGAAAATTGCCTTATCCTACAGAAAGACATTAACACCATTTCCAAGAATATTAATCACAAATCCCAATTTAGGGGCCAATTAGGATAGCGGTACTGGGACCGGTTGCCAGTGGTGAAGCGGTCCCGCACAAGCGATTAGGATGCCACCGCCACTGTGGCAGTGGCATCCTTTATTCCCAGCATTGTGGCCGGCGGTGCTCACAGCACCGCCCGCCACAATGCTGTGAATGCACATGTATGCATTGTCATGCACAAGGTGACAGGCACCGCGTGGTGTCATCCACCTCCTCTATGACAATGTAGGGGGG
Source organism: Lissotriton helveticus (assembly GCF_964261635.1). Lineage (NCBI taxonomy): Eukaryota > Metazoa > Chordata > Amphibia > Caudata > Salamandridae > Lissotriton > Lissotriton helveticus. Next base: position 252,859,740 of record NC_136061.1, read on the forward strand.
TACCGTACACCCCAATCCCCAATACCCTGGGGGCCCACAACGGGCCCCCGAAAACAGACTCCGCATGGCTTTTCATGGCCGGGTCTCCGCCATGGAACGCCATGCACTGCTGCTCATGCTAATATGGATGGCGGTGTCTAGCAGACACCACCACCATATCTAGCCTCTTTTCTGCCCGGTCGACTGGTCGACCGGCGGAAAACCAGCAGACGGTCTTTCTGTCCGCCAGGGGCCCCTCCGCCACACTAATATGGTGGGGGGAAATGGGTGGCGGGCGGGGTATAATGGTGGGGGTATCGCCATGTCATATAGGCGGTGGTGATCTGCCCGCCATTATCATAGACCCCTAAGTTTGGGTGATTTTTTTGTTACGCGAAATTTCCACAATTATGCTTTTATGCCACAGTGTTAAATTGGGCACCTTTCAGGGCAAAAAAGTAGCGCGAGTGCATGTAAAAAAAACTACCAGAAGGCAAGTGGATGTGGTCTACATCGCTTGCCTTTTTTTACACAATTGTTTTATTACAAAATTAATCCTCATGTCCAAAATGGATGAGGATGCCATTTTATTCAAAAATATTGCTCCAAACTCTGGACTTTGCATTTTCCATAATTACGTGTAAAGCTATGTAATTTTTTTCACAAAATTTGCATGATAATGCAAAACTTTGCACACTCATACGTACAACTTATATGGTGTATCACATCATTTGTATCTGTACAGGACATTGAAGCAGTAGTCCAAGCACTGGTTCTTTCCAGACGTGACTATCTAAATACGCTGTACAGACTTTTACCTCCTTTCCATCATTCAAAAGAGAGTTCAAGAAATTGTTGCTCAGCTTCTATTTTTCTTCCTCCATTTTATCCTAACTACTCCTTTTCAATAGAAGAACTACTTTTCTATATCTTACCATACCAGTTGTGTCCACTTATTGGTACTTTGCACCTGTAAATACCATTTGGGTTTCTCTCCTTCTCTGAATTTTGCTCTTTAACCTGAACTGGATGTCCCACTTGCTGATGTCATTCTGTGCAGCATATTCCATTAAAACCCATCTTTTGCTCCTGGGTCTTCTATGCACTGCCTAAAATATTTAATAAATAAATACAAAAGAAGAAAAGTGAAAAAAAGATGTGCAGGTGTGTTTAAGGTGGCTTGACATGAACGCCGGCCTTTAAACGTCTTTACCTTCTAGCTCTGTCATGGGTTTTCTCACATTGTGATGTCTCCGTTAATAGGGAGGGTCTTGTTGGCTTACGTCATAGGTAGCTCTCTCTGTTACTAGTCACCACTATGTACATTCTTGGATATGTCACAGTGTAAAGAGTTCCTATAATAATGTGAATAGTTATAGCTATCAATCAATCAATCAGGGGTTTATAAAGCGCATTACTCACCCCTGAGGGTCGCAAGGCGCTGTGGGAGGGGAGAGGGTGGGTGCAGCTCAGGAGCCGTCGAAGAGCCAGGTCTTGAGGCTCTTCCTGAATGTGTGCAGAGTGGGGAAGCATCTGATGTTGACTGGGAGCTCGTTACAGGTTTTTTCTGCCATGTAGGCGCTGCCGCCTGCTGTGGTTCTGCGCATGCACGTGGTCACTGCCAAGGCGAGGTCAGTGGAGCGGAGGTTCCTTTTGGGTGTGTGAAGGAGACTTTTTCGTTGAGGTATTTGGGTCCGATGTTGTTGAAGAATTTGTAGGCATGGGTGAGTAGTTTGAAGGTAACTTTCTTCTTGATGGGGAGCCAGTAGAGGTCTCATAGGTGTTGGGTCATGTGCTCATGTTGTGGGGTGCAGAGGATGAGTCTGGCTTCGGTGTTCTGAAGGATTTGGAGTCCGTGTAGCAGGGTTTTGTTGCTTCCGGTGTAAAGGGCGTTTCCGAAGTGTAGTCTGCTGGTTATGAGTACGTGGTTGAAGGTCGCATTCGGGGGGATCCACTTGAAGGTATTGCGACAATAGTGTACAAGAGCAAGCAGTCGATGACTCAACAACACAGCAAAACATCGAAGAAATAAATACACTAGACAACTTGAGGGATGGCAAAACATTCATGCTAAGCAATCAGTGTGCACCGGAACCTGCTGACAGAAAAGCAATAAAAGGGTGGAAAGCAGTCGAAAAACTAAAAACAAAAACTAACATAGAGGAGGAGACGGAAAACGTGATAAGATTGGATAAAAACAAACAAACAACAAGACAACAGGAAATAGAAGACACGTCTCAGAAAGTGGTACCTGAAGCAAAAAACGAGGACGGTTCAAAAACCAAGCACCAGGAGGCAATAACCAAATGGATAACCAATGAAGATCAAACAAATTTGCCAAAAAGGGAAAAAAGTCCCGGACGGTACATAGAAAGATCCTCAAGCGCTGACTGCCACCTATCAATCACCCTGGATAAAAAAGGCAGGACGTGCAATACACTATCGGAGAAAAAACAAATGGAAAAGACCAGGACAGTAAAAACGTTCAGAATAAAGGAGGAGAATAGACGTCAAAATGAAGAAGAAGATACTACGCCGAAATCAAGCCCAAAAGGATGGTCCACCATCGAGCACAGGATCAACGCTAAGGCAGGGGAAAGGACAAGGGAAAAAAGGGAACAAAATGGAAATCAAGAACCTAAATCAAACCCAGGAGAAACAGGCCGTAAACTGATCTTCAAGCCAGAATATCAAACGAAGGGAACAAACGACATACTGAATAGGGGTAACATACTGAGATTATTCAGAGAAATTCCAAAATTAAGGGAAATTCCATTGTCCGATCTCTTGTCATTAGAATTTGTCCAATCAAACATGGAAATGGATTCGGAAGTAAGTAGAACAACATGGGCATCGATTGAGACAACGGAACTGATCTTCTCCACCAGAGAGACCTTTGCAAGTTGGGGCATAATAATATCATACCCACCGTTAATTAAATACCCATACCCGCTAATAAATGACGAGGCATCTGGGTTTCTGAAAACAAAGGGAAATTCTTTTACGGTACTAAAAGGAGCCAGAAGTAGTCACCAAATCAAGAGACATGCAGGGGAGCCGGCGTGCAAATAATTACAGATAGGCAAACAGCCACCCAGTCAGAGGGAAAACATGACTGGTCCTGGCTAGCCCTCACCTTGAACTCACATCGATCCTGAAGATAACAGCACAGTAAGGGGGGAACAAAACAATAAGGCTGTAAATCAAAATGAGAAAAAGACCATGATCTGCTCCTGGAACGTTCATGGTTTTAAAGAAATGCAACAAGATCAAGAAACCCTCACTTATTTAAGTAACTTTAAAGTAATATTGCTACAAGAAACTTGGAACACTTCACCAATGCACTTGGAAGGTTACGACAAATTCCACATAATGGCGGAAAAAACCTGCAAGTATGGGCACCCAAGAGGGGGTCTGTCCACATATACTGCAATAGAAAAGGACTGGAAAACGGAGGAAATGGATTCCGGAGAAAACTGGATCCAAATAATAAAAGTGGAAGAAAATCCCCCTGCACAAGGAGAAGGAGTGGGAAATAAGCTAATAATCCTCAACATATATATCCACCCTGCAAAGAACAAAAAAGAAGAGAAACTGTCAACCTTAATAAACTTAATAAAAACACTACAAGTCACATACCAATATCACGATATGATCATATCAGGGGACTTTAATTATAATCTGATAGGAGAAAAGACGAATAAGAATAAGAATAAAAATCAAAATATACGAAACGAGCTGAAAAAACTAGGCCTGGTCATCCTAAATGGATACATGGAGGGAGATCAACCGGCCGGTATCACCTTTTCCAGTGGAAAAAAACAATCAATTATCGATTATAAGATAATTAGTAAAGAGCTAACGCCCCGGGTAGACAATTTCTGCATCTCAACACGACCTGAGAGCGATCATTTCCCTCAGGAGACAGTATTATACTTAAACACCAAGCAAAAGGAGTGTGTAGCATCATTAGCCGCATGGCCTGAAATATACAACTTACGGAAGCTTAAATGGAGAGGAAACATCATGGAAGAGATAATGAACATGGTGAATGAACACATAGAGAAGACTGAGGAGCCAGAAGGACATCTATTAAGTAACTGGGAAAATCTATGTGAAGCACTCCTGGATACATTTCCGGCAAAACCAATAAGCAAAGGTAATCATAGGGCTATTAAAGAGCCATGGTACACAACACAGTTGAGAAACAAAAAAAGAAATATTGCCAAAGAGGTGAGACAAAAAGCGCAAGCAATTAAAATGGGAAAAAAAATAGACAGCGGAAAGATTCAAAAAATGAGAAAAGATTTTAAGGTGGAATGTAGAGCGGAAAAAAGGAAATACAGAGAAAAGTTATGGGAAGATCTGCTGTGGGCAAGCAAATTACCAAACAGTAAAGAATTTTGGGGTATAATCAATAAACTAATGAAAGGATACGGAAAGCAAAATAACATCGGAATAAGTGAAAACACTTGGTTAGAATACATTGACAAATTGTACAACCCCAATCTAGGATTAGAAAAGGCGGATGCAGTAAGGTCGTTGAACGAAAAGGAAAAAGAATCTCACCCCGAGTCAACTAGTACTACTATTGAAAGTGGAAAAATCCAGATTAGTTGGGAAGCAGATGATCAAACTCTGACAACCGTTAAACGCATAAAAACACTGATAAAAAATGTGAAAGCGGAAGGAGCAGCGGGCCCAAATGGGCTACCTAATGCCCTGTTCAAACGAGATCTGCAAAATATCTAACACCTCTTTTTAACCAGGTTTTCCGAGATAACAAGATCCCACAGTCCTGGAGCGGTAACCTGTTCCACCCAATTTACAAGAGCGGCATCAGAACAGATCCTGGGAACTACAGGTTGATCGCCCTGATCGATGTAGAGGCCAAACTCTATGCTTCATGCATTTTGGAACATCTACAAGAGTGGACAGAGGAAAACAACATCATCCCTAAACTCCAAACAGGCTTCAGACGGGGAATGGGCACCATCACAAATCTAACAGCCTTGACAATTCTTACGGAAAAAGCTGAAAGGAAAAGGGAGTATTAGTCGCTTGCTACATCGACCTAAAAGCGGCTTTCGATAGAGTGCCGCTGGACCGTTTGTGGAAGAAACTGAAAGCATGGGGATTGCCACAGCCACTGATAAATGCAATACAATCACTATACAGCGAAACATGGGCAACAGTTAAACTTGGGGACGGACAAAGAGTCTCTTCAAAAATAAACATAACAAATGGCCTAAAACAGGGCTGCGTCCTTTCGCCATGCTTATTTAACTTATACTTAGCAGATTTGCACAGTCACTTAGAACAAATAAATGGACACCCTCCGAATCTGGCACAGGAGCCGGTTCAATACTTACAGTATGCAGATGATATTGTCCTGGTAAGTCAAACTCCGATAGGGCTGCAAAGGACAATAAACAAACTGATAGACTACCTGGACGCCCAAGGTTTAGAATTGAATAAATCCAAAACCAAGGTGGTAAGATTAGCGGGCCCAAGACAAGGAAACTACAAATGGTATGCAAAGAACTGTCAAATAGAGGAAACAAGAGTTTATAAATACTTGGGCATCAGAATGGCAAGAAATCTGTCAATGGTCGAGCAGAAAAAGGAGATCACAGCAAAAGCTCAATCCTTAACCTTTGCCTACAAACAACTGTCCAAGAAACTGGAAAGCCCTTCACATGGACATCTTTTAAAAATCATGGCAGCCCAATTGCTACCAACCCTGTCCTACGGCCTGGAAACCTGGCATGGCCAAGAAAGCAAAATCTTAAACAAATTACAAACCAAGGTTTATAAATCAGTATTCAATCTTTTTAAAGGTTCCTCGCCAGCACAAATTCGCTTGGAATTCGGATTACAGAATCAGGAATTCCAAAGGAAGGCAACCATGGTAAATCTATGCTGGAAACTCAGAGCAGCAGAGTCGGGAACTTTGAACAACTTATGCTGGTTGGAAATAAAACAACAACTAGAGCAAAGAACATCAAACACATGGGGGAACCAACTGCGCATAGCACTGGAAGAATTAGAGATCAATGGGCTTTGGAACAGCAAGATGGAAAAGTCCACATTTAAAAAAGCCTGCAATAACAAAGCAAAAGCATTATCCTTCGTGGAGGATAAAAGGAGATTACTAAGACGCCGCCACGCATGGGTCATAATAAACTCTTACACACGGCTAAGACCACAACCCTATCTAGCAGCTCATTTCCGATTGTCTTTAAAAATGAGATTCATGGCATACAGATTTGGCGATCATTGTTCATTAGACTTGGTGCCCACCTGGAAAAATAAGCAGCAAACAAAGGCATGTCGTCTATGCGGTTATCACATTGAAACTCTGACCCACTGCTGTGTGTTTGCGAATCTGTGAAATCAGAAAGAAGGAAACTGCTGAGAAGGGTTAATTTAAATATCCGCACCTGCAGACAGGCGGCGACAAGTTGGATGGGTGCCGCATCAAACATTTTAATATGCAGGGGGATAAAATTTATGATAGCTGTAGAAAGCTTACTTATAAAAATGGGCAAAGACTGAAGGCTCAATGCCACAATGGAACTAAGTAGAATTTTTATGAACTGAAAACGTTTTTTACATGAAATATGTTTTATATGCTTTATGGTTTGTGAAAACCCAATAAAGTTATTTTTGACTGACTGACTGTATTGCGTCGGATGCGGAGGGAGTTGAAGTAGGTGGAGGCGATGGCGTTGATCTGGTGGGTCATGGTGTGGGATGAGTCTAGAATGATGCAAAGGTTTCGGGCATGGTCTGATGAAATGGGTGGGTTTCCGAGGGCGAAAGGCCACCATGTGTTGTCCTAGGTGGTGGAGGCGGGTCCAAGGATGAGGACCTCTGTCTTCTCTGAGTTGAGCTTAAGGCAGCTGTGGTCCACCCAAGCTATAACATCTTTCATTCCTTCCTGGAAGCTGAGTCTGGTGTCTCTGGGGTTCTTCGTGAGGGAGAGGATGAGCTGTGTGTCGTCGGCATATAATACGATGCTGAGCCCTGTCATTTAATGATGGCGGCGAGGGGGGCCAAGAGATGTTAAAGAGAGTGGGGCTGAGCGAGGATCCTTGGGGTACTCTGTAATTGAACTCTGTGGGTTCGGAGAGGAAAGGTGAGAGTCTGATCCTATAGCAGTCAAACACACCTTTTCTATTTAAGGTGATTTTAATTTTAATTTAGAGAATGTTCAGGACAAGGACACTAATACTACTAGCAGATTTGGAAACAGTGGGATTATCACAGCTAGTCTTTAATTCCACTCATATAGCAGGCCACACTTTGGATGGCCTCTTTTCAAATTCTAAAAACATCTTCTTAAAAGAAATCCTACCTTTAGTTTGGACTGATCACCATGCTATCATATTTAACATTCTCATTGACAACAACTCTCTCTGCAACACGACTGCAAATAGCCCAGTTGTATTTAAAGCATGGAAAAATAAAGACAATCAACTTCTCAAGACACATCTGTCCTCTACCCAACCTGATGTTTCCTCAGATCCTAACATAGCCTCAACAAACTATGCAAATTGTTTGTTTAATGCTTTCAATTTGTTGGTGCCAAACAAAACAATCTCTAAAAATCGGAACTCTCCGTCAGTCCCCAGGTTCACGGAATCACTCGGGGAACAAAAGAAATTATGCAGAAATCGGGAAAGACACTGGCGCAAATCTTATGCTTGTGAAGAAAAACTTCTTTACAGGATGAACTTGCCAAATACAAACTTATGATTGCGCAAGAAAAAGGTAAATACTATGTAGCTCAGATTGAATCTGCTAAAAATTCAAATAAACAGCTTTACCAAGATTAGACCCTGACAATCTCCTGAGGCACAGCCGGGAGCTACATGCAAAAATCGTATCTCTTGTGTTTTTAAATTGTAATATTTGCCATTTTTAAATTGATCTTGTTCCTACCTTGTCTCACCATCACTGTTGCTGGCACACTGTTTTAGCGCAAAAATGAGCGCTTGCAAGGGCGAAATCGCCGAGCTTCCCAGCGCCATTCCCCACGCCTTGACCGGGGCACGCCCATCCGGACGCCACGCCCCCCCGCCCAAGTCAATAAAGGCGCGCTGAATCGCAAGCGCGCTGATTAGACCCTGACAATCTCCTGAGGCACAGCCGGGAGCTACATGCAAAAATCGTATCTCTTGTGTTTTTAAATTGTTATATTTGCCATTTTTAAATTGATCTTGTTTCTACCTTGTCTCACCATCACTGTTGCTGGCACACTGTTTTAGCGCAAAAACGAGCGCTTGGAAGGGCGAAATCGCCGAGCTTCCCAGCGCCATTCCCCACGCCTTGACCGGGGCACGCCCATCCGGAGGCCACGCCCCCCCGCCCAAGTCAATAAAGGCGCGCTGAATCGCAAGCGCGCTGATTAGACCCTGACAATCTCCTGAGGCACAGCCGGGAGCTACATGCAAAAATCGTATCTCTTGTGTTTTTAAATTGTAATATTTGCCATTTTTAAATTGATCTTGTTCCTACCTTGTCTCACCATCACTGTTGCTGGCACACTGTTTTAGCGCAAAAACGAGCGCTTGGAAGCGCGAAATCGCAGAGCTTCCCAGCGCCATTCCCCACGCCTTGACCGGGGCACGCCCATCCGGAGGCCACGCCCCCCCGCCCAAGTCAATAAAGGCGCGCTGAATCGCAAGCGCGCTGATTAGACCCTGACAATCTCCTGAGGCACAGCCGGGAGCTACATGCAAAAATCTTATCTCTTGTGTTTTTAAATTGTTATATTTGCCATTTTTAAATTGATCTTGTTTCTACCTTGTCTCACCATCACTGTTGCTGGCACACTGTTTTAGCGCAAAAACGAGCGCTTGGAAGGGCGAAATCGCCGAGCTTCCCAGCGCCATTCCCCACGCCTTGACCGGGGCACGCCCATCCGGAGGCCACGCCCCCCCGCCCAAGTCAATAAAGGCGCGCTGAATCGCAAGCGCGCTGATTAGACCCTGACAATCTCCTGAGGCACAGCCGGGAGCTACATGCAAAAATCGTATCTCTTGTGTTTTTAAATTGTAATATTTGCCATTTTTAAATTGATCTTGTTCCTACCTTGTCTCACCATCACTGTTGCTGGCACACTGTTTTAGCGCAAAAACGAGCGCTTGGAAGCGCGAAATCGCAGAGCTTCCCAGCGCCATTCCCCACGCCTTGACCGGGGCACGCCCATCCGGAGGCCACGCCCCCCCCTTTGCCCCCCATTATAAAAATGTGCATGAACCGGAAGCGCAGCGGACGAGCGCAGCGGGCGATACGATTGCGCGCCAAAGGCGCGCATAAGGCAAGCTTGTCTGCGCTCGTCCGCGATCAGGACGTGACCGGGGCCGGTCCCCCTGTCCGACCTATCTGCCACAACACCGCAGCATGCACACGGAATGACCTGCTGATCTTAAGACCTCTCCCTTGCGCGACCCACACTTGCTCTCCCATGGATAGCCAAGCTCGTAATTATGTCTGCACAGTGTGTCACTTCTCCTTCTCGCCCTCAATTCTCACAACTCACCGAATTTGTCTTCCTATCCCGACTCCCATTCCGGTTGTTTACCCCTCCTTAACTCTCAGATCGGCGCTTATCAATTGCAGGTCGTTGCCCAAACATGCCTTTGATATCTGGCAGTCCCTCCGAGATAACAACTGGGATTTGCTCTTCCTAACGGAAACGTGGCTGAATGACACCACAAATCCTGCCATTTCCCTTGCTTTACCAGATGGCTACAGTATCAGCTGCGCCAACAGATCCACCGGAAAAACAGGAGGTGGTGTTGCTCTAATCTATAAATCTACCATGGCAGTCACCTTCCGCCCATTCGACCGAATCGACTGTATAGAGGGCCTGCCTTTTTGCATCCAAACTTCTCCGACCTCCTCCTGCTCAGGAATACTCATTTACCGTCCCCCCCATTCCAATCTGTCACATTTATCGGCCTTGATGGACTATATTATTCAGTTTAGCACTCGGTACGCCAACTTTACCGCCTTAGGAGATTTTAATCTCCATATTGACAATGAATCCTGCCTGCATAGCAGTCATTTCATTTCCACGCTTGCGGCTTGTAATCTAGTCCAACTCATAACCTTACCTACACACAATGCGGGTCACATTCTTGACCTAATTTGTTCCAATCTCCCCTCTATCCAAATGGCACCTCCTGTGCCGGTAACTTGGTCGGATCACTTCTTTATCTCATTTGAGATTGATATCCCTTGCTTAAACCGACCTATTATTAACCCTAAGACCTCAGGCAGAAACTGGAGCCGCATCACCCTGGATGCGCTCCATAAACACCTCAATAATACTCAACCACGTCCGTCGTCCGACCCTGATTTAGCTATTAACCATCTGGACACCTGGATTGGTCAGGCCTTAGATGTCCTGGCCCCCATTAAATCCATTAAAACTTACTTGGCGGTACCATCAGCCCCCTGGTACTCTGACGAACTTCGGCAGAAAAAGACTTCCTGCAAATCCCTTGAGCGCCACTGGAGACAGAACTATTCCCCGGACAGCAAAATCTCCTATAAAGCTGCCCTTAAAGAATATCGGAGAATGATAGAGAAGCACAAACGGGACTTTCTGGCCTCTAGAATTAAACTTGCTAGCAATGGCGCCAGGGAGATTTTTAACATTGTGAGATCTTTTACTGATCCCACTTCGCTGCTCCGATCCCAACCTGCCTCACAAGCGCTATGTAACAAACTTTCCCAATTTTTTTAGGACAAAATTCAGACCATTCACTCATCCTTTCCTCCCTCTGATCGAGAGGGAGGCATCGAGCGACTCATTCCCCCTATACCGCCTCCATTTTCCATGTGCGAATTTGCAGTAATATCGGAAGCCGATTCCTTGACAGAGCTGTCTAAATGCAAATCAGGCTCCCCCAACGATCCCTGGCCTGCCAAGGAATACAAAAAACTAGCTCCCCTACTTAACCCCCATCTTAATCTTATTTGGAATGACTCCCTCAGAGCAGGATGTTTCCCTTCTAAATGGAAGCATGCCTCCTTGGTTCCCATTTTGAAGAAACCCAGCCTTGACCCTGACCTTCCCAGTAACTACAGGCCTATTTCCCTTCTGCTTGCCCCGGCCAAGGTCTTGGAAAAGTTGGTCCATTCTCAACTGGCGACTTTCATTGAGTCCAACGGGCTTCTCCATGATTCCCAGCACGGCTTTAGGTCGGGCCACAGCACAGAGTCGGCCCTTATTGAAATGGCTGACTCTGTGAGGTGGACGCTTGACCGAGGGTCGAGGGCGGTGTTAGTGCTGCTGGATCTTTCAGCAGCATTTGACACCGTCTCTCACAAGATCTTGCTGAGAAGGTTGGAGGACTTGGGACTGGGGGGCACTGTCCTGAAGTGGTTGTCTTCCTATCTGTCCGACCGTACACAGCAAGTTTTCACCCCTCCCTTTACTTCCACTGCCAGACCGCTCAGATGGGGAGTCCCACAGGGTTCTTCCCTTAGTCCACTTTTGTTTAATGTTTATTTTACCCCCTTGGCTAAGCTGATTGCTCAGACTGGGATTAAGTCCATATCCTATGCTGATGACATTCAGCTACTTTTCACGTTTGACACCCCTTCTGCCTCTGCCTTCGAGCCATTGAAATCCTGCCTTAGAGACATTTCCAACTGGATGGACGCTAATTCCCTCCGCCTCAACGCAGGCAAAACGGAGATCTTGTTTTTCAAATCTCCTTCTCCCCTTGACTCCAGTCTGTGGTGGCCCTTAGACCTGTGCCAAGCCCCCACGCCCAAAGAATCTGTGAGAAATCTAGGAGTACGCTGGGATAACAATCTCAGCTTCAACACCCAGGTACAGACCGTAGCAGCCTCTTGCTTCGCTAAAATTAGAATAATCAAACGGCTCATTAACTATCTGCCGGAGGACTGCCGTAAGACTGTGATCCAGGCACTAATCATTTCCCATCTTGATTATGCCAATGCCCTTTACCTTGGTATCACAGCCGGCCTGTGTCACAGACTACAGACGGTCCAAAATGCTGCTGCTCGGCTGGTGGAGAGAATCCCCGCCAGACACCACATCTCTCCACATCTCCGTAAACTTCACTGGCTACCCATTGCGAAAAGGTGTGTCTTCAAGGCAATGATGCTGGCCTTCCGTGCATCCAAAGACACTGGGTCAGCACATCTGAAGACCACCCTGCGCCCCTACGTCAAACCCAGGCTACTACGCTCCAATGCCCTTTTACTGCTGGAAACCCCCTGTTTTAAACGTTCCCGTGCAGGTGACAAAACCTTTGCGGTTTGCGCCTCTCAGCACTGGTACCAGCTTCCCCTAGCTCTTCGCTCCTCCCAAACAGAACCCGCATTTCGTAAATCTTTGAAAACCCTTCTCTTTTCTTCCTAGTTTGGTTCCCTTCCTGATTCCTCCTGTTGTCAGAGCCTTTTGTTAGCACCGGGATGCCCCGTTGGGGCCGCTGCGCGCTTTATAAAATACACAAATAAATAAAATACCAAGTAGTCACTAAGTAATCAGGTCATACCTCTGCGGAAGTCTCTGTTCTCTCACAGTCTCTGTGCAATTCCTTAGCGGACTATTTTTATGAAAAAGTAAATAATATCTACTCTGAGGTTGCAGCACAAACTAATTTAGTCAATCAGTCTATATCCAATGATCTCTCAGATAATTGTTTTGCGTAATTTGAAAACATCACTCTGGACCAAATTGATAATCTAATGCCCACTATTAAATCTGGCTCAGCTAGTGATCCCTGTCCGCCGGCTGTCCTTGCACCAGTCACTGAACAGGTGGCTCCTGTCTTAGCGGAGATTTGCAACGCAATGTTTTCCTCAGGCATATATCCCACCTCCTGGAAGAAAACTATTTTAAAACCAATATTGAAAAAATCACATCTGGACCCGGCTGACACCAAAAACTATAGGCCCATTGCCAGCCTGCCTTTCCCAGCCAAATTAGTTGAAAAAATGATGATTAGTCAACTCTCCAAATCCATAGAAGACCATCATCTGTTAGATGATACTCAATTTGGTTTTCACAAAGGCCACGGAACAGAGACCGCACTAATTAAGGCGTCAGAAGACATTAGAATCATTCTAGACCAGGGAGGAGCAGCAGTACTTATACTGCTGGACCTCTCAGCTGCTTTTGACACGGCCGATCACACTACCCTGATCGACCATGTCACCAGAATGGGCATCCAAGATAAGGCAAAAGACCTGCTGCTATCCTTTCTCACCAATCGCACTCAGGTGGTAAATTTGGGCACCTTCCATTCTGCCCAATTGACCCTACTGTGCGGTGTTCCGCAGGCCTCATCCCTAAGTCCGACACTTTTTAACATTTATGTTTCGGACTTAGCCAGAGTCATCAAGGCACACGGGATGTGTCTTACATCATATGCCGACGACACCCTGTTGGTACTCGCAATAAACAATAACAAAGAAAAGGTAGCAGCCAGCTTCCAAAAAGGCATGCTGGCCATCAGTAGCTGGATGGCCATCAATTACCTTAAATTAAACTCTGACAAAACGGAGGTCATGACCTTTGGTAAGCTGTCCCCCATCTGGTCTAACTCCTGATGGCCCCCTGCTCTAGGCCCCCCAGTTACCAAGGTCAGGAATCTGGGCGTCATTTTTGATGACAGATTGACCTTTGCACCTCATGCCAATTCGGTGGTCTTGGCCTCAATTTATAAACTCTGAGTGATCAAAAAGATTTTACCATTTCTTTCGCTGAATGCAGGAAAAACCTTGGTCAGCACATTGGTTATGTCTTCCATAGATTACTGCAATGGGCTGCTTGCTAATGCACAGAGCATGGTCATTCAAAAACTTCAAACCGTTCAGAATGCGGCAGCTAGAATGCCATCAAGAAGTACCACTGGTTGTCTGTGAAAAATCGGATAAAGTTCAAGCATTATGTATTGCCTATAAGGCCTCCCGCAAAACAGGTCCTCAGTTTCTAATAAATCTTTTAACTACCTACATTCCGAACAGGACACTCCAATCATCCATTGCTTTTCATCTAAAAGTACCGCGTACTAAAACTGCTTCCTAGGGCGACAGGCACTTTGTTGTCACCATGGCAAAGCTTTGGAACACTCTTGTGATGGAGATCAGATCCTGTCAATCCTTGCTAATTTTTAGGAAGATGATAAAGACCTGGCTGTCAATCAATAATATGCTCACTATTGTTTCTGCCTGCTGTCCGTAGCGCTGAGACACCCTCGGGTATTTGAGCGCTTTATAAATCTCACAAATAAATAAATAATTAAATCCTTTGGGTTCTGCCTGTGAAGAAGGAGCGGATCCAGTCGAGGGTGGTATCCCATATGCCGGCGTCATGGACTCTGGCGGCGTGATACGGTGTCAAAGGCTGTGGAGAGGTCTAGTAGGATGAGGGCTGTGGTGTGGCCCTGGTCGAGTAGCATGCGGATGTCGTCGGTGCCAGCGAGAAGCGCGATCTTGGTTCTATGGTCACTACAGAATCTGGACTGTGAGGGGTCAAGGATGGCATTCTCTTCGATGAAGGTGGTCAGCTGGACATTGAGGAATCTCTTGGTGACTTTGGCTGTGAAGGGAAGATGAGAGATAGGCCGGTAGTTTTTCAGGTCTGTTGGGTCAGCTGAGGGTTTCTTGAGGAGGGGCCTGACCTCTGCCTGCTTCCAGTCATCGGGAAACATACCGATTCGAATGAGACATTAATTGTCTGGCTTAGTTCGGGCACTATGGCGGCAGCGGCTCTGTGGTAGATGTGCGGTGGGCAGGGGTCTGTGGGGGTACCTGAGTGGGTATCCTTCATGGTTGTGGCAGTGTCTTAAGTGGTGGCCATTTTCCAGGTGTTAATGGTGGGCTTGTTGTCGCTGGTGGGGAGGAGGGAGGTGTCTGGAGTCTGTTCGCGGAAGTTTTCATAGAGGGCCTTTATTTTCAGGCGAAAGTTGGCGCTAAGCTTGTTGGAGAGGTCCGTGGATGGTGTGACGTCCATGGCTTCGCTGGGGGGTTTGGTGAACTGCTGTATGATGTTGAAGAGGTATTTTGCGTTACTGGCGTTGGTGTGGATTTTGTTCTTGATAAAGGTTCTCCTGGTGTCTCTTATGCACTGGTGGTATTCGGTCATGGCATTCCTGTAGATGTTCTGTTCTTCTGTGGTTTTCCTGTTCCTCCAGAGTTTCTCGAGGCATCTGCAGGAGCGCCTGGCTTCTTGGAGGTTGGTGGTGAACCAGGCGGCCTTCAGCGGGCATTGTCTGACGGCATGGCGGAGGAGTGCAAGCTTGTCTGTGCAGCTGGTGGTCCAGCGGTGTAGTTCTTTGGCTGCTGAGTTGACGTCAGTCGTGGCGGAGGGGGGTCTAGGAGTTGGGTGGTGTTGAGGTGTTCCTCTGTGACCTTGCTCCAGTTCCTTCGTGGAGGGCACGGGTCGGGCTTGGGTGCGGTGGTGATGTTGAAAGAGTGCACACAGTGGTGATCTGTCCAGAGGGACTGCGTGATGTGGCTGAAGTGGATGTTTGTCCCTCCTCTGAAGATGAGGTCGAGGATGTGCCCGGCTCCGTGGGTGGGGGTGGTGATGAGCTGCTTTAGTCCGAGGTTGGCGAGGTTGTCCAGGAGGGTGGTGGAGTCGGGGTCACTGACATTGTCGAGGTGGAAGTTCAGGTCTCCGATGAGAACATAGTCCGTGGAGGCGATGGCTTGTGGGGCGACAAGGTTGACAATGGTGGTGGTGGCTGAGGTGCGAGGCCGAAAGCGTCTGTAGGTGAGGGTCCCCCGCAGCGTGGTTCTGGGGCTGGTCTTGATCTGGAAGTGGAGGTGCTCTGTGTTGGAGAGGAGGTCACTAGTGCTGGAGGTGGAGAGTCGGAGGGAGTTCCTGTGCGCAAAGGTGTGTCCTCCTCCTGGGTGGTGGGGGCGGTCCTTTCTCTGGATCTTGTAGCCATCTGGGATGGAGGTGAAAATGACACAGTGACAAAGTAAACAAAAGTAAAAGTGGATGACTAGTTACGGTGGCAGCTGCTTGCAGGACGGATCCTAGGTGGAGCGGGCAGCAGGCGCGGTCAGCAGCCTCGAACCTCCCAGGAGGAGGTCGGGGTCTGAGAGCAGGAGATGGAGCAGGAGATGGCACAACGGAGCTGTGGGGAGAAAGTGGACCTAGACCGGAGTCAGAGGTCTTACTCCTTTGTAAATTACACCTCAGATATTCTCTACGAGCCTTGCGTTTTGAGTCTCTAGGTATCATATTTCATGTGGTTTTTTTTTTACAGACACTAGATTTGCCATACTCAAGGTAAGGCGGTCATTATTTTCCTGATGCTCATCGGGATCGTGTGAACCCATGTGCACAGACTGTTCTTCCTGAGGCGGAACCCAGGCAAGTCCTGCACATAAATTCTTCTCTCCCACCATTCATGAGGCAGGGGCTATGCTTTATTTCATATTCACCCAGACATGAATGCAGATTGATTTGTAATTTGGAGCAGGTCGTACTTGGAGACATCACCTTCTCCCCATTCCTCCCTCAACTTTTTAGTGGGGCGACCAAAACTTATTAGCCCTCACCCTCCCCAGAAAGGCTGCTATGGACAGTCTCAGCATGGTGTCACCTAACCATATGCTGTCTTAGTGGCTGCACCGGATGACCATACTGCGAATGATAACCAGTCTTTTAGAGACCACCCAGTCCCCTGAAGATCCACTTCCTCTGAAAGCCAATGTTTGTTTTAGTGCATCCTCTTTGATGCAAGGGGATCCAAAGAGCTTGAAGACATACCGCTGAATAAAGTTGGGGCTAGAGCACACAAACTCTGGCTTATGAAAATGTATCAGCATAATTTAGAGAACACTCTAATCAATACTGTGCCAATAGAAATCGGTACCATTCCTCATAGTGGCCCAGAGTATGGATTGGTATGCTGGGGTGCAAAGCTAGAGGACTCAAAATGCAAGTCTCGTAGAGAATATCTGAGGTGTAATTTACAAATGCCCTGAAGAAGTCCATGAGGATGAAACGTGTTGGCTATTGCTTGTCTACTGCTTTTAAAGAAATTAATAAAAAGAAGAAGAATATGAACAAAGGATTATCATCTAAACGGTATTTTGAAGCATAGGCACTGTAAGCATGAACTACCAAAAGAAGTGTGCTGAACTTTAGAGAATATTATGAAATGTACTTGATAGGAGAAGTGTGCTGAACCATTACAATTTGTTTAGCCATGTATCTCTAGATACTGGCTCCTCGTGGACAGCTAAGTTGTATAGTCTTCCAGGTTGTGGGAACAGGATATAGGACCCGGCATCAAACCATACCAGACCTGCTTACTTGGGAAGTTGCAGCCAGAGATCAATGTGCAGCACATTGCACTGATGATCTACTTTCATATTTTGCAGGAATGTGTTCTGAAATCAGCTGCATTGCCTTCACCTTTGCAATCATAGGAGACCGGAAGACCTGCAAAGACAGCTCTACAGAGAATGTTATGTGCAAACATGCACCCCTTACCCCTGTTCCTGAACTGCCACAATAGCATCAACTAGACCTCTTCCTTGGATGTACAGATATCAAGTGGACCTGTTCCTTGGAGGTACAGATATCAAGTGGACCTGTTCCTTGGAGGTACAGATATCAAGTAACCAGAAGCCTTTGAGCTCTCAACAGGCTCCTGTTTGCTAAAGAATGGCTGAGAATGAAAACTTCGAAGAGTAAAGAAGATGTAGAGCCCTATTTACTTTCTGTGTCACCTGCTGCCTTTCTCTTAACCTTTAACACCAGGTTCAGCAAGGTCAGTGTCCGAGGTGCTAAAGAAAAAGCAAAGCGTAGCTACCTCTAACTTATGCCCATGTTCAAAGGTTCATTAAGACCCTGGACACTTCCAGGGCGTTAATGGCCTTGTGGCCTTCAACAATAATGGAAATATTTCTCACCTTCTCCATGGTCTGAAAAGTAACTTGTTTGACACTCGGGTCAAATTATTCTCCTGGCTCTCTCCTGATTGGTCAGGCCACTGCCACCCAAGAGGCCAGGTGCTGAGTTTCCCAACCCTTTTGTTCTCATGTCTCAGGTAGTGACATTTAACAATGCTCACCGTGTGACCCTTCTCCGCCACACTGCACAACTTCTTGCACGACCTAACATGTATCTGTATAGCTAAGCTAGCCTGTGGCAGTGCTGTTGATTTCAGGGCACGTCTGCGTGAGTCTAACATTGTACTGGAAGGATGCCCATCCAGTACAAAATGCTATGTCTAGATAAACTGTAAACTTTTCCTACTTTGTGTGCTGTAACGAAGTACAGCACACATGCAAAGTCAGAATAGAAAGGAGAATGAAAGTATTTCTCCTTTTCACACCTGCTTCAAAGTGCCATTCATTTTTGGTGCAAAATCCTGTTTACTATTGTTAGTACATAGGGTTTTGTGTCTAAAAGCATGAGTGGTAGAACAGGAACGCCACCCATGTTTTCACCCCTGTGATGCAGAATAACGCTTTGCGCTACTTTTGCATTATTTTAGGCAACTTTTCCTCACAAAAACAAGTTTGGCGCTGGAAAGTAAATCCAACAAAAACGTTTTGCACAGGTTTGTGTCACTTTTGTGATGCAAACCCAGCATAAAAGGTTTGTTAATCTGGGCCTTAGTTCCATCTTTCAGAATGTAAAAGTCAAGAGAAATGTGGTTATTCCTTTCATTATTTAAACACAGTACAAAAAGAGCAAATGCTGCTTGCTTAATTGTATGTGCTGGTTCAAAAAGATTCATAGCGTGTACTGGAACAAACTCAGTTACCTCCATTCCATATGGCAGAAGGAGCAACATAATGTGAAAGAGCATTTGATCTATTTTGGGCCAGTGCAAAGTTTATGTGAGCTTGACCTTGTGGCGTATCTTTTGGGTTTCATTTACACTTTTCTGTTATGTGTTCGTTAGTGGCCCTCCTAACCCACCATCCTCCAGATCACACAACCTTATAAGAAAATAGTCATACGTGACAATATCCACTTCTTTCTCATATTATTATATGGCATTTATAGCCACATGCTTGTGACTTTGCATCTTTCTTGTTACCAGACTATACTATTAACCAACTCAGTGGTGCCCACTTTATCAGCTTCGAAAAGACGGCTGGCTCCCTCGATTCGACCCCGTGACCCGCGGCGTGCATAATCATCCCTTCATTAATTCACTGAGCTATCTTACCCACGTATGCTAATAATCATGTCAATGAATATTCATGATCCTCACACCAAAGGCAGCACTGAGCAAGTGTAAACAAAGGTACCGTGCAACCATAAAAAGGTACGCGCTAATTTATTTAAAAGATTTAGCTCGCATTTTTATAATTGACGATTATTCCTTGGAAGCTAAATCAAAGGGCCAGGTGAGCTGCTATAGCTTAGCAGGAATAAAAAAAAAACACTTTTTTTTTTTTTACATTTCTGATGATTACTTTGTAAAATTCTGAAGCAGGCCAATCTATTATTTTTTTTAGCCGACGAGATAACGCCATCGAAATTAGGAGTGACGGTGTCCTCGGGAGACAGATGTAGATCTCGCACGTACCATTAAACTGCTTTCATGTCTCCTCTGAATGGTATACCCCAGGGGTACCGTGCTGCGAGCTGCAGGTCTCAGAAATAATGGAAGGCAGGCTTCTCACATCTTGATTGTATTTCAAGGGTGCCCGATTGAAGTTGAGTTGAATGTATTAAATTGTATATATGAATTGTGGCTATAAAAATAAGGTCATAGTTACTACCTTATGGAGAATGTCTGAATGTGCCAATAGGTTAAATATATAACTATTGAAGGCTAATTCAGTCGGAGTTCCTGTGATATCATCATAATGCTTTAAAAAAATAAATAATGTTCACACTTTTAGCTCTCCACTAAAGGGAAACAACTGCATTATTATTTTAAGAAAGGCGACCCTGAAGCAAGCAGATACAGAGAGCTCGCTATTTCATTTTGCTGTCTTCCTTTGCGGCAAGTTCGCAGTGTACACCTTAGACCTATTGTTCTTGAGCCGTCCAACTGCTCTATTCTTTGGCCATCATCGTGACGTACATGGCTAATTTTGGGAAGTTTGTACACCACACTCACGCACTATCGTGGCACGAGTCTTCTCAGGCAGAGTGTGATGAACGGCCCGGGTGTTCCTCAACATCAGGGTCACCGCCCTGGAGGTCCGGTCACTACTGAACAAGTGATTCATCACAGGGCTCTTCGAGCCTTACTCCCATGCTCACGTTCTATGTAATAAACAAACAAACAAAAAAACATCAAGACTACATCACCCGTGCACATATCACTTTGACGGTTCAGTCTCTAACATTACATAGTCTATTTTTTTTTAAAACTGATTTTAACAATAACCTGCACTTTTTTTGTTATAACTTTTTTAATGTTGTACATTGTAATGGTTTTAAGTAACCACACAAATAAAATAACTAATTCCTTCATTTATACAAAGAGCTTGCTGCCGACTATCATGGAGTATATCCATGGCTGTGTCATGCTCTAGAGCTCATTGGCGTAAGCATAGCACATGCATACGATTTTATGCAGATCAGAAATTAAGACGAAATAAAACGCTTTAATGTCTCTTTCTTGTAGCATATATTAATATAAAAATATGACAGTAATCAATAAAACGATATGTGAGAATGTAAAATAAAAAAAATATTTAGAGACAAGTAGATATTGGGAGCTTCTGTCTTTTTCCTTTTCTTATGATGCAGTCACATGATTACTGGAAATCTTGCTACCTGGTCCTGAAAATGTACACAGTGGCCATGTCAGGGTGTGTGCCTATCCGGACATGTGCACACATCCCACACAGACGAAAATTCAGGTCTGGTATTCGAGCCTTGTCCTACATCGCTCCTAAAGTGTGGAATGACATGCCACTAGGCATAAGAGACGTCTCCTCACTTCTTGATATCTGAAGAATGCTGAAGACCTGGCTTTTCGAGAAGTCCCACTAGGCTCTGGTTTGTCTAGAGTCGACTGTCACCTGCTCGGCGAGATCATACCCTCCCGGGGGATAGTGCGCATCATAAATCTGTATAACTAAACATAACATAATACAACATAACACACCATAACATAGCATGCATGAATCCTGAATGCCGCACCATAAAAACAGTCAATTCCGGACAATCACAATTATTTTATAGGCCAGGGTGTCAAGACATAAGAAATGGAAAAATAAAGGTTCAGTATTCAACAAGATAAAACTTCCGGCAGTAGCAAGATTTATAGAGTCTGCTATCACCGTTCACTGATTTCCTACTCATGTGCAGAATGTAGGAATCTGTTCTTTGATTAAAGTTTTTTTCAGGATCTTGTCCTTGACGGAGGGGATAGGGTGAGAGGATGTAACGCAACAGCCAGAATTGCCAACTTTGAAGTAGGGAACCAGGTTCCAGGCTTGGCATCGGCTCAACACAAGCTGATTTGGGGCATATCACTTAATCTACCTGTGCCTAAAAAACTAGGTTAGAAAATCAATTTGTCCTTTTATACTGTAACAGGTACACACCTAAAGTGCTCCAAAATGTTCAGGTCGAGTTTGCCATATCTGCCCATCCCTTATTCCCATTAGCTTTTTTCATACCATGGACTGCCATGCACAACATGGCAGTCCCTGCCTTGAAAATGTTTAATTGTTCCCCAGGTACAAGTGTGTTAAGAACACTGATTCTTTGTTTTTCAAAGACAATTCCATGATTTGGGTGTTAGTCTTTGAAAAACCAAAAATATTTATCAGCGCACACTGCCGCCATTGAGTGGCGGAAGGCATTCATCAGTTTTTTATGCTGAAAGGACCCCTGCTATGCCAACAGACATGGCCGGACTGGCTACCAGGCGTTTTGGTGTGCTGCCGAGCTGTGGGCTTATTTTGTTGATGGGGACCTGCGTGTGCTGAACAAAGTTTGTTTTGCTTTGTTTATTTCAAAATACACGCAGATCCCCATCAACAAAATCAGCCCCATCACAGTGAAATTAGCCCCCAGCTCGGCAGCACACCAAAATGCCCGGTAGCCAGTCCAGCCCTGCCAACAGAATCACTTTTTCCCCAAAACATCCCTGATAAACTGTAACAAAAATCTAGAGTGGGAGGGCTGTGGTCCCAACCACATGGCCGCATGCCTGAGGACCTCTAAATGAGGTCCCAAACCGTTAGTTTTAAAGCTTCTTCTTTGCCTACTATTCACATATTGCCATATATTTTCTATTCTGCAAAATGAAATATGATTTTTTTTGTACACTGAAACAAGACTGCAGCACTGATTGTGCAACCCACACAAGTAGCACTTTAAACATGTCTCAGGGCTGCCCCTGCAGAGCTCGTGAGAGCAGTTTACACTGCCTTGTCGACTTGGCATTTAAAACCCCTTGGCAAGCTTTAAACTTCCCTTTTATTACATATAAGTCACTCTTAAGGTAGGCCTAGGTAGCCTATGGGTCAGGGTGCTGTGTAGTCACAATGATAGGACATGTACTTTTAAGTTTTGCATGTCATGGTAGTGAAAAATATCCATTCAGCATTTTGTCCATCATTTGTTGCTGCAGCAATATTCACCCTAAATTGGATGGGTTTGCCCAGGCGTGGGTCCCTTGCTCGCTGTGCCACTGGATTCAAGCTAGCCTGGCTGATAAGTTTTTCACTACTGTGAGGACTACCCCTCTCATAGATTAACATTGGCAATTTCTTATTACACTTATAAGCTGTAATTCCTGATTGAGAAGGAGTAGCTCTGTCATGTTTCATATCATTACTATTTAGAAATGCCAGTTTTAGAAAGATGCATGCTGCAGCAACAAATGATGGACAGAATGCTGACTGAATCAAACATTCACCCCCAGTTAAGAGATCTGGCTTAAACTAATTGTTCTTTCGCTCACTATGCCACCCCAGTTTGGAACCAGCCATAGGCAAATCCGTCTTGACCCTGTTCCTCATGGGAACAGTCCAGCCCAAATTGCAAAGCCAGGTCCTCCCTGGACTCGAAACAAGCATCTTGGGACTGGTTTCAGGGTAACGCCCCCTCATCAGCCAGGCTAGCTTGAATCCAGTGGCGCAGGGAACAAGGGACCCACCTCCGGGCATACCTATCCCACTTAGGACAAAAAGTGCTGCAACAAAAATGATGGACGGAATGCTAAATGAATCAACCATTCACCCCCAGTCAAGAAATCTGGTTTAAGTTGATTTTTCTTTAGCTCACTAAACCACCCCAGTTTTTACCCAGCCATATGCAAATCAGTCTTGACCCTGTTCCTCATGGGAACAGTCCAGCCAGAACTGGCAAACTAGGTTCTCTCTGGACTGGAGACAAGCATCCTGGGACCAATTTTGGGGTAACACCCTTCATCATCAGCCAGGCTAGCTTGAATCCAGTGGCACAGCGAGCAAGGGACCTACGTCTGGGCATTCCCATCACACTAAGGGGAAAAAGTGCTGCAGCAACAAATGATTGACGGAATGCTGAATGAATCAAACATTCACCCCCGGCCAAGAGATCTGATATAAATCCATTGTTCCTTTGTTCACTACACCACCCCAGTTTGGATCCAACCATATGCAAATCAGTCTTGACCCTGTTCTTCATGGGAACAGTCCATCCCGACTGCCAACTAGGTCCTCCCTGGACTGGAAACAAGCATCCTGGAACCGGTTTTGGGGTAACACCCCTTATCAGCCAGGCTAGCTTGAATCCCACTTAGGGTGGAAAGTGCTGAAGCAACAAATGATGGACCTGGGTTGGCAGTTTGGTCTGGACTGTTCCCATGAGGAACAGGGTCAAGTCTGATTTGCATATGGCTGGGTCCAAACTGGGGTGGCGTAGTGAGCAAAAGAACGATGGATTCAACCCAGATCTCTTGACTGAGGTGAATGTTTGATTAATTCAGCAGTCCATTCCATCATTTGTTGCTGCAGCACTTTTGGCCCTAAGTGGGATGGGTATGCCCAGACATAGGTCCCTTGCTCACTGTGCCACTAGATTCAAGCTAGCCCAACTGATGAGGGGTGTTGCCCCGAAACCAGTGCCAGGATGCTTGTTTCGAGTCCAGGGGGGACCTGGCTTGGCAATTCGGGCTGGACTGTTCAGATGAGGAACAGGGTCAAGACTGATTTGCATATTGCTGAGTCTCCTAGGCTGGCGTAGTGAACTAAAGAACATGGATGTAACCCAGATCTCTTCACTGGTGGTTAATGGTTGATTCATTCTGCCTTCCGTTCATCATTTGTTGTCGCAGCACAGTTTTAGAAAGATGGTATGCCTCTACACCTAGCTATGTGTGCCTGCTGCATGTCGCCAATACACGTCTGGGTGGGTGACAGTTGGACTTTGTGCATTCCCTCTAGACAGCCACACTCAAAGGGAGGTGAGGTGTGACTGAATGGCCATCCACATCCTGATAGATCATCGTGGGAAGGATGGGAGGGAGGAGCTGACACACCTGAATAATCAGTGTCCTGTCCCCACACACATGGTGCCATTCCCCTCTGTAGTGAGTCCAGAGCCAGAGCTGGGAGGGAGGACCTCTGTGCACTTCAAAGTCCCTTTTTGAAGTCCCCTTAACTTCAAAGGTACAATTGGGTATAAGTACTAGGTTTCTGACTCCACCAAATCAAATACTGCTGGACATGTGAAGAAACTCTGCAATGAAGATAAACTGCTGTACTGCTCCAAGAAGTGCCACTCAGCTGGACTGCTGCTCTGGAAGAACTGATTTTCTGCTGTGCTGCCCTGCTGCCTGCTACCCTCTGCCCTGCTGAGGAAGGACTGTACTAACTTATTTGAGCCCATGGAGATATCCAAGGCATGTTGGCTTGCCACCTGCTTTAAGACTCAGGTATATCAAAGTTATAACCTCTGCTCTAGTGCCTGGTCCATTGTAAGTGGATCCATGTGCTTGCCCCAGTGGAACCAATGCATCCTCTGTTGCATGAGGAAGAATCAATGCATCGCCGCTGTTGCTGGAATGGAATTGTCGCATCGCACTTGAAACCAGTGCATCACCATCCAAACTGATACATCGGAACCATCGCATCGCTGCCACTGCAGGAGAGAAAATCAACACATCCTCTCGACTGCGTGGAGAAGCCCAGTGCATCACACTCGGAACCACAGCATACAACGCTTCGTATTTGGAACCGGCGCATCACTATTGTTGCGTGGAGAAAATCGATGCATCATCTCAACTGGCGGATCGACAGTGATGCATCTCTCGCCTGCACCCTACATCTCGCTGTTGCCACCAGGATCAAGGTACTTTTGTTTAACAGACCTTGCATGGCTCCTGTCACTGGCCCAGCATCCATCGCGCTTGGCCTGAACTCTTGACTTTGCCACGGTCCAGCATGACCAGATAACCCACATAGGCACGTATTGCTTTTAGCTCTATTTTAACTTGTAATCTTTAAAAAATCACATCTCGACTTCTACTTGTTGGATTTTTTAAGTTTATTTTTCTTGTTTTATTTATAAAATCATAACCTATTTTTCTAAATTGGTGTGCAGTCTCTTTGTGGTGTTTTCATTGTGTTACTATTTGAAGTGTTGCACAAATACTTTACAGATTGCATCTGAATTTAAACCTGCCTGCTCTGTGCCAAGCTACCAGAGGTTTAGTACATGTTAATTAATGGTGTGCATCTGACTTATCCTGACTAGAATTATGGTTCCTGCTTGGACAGGGTGCATACCTCTCCCAACCAGAAACCCAATTTCTAATATGGATGGTCAGAAATGTCAAGTCTCTACCTCCTACACTTTACAGTGATCCAGGATGTTGTATTGTCACGATCTGGGGCCCCCCAGAGCTGCAGGGGTCAGATTTCTAATACACAGTGCATGGACTCAGTTCAATGCACAAATGCTAATTAGCAGTGCTGTGTAGGGAGTATTTTCTGGTCACTGTCAGTCCGAGTATATACGTTCATGGACACAGTGAAACTCTAAACCCTCTTTCATAATTGAATGCCACGCTCAAAATATCACTAGTCTTGATTACTGTAACTCCTTGTAACATGGAGTTTCTATCTTCCTGATCACCTGGCTTCACCTGGTTCAGATTTCTGCCATCATGTACTCATGGGTCTACCATGCTGGTCTTCTGTTTCTCAACATTTGAAAAGGTTAGTTGCCTGCCTATAGCAAAGTGCTTCTGTATTCGAGATGCATAAGCAGCCGCGGGCCGTGGAGGGAGTTACGGTGGGGCAGGGAGGCGGGGAGGGGGAGGAGCAGGGTGGAGGGTGCTAAAAACAGGCATATGGATCATTGCAGGTAAGTACACGATTTAATTAATAAAACGAAATTCGTAGCGCGCACAGCATTGCTTTTTGCCATGCAGTGCGCACTACGAATTTCGTTTTATTAATTAAATTGTGTACTTACCTGCAATGATCCATATGCCTGTTTTTAGCACCCTCCACCCTGCCCCTCCCCCTCCCCGCCTCCCTGCCCCACCGTAACTCCCTCCACGGCCCGCGGCTGTGCATAAGTGCTTACACAGACGAGTTTTGGACTTCCTCTGTGTTAATGCGTAGCTAAAAAATATAAATAAACCTGTTAACACAGACAAGGCAGACTGGATGGCCTTGCCAAACACTGTATTTCATTCCTTGGAATTACCATTTCTGAATTAAGGACTACCCTATGTGAACCAGGACATGCAGGATCACAGAACTTTGCTGAAATCTCAAAACTCTATGAGTATTTAACGAGTGTGAAACAAATGACATAGGGCTCCTGCCGGACTGTGACACTTACCAATTGTACTAATACTTCTATAAGAAAAACACTGCCCTGAAGAAGCCCATGCTTGGGGGAAACATGTTGGCTGCATTTGCTTGCTCTGTCCCTATGCCAAAAGAAAAGAACATACAATCACCAACAGACTCATTGCGTACTTCAGAAACAACTCTGGATTCAACCTCATGTTTCTTGTTTTGCCTTTCACTTCTGTGTATTCAACCCCTTACGAGGCATTGAAGTGCTTTTTTAGCGCGCAGCATGGTACTCCGTGAAGGAGAGTAGGATCTGCTTCTTATAGTTAACCCCACTTTTTTGCTGATGTTTCACTGTTTTCGACTTAGTCTGGCTGGGATCCTGCTATTCAGGACCCCAGCCTAGCTGCTTTCTCCTCTAAATTGATTGCATGTACTTTAGGTACACTCCAGATTGGATTCTGAGGTACCCTTATAAGTCCCTAGTGTATGGTATACAATATACCCAGGGCATAGGTACCCCAGAGACCTCTCAGGGGCTGCAGCATGTATTATGCCACCCTGAGAGACAATAAAAAATGACACAACAGGTCTGCTACTGCAGCCTGTGTAAGGTGGTGCATGCACCCCTTACTTCGATACAGGTTCACTATATCTATCCTCATTACTGCACATATGAGTGAATGAATGAATGGATTGGCATTTGTAGAGCGCATGGCTGCCAGAAGGCCTCCCAGTGCTTAGGAACAGAACCTTCACAAACAGACATTAAACAACAGGGAACAACAAGGTTTGTAGCTGTGTTTGGAAAGACAGATAATCTTCTTTAAGGTGGAAGTAATTGGGAAGTTGGTTCCAACGTTTGGAAGCATAGTAGGAGAACAGTCGTTCCCCACTCCTAGACCTATATATCCTTGAGACTGCTGCCAGGTGTTTCTTCCCAGAGCACATGGATCTACTGGGATGGAAGGGAGAGATGATGGATCGCAGAATTGGTGGGCCCTTTAAAGGAGAGAGTCTTGTGTACCATGTATAGAGCCTTGAACTGAACTCTCTCAACGACCGGAAGCCAATGGAGAGAAGCCCATTGAGGATTGTGCGGATACCCTATTGGGGGTCTGTAGAAGGAGCCGATCTGCACAGTTTTGAAGTCTTTAGCTCCCTAATAGTTGAGCACTGGGAGCCTAAATAAAGAGCGTTGGCGTAATCAAGGCATGAGAGAATCAGAGCTTGAACCAACAATCTCCTGGTATTGAAAGGCAACAGGGAGAGGACTTTCCTAATCAGCTTCAGTATTCCATAACAGGTCCCTGCTACCTTTGAGATTGCTCCTTCATATTTAGATTGTGGTCCAGCCAAACACCAAGGCTTTTGATTTGCTCTTTTGGAGGAGGCATGATATCCAAACACTTAGGCCATAAAGAGCTGGAGCCCAGGGGGGAGGATTTGCCCTAGAACATTAGATCAGTTTTAGCTCCATTCAGTTTCAAATATGAGCTTTCCATCCATGCAGACACTTTTTCAAGAAAGCCGGTCAGATTAGTTGTCCCATTCTCCGATTGGTTTAAGGAGACAATCAATTGGGTGTCATCCGCATACGTAACAATCTGTATGCCAAAGGGTTTGACGACCTCAGCCAGGGGGCTCATATAAATATTAAAAAGCATGGGGTTCAGGGACGAGTCCTGAAGGACCCCACAATTCAGCGGCATACTATTGGAGATGGAATTATCCTCAAAGACTTGAAATGATCGGTCTTCTAAGAAGGACTCCAACCACTTGAGTGCAATTCCAGACACTCCTACCTCTCTGTGTCTTAAAATCAGCAATTGATGATTGACCGTGTCAAATTCCACGCTTAGGTCGAGGAGGACAATTGCTGCAGAGCCACCGATATCGAGAATTTTTCTGGCTTCCTCAACTACTACCAGCAAGGCAGTCTCCGTGCCCTGCTGGGGTTAAAAGCAGTTTGCGAGGGATGAAAGCAGATTTTACCTGAACTATACTCTGCTACAGAAACCAAGCACTTCGATGATCTGCACGACGCTGGATGACTGAAGAATCTACCTTGGAGTAAACGAGTTACTCCCCTGCAAAGCAGGCCCCTAAACGCATCTGACCGGTTTGCATCTACGCAGCTCCCGACGGTTCTGAAGATTTTACAACACAGGAGGTAGGGTCCCAAGCTTCCCCAAGGCTGACCAGTTCTCTCAGAAACCTGAGACACGCAGCACTCATGGGGACCATGGACACCGTGAACATTTGCAGCAGCATATGCTTTTTGGTGATCCCTGATGCTGTGCTTTGGGCTACTTGTAGTCCAGACCCGACCACTGATTCCACCAAAGATTACTGGTCTGCACTCCATGAGTGTTCGGTGGGCTGGTATTTTGTTATTCTTCTCGAGGTCCCTTCACGGTCCCTGGTCCATCGACCTGTGTGTCCCTGAGAGGGGAACTTTACCGTTCTGAGGGCTTTCCTGGTTGCTCCAGACGTGCCCTGACTCTCCATAGCTTGGGAAGTCCCAAGGACCTTGCTGGGTCTCACCGAAGCATCTTTTCTCTCACCGCATGGGTTGCAGTTGCCACGGCTTGTTGGTCTCCAATCCGGACACCGACCCCATCACTCAACATTCTTTGTGGGACAGCTCGCATGTGGGCTTTGGTTGTCATCAATGTCTGCTGGTCCCCGTGCTGCAGAGTCAAGCTTCACTTCTTCACACCTGAGGCACCCGACATCGGTGGGCATTCGTCTACCGAGTCCCTGGTCACTGGCAAATGACCCAGACTCTGTCCCTTCTGCTTTCAGGTTCTTCTCAGCTCCGATCCAGGCTGGGATCACACCGGACACTTTCCTCCTTCACAGCAGCAGCACTTTGCAGCATCACGCCACTGAAAACTATGAAGATTCCCGACACCATTTGACACCTATGCACCCGGCTTCCCTAAGTTAGGTGACATGAGTACTCCAGTGCTCCCATGGGTGCTGTCCTTAGAACCTTCTAAGTTTAAAAGGGTTTGCTCAAAGTCCTCTCCTAAGTGTCCTTAAACTCTAAAATTCTAACTGTGACGTTCCAATAGGATTGTACGGAGCTCACGGCTGTGTTCTCCCACTGCACGCATCCCCGTGGGTCCCCTGTATCACTACCTTGGGTGGTTTCTTGGGGTACCAGCGATTCTACATGCTCTAGGCACTGTGTCTAGTCAAGTCAGGGTTGTCATACCACACTCTTAATATATGGTTTGGTCTCCCCCTGGGGCCTCCTGTGTATTGTGCTATTTACTGTAGTTCTAGTGTTTTAATATTGCTCTCTAATCTCATAAAGAGGTTAGTAGAGAGTGTTTAGTAATAAATACATATATTTTATATATACCTTGTGTGGTTCTCCTTTCATTTGGTCATTCAAGAGGTTATATTCTGATAAACCAAGCTGCTTTACATTCCTTCGAGACTTAGCTTGAAGGTTGCTCTTCACAGCTACCACTAGGATAACTTTCAATAAAGGTTGTCTTTAACCTAATCATCAATAAGGGTTGTTTGGACTGGTACAAGGTGCCCACTTTAATTAGTGGTCAACATATACCAGACCAACTTCTCACACACTGTAACCCACAATTAGTAGTTGGCAGGTTAGTACAATTTGTTTTTCTATTCCTTTTATTCAGCATTACTTGTGTTATGTTTATGCTCTTGATTTCTTGTGTGTTATGTAGAGTTTCGAATGAGAATGGAATGATAGGAGTGGATTTGAAAAGGTGAAGTAGTAAGATTGTTATTGTAAGTAGTGCGCCTATTTGTTGGGTGTAAATGAAAGGATTCAGTTCATAAGGTGGTCTATGTATAAGACTTGAAATATCTATTGAAGCTCTAACAATTGGTTACAGGGCCTTGGCCCTCTGATAAAATAATGCTTGTCCTAGTTTGAAGATGGAGATAGCTTCCTTCTTAGAACATCTACTTAATGGATTAATGTTCCAGATCAAGTTTTCATTAATTGGTATCTCTGGGGCCACATTATACATGCAACGTACTTTCCGTTTCCGCTCTGCGCAATGAAGGAAAGTGTGACGCATTATGGGGAATGTGCTACCCCTAGAGCAGCGGTGAGCTCGGGCTGCGCCGGGGGGCAGCGCATTCACGTGAAAAACAGAGTGACCTCACCCACCTGCAAGGGGCTATCTGGGGAGTCCATGGGACCCCTTTTATCCTCTGCAGAGGGCTGCTCTCAAGAGGTGCCCTGACAGTGACCACCTTTTAGATGGCACATTGTCAGTGAGCCTCCTGAGGGCCTCTTCACCTCTGTGCCCATGTTGGTAAAACCACACAGAAGCAAAGAAATGCCCTCATTTGCATGGGGCATGCCCTCATGCAAATGAGGGAACAACCCCTTGAAGATATGGCTGGTGTTTTATGTGCGCCAGTGCTATTGGTATTATAGAAGGGGCAGCACAAGCGTCTGCGGCCCCTTCAGTAATACCAAAGTGGCCCGGGCTGCCCTCAGCAGACGCAAACGCCCATTGCGCTCCCAGGACACTTTACATAATACAGCACCTTGGGCTCTAGAAAGGCATTGAAGTCATGCTTGCTTTAATCCATGTGGTGACCGATTATCTGCTGGTGGTCGTAAGCATTTTTAGAAGAAGTGCGAGTTACAAATCTAATGACGAGAATGATGCACCTGCTGTCTTTTAAGCAGGTCTTTGTTACACTCACTAATTCCATCACCTCCAAATGCTCAGCTGAAACCTGCCTGTTCTAAGGTAGGAGCCTCTGTGTGTAGGCTGCAGGAGGAAGCAGAAAATGGCAACTTTGGTTTCCGTGAAACTGAAGGGAATGCAAGTCTCCTCAAGTTCGGCGTGCGTTGTAAGCACAAATCCTTGCCTGTGGTGTTCCGGTTCGGCAGTAAGTGAGCTGAGTGAAAACAGACACACATAGCCAGTTTAATAGATTTGTGGAAAACGACGAACCCAGGAGTAGCGGTTCCGGGGGGCTGTGAAGAGAATCTCCTCAGCGTTGTGGCGCAGTCGCTAGCGTGACGTTACGCTGACGTGTAAGACGCCATCTTGGATGAGGAAAAATTTAGCGGTACAGACTTTTATGAGTAACACGCACTGTTAACGCGTGTGCAACGTTTCAGTGAGAGACTCAAAGTCAACAGTAAGGATTAATGGTACAGAACGTAACAGCAACAAAGTAATACCGAAATTTAAGGTATATGAGTATTAATTTACAGCACACTAAAAAAATAAAGTGAATTGAAGAAAATTCTTAAAATAAAAGGAAAAAAAGGAATAATATTTACAACCTGTTATTATGGCTAATAGCAACATTTAAAATCTACAGCCACCAGAACCATTTTTAAAAGGCGCAGGTGCACCACCTATTAAATGAGAAGTGTGGAAACAGTACTTCAGTAATTACATATCCACATTTGAGAAAGAGGATGAATCAATTAAACCAGAGGAAAATAAAACGATTTTATTACACTGTTTGGGTGCAGGAGGTTTAGAGGTATACAAAAATATTTTTTAAAAGTGCATGATTGAGCTGAAAGTAATGTCTATAATGAAACAATGGAGGACTTGGATAGTTATTACAAACCAACTGTATGTGTCGCAGTCCACAGATACAAGTTCTACAGGAGGAAACAAGGTAAGGATGAAAGTGTAGATGATTATGTGGCTGCATTAAAGAACTTGGCACTATCGTGCAAATTCGAAAATATGCATGATGACCTCATAAAAGACCAAATAGTAATGTGTGCCGCAAATCCAAACATACAGGACGCACTTTGGGCAAAGGGTGAGAAACCTCTACAACAAGTCATTGACAATGTGAAAAAGGCAGAGTTAACTGGACGGTGTGTTAAGGAGGTTATCAATGATAACAAAAGTAAAAATGATGATTCAAAAGTTGTAGCCAAAGTAAGTGGAACAAAGAAAAAGGTTGTAAATTAGGGGAACAAAGGGAAGGAGAGACCAAGACCAAGTGTGAATGTAAAAACATATGAAGAGTTAAGGTGTTATCGTTGCGGAAGCAACAAACACTTGGCAAACGGCTGGAAGTGTCCAGCAAGGAATAACAAATGTGAAAAGTGTGGTCTAATTGGTCATTTCCAAAAAGCATGCATAAGAAGAGATAAAGCTAAGGTAAAATATGTACATGAGGAGGAAGAGGAGGAGACCAACTCTTCAGATGACTCGGAATACAATTTGTGTGTGAGGAAGATAATAAAATCAACAAAAGAAAACCTTATGCAAAATGGAAATAGGGGGTGTCGAGATTGAGATAATTGCAGATTCTGGTTCTCCGTGCACCATTGTCAACCGAGAAGTGTGGATAAATAAATTCCAAGGAGTATTAGCAAGAAAAATGTATAAACCCAATATAACATTAAAGACTTTCACGGGCGAGCCAATTGAGCTAGTTGGTTACAGGAAACTAACTTTTGTATTTAAGGAAAGAGAAATGAACAGTACATTGTACATCGCAGACACATGTCCATCCGTATTAGGGTGGAAGGACCAGGGAAAAGCATGGAATTACTCTTAACCCGAACAGTTCAGAGCCAGTTCTTGTTATGCAACAGGACACCTTAATCGGTGGAGACCTGGTGGACAGATTCCCAAATGTATTTAATGGCAAAATCGGCAAGTTAAAAGGCTTCCAACACAAAAATAGGCTAAAAAAGATGCTATTCCTTGTTTACACAAAGTTAGACATATACCCTTAACACTAAGGGAGGAAGTTAGAGAGGAAATTAATAAATTACTGGAGGCAGACATAATAGAACCAACAGAATCTGCAGAGTGGGTCGCACCTTTGGTTGTCGCAAGAAGACCTAATGGTAAACTGAGACTGTGCCTGGACTTGCAAGACCTTAATAAAAATATACTCATAGACCAATACCCTCTACCAAGAATTGGAGAAATGTTATCCCTCACCAAAGGTATGAGTGTGTTCTCCACAATTGATCTTGCCGCAGCATACCATCAGGTACCATTGCATCCGGAAAGCAAACACCTCACCAGCTTCATCTCACCTTTCGGGTGTTTCAGATTCAAAAGAGTAAATTTTGGTATAGCGTCTGCTGCGGCGTTGTTTCAAAGACTGATGAATGAAATTTTCAAGGGAGTCAGGAACATACTCATCTTCCAGGATGACATCTTGGTCATGGGTAAAGATCAGAGGGACCATGACAACAAACTTATACAGGTGCTGAAAAAATTAGAAAAAAATGTGGTATGACGGTCGAATACAAAAAATGCAAATTCAGCAAAAACAGTGTGACCTACCTGGGGCATGAAATTTCACATGAAGGAATTAAACCAAGGAAAGAACTCATGAAAGCTATTAAGGACGCACCGATACCTGCAAACAAAGAAGAACTTAGGGCATTCTTAGGGCTTGTTGAGTACTACTCAAAATTCGTAAAGGACTTTTCAGCGGAAAAAGTACAACATTAGAACACTCTTGAAAAACAAAAATAAATTTGAATGGACAAAATGTTGCGAGGAGAGTTTTAAACAACTAAAAAAAGAAATTTGTGAAACACCTCCCCTACAAGGGTTCGATGGTAATCTGGATTGCATAATCACGACAGATGCAAGTGGAAAAGGGATAGGAGCAGTACTCACACAACTTGAAAGCTCAGGTAAAGAGGTCACCATTGCATTCGCTTCTCGTTCATTAATTGCAACAGAGGAAAGATACTCGGCAATTGAACGAAAAGCACTGGCATGTGTGTGGGGAATGGAGAATTTCCGTCAGTACATTTGGGGAAAAAAGATCATTCTGCGATGTGATCAGAAACCCCTTACTAAGGTGCTAACCGTGAAAGGGTTGTACAACGCATCACCCAGATTAGCTTGCCTATCCATAAGACTATTGGATTCCAATTATGAAGTACAGTACTTGCCTGGAGTCAAAAATGTTGTAGCAGATTTTCTAAGCAGGTTACCATTACAAAATGTGGAGAAAGGGGTACAAGAAGAAGAACTGTGTGTTGCGAGTGTAAATGAGGAATTCCCATCTATCCTGAAAGATGAGTGGATCCGACAGTATTCGAACGATAAAACATTACAGAAAGTTTGTGAACTCATTGTAAAAGGCTGGCCAAGAAAGAAATGTCAGGAGACAGAATTTAGAGCGTTTTGGTAACTGAGAAACGAATTATCCGTTGAAGACAACCTCATGTTAAGACAAGGAAAAGTTATACCACCTAAGTATCTAAGAGAGAGGATAATAAAAATATGCCTCGAAGGACATTTGGGAATAAACAAAACCAAACAAAGAATAAACTGTTGGTATTGGTGGCCTGGATGTGACATAGAAAATGAAAGAGATATAAGAAATTGCGTGGAATGTGAAAATTCGGACAAGACACAAACCACCCTCCGACCCCCGCTTCAACCATTGAACTGCCCTAACATGCCATGGGAAAAGATTGGTGTGGATATAATGGGACCCATAAATTGTCAGGATGAACCGGTGTACATACTGGTGTTAGTAGACCACTTTTCTAAATGGCCAGAAATCAAAGTATGCAAAAAAGTGGAAGCGAACGACCTTGTGACATTCATGGATGGAGTATTCATTAGAGAGGGAATCCCAAAAACGATTGTAAGCGATAACGGAAGCCAATTCACTTTGGATGCGTTCAAAAAATTTGTTGGAAGGAACGGCATCACCCACAAAACTACCTCAGTCTACCACCCGGCTGGTAATGGTGCCGTAGAAAGGTTTAATAGGGTGATAAAAGGAACCATCCAATTAGCTAACAACAATGGTTAATGTTGGAGGAAGGAAGTGAACAAAATGGTTTAGGGGTACAGAATTACCCCAGGAGAGAAAACGTTGATGAGCCCATTTGAAGTAATGAGAGTAGGGACTCCCATTTCTAAAGACAATATTGGATGGATCAATTCGGCAAGGGAAAAGGAATGGTCCTTTGAAACTATCAGGAAAAGGATCAAGGAGGCTCAAACAGCATGCAAAGAAAAATATGATAAGTCAGTAAAAATTGCAAAGAGATCTGTATCAAAGTAGGAGACAAAGTTAGAAGTAAGAAAAGTGGACACATTGTCAAAGGGCAAAGAAAGTTTACCGCACCTTTGGAAATTGTGAAAGTTTATTGTAACTCGGTTTTACTCAGTGATGGAAGAGTGTGGCATGCCTCTGCAATTTCAGTTTGTTGCAGAGCGGAAGGAAAACAAAGAGAAGGCAAGGAGCAAGGACCCGTGCAAGAAGGACCCAACTTAAAATGGGCACAACATGAGGAAGAAGAATCAGAGTGGGAGGATGATTGCACAGGCCCACCATTAAATACCTATGATAGCAGTGCTGGACGGGAGCGTGGGTTCATTGAATCTATTGGTGAATACAGGAATCTTAGCTCAGAAGAAACTGTTGTATCCCAGGACAATTTTGATACCGGTACTTCGGAAAATGAACAAGATAAATCAAAGAGTGGAGACGTGGAGAGCAATCTCAACGGAAAAGAGATAAGAAACCCCTTACTGTCTGGGAGTAGACCTTTGATGGACCCAGGAAATATGTCTATCAGTGATGCCGGCGAAGCTAGGGCTAGCACAAGTAGCTTTGGACGAGTTCTGAGTAAACCCAGCAAATACAAAGACTTTATTTGTGATTAAAACACTGTTTACTTTACTATGCTTTTTTTTCAGTATGTTCCTATTTCCAGGTTCTGTAGGGAAGGAGATGTGTTGTGTATAAGCCTTTTCTCCCTTTCCCTTACTCTTCCCTGCGCGTGCTGTTTTTCCTGCGCGCTATTGGTTGAACACCAGCTGGAATGTTGACAGCTGAGTGTTCGATGTGACAGTTGCCTGACAGTTCGCCAGTTGGCCTGAGTCGGTTTCCAGTGCACCAGCATACGGTGTGTTGTCTTTCTTTTATCCAAATAAATAATATAACCTGCACCTGGTTTCAGGAGTCTACTTTACAGCTTCTCTGCCTAAGGGAGTATTTGTTGGACCCAAGCACGCACACAGCTTCAATTTGATGTGGCAGGATTGGCACTGGGGCCGATTGAGGAGATATTCCAGAAAGCACTGGTGACTCGCCACAGAATCTTGGGAAAATGTGGCTATTTCTTCAATGAACTTCATGTGAGGGAAAGAAACTTCCCCTACATCTGCTTCATGAGTTGTATCTGTTTTTAGTGTTGTGGGTGTTTGCATGCTTGATGTGCCTGTTCTGTACTTAAGACAACTGTTAGAACCGGGGTCTCTAGTTGGCAGGGGTATGCACCCTAGTCCAAGTAGGGACCACCGCTTCCGACCTGGTAGCTTGGCGCAGAGCAGCAAAGGCGTAACTTCAAAGGCAATGTGTAAAGTATTTGTGCAACACACAACGGCGATGACACAGTAAAACACTCACAAAAGGAACACCACACCAGTTTTGTATAAGAATAAGAATTTCTTTATCTAAAAATTATGCGAGAACCAAAAGCAGGTAAATCCAGCTCCAGGCAAGATCAATAATAAAAAGGATTCCAGTTTCCAAGCAAGATCAATAATCAAAAAGAATGAATACAGTTCCCAGGCCTGATCAATAATAAAAAGGGATTCCAGTTTCCAAGCAAGATCAATAATCAATAAGAATGAATCCAGTTCCCAGGCCTGATCAAATCACCAAAAGCTCATGTGTGCCAAGGGCTCTTGCTGGTAATGTCTTTCTCACAGTGTCCTTGGATGGTAAAAGTACACTTGAGGTAGGTTCTTATGGTCAAAATTCACTGGGGGAAGGTTCTTAGGCCAAAGTTCCCTTGTAGCGTAATAAGTGTGCCTCTCATAGAAATGATGCTCCTAGCGTAGGAAGTGCGGCTGCCCAGGCGCTGCTGGTAATGCTAAATAATGTCCCAGTGTCAATTACCAAGTAATTATGCCCCTGTAGGCCAGTCAGTGAAGGACGGTTCCCAGCCAAGCACAAAGCTCACACTCCAGGTACCCGGCCAACCCGCACCCCGCCCCTTCGCAGCAGCCTGGTTGCACTGAGGCGTTACCTGGGGTGGTGGTTGCGGACGCAGGTGCGAGGCTCCTCTCCCCCTGGGGCCTTGGGATCAGCAGGCGCTGCACGGGTGGGGGTCACAGCCACACAGCGCTCCTTTAGCACAGCGCTTAACAGTGCCTCCAAGTCCTGGGCAACGACGGAGCCTCCTGCCACACAGCGCTTCGCTTCTCAGCGCTACACAGCGCGCTCCGGTCCCAGTGGCGGTGACCTCAGGGCCAGTTTCAGTGGGCTTGCGCCAGAAGCAGAGGCAATCACAGAGCCCTGGGAGGATCACGGGGCAAGCAGTGCTGAGGGCAGGCACAGCGTTGCAGGGCAAATCTTGAGAGTGTTGTTGCTGTTCCAAAGGGCAGTCTTTAAAACGCTGTGGTCCAAGTACAGGTAGTTTCCTTTAGCTTAAAAAGGGTGCAGTCCCAAAAAGGCAATCTTTAAAAGGTTGAAGACTCTTTAAAATGCTGTTCAAAGAAAAGTAGTTCCTTTGGGATGTTGTGGAGACACTCTGGTGGTGATGTTGCAGTCTCCCATGCAGGGCAGGATCAGCAGACAGTAGGGCAGCTCAGCAGGTTGTGGGGCAGCAGTTCCTTGGAGCAGTCAGCCTCCTTCCCAGTGGCAATCCTCTTGCGCAGCAGTCCTCACTCCAGCAGGGATTCTTCCAGGTCCAGCAGTGTAACAAAGAAGTGAGGCCAGGAGCCTCCCTTATATATCTTTCAGTCTAAGGGCTAGAAAGTGGTAGAAGTCTCTGGAAGGGTCTGGGGGCAGGGGCTTCTGGAAGAGTCCAGGGAGTTCTGGTATGTTCCCTGCCTTCCCTGACCTAGCTGTCAAAGTGACGAGAGACAGGCCGTTAAGGCTACAGTGGACAGCCCATCACAGCTCATCCCAGCTAAGAAGGTGTGAATCACCACTCCCACCTCCCAACCCAGGCAGGCTATCAGTATGCAGAGGGGAGGGGGGAGTCTGCAGAGCCTAATCTAAGTGTAGGCAGGAAAAGGTCCCCTTTATAAAAGTGGGATCCCTAGCGTAGTAATGCCCAAACCCTATATATCATTGGAAAGGGTTCCCCGCCCCGAGTCCAACAAGACCAAACATGACAGACTTATTAGGTCCCTGTCAGAAGTTATCCCATAAGGGGAGGTTCCCAATGTTAGCCTATGGAGAATTAAACCTTACTGTGGTAGCAGTGGCTTTTGGCAGGTATGCCAGCCTCACAAGGTTTTAGGGAAGAGCACCTGCACCTCAGCACTGTTTAGCAGTGGTGAGGCGCCCAGAGTCCTAAGTCCAACAAAATCTAGGATAAAAATGAGAGGCAAAAAGGGCAAAAATGTAGGGGAGACCATCCTAAGGGTGACAGGTCTAACACGTGTCCCCCCCAGCTGAAAGTGGGGAGAACTACCCAACCTCCAGGGAGTTCTCATCACTAAGGCGGAAAAACCGAGAGAGACCGTCTGCATTGGCGTGGTCTACTCCGGGTCTGTGTTCCACCCTGAAGTCCATCCCCTGTAGAGAAATGGACCACCTCAACAATTTGGGATTCTCGCCCCTCATTTGCATGAGCCACCTGAGGGGCCGGTGGTCAGTCTGGATCAGGAA
The DNA here is from genome assembly GCF_964261635.1 of Lissotriton helveticus. Lineage (NCBI taxonomy): Eukaryota > Metazoa > Chordata > Amphibia > Caudata > Salamandridae > Lissotriton > Lissotriton helveticus. The sequence continues at coordinate 252,899,079 of NC_136061.1, forward strand.
GTGGGAGCCAAACAAATATGGCCTCAGCTTCTTCACAGCCCAGACCACCGCGAAGGCTTCTCTCTCTATCGCACTCCACCACTGTTCTCGGGGGAGCAGCCTCCTGGAGATGAAGGCTACTGGTTGGTCCCTTCCCTCCTCATTGAGTTGCGAAAGTACTGCCCCTATGCCATGCTCTGAGGCGTCCGTTTGGACAATGAACTCTTTGGAGAAGTCAGGGGCCCTGAGCACAGGAGCGGTGCACATGGCCTGCTTTAGAGAGTCAAAGGCTTTTTGGCAAGCCTCTGTCCAGATCACTTTTCTAGGTTGTTTCTTAGAGGTTAGCTCAGTCAAGGGGGCCACAATAGTGCCATAACCCTTGACAAATCTGCGGTAGTATCCTGTGAGGCCCAGGAACGCCCTGACCTCAGTCTGTGTTTTGGGAGGCTCCCAAGCCAGGATGGTTTCTATCTTGGCCTGTAGGGGCTGCACCTTGCCCCCTCCTACCAAGTGTCCTAGGTAGACTACCGACCCCTGCCCTATCTGGCATTTGCTAGCTTTGATAGTCAGGCCTGCCTGCTGCAGAGCCTAAGGCACTTCCTGGAGGTGACCCAAATGGTCCTCCCAGCTGCTACTGAAGACAGCTATGTCGTCCAGGTAGGCAGCAGAGAAGGCCTCTAAACCGGAGAGGACCCGGTTCACCAGCCGCTGGAAGGTGGCAGGAGCATTTTTCAGTCCAAAGGGCATCACCCTAAACTGGTAGTGGCCCTCTGGGGTGGAAAAGGCGGACCTCTCTTTAGCTCCATCTGTTAGGGCGATCTGCCAGTACCCTGACGTGAGGTCAAAGGTACTCAGGTATCGGGCAGCCCCCAGCCTGTCAATGAGCTCATCCGCCCTCGGGATAGGATGAGCGTCAGTCTTGGTCACAGAGTTCAGTCCCCTGTAATCCACACAGAACCTAAGTTCTGGTGTGGTGCCCGGTGGGGCAGCTTTTGGTACCAGAACCACCGGACTGGACCAAGGGCTGTTGGAGGGCTCTATCACCCCCAACTCCAGCAACTTAGTGACCTCACTCTGGATGCTGGCCTTCACCTCAACTGACAACCTGTAAGACTTGGACTTGACAGGGGGGCTGTCTCCTGTGTCCACATCATGGGTACACAGGTGGGTAATCCCAGGGATAAGGGAGAACACTGAGGAGAACTGCCCCAGGACCTGGCGGCAGTCCCTCTGTTGCTCAGGAGTCAAGGATGGGGAGAGGACCACTCCCTCCACCGATCCATCCTTCTCTTTGGAAGCAAAGAGGTCCGGGAGAGGTTCACTTTCCTCTTCCTCGGCCCCATCAGTTACCATCAGTAAGGTAAGCTCAGACCTCTCATGGTGGGGTTTGAGGCGGTTGGCGTGTAGCACCCTGTGGGGCTGCCTGGGGGTTTTAAGGTCCACTAGGTAAGTGGCCTTGCCCTTCTTCTCCAATATCTCATAAGGGCCTGTCCAGCGATCCTGGAGGGCACTAAGCTCTCCAGGCTCCATGACCCACACCTTCTGTCCAGGTTTTAGCTCCACAGGGTGAGAATTCTGGTTGTACCATTCCTTCATTACCGCCTGGCTGGCCTCTAAGTTGTCAGAAGCTTGTTTCCACAACTTAGCCATTTGGCTACGGAAGGCCAGCATGTAGCTCACTACATCCTGGGGAAGCCTCCTTGGAGTCTTCTCCCACCCATCCTTCACTAAACTGAGAGGCCCCCTAACAGGGTGACCGTACAAAAGCTCGAAGGGGCTGAAACCCACCCCCTTCTGCGGTACCTCCCTGTAGGAAAACAGCAAACAGGGCAAGAGGATGTCCCACTTTTTCCTCAGGCCCTCAGGCAGACACCTGATCATGCCTTTTAGGGTCTTGTTAAATCTCTCCATGAGACCATTGGTTTGGGTGTGGTAAGGGGTGGAGAACTTATAAGTAACCCCACTCTCCTTCCACATGGCTTGCATGTAGGCAGACATAAAGTTGGTACCCCTGTCGGACACCACCTCTTTGGGAAAACCCACTCTGGTAAAAATCCCCATCAGGGCCCGTGCCACTGCAGGTGCAGTGATGGTTCTCAGAGGAATAGCCTCTGGGTACCGGGTGGCGTGGTCCACCAGAACCAGGATAAACCTGTGACCAGAAGAAGTCGGTGGATCCATAGGCCCAACAATGTCGATGCCCACCCTCTCAAAGGGGGTGCTAACGACAGGTAGTGGTTCCAGGGGAGCCTTCAGCTTAGCCCCTGTTTTCCCACTAGCTTGGCAGGTCAGACAGGTCCTGCAGAATGTATATGAGGAGATCCTCATCTGCGGCCAATAAAAATGTGGGACAAGCCTAGCAAAGGTCTCGTCTTGGCCCAGGTGTCCTGCCAATGGGATCTCATGAGCCAATTCCAAAAGAAAGGCCCTATAGCACTGGGGGACCACTAAGGCCCTTGATGACCCATGCACAGGAGCCTTGGGCTCACTGTAAAGGTGCCCATCCTCCCAGTAAATATGATACTTTGCGGAGGCATTTCCTGCTGCTTGGGCTTCGGCCTGTCGCCTCATGCCCTCAAGGGTGGGGCACTCCTTCTGTGCCCGGCAAAACTCCTCCCTGGTGGGCCCTCCTTCCACCTGCCACTCTGCAGGGGTGGGTAGGTCCCCCAAGGGAACAACGTCCCCCTCCGTGGACTCCGGTGCGACCTCCTCAGGTGCCCCATCCATCTCACAGGGTGACTGCCCCGGGGCGGGCTTCCCACGCCCTCGGGCTCCTCCCCTCTTAGCAGCTGGCTGGGCCATTTTCCCAGGCTCCAGCCCTGGTTGACACCCTTTCCGGGCAGCCATAGACCGTGTGGTAGCACAAATCCACTCCGGCAACCCCAGCATCTCCACATGCGCTTTGAGCTCTACCTCCTTCCAGGCAGTATGCTCTAGGTCATTCCCTAACAGACAGTCCACTGGCATGGCAGGGCTCACAGCAACTCTTAAAAGGCCTGAAACCCCTCCCCACTCAAATGGAACCTGTGCTATGGGATAGTGACCCCCCCTGTTGTCAGCCATCACAACTGGATGGACTGCATCGGGAATTATTTGCTCTGGGGATACCAGCTGACTCCTTACCATAGTCATGCTGGCACCTGTGTCCCTCAGGGCCTCCACCCCCGACCATTGAGGGTGACCCACTGCCTATACTTGGTAGTATTTGAGGGCACATGGACCTTGGGAACCATCTCACTGTCTCCCAGAGACACTAGGACAAGCCCTGCCCCCTCACTCCCATCATCTAGGGACAGCTCCTCCCAAAGCGCTACACTAGCCACCCCGGGGTTTTTACTTCCAGTGGGCTGTGGTGCTCTCTTGCGACACTTGGGATCCCCCTTGTAGTGTCCAAGTTCACCACACTCATAGCACCGGACAATTCTGGGCTGCTGACCTTTGTCAGGATAAGTGGGCTTCTGGTGGCCAGATTGGGGCTGGGACCCAGACCCTTTCCCTTGTGAATTATTTTGGGGGCCTTTGGAGAACTCTTTCTTTTTGTCTCCCCCCTCTTTCCTCTGGTGGGAACCCTGACCACCCCTTTGGGAGTCCCCCCCAGAACCCTTGTTGGACACCCTGGTACTGACCCAGGTGTCCGCCTCCTCCGCAAGCTTCCTAGGATTGGTCAACTTGCGGTCAACCAGGTGTTGGCGCAGCTCTGGAAAACATTTCTCTAGAAGGTGCTCTCTTAAAAACAAGTCATACAACCCTTCATAGTCATGCACATTGCTGCCCCGCACCCAACCAGCTAAAGCTTTACTAGCGTAGTCCAGGAAGTCTACCCAGTTCTGTGTGGGAAGTTTGTGGCTATTCCTAAACCTCTGCCTATACCTCTCAGGGGTAAGACCGAACCTCTTAAGCAATGCGGCTTTCATGACAGAATAGTTAGTCTGGTCTTCCTTCTCTAGGTAAAGGAGGGTGTCCCTAACATCTGGAGGTAGGTACGTATACACACCACCCCCCCAATAACTCTCTGGGAGCCCATGGGCTCTTAAAGACACCTCATAGGCGGCTAACCACTTATAAATATTATCCCCCACCTTAAAACTGGCCATCACATCTTTAGGCATAAAGACCCTGGACTCACGTGAAGCTTCCATAGGTACGCTGCCACCATTCTTGTTGCTGTTGGCCCCTACTTCTAGGGCCCGGATTTCCAGTTCCTTTAGGCTGAGCTCATGGGCAAGTTCTTTTTCCCGCATAACCAGTCGCTTGTTCTCGCGATCCTGCTCCATGGCCCACCTTTCTCTTTCCCGCTCTTTCTCCAGCTTGGCAAGCTCCAACCTGAGCTGTCTCTCCTCCCTCCTGACCTCCAGGTCCTCTAAGGACAGGCTCTTCACTGACACCCTACTGCCTGCCCTGGAAGGTACCCTTGTACCTGGTAACAAATTACCATTTCCCTCCAAGTGCAGTAGGTCAAGATTTCCTGTGGTGTCATTCTCCGGTCCTTGCCCGTCCCCATCTCCTTCTGGGTGGGCTGATACCCATGCTCTCAAGGCTTTCTGAAGCTCTGCCTTCTTGGCGCTTCGCTTGAAGGGCACCCCTTTCTCCTCGCAGAATTCCTTGAGTTGTGCCACTGTGTAAACTTCCAGATTGGCCAGCTCGAATTCCATCTTGCTAGGTAGGGCCTCAGACGTTTGTAGAGAAAACCAAATGGGACTTAGGCAAAAGGACTTTCAAAAAGAGCAGCCAGTCAGGGAGAATTTAAAAAAAAATCAAAAATGCCAATTGGAGAGGGTAGACAAAAATTCAGTAGAGTCAGGTGTAGGGTTGCGGTGTACACTGCGTCGCTGCGTGGTGTTACACAAGCACAAGTCCTATCCCACCGCTCGATCACCAATGTTAGAACCGGGGTCTCTAGTTGGCAGGGGTATGCACCCTAGTCCAAGTAGGGACCACCGCTTCCGACCTGGTAGCTTGGCGCAGAGCAGCAAAGGCGTAACTTCAAAGGCAATGTGTAAAGTATTTGTGCAACACACAACGGCGATGACACAGTAAAAACACTCACAAAAGGAACACCACACCAGTTTTGTATAAGAACAAGAATTTCTTTATCTAAAAATTATGCGAGAACCAAAAGCAGGTAAATCCAGCTCCAGGCAAGATCAATAATAAAAAGAATTCCAGTTTCCAAGCAAGATCAATAATCAAAAAGAATGAATCCAGTTCCCAGGCCTGATCAAATCACCAAAAGCTCATGTGTGCCAAGGGCTCTTGCTGGTAATGTCTTTCTCACAGTGTCCTTGGATGGTAAAAGTACACTTGAGGTAGGTTCTTATGGTCAAAATTCACTGAGGGAAGGTTCTTAGGCCAAAGTTCCCTTGTAGCGTAATAAGTGTGCCTCTCATAGAAATGATGCTCCCAGCGTAGGAAGTGCGGCTGCCCAGGCGCTGCTGGTAATGCTAAATAATGCCCCAGTGTCAATTACCAAGTAATTATGCCCCCGTAGGCCAGTCAGTGAAGGACGGTTCCCAGCCAAGCACAAAGCTCACACTCCAGGTACCCGGCCAACCCGCACCCCGCCCCTTCGCGGCAGCCTGGTTGCACTGAGGCGTTACCTGGGGTGGTGGTTGCGGACGCAGGTGCGAGGCTCCTCTCCCCCTGGGGCCTTGGGCTCAGCAGGCGCTGCACGGGTGGGGGTCACAGCCACACAGCGCTCCTTTAGCACAGCGCTTAACAGTGCCTCCAAGTCCTGGGCAACGACGGAGCCTCCTGCCACACAGCGCTTCGCTTCTCAGCGCTACACAGCGCGCTCCGGTCCCAGTGGCGGTGACCTCAGGGCCAGTTTCAGTGGGCTTGCGCCAGAAGCAGAGGCAATCACAGAGCCCTGGGAGGATCACGGGGCAAGCAGTGCTGAGGGCAGGCACAGCGTTGCAGGGCAAATCTTGAGAGTGTTGTTGCTGTTCCAAAGGGCAGTCTTTAAAACGCTGTGGTCCAAGGACAGGTAGTTTCCTTTAGCTTAAAAAGGGTGCAGTCCCAAAAAGGCAATCTTTAAAAGGTTGAAGACTCTTTAAAATGCTGTTCAAAGAAAAGTAGTTCCTTTGGGATGTTGTGGAGACACTCTGGTGGTGATGTTGCAGTCTCCCATGCAGGGCAGGATCAGCAGACAGTAGGGCAGCTCAGCAGGTTGTGGGGCAGCAGTTCATTGGAGCAGTCAGCCTCCTTCCCAGTGGCAATCCTCTTGCGCAGCAGTCCTCACTCCAGCAGGGATTCTTCCAGGTCCAGCAGTGTAACAAAGAAGTGAGGCCAGGACCCTCCCTTATATATCTTTCAGTCTAAGGGCTAGAAAGTGGTAGAAGTCTCTGGAAGGGTCTGGGGGCAGGGGCTTCTGGAAGAGTCCAGGGAGTTCTGGTATGTTCCCTGCCTTCCCTGACCTAGCTGTCAAAGTGACGAGAGACAGGCCGTTAAGGCTACAGTGGACAGCCCATCACAGCTCATCCCAGGGAAGAAGGTGTGAATCACCACTCCCACCTCCCAACCCAGGCAGGCTATCAGTATGCAGAGGGGAGGGGGGAGTCTGCAGAGCCTAATCTAAGTGTAGGCAGGAAAAGGTCCCCTTTATAAAAGTGGGATCCCTAGCGTAGTAATGCCCAAACCCTATATATCATTGGAAAGGGTTCCCCGCCCCGAGTCCAACAAGACCAAACATGACAGACTTATTAGGTCCCTGTCAGAAGTTATCCCATAAGGGGTGGTTCCCAATGTTAGCCTATGGAGAATTAAACCTTACTGTGGTAGCAGTGGCTTGTGGCAGGTATGCCAGCCTCACAAGGTTTTAGGGAAGAGCACCTGCACCTCAGCACTGTTTAGCAGTGGTGAGGCGCCCAGAGTCCTAAGTCCAACAAAATCTAGGATAAAAATGGGAGGCAAAAAGGGAAAAAATGTAGGGGAGACCACCCTAAGGCTGACAGGTCTAACAACAACCTAATATTGTTTTTGACTGTACTGTACCTGTTTTGCATATGCAGTTGAAGTCTGTGATGCACCTAATGTGTGTGGGAAAGAAGCATGCACTTGGCCAGTGTGTTGCGTGCATACGTACGTGCGTGTGTGTGTGCATGCAGCCGTGGTGTAATAAGGCTGCCAAGTTCTTTAATGCAAGTAAAGAAAACGGACCCCAACCACCCTGGTCTTGTAACAAAAACAGCCAAAATAGGGATGCAGTGATCCTCTCAGCCCCAGACCCATTACATCTGCTGCACTAGTTTTAGGAGAGCTATTTCCCCTTTGCCCCCATATCCCTGCACCCTTACTGAGCATCTTCAACCCCCTTGTCTCCATGTCAGGCTCTCTCCCACCTCCCACTGTTCCCCGCTTCCCTTCTATCTTGTAGTGTAGTTCCTATATTCCCAATAGGCTCTTCACATTGGAATAACATAAACAGAAGTGTAGACGTAGGACTTAGGTCATCTAGGTCTCTACTGACTATATTAGACTTAAATAGTTTTGCCAGCTAGCTCAGAGGTCACTAGAAGAACTTTCTCGAATGTTCAAGAAGGAGTTAACCTTCCTGATTTAGACAAGAAGAGGTTAGTTTCTGACAACCGCATAAACATGACAACTTTGCTCCCTCAGAATAAAGAGTATATCTCTAGAGTCGTGTGAAAACAATAGACAGTTATTTCACTCAGTCAATCGTGCATACTTAGTTACACCAGAGTGCAGAGAAATAGAGAGACGGGCGTTTTCAATAAAAGGTGTTATTTATTGAGCAGTCTTCTTTCTCATGCAAGAGAAATGAGTTGCCACAATTGCAATACTTATCATGAAGTAAAGTGTGCACAGTAAAAGTAGTATTATGAAATAATACTGTAAAAGCATTGATATGGTTTCTTAGCCATATGATACTTTAAAATGGATAAAATATATACATACATAAAAACATTGACTAACGTACTCAACTGGTGCTTCTAATATACGCCTACCCCGGTGTACCTGACCTAAGCCTAATACGTGGGAAGGAGTAAGTAAGTTACAGTTTAAGTTAAGTTGGTTTTTTGCCAAGAATCTGAATCAAGAATTCTCTTACGGATTTAGTCAGCTCCGTACCTTGGTTCTAGAATGTAGGAGGTCTTGTATCTCTCTCTCAGGACTCGATCTCCCAGCAACCCGCAAGGGTGACTGGAAACATCGGAGCTGGAATTTCTCGGCAGGATAAAAGACACCGTCTCTCTCAGTGCGTCAAATGGGGAGGGTCGGCTTCCTTCGGCACTCGCATCAGCTGGGTGTCAGGCAAGTAGATAGCCGCTCTGCTCCAAACCACCATGTGTTTGCTTAAGGCAACATTGGTATGTTTATACCTGAAAGGTGCCGGGTTTGACGTAAGGTTGGACATAAGACGTCACTAAGAACTAACAGTTCTTTCTGGACTCCAGGAGTTCTTGTGCAAATCAAAACAAAAGCAGGGGGATTTCCCGGGCTGCTGGAGGCTTGGTTTGTTTAAAGAACGCGTTGTACTTTCTAGGAGTCTATGGGAGTAGCCTTGCCGTATTTGGACTGCATGGGCTATTACTAGATATGGACATGATTCCTAGATATAGCCTGTGCGTTGGGGAAATATATGAATAAAGTTAAGTTGTTCCTCAAATGCGCAGAAGAATATGTGTAGTGTAGCCCCTACCTTTGAATAAAGGTAGAGATACCAAGGGATAACAGTAGTAAAAACTGCATTCTGAAGAAGTTATGTATAGGCAAAATTTTTGCGAATTTAACAAATAAATGTTATAATACTCCGTTTTAAAAGGAACAAGAGAAGTTAAACTACATGTATCTTGTGGTGTAATTGTGATTTTAATATTATCATGTTATGCTGCTGCTCTTTCTCTTTGTTGAATATTGTCATGTTTTGCTGCTGTCCTTTTTCTTATCATGGAATGTGGAATGTACTTTAAGGTTTTAACAAATCAAATAAAGTTTTGTTTGACTGACTGACTGACTGATTCCTATGCCTTTATAAGGATATGTTTTGTTATAACCATATAAGGGCATGAATCGAGGATATCTTGATTAGGGTCCTAGATAGATTCACAACAATCTTTCCACTTCCCCTCCCTTCTCCATTTAGACATCCATTACCAATGAAATCTTGTACAAGCATCCTATAATTTTTCTCCTCTCCGCTCCCTTTACCTTTCCATTATTGCATGCTTCTTTCCATTTTTCTCTACCTATTTATTTCTTTACTCCCGTATCTCTCCATCCTATTTTCTTCATCCTATTTCTCTCACCCTCTTCTCCACCTTAGCTATGTTATACTCTATCATTTTCTCTTGTGTATTCCTTCACCCCCTTTGATTCACTCTACATTTTTCCTTGTGTCTTTTGATTGTCCCTGTAGTCCTGCGCGGTGTCCTATAACTCTATATTCTCTCCATCCTTCCTTGTATCTCTACATCTCCTCTTTTCCTTATACCGTGCACCTCTCTACCATTTAATTATCAATCCACTCCCCTTTCCCTCTTCATTCACCCATTATCTCTTCCTTTATTTTCACCCCTGTATGTTTCTATCCTCTCCTCTTTTTTTGCTTCTGTATCTCTTCTTCCAATTGTTTCACTCACCAACCTCGCCTCTCTCTCTACTTTCCATTCCAATATCTCTGTTCACTCCTGATTCTCTCCAATCTTCCCTGTACTGCTGCACTTTCCCTTATTTCTATCCCTCTCTGAATGACTAGTTTCTGAAAAGTGTGTGGGCACTTGCACTGCACAGAAAAACGCTGCATGAGAACTTCCGGGGCCTTTATTTGCAGACCCGACAGCTCACAAGTGTCAGGATGTATTAATAGTTGAACGTGCTTCAAAGAGGCCCACCAAAGGAAATAGCTAAAGAAGAAACGATTTTCAGAGCTCTGCCGTTTCCGAGATCGGTACATGACTGATTTATCGAGTTCAGATTTCTACTTTGAATTCTGTCACTGGTAATCCTGTTTATACCAGGCTAGAAGCCCCAGAAAGCAAATAAACCTGACTTGCAGAGCTAGTCTCTCACAGACCTGAGAAGCTTTAGAGCTGCAATTTCATGGTTCTGCCAAGGTCCATCCCTTACTGTCAAGACCTGTGCAAATCTCCTTACAGTGCCATGTGCAACAAGCTCTCAGCCTTTTACCAGTGGATATCTCTGTGTTTCCTCACAGCCCACTTCTACTAACAGCTTCCCCAGGACCTGACCTCCCATCGCTTCATTTTCACAGTGACTCCAGCACAGTCATTCTCTTCTCATATTACAACGAGCTTTGCTCCCATTCACTCACATTGATGCCAGGGCCTGTGATGCCAGGAGTGCCAGGGCCAGTGGTGCCAGGGCCAGGGGTGCCAGGTTTACATTTCCATTGTCATGAGCACCACGGTTCCCACAATGACACCAGCATCGAGCTTCCTATCACCTCAGAGTCATTATCCTGTCAATGTCACGAGAACCAAGCCTTTCATCTCTTTAGAATGATGCCAATGCTGCTCAAAGTGATACCACCTCTGAGATCATGTACTCACAGAAAAACCACAATCAACATTCCCGGACCTGCCCCTCACATTGTTTCAATAAACCAACAGCCGGACTGCACAAGCCTATGATAATCTTAAAGACAGAATGTTGTCCCCGCAGATGCAGGATCAGATTGTGCTCATACCACACTCCTTTCTCCCAGAGGTGGGGTCGGATTGTGCTTATACCACACTCCTTTCCCCCAGATCCGAGGTCAGATTGTGCGCACACCACCCTCCTCTTCCCACAGATGCAAGGCCAGATTGCGCTCATACTGCACTCCTGTCCTCCTAGATGTGAGCTCAGATTGTGCTCAGACAACACTCGTGCCCTTTGTAGATGCGAGGTCAGATGTGCTCATACCACACCCCTGTCCCCCGAAAATGCGAGGTCAGATTGTGCTCATTCCACACTCCTGTCCTCTGCAGGTGTGAGGTCAGATTGTGCTCATACCACTGTCCCTCGCAGATGTGAAGGCAGATTGTGCTCTTACCAAACTCCTTTCCCCCACATCCGATGTAAGATTGTGCTCAGACCACACTTCTATCCCACAGATGCAAGGCCAGATTGCGCTCAAACTGCACTCCTGTCCCCCAGATGTGAGCTCAGATTATGCTCATACCGCACTCCTGTCCCCCCAGATGCGAGGTCAAATTGTGCTCATACCACACTCCTTTCCCCCAGATGCGAGGTCAGATTGTGCTCATACCCCACTCCTGCCCTTCGCAAATTTGAGGTCAGATTGGGCTCATACCACACTCCTGTCCCCCCAGATGCGAGGTCAGATTGTGCTCATACCACACTCCTGTCCCCCGCAGTTGTGAGGTAAGATTGTGCTCATACCACACTCCTGTCCCCTGCGGATGCCGGGTCAGATTGTGCTTATATCACACTCCTGTTCCCGCAGATGCAAGGTCAGATTGTGCTCATACCACACTCTTTTCCCCCAGATGCGAGGTCAGATTGTGCTCCTACCACACTCCTGTCCCTCGCAGTTGCGGGGTCAGATTGTGCTCATACAACACTCCTGTTCCCGCAGATGCAAGGTCAGCTTGTGCTCATACCACACTCATTTCCCCCAGATGCGAGGTCATATTGTGCTCATACCACACTCCTTTCCCCCAGATGCTAGGTCAGATTATGCTCATACCACATTCCTGCCCTTCGCAGATGCGAGGTCAGATTATGCTCATACCACACTCCTGTCCCCCGCAGACGCAAGGTCAGAATGTGCTCATTCCACACTCCTGTACCCCGCAGTTGCGAGGTCAGATTGTGCTCATACCACACTGTTGTTCCCCCAGATGTGAGATCAGATTATGCTCATACCACACTCCTGTCCCCCTAAATGCGAGGGCTGATTGTGCTCATACCACAGTCCTGTTCCCCCAGATGGATGGTCAGATTGTGCGCATACCACACTCCTGTCCCCCAGATGCAAGGTCAGATTGTGCTCATACCGCACTCCTGTCCCCCAGATGCGAGGTCAGATTGTGCTCATACCACACTCCTTTCCCCCAGATGCAAGGTCAGATTGTGCTCATGCCACACTGTTGTTCCCCCAGATGTGAGATCAAATTATGCTCATACCACACTCCTGTCCCCCTAAATGTGAGGGCTGATTGTGCTCATACCACACTCCTGTCCCCTGCAGATGCATGGTCAGATTGTGCTCATACCACAGTCCTGTTCCCCCAGATGGATGGTCAGATTGTGCGCATACCACACTCCTGTCCCCCAGATGCAAGGTCAGATTGTGCTCATACCGCACTTCTGTCCCCCAGATGCGAGGTTAGATTGTGCTCATACCACACTCCTTTCCCCCAGATGCAAGGTCAGATTGTGCTCATACCCCACTCCTGCCCTTCGCAGATTTGAGGTCAGATTGTGCTCATACCACACTCCTGTCCCCCAGATGTGAGCTCAGATTATGCTCATACCGCACTCTTGTCCCCCCAGATGCGAGGTCAAATTGTGCTCATACCACACTCCTTTCCCTCAGATGCGAGGTCAGATTGTGCTCATACCCCACTCCTGCCCTTCACAGATTTGAAGTCAGATCGTGCTCATTCAACACTCCTGTCCCTCCAGATGCGAGGTCAGATTGTGCTCATACCACACTCCTGTCCCCCGCAGATGTGAGGTAAGATTGTGCTCCTATCACACTCCTGTCCCCCGCAGATGTCAGGTAAGATTATGCTCATACCACACTCCTGTCCCCTGCGGATGCGGGGTCAGATTGTGCTTATACCACACTCCTGTTCCCGCAGATGCAAGGTCAGATTGTGCTCATACCACACTCCTTTCCCCCAGATACGAGGTCAGAATGTGCTCCTACCACACTCCTGTCCCTCGCAGTTGCGGGGTCAGATTTTGCTCATACAACACTCCTGTTCCAGCAGAAGAAAGGTCAGCTTGCGCTCATACCACACTCATTTCCCCCAGATGCGAGTTCATATTGTGCTCATACCACACTCCTTTCCCCCAGATGCGAGGTCAGATTATGCTCATACCACATTCCTGCCCTTTGCAGATGCGAGGTCAGATTATGCTCATACCACACTCCTGTCCCCCGCAGACGCAAGTCAGAATGTGCTCATTCCACACTCCTGTACCCCGCAGATGCGAGGTCAGATTGTGCTCATACCACACTGTTGTTCCCTCAGATGTGAGATCAGATTATGCTCATACCACACTCCTGTCCCCCTAAATGGGAGGGCTGATTGTGCTCATACCACACTCCTGTCCCCTGCAGATGCAGGGTCAGATTGTGCTCATACCACAGTCCTGTTCCCCCAGATGGATGGTCAGATTGTGCGCATACCACACTCCTGTCCCCCAGATGCGAGGTCAGATTGTGCTTATACCACACTCCTGTTCCCCAGATGCGAGGTCAGATTGTGCTCATACCACACTCCTGTCCCCCCAGATGTGAGGTCAGATTGTGCTCATACCACACTCCTTTCCCCCAGATGCGAGGTCAGATTGTGCTCATACCACACTCCTGTCTCCCCAGATGTGAGGTCAGATTGTGCTCATTACACGCTCCTGCCCTTCCAGAGATGCGAGGTCAGATTGTGCTCATACCACAGTCATGTCCCCCTAGATGTGAGGTCAGATTGTGCCCATAACACAGCCCTATCCCTGAAGATGTGAAGTCAGATTGTGCTTGTACAACACTCCTGTCCCCCCAGATGTGAGGTCAGATTGTGCTCATACCACACTCCTGTCCCCCCAGATGTGAGGTCAAATTGTGTTCATATCACACTCCTGTCCCCCACAGATGCGGGGTATGATTGTGCTCATACCACACTCCTGTCCCAGCAGATGCAAGGTCAGATTGTTCTCATACCACACTCCTGTCCCCCCAGATGCGAGGTCAGATTGTGGTCATACCACACTCCTGTCCCCCCAGATGCAAGGTCAGATTGTGCTCATACCACACTCCTGTCCCCCAGATGTGAGGTCAGATTGTGCTCATATCACACACCTCTCTCGGCAGATGTGAGGTCAGATTTGGTCATACCACAATCCTTCCCTGCAGATGCAAGGTCAGATTGTGCTCGTACCACCTGTCCCCTCGATGCGAGACCAGATTCTGCTCATACCACACTCCTAGATGTGAGGTCAGATTGTGCTCACACCACACCCCTGTCCCCGCAGATGTAATGTCAAATGTTCTCATATACCACACTCCTATCCCCCCAGATGCTAGGTCAGATTGTGCTCAGACCACACTCCTGTCCCCCCGATGCAAGGTCAGATTGGCTCGTACCATACTCCTGTCCCCCCAGATGCGAGGTAAGATTGTGTTCATACCACACTCCTTGCCCGCAGATGCAAGGTCAGATTGTGGTTATACCACACTCCTGTCCCCCCAGATGCTAGGTCAGATTGTGCTCAGACCACACTCCTGTCCCCCGGATGCGAGGTCAGATTGGCTCGTACCATACTCCTGTCTGTCCACGTTCTCCTGTCTGCAGTTTCTTGACTCTTGTCTTCTTCCGACTCTGCTGATTCCCACTTTCACTCTCCTGAGTCTCAGATCCACTGTTTTCTGATGCTCTTTGACTTTCTTCGGAACCCACATGCACCAGACTTCTCTCCGCTGTTTCTTGACAACCCTCTCCTGACTTACGAGTTTGTTCACTTTACCTTGTACGCTCTATACTCCATCCGCCTCACTCCATTCTCCACTGACTCCACTGATTCCTGACTCCATCATTCTACTATAACACCATCTCAGACTCTCCTCTGCTCAATCTGCTGCTGACATGCTGCATGTGTTCTTTGTGTGATAGCTAATTATAAGTCCTGAATAATTTGTTTAAATGTGTGTCTGTGTACAGTGTGCACTGCTCATGCTCTATCTGACGATTGTGTCTGTACAAACCCCTACTACAGTTTTATATGCGCAGTGAAGACTCTGCTGTTGCATGTGCAGTATTTGGTGTATGCGTGTGTGTGTTTTGATGTCTGTGTGTGTGAAAATAGCTGTTTTATATACTGTACGAGTTCGACATGTTTCGATGAGCCCTGGGAAAACCGGTTCTATCAAAACAAAACAAATATCATTGACTTTGCCTCCACTTATAAGATGTAAGTTCTTGCAGATGACGTAAAATATACTTCTTTTGCTTCAGGTGAGGTTTCTACCGAAATAAACAAGGTTGAAAAATGGAGCTGTCTGATCTGAAAAGCTCGCTGTCTAAAACACAAAATTATCAACAGCGGAAAAAAAAAAGAAACGTAACTGAAGGCCTTTGGAAGTAGCTGCTTCCTCTAATCAGCCAAATAAATGGTTTGTCTAGTAATCAGCACTTTGATTAGTCTGTTTTTCTGAATGAACGTTCACCCTGTAATACGTTCTCTGATTGGTTTGTTTGCCTGCATGACTGTTCGGTTTGTAATCAGGCTTGTGATTGGCCTGTTTATCCACAAACTTCTTTATCCTCTAATCATCAGCCAGTTTTTCTTAGTGTTTTTTATACAAGGAATAGCTTACCCATGATCATTGCTGACTTGTACCTTCATCAGAAAACTTAGCTTGCCTCTGGGTGCCTGTTTCACTGGGTAAACGTTTTTGTATAAATGTACATTTTTTCATATTCACAAACTACGAGTTAATAAACTGTTTTGTCTAAGTTACACAAGAAGTAGTGAAATTCTTTCTTTGGTTTAAATAGTTATAACCATAAATACATAAAATGGAATAAAACAAGTAATACGTAACATCAATATTTTAACATTTTCATGGCGGCGCGGAGACCGCCTCCCCCCTCTCCTTTGTGCCTCTCGGTGGTGGGGCGGGCCCTCGGGCGCGACCCACCACCGATTGGCCGGCGGCCTCCCTGACCCGGATACCAGGGTAGGATGTCCGGGTCGGGGGGGGCGTGCTGCTGGAGGGGCTGGGCGGGGGGGCGTCGCCACCCCACCCGGCCCCTTGGGAATAAAGAGGCGGGGAGCGCCCGGGAGACCCTCTTGTCTCTGGACGCTCCCCCACAGCACGTTGTGCCCCGCGCTCGGGGCTTCTTTGTTTTCCCACCCACCATCCCTGGAACAAAAAATGTTGTTGCTTTACTAGTCTGGTTTAGGTGTAATGTTGCTAGGGTATTGTTAACATGTTTTACATGCGTAATTGAACTTTATCTGGACTGTATATCTTGCTGATACTTTGTTTAGGAATTTTTTCCCTTTGTAGTGAACTGTGCGTAAATGTGCTTTGATGCCAATTGTGTTTAGGCCTTTTTTCCCTTTTTAGCTTTATGCTGATGCGTATTATTATTTAGCCAGTGTAGTTGTCCTTTAGTAATTTTTTCCCATAGGTCGTCGTATTTATTAGGTATGGGGCATGCGGTAAGGTCATGACCGGTGAGCACATAATTTAAGGTCTGAGGGGGCGGGCATCATCCTATGGAGGTTCCCGCCCAGGGGGAGGGGCCATTGGCCACTCCTAGAACTCCAGGGGCAAGGTAATTGATGCTTCAAAGGGGCGCGGGTCGGAGTAGTCACGCTTTCCTTAGGCTGGTAGCCACCCCGCGCGCGCATACTCATGACGTCACCGGATGGCGCAGAGTAAGGGCCCTCCTTTAGTGGGTAAATGGAGTTCAGGGCGTAGACCGGGCAATTACCAGGCACGGCTGCGCATGCGCACATCTCTAGGTGAGGCGCAGCTTGTAGGACCTGACACCGGTTAGCGACCTTGCCATATGGCCAGAAATGTACAGAAATCAAGATGAGGATGTTAGATTCGGTTAGGAAACAACATGTATTAGAGTTTTGTTAAGGTTAGCCGCTCAAACTGTTGACGATATTGTATCTAATGTCCTGCTGATTTTTTGTATAAATTGTTGACCATGCAATTAAAACCTTTTTTAATTTCATATCTTAATAAATACGGCCGGGGGACTAGCCCCCGCCTTCCAAAGATAAACAGGCCTCATGTTCATGTTTCTGGGTGTTGGGTGTCGCATGGGGGGGGGGCGGCAGCCAGTCGCTGACCATGTGCATGATCACAGTACAATAAAGATGTGCATGTAGCCATTCAAACTGGGGCACAGATAAATCTTTCCAATCCAAGTTACAGGCAATTTTCCATTGCGGGGAAAGGGCTACAGAAAAGAAAGGAAGAGGACAAAGTGCATAACCACAGTACAATACATATGAACACACAGCCAGTCAATCTGAGGGACAGTTACATCTTTCCGGCTGAAATTACAAACAAATATCATCTTCAGATAAAACCTCAGGTAACCCGCCCTAGCAAGGACCATGTTAAGGCCAAGCCTCCTTTAATTTGACAAATCTGCTTAAGAAAAACTCAATATTCATGCATGTTTGAACATCGCTAAGCATGAAAAGAAACAGCATGGCAGGCCTTACTTGATTCAATTACATGGACTTAACGATGGGTATTCAACATTTTCTCCTGGGGAGGGTATGAAAAGTGCAAAGCAAAATAAAATTGACAACGGTCTGGGCCAAGGTTTTGTCACATTCACAGTGACCCAGGCCATGGAGAAGCTAATCAATGGCAGAAAAGGATTCATTCTAAACCTTATTAAAAGCTGCAGATTACACACATTGTTTACCCACGTCAGATACGACTCAATTCAGGATACAGTTTTTGTCAACCAATGGATAAGAACAGCGGGTTTCTGTAATCCAAGTTCGTTCCTGTCAGCAATAATACGAGATAAGAAATTCTGTGTAACCCATGTATAATCTGCTTTAACAATTTTTTTCAGGACATGAAAACAAACTTCGGAGACCCAAAGCTATGAATTCGTCCTTGACATAAGTCGGCCAAGGGATCGCTCTCATGTTACCGAGGGAAAGCCAGGCTCTGATGATGATCGACCTGTTCAGGATTGGCTCGCTCTTATGCCATTTGCCAAATAGAGATCCACCGTAGCAAATGCATAAGTTTAATAGTGTCCAAAATATTTTTGAGGCCTAACTCCTCATAACAAGCATAGGGTGAAGTGCTTTGTAGCACAGACAGTAAGTGCCTAGCCGACATGTTCTCTTAGACCTTAATGATACTGCAATCCCGATGTCCCTAAATATCACTACCATAGCATGTGGCGGATACACATTTTCCTTTGTTGATATGAAGCAGGGCCTTTAATGTTTTCTTCTACCCACTCTGGCACGAAAATCCATGTCCGACGCACAAGAACGAGCTAACATGAGTCTTTTTGAAATAAGTAAAGAGCTCCAAGAGTTCCTGTCATGAAGGAAAATGCTCAAATAGCTGAAAGTAAGGACTTGAGTAATCTTTGTATTATTGCAAAAATTGACTTTCGTTTTGGCAAGTTTAGCACCAGTTACCAAAACAAAGGATTTCGTTTTATTAATCGAAAGGTCTACGCTGCCCATGAAGTCAGCGAAGGAGTTAAGTAGCAGTTGGAGCCCGAATGCTGTCCTTAACATAAGGACAGCATCGTTTGCGTGTAGGAGAGCTTGAAGAGAGCAAGCACCTACATGAGGGGCATCTTATTGTTTACCCAGAAACACCTTCTCTAGACTATTGATATATATGGTGAATAAAAAGAGGGCCAAAATGCACCCCAGCCTGATGCCCCGGGTGATGGGGACACACTTGAATTAAAACATGTATTGAATGCAACCAGGAAACAAATTACTCTGTGGATGATATATCAAGGAGGACACAAAACAGAACAACGACCACAATAAAGAGAAAGGTCAATCTTTAGTATTTAACCTTTTAGGCTTATATTCAAAAACAATATTTAAGTAAGCTGTCCAAAACACAACAAACACATGTACAGAAACATGTACTAATGGTACATTTAGTGGAAGAGTCGTGACTGGTGACTGAGTGTTGAAAACAAACCAAATCATACAATAACATAGAACAATACATTCAGGGTATCCACTGTGCAATACATTAGTCTTAGGAGGATAAATTATTTCTTGGGTTCGTTTGGACTCTGTGCAGTTGGATATATATGTAGAACGTCAAAGTTTCGACCCTAATAGAAATGCGCTTGTTTGTGAGCCTCAAAGGCGGTTCTTCATCAGGACTATAATATAGTGGGACAGCCTGATTAGAGGTACGCGTATTAATCAAACGTTCTTATGGACGGGAGCTTGTCAGCCGACAAACTCTTGCTGCATGAATTGCGCAATATGTCTTCTGACGTCTCACTTGGTGCGTGTACTTCTCATTCGGAGAAGTACACGCACCAAGTGAGACTCCCAAACGCGCCGCCTGAGCAATCGCCACGGCGACCCCGTCCATCCTAATGTTCACACCGGCTGGTGTTGAGGATACTAAATAAAGACAGAAGAAATATTTCGCAATTCATGCAGCAAGAGTTTGTCGGCTGACAAGCTCCCATCCATAAGAACGTTTGATTAATACACGTGCCTCTAATCAGGCTGTCCCACTATATTATAGTCCTGATGAAGACCCGCCTTTGATGCTCACAAACGCCTGATAGCGCACAACTTCACTGGGCGAAAAATGCCCTTTTACCAGTATTGTGAATTACAAGCTCCATCGACCTCAAATGAATACATTTGAGAGAAAATGGTCATGCCACTTAGCTTCAACTATCACTGAGGACAAGAGTGGAGCAGCCTAAACTACTAAAAAGAGATGGTTAAGGGCTCTCCAAAAGGTGGTGCTATCATTAAGACCACTGGCTCTAATTTACTGTTCCCACACATCATCTTTTAGGGACTCGTTTCTCTTTTTCGTAACCTTCCCATAGTGGGCACATAAGTGTTTAATCTCTACCCAATCCCTAGGAGAACATTTAAGGGCCTTCATTAAGGTATGGTGAGCTTTAGAGCAGGGTTTATTAAACCAGCGAGCCCCCCTGCAGATAGTATTATCTCGGCTAGGTGTGAAGACGGTTGTCCTCACACTAGCACATAATACGGAGAAGGGGTTCAGAACATCAGTTGGGGCTAGATTGGGATTAAGACAACATTCTAACTCATGATTGATCTGTCTGAACAGATTACCACAAAACTCCTCTGGTATCACTTTAATCCATTTCAGATGTCTACTGTGGTCTGAAGGAGCCCGATGTTTGGTGGAAAGGGCTGGTAGTGGCAGTCTCTGACAATTACATTTTTTAACTTCCGCTAGAGGATTATGTTCGCTGAAACCAAACTATTTAGTCTGATAATCCACCAAAGATCTGGAAAGGTGCAAAGAACTCAAAGTGTAATCCACCAATGATTCAGACTCTCTTTCAACATAGGTAGGAGCTACCCAAATGCTGGGCATAACCAGATTTTGGGATTGAGGTAATCAATTCGCCTGGTCCCCTTGAATTGTGTGTTCAAAGTGAGCCAATTGGAGATCCTCTCTGAAGGGGGAAGCCTGAAAAACGTGGCACGTTTTTAAGCAAGGGTAGATGTTAAGGTGGCCCAAAATCAGGACTGAAAAATACGAGGTGGAACTTAGGCCAGCGACCGAAGAAAGGGTCTTATTTACCTCTATAACCAAGCACAAGGAGGAAATGACTTCAGAATGGGATGTGGCCATTAGAATTATAGATGTTCACGATCAATAAACTTGCCTTATCCAAAAAGGTAAGTAATACCACCCCTAAGCATGGACAATTTGTCTCCACCTCAGCCATAAAACAATTCAGGGCCAAGGATATTAGAGTGCACAATACTGCCTTGGCTCACCCCGAGAGAGTTCGAATGGCTGGGTGGATAAATTTAGCAAAGCCATCAAAAAAGGTGTGTGCTACACAGACCAGGGTTACTAGGGAGCCAAAATATGAGACAGTCTTATCAAATTGAGCCAGTCCCTGGCCTTCTCCTCAAGTCCTGCAACATTCCATGAGAAGAAGCTAAGCTGATCACTGGAATCAAACCCTGAACAAAAACTGTGAGCTCCGCCACCCTTCTTCGCAAAATCAACATCATATTCAATTGGGGGTAGTCAGTCCACCCCTTTGAGAGAACCAAGAGCCTTGAATCTATTCGAGGAGGTGATAGGGTGTATCAGACTCACTGGGGCACCCAATGTATGTCTCATGGGGACCTCAGAATGCCTTGGGGTTAGTGGGCCTGGGAGATCTCTCTAACAAAAGAGAGGGACCCTAAAAACCCAAAGGGGTAGGGCACCGAAAGACAAAATGTCAGTAAAGATTCCCCTTTGGGTGAACTTTTAAGTAAACCACAGTTTACCACTAAGTATGTACCAAATATACACAATAACATAAACTAGGAGCAGATAATGATCAACATGAAGCAGTCATACAAAGCATGTACATTTTATTTTTGTAAATGTTAAAAACAAAGAATTTTTTTTAAAAACATACTTAACACATCAAATAATCATGTTACAACACAAGGGACAACACAATTAGGAAAATGGTTCCAATTAAAAATTGGGTAGGAGATCACTAGAACGAATAAATTGATAATTCCTGCTCAAATTAATACACTTGATTTCATAGTTACAGAAAAATCATTCCATAGTGACTTAGTGTTTCTCCACCCAAATAGGTTGCATCAACGCGTTTCGGTTAAGGCGTAATAATGTTCACAGCCAAAAACCTTCTTCAGGATTAAAAATAGTGTCCCAAATAAAATATAATCTGAAAAAAATACACAATATAAGATATACATTGCTTGACTGAAAGATTACAAACATTCAACATGCTATACAATACTGCTCCTACAAACATACATCTATTATCACAAACATTAGCAAAGAAAGTGACAATCATTCCTTACTAAAGATGAAACATAGGCTAAAATGTCATCACATAGTGAACCACAAATACTGAATGGTATTAGGGGCAGTTAGTAACACCCAAAAGTGACACCTCACATCTAAGCTGATCATGTTCAATATCTATTGATAGCTAAAAGATGAAAAGCTCAAAGGCTGGGCATTACCGCCCTAGCACGTAGGATATACATTTGGTTTTTTACCTTCTTAGATCAGCAGATAGATATTTTCTGCGGCACTGCTGAAGTCAGCAACCTTCGAAAAATACCTACAAAGGTTAATTCGTGATTAGTGATGTCCTATATACTTTTGTTCAGAGTTCATTGATACTCTCGTAATAAAAAGTGTTGTCTAAATATATGAAACGGCCATGTCCGCTATTGTGTGGGATCACAGCATTTAAATGCAGACCAATATAAAATATTCAATAAATAGGAAGGAGCGGTCTGTATATAACACTCCTACTTGTCCACGAAAGTTGGTCAATAATCAGTCTGGCGTAAATTAATTCACCGCTCCATATGTTAACGGGCCGTGAACGGTTCAACAATGCGTCCATTTTATAGTGCGTTAATAATAACATTTCCATTATAGACTAATTCGAAATGGCTGCTATTTTTACCTCAGAAATTCGTAACGTGCGTATAAAAATATACTGCACTCTATCAGCAGAAACAGCACAATCCCGTTCTTTATAAGGATGGCCAGAAGGAGCTTCTATTTTCGTCTGTGCCAGACCACCCACAGCCTAAGAGATAATTGTTAAGGCGAAAGGGGTCAGGTACTAGTAGGCATATATAATTAGTCACCCAGACCCTCCAACATTACGCATCATAAGAGTAGCTACTATCATTACCTCAGGAAAATTTTTCCAATGTGCGTATATAGATATACTGCACTTTGTCAATAAAGACGGCACAATCCCGTTCTTCGTGGAGAAAAGGCCAGAAAGAACTTTAATCTCGTCTGAACCAGTCCGCCCGCAGCCTAAGGGATACATTCAGGCAAAAACAGGTCAGGAACCACTCGGCATATCTACTTAGCCGCCCAAACCCTCCAAAATAGCACATACCTGCTAGTATGGATATACACGCCGCAACGTGGGATTCCGTGTCCTGTACACTCCGCTGTCAAAGAAGCGAGTGAGGACCATGGCTTTATATATACAAAAACTGCGCGAAAACGCAGCTTCATGACGTATTGCTTAACCACATCGGTTTCCGCAACAGAAAGTGTATCCGGGTCATGCCTCAATAGTAAACAACTGAAACTAAATGACGGACTCGCTGAAAAGGTGGCGAAGTCACGTCTTACACTAGTATGCTGGATTAACCTACTAATAACGTGTAGTAAACACGATTACATGTCAATATTTTTTATATACTAGGTTAATTAAACCAGAACTACAATTATTGATTTAGACAATTTTTATACTAGAAAAATTGTTTATATAGAAACAGACAGTGGGAATCAGACATCAAAGGTCATTGCATCCCTGATTATATCACGCCACTGTTCTATATCAAAAAGATAAAAATCCGTGTGATGTGAGTCACTTATATTGCATGTACATAGACACATCGTATGCATAGCATGCAAACATTTTCTAGGGATGCACATATTACAACATATAAAAATTTAAACAAATAGTTTTTATATGAATATCAGTACAGCATAAGTGCCAATCTTTGATAACAAGCATAAATTGTACAGAAAAGAAAATACATTTTTTTTGGATCAGCAACATTAGTAGTAAAAAGGGGATAAGATACCACATAGTTCTTATTACATCAAAAGTATCATTACCACAAATATTGCTTAACCCTTGCTCCTTAGGGGTCGAAACGTAGACCGCATTGTTTCCATTTACTTAACATAGGAAGTAACCCGTTGATACAGACAAAACCTATCTTAGAGTTAATGTACGGAACTAATGAACAAAATTAGTCTGGAAAGGTTGCATTAACCACTGTGATTGTTACATGGTCACAGCATCCTTTACCCAGTCCCCACCACCACCCAATCACACCCATCCCTCTCAAACTGTCTCCTCTCTCTTTCACTTTGAGCGCTATTTTCATTGTATTATTATGTGTGAATTTCTAATATGGTTGTATGAATCCACAAGGACTATGTTGAAACAATTGTGTTGAGCCTTTTGTCTGGCTTACTTTGTTTGATTTAATGAAGAAATTGTTTGCCTGAATGAGGCATAACTTGTGGGATTCCGTTAAATACATTACCATGTATATTAATTTTTGAAAAATTGGAATAAATCCCTTGTACTACACCTAAGTAATTTTCTAAGAAGTTTGTGATGTAAAGATTGCTCATGATGAATTCTTGATCCATAACTAAATAGACACTGACCAATATATACATACCTACCTTACTGACCCAGGTCAGGTTGTCTTAGGGTTCACCCCGTTGTGAACTTACTATTTGATTTGTTAAGTATGTTTTTTTAAAAATTCTTTGTTTTTAACATTTACCAAAATAAAATGTACATTCTTTGTATGACTGCTTCATGTTGATCATTATCTGCTCCTAGTTTATGTTATTGTGTATATTTGGTACATACTTAGTGGTAAACTGTGGTTTACTTAAAAGTTCACCCAAAGGGGAATCTTTACTGACATTTTGTCTCTGGGAGATCTCACCTTGGATACAAACTCTGGTTTGTAAAACAGTCCCAGCGGCTGCTGCAAAAGGTCAGAGGTGGAGCCTTCTGACCACTGAAAAAAGGCTATGATGCTACTGGCGACCCAGCTATTGTTACTATTCACCACCATACAATCACCATGGAACGATTTAGGACCCGATTCTGATGTCGTTCGGAAGGCCGCCGAATCAGATTTGGCTTTCCCAGATCCTTTTTGTAGCCCTTGTTTTTGACCGAATTGTACACAGGTCCGAACAACCAAGTATGACGCGAACATCACATATGCATTGACAGAATAGTTTACGGGACCCAAACATGTCCGTACAACTCATTCGTAGCCGAATCGTGCCGAGCAATGGAGCTGAAGCAGGGCCGTACTGGGGACCAAAACTGGCCCTGTCAAAGAGCTCGGCCGGCCCCCCTGGGAGCGGCCGAGCTGTTTACCAGGGCCGGTTACGGCCGATTTTGTTACAGGGGCCGATTTTGCAGCTATGCAGCAAAACCGGCCCTGTAATAAAAACGGCCCCCACCCTAGCAGCCCACTGGAGAAACGCCCGGTGCCCGCTAGGTCCAGTCTGGCCCTGAGCTGAAGTCCGACCAAGCGACTACGATGCATGATTCGGACAACATCTTCGCCTTGGTCTCAGCCCCCCTTCACCCGTGGCGCTCCGAATCTGTCAAGGGGGTGAGCCCATTGGTCCCCCCGATCCAGGCATGCACGGTGTGGCGGACACCATGGGGCGCCCGCCACAGGGTGTACGCTTTTCCCCACCCACCCCTTTTTGCTATGGGAGCTTGTGTACGTGTCTGTACACAGGCTTCCATAGAGTTCAATGGGAGTCCGAGTGAACCTAATCCGTGAGCATACAGCTGCATCGTACTCGCTCGTTCGGACTCACAGAGCATCTTTTGCTCAGTAAGCCCTCCAGATCCGAGTCGTACCAAGGGCTTTCCTAGCGAGATCGGAATCGGGGCCGTAATTTCTCAACCACCCAGCCCACCCTACGTACTGTATTAATTTGAGTGTGGGTGTTGATGTCAAGCCCAGCACTCCAAGAAAGCCACTGTGGTACCTTGTGCTATAACTGTGGGATCCCTTTACTGTCATTTAACTTAAGCGGGGGCACGTGGACTAGAACAATCACATATTGTGTACAAGCGGGAGGAAGGTCTAATTGGTCAACGTTAGGTGAGAACGCACCAGAACCCACACCAGACAAGATCTCAGGATGAGCCCTATTAAAGGAAGATGGAACAAGAACATTTGCTAACTCTGAGGGATTTATAGATGGTACTCTGTCATTATTACCAGCTTTACGGTTGTCTATGTCAGGATCGGCGCAATGTGGTGCCGCTGTCCGCGAGATGCGTGACACATAACAGCTCACAAACCCAAAGACTACGTTACCCAAGATCCCTAGCGGTAACGCAGCGCAGTGACGTAAGCTACGCTAACGCAGGAACTAAGTACCGGCGGCATAGGAAGGACGGTGCCGATAATTCTTGCTGTGTTATTTGGTATGGTCGGTAAGACGAGGCTTAGCAGGAGAAATCGTGAGTACAAACAATGTTTTCTTATTAACACGCGCTCTCGGAGGGGACCGAGTGTGTGTCAAATTTCCTGCTTTCGGAGTACACGCGGCTGCGTGTAGAATTTCGGACTGTCTGGATTCCCTGCTCTGCAGTGTTAACGTTCGTTTTCCCCTGTTGGAAGAGAAAGATTCGCTTTCTCATTGCAGGAGGAAAACGCTATTCCCAGGCCAAACCACAGCGGGATATGGACTGTTGATTAGTCCTCTTACTTAAAGTCTTACTTCTTTTGCTTTTGGATTCTATTGGCGGTTTGGGCTCAAATCGTTGGGCGAGTTTCTCGCAGGTTGCATTAAGAAGTACAAAGACTAAAACACGTTTATATATGTGAACTATATTTCTTTTGTTTATGGAAGGAGCTGTGGTATGGTGAATTAACCTCACGTATTCTCATATGATTTACTTGCACAATGTTATTTCATTATTTCCTTCAGTTCAGGAGAGAATCAACAGGGGGGTACTTGATCAGAGGGAGCATGTGACCATGATTAGCACACAGAAATATTGTGGTATGTAAGCTATGTTTATTAGTGCCTACCTCTCTCTCAAAAAACGAAGTATAGGTTCACAGTGTGTTGTTCCTTGTTTTCTTCTAGCTGGTGGCAGCCCCTGGTATTACCCTGTGCCTGTGCTCCTGTATTTAAAGACCTTATTCTTTTCCTTTCAGGTAGGGGGTTAGAACTACACTCATGCGAGTATAGAGGAATAGAGCTAGATCTATCTTTGTAAGAGACAATAGGGAGGGGGTGTTGTTCTAAACAACTGTCTTTGTCGTTTCAGATCTCCCTCCCCGCTGTTCCCTTCCTTTCCCGCGCTCACGGGACTTTTCTGTGGTCTGTGTTTCATTCTCAGACTTCAGGGTCGTCGTGTGGGTGAGGGTAGAGGACTTTCTTCACAGCTCCGAGGAGTATAGGAGACGGAGCCTGACAGAATTATTGGCCCAACTATACTGTTCTCCTCTTGGCTGTGTTGAAATAGGAATGGCGTCCTTAGATGATGTATTGGCAGCCCTGGCCTTAGTACAAACGGAGTTAGCAGCCTCCAATAGAGAAGTGGCGGCATCTAGAACCGAAACTGCACAATTGAGGGCGAGGATGGATGGAATCCAAGGGAACCTTTTTAGCGCAGGAACTAGTCAGACACCTCCCGCCTCTCTGGTCGTGGAAATGCCAACACAAATACCACTTGCTCCTCCTGAAAGGTTTTATGGGCACAATAAGAAGGTTCAGGTGTTCATGACCCAAATAATGTTGCACTTTATGTGCAAAACAAAGATGTTTGCAACCAACCAGGCTCGGGTGGCTTTCCTAATATCCTACTTAGGGGGAGAAGCAGCACAATGGGCGGTTCCTGTCGTTAGAAGGGATGATCCTCTACTCTATGATTGGGACGAATTCAGAGTGGAATTCAAGAAGACCTTTGATCGCAGGGCAGAAACATTTTCAGCAGATAGAGAACTATTAGTATTGAAACAGGGAAACACCGAGCTTGTAACATATTTGAATAGTTTTCGCCGCCTGGTGGCAGAAACAGATTGGCCAGAAGCCAAACAATCCGCGTTGTTCTATCAAGGCTTAAATGACGACATGAAAGATGTCTTGGCGCACATCGATCCGCAGCCCCGTACCTGCTCCGCTCTGATTGAACTTGCCTTGCGCCTGGATCATCGAATAAAGGAACGGAGGGGTGAACATAAGAAGAAAGAGACACCGGTTATGGCTTACGATAGAGGGGGAGAAAAACCAGCCTCTGCCCAAGACGCCATGGAGATTGGTGCTGTGAGGGCTTCCTTGACGTTTAGTGAAAAAGAATATCGGAGAAAACATGGTCTGTGTCTGTACTGTGGCAAAAAAGGCCACTTTTTGAGAGAATGCCCAGTGAAGCCTAAAACTGGAAGATATAAAACTGGACAAGCTGCAGCTGGAGCATCTGACAAGATGTCGGAAAACTCCCATGCTTGAGGATGAAAGAAGGGGACCCCTCAAGTAGGATAATAATCCCTTCAATTGCACCAGGCGGTGATCAGGAAAAGAGCCATGTGTTTTTGGTGATGTCTCTGTTCGTGGAAACAGAAGAGAAAGAAGTTAACGCGATGGTGGACTCCGGGGCGACTGGATGCTTCATGGACTATGCAGAAGCTGAAAGGCTGGGAATCCTACTCATTACCAAGAAGAAACCAGAAATGGTATATGCAGTGGATGGGAGCGAATTGTTAGCAGGGCCTATAAAATACCATACGCCAGAATACCTGCTCGTATACAAGGGGATACACCATGAGACATTATCCTTCAACATTATCCAGGCCCCACAATACGGAATCATATTGGGGCTTCTGTGGCTTCAACGACATGAACCACATATACATTGGACGTCTAAAACGATCAGTTTTGGGTCTGATTTTTGCAAAGAAAAGTGTTTGTTGGTGTCTAATGACCCGTCCCGGGTGTTGGCCTCTTTTCATAGCATTGCCACTGCTGAAGAGAAGGAAGTGGTACTGCCCTCCTGTTACAAGGCATTCGAAAGGGTGTTCAGTGATACACAAGCCGAGGCTCTTCCACCGCATCGATCCTACGATTGCCGGATCGACCTCACTCCAGGATCGGTTATACCAAATGGAAGACTCTATGCTCTCACGGTGCCCGAGAACGAGTACTTACGTGCTTATCTGGACAAATACCTGGCAATCGGGTATATACGGCCTTTAAGATCTCCTGCGTCGTCGCCTTTGTTCTTTATACCCAAAGCAAATGGTGACAAAAGATGTTGCATCGACTATCGTGCCTTGAATTCTATTACAATCAAGAACCAGTACCCGTTACCATTGATCCCTGTTTTGTTAGAACAGGTGAGATCCGCCAAGGTGTATACCAAGCTTGACCTGAGTGGTGCATACCATCTCGTCCGAATAAGATCTGGGGACGAATGGAAGACGGCATTCAAAACACGGTATGGGCTGTTTGAATATATGGTGATGCCCTTCGGGCTTTGTAACGCCCCCGCCGCCTTTCAATACTTTTTGAATGAGGTGCTGAGAGACTTTTTGGATCGCTTTGTAGTCGTGTACATCGACGACATCTTGGTGTACTCGGACTCAATGGAGGAACATCCATCACACGTGAGCCAGGTGTTACAGGCTTTACTCCATCATCATCTGTATTGCAAGATCACGAAATGTGAGTTCCACATGACCACCGTTGAATTTCTTGGAGTGATGCTTACACCGTCTGGTCAGGTGATGGCGGAAAGAAAAGTGAAAGCTATAAAGGATTGGCCCCGTCCCTGTAATGTCAAGGACATACAGTGCCTACTAGGCTTCACCAACTTTTATAGGCGTTTTATACGTGGGTTTTCTGCCTTGGTAACTCCTCTAACTCGTCTTACAAAAAAGAACGTTCCATTTCTCTGGGGAGTGGAAACACAAGGTGCGTTTGATGAATTAAAGGATGCGTTTACCAGTGCTCCTGTCCTGACTCATGCCAATCCAGACTTACCCTTCTTGGTGGAAGCAGACGCCTCCGAAGTTGCATTAGGAGCTGTTTTATCACAAAGGAATGAAACCACCGGAAACATGCATCCTATTGCATTTATGTCAAGGAAACTCAGTCCAGCCGAGATAAATTACACAATAGCAGAGAAAGAGCTGCTGGCCATACGGGATGCTTTTGTAGAGTGGAGGCATTGGTTATTGGGAGCTACGCATCTAGTCACTGTCTACACAGACCATCGCAATTTGCAGTTTATGCGATCAGCCCGCCATCTTACTCCCAGACAGTTACGCTGGATGTTGTTTTTTGAGGAATTCAGGTTTGTGGTTACGTACAGACCCGGTTTCAACAATAAAAAAGCGGATGCACTGACCAGGCAAGAAAATCCCGCTCTACATACCACGATACAGAATCGTTCCATTATCGATCCCTCAAAAGTGGTGTGCGTTGCTCAATCTAGAGACTTTCTGCAAGCTGTACGGACTGGAATTCAATCCTGTGTTTGGAGAACCTGGCTTCGTCTCCATCCAGAGTGGAAAATGAAACATGGGGTGGCCATGAAAGGAACGCAAGTGCTGGTACCCACAAAATCCCTGCAAAGAACTGTGCTTTCTTGGTGCCACGAGACGCCTAGTGCAGGTCACATGGGATGCGTGAAAACACTTGAGAAGGCTTTGAGACAATTCTGGTGGCCCTCAATACGACTCGATCTGTGTCAATGGGGAAAAAACTGTACACAATGTGCCCGAATGAAGTCAGACCGTCAACCACCTCAGGGATATTTAAAACCGTTGCCCACACCTGGAGAGCCTTGAGAAAGCTTCTCGGTGGATTTCATCGTTGGACTTCCTAAAGACCAAGGCATGACGACCATCTTGGTGGTAGTGGACTATCTCACAAAAATGGGACACTTTATCGCTTGTGATCAGGTCCCTACGGCAGGTCGCTTAGCCCAGCTGCTGTTGGTACATGTGGTGAGGTTACACGGACTCCCGAGGGTGATAGTTTCAGATAGAGGGGCTCAATTTACTGCTCACTTTTGGAAGGTCTGGTGTTCTGCTCTACAGATAACTTCTTCTTTGTCCACTAGCTTTCATCCCCAAATGGAGAGATTAAATCAAACACTAAAACAATATCTCCTTTGCTATGTGCAGGCCGATACGGACTCCTGGGTGGATTGGCTGTGGGTGGCGGAAATGGCTTACAGCAGCACTCAACACTCTTCCACACAGCACTCACCCTTCTTCAGTTCATACGGTCATCATCCTAGGGTGAATCCCTTGGTGCTCCCGAACAATACGGTCAGGCTGCCAGACGTCAGGGCAAGATTATCACGCATACGCCGAATACTTCTGGCGACGCAATCTAGCTCAAGCTAAAGTGAGGTACAAAACGCAGGCTGAGAAACATCGTAGGCCGTGCCCTGAGTATAAGAAGGGCGACCTTGTATGGTTGTCTACGAAACACATTAGGTTTAGAAGACATAGTGTGTTTAACCCACGGTTTATTGGTCCCTACCGGGTGGTGGGTAGAGTGAATCCTGTGTCTGTGAGGTTGCGTTTGCCTGCTCATTTCAAGATACATCCTGTTTTTCACGTATCTTTGCTAAAGCCCTCTTTGGCACCTGTACGCCGAGCTCCACTACCTATTTGGGTGCAGCAGGATCAGGAGTATGAGGTGCGCAGAGTTCTTGACTCCAGGTGGGTGAGGGGGCATCTGCAGTATCTGATTGCTTGGAAAGGGTTTGGCCCGGAGGAGAACTCATGGGAGCCGGTGGGTTCGGTTCACGCACCTTGGCTCGTGGCTCGATTCCATGCTAGGTTTCCGTCCAAACCGGCTGCTGGACAGCACCCCTTGTGAGGGGGGATGTACTGTCAGGATCGGCGCAATGTGGTGCCGCTGTCCGCGAGATGCGTGACACATAACAGCTCACAAACCAAAAGACTATGTTATCCCTAGCGGTAACGCAGCGCAGTGACGTAAGCTACGCTAACGCAGGTACTAAGTACCGGTGGCATAGGAAGGACGGTGCCGATAATTCTTGCTGTGTTATTTGATATGGTCGGTAAGACGAGGTTTAGCAGGAGAAATCGTGAGTACAAACAATGTTTTCTTGTTGACACGCGCTCTCGGAGCGGACCGAGTGTGTGTCAAATTTCCTGCTTTCGGAGTACACGCGGCTGCGTGTAGAATTTCGGACTGTCTGGATTCCCTGCTCTGCAGTGTTATCGTTCGTTTTCCCGTTGGAAGAGAAAGATACGCTTTCTCATTGCAGGAGGAAAACGCTACTCCCAGGCCAAACAACATCGGGATATGGACTGTTGATTAGTCCTCTTACTTAAAGTCTTACTTCTTTTGCTTTTGGATTCTATTGGCGGTTTGGGCTCAAATCGTTGGGAGAGTTTCTCGCAGGTTGCATTAAGAAGTACAAAGACTAAAACACGTTTATATATGTTAACTATATTTCTTTTGTTTATGGAAGGAGCTGTGGTATGGTGAATTAACCTCACGTATTCTCATATGATTTACTTGCACAATGTTATTTCATTATTTCCTTCAGTTCAGGAGAGAATCAACAGGGGGGTACTTGATCAGAGGGAGCATGTGACCACGATTAGCACACAGAAATATTGTGGTATGTAAGCTATGTTTATTAGTGCCTACCTCTCTCTCAAAAAATGAAGTATAGGTTCACAGTGTGTTGTTCCTTGTTTTCTTCTAGCTGGTGGCAGCCCCTGGTGTTACCCTGTGCCTGTGCTCCTGTATTTAAAGACCTTATTCTTTTCCTTTCAGGTAGGGGGTTAGAACTACACTCATGTGAGTATAGAGGAATAGAGCTAGATCTATCTTTGTAAGAGACAATAGGGAGGGGGTGTTGTTCTAAACAACTGTCTTTGTCGTTTCAGATCTCCTTCCCCGCTGTTCCCTTCCTTTCCCACGCTCACTGGACTTTTCTGTGGTCTGTGTTTCATTCTCAGACTTCAGGGTCGTCGTGTGGGTGAGGGTAGAGGACTTTCTTCACAGCCCCGAGGAGTATAGGAGACGGAGCCTGACAGTCTAAGCAGGTGCTATTTACAAGAGGGATGCCCCATGTCATGCAGATAACAGGGAAATTGGGGATCATGGGAATAAAAGGTGGTGATTTATTCCTATTAGTATGACATTCCTGTGATAAGGCACCAGAGCTAAGTGGGCTAGAGGTTCATTTGGGCTGGTTATTTGCAAATGGCTGGTGGTTACAAGACTCTCTTGCCAGAAGGTACTCCATGAGTCTATTGTTAGTTGCTATAAAATCTATCACCCTTGCATTTAAAGAGAGAACAGCATCATTATCAAAATTAAATTCAGACCTCAAGTTCCCTACAATAACTTTCAAACTATCCACGCAGAATCATTGGCAATATTAATGTCCAAGCTAGAAACCAGCCAGTCCATAGGTCTGTTAATGTCAGTTGGTGGAACATCACAAGTAGCTGGGAGGAACGAAGATGAACCAGATACATGATTAGATAGCACCGTTTCCATTGAAGGGCCACTATGTTCAGAGGATGTCTGAGTGGTAGACGAAGTGTAGGTTCCAAGGGCATTGCCTCCTTCTCGTAATGCGAGTTAATAGCAGGTGGGTTTTTAGCATTTGAGTGAACACTATTAGGCTTGCCCTTCCTCCTGTAGAATTGGGTAATCTTGGGGTTGGTGGCTCTTGGTGCTGGCGTTGTGGGTATACTTCTTCTGCTATTAAGAATATCTTCCACCTTCACAATTAAGTTATCTATGACTTGCAGTGCACAATTCTCGGCTAGGTGCTGCCTGGCCCTTTTGGGCTCCTTCCTGATTCCCACGGAGTTGTCAGTTGCCTTTCGTTTACCCATTAGAAGATAAAAAAGGAAACACCCAGCAACAAAAGTAAAGTCTACAGCACAGAGGAGCGAGTCGAACAGTCAGGCAGGCCAAAGTCTCTAAGGAGATGAAGAATCCTTTAACAGAACCCCAGAACATCAAGAAAACAGCTTATTGATAGAAGGTCAAACAGAAGCTGTCCGCAGAGCCAAATTGAGTTGCCCTGCCATGACTCCTCCTGGACGGACGCAGGACGGGCCCAACCTAGGCCAGGCCGTGGCCTGCAAGCGTCTCGTGCTGATGAAATGCGCTATGTAGCGCTAGCAAGGTCACAAGGCTTGCTCTCCTGCCCCTCTCTACAGCAGCCACACTGGGTTTCTGGGACTAGAAGTCCCTGCTCAAAGTCCACAGTGTCCCGCGCAGTGGAATGATGAAATCAGGGTACAAGTTAGGGGTACATGCAGGTACACAACATCCACCCACTCTTTTCACAAAGTGGACGCCTTCAAACCTGCCAAGAAGTTGGGCCCCACAGAAATATGCTGAACTTGTACCGGTGTCATTTTCAGACGCAGGGACACGTTCAGCAGCGCCTGTACGTTGTCTACTTTCGATTCCCAGCAGCAACGTGCAGGCAGGGAGGTGGGTCATTTTCACCTCCAGCTGGACCGAAGTTAAGGGGCCATCAGGCCTCCTTTTGTTTCAATATCCTGACTGGAGGTGGCCTGGAAACCCAAACTTAAATGTGAATGCAACCGAGGGGAAACAAAGGCACAAAGCTTATTATTTCTTCACAGGTACTTAAGAGAGGCATGTTTTGGCTTTGTTCAGTCCCAATATAATAGATGCATGCACTATAAGAATGTCAGTTGGGTTGGTCTGTCCCAGTATTTACAAAAATTACAATTTCAATAGCAGTATTGTATTTCTTTCATAGCGCTATGCAAGCCAATGGAGGGTGTCGGAGCTCATTACATAACATACATATTATAGAGTGACAATAAATCATTTACATGTATAAATCAATGTACAATATGAGTTACATGCGACAGTGAGAGTTACAAGGTGTAGTAGTCACATGTCTTTCATACCTCACTTTGGTCTTTTAGAAGGATTACAATTTATGTACTGCAGGTAACAAAAGGATCTCTATGTTAAAAGCAGTAACCCACTTTACTATCTACATAAAATAAAAACCTGTTATTTGCGTGTTAGATGATATGCTTTGCAGGAAACACATTTACCTTCTCTACTACTTTGATTCAAATTTAGGACTTTACAAAACACAGATCTCTCTAGCAAGTGCAATAACCACCAGCGTTATCTAACCATTATTACTATTCCCTGCAATTTACTGGACACCTTCGCAGCAGATGCCTTAACCCAATCAAATATTTCGAAATGTACACTTTGCAACCAACTAAGCATAACAGAACTACTACCATGCTTCTTCTTGCTGCCAATTTCTTTGTGGCAGGGTTTAAAAAAATAAATGTATTAGTTGAGGCCCAGATTTTGGGTCTGAATTGCACCACTTTTTTGGCACAACCGCAACGCTAAATCTCATTTGTTAAATATCATAAGGTGCTTAAATGTACTCATGATATACCTGATAAACATATGTGTGCGGTCTTAATATGTGATGTCACTTCTCGTGCTGTCAATTCCAGTGAGGTCACTTTCTGTGATGTCACGTGTCGTGACACCATGTGCTGTGACGGCACGTGTCATAATTTCACTTGTACTCTGCCTAACCAGTTAATCCCCCACTTCTTTTTTTAGGACGTATGCCCTGGATGAAATGCGCTATATAATTCTAATTCCTTATCTTTTATTCGGTTACCGCTTATTTGCAACCATAAAAAGTACAGGTAAAAACAGCAGAAAATAAAATAGTTTTACATACTTTTAAAGAAAGATTAATTAAAAAGATATGGTTATGAGGAAAAAAACAACACATAATGTAATTCAGGAGCTTCTCGTAATTTGATGGTGGCTTTTAGAAAAATAGCTATACATTTAGCGAAATGAGGCGAGTCCAATAATTGTAGGGACAAATAAGCTGGATAACACGACCTGTGGCCAGTCAATCGAAGAAGTGGAAGAATCCAAGTTTTTCGTGGTGTTTTATAATATGAGCAGAAGAAAATAGTATGTAAAGTGGATTGCGTTGATACTCCGTCGCACGGGCAGTTCATAATGCCTCTCGACCAATTCTGTATCCGAGGAAAGGTAACTAGCCGGAAAAAGGTGTTGAAACGAAAACTTGTCAGAAGGTATTTTTCGTAGTTAGACAGATAATACGATAGATAAGGTTGAATACCTTTAACAAGATGAATAGCTTGAATTTGAGAGTTAAGTGGTTTTACAATCTCAATTGAGCTACGAAGTTCTCTCAAGTGGTCCATGCTTAATTTCTTTAGTTCTTTTCTCGATATATCCTCCACACTCGGTGGGTCGTCAAAGTATGAGCCACGGACTAGGTCCCTAAAAAAATTCTCCACATATGCCAACCAAGGAATCCTACGCCAGTTCGTTAAGGCCATACAGTCATTTATCAGCGAGCGTGTTAGGTGGCACTCTGGTTTTGACCACATACGTTGCCATAAAAGAATTGGTTGGAAACGTATGTAGTCTGTGATATAATCCATACCAAGCTCGTTATGGGAAGCATAGATCGGAGCACTTTGTGGAAGGGCCAACAGGTATTTAACAAACCCGTTCTCTACTGTTTGGATAGAATCTATCGGACCATAGCCCCAGACTCCTGCGCCATAGGTAGCCACGCTACGGCATTTTGCATAGTAAATTTTTAGGAGTTCTGGGGGAGCAGGTTTACCAAGTTTTCTGGAGAAAGAGACCAAGGCCGTTGTTGCTCGCTGGAAAAGGAGTTTTCTGCTGGCCGTGGCCTGCCGCCAGCTTAGGGAGTCGTCCACCAATATCCCTAAATAAGGATAGGCAGAAGTTTTTTCTAGTTTTGACTTTTCGACGAAAATTGCTCTGGGTTTCTTGACCTTGGGGCCGATGTGCATAGTGAATGTCTTTTTTATATTAATTTTGAGACCCAGGGAGGCCATGAAAGAGCAATACTTGTCAAGCTGCTTTTGCAGTTGGTTAAGTGTTCTGGCAATGATGACTGAGTCATCTGCATAGAGCAGCGTCGGTATAGGGCGATGATTGATCTGGGGTAAGTCCTGGCTCCCTTCTAGCATCGCCAGCTCAAGGCCGTTGGTGTAAAGATTGAACAAGAAGGGAGCCAGTACACATCCCTGTCTTACCCCTGTTTGGATAGAAAAAGATGGAGACAACTCGCCATTAACTCCAAATCTAACAGACGCCGTTGCGTCCGTATAAAGTTCTCGGAGAAAGGCTATGAGAGCTGGATCCACTTTAAGATCACTAAGTATAGCCCAGAGTTTGGAGTGCTGGACGCAGTCGAAGGCTGCACTTAGGTCAACGTACACTAGAAAGATGCTCCTCCTTTAGCTGCAGCATACTTCCCAATCAAAAGGGCCAAATTCAGTGCCTGCTCCACGGTTCCAAGACCCTTCTGGAAACCATATTGCAGGTCGGTCATGATGTTATTTGCCTGGGCCCAAGATTGTAAGCGGTCCAGTAGCACCCGGCCTGCAACTTTGCCTATGGAATCCAGAAGGGAGATCGGCCTGTAGCAGGCAGGATCATTGCGATCACCCTTTTTAAAGATTGGCAGCAGGATGGACGTTGACCATGATTTTAACAGCCCTATAGATGTTGCAGCAGAGAGGACATGGGTAAGAAGAGGTGACCAAAGTTCGAAGTTATGCAGAAAAAAGTCTAGAGGCACACCATCGGGCCCAGGTGCCTTACAAAGTTTAGACGCTTTTAAAGCTTTAGCAACCTCTGCATGGGTAAAGGTTACATTGATCGGATAGCTATTTCTAACTGGTATGTTTCCATTTATCTGATCAGCTTCCGAAGGGACTGATTGAAGGGACCCGAAGATTTTCGTAAAATGGGAGACCCATTCGTCTGCTGTAACTGCGACATCCAGATGTTGGTCCTTCGAGGGATCGATCAAAAAAGGGGATCTAATGACTTGCCAGAAAAGAGCGCTGTCTTTGTTGTGGCAGCTGAGATGTAACTGTGCCCAGAGATTGTTCTTGATTTCTTTCCTACGTTCTGCTCTGGCCTTATTATAAAGTTTTCTTAGGTTAGAAATTTCCAGCATGTCCCTCACAGGACAGCGAAGGGCAGCTTTTAGGTCTGAAAGAGCCTTGCGACACTTTGCATTAAACCATCTCTCAGAATTTGATTTTTTATTCCTGAGTTTACGAGTAAACTCCTCTCCGATGACCGTTAGGACTTTCTGAAAGCTGGCCATGATTGTTCCAGGCGAGGCGTCAACGGATAGACAGTCAAGAACCCAAGGCCTAGCTCTATCGAGGATCCGTTCCGTGATTTTAAGTGGGTCGACCTTGGCCCATTTAACTGTGTATCCATTCACCTTGTTCATGGTTAGGGAGCTGTGTGTTAAGTGGCTAGTAATAGTAGGGTGCAGGGTGACACTTTTTGGTAAGACTGTTACACTGATGGGATAATGGTCACTGCTCACATCAATCCCTGTATGAAAATTAGCCAATTGCCCCTTCAGGCTCTGTGAGGTCAAAATATAATCTATTGTGGTTAAGGACCCCCTGCCATGGAACGTTGGAGAGAAGTCTATTGGGGGATCTACTAGGTTATTTGCGAACTCCAGTTGTAGGGAGAAAAGGGACTCGTTTAATTTGTTCCCACAAGTGGAGTGTGCAAAATGTGGCAATGGGTTGTCGTATTGGTCTAACAGACCGCAATTCCCGTTTTTATGGTTTGGACATAATGCAGCATTGAAATCACCACCCCAAATCACATACACAGTGGTTGAGTGTAGATCATTTTGCAAGGTTTCTAAAAAAGTAGTAATATCGGTTAGCATTTTTATGCAAACTGTTATTTTGGAATTGTTATAATAGTTAACAAAAATAAAAGTCGAATCTTTATTAAAATTTATTTGCAATATGTGATAGCTAGGGTCTTTTTTAAGCGTACATATAGATAGGGGAGACAGAGTGTTGGCAACGTAAACTGCCAAGCCACCCTTTGGTCTACCGATGGGTCCTTGACTGGCTGGAATATGGAATGTTTTATAGCCTAGTAAATGATGTGGAGTTATTGACCAGGTTTCCTGAAGACAGACTACCTGGTGTGCGTTGACTGTATCCAGCCATGGTTGTAACGCTGTCTTGGCTCGCAAGCCTGCAACATTCCAATAGATGGTTGGAATGCTCAAATCAGCGCTGCGTAGATGGTCATTTGGCTGTAATAGCGGAGTTTTAAATAATGAAGAGACTGCAGGTCGGATATGCAAACGCTCTGACGCGATTGCGCCTGGCATGATCTTTTGAGGTTGATGATTTATAACGTTTGCACCTGTAGGAGCCTCCGTAGAAACATGTTGCGTTATGCTTCTATTGGGGTGAAAAGAATCTGCCAGAGATGCAGTCTCGTTAGTTATTAAAATGGGCGGTAATGGTTGTATAGAAAGTTGATGGTTAAACTGACTTATTTTCTGACCGGGACTGTTGTGCGCTTCAAGAGTTATCGGGACCTGGGTCAGATTTCTTGTGATTGCTATCGGTCAATCAACCATGTCCAGACATTCGTAGCGATTTCTAGTTGGAAAGCTCTGCCAACCTTCCATGGGGATCTGTGGCCTTCTAGGAAGCCAGGACTGCGAGTGCCAATCCTGAGTGTGCCAGTCTCTATTGCTGTTTCTTTTAGTATAAGCCACCTGGTTCCAGTGCCCTTCAAATGGTTGTTGCCAGTTTACATTAAGGAAATATTTATGGGTGTTCTCCGGGGGGTAAAAAAAGGAAAGATGGTAAGCATCGATTCCCCCCTTTTTTTCCAATGATGGCCATGATCATATATGGTTGACTGTGTTAGGATCAACGCAGTTCACTATAATGCAGTCACCCTGAATTGATTTTTGTTCCTTCCATTCCAGGTTACTCTTCGTACTGTTGTTATTGTTATGTTATGTTATGTTATTGTCATTTTTATTGCGCACGGATGCTCCAGCTAAGGAGCGTCCTGGCGCAGGGAATGGTGGACACAACACAACACTAAAAAATGAAAAAGAGAAGGAGGTAGGGATTTAAAACAAAAGGGTTTTCAGGGCCCTACGAAATGCTAATAAATCCTCTAACAGGTGGATTTCTAAAGGAAGAGCGTTCCAGAGGATCGCGGCTCTCACGCGAAAGGAACGACCGCCCATCCGGCTGAGTCTGAAACGTGGGACAACCACAAGGGATTGGCCAAGAGATCTGAGAGGGCGAGTCGGAACGTAAGGAGATACAAGGTTGTTAAGTATCTCTGGTGCCGACCTTTTTAAAATTTTAAAGGCCAGGCTGAGAGCTTTAAAATGGATTCTACTTTTGATCGGTAACCAATGTAAGGACCGTAAAGTATTGGAAGTAGGACAGGTCCGTGGCAAACCGACCACTGCCCTTGCAGCCGCATTCTGTACCCGTTGTAGGCGAAGGATCTCCACTTGGTTTGCTCCGAGTAGGAGCGAGCTGGCGTAATCCAACCGGGAGATAATCATCGCTTGGATGACCAGCTGTCTTGTCGGAGCGTCAAAAAATTTGAGCACCGGCCTTAACCCACGTAGGACACCAAAACAACCTGCCGCCACTCTCTTAGTGTGAGTCGTGAAGCAGAGAGTATGATCAAGCCACACTCCCAGGTTTCTAAGTTCCAACACTGGTAAGGGGGCCGGCCCCAGCTCGGGCGGCCACCAACTGTCTCCCCAGCAGTCCGCATCTCTTCCAACGATCATCACCTCAGTTTTTTTCGCGTTCAGCTAGAGACAGTTGTTATTCATCCAGCTGGCCACCTCTCTTAGCCCATTTCGGAACCTGGGGGCGTCCTGTTCGGCATCCCCGCAGATCGTAACCGCTAGCTGCGTGTCATCGGCATATGAGACCAAGGTTAGGCCCCACTGCCTGGCGACGTCAGCCAGCGGTTGCACGTATAGGTTGAAAAGCGTGGGACTCAGCGAGGAGCCCTGGGGGACCCCCAGGTCCAGCGGATGGTATTTGGACTGAAAAGGAGGGGTGGCAACGCAGAAGGAGCGATCGCTAAGGAAGGAGCGGAACCACTGCAGAGCAGAGCCACAGATGCCAATGCCCTCCAGGCGGTGTAGAAGGATGCGGTGGGACACGGTGTCAAAGGCAGCGCTAAGGTCTAATAAAATAAGCGCTGCCGTTTGACCTGCATCCAACACAATCCGCAGATGTTCTACCATTGCCAGAAGGGCCGTCTCCGTGCTGTGACCAGCACGGAACCCATTCTGCATGGGATCGAGGACATTGGCCCGGGTCATATGCTCAGCGAGGGCCAGGTTGACGTGGGCCTCCATGACTTTGGCCGGCCAGGGAAGCAAGGAAATAGGGCGATAGTTTTCTGGTTTTAAAGGATCCAAAGATGTGTTTTTTCAGGATCGGGGAAACCACCGCTTGCTTCCACTTGGCGGGAACGATACCTGAGGTCAGGGATAGATTAATCAGCGAGTACACTATCGTGCGCCCCTGAAAGGAAGGATCCCTGAAAGGGGCAGATCTTAAAGGGTCCGCAGGAGAGCCAGATTTGACTCGCTGTGCCCACTTGACAAACTCATCCCCGGAGAGAATGGGGAGAGAGTGCAATGCCGGACAGCTACAGGAGCCGTTCAAGGGGATCGAGGACAACGTCGTACTAGGGAACGACTGGTAGATGTTCTTGACTTTGTCCAAGAAAAAAGAGGCTAGAGTCTCACAGTGGGAAATGGAACCGTCCACTTGCGGAGCAGCTCTCTTAGCCATCAGATCTTTGATAGTTTTAAAGATGGTCTTAGATGGATTGAGGCTGCTACGGAATTCTGTCGCGTAGAACGCCGCACGGGTTCTACATATGGCTCGGTGGTAGAGCTTGACAGAAGCCAAATACGCAGTTTTTTTAATGGCATCATATGTCTTTCGCCACTCCCTTTCTGCCCGTCTACAAGACCCCTTCAAAGCGCGGAGAGCACTGTCATACCAAGGGCTCGCCTGTCGGGAACTGGATTTACTAGAGATGATAGGTACCAGAGCGTCAAGCGCCTTAGTAATCCAGCTACAGAACAGGTCATAGCCCGAGGTAGCATTAAGCAGAGGGCCTAATGGCTCTACAGCCATGATGTGATGTAGGTCCTCTAGCCTAAGCTTATTCCAGTGGCGCCGAGGAATCCACTTGGGAGGTGGAATAGTAGGGGTTACAGGAAGGGGTAGCCAGACAGACACCAAAAAGTGGTCGGTCCACGCCACAGGAGAAACAGCCAGAACTTGGGCATCTGTTAGGTTGGTAAAAAACGGATCCAAAATGTGACCAGCCACATGTGTGGGTTGGGAAACAAGTTGGGTCAGCTGAAGGGCCTCCAAATCCGCCAAGAAACCACTGATAGCCACAATCTCTTGCTTGTCAAAGTGGAGGTTAAGGTCACCTAAGATAGAAAAATTGGCGCAACCACTTGCCAGCGTGCTCACCGCCTCCGGGAAAGCTCCCCTGAAAGCGACATCACTGCCTGGGGGGCGATAAACGACCATCCCTGACAACGAGAACTGGGGGCTGATGACGATCTTAAACAGGGCGCTTTCGCACCCAGCAATCTGCAGACCCGTCCAGGTGCACGCAAAAGTAGATTTAATAACAAAGGCGATACCTCCACCTCGAGACAAGCGGTTCCACGTAAAAAGTGAATAGCCGGAAGGACAGGCCAGATTGATTATGGCAGCATCAGTGTCCTGAAGCCAGGTTTCAGTGATGACAAACAGATCTGGCAGCTGCTATTATGATAGTGCTGTAGTGGTCTGTTTAGACTTAACCACTGCAGGACTTTATTTTTAAGGGACCAAAAAGATTCATTAATGCCTTCTGAGAGCTCAGGGACACCAGTAAGAATAACCGTGTAAAGGGAAGCCTCAGGAGGAAGGTGCGCTGGGCGCCTTAGGCGGGATCCCCTTTTTGGTATCTCTAAGGATTTAATTTCCAGTGTTTTGGGATGTAGAGATGGCTGTTTTTTACCAACAGGTTGATTTACGTTAATATCAGAGCCTTGTGAGGCCAGGGTCGGACCGTTACTCGGTCCAGCCGAGGGCACACCCCCGTGAGAGTTAGTCAAATGGGGAGGTGGTAAAGCTGGATGTTTAGATGATATGGTTGAAAGATTAGGCACTACTGGTTGATTACTACCAGGGTCTGATTGGGGCGTTTGTGAAATTTTAGCTAGAGATTTGGGATTCCCCTTCACCTGATTTTTATTTGCTACACTGGGCTGGATAGATGTTTTAGTGGATAGTAGTGTCAACTGTTTTTCTAGACACCTCAGGCTGGATTGCAAAGGTTTTAGATGCTCTATAAGGAGTTCCCTTATGGTGGATAGCAGAAAAGGGGTAGTATTGCAAGCTGTGCAAAGGCTCTCGGGCTGTGAGGACCTAATAGGGTTAACAATAAGGATCTCAGTGTTAGTATTATTCATTGGGGAATTGATTGCATTTGATGCGTTGGTGCTATTTTGGGCAGGATGAAAGATCTGGCCCCCCTCAGACTCCTGTGGAGCTACAGTTCTATTGGATTTACAGTGTTGTTTACCATTTCCCCTTTTTGGGACGGAGCCCTCCCTAACCCCACGAAGGTGATTATCTAGTGATGTTTCCAACGTTTGGCAAAGCTCTAAATTAGGGGTAGTCTCCAGATCCACCAACGAGAGTGAGTCGGATAAGGAATGTGTTGCAGAGAGATCCACAGTACAGGGAAGTGTA
The DNA here is from genome assembly GCF_964261635.1 of Lissotriton helveticus. Classification (NCBI taxonomy): domain Eukaryota; kingdom Metazoa; phylum Chordata; class Amphibia; order Caudata; family Salamandridae; genus Lissotriton; species Lissotriton helveticus. The sequence goes on from NC_136061.1 coordinate 252,942,243, forward strand.
TGGATATCTGCATCAATGGTAGTTGATATTGTTGGTAAAGTCAATATGGATGTAATGGCGTCTTGCTGATTGGGAGAAACTGCAGTGGCCAAATGGCCCATGGAAGAGCGCATAGCGTTCGCAAGATCCAATGATACTCTGCGCTCCAACATCGAAATACTCTGGTCGATGACCTCGTTGGTACGTGAGATGAATTGGTCTATCGGCCCAGTCAGGTGAGTTATGCTTTGAACGGGCTTGGTGTTTTTTCTGGTTCCTCGAGTCATTTTGGACAAAATTGATAACTGAAATAAATAATGCTCAAATGTAAAATAGACAATGAACTTGGTCTAGAAATATAAAAATCAAGGGGGGTGGCCCGGACCGGTCCTTACCGGTCACTAACGGGCAACAACGGGCCCGCCCTTGGCCCGGGCTTCGCCCGGCGTCCCGCGAGAGGGAACAATGAGTACCTTTATGCGCCTCCTGGCGCGGAGTTGTGACGCTGGGGCTGGAGACCTCGAGGGCTGCCGGGAGTTGTAGGCAGCCCCTCGCCTCACTCCACTCGGCGGCCCCGCTGTCAGTTGGCAAAAAACAGCAGGGCGGCGGGAGGCTGGCGGAAATGGGTCTCGACAGCCCGGGAAAGATGATTGAAGGTTCTCCACGGGGCGCAGGACAAGTGAAAGGTCAGTCAGGACGGGCAAAACAGCGAAGCACCGCTCGCTGCAACAGTGAGTACCTTTATGCGCCTCCTGGCGCGGAGTTGTAACGCTGGGGCTGGAGACCTCGAGGGCTGCCGGGAGTTGTAGGCAGCCCCTCGCCTCACTCCACTCGGCGGCCCCGCTGTCAGTTGGCAAAAAACAGCAGGGCGGCGGGAGGCTGGCAGAAATGGGTCTCGACAGCGCGGGAAAGATGATTGAAGGTTCTCCACGGGGCGCAGGACAAGTAAAAGGTCAGTCAGGACGGGCAAAACAGCGAAGCACCGCTCGCTGCAACAGTGAGTACCTTTATGCGCCTCCTGGCACGGAGTTGTGACGCTGGGGCTGGAGACCTCGAGGGCTGCCGGGAGTTGTAGGCAGCCCCTCGCCTCACTCCACTCGGCGGCCCCGCTGTCAGTTGGCAAAAAACAGCAGGGCGGCGGGAGGCTTGCGGAAATGGGTCTTGACAGCCCGGGAAAGATGATTGAAAGTTCTCCACGGGGCGCAGGACAAGTAAAAGGTCAGTCAGGACGGGCAAAACAGCGAAGCACCGCTCGCTGCAACAGTGAGTACCTTTATGCGCCTCCTGGCGCGGAGTTGTGACGCTGGGGCTGGAGACCTCGAGGACTGCCGGGAGTTGTAGGCAGCCCCTCGCCTCACTCCACTCGGCGGCCCCGCTGTCAGTTGGCAAAAAACAGCAGGGCGGCGGGAGGCTGGCGGAAATGGGTCTCGACAGCCCGGGAAAGATGATTGAAGGTTCTCCACGGGGCGCAGGACAAGTAAAAGGTCAGTCAGGACGGGCAAAACAGCGCAGGCAAGATCATGAGGCTTGCTCTCTCGCTCCTCTCTGCAGCAGCCACACTGGGTTTCTGGGACTAGAAGTTCCTGCTCACAGTCCACAGCGTTCCGCACAGTGGGATGATGAAATGCACTATCTAGCACAGGCAAGATCATGAGGCTTGCTCTCTCGCTCACCGTCCATGGCGTCCCAAGTTAGCCAAGACTGGAATCTGCGCTTTATACCTTAGCACCACTTAGTCATACTAATGCACTCGGTTTCATAACTGTTCCCTTAGCGTTACAGTATGTTATGTTATGTTGATTTGTTAATATTTATAGCACACTAATCACCCAAGAGGTATCCAGGCACTCCAGGTTACTAATATGCCAGCAGTGCGGTAAACAAGTTGAATAATCCATTTTCAAGGGAAAACTGTTGATCTACCATTGTTCTGTAAAAGACAGACTCTAAGGCACAAGCTATCGATCTCTGATGATCTATGATTAATTGGTATGTGCATCATCACAAACATAAACACATTGGTCTTAAGAAATCAGGCAGCTATGTATTAACTGGCAATGAGGGACATGTCGCCTCAATGTCTATATCTGCTACTCATGCAAATGATGGGTTTAGTGCAGATCTATAAAGATCAGAGGATAGAGCAAGAAGCATCTCTTTTTATTAGGACTTTATGGTCCCACCTGCTTTTTTCTATCCCATATTTGGTACGTCTTTATATTCTTTCACAGTGGATCTATTAACCATCATGAGTTAAGTGAATGACCAGGTTTGTTGATGGCAGTGACCACTTTGTTTTCTCCCAAAAAACAAATGATCAAATAGCCCATCTTTACGTTTCAACTACATCTCCTGGTGATCTTGTTTAGGACCTGATTATTTCCAACAAACAGACCTCACACGACATGAGAACAACTTTTGGTTCTTTGGCACATCACAGGTATGAATTCATTGTATTTTTTTGCAATTGAGGACTACAACTCAAATGTTGTCCTTTATCCATTTGTGCATCCGTGTGGTAACTTAATGTAGGTAACAGTGTCCATTTCATTTCTTGATTAAAATACGTTATTGTCATTGTCTACAATCGTTTTAAATTTTCTAATAGCTCAGATTTGTATTTATTTGCCTCACTCCCTTGTAATATTTGTAAAGAAAACATCCATGTTGTATAGAAACTAGAAATTATTTATCCTTATGAAGAAAACACAATGTGGCATATTCTTAAGGAGTTACCGCCAAATTATCTGCACTATATCGCAGCCAAAGTTGCGATAAATCTATCTCCCCATTCACTAGCTGGTGCTAACAGCCCATATCACCAGTTTCCCTGCGATAGCAGCCGCAAAATACATCGCCACAAATGACCCTGGCAACTATCGCTAATGAGATGCAGAGTAGGCTTTCCCTTGCAAAAAGGTGCGACAACACCACTCTGCAACATTCTCAACGTCTAGCCAGATCGGCTATAAGATCACAAAACATGCGATAAGGCATGTTAGCAGCAGGAAATTAACACCTGGTCCAACCTGGTGTAAAGTCGGACGACGGCCTGCACAAGAAAAGGGAGCCCAGCACACAACCATACATGAAGAACAACAGATGCCATGGAACTACTGATCATGTAGCTCGGAGCCCCAAGAGAGTCACAACACCCACTGCCACCGCCCCCAGCACCACCCCCCCCTCCCAGGCCCTACCACGGACACCCCACACCTCCCCTGGGCCAAGATATTGCACATCAATGTCACAAAATCATGAACAAAGGCATTCGCCTGATGTTGGTACCTTTACAACAATCAACATACATGTGAGTACAGAAAATCTGATTTATTCAGTCACCATTGAAAGTCCAAACAAAATATCAAATTCAAATCTGTCTCAAAACAACTATTCTGAAGAGTCATGGCGGGCCATCGCTGGATAATCTGTGAATCAAAGCCTGCAATACATTATCCAAGATAAGAAGGTGTTTCAGACACTCATCAAAGGACAGAGAGAGAGAGAAAGAGAGAGACTGAACAAGGAGCGCAAGGCCAATCGGGCCCTTGGCTCATTAACACATTCCAACTGCTGCATGTGTTTTGCAATTGGTACACCCCAAATCTAAGGCCTGGCATCAAAGTCAGCACGAAGGCCACATCACATTTCTGAAATGCAAGCAGTAGTCAGACTGAAATTAGGTATGTTATGTTATGTTATGTTATGGGTGTCTTATATAGCGCTCGGCTACTCCGAGGAGTGTCCCGGCGCTTTCTAACCCACAACAGACTACAGAGGGCAGGCAAAAAAGGAAAAGACCAAGCAGATTACTGTCCATAAAGCCACGTCTTCAGACCCTTTCTGAAGGCCAGCAAGTTCGAAGTGCAGCGGAGTAACAGAGGAAGGGTATTCCATAGCTGGGGAGCCAAGCGTTTGAAGGAGCGTTCCCCCCATCCTTGCTTTCCTAACAGTAGGTATGAAAGTTCCTTTGTCTCAAAACACAAAGGCGAAAGGACAACCGAACCTCTGACCGTGGTCCTGAATGCGGCTGGCACACCCTGCATGAGATACCATACCAGCCTCCGACGACTCCCACACCACGAACTGCGCTAATGAAAGACCAACATGTCCACACCCCACATGCAATTGTCCCTGCTCTAGCTACTCCTGCAAGGGAAGCCCTTGACACATTGTTTTAAAACAACCCATACGTCCAAACGTTGCATACACATACGTCTCATTGCCCAGAGCTGTGGCATATCGCCCACACAACTGAAGCAGGTCTGAGGAATGCCTGTGCGACGAGACCAACAAACGCAATGGCAGGCCATCCTGACCACATGCATAAGCCCTGCCACTTGGAACTGTACCTGCATCTGTTGGGATCACTGCCAATGGCAGTGTTGCGAATCAGTGTGGGTCTGAGTTTCCGCTCCTGCCTACGTCACTTGCGTTCAGACCTGGTTCCACTGTCGACATGTGCCCATGCTGCGTGTAAGTGTCTTAAGCATTTCCCTGCATGTTGTGGTCCTTGCCTTGCCTGTACTGACACACACACATGCTAATAAAGTCTACGCAACTTCACTATTGTCCAACTGTGATGAGTGTTGATTAGAATGACAACTCGTGTGCTCAATGAGCATTGTCTGTACACAGAGAGGGAATGACTGACACATGTACAATGGGGATTGGTCCCTTTTGACTGCTACACCTCTGTGAGCCAGACATTGTGTTCGGGATAGTTGCTGGCAGACCTGTGCACCTACGTGTCTTCAGCAATGTGAGTATGGTGTCCAACTTCTGGCCATGTAGAGCAATGTTATGCATCAAAACAGACTGTGTCCACACAGATGTGTGTGAGTAGGTATGCAAAGTGACGTTCTGTTGTCACATGTGATGGAGGACACCATTTCAGGCCTGCTCGAGAATTTGATATTTCTACACACAGCCCTATATAATACTTGGATGTGTGCATACGCTGGGGGGTTGTGAGTTTGTTGTCCAAGTGCATTGAGGCCACAGCTAGTTCACACATTCACAGTCATCTAATTGGCCATATGGGTCTGGGTCAAACATGCGCATTGATCTCACTTACCACGGTATATCGTCCTGTGCAATCACTGTCCCTACATCCATCCATACTTTCATACTGAAGTGAACATAGACATGACACATCTGTGTGATTTTTAATGTTTTATTCACATTCTGGTGAATGACCGAGCTGGAGCTGCCATGCCAAGCCCACATTACATGGTTGCCCAGTGGTGGGCTAACCAGAGTCCCCTGGGGAATAAAACGTGATTTGGAAGAGGGAGAGTGCAGTCCACAGCCGGATTGCTGTGGAATTGGTAACCAGTGAAGATATGGCAGTCCATGTCGGGGTCCAGGTGAATGTGGCAGAGTGTTCCGGGGGACAGTGGGAGGTGTTGTCCCAGGGCATGATGCAGAGGGCTGAACCAGGCAGGGACTAGCTATATGGCGGGATGGATGCTACTACCTCCTTCATCACAGTCATTACCATCCACATCTTACTCCTCTGATACGTCTTCTGTGTCCGGTGTGACAGGTGTGTGGTGGTGTGATGGCTGCATCACTGTGTGCCACTGACACATCAGGATGCGAAGGTGAATGGGCTGCATCATTGTGTGCCACCGACACATCAGGGCGCAAAGGTGATTGGGTTGCATCACTGTGTGTTACTGACACATCAGGGGTTGGAGATGTGTGTGTCAAAGTTCCTGCTGCAGTTATCTTGGACAGGCTCAGTTGTAGCAATGGCAAGATGAGGAACTTCAAGGCATGGAAGATCCCACTACATCTCACTGGTGTTTAGCTGTGGCAGCCACACATGCAGCCAGCATCGGCTCCATGGTCTCCATTGTCCTGTGCATCTGTGCCAACTCTGTGCTGTCATCACTGGTGCCTGTCTGACTAGACAGTTCTTGTATCCGAGTAATGCCTCAGCGATGTCAGCCAATGATTGTCAGGGAGTATGTTGCAGACAGTGGGCATCGTATATGGCATCGAGTTTGGCTGCCACAAGGTCGACCTGTAACTGATCAGCCATCTCCTCCTGGCAACCCAACACACAGCGTTGGAATTCCATGTATTGGTCGGGGGTCCTGTTGGACGGGCTTGGTGGTTTGTGTTTCCTGTTGTGTGGTCTGTGCAGGGGGTGGGGTCACCTTGAGGCAGCTGGGCTGCCCTGCTCCTGGGGGTGGGGTGCTGAGTCTGTCCATTAGCCATTGGAGGGTGTCTGAGCATAAGTGCAGGTTGTCCTCTTCATCATCACTGATGAGATTTGTGGTCTGCTCTGCAGTAGGTGTTGATTGTCCCTCTGCAATGTGAAAGGGAGATTCAGGTTAACTGAGTCTCCCATGTATGTTGACACTTTGTAGATGTTTACATACAGATTGCATGACAATGTACATTGAGACTGTTTTGGTGGAGCTGGCTATTTGATGGCATATAGTGCAAATTTCGACTACATGACGCATGTGTGGTCATACTCGAAAATATCATCTCACAGTGTCATGCAATGCCAGATGTGAGTGGCCAGTTACTACGCACATGCGGGACCTGTTGTGTCCTCTGTCCTGTGGTGTAGGTGTTGCACTTTGTACCACATTGCCGTCAATGTTGATGTGCTGTGATTGCTATGTGTGTGTGCTGCATTGTGGGAGAGTTGCTCCAGCAGCTCAGATTTCACAGAGCCTTATCCCTTTGAGGCGGTGTGCCATTGACTTGTGTGCTTTTCAGGGGCTGTAATGTTTGCGACCTGGGTCATTTGTGCTCTTGGAGAGGTTGTGTGGTCTTGTGCATTGCTTGTCTGCTGATGTGTTATGGACGTCATGGGTTGTAGGTGCATGTGGATGTGTCAGAGTGTGACCTGCTCCTTCACTGATGTGTCAGCTCGACTCATCCTGGACATCCCCCGCCGCAGCCACATCTCCGGACACCTGAGAGACCTGCATTGGCTCCCGGTCAACAAGAGAATCACCTTCCGGCTCCTCACCCACGCACACAAAGCCCTACACAACCAAGGCCCAGGATACCTCAACAGCCGCCTCAACTTCTACGCTCCCAAACGCCAGCTTCGATCGACCAGCCACGCCCTCGCCGCCGTCCCCCGCATCCGAAGAGCCACCACAGGAGGAAGGTCCTTCTCCTACCTGGCCGCCAAGACTTGGAACTCCCTTCCGACCCATCTCCGCCTGACCCAAGACCACCTCGCCTTCAGGAAGCAGCTCAAGACCTGGCTGTTCGAACAGTAGCGGACCGCCCCCCCCCCCCCAGCGCCTTGAGACCCTCCGGGTGAGTAGTGCGCTATACAAATGCTTTGATTGATTGATTGATCCACACCGGCCACCTCAATGTCAAATCGTGCAACATGACAATTATTTTGACTGCACCAATGCTATTGGTCACGCAGTGTCACTTGCATAGTCAGTGTGGCTCACAGAGCCGCTGCTTTTCTGGATTCTGCACATGTGCATGGGTGTGTTGTGGCATTGGTGATGTGGAGGGGGCCCATTTTTGCCTAATGTGGAAGGGGCCCTACTTGGTGTTTCTATGTGTGCCACGGGTATCAGGGACATGTTCCACTATCATTGTGCGTGTGCAGTGTGCTACACATGTTTGTGCATGTGTGCCATTGTACCCCTCTCCCCCGTCCCCCCAGTCCCTGGTGGTTACTCACCCTGTTGCTGGTGGCTCAGGTCATATCGAGCTGTGCCCAGACCCCCAACTCCTTGCACCGTCTCCACACTGGTGACTGTGGCCACTATTTCCTCCAGCTCATCCAGCTCATCCTGTAGCGCAGGACTTCCACCTCCAGTTGCCTTTCCTGCCTTCCTGTTTGCGGTGAGTTTCTGTTTGGTCTGGCTTTGCACGTCATGCCAGCTTCTCTTGACCTCCTCAATTGTCCCCCTCGACACTCCGACTGCATTTGCGTTGTTGACAATGGTCTGCCATATTTCCGTTTGTGTTGCCAATGATGGAGTGAAGGTGATGATGAGTTGTTGGTAGTGTTGGGTCACCTGCTTGACGATCAGACGGTCTTCCTGCGGACTGAACCCTGTCTTCTCTTCTTCTTCTCCTTGCCCTTCCCCGAACATGGGGTTCCTGGCTGGTCCTCCGTGGGGCTTGTGGGGTTCGGGTTGTCCCTTGCACTCTGGTGCTACGGACTTTGCTTTGGTTTTGGTGTTTTTTTTGTTGCTTTTATAGTGCATATTCCTGCATGAAGCGTGGGAAGTGCAGGCCTATCGCTGGTTGTCACTGATTTTTGTATCGCGCTTTGGGGCATCGCAACTTTTTGGGCATTCGTGTTTCGCATTTTTGGTGCATCGCGTTGATTTTTACGCAGTCATTTGGCACGTTGTCCTGCTGCTATCGCATGGTGCCGCCGGGTTGGGAATTTTGCGTAAAGAAGGTGTTATTTTGGGATCACTGACATAATATCGAGTGACAGAATATCGACTAGCAAAAATATCGAGGAAAAAATATCTACAGACAAAATATCGAGTTTGTATCTACAAACAGGTAAGTACAAAAATATCGAGTACAAAATATTGTTTACAAAAATATAGTTTTAAAAAATATCGACTTTATTAAAAACAGTGTTAAATTAAATTAAAATTAAAAATTAATTACTAAAATATAGTTAAAAATACTTACATTAACTTATAATAATTAAATAATTAATGAAAGTTATAAAAAAAATTACAATCATATTTGTTAAAACATATATATATATATATAAACATAATATAATTAAATAATATCCAATATTATTACCGTACGATAGCAGAAGTGTAAAAAATACTATTCCCACTCCACAGAGTGCAACTGTAGGGAAAGCGTTGGATAGCGTAGGGGTAAAAATTACTATTCCCACTCCAGTGGGTGCAACAGTGAGGAAAGCGTTGGATAGCGTAGGGGTAAAAATTACTATTCCCACTCCAGTGGGTGCAACAGTAGGGAAAGCGTTGGATAGCGTAGGGGTTAAAATTACTATTCCCACACCAGTGAGTGCAACAGTAGGGAAAGTGTTAGATAGCGTAGGGGTAAAAATTACTATTCCCACTTCAGTGGGTGCAACAGTAGGGAAAGTGTTGGATAGCGTAGGGGTAAAAATTACTATTCCCACTCCAGTGGGTGCAACAGTAGGGAAAGCGTTGGATAGCGTAGGGGTAAAAATTACTATTCCCACTCCAAATAGTGCAACAGTAGGGAAAGCGTTGGATAGCGTAGGGGTTTAAATTACTATTCCCACTCCAAAGAGTGCAACAGTAGAGAAAGCGTTGGATAGTGTAGGGGTTTAAATTACTATTCCCACTCCAAAGAGTGCAACAGTAGGGAAAGCGTTGGATAGCGTAGAGGTAAAAATTAATATTCCCACTCCAGTGGGTGCAACAGTAGGGAAAGCTTTGGATAGCGTAGGGGTAAAAATTACTATTCCCACTCCAGTGAGTGCAACAGTAGGGAAAGCGTTGGATAGCGTAGGGGTTAAAATTACTATTCCCACTCCAAAGAGTGCAACAGTAGGGAAATCGTTGGATAGCGTAGGGGTAAAAATTATTATTCCCACTCCAAAGAGTGCAACAGTAGGGAAAGCGTTGGATAGCCTAGGGGTTTAAATTACTATTCCCACTTCAAAGAGTGCAACAGTAGGGAAAGCGTTGGATAGCGTAGAGGTAAAAATTACTATTCCCACTCCAGTGGGTGCAACAGTAGGGAAAGCGTTGGATAGCGTAGGGGTTAAAATTACTATTCCGACTCCAGTGAGTGTAACAGTAGGGAAAGTGTTAGATAGCGTAGGGGTAAAAATTACTATTCCCACTCCAGTGGGTGCAACAGTAGGGAAAGTGTTGGATAGCGTAGGGGTAAAAATTACTATTCCCACTCCAGTGGGTGCAACAGTAGGGAAAGCGTTGGATAGCGTAGGGGTAAAAATTACTATTCCCACTCCACATAGTGCAACAGTAGGGAAAGCGTTGGATAGCGTAGGGGTTTAAATTACTATTCCCACTCCAAAGAGTGCAACAGTAGAGAAAGCGTTGGATAGCATAGGGGTTTAAATTACTATTCCCACTCCAAAGAGTGCAACAGTAGAGAAAGCATTGGATAGCGTAGAGGTAAAAATTACTATTCCCACTCCAGTGGGTGCAACAGTAGGGAAAGCGTTGGATAGCGTAGGGGTAAAAATTACTATTCCCACTCCAGTGAGTGCAACAGTAGGGAAAGCATTGGATAGCGAAGGGGTTACAATTACTATTCCCACTCCAAAGAGTGCAACAGTAGGGAAATCGTTGGATAGCGTAGGGGTAAAAATTACTATTCCCACTCGAAAGAGTGCAACAGTAGGGAAAGCGTTGGATAGCGTAGGGGTTTAAATTACTATTCCCACTCCATAGAGTGCAACAGTAGGGAAAGCGTTGGATAGCGTAGAGGTAAAAATTACTATTCCCACTCCAGTGGGTGCAACAGTAGGGAAAGCGTTGGATAGCGTAGGGGTTAAAATTACTATTCCCACTCCAAAGAGTGCAACAGTAGGGAAAGCGTTGGATAGCGTAGGGGTAAAAATTACTATTCCCACTCCAGTGAGTGCAACAGTAGGGAAAGTGTTGGATAGCGTAGGGGTAAAAATTACTATTCCCACTCCAGTGGGTGCAACAGTAGGGACGTTAAATACTTCATATATTATTTCAATAAATATAAATTAATATCTATAAAAAATTAATTAAAAGTAATTACAAATTTAATATAATATAATAATTAATCAATTAAAATTACAAATTTAATTTAATTATTACAATTATTTAACTATTAATACAAATTAATTACAAATTAACAATTAATAATTTAACATTTAAAAATTAATTTACAATAAATTCAAATTGTATACAATTAAATAAATTGATTTATTTAATTAATTATAAATAAATTACTTCCCATCCTATTCCCCTATAAACCCACAACCCACTACAGAAAATAAATTATTAAATTAACATAATTAGCAATTAATCAATTAAATAAAATGACTTAGCAATTCTAATTTAATTAATTACCCATAAAAAATTAATTAACAATTAATTCTAAAACAATACCAATAAATATGTTAGCATATTTAATTAATTATAAATAAATTATTTCCCACCCAATTCCCCTATAAACCCACAACCCGCTACAGAAAATAAATTAGTAAAATTAACATAATTAGCAATTAATTAATTAATTTTAATTAATTGCCAACTAAAAGTTAATTAATTACCAAATATAAATTAACTAACATAATTAAAAATGAATAACAATAAATAATTTTACATATTTAATTAATTATAATTAAATTACTTCCTACCCTATTCCCCTATAAACCCACAACCCGCTACAGAATGAAATTACGCAAACATTAAAAAATAAAAAATTCATTAATTAAAATTATTTATTACATAAATACACACTTTATACACATATAATAACATAAAAAGCACTATAAAAAATTCAATATTATTAAAAATTCGATCATTTTCATAACCTATGTTATATACTTCGATATTTTAACTGTCTATATTTTTAACATTCGATATTACATTACTTACCTTAAAACGATATTTTTGATGTCTATATTCTGTCCAGTCGATATTTTGTCCATTCGATATTTAAAACTCGATATTATGTGCAGTCGATATTTTGTAGTCGATATTTTGACTGTTCACCGTTATTTTGTCACGATAGACTGCGATATGCAAAGTTGCATTAAGCTAAATTTGCGATGCTCATCACACGTTCTTGAGAATATGCCCCAATGATTCATGAGCCACTCAATGTGTGCTTAGTTTCTGGTATAATTAATATATTGATATTGCAGGTGTATGTTGCATTGTCTCTTTCTGGATGCTCATAGTAATATCTTGCAAATTAATTTCACTGTTAATATCTAACAGTCAGCAGGTGAGGAGCATTACAATGTCGCTATTTTCTACATTCTTATCATATAATATATTGCATAATGAAGCAGGCCATGGTAAAGTATGAGTCAATAGCATCTTACCTATTATTGTATTTCTGCAGATTGCCCACACCTCATTTCAAAGATCACAATCTATCCTTTAAAAGTCAGTATCCAACAATACCCACTGAAAAAAACGCTAACGGGCTCCAGAGTAACTTGCTGACCAACGTAATAGTGGTGCTGCATAATTGTAATTACAATACAATGTATAACCTTCCTGGCCCATGCTAATACTAAAACCATAGCACTCGGCACTCAGGCAGTCCATTGTAGTTTATAAAGGATGCATAAAATTTTGTGTATCCTCCTTGACACGCTTACACTCACATAAGATAAAACTGCTATGAGTCATGTCCGTCACCCAATGCTGTACCAGTCCACAGCACTAAATCACCCATCACCAACTGAAGAGGCACGGAATAACTGAAGAGATCTGTCACATGTCTCTGGCCAACCAAGGTCTTCAATTTAGTCCACCACTGCTGGTCCCAACTAGCTAAATACTATGATCACCTCTTAACACCTCACAATGACAGTCATATATGGGATGATATGAACAAAGTCCAATCCAGAAGAGCTCCCCACTGGGCTGCTTTAGCGCTGGTGGCACCCAGTGCAACAATCTTTTTGTCACACCTCCTCCTCCATGGACTCCCTCACTACCATCCTCTAATAGTGCCCTCATCTCTCCATAGCCCTTTCCTCACATGCATTTAATTTGTTTTATAGTACTACTCATACCAGTGGAGAGTGTCGTAGCACTTTACATCACACACACTTTATGCAAAGACACTGACTCATACATGAGTAAATCATTTCAAAGGAAATGGCACATAAGATAATGAGGTTTGCTAGGTGGCAAGGTGTAGGAATTACTAGGAGGCACAGAACTTTTAAAGTAAGTGTTTGGTCTAGAAAAACATAAACTCAGGATGTAAAATGTACCACAGTAGTTGGGGTTGACTTTACTAACAAGAATATATGTACACAAACAAAAACAAGCCCTTTTTAGCAACATTACGATAAGGAAAGACTGGGGAAAAAACATAATGTTCTAACCTATCTCATGACATTTGCATGCAGCTCTTGATGACAATCCATAGCTCACTGTGTTATATGAGAATCGTAATTTATGAAATGCAAATAACAAATGTATCTTTGTGACAAAAGCAGTAACCCACTAATCTATTTACATAAAATACAGTCTGTGATCTGCATTGTACATGTTTTTCGCACAAGTCATATTAACACTCTGTGCTACTTTGTGATGCCATTAGACAAAACTCGATCTGTAGCAAGCAGGAACATTAATCGGCAGAGTTATCTTGGCATTTTAATTGTTGTCTGAAAACTGATGAACAAACAAAGAACTCTGCAGCCGACGGTTTTAAACCTATAAGTTATTTCTAAACACACCCTTCCTCGAACTCAGGGGCCAATTACGATGGCCGGTGGATTTTGTCCGCCCGCCACCGTAACGGTAAACGGGACCGACCGCCAGAGGTGCGGCAGTCTCGCTGTGTCCATTAGGATGCGACCGCCACCCTGGCGGTCGCATCCCGCATATTTAACATTGTGGCGGGCGGTGCTGTAAGCACCACCCACGACAATGTGACTTGCGCCGCGCATTGCCTGCCACCTTGTGAATGCCAATGTAGGGGGGTAATATGGGTACCCACCAAGTGCAGTCCCCAACCCCCCGGGGGCCCGCAACAGGCCCCCAAAGTAAACTCCGCATGCCTTTCCATGGTTAAGCCACCACAGAAAGGCATTCCACCACACACATCATAATATGGATGCACCGTCACCATATTATCGGCTTTTCCACCCAGCAGGCAATCGTGACGATTGCCTGCCGGGGGAAAAGCGGCGGACGGTCTTTCTGTCCGCCGCGGTACCGCCCCACCATGCTAATGTGGTGGGGGATAAATGGCCGTCCGGCAGGGTGTTTTGGCGGGTGGATCGCAACCGCCGGTAGGGCGGTGGTGATCCGTCCGCCATGCTAATAGGCCCCTTGTTGTCATGTTAATAGTCTGTCATTAATTTCCATAGATTACATCTTTTTACTGAAGGATAATATGGTTCAAATTGGTGCGGCCGTGTTTCAATTGTTACTATATGGCCTTAGTCTATGGTGTACAACCTACGACTGATGCTTATAAATGTAATCAAATGTTTTCTCAACAACCAGAGGCCACACCGTTTGTGGGATGAACACATCATGGATCATCTCAAGACAATTATGAAGTTGCCTCAAGTTTCGACACATATACCTGTGGTACATAAATCCAGATTACTTGGGTGTATCAAACACCAAGATCTTGCTTTAAACACGAAGAAGAGAATCAAGGCTTTTACATTGCATCATTCTGGGGGTTTATCTTGACTAAGAGTCATAACGGTGTGTCATAAATCAGTCAGCAGCGAGCCATCCAATCTCGCCTACCAGCATAAAAACAGGAATTCAGTCAGGGCCTTACTAGCCTATCGGACATCAAGTGATTCGGTGGGCAGGTAAGGAGGAGGCCGATTTCACTGCCAGTGGGGGACATTTTCGTTGCCTTGGACCTAACCGCTATGTTCCTACTAAACAATTCAAAAACAAATGTATTGCAAGTACGCTTTAAAACCAATTGTTTTTGCATTTCCCTATGGCAGTGAAACCAGCTCCCACCCTACCAGCCCATTGCATGTCTGGTTGCCAGTCCGGCCCTGAATTCAGAATTTAGAGAGTCACATAATCATTTTAAAAGCCAGAAGGCTGCTTGGGCCGAAAGCCTTGCCTGACTGCAAATGGCCAACAGTGATCACTGTCTCTTCTACTTTAAGATCCTCTTAAAGTCTATACTTATTGAGATAAGCAAGGGGACTCCAGCTCCTCAGAGTCCAGGGACTACTTCAACAGAGGTGTGCAAATGGAGGTCATTTTTATTTTGGTGCCTGGGCCTATCTTCAGTCCATTTCCAACCCTGCAGGTAATTAAAGGGAAAAAAGGTTTAAAAAATGACTCCCGGCTAAGTACACCGATCTCAGTCTCAGTGGGAGTCCAACTAACACTACAATGCCCTTTGCTACCAAATTACTTTGGACTTCGTTGGTGATTCCTGGAGACGAGGGACTGGGTAAAGAGAGAAGTTTTTCCTTCTTCACACGGAATTGTCTCTTTTAACTGAAAGAATACCAAGAGTCTTCTGATTTTCTAAGGTTATGTCTCGAAAGAATTAGAGATAATATTCTATAGAATTAGGGATACAATGAGAAACGTCCGTGGACACCTTGACAGGCAGAAAGTTTGCTAAACTGAAATAAATGAAGGTAATCAATTGTTGGAACAACTCTGTTAGGGATATTAGTATGCAACAACATGCAGAGAAATTTAGATGTATATCATGAGTCCCTAAGGAAATGTCATGCTGTCATTGTTCATTTCGAAATGTAAATTAATTGCTTCTATGTATCATGAATCATTGGCTTGATCCTTGCACAATACGAGATAATTGCAATATAGAAAAAAATATTGTCATTTGAAACAAGCAAATACGATGCAAAGATTGTGGTTACAGTTGCACTTTGTTTGCCAAATTGAATGTATTTAAAAAAAAGTTTTAAATATGGAGGTGAAATTTGAGGTGTGGACTCTAACTAAAAAGGAATCGGCTGACTCAAAAAAAAGGATTCGTTTTACAACCATCTAAATCTACTCCATGAGCCTTGTTTGAAGCTTAGAATTTGAAATGATAAGCAAAAGAAGCACAAGTGCCACGTAGATGTATATTGCTAAGGGAATATTCAGCTGAGGTGCTGAGTTTTTCTATTTGAATCTCGACGGCAAGCTTAGAGAAATAAGCCAGGATTGTCAAAGCCAGTAGGCCTCGCCTTTGGGACCTATTGGGTTTGCCATTTTTGTTTTAGTAATGCTGTACAGCGTGTCCGATGTTCTGCAGTATGGCTAAAGAAGAATAAACAAGCATTGGAAATGCAATAGGTCTCGCATTAGGAAAGTTTGAGCGATTGTGGTGGTGGTGGATGCGGTGGATGTGGTGATGGTGGATGCATTGGTGGTGGTGGATGCAGTGGTGGTGGTGGATGGGGTGGTGGTGGATGTAGTGGTGGTGGGTGTGGTGGATGTGGTGGTGGTGGATGTGGTGGTGGTGGGTGTGGTGGATGTGGTGGTGGATGTGGCGGTGGATGTGGCGGTGGATGTGGCGGTGGATGTGGTGGTGGATGTGGTGGTGGATGTGGTGGTGGATGTGGTGGTGGATGTGGAGGTGGATGTGGAGGTGGAGGTGATGGTGGATGTAGTGGTGGTGGTGGATGTGGTGGTGGTGGTGGTGGTGGATGAGGTGGATGTGGTGGTGTTGGATGTGGTGGTGGAAGTGGTGGTGGATGTGGATGTGGTGGTGGATGTGGTGGATGTGGTGGATGTGGTGGTGGTGGGTGTGGTGGATGTGGTGATGGATGTGGTGGTGGATGTGGTGGTGGATGCGGTGGTGGATGCGGTGGTGGTGCATGTGGTGGATGTGGTGGATGTGGTGGTGGATGTGGCGGTGGATGTCATGGTGGATGTGGAGGTGATGGTGGATGCGGTGGTGGTGGTGGATGCGGTGGTGGTGATGGTGGTGGATGCAGTGGATGTGGTGGTGGATGTGGTGGTGGTGGGTGTGGTGGATGTGGCGGTGGATGTGATGGTGGATGTGATGGTGGATGTGGTGGTGGATGTGGTGGTGAATGTGTTGGTGGATGTGGAGGTGGATGTGATGGTGGATGTAGTGGTGGTGGATGTGGTGGTGGTGGTGGTGGTGGTGGATGAGGTGGATGTGGTGGTGGTGGATGTGGTGGTTGAACTGGTGGTGGATGTGGATGTGGTGGTGGATGTGGTGGATGTGGTGGATGTGGTGGTGGATGTGGTGGTGGTGGGTGTGGTGGATGTGGTGGTGGATGTGGTGGTGGATGCGGTGGTGGTGCACGTGGTGGATGTGGTGGATGTGGTGGATGTGGTGGTGGATGTGGCGGTGGATGTCATGGTGGATGTGGAGGTGATGGTGGATGCGGTGGTGGTGGTGGATGCGGTGGTGATGGTGGTGGTGGATGCGGTGGTGGATGTGGTGGTGGTGGGTGTGGTGGATGTGGCGGTGGATGTGGCGGTGGATACGATGGTGGATGTGGTGGTGGATGTGGTGGTGGATGTGGTGGTGGATGTGGTGGTGGATGTGGAGGTGGATGTGGAGGTGATGGAGGGTTGTGGCGCTCAGCAGCAGCAGACAATTGCTATCTGATAATAGCACCAGCACGTTTCCTTTCAAATTAAGCAGTAGAAAAACACTTCAATTAATATAGTTGACATTTTTAGCTTATATGCTCTTTGTTCTGCTAATTAAAAAAAAAAAACAGGCTTAAAAAACAGGGATGCCTAAAATGTTGGCAGGGAGGCAGCCTGCATCCTGAATCTAGGCCGAATGAATGTTACTTCATTGTTTAACTGAAATAAAAAAGCTCAACTGTAATCAACTCCTAGTCATCGCTGCAACAACAGTCTGCCAGCTAAGCAAGCTGAGGAAGAAGGGATGCAACAACTGCAAATGTATAACAAGCTGGCTTTTTTGAAGAAGGTCATACAGCGCTGGTAGTGGAGCAGATGGTCCTGTTTATGACCTGCAGAGTGTGTGTGAAGTGGGCGCGGATGAAGTGGCTGGGGGTGAGGGGTGTGCAGCCTGGTGTGCTGAAGCCTGGCAGCAGAGGCGGCGTGAGCGAAAGAAGTGGCCCCAAGGTAAATGCCCGGTGGAATGAAAGGCCTGTGATCATACAAACCGGAGTGAGTTTAAAGGCATTGCTGTCCTCAAAAGTGTAAATAAGGTTTTACCGTCAGAGAACGCCACAGTAAAGCATTAACACAGAAAGTGTGGTCAGGGAAACACAACACAGCTTAAACGGCTTCATGACGTTCATCACTGGGGACTGAATCATAAACATACTGTAGCCTGGGCAAGAAGAGCATCACAGAAATAGGACTTGAATCTTCATTCAGCATCAGACACCTCTATTGCTTCATGACGGACACAAACCAGTAAGCGCTGTTTACGGAGTGAGCGAGCCAAAAGATATCTTCATAAGAATGTGCATTTTTTCCAAACCTCAGAAGAGCCCTTAGTTCCCATACCAAAGGAGTAGCTTGCAAGGAGTAAACACAAATAAAGTCGTACAGCAGCCCAATTATATATCGACCTACGGTTGGCATGCAGGCTTTATCACAAATTGTTTGACAAACCATTTGGCGGTGGTTAACTTTGCGATAGCTCTACCTAGAAGATTATTGAAGCATCATCCTCAGTAACGGTAAATTATGTTATAATGATTCCTGCATAAATGACATGTGGGGGTCAGATAAGCGGGACAAGATGGGCAAGAAAAATAAAGCATGACGAGAAGTCCAGTGAAAAGTAGTAACACAGAAACCCGGGAAACTGAAAGCACGGCCGGCCGGCCGTGAAAGCCTTTGATCCGGCATGAAACTGAAAGCACGGCCGGCCGGCCGTGAAAAGCCTTTGATCTGGCAGGGGGTGGAGCGGCACCAAGCTGGGCAACAGATGGCTGGCGATTTGATGCTGTGCACGCGCATTTTAGGTCAATGCGCTTGCGCATTGACCTAAAAGCGCACGGGCACAGCATCAAATCGCCAGTCTAGGTAAGGTCTGTTTAAGCCCCTATAGTCTCGCTCCGCTCAATGCGCATGCGCATTGAGAGGCGAGACCTAAAAAACGATACCACAGCTGCCTGTTTTGTAGGCGTGCGCGCCTTTATTACTTTATTCACTAATCCGAGGTACAGTGTGAAATGTTAAAAATGCAGGTTTTTTTTTAAGCAAGTGGGGGAGACACCATGAGGATGCGGAATCAACACAGAGGGAGGGAAGGCAGACTCAAAAGGGGGTACTGTTAGGGGAATTGTTAGAATTGGGGGTCTCTAGTTGGCACAGGTAGGGACTTGTGACAAATAGGGACCCTCTCCTCTAGTCAGGATAAGGGGATTACACTCCTAAAATAATCCCTGCTCACCCCCTTGGTAGCTTGGCACGAGCAGCACGGCTTTATCTCAGAGGCGTTGTAAGTTAAGCATTTGTGATAAGTATATTTTATATAGAGTTACCACAAGACCAATAACGACACAAACAATCCACAGTACTATTAGATTTCAAGAGTTCTAGTTAAAAGGCTTAATTCAAGGTTTTGTGCGAGTCGGTAGCCCGGTCTGGCTACAGCGTTGTTGAAAGAACACAGAGTCTAGCAAATCCAGTGGACCGCGTCGGTACAGGCCCACTCAAATGTCGACATACTCAGTCACAGTACCTTTTACTTGAGGCGGCCGGCACAGAGGTGCGAGCCGGTTCTGGTGTTTGTCGCGGTGCAGAAAAGAAAGCGTTGCAGGACCCGTTGTCCCTCGATGCGGTGCAGGCAGCGGCCCGTTGACAGAGTCGGTGAATCCAAGGCGTGCGTTGCAGGGCGAGACGGTGCTTCGATGCGGTGCTTGCAGCTTGCGGTGCGGCGACAGAGCCGGAGTCCGGGAGCTGGCGTTGATCATTCCGGATAGCGGTGCGAGTCAGGCAGTGCGTCGCAAAGCGTGCAAGGCGGTGCCCAACTCCGGTGTGTTCACAGGACTCGAAGTCAGCAGCAGTGACCGCGTCGGTCAGACCAGTACGAGTCGGTGTAGCTAGGCATTGCACGTCGCAGTGTCCACCAGTCACGATGCAGGCAACTGCTCGGTGATGGCGTCAGCACGGAGTCAGTGAGCTCAGAGCTTGTGTTGTTCGAGGCGGACGTTGTTTGATGCGGTGCCTACAGGACACCGGGCCGGTCGTGAGAGTCGATCACAGCTCCCTGCCTCTGTAGCCACTGAAACAGCATTTCCAGCAGCAATCCACAAAGGCTGGTGAAGTCTACTGGTCCTGAGACTTTGTCAAGGGGCAAGCTCTCTTCCAAGCCCTTGGAGATCTTTTCACATGTTGAAAGTAAAGTACACAAAGTTATTTCTCCTCTCTTTGGCAGTCAGGCAACCACTGCAGGCCAATCCCCCAAGCAGCACTTCAGCTTGGGAATAGTCTCTCCTCAGTTTCTTCAGGTTCCTCTCCTCAGCAGAGGTTTCATCTTGTAAGTCCAGAAGTGATCTAATTTCTTGGGATCAGGGTCCCAATACTTATACCACAAAATCCTTTGTTCTCTGAGGGGAGAGGGGCCTGTGCCCAGTCAAAACCAGTTCTGAAGCACTCTGTTTACCAGACTTCTCCTTTCATTTCACAGTGCAGGGCAGGCACATCAGACGCCCCACAGGAGGTGGAGCCAGCATTGTGGAAGGCAAGTACAGTCTTGGTTGCACTTTGTTGACAGTCTTCCTTCTCTTTCAGTGTGCAGGGCAGAGACATCAGACGCACCACAGGGGGTGGAGCCGGTATTGTAGAGGGAAGGACCAGCCCTATTCAGGTCCCAGGTGCAACTCCTCCCTCCCATCTAGATGCAGATCTCCATATTCATCACCGGGCTGCCCCAGCCTGTCTCTTGGAATCCCCCAGCCCTGTCACTCACAAAACCAGACGAAGGAATACACAACCTCGCAGAGGCAGGCTTAAATGGTTAGGCAAGCAAATACCTACTTTCTAAAACTGGAATTTGCAAACACAGAATATTAAAATAAACTTCACTAAAAGATGTATTTTATTATTCTGAGTCCAGGCATACTAAACTTGAATTTCTACCATGTTCTCTGAGTCTGTTAGGATTATAAACATGTAATAATCTAGCAGCCCATTCTGGCCTATGGAGAACAGGTAGCCTTGCAATAGTGAAAAACAAAAATGGCTGTAATTCACTATTAGGACATGCCACACGCATCAGGGCGTGTCCTACCTTATACTTACAATGTGCCCTACTCTGGGGCCTACCATAGGGGTGACTAATATGAAGACAAGGGAAGGTTTAGGGACTGGCAAGTGGGTGCACTTGCCCAGTCAGCATGACAGTACCAGACTGCACGCAGGCTCTGCAATGGCAGACCTTAGACACGTTTTACAAGGCCGCTTCTGTGGGTGGCACAACCAGTGCTGCAAGCCCACTAGCAGCATTTGGAATTACATGCCCTGAGCACACTCAGTGCACTGTACTAGGGTCTGACAAGTAAACCAAACATCCAATCATGGACCACTAATCAATACATCAATTTACAGTAGGGAGCACTCACACTGTGGCACTGGACAGCAGTGGCGCAGTGCCCAAAGCATCTAACACCAGCAAAAACACATGAGGCAACAGCAAAAATGCAAGGGAGACCCACGCCAATGGTGCCAGGTATAACAGGAAGCAACAGGGAGGGCGTGGGTGGAGGATGCAGAAAAGGAAATAGGAGAGCTGGAAGGAGAAGCACACATTTGAGAAAGCGATTCGAAGAAAGAGCACATCAGGGCGGGACCATCAAGGAGGGGGTCTGTCGAAGAGCCAGGTTTTGGGGTTTCTTGCGAAGATGGGGAGAGATGTTATCTGTCTGAGGTGGAGTGGAAAATGGTTCCAGGCTCTGGCTGCACAGAAAGAGAAGGAGCGGCCTCCCGGGCTGATCGTAGGGTCCTTTGGGTTGCGTGGAATTTGAGTTGGCTGTTCAGGTATGCTGGTCCGGTGTCGTGGAAGGCCTTGTGAGCGTGGGTTCGCATCTTGAATGCTACATCCGGGGTAGTGCTGTTGAGGGAGTTCCAGATTTCTGTGGAGTGTTTGTGGAGGGATCGGACGTTGATGAGGATGCATTGCAGGGTCTTCGGTTTGGTTGTGTTCTTGCGGGTGGATTGTGCTGGGTCAGTGGTCTTGGCGGGACTGCAGGTGTACCGGCAGCGGTGACAGCTGAGGGGTCCGTGGGTGTCGGCTGGTGATTCAAAGTCATTACAGATGGCAAACATAATGGCTAGTTTCACAATCAATCAATGCACAGTAAATCATAACGGAGAATTGGTATGAGGCTCAGCCTAATTTAGGAGTCTTACATAAAGTCAAGCCTCAGAGTAACATTTTCTAAATCTTAGGCAAGAGACAGACTGGCATGGGTCTGCTTTCAGAGAGTTGATGCAAACCAGACTGGCTCACCTTCAAAATGTAGCTCTTATATAATAAAATGCACAGCAAAAGGCACCTAGTCAGCATAAAATGAATATTATATTTCATGGGCTCAACCAATCATAATACAGCAGTATGTAACAATATCTACCTAAATAAAATAATACTTACTTCCTGTGGACCTTATATCTATGGATATGACAGTACAGATATGACAGTACAAAGCTAGCTGCACACAAAACAGTGACAAGCTTATTGGATGAATAGTCTTTCAGAGGCACAGGCAGGAAGAACCTTGAATTGCTACACAAGTGGGGATGCTACCACAGAGGTCTTCAAGAACATCATATATACCCATTTTGCTGTTTGTGAGAAGACAAGAAATTAAAACACACACATATCATGGCTGAGTTGCAATACAAGATGGAGGTGTGGTCTGGCTGCCATAGAAAATGGGTGCCTGAAACTTGAGCTGTGCAGAGCTGGGAGGCTACGGAGGTCACAGAACCAGCAGTGGGCAGCATCCGAGAGTCGTGATGATGGAACCGGCCCATGGGACGATGACACATTGAGTGGCAGCCCAGCTGCTCCATCCCGGTGTTCTGGTGCCAGGGACAGACCGTGGCAGCATGCGACTGGCGCCATTGGCCCTGTGACTCGCGGCAGCTAAGCAAAGCCAAGGGATCAGCCAGCGAGTAACCTGCCTGTGTATCTGGAGTGGAAGGAGCTTGCACCACTTTATGCCTCACTCCTCCCCCCATGCCCTGCCTCCAGGTCTACATCTCTACAGGCCTTATTGATTGCCGAGCGGGCCCCGCAAGCCAGCCTGAAGAGGATGACTGGCTCCCTGTGCCCTATCTGGAGGTCCTGCACATGGGGGTGAATGATGTGAGGGGCACCTGGGGGATAGGCACAAGGGGACGGAGTGGGGTCTTGTGGGGTGCGCACGAGGAGGTCTAACATGACAACCTTCAGCCCAGAGGAGTAGCAGACCGTTGGGCATATTAACCCCCACCGGACATTTGTAGTGCTTTAGGGCCTGGATCTGCTTCAGTTGGGCCACCGATGCTTGAATCTGCCTCTTGGGGGCACTGGACTGGCTTCCACAGGAAGGCGGTGGGCTGGGAAGACATTGTGAGGACAGGCCTCTCTGCTCTGACTTCTCCCATTGGATCTTGAGACCCTCATAGGCACCTGGTCCCCTGCCATCCATCCCCAGGGTGCTCACCTGTGCCATTCCTAGGCACCAACTACAGAGTGCCCTGAGGCCCTTCCCATATGGGCAGCAGCACATGAGGACCTGGCAGGCCTCACTCTGCTTTGGCTCCTTGCTTTGGTTGGAAGTCATTCCCCTGCTGCTCACTGTCTGGCCTGGAGTGACACGCTCTGACTGGTCTCCTGCTGCGGGCACATGCTTACCCCTCTCCCTCTGGCCTTGCTCTATTTGACCATGGCATCCGGAGAATCCGACGCAGCAGACAATCTCCAGGGAAGTTGTCTCCCAGATCTAGTCACCGCCCCCCTGGCTGGTCCTCGGAAACCACAATGGACTTAATCCTCAAAGAAAGCACTGCTGTGGGGCTCAGGCTGGAGGCCTTGGACATGAAGATGAGGGACCTCGGGATGGAGACAAAGTCTATCTGAGCGGACATCACCAGTTTCCATGACAAAATTGAGAGTCTGGACCATCCCTGGGAAACTAGACTTGATCTAATTCTGACAGGGACCAGGAACTCAACTCTGGCCTTGTGTGTCAAGATCATCGACCTCAAGGACTGGAGCTGCAGGTACAACATTTGCCTCTTTGGTATTCCGGAGAAGGAGGAAGGCTCTGATTTCTAGGGCTTCATGCAGGACTTCCTACCTTGACCTTCTTGCTCTCACTGGAGATGAAGTGGGTCCACAGAAGGCCAAGGTGTCATCGGGAGTGAGGCCCATCATAGCTTGTTTCCTCTGCAATGAACTGGCCCGGCAGATCCTGACTGCGGCGCAGTCACATGGGCCCTATGTTTCCAAGTGTCACCATACACAAATTGAAGCTGACTTCTCCAGAGAAACGAATGAAAATCGGAGGGCATTCCTCTCCCTCAAACCGCAACTGTGCAAGTGGGACTTCAAGTTTGGCTTCTTTGAACTGACACAATGTGGATCATGATGGTTGGAAAGGACTTCTACGAACCAGAGGAGTTGCAAACCTTTTTGAAGGGTCTGCGCAAAGGGGGCATGGAGATGGACTGATCTCCCCCATCCCCTCCACAGTGGCCCTGGGTCCTCTGACACCTGGGGCTGAGAACCTCCTGCCTGGGGGGCCAAACACCAGGACGGGTTGCACCACACGCAGGCTGGCAGGGAGAAAGCGATCAAAGCTGCGTCAGAGTTGACACAGGACAGTTGTCTAGTCAAGTCCTGCTCACTACTGAAGTCGGGACCACCCAATTACTGATGAACCCAGTGCCTGTTACATATGCTAGACCCTTTGCACCCCTGAGCTCGTAGGTTAAGCATGCCATGGCTGCTCACTGTTGATGATTTCAGGTTGGTTGAATGTTGGCTGTTTGGGGTTCCTTGTAGCATACCCCGCCATACACAGGTACTGCCTTGCATACACTTGCATTTTTGTTTGTTGCTTATTGCTTGTTTGTGGGTGCAGGCAAAGGCCTGGCCCCCCGGGGGGCTCCTTGGGCCACCCCTTTTTTTCCTACTCCCTGAACCTCCTCCTACCAAGGCAATGACTTGGCCCGCACGGTGGCCTCTCACCTGTTTCCCTTAAGTAACCATCCTGTGTGGCTGAACATGGGCCCACATGTAGCCCCACCCTCTCCTCTTCTTTGCTCCACCCCTCGGCCCCACTGCCATTGTTGATCCGGCCCTCCCAGGTGTATGGGCTTCCCTGCTCCCCCCAATTGCCAGGAAATTCCCTCTCAACCGCCCTTTCATTGCCACTGCCACTCTTGGCATTTCTTTTCGGGATCACCGGTGGTCACTCTTTTCTCCTCCTCTTGGGGCTTAGCAGCTCTGCAGGTCTGGACCCGCTGATTACAGTTTTGTTGTGTGCTGAATTGGGTTCATCAATTGCAGTAGCTTTGTCTGTAGTGGTACTCTTTCTCCACCTCTTTCTTTCTTTCTTTCTTTCTTTCTTTCTTTCTTTCTTTCTTTCTTTCTTTCTTTCTTTCTTTCTTCCTTTGTTTCTCTTCCTCCCATCCTGTGCCTTTTGCTAATTGGTCCCACTTTGCTCTGCGCCTTTTCTGCCCATCATGTTTGCCTTCCCCGCCTCTCCTTGCCCTTCTCACTAGGTCCATGGGTAGTCCACCCCACCCTGCTTTGGAAAGAGCATACACGCCATGCGTGGTACGCAGTGTTGACACTAACCCACTCGTTTGCCATCCCTGTCCCCCTTCCTGTGCCCCTTCCCAATATGCACTCACGGGAAGCGCTAAATATAATCTCTTAGAACATGCACACTTTCCCAGTCCTCCGGTGGATGCGTCAAGGGTGCCCATTGTCCCCCTGACTGTGGACCTTCGTGAGGAGGCCTTGACCCTGTCACTGGATGCTGAAAAGGCATTTTACAGGTAAGAACGGGACTAGCTGTTCTCTGGAAATTCGGACTCGGTACGGAATTTCTCTCCAGGGTGCACTGGTTCCATAATTCCCCCTCGGCCTAGGCCAACTAAGGCAGTTTCCTTTCAGACAATATCCCGGTCTGCCGGGAGATGCGGCATTGTCCCCTCTGCTGTTCCTTTTAGCCATAAAACCCCTGGTGGTGGCGCTACATTACTTGGAACATATTGTGAGAATCCCCACACTTGGGGGACCCTCAACACCATATTTATATACAGACGATATCCTCCTCACACTGTTGTGGTTGCTCACCCCCCTGTCTGTATTGATGGAGGCGATTAGCGCCTTCACTGTATTTCTGGTTATTGGGTCAACAAGGAGAAGATCGAGGCCTTGCCTTTTTTGAGGGTGACCACTTGCGCCACCATCGATGAGTTTCTGTTCAGTGAAAGGCCTCCCGTCTTAAATACTTGAGTATCTATGTCAACAGGGAATTGGAGCGCATGATAGTGGATAACATAGACCTGCTACTGGAGCGAATGTGACTGAACTTTGAGAATTGGACCCACCTGAATCTATCATTGTGGGTATGTTGCAGGAGGTGAAGATGGTGTCCTTTCATGGTTTATCTATGTACTGGGCATGCTCCCGCTGGTGAAGCCTCTTACGACCCTGTGTCAAACCGACAAGTGCAGATCTCTGCGCTCTGGTGGGAAGGCTCTGCTAGTAGTCCGTCAGGTTACCAAACTTTAAACCAGGGGCAAATATTTAGCCTAGGTTGTCCCATGTCTCTGGAACTCGCTCCCCATCACCTTACGCAAGTGCCCTAATTTGCTTAAATTCAGGAAACTATTGAAAACTGGATTTTCCAGAAACTGAGCATCCCACCACCCTCTAGCTTTCTATTTGTGGTAAGCACGGAGATACCCCTGCAGGGGTGATTTCTGCACTTTACAATTTTTTCATTCATTCAGTACATGGTACCCAATCATGGCTGGACTCCTTCCTCGTTACACACTCCATGCCTTCTCTTTTGTGCAACACTTCCGTCCTGGAAGGGGCACTTTCAGACACACTTTCAGACACACTCTTTGATCTGCTTGTTTGCTGACCTGAGACTCGTGAGGCCAATTTGCAAGCCCTGGTGCCTTAAGATAACCTTCCATGACCAGCCCGCAGGTAAGGAACAACACCAGTTCCACATCTGCATGTACTGAGGATAACAAGGGGTAATGGACTCTGCCTGACCGTATGGGCGGCGCGAAGGTGACCATCAGGAGCCAGCTGATGAGAGACACAGCTACCTCTAGCAGACAGAGGGAGGCATGGCAAAGAACCCTGGAGGGAGAAGTGGCTCGCCTTACAGGCACCTACACCGCTCATCCCTCTGTCGCCACTAGTTGGCTCGCATGGAACTAAGGGGCCTATTAGGAGGCAGGCGGACCTCAGTCAATCTGCCATTCTCACGGTATTGGGACCGGCCGCCAGACGTGCGGCGGTCCCGCACCACGAATCAGGATGCAACCGCCACCCTGGGGGTTCTGCTAAACACAGAAAACAGACTGAAAAATACAACCAAGTGAAAATAAGAAATAAGGCAGCCCCCTTATCACAATATCACCAGTAGTTCATGGGCAACATCAAGTGAATATTTTACATATTGTAACATAATTGAAATGTATGGTCACATTCGCAAAGCAAATTGATTGTAAATTGTTAATCTGTGATACCTTTTGCTTAAATTCATTGCGAGCAAACACTGAAGCACAGTCAATTTCTCGCATTGCCCAAATTTTTCGTGCATGTATTCTGGTACAAACAATACACAACAATGAAACTGAAATAAATGGAAAGTTTCAAAACCATCATGAGTCTATTGGCAATATAACAGTGAGGGCTGGTGATACAATCACAATGTTTTCACCAGTGCTTAATTTGTAAAAAACGTAGTGCTGGGGCCCTCGACAAGAGAACACTATAGCTTGCACCATCTGTTGCCTCTGGCAGCACTGCCAATGACAGCATCAGCACTCTACTAATCATCACACTCTTTAAAGTGTGGCAATTCATACTATTACAGGCCCCCAAAGCTATAAGAATGGCTTTGGAGGCAAATACTAATAATTGGAAATTTAAATTGAATTAATAAACAGAAGTTGTTGTGCTCGTACCTAAATTGCCTGACACCACTACCATGTGGCAGACAGTCATAAGCCCCGGTGCTGGCAATTAAGTGCCGGTGCTGAGCACCTGAAAGCACCTGCACAAATTAAGCACTGGTTTTCACACAACGCAACGCCATTCAAACTTACAGTGCTTTATTGAGTTCGGTAAGACTCACAATGTACCAAGAATCGCACTGATTAAGTCACTAAACAGATATGAATGCGTGAAAGCATGACGTGTGAACATTCCACAGTTCTGCCCAAGTGGGCACTTGATTATTCCAGTGATACTGATAGCCAACATACACACATGTGCCAATACCTAAAAATAAAAATATTAAAAATGTTAAAAACATTTCTCAGAAAATACAGCGAACAATACTATTAAAGCTCTAATTGAGCAGATGTACAGAAAGTTCCTCACTTGAGTTCAATCCCAGCGGGTCATAGTTTAAAAGTCAATAATATACCTAGATTCTAGTTTGCGGAACAGAAGTTGTCTATTTCCACACCGAACACTTTCAGGGACATCATCAATGACAACCATGCGCAGTTGTTTTTCATTTTGGAAATGGTGTTCAAAGAAGTGTCTTGCTACAGGGTACTGCCTGTTAGAACTGTAATAGTATTGGCCTTGGTTTCCCCCTTGATCGTCACCTACCCAGTCGAACATTGGGCATAGTTCCTCCTCATCTCCCCGCTATTATTCCTTCCTCACCTCCCTCCTACGAATTATTGAAACATTTTTTATGTGTACTGTACCTTACTATGCTCTTGTATCTGATATAACTTGTAATGCAACTTGTAATTAACTTCCAACCCTTTACACCTATAATCCCCACAACCCACACCTAACATCAAACTGTAATGCCTAGACGACTTTGGGCAAAAATCCTAATTAATTTTTAATTAATTAATTAATATTAATGGTCAACTAATTATTAATTAATTAAAACTAAATTACTTCCCACCATTTACCACCAAAAATTGCACAACCCACAACTAAAATTAATTACAATTTCCATATTCAATTGTCAATTAATTAATATAAAGTAACAACTTATTATTAAGTAATTAAAAATAAATTACTTATATTACTTTATTTGGACTGAATACTGCGGCAATTGGAAGTGGAAATGGCCATCACCACTGACTCCGGGGGTATAGTTAGCCTACTGCAGGACATAGCTGACACATCTGCTTCTAATGACCAGGCACTCTAATTCCCCAAAGTGGTCCCGGATCCGGTGCGGGTTGATACCTTTCTTGAGTCTACCTGCCCTGCTTGTCCGAGAGGGCAAGGGAGCTGCTCCAGGGAGCAATCTCTAAGGAGGAAATTGTTCAGATAATTTCTAACCTCCCCTACCACAAAGTCACTGGGGAAGTTGGCTTCCCGGGCTGAATGTTAAAAGTGGACTAAAACTGAGGTGGTGGATTTCATTCACGATGCTTTCAAGTAGGTGGACCGTTCAGGTTTCCTGGGCCTTCTCTATAACAAGGTCCTTATAATGGTCATCCCCAAGCCGGGGAAGGATCCCCTCCTCTGTGGTAGCTACCACCCAACTTCCTCCTTAACGGCAATGTGAGGATCTTGGCCAGTATCCTAGGGGCTCGCCTCAAAAAGATATTTCTTCCCTGGTCCATCACTCACAGGTGAGGTTTGTTCCTGGTAGATCATCATGCATCCACATGCATACGCTGGCCAATGCGATCTCTATGGCTATGGACTTGCCAAGGAGGCCTTGACCCTGTCACTGGACGCTAAAAAGGCATTTGACAGCGTAAAATGGGACTAGCTGTGCACTGTGCTCTGTAAATTTGTACTCAGTAGAGACTTTCTATCTAGCTTACACTGGCTCTATAATTTCCACTTGCCCAAGTCAACTGCAGTAGTTTCCTGTCGGACCCTTTCCCGGACATTAGACACGACCTTACATCTTTAAAGGTACGTCTAGTGAACAACGAGCCCACCCATGAGAAGGGCCATCTATTGGACCCTATCTTCACCAATATAGCAACGGTGACCACTAACTTACCTGTGACCCTTCCATGGACAGACCATTTCCTGGTCCCTTTTTCCTGGGAAATTCCCACACCTATTCCCCTAATCCCTAAAATCCAGGTTACCGACCGCCAATGGCACAAACTGTCACCTGAGAATTGGGCCCTCTCTCTTGAAGATTCCACTCCCGAGCTCTCCTCTGACTCTAATACGGCTGACAAACAATTCAGTGACTGGATCACTTCATCTCTCGACACTATACTTCCAAAAGGCACCTAGTCAGCATAAAATGAATATTATATTTCATGGGCTCAACCAATCATAATACAGCAGTATGTAACAATATCTACCTAAATAAAATAATACTTACTTCCTGTGGACCTTATATCTATGGATATGACAGTACAGATATGACAGTACAAAGCTAGCTGCACACAAAACAGTGACAAGCTTATTGGATGAATAGTCTTTCAGAGGCACAGGCAGGAAGAACCTTGAATTGCTACACAAGTGGGGATGCTACCACAGAGGTCTTCAAGAACATCATATATACCCATTTTGCTGTTTGTGAGAAGACAAGAAATTAAAACACACACATATCATGGCTGAGTTGCAATACAAGATGGAGGTGTGGTCTGGCTGCCATAGAAAATGGGTGCCTGAAACTTGAGCTGTGCAGAGCTGGGAGGCTACGGAGGTCACAGAACCAGCAGTGGGCAGCATCCGAGAGTCGTGATGATGGAACCGGCCCATGGGACGATGACACATTGAGTGGCAGCCCAGCTGCTCCATCCCGGTGTTCTGGTGCCAGGGACAGACCGTGGCAGCATGCGACTGGCGCCATTGGCCCTGTGACTCGCGGCAGCTAAGCAAAGCCAAGGGATCAGCCAGCGAGTAACCTGCCTGTGTATCTGGAGTGGAAGGAGCTTGCACCACTTTATGCCTCACTCCTCCCCCCACACAGCAGCAAGCCACAGCAGCCTCTCGGCCTGTTGTGCGCCACAGAGCCAGAGGGTCATATCCTGGTGTTCTGGTGCTGGGGGAAGACTGGGGCGGCCTCCACCCATCTCTGAGGGTCTTGTAACTCATGGCTTTGACATCCGGGGCAAAAAGCGATTGAGCCACTTTGTGCCTCATCCCTCTCCCCACGCAGCAACAAGTCGCAGCAGCCTCTGGGACTGTGATGTTAACCACATCATGGCTGATCCTAGAGTACGGCTGAATAATGGGTATGTGATTGACACCTATACCGCACTGTCTGGCAGGCGGTCAAAGAGACCTTCCCCACATCGCGCCTACCTCTCCCCCCTTGGACTGAC
Source organism: Lissotriton helveticus (assembly GCF_964261635.1). Lineage (NCBI taxonomy): Eukaryota > Metazoa > Chordata > Amphibia > Caudata > Salamandridae > Lissotriton > Lissotriton helveticus. The sequence continues at coordinate 252,973,346 of NC_136061.1, forward strand.
TGCCTTGTCTTTTGTGCTCCCTGAATGGGGGACCTGCATGCCCTGCCTCCAGGTCTACATCTCTACAGGCCTTATTGATTGCCGAGCGGGCCCCGCAAGCCAGCCTGAAGAGGATGACTGGCTCCCTGTGCCCTATCTGGAGGTCCTGCACATGGGGGTGAATGATGTGAGGGGCACCTGGGGGATAGGCACAAGGGGACGGAGTGGGGTCTTGTGGGGTGCGCACGAGGAGGTCTAACATGACAACCTTCAGCCCAGAGGAGTAGCAGACCGTTGGGCATATTAACCCCCACCGGACATTTGTAGTGCTTTAGGGCCTGGATCTGCTTCAGTTGGGCCACCGATGCTTGAATCTGCCTCTTGGGGGCACTGGACTGGCTTCCACAGGAAGGCGGTGGGCTGGGAAGACATTGTGAGGACAGGCCTCTCTGCTCTGACTTCTCCCATTGGATCTTGAGACCCTCATAGGCACCTGGTCCCCTGCCATCCATCCCCAGGGTGCTCACCTGTGCCATTCCTAGGCACCAACTACAGAGTGCCCTGAGGCCCTTCCCATATGGGCAGCAGCACATGAGGACCTGGCAGGCCTCACTCTGCTTTGGCTCCTTGCTTTGGTTGGAAGTCATTCCCCTGCTGCTCACTGTCTGGCCTGGAGTGACACGCTCTGACTGGTCTCCTGCTGCGGGCACATGCTTACCCCTCTCCCTCTGGCCTTGCTCTATTTGACCATGGCATCCGGAGAATCCGACGCAGCAGACAATCTCCAGGGAAGTTGTCTCCCAGATCTAGTCACCGCCCCCCTGGCTGGTCCTCGGAAACCACAATGGACTTAATCCTCAAAGAAAGCACTGCTGTGGGGCTCAGGCTGGAGGCCTTGGACATGAAGATGAGGGACCTCGGGATGGAGACAAAGTCTATCTGAGCGGACATCACCAGTTTCCATGACAAAATTGAGAGTCTGGACCATCCCTGGGAAACTAGACTTGATCTAATTCTGACAGGGACCAGGAACTCAACTCTGGCCTTGTGTGTCAAGATCATCGACCTCAAGGACTGGAGCTGCAGGTACAACATTTGCCTCTTTGGTATTCCGGAGAAGGAGGAAGGCTCTGATTTCTAGGGCTTCATGCAGGACTTCCTACCTTGACCTTCTTGCTCTCACTGGAGATGAAGTGGGTCCACAGAAGCCCAAGGTGTCATCGGGAGTGAGGCCCATCATAGCTTGTTTCCTCTGCAATGAACTGGCCCGGCAGATCCTGACTGCGGCGCAGTCACATGGGCCCTATGTTTCCAAGTGTCACCATACACAAATTGAAGCTGACTTCTCCAGAGAAACGAATGAAAATCGGAGGGCATTCCTCTCCCTCAAACCGCAACTGTGCAAGTGGGACTTCAAGTTTGGCTTCTTTGAACTGACACAATGTGGATCATGATGGTTGGAAAGGACTTCTACGAACCAGAGGAGTTGCAAACCTTTTTGAAGGGTCTGCGCAAAGGGGGCATGGAGATGGACCGATCTCCCCCATCCCCTCCACAGTGGCCCTGGGTCCTCTGACACCTGGGGCTGAGAACCTCCTGCCTGGGGGGCCAAACACCAGGACGGGTTGCACCACACGCAGGCTGGCAGGGAGAAAGCGATCAAAGCTGCGTCAGAGTTGACACAGGACAGTTGTCTAGTCAAGTCCTGCTCACTACTGAAGTCGGGACCACCCAATTACTGATGAACCCAGTGCCTGTTACATATGCTAGACCCTTTGCACCCCTGAGCTCGTAGGTTAAGCATGCCATGGCTGCTCACTGTTGATGATTTCAGGTTGGTTGAATGTTGGCTGTTTGGGGTTCCTTGTAGCATACCCCGCCATACACAGGTACTGCCTTGCATACACTTGCATTTTTGTTTGTTGCTTATTGCTTGTTTGTGGGTGCAGGCAAAGGCCTGGCCCCCCGGGGGGCTCCTTGGGCCACCCCTTTTTTTCCTACTCCCTGAACCTCCTCCTACCAAGGCAATGACTTGGCCCGCACGGTGGCCTCTCACCTGTTTCCCTTAAGTAACCATCCTGTGTGGCTGAACATGGGCCCACATGTAGCCCCACCCTCTCCTCTTCTTTGCTCCACCCCTCGGCCCCACTGCCATTGTTGATCCGGCCCTCCCAGGTGTATGGGCTTCCCTGCTCCCCCCAATTGCCAGGAAATTCCCTCTCAACCGCCCTTTCATTGCCACTGCCACTCTTGGCATTTCTTTTCGGGATCACCGGTGGTCACTCTTTTCTCCTCCTCTTGGGGCTTAGCAGCTCTGCAGGTCTGGACCCGCTGATTACAGTTTTGTTGTGTGCTGAATTGGGTTCATCAATTGCAGTAGCTTTGTCTGTAGTGGTACTCTTTCTCCACCTCTTTCTTTCTTTCTTTCTTTCTTTCTTTCTTTCTTTCTTTCTTTCTTTCTTCCTTTGTTTCTCTTCCTCCCATCCTGTGCCTTTTGCTAATTGGTCCCACTTTGCTCTGCGCCTTTTCTGCCCATCATGTTTGCCTTCCCCGCCTCTCCTTGCCCTTCTCACTAGGTCCATGGGTAGTCCACCCCACCCTGCTTTGGAAAGAGCATACACGCCATGCGTGGTACGCAGTGTTGACACTAACCCACTCGTTTGCCATCCCTGTCCCCCTTCCTGTGCCCCTTCCCAATATGCACTCACGGGAAGCGCTAAATATAATCTCTTAGAACATGCACACTTTCCCAGTCCTCCGGTGGATGCGTCAAGGGTGCCCATTGTCCCCCTGACTGTGGACCTTCGTGAGGAGGCCTTGACCCTGTCACTGGATGCTGAAAAGGCATTTTACAGGTAAGAACGGGACTAGCTGTTCCCTGTTCTCTGGAAATTCGGACTCGGTACGGAATTTCTCTCCAGGGTGCACTGGTTCCATAATTCCCCCTCGGCCTAGGCCAACTAAGGCAGTTTCCTTTCAGACAATATCCCGGTCTGCCGGGAGATGCGGCATTGTCCCCTCTGCTGTTCCTTTTAGCCATAAAACCCCTGGTGGTGGCGCTACATTACTTGGAACATATTGTGAGAATCCCCACACTTGGGGGACCCTCAACACCATATTTATATACAGACGATATCCTCCTCACACTGTTGTGGTTGCTCACCCCCCTGTCTGTATTGATGGAGGCGATTAGCGCCTTCACTGTATTTCTGGTTATTGGGTCAACAAGGAGAAGATCGAGGCCTTGCCTTTTTTGAGGGTGACCACTTGCGCCACCATCGATGAGTTTCTGTTCAGTGAAAGGCCTCCCGTCTTAAATACTTGAGTATCTATGTCAACAGGGAATTGGAGCGCATGATAGTGGATAACATAGACCTGCTACTGGAGCGAATGTGACTGAACTTTGAGAATTGGACCCACCTGAATCTATCATTGTGGGTATGTTGCAGGAGGTGAAGATGGTGTCCTTTCATGGTTTATCTATGTACTGGGCATGCTCCCGCTGGTGAAGCCTCTTACGACCCTGTGTCAAACCGACAAGTGCAGATCTCTGCGCTCTGGTGGGAAGGCTCTGCTAGTAGTCCGTCAGGTTACCAAACTTTAAACCAGGGGCAAATATTTAGCCTAGGTTGTCCCATGTCTCTGGAACTCGCTCCCCATCACCTTACGCAAGTGCCCTAATTTGCTTAAATTCAGGAAACTATTGAAAACTGGATTTTCCAGAAACTGAGCATCCCACCACCCTCTAGCTTTCTATTTGTGGTAAGCACGGAGATACCCCTGCAGGGGTGATTTCTGCACTTTACAATTTTTTCATTCATTCAGTACATGGTACCCAATCATGGCTGGACTCCTTCCTCGTTACACACTCCATGCCTTCTCTTTTGTGCAACACTTCCGTCCTGGAAGGGGCACTTTCAGACACACTTTCAGACACACTCTTTGATCTGCTTGTTTGCTGACCTGAGACTCGTGAGGCCAATTTGCAAGCCCTGGTGCCTTAAGATAACCTTCCATGACCAGCCCGCAGGTAAGGAACAACACCAGTTCCACATCTGCATGTACTGAGGATAACAAGGGGTAATGGACTCTGCCTGACCGTATGGGCGGCGCGAAGGTGACCATCAGGAGCCAGCTGATGAGAGACACAGCTACCTCTAGCAGACAGAGGGAGGCATGGCAAAGAACCCTGGAGGGAGAAGTGGCTCGCCTTACAGGCACCTACACCGCTCATCCCTCTGTCGCCACTAGTTGGCTCGCATGGAACTAAGGGGCCTATTAGGATGGCAGGCGGACCTCAGTCAATCTGCCATTCTCACGGTATTGGGACCGGCCGCCAGACGTGCGGCGGTCCCGCACCACGAATCAGGATGCAACCGCCACCCTGGGGGTTCTGCTAAACACAGAAAACAGACTGAAAAATACAACCAAGTGAAAATAAGAAATAAGGCAGCCCCCTTATCACAATATCACCAGTAGTTCATGGGCAACATCAAGTGAATATTTTACATATTGTAACATAATTGAAATGTATGGTCACATTCGCAAAGCAAATTGATTGTAAATTGTTAATCTGTGATACCTTTTGCTTAAATTCATTGCGAGCAAACACTGAAGCACAGTCAATTTCTCGCATTGCCCAAATTTTTCGTGCATGTATTCTGGTACAAACAATACACAACAATGAAACTGAAATAAATGGAAAGTTTCAAAACCATCATGAGTCTATTGGCAATATAACAGTGAGGGCTGGTGATACAATCACAATGTTTTCACCAGTGCTTAATTTGTAAAAAACGTAGTGCTGGGGCCCTCGACAAGAGAACACTATAGCTTGCACCATCTGTTGCCTCTGGCAGCACTGCCAATGACAGCATCAGCACTCTACTAATCATCACACTCTTTAAAGTGTGGCAATTCATACTATTACAGGCCCCCAAAGCTATAAGAATGGCTTTGGAGGCAAATACTAATAATTGGAAATTTAAATTGAATTAATAAACAGAAGTTGTTGTGCTCGTACCTAAATTGCCTGACACCACTACCATGTGGCAGACAGTCATAAGCCCCGGTGCTGGCAATTAAGTGCCGGTGCTGAGCACCTGAAAGCACCTGCACAAATTAAGCACTGGTTTTCACACAACGCAACGCCATTCAAACTTACAGTGCTTTATTGAGTTCGGTAAGACTCACAATGTACCAAGAATCGCACTGATTAAGTCACTAAACAGATATGAATGCGTGAAAGCATGACGTGTGAACATTCCACAGTTCTGCCCAAGTGGGCACTTGATTATTCCAGTGATACTGATAGCCAACATACACACATGTGCCAATACCTAAAAATAAAAATATTAAAAATGTTAAAAACATTTCTCAGAAAATACAGCGAACAATACTATTAAAGCTCTAATTGAGCAGATGTACAGAAAGTTCCTCACTTGAGTTCAATCCCAGCGGGTCATAGTTTAAAAGTCAATAATATACCTAGATTCTAGTTTGCGGAACAGAAGTTGTCTATTTCCACACCGAACACTTTCAGGGACATCATCAATGACAACCATGCGCAGTTGTTTTTCATTTTGGAAATGGTGTTCAAAGAAGTGTCTTGCTACAGGGTACTGCCTGTTAGAACTGTAATAGTATTGGCCTTGGTTTCCCCCTTGATCGTCACCTACCCAGTCGAACATTGGGCATAGTTCCTCCTCATCTCCCCGCTATTATTCCTTCCTCACCTCCCTCCTACGAATTATTGAAACATTTTTTATGTGTACTGTACCTTACTATGCTCTTGTATCTGATATAACTTGTAATGCAACTTGTAATTAACTTCCAACCCTTTACACCTATAATCCCCACAACCCACACCTAACATCAAACTGTAATGCCTAGACGACTTTGGGCAAAAATCCTAATTAATTTTTAATTAATTAATTAATATTAATGGTCAACTAATTATTAATTAATTAAAACTAAATTACTTCCCACCATTTACCACCAAAAATTGCACAACCCACAACTAAAATTAATTACAATTTCCATATTCAATTGTCAATTAATTAATATAAAGTAACAACTTATTATTAAGTAATTAAAAATAAATTACTTATATTACTTTATTTGGACTGAATACTGCGGCAATTGGAAGTGGAAATGGCCATCACCACTGACTCCGGGGGTATAGTTAGCCTACTGCAGGACATAGCTGACACATCTGCTTCTAATGACCAGGCACTCTAATTCCCCAAAGTGGTCCCGGATCCGGTGCGGGTTGATACCTTTCTTGAGTCTACCTGCCCTGCTTGTCCGAGAGGGCAAGGGAGCTGCTCCAGGGAGCAATCTCTAAGGAGGAAATTGTTCAGATAATTTCTAACCTCCCCTACCACAAAGTCACTGGGGAAGTTGGCTTCCCGGGCTGAATGTTAAAAGTGGACTAAAACTGAGGTGGTGGATTTCATTCACGATGCTTTCAAGTAGGTGGACCGTTCAGGTTTCCTGGGCCTTCTCTATAACAAGGTCCTTATAATGGTCATCCCCAAGCCGGGGAAGGATCCCCTCCTCTGTGGTAGCTACCACCCAACTTCCTCCTTAACGGCAATGTGAGGATCTTGGCCAGTATCCTAGGGGCTCGCCTCAAAAAGATATTTCTTCCCTGGTCCATCACTCACAGGTGAGGTTTGTTCCTGGTAGATCATCATGCATCCACATGCATACGCTGGCCAATGCGATCTCTATGGCTATGGACTTGCCAAGGAGGCCTTGACCCTGTCACTGGACGCTAAAAAGGCATTTGACAGCGTAAAATGGGACTAGCTGTGCACTGTGCTCTGTAAATTTGTACTCAGTAGAGACTTTCTATCTAGCTTACACTGGCTCTATAATTTCCGCTTGCCCAAGTCAACTGCAGTAGTTTCCTGTCGGACCCTTTCCCGGACATTAGACACGACCTTACATCTTTAAAGGTACGTCTAGTGAACAACGAGCCCACCCATGAGAAGGGCCATCTATTGGACCCTATCTTCACCAATATAGCAACGGTGACCACTAACTTACCTGTGACCCTTCCATGGACAGACCATTTCCTGGTCCCTTTTTCCTGGGAAATTCCCACACCTATTCCCCTAATCCCTAAAATCCAGGTTACCGACCGCCAATGGCACAAACTGTCACCTGAGAATTGGGCCCTCTCTCTTGAAGATTCCACTCCCGAGCTCTCCTCTGACTCTAATACGGCTGACAAACAATTCAGTGACTGGATCACTTCATCTCTCGACACTATACTTCCAAAAATCACCACCTTTAAACAGCCTAAAAGGATATCCCCCGCTTTATGGTACACTCCAGAGCTTAAAGCCCTACGCCAAGAGTGCAAAAAAACCGAACGCTCATGGAGACGCGATAAATCAGGAACCAATAAAAACATCTACTCTATTTCTCTTCTAACTTACAAAACCGCTATTCGCAAAACCAAAAGCGTGTTTTTTCAGGAGAGAATAGAGAAAGCGGGATGCTCCGGGAAGGAAGCATACGCTATCCTTAAAGAGCTCTCAAAACCCCCAGAACAAGGACGGGGACCTCCTTCCGACCCCAAAGCCGACCAGGAGAAATGCCAACAATTGGCTATTTTCTTCCAGGACAAAATCCGACTAATCCTGGACTCAATTCCTCCCTCGAGCCCGAGGGAAGAAATTGCTCTCCCATGTTCGACATCTTCCACTGGTCTGTCCACGTGGGGCCAGGTCACGATAGACGAAGTACGGATGACGCTCAACTCCATGAAGAGCGGCTCACCTAGAGATCCTGCTCCTCTTCGGATCCTTAAGGAGGTAGCCCCTTCTATCATCCCCTCCCTCACTCATCTGATTACTACCTCACTCCAACAAGGAGTTGTGCCCTCAAGCTGGAAGAAGGCGGTGGTAAAAGCCTTACTGAAGAAACCTGCCCTTGACCCTGAGAATCTGGCGAACTACAGGCCCATTTCCTTACTCCCAGGAGTTAGTAAGATCGCGGAAAAACTAGTCAACAGGAAACTCTCGCAGTTTCTAGAGGCCAATAACAAACTAAAAAATTCCCAGACGGGCTTCCGACCAGGGCAGGGCACGGACATCGCCCTCCTGGCGGCGGTAGAGGAAGCCAGAACGCTATTGGACGGGGGAGGATCAGTGGCAGTGATCCTCCTCGACCTTAGCGCTGCGTTCGATACCGTTGACCACCAACTCCTCATCGAAAGATTGGCAAGAGTTGGAGTGGAAGGTACAGCCTTATCCTGGCTTTCATCCTTCTTGGCACAACGATCTTATCAGATCTGGGAGAAGAACGCCCGTTCCTCCGAAATGTCCCTCCAATGTGGTGTGCCTCAGGGCTCCTCCCTGAGCCCCACATTATTTAATATCTACATGTCCACATTGGAGGAGGTTATCACCCCTTTCGGAGTGAGTGTCGTCAGCTATGCTGACGACACACAATTAGTGGTGTCTTTGTCCCATCCCAAACAACAGAAAGCTGATCTCTTCAACTGCCTTACGCAGGTCCATCACTGGATGAATAGATCAGCCCTAAAGTTAAATGGGACAAAAACTGAGGTCCTTTTACTTGGCCCAAAAGGAACCTCACTCCCCCTGGACATGTGGCCAACCTGTCTAGGTCCTCCCCCAGACCCAAAGACAGAGGTGAAAAGCCTGGGTGTATGGATAGATTCTGAACTCTCATTCACTTCGCAAGCAAAGAAGGTCGTAGGGACCTGCTTTGGTCTCTTAAAGTCCTTGAGGAAAGTCCTGCCCCTTCTTCCTCCTAAATCGCAAAAGTTACTAGTCCAAGGTCTCATAATATCAAGACTAGATTACAGTAACATGATTTATCTGGGCGCTCCGGAAGCAACTCTGAATAAACTGCAGAGAATTCAGAACACTGCTGCCCGGATTATCACAAACACCCCGGCCAGATCATCGGCCAAACCCGCTCTCAAACTCCTTCACTGGCTCCCCATAAGGGAGAGAGTCAAATTTAAAGCCTTGTGCCTTGTGCACAAAACTTTGCACAACCAAGGCCCCCCAGTCCTCAGCAATTTTATCACCCCTTACATAGCCACTAGATCCCTCCGTTCCAACGCAGATAATCTCATCAATACCCCAAGATTTAGGAAAGTCCGTTCAGGAGGAAGACGCTTCTCGGTACAAGCGGCCCGTCTCTGGAATTCTCTTCCTCGTGACCTACGTCTTGAACCACAATATCTGCGCTTCAGGAAGCTGCTAAAGACACATCTTTTTCCCTAGCTCCTATGCCTTCCTCTTCGAGCTCAGCTCCCGGACCTCAGATTTACTGTTTTAGGGTTCTCTAGCGCTGGGATACCTCCGGGTGACTATGCGCTTTATAAAAATAAATAATAATAATAATAATAATAATGCGGCAGAGGTGCCCATTCTCCCCTTTGCTGTTTCTCCTGGCCATGGAACCTCTGGTGGCAGTGCTATGTCACTCGGAACAGATTGTGGCCATCCTCATTCTTGGGGGACCCTCAGTACTCTATTTATATGCAGACAATATTCTCCTCACGCTTTTGGCGTTGCCCACCCCTCTACTTGCATTAATGGAGGTGATCAATGCCTTCACTGTATTTCTGGGAATCAGGTCAACTGGGAGAAGAGCGACACCTTGCCGCTTTCGAGGGTGACCACATGCACCTCCATCAATGAGTTTCCATTCCAGTGGAAGGCCTCACATCTTAAGTACTTGAATGTCTATGTCAACAGGGGATTGGAGGCCAGAAAAGTCGGCATGGCTGCAGCACAAACCCATCTCAAGAACAAGTTGCAGACAGTCAACAGAATGCGCTGATTGCCACGGCGACGCTGAGAGATCCGAATGCGAAGTCCTCTGCAGAAACTGTTGATTCCTCGGATGACTCCCAGGGACATTCAGACTCTGTTCATAGTATGACGCTGTTCCCCATGGTAACCCCACGGACTGCAAATGATTATGTGGGCTGAAATACATGATGGTTGTATGGAGCTTCACAAAACCCCCAGGTAAGTATGGTCCATCACTTCTATAGAAACAAATTGATCCGTGGGTCATAATTGAATGTACTAGGATAGGGCCGGAGCTGGGGCTCCGCAAATGTTACAAGTAGGCACTCTACTATGATTGCCAGGAAATTGGTGATTACCGCCTCCCCCGTGGCTACTGCTAAATAGCACAAGTTACGTAGAGCTCCTGTTGAGCTTTTCATTTTCATAATTATTTGGTCCTCTAACATTATATGGGGCAACCTTTTGTTGGGCGTTTTAAGGGAATATTTTGATACAGACTCAGATTCAGATGCAGGCAGTTTTCTAGATGGTCAGCAGGAAGAGATCAGTAATGACAGTGTGCACCACTACGTAACTTTCAATGACACAACCTAGCAAGTATACATGTATGTCCTGTAATGTTAGGGGGCTTGGATCCATGCACAAAAGACACTGACTTCTAGCACATATAAACCGCAGGAAGTCTCACATAGTGTTACTTCAGGAATCACACCTTACGCAAGCGGAGGCTATCAAACTACAAAGGAAATGGAGAGGGCAGCTGTATTACACCTCCTACTCAGCATTTGCCAGGGGAACTGCAATATGGATGTGTAGGGGTACCCCTGTTCACTATAGTGGAACAAGGTAGATTTGAATGGCAGATATGTGTTGACACACGGTATACTGGACGATAACACATAGTGCTGGGGAGTGTCTACGCCCCGAACTCGGAGCAAGATAAGTTCTTAGAGGTTCTCACTAATGCACAGACTGGCTGGGAGGAATACAGATGGATACTGGGAGGCGATTTTAATATGGTGCTTGACATAGACCTAGACAAATCTCACCCACCACTGCAGGGTACTAGCTGCAAAAAACTGGCTGATGCGCTTAAAGGGTGGGCGGAGGGCTGAAATATAGGCGACGCATGGCGCGTGAGGCCTCCCACAGCAGGGAGTACTCCATTTTTTCACCACCTGGTTTACATACTTGCATCAACAGAATCTTCTGTTCATTGCCTTTACTTACTACCATTATAGACACCACATACTTGGCCAAAACATGATTAGACCATAACCCCATAGAAGTTACCCTGACCTGGGGTAGGGTCCCCACTCCGATTCCTACCTGGAAGCTTCAACCAGCGCTACTAGAAGATCAGGTGTTTTGCACTACCATTTCCACTGCGATCACTCATTACTTTCAGGAAAACGTGAATACAGCTAGCACACGTCAAATGGAATGGGATACTTTTAAGTCAGTGATAAGGGGAACTGCGATTGTTACAAGAGCAGGAGTGCACACTGGCCTAGTTGAGCAACTGGCAGAGGTTGAGAACAGTCTGGGAAGCTTGGAGCGGGAAGCAGTCACTAGTGACGCTCAAAAAGAAAAGCTCCAGGAGGCGCATATTACACATGCGGAACTCTTGGAGGAACTTCACACTATAGACTACCGGCTATATATACAGAAACAACATGCAGAAGTAGACAGGGCTGGACCGCTCCTTGCTAGACTTGTCAAAAATATGCTGGTATCGACCCCCGTAACTGAAATTAGCACTCCAAATGGTACTATTGTCCAAATCCAATTAGAGATTGTAATAAAGCCCCAGGTATAGTTGGTCTGCCAATAAAGTTTTACGCACCATATCTGGATTTGTTAGCATCCCAATTGCAGAAGTTATAGTAAGAATCTATGGCAACTGATTCACTCCCCCTGACGACATTACAGGCATTGGTGGTATCTCTACCTAAACCAGGCCGAGATAGCAGAGATATAGCAGGTTACCGCCCACTTGCGTTATTAAACACCACTAATTCTTCAAATCTGATGCACTGCAGGGCATAGGGGAATACGAATAGGACACAATACACATATCATCTCAGCGTATGCAGACAACCTCAATAATCTCCAAGGGGACTTAGAACCACTCCTCACAATATAAATTGCTGTCCGGGTTGGATTTCAATGGTACAAAATTATACAAGTACTTCTTCACAGACACTGGAATGGTGGGCCCGCTGAGCTTGGTAATCGGGTGATTAACACAGCGGCAATCACTTTCAGGTAACTTGGTATTCATATTTACAGAACAGCAAGGGATATTTTGGACAGGAACCTGATCCGGGCCATTGCAGCTCTTAGGACGCATATAACATTTTGGACATCATTGCCATTGTCAGTGGCGGGCAGGGTAACTATCACTAAAGTGATAGTACTCCCTAGATTACTCTATTTATTTACAAACTTGCCAATTGAAATCCCTTCCCATGTGTTTAAAATGCTGGACACGCTGCTAGTGGAACTTATATGGGGTGCAGGACGTAGGAGGATCGGATTATCTAAGTTACAATTGGATACGCGACAAGGGGGGCTGGGGGTACCAGATTTCAAAGCATACTGCTTTGCAGGGCAGCTGCAATGGCGGGCATATTGGATTGCTGGACACAACCTGCACGAGATTGCACTGACTCAGCGGGACTAGGAAAGGGGGGTACTCCACAAAATGCTGTTGCCTAACTGCAGGCTCCCAATGGCTCAATCCCCTTTACTAAAAGTTGCACTATGGTACTGGAAGGAGGCGCTGCGGTACACGAAGGCAATTAAACCATATGCCCCAAATATCTCCCTACTTGGGTTCCCTTTACCATTGGGGAGGGTTACAAAACGAAGTATTGCTGTATGGGCGGCACCAGGAGTGAATACAGTGGGAATGCTATTTTTGGATAAAACACTGATGACACATGACACCTTCACGAGGGAACAGGGAGTACCGGCCAATTTATTTCTCCTACATGCAAATATTCTTAAATATGTACGATCCATATGGGCACCGGATGGTGAGGAACCACCAACACATGAGTTGGTGCACCTGCAGTACTTTATAGGGAATGATGGTCACCTGACCCGATGGATGTACAGGGGAATTTGCACACACGCAGCAGCATCACTACAGGTGTTGCGCGAAACATGGAATATTGACTTAGGTCGGGACTTAACTGATAAAGAATGGACCCACTTATTAGAATACCCGAGGAAGGTGGCGTGGAACCCGAAATTCAGACTCATCCAACTAATGATAGTGCATCATGCTTATCTCACTCCCCGCCAGATACATAAGATGTTCCCGAACATGACTGATGCATGTCCTAGATGTCATGCCCCTAACGCAGAGTTATTACACTTGTTGTGTAGTTGCCCTCGACTAGCGCAATACTGGGAAACAATACAAACGGTACTAAGGGGTCGATTACGATGGCGGACGGAAGGACGACCGCCGGCCTGGAGTAGGCGGAAAATGCCTTTTTTCCGTCCGCTTGCCGCGGGCACTCCGTCCGCCATATTAGGATGGGAAACAGTGTCAAAAGTCCGTACGCGGCGGAAGAGCACGCACCGCCGCGGAAGTACACCCGACCCCGCGGTGGACGTAAGCAATCCAGAGACACCACCGTACGGAATGACATCTCCGACCGTCCTCTAAATCATAATGGCGGCAAGAAACATACATCAAATCGCTGCGGAAAAACAACCTGCCTGAACACGGCGGATTCACCACAGCGGAGAAACAGCACATTGCAGAGATACCCACCACAAGCAGATCGCCGTCATGGATCCAGCGCTACACGCATTTCCGATACTCTTCGTGCTCCACCACCTGCAAGTCATGGCCCATCGGCGACGACGACGCAGGTACGCCAATACACCAATTGCTGTCGGAAGGGGAATACCTGCCAGGGCTGTGACGTAGGGAGGGGGAGTGTCATGTTTGAGAAACTGCATGTACGATCGCACCAATATAGCAACAAGTCAAGTACACAACCAGGAATGACAACGACAAACCACGAGACATGATTGACTTGCTTTATTAAACATAATAGGGGTATAATCGTACACTACCCAAGAGCATGGGCACTGGGAACAACAGGGCAGGTACATCTGATGCAGCACATGAGGGCACAAAGCAGTATCAGAACAGCAACAGGGCAGTGTTTACAACAGAGCAGGTACATCAGAGGCAGCACGTGAGAGGGCACAATGCAGTATCAGAACAGCAACAGGGCAGTGTTTACAACAGAGCAGGTACATCAGAGCCAGCACATGAGGGCACAATGCAGTATCAGAACAGCAACAGGGCAGTGTTTACAACAGAGCAGGTACATCAGAGGCAGCACGTGAGAGGCCACAATGCAGTATCAGAACAGCAACTGGGCAGTGTCCATAACAGAGCAGGTACATCAGAGGCAGCACGTGAGAGGGGCCAAGTGCATCAACAGTTAATGGCAGTGAACATAGCAGGTACATCAGAGGCAGCACATGAGAGGGGCCAAGTGCATCAACAGTCCATGGCACAGAACAGGTACGTCTGAAGCAGCACATGAGAGGGGCAAAGTGCATCAACAGTCCATGGCAAGGCACAGGTACATCAGAGGCAGCACGTGAGAGGGGCAATGTGCATCAACAGTCCATGGCAAGGCACAGGTACATCAGAGGCAGCACGTGAGAGGGGCAATGTGCATCAACAGTTCATGGCAGTGAACATAGCAGGTACATCAGAGGCAGCACGTGAGAGGGCACAATGCAGTATCAGAACAGCAACTGGGCAGTGTCCATAACAGAGCAGGTACATCATAGGCAGCACGTGAGAGGGGCCAAGTGCATCAACAGTTCATGGCAGTGAACATAGCAGGTACATCAGAGGCAGCACATGAGAGGGACTAAGTGCATCAACAGTCCATGGCACAGAACAGGTACATCTGAAGCAGCACATGAGAGGGGCAAAGTGCATCAACAGTCCATGGCAAGGCACAGGTGCATCAGAGGCAGCACGTGAGAGGGCAATGTGCATCAACAGTCCATGGCACAGAACAGGTACATCAGAGGCAGCACGTGAGAGGGGCCAAGTACATCAACAGTCCATGGCACAGAACAGGTACATCTGAAGCAGCACATGAGAGGGGCAAAGTGCATCAACAGTCCATGGCAAGGCACAGGTACATCAGAGGCAGCACGTGAGAGGGGCAATGTGCATCAACAGTTCATGGCAGTGAACATAGCAGGTACATCAGAGGCAACACAAGTATGTGGGTCAAGCGCCCTGGCCCAAGGACTGTAACAATGCTAGGGTGGTTACAATGGACAATCGAGACACAAAGTCAAATTACATGTGAGTGATGGGAGCTACACCTCACAGCACAGAATCTGTTGGACTGCTTGAACTAGTCACCTCGGACACACTGCCAGCACCAGACACAGGAGTGTGAGACACAGCCACAGCTCTAGTGACTGACACATGAGCCATAGACCCAGACCCACTGCCAGCACCAGACACAGGAGTGTGAGACACAGCCACAGCTCTAGTGACTGACACATGAGCCATGGACCCAGACACATTGCCAGCACCAGAAACAGGAGTGTGAGACACAGCCACAGCTCTAGTGACTGACACATGAGCCATACACCAGACACATTGCCAGCACCAGAAACAGGAGTGTGAGACACAGCCACAGCTCTAGTGACTGACACATGAGCCATAGACCCAGATACATTGCCAGCACCAGAAACAGGAGTGTGAGACACAGCCACAGCTCTAGTGACTGACACATGAGCCATAGACCCAGACACACTGCCAGGACATGTCCCTGTACACTGACCAACAAATACCATGCCAGCATCTGACATATGAGAGAGAGTGGCAGACACACACAGTGCCAGTACCTGAAACAGGAGAGTGCACAAATGACACAGTGCTACTACATGATGCATGAGAGTGAACGGCAGCTGACCCACTAGGACCACTGAAATGATGAGCCACAGGGCTGTATGGGCCAGGAGGCAGGGTGGCTCTGGGAGCTGGGGACAGCTGTACTGGAGCAGCATTGGGGTAGCCAGGTCTCACTGGTGTGTGTCTCTGTTTTTTGTGAAATGTAGGGGCACCCTGGACATGACTGGACTGGTAAGTGTTGTGGCCTCATCAGACATCAAAGAAGGATCATGTGCTTGTGGTGGTCTGCTCTCTGGGGACGTGCTGGACCCGGCTTGACGTTTGCTGTGGCCCTGCCTTCTGCCCTCTGCATCATGTGTAATTGGGGATGCAACTACAGTGTACTCCTTATTCTGCTTCTGCGGGGTGTGGATGGGAGCTGAGGTATGTGGGGACTCCACCGCTGACACATGTGTTTTACGTTCCTTTAACAACATCAGCCTCAGGGCAGCTAGGGGTGATGTATGCCTGTCCTTGATGGAGCTCGTGTACATGGGAGAACCCTTGGTCCTGGGATGTGCCTTGGACGTAGGAGGTGTCCTGTCTCTGGAATGTCCCTGATCCCTGTCCCTGGGTTCAGACTTGTCCATTGTTGTGCACCTGTCCTTTGAAGTGTCCTTCTCCTTGGGGGTGTCCCTGCTCTTGGGAGTTGCCCTTTCCTTTGTAGTGTCCTTGCCCTTGGGAGTGTCCCTGCTCTTGGGAGTTGCCCTTTCCTTTGTAGTGTCCTTGCCCTTGGGAGTGTCCCTGTTCTTGGGAGTTGCCCTTTCCTTTGAAGTGTCCTTGTCCTTGGGAGTGTCCCTGCTCTTGGGAGGTGCCCTTTCCTTTGAAGCGGCCTTGTCCTTGGGAGTGTCCCTGCTCTTGGGAGGTGCCCTTTCCTTTGAAGCGTCCTTGTCCTTGGGAGTGTCCCTGCTCCTGGGAGGTGCCCTTTCCTTTAAAGCGTCCTTGTATTTGGGAGTGTCCCTGCTCCTGGGAGGTGCCCTTTCCTTGAAGCGTCCTTGTCCTTGGGAGTGTCCCTGCTCTTGGGAGGTGCCCTGTCCTGTGTAGAGTCCTTGTCCTTGGGAGTGTCCCTGGACTTGGGAGATGCCCTTGCCTTGGGAGTACCTTTTGAGGGGGATGCGTCTGTTACATCTGAATCACTTTCCCCCAACATCCTTTGAGGATCCTGTGTGTTAACTCCAATGTAGCTCATGTCGTGATGTGTGAAAGATTTCCCTGTCCTAGGGGATGGTGTTTGTGGCCTCCGTGCCCTGCCTTGCTGCCTGTGGCTGCTTCTACTGCAATACCCCGAAAATGACGCCTGGTCTAGTGGTGTGAATGGGGGAACAGAAGCAGCACCCTGTCCATGCGACTGAAGAATGGCTGAAGACACAGTGTTTGCTAATGACTGAACTGTTCTGTGGAGACCAGCAACATCGCCATGCATCCCCTCCATGAATGCTACCACCTGCCCCAACTTCCTATCGTGGTCTTGGAATGCATTGATCATGTTGGTCTGCCCTACACACAGCTGTCGCACCAGATCAACAGCCTCAGCACAAAGTGCACTTTGCGGCACAGGGGCAGGGGCAGCGGTGCCTGCGCCGAAGGCAACTCTGCTCCCCCTACTCTGGCGAGCACGAGCAGTACTTGTTGCAGTTGGTGGCAGTGTGGGCCCAGTGTGCTGTGTACCAACTGAAGGTGTTGATTGCCCACTCCCTATCTGTGACAACAGTGCTGACTCACCCACACTGTCTGAGGATGAGGACGACGGTGTCTCCACATGTGAGTCCTCAGGGACGGTTCTGTCCCCCTCTCCGGGGCTGCCCCCTTCAGTGTCCGTCTGCATGTGTGTCATCTCGGATCCGTATGAATTGCCACCACTCATCTCCGTCGTCTGTGTGTCAGTGCCCTCGGCCAAAGCTGTAAGAGAGGGAAGAGATGTTAACCTAAGTGCCAGACTCACGTACTGAAGGTTACAAATTCACACCTTTCCTTACAGTCGATTGACATGTAGCTCACATCCTGCACATGAACCACCCCTACCAGACATCCTCATATCGAAGAACCGGGGGTGCCTGCGAAACATGTACATCATAGAAACAGGGCAAGTGCATGCCGACGACCACACATGTCCTGCCATGGGACCACAGACCTCAACGGCATGTCCTGGAACCCTCAACTACAAATCAACTGGCACGTCTACCTGGCAGACATGGGTGCTAACGCTCACTCCGCTAATGGCACCAACATGCAATAGCTGCAAAACATACGCACCACGGATGTCACAACTGTGTCTGAGCACCAATACATGCATGCACTCACAAGTTACAGACACATACACTCTGCTTACCGCTAGTTTGCTGTTGATCCCCTCTCAGCCGGTCGGATAGGTCAGGATGCGTCACAGCAATTATACGGTGCATCAGAGGGGTCATGGTGCGTCGGGCAAGGCGGCTTGATCTTGGAATAATCCCCAGTGTCATCTCCGCAACATTCTTGCTGAGCCTGGATATGTCGTCCCAGCGCTTGTGGCAGTGTGTGTGTCATCTATTGCACACCCCCACTGCCCGTACATCACGTGCTATGGTCCTCCACACGGCCTTGCGAAGGTGCAGCTTGACCTACCATGATGGGAGACAAGAGGGGAGCGTCAGCGGACAGTTTGACATTCACAAACATCGTAGAAACACGTATCTTCATGCAGCCATGCTCAGTACAACACATGTGAAGGTACCACAGCACACCGCCAAGCTTGCAGAAGCCAGGAGTCAGTGACCACCTCATGCCCACCAACATGTTACCCACTGCACTTACCACCTGTCCGGGGGCACCGTAGAGCCGTTCATAGTGGCTGAGCACGCCGTCCACAAGGACATCCATCTCCGCTGCGGTGAAGGGACGAGACCGGATCTCTCGCACTCTCTGAATGGCAAGGTCCAGGACTGTGTCACAACAGCAGCAGTTGTTGGATGGCTCAGGAGCAGCAGGTCGAGGTGACGGTCGCAGGCAGCAGTTGTTGGATAGCTCAGGAGCAGCAGGTCGAGGTGACGGTCGCAGGCAGCAGTTGTTGGATAGCTCAGGAGCAGCAGGTCGAGGTGACGGTTGCAGGCAGCAGTGGCTGGAAGCAGTGAATGTGTGCAGAAGAAATTCACACATATATAGGGCCCTGAGCTCATATCTGGTTCACACGTCTGCAGCAATTGGTTTTCCCTGGATGCATCTTTCAAAATGAGCCAATGACTCGCCCTGGTGTGGCGGTGCACGGCTTCCGCTATTTTTGAATGCGCTTACGTGCCCCGCGTAACCTGTTTCCATTGGCTACATGTGCACGGACCGTCACTGTCACGCACCTGCAACCGCATGTGCGCGCTACTGCGACGGTGCATCATTTGAAAATAATCAGTCACTGACGTCGCTATGGCGGTGCACGCATTCCGCAGGGGCGGTGCAGGCTATCACATACATTTGAATATGCAATTTGAAATGGCAGTTGAAACCCCCCCTTACAGTCACATAGCGTCACCCACCGCCAGTCCTGGCCGGTCACCCACCGCCGGTCATGGCCGGTCAACCACCGCCACTCCTGGCAGGTCAACCACCACCGGTCGTGGCCGGTCACCCACCGCCAGTCCTGGCCGGTCACCCACCGCCAGTCCTGGCCAGTCACACACCGCCACTCCTGGCCGGTCACCCACCGCCAGTCCTGGCCGGTCACACACCGCCACTCCTGGCCGGTCACACACCGCCACTCCTGGCCGGTCACACACCGCCACTCCAGGCCGGTCACCCACCGCCAGCACCCGGCGGTGGGTCACTGACCAGCACCAGCGGTGTGTGGCCGGCCAGCACCCAGCGGTGGGTGACCGGCCAGGCCCATCCATGCCATGGTGACCTCAATGCACAAGCCGATCACCCACCGCCAGCACCCGGCGGTGGAAGATCGGCCAGGACTGGCGGTGGAGCTTGTAGCCCAATTGTCACCTCATCTGCAGCCACGCAGGACATATCCAGGAGCTATTTCACCCATAGCAAAGGTGATGGCGGCCCTTCACTTCTTTGCAACTGGCACTTTCCAGTACACAATTGGTCATGCCGGGGGGATGTCCCAATCCATGTTCAGCATGGTACTGCGGGATGTTCTGAATGCCATGATGCATTACAGGGATGATTACATCCACTTCCCACGGCCGGCAGAGTTGGCAGCAGTCAAAGGGGACTTCTATGCCCTGGCACAGATACCACACGTAGTGGGTTCCATTGATGGCACACATGTTGGTCTCATTCCACCCCAGGCACGTGAACCTGTAAATAGGAATCGAAAGCACTACCATTCCATCAACGTGCAAGTGGTGTGCCTGGCTGACAACATCATCTCACATGTGTGTGCCAGATTTCCCGGCTCCGCCTATGACTCACACATCCTGCGGAGCAGCATTGTCCCCCAACTGATGACTAATCTGCGACCAGAACGTGCGTGGCTTGTAGGTGAGTGTGCTGAGAGGACAATTGTGTTGTCAGTGTGTTGTGAGGACAATTGTGTTGTATGTGTGGCATGGTGTTGCCACCAACCCTGGTAATGATATTTGTGTCTGTCATCACCCCACCTAGGTGACTCTGCGTACCCAAACCGGCCGTGGCTGCTGAGCCCCATACGGAATTCTACTACCCCTGGTGAAATGCGTATTAATGATGCCCATGGGAGGACACGTTGAGTGATAAAACCTACTTTTGGACTGCTGAAGCCTAGGTTTCGATGCCTTGATAAAACCGGAGGGGCCCTGCCATACTCACCAGGCAAAGTCAGCAAAATCGTGATTGCCTGCTGCATGCTCCACAACCTGGCTTTGTGAAATAACATTGAACTGATCGTGGACCCTGAAGACCAACAGGTTGCTCCGCCTCCCATCCCACCCATGTCCACTAATGAGGATAGTGGAAAGGAAGAAGGTGTGGACCAGAGGCGTCAGCTCATTGATCGATATTTTGCTTGAATGTAAGTAGCTACCTCTTGTGCAGCTAGACAATGCGTGATGGATGTTTGCTGGTGATGTGTGGGTGTGCTGTGTCTATGCTGCCTGTTCTGGTATGTTCTGTTAGCAGATGTGTGTGTGAGATGTTGTACATGCAATGCTCCCTGATGTGTGTCCTGTGATCCACTGAATTGGTGATGAGTGTAGTTTGTGGGATGTTGCAGTACATTGTGTTGTGATGGGTGTGAATCACTTTCCTGACCTGTGCTTGTTGTTCTGTCATTTTCCCTAGGTCACCCCCACAGTGGCATGATTCTCCAGAACATTGATCCCTGCACCTGGTAATGACAATTTATTAGACAAACATGTGATTAAAACATGGAGGTCACACAGCATAGAGTGTTAATGTGGTGTTTATTTACAGGGTGTGGATTGATGTTGGTGCATATTTACAAGTAGGTGTTGGGGGGAAGTGAGAGTTGAAGGTCATGGCAGATGGAAACACCATGGGGACACCACATTGTGTGATGTCCACCTAGTCCAACAGACGTGTGCCAATGCTTGGCATTGCGGGGCAGGATAGTTGACAGGGTGAATGGCAGGCTCAAGGAAGGGTGAAGTCACTGGCGGCCCCTCTTCGAGCGGGTTGATGGTGCACTTCCACTGCTCTCAGCTACATCCAGCCTCGGACGGCCCCTCCATCTTGGAACCAGAGCGGACACAGCTGTGGGGGCAGGTTGGTCAGGGTCCACCTCCCTGTCCATGGCCTCAGGTGATGGTGGCGGTGGTTTTGGTGACCTGTCCCACTGAGCAGTTGGGTGAGGGGCTGGTGGTGTGGCGCGGGATAACCAATCCCTCCACAGAGCAGTTTGCTGGCCCATGAGGTCCACAATTTGGCCAATCCGTGTGTCAATGGACCGCAAAAGCTGGCTGTTCTCTTGCGAGTCTTGGTGGGCCCGATCGGACTGGGCCTGCGACCGCTCATAGGAGGCATTGACTCTGGCGATGGCTTCCAGGGTCTCGGCCCCAGGATGGGGTGGGTCTCCTTCCCGACCTCGACGAGCAACTACACTCCTGGTTGTGAGCTGTGGCCTCACCTGTGTCCTCTCCCGCCCACTCTCCCTGCTAGCCTGGGATGTCGATGGGCCATCATCAGGCGATGGGTCAGGCATGGTGGCACAGGCAGGAGTGGTGGTGGTGGTGGTGGTGGTGGTAGCTGCACAGCTCACAATGGCAGGTGTTGGTTTAGTGACACAGGCCAAGGTGGTGGAGGCCGGGATGTCCTGGGAGCCTGATGGCCCTGGGAGTCTGCTTGGGCCAGCTTCGTCCTCTGCACCCGAGCTGTCAATTGGATCGTCCCCGGAGAGTCCTGGGTCTGAGGGGGGCGACTGGTGCTGGCGGCTGCTGCTTTCGCCGATTAAGTTACGATCACCGGAGGGACAAGAGTTTCAAAATTAATGCTGTGGACATGACATGTTTTTTGTAGCAACATTACAAATCACTATGGAATCGGGACACCCCCCACCCACCACCACCCTCCCTGTAGACATGGGGGCCTGTTGGGAGTTGTAGTGCTGGTCTCTCACACACCCCACCCACCACCACCCTCCCTGTAGACATGGGGGCCTGTTGGGAGTTGTAGTGCTGGTCTCTCACACACCCCACCCACCACCCCCTCCCTGTAGACATGGGGGACTATTGGGAGTTGTAGTGCTGGTCTCTCACACACCCCACCCACCTCTCTCACACCCCCCACCCACCACCACCCTCCCTGTAGACATGGGGGACTGTTGGGAGTTGTAGTGCTGGTCTCTCACAAACCCCACCCACCACCACCCTCCCTGTAGACATGGGGGACGGTTGGGAGTTGTAGTGCTGGTCTCTCACACACCCCACCCACCACCACCCTCCCTGTTGACATGGGGGACTGTTGGGAGTTGTAGTGCTGGTCTCTCACACACCCCACCCACCACCACCCTCCCTGTTGACATGGGGGACTGTTGGGAGTTGTAGTGCTGGTCTCTCACACACCCCACCCATCTCTCTCACACCCCCCACCCACCACCACCCTCCCTGTAGACATGGGGGCCTGTTGGGATTTGTAGTGCTGGTCTCTCACACACCCCACCCACCACCACCCTCCCTGTCAACATGGGGGACTGTTGGGAGTTGTAGTGCTGGTCTCTCACACACCCCACCCACCACCACCCTCCCTGTCGACATGGGGGACTGTTGGGAGTTGTAGTGCTGGTCTCTCACACACCCCACCCACCACCACCCTCCCTATCGACATGGGGGACTGTTGGGAGTTGTAGTGCTGGTCTCTCACACATCCCACCCACCTATCTCACACCCCCCACCCACCACCACCCTCCCTGTAGACATGGGGGCCTGTTTGGAGTTGTAGTGCTGGTCTCTCACACACCCCACCCACCACCACCCTCCCTATCGACATGGGGGACTGTTGGGAGTTGTAGTGCTGGTCTCTCACACACCCCACCCACCTCTATAACACCCCCCACCCACCCCCCCCCTCCCTGTAGACATGGGGGACTGTTGGGAGTTGTAGTGCTGGTCTCTCTCACACCCCACCCACCTCTCTCACACCCCCACCCACCACCACCCTCCCTGTAGACATGGGGGACAGTTGGGAGTTGTAGTGCTGGTCTCTCACACACCCCACCCACCACCACCCTCCCTGTTGACATGGGGGACTGTTGGGAGTTGTAGTGCTAGTCTCTCACACACCCCACCCACCTCTCTCACACCCCCACCCACCACCACCCTCCCTGTAGACATGGGGGCCTGTTGGGAGTTGTAGTTCTGGTCTCTCACACACCCCACCCACCTCTCTCACACCCCCCACCCACCACCACCCTCCCTGTAGACATGGGGGACTGTTGGGAGTTGTAGTGCTGGTCTCTCACACACCCCACCCACCTCTCTCACACCCCCACCCACCACCACCCTCCCTGTAGACATGAGGGACTGTTGGGAGTTGTAGTGCTGGTCTCTCACACACCCCACCCATCACCACCCTCCCTGTAGACATGGGGGACTGTTGGGAGTTGTAGTGCTGGTCTCTCACACACCCCACCCACCTCTCTCACACCCCCCACCCACCACCACCCTCCCTGTAGACATGGGGGCCTCTTGGGAGTTGTGGTGCTGGCTGCTTTGACAACATGCAAGGCTGGTAACGTAGGAGGCAACATTTGTGTTTGGTCATGGTGGGTGCATTGGAGCCCAGGACTTCACATTTGGGTGACTATGTGGCACACATGCATGGATTGGGGACAGGGTGATGTGTGTTGGCAGTTGTGCAAGGCAGACCATGGCAGTGTGATAGTGGTCATTGGTTTGTACTTACCAGCCTCTAGTCCCTCCTTGATTCCTTCCAGGCTCTCAGGGTGCAGTATGCCCAGCACCTTCTCCTCCCATTCTGAAAATGGTATGGGCTCCGGGGGAGTGCCGCCGCCAGTGTGGTGTGCCCGCAGGTGGTTCTTCGCCCTGATGCCTTTCACCCTTGCCTTGAGGTCGTGCCACCGCCTCTGGATCTCGTGTTTGGTGCGTGGCACGGTCCCTGACGCATTCACTCTGGTCACTATCCTGTCCCACATGTTGTTTTTGGTTGCCAAGGTGGTCTGCTGGACTAGGGTGCTGAAAAGATGTAGTTCGGCATGGATGATTTCATCCACCATGACCTTCAACTCACTGTCTGTGAACTTGGGGTTTTTCTTGGGTGCCATGGTGTGTGATGTGCAAGGTGTGTGTCTGGTGGGGTGGGGTGTGCAGGTGTGTGGTGTGTAGGGATGGTGTTGTGGGTGTTTGTGTGGTGGGTGTGTCTGTGTGCAGGTTGTATGTGTGTTTGTGTGTGTCTGCTGTTCCTGGTTTTGTGGCTCTTGCTTGCAGCTATGCTGTGATGCAAATAACTGTGGTAGTGGGAGGGATTCATTTTATACTCTGTGTGGTAGTGGTGTCCCAATGGTTGTTGGCAATCAGGTGTTCTGTGGGTGTGGTGTTTTTGGTGCATTTTTCGGTGCTTGGGGGGGTGTCATTGGGGCGTGTAGTTGCTGGGGGTGGGTGTTTCAGGTGGTTGGTTGTCCTGTTTAGTGTGTCTTCTATTTACTTCCGTCTGCCATTTTGTAATCCGTTTGACGGCAGGGATAGTGTTTGTGTGGTCCTTCCGCATTCATGGTCCATTTGGCGATGCATTGTTTCCGCGGCGGTCGAGGACGGTGGTGAGTTCCGTTGGTATGGCGGTGTTATCCTAATTGAGCAGCCGGACCCTCCGCAGGTATGGCG
The DNA here is from genome assembly GCF_964261635.1 of Lissotriton helveticus. Taxonomy (NCBI): domain Eukaryota; kingdom Metazoa; phylum Chordata; class Amphibia; order Caudata; family Salamandridae; genus Lissotriton; species Lissotriton helveticus. The sequence continues at coordinate 252,998,350 of NC_136061.1, forward strand.
GCGGTTGGGCCTGTTCCCGCTGCCATGTTCGTCCGCGGCGGAGGGTGTTTCATTGGAACCGTCCGCTTACGGCGGTCTTTGGTGTGCTCCGACCGCCGCGGATGGTGTTTGTTATGATCCGTCCGCCGCGGTCAGAGTTTCTTGACATAAACATCCTAATCGCAACCGCGGAATCTCCGCGGTGCGGTCGGGAGTGATTTTGCCGCGACCATGGCGGACGGAACACATTTCCGTCCGCCATCCTAATAGGCCCCTGAATACGGTAGCTCCAGGGAGAAGAGGTGAACCACTAGAATACTGCATACTCGGGATTAATACTAAGAGCAACAAAGGTAGCCCTATAGAACGTTTTGTGAATCTGCTACTAATACTAGCTAAACGAATGCTAACCATGCGATGGAGAGCACCAAAAGCCCCGGCGATAACAAATTGGTAGAAAAAGGCGGTGAAATGGGGTAAAGCTGAGAGCGAGGAATTAAAGAGGAAATAGAGCAGAGGGTTAAGGAAAAAGCCCATATCGCTGGAATGGAATGGAATGTTAGAAGAATTTATTGTGACAGAGGTTTAGCCCTTTTGAAAATATAGTGGGATCTAGCTGCTAACATGGACATATAGTAATGTTGTAAGAAACAGGATGCTGTATAACCAAAACTATCTAGAGGGGGTATCTGTTAGAGTTGTGTTTCTGCTGATATAGGCTCACAATGGGAATGTTTACCACCAGGGACATTTGCATGGTTTGATGAGTCTGAGGGTGGGAGGGAGAGGGGGATATAGGAATGATATGTTAGGATTTGTTCTTTCCATTTACTTTCATTGAGTTGCATCTTATGATGTTTAGTTTCTTATGGAAATTACGACTGCATAAGCGAGTGGAACTACTACAAACTGGTCATTATCGACATGTATTGCGCTGCGTACGAATTATTTACTACAGCAGGTTATTGGATGTATAACATTGATACATTAAGATATTGGATATTTATCTATTGATAATTCAGATGTGTAAGGTGGATTTATGAATATGTACGCTGTAATGTGCATAGGCTGTATTGTATAAAAAAAACAATAACAATTATGTTAAAAAAAAAACAGGGTATTGGAGCACATGATAGCGGATAACTTAGACTCATACTGGAGCAGATGTAGCTGGAATTTGAGTAGTGGATCTACCTGAATCTATCATTGAGGGGGAGGTTGCAGGTGGTGAAGATAGTGACCTTTCCACGGTTTACCTATGTACTGGGTATGCTACCTTTGTTGATGCCCCTTACAACCGTGTGACAGATCGACAAGGGCATACAGTCTTTTATTTGGGGACCGATGAAGCCTCGCCTGCCCACTGGGAAGCTTATAGACCATAGACCCTCTGGTGTCCTTGATCTCATATCCGTTAAGCATTATTGCATAACCCTGCAATTGGCATACATACACCTCTGGATCTGCGATCCCCCGCTATGGGTCATGATAGAGAATCAGATCATTACTGGCCAGCAGTCCTGCATGCCCTCTATATGCCCGGCATCACCAGAATAGGACTGGCAAACCCTATGACACAGGCAATGTCCAAAACGTGGGCGACGGCTAATAGGCTCTTCTCTGTGAATGCTCATCTTCATGGATAAGTCACCCATATGGCATAATGATGGTATCCGCTTGGGGGGACCATACTAGACTGGACCCTCTGGTGGACTGCGGAGATCCACACAGTGAGCCATTTGCTCTCCTGGGGCAAACATTTTGCTGTGCTCCAATATGAATTTGGCCTTCCTCCTAATCAACAGTGTTAATATATCCAGTTGAGTCATTGTCTCACGAGCAAGCTGGGCCCCTAACCCTGGACTGTTCCTCCCTGTCCAGTGCTAGCTTATGTCAACACATGAGAGCAATTTCAATGTTTGATGTTAGGTGTGTATAGCCTGCTGATTTGCCACCTCTACTCCAAGCCACAGGAGGTACACCTGAAGGTGAACTGGCAGACTCACCTCTAGGTGGAATATGAAGAAGATGACTGAGCGTGGCTTTTGGAGAACCTTGGTCACGATGCGCTGGAGACCAGGAGGAAGTTCCGCCTCCTTAAGGTCCTGCAGGGATGGCACTGGACGCTAGCACAGCTCTGATTGGCAGGATTCCTGCCCCATTCCTCTTGCTGGTGGTGTGGCCATGCCTACTGTGACATTGTACACCTGCGTTATGACTGCCCAGACATCCACACTTTCCGGGATCTATACTGCGGGAATCTGCAACTGTCCTAGCTCCATTGCCAGGCCCACTGGTCCTACTTCATGATCTGGCTTCCTGGCCCCAAGTACCCCATCACACCAGTGAATTGCTCACCACCGCCCTGACAGTGGCAAAGATCTACATCCGGTGTCACTGGCATTCGCCGCACCTGCCGACACATGAGGAATGGCTTTCAGCTATGTATAAAACTGCCTCTTATGAGAGGATCATCTACAACTTGCTTGACAGGGTTGACACATTTATTCTCATCTGGTCTCCTTTCTTGAGGAAGGGCTGATGCCCGGAGCTTTGGACCATAATGCCTGCTGTTTGAGGGCTCGCTTCTCGACTCCCTCCCCCCTCCACGGGTGGAGGTCTTCTGCTAAACTCCCTTCCTTCAGACCCCATTTTCATTTTCCCTTTCCCTCTCCTCCTCAGGCCATTCCTCTCTTTTCTTCCCTCCTTCCTCTCATTTCCCCTGCACCACCCTTCACCCCCACTTTCTTCTCTTCTTCTCACTATTTTCCTTTTCTTTCCTTCTCCCTTCTTCGCAATTCCCATGCCCCCTGTGAATTCCCCCCTCGCCTCTGTTTTCTGACACGGATGCATACCTCTGCTGCTTTTCTCACCTTTTGTCCCCTGTCCGCCCCTCTTTGAGGATTGATTTCCTGCTTTTCTGCTTCCACTCTATTCCGCTCCTTGTGGTCGCTCAACCCTTCCATTATTCCCTCATCTGGTGGTGCTCTCCCTTATGGTGCTCTTGTGTTCTCTTTAACGGTTATTGATGCAGATTGTATCTCTGTCTCTTTGGATTGCTGGGACCAAACTGTGCGTTTTTGCATTGCTCTTCTTTTGCTGTTTCAATAAAAAAAATCACAATGCAAAAGGAAAATAAAAAAAATAAAATTAAAATACAAGATGGAGTCACACCTACTTTGATCCTAGTATGAATAATCCACATAGTACATAACTCTGGATGTCACAGGAAAATAGTTTTTGATGCAAAACATTTATGACACATTGCAGACATGTTTTGTGAATTTGAAATACAATTTTCAGAGTGTTTAAAACAAAGAAAAAAATGTGTTCCCTAAAAGTGAGCAGTAGAATGACGCAAATTAATTCCCAAATATCCAGGGATGGGGCACACACAAGATGGAAAAGGCAAGCCATTTAATAAGAAGCAGGCAAATGAGAATGACAATAAAGCCAAACAATGGTAAGCAATGGGTGGCCTGCAAACACCTCTATGCTCTTGATAAGCCTGCAATATGTCATTTACAACCAGACAGCTGTGCTGTCTGGTAGGCTCGACCTTAAAACGAGACAGTTAATCAATCACAATCTTTCTGGGCACCTGAAGTGCAGGCAAAATGAATACCTGTGCTTTAAAGATAATATACAAATGCAAATTAAAAAGCATACTTTTAAAGACCTTTGTCACTGAAGAGAAAGGAGCTATTTTTAAGCTTGTGTATACAATGTGCACATGCTCTGTGAAGTTTCTGAAAAGTGAAGTGAGTCAAAGTGTAAAATAGACTGACTCACTGCCCCATTTAGTTGTGGTGGGCGCAAGTGATGGAGCGAGATTACCAGTTTGGGTTATTTTTAAATGCCATACTCATCTGGGCCCATAAATATTCATACAATAAGCTGGCAATCCTCCGCTGAAGATCAGGACTTAATCTAACTTGAAATATATATTTTACCTGTACACCTTTCTTACCAAACTTTAACACCTTAGTGCTTAATTTCCTTAGGTCGATAGATTAGGTTGTTAGCATAATAGACATAAATAACATTTACTATTTTCTTTGAATGACCATAGACTCAGGAGAGTTTTAAAATCATTTATCTATGCAATATTCTGTGAGTCAAATACCAACACATGTCAATCACCAACTTCTCATCAAATCAAAAATATTTAAAGACTTAGTAAAATCTATAGATATTGGTACCTGGGAAGGGTGGAATAGGAAATCAGTACAAGGACATACCACACAGATTTATATTTACCTAGAATGGTGCAAGGACCAACCCCTGGCCAAGGGCTGGAAAAACGGGGGCTCCCGAGTAGTCAAGAGCCAGCAGTTCAGGACAGGTGCAGGACAGGACAGGTAACCTCTTCTTAGTGTAACACCAGCATTACACTCCTCTCAGGTGCTGCTCTCTTTCCCCTTCTAGATGGACAGAATCCTCTCCATCAGCAATCTCCTGATTCTTCTTTCAGAGTGCTCGACCAGCCCTCTGAGCTCTGTGGCATCCGCCGTCTTCTTACGCAGTGTTTCGGTCAGTGACAGGTCTATTACAAGTCGAACAAACTAACTGACTGAGCCTGCCTTAGTTATACTATTCTCCGTGTATGTACCTCCCTCCAATGTTTCAATATTTGTGTATTCCCTTAATTCGATTGGTCAATGGGATGGGGAGAGGTCATCACACCATACTAATGTGAAGTCATCTTCTTTGGTTTAATTGTTCTATGTTCCCGCCCTTAATTTTACTCTTCCATGCTTTATTCCTCCCCGCAACATTCACATTACTTCATGCACAATGTATATAATATTGCCCAATACTTCTTCCCCTCTCCAGGTTAAGAGGTGAAGTTCTCAGGTGCATCGCTTGTGAGACAGTCCTTGGCTGTAGTTCAATGTCATTGGCACAGGAGTTTCATGATTCCAGTGCGCATGTGTAGAGTTCAGACAAGATGGAGAATTCAGTCACCCTCCAGGCCCAAATACTAATAAATAATAAAGTCAAAGAAGAACATGTTTGACTACGAAAATAAATGAATTCACTGTGTACCATTTATTCCTACTCTAATCCCATTATTTTATTTTAACTATGGCATTAGCAGATTAGCAAGACATGCAAAGGTTAGTTTAAGCATCGCCATATGCATTAGCATGTGAGGTTCGAAGCGGCCATCTTTAATACTACTGCACAGCTGCAAAGAATTTCCACCAAAATCAAAGGACGGCATAATACATAGATGCAGTAGACGCATGTGCAAAAGAGTTCCCGCATTTTCTGCAGCTATTTTAACCCCTTGCCTGCGGGGCTTTTTCCCCCGCTGTGCCTTACGCACAGCGCCCCGGTGCTCATGACGAGCTCAGCTTGTCATGAGCCACAGTGGCCGTGTGCTCATGACGAGCTCAGCCAAACCCCTTCCTGTAGAACGTTCAGTACAGCGGGGGAGTTAGCCCCGCGTGCGAGCGTTGCGGCCGTTATGACGAGCTCAGCTGGTCATGAGCAAATGGCCACCGTGGCTCATGACGAGCTCAGCTCGTCATGAGCATGGGAGGGGTTAATTCACTCAGGTTACTTATTAGTAAAGCACATTAAAAAGCTTCCCCTAGATGAAATAAATGTAGTGTGGTGTACTTATTAGTACTCACAAAACATATTGGTTATGCTATTACATGTTATTCGAGAGGGTTGAATCCAAGGAAGTTTCTTACGTACAAAACCGTACTCCATCACAAGCAAAAAGTGAATGACAGTTAAACAGATCAATAGATGAAGCCTGGTGACTTAAAGTCTCTCTATGTATATCATGCATGATTTTTCTGGAAACCACTAGAATGGTGAGAAAGCTAAAGCTGCCTCAAAATCCAGACAGAAAAAGGAGTCTGTTTTGAAACAAGAGCTAAAGTGGACTTTAGAGCAGCTTGTACAATCTTTGCTATATTCAATGGAAAACCCAATAGCAAAAGAGCTGATTGTGATTTTAGCAGGTTTAGAAACAGGAGCAGAGGTATTAACTGAAGAATAAACTGAGATCAATTAAGGTCAAGTGACGAGCAATGGCAATTAACTCTGTAAACACTGGCAACCACATCACACCAATAAATATCCCTTTCCAGGTGCGGACTGGGCTGTACGGCAGTGCCAGAAAGGGTGGTCTGATAGGTCAGTGTGCAGGCTTCTTTTTGGCTGTTTTTGGGCCAGTTTATGGTCAGTAAGGCTGTTCTCTTCTGTTGACTTCCCTGATATCATCACAAACATTTCCTAAACCAAACACAAATGCATGCAGTCTCCCATGTCTGGCAAAACAGCAATACGTTTTTCCAACTACAAAATGGCCCTGATTTACAAATGTGGGCCCCTTTTTTTACCTATCTGATTCACTACTGTGACCCTTTTTATTTTGCTGCCCAGGGCCCATTTTCTGTTGCAGGTGGACCATGTCCCTCTCAATAAGGCATGCCCAAATAACATGTCTATAAAACAAATTTGACAGCTAAGAAAACTCCAGTAGCTCACCTTCACAGACCTTTTGTCCCTAGTAGTAACCATGGACAAATATATAGTGTTGTGGTGCATTACACTGCCTGTTGTTTTCTCCGAATATGCAAAAGTTATTTGACTAAAGATCAGCTTGTTCAGTGCCCAACTATGACCTGGGAAACCAGTGATGCGTCCCTCTTCAGGAAAGACCCATGCAACCTCAGAGCCAATAACCCAGGGGCCGACTGCAGCATGGGAGCAGAACACTGGCTGAGCTCCTGCTGCTTGTATTCATGTACCAAGTGTTGGACCTGGTGCTTTCTGCAGGGTTACCCTCAAACGTTTTGCATTTATCTGCCTATTTGTCTGACCTTTTTGTTTGTCGGCTTTAGAACGCTGGTCACTTTACCACAGCTAATAAGTGCTAAAGTGCATGTGCTCTCTCCTCTGAACATGGTGTGATTGGTTTACACCTGTTTGGCATATATGATTTACTTGTAAGTCCCTTTTAAAGTGGTATCCCATATAACCAGGGCCTGTAAATTCAATGCTATTAGTGGGCCGGTAGAACGTATTGTGCCACCCACACACGTAGTCATCAAACCTGTCTCAGGCCTGCCACTGTAGGGTCTATGTGCAAACTTTACTGCTACTTTAACTTGAGATGTAAAACGGTTTACCAAGACTTGAGCTCCCCTTTTAATACACATTGGTCACCCCTAAGGTAGGCCCTAGGTAGCCCGAACGGGCGGGGCACTGTGTATGTGAAAGGTAGGACATGTGCCTTTATCGATGGCATGACAAACAACCTATTTTGTTTCTCGCTGCTGTGAAGCCTACTCCTCTCATACGGTAGCATTGGGAATTCCCTTATATATACTTTATGTCATGATTCCTGATCAGAAAGGAGTGGCGTTGCCATGTTTGGTTTGTTTAGAATAGTGGTGATAAATCCTGCTTACTGGTGTAGATGGATTTTACATTACTATTTTAGAAATGCCACTTTTAAAAAGAAAGTGCCCATTTCTCTGTACTTATGACTCTTTGTGCTTTGCAGCCTGACTCTAATACACATGGAGAGCTGGGTGACAGCTACCCTAAGAGCTTAATTAATATCTTCCGACCCCCCTATTACATTTGGGGCAGTTGGACCGCTGTTCCCTGGCAGTGTAGCGGCGGTGTAGAGGCATCAATATGCTTGGCAGGACCGCCGCTGTCCCACCAAGCATATTAGGAGTTTTCACTCCGCCAGGGTTTTCATGGTGGTTCCTCCTCCATGATCAGTTTGGCAGAGTGTAAACAAAGGGCACCCTACAGGGTCCCCTGGTGCCTCACACCCTATGGATGCATATAGGGAGGCACAACATATGCTCCCCTGTGTTCATGCACCAGTTTCTTCACGGCATGGACATTTTAGTCCATACAGTGCAGGAACTGTTTTTGGTGTTCCCATTGGGGTGCCCATTTTTAGAGGCACCACTGTGGTAATGCCCCCAAAAAAGCCCGCCAGACAGGAGGAAACACTTAATCTGGCGGGCAGCCTGACCACCTCTTTGGCAATGCTGTGGCGGGGCGGACTGGGGGACGCACCTCTAAAGTCATAATAAGGCATAGTGCATACTTTCCAGGCAGCCACAACACAGGAAGGGCTGCGTGTGACAGGGTTTACATCTGCAGTCATCTGCATACTGATGGTCTATCTGGGCTGGGACAGGGAGAGGACGTTAAAACTTTACATTTGTATAGATTGTGTCCTGCCCTCACACAAATGGCTGATTTAACTAATACTGAAGCCTGAGCCAGGGCTGTGTTGAAAGGGATTGCTGTGCACTTGAAAGAGTTCCTTGGAGGTCACCCCTTGATCAAATACGATTTTGAGTATAAGAACAGAGGCTTTGACCCCATGATTTTAGACACTGGCTGGGGATTGTGGCCAGATGCGGCTTTCTCTACACACTGCACATAGCCAGAGGACTGCTGTGCTGCCAGAAGGTACCGCCATTTGGACTATCTGCTCTGTTGCGCTGACCTGCTGCCTGCTGGCTACGGGGCTGCCACTCTGCAAATTCAGCCTTATGTGCTGGCCTGCTGCCATCTAACCTTTCTATACCACAGTGTCTCCAAAGGCTTATTGGCTTGATCGCCTGTTCTTCCCTGAGGTCTCTTGGATATCAAAGACCTCGGGCCTGCTTTAAATCCAGCACCGCACTGTCTAGCCAAAGTGAGTAATCCTCTTCATGGGTGTGTGTCTTACTGCTGCTGGCCCTGATGAGGAGTGGGTGTGGTGCTATCTCAACCCTATGCACAGTCACATGTGTGAGCAGTCCTTGCTACACACTGGCTGGAGGATCAGTTTTTCCCCGTGAGGAGTTCCCAGGGAGCAGCGCTCCTGTTGGTGATTGGGGGCAGGTCAGGCACTTTTGCTTGGAGCGGGGTGTGGAGTGTGATCCCCCAATGGGGGTTAGAGGACACACTGAGTGGTTACCTCTATGTCCAGGTACTGTGGAGAAAGGGAAAGTGAGCCCATTCTTCAAAAGGGGAGTGATCTGCATTGGATTGTTGGCAGCTGCACTGCATGCTCGCAGGCAGTCACATTTGTATATGCGCAAGGGACCCAACAAGGTTTCCCTGCTGGAACCTGCTTATTGTGCCTTCTCCACCTTTTACTGGATAAAATGTACCTTGGGGGCACTTGTTCGGTTGTCAGGCATCACAGGGAGTTGTCCCCACCTTCAGAAGACGCTGAACGGAAGATTACCGTAGCATGAGTAGTAGTCTCGCAAGTACCCCACCACCCTACTCTGTTTCTTAAAGGCATTTTTTCAGTTAGTTCAGGGTGGTACCGTACCCCTGCTGATAGGAGGGCAGGTGTTCCTAGATCCATCTTTACTTCATGTTACTGATATGCTTACGGGGAAATTTGGGGATTTATGTGTTCCCCTAACTGCTGCATTTCATGCACTGATATTATTTCATTGTCAGGATAAGGAATACTTTCTAAAGATTTGCATTGAATGCACAGTGGTTACGATTTATGCCATTCTGTATATTTATATAATCCTAGTGTATTGTTCAAACGTTTTATACATTGCCTCTGATGATAAACCTGACTGCTCTGCACCAAGCTACCTGAGGGTGAGCACAGGTTATCTTTGGTGTGTAATTTATTTGCCCTGACTAGAGTGGTGAGTTCTACCTGATTTAGGTGCATACCCTAGCCAACCAGAAACCCGATTTCTAACATTGAGACAATAGGGTGTTGAAACCACCAGGGCTGTGCTAAAGTGCCCAACAAGAAGAGGGCCACTCACAAGCGAGCAAGCTATGTCACAAACACAGTACACAAAATCCCAAAATACACAAATTAGCTTTGTTATAGTTAAGGGATTTGTTTTTTATTGGTGTCACATTATAAATGTCACCAAGCCATAATAGTGAACAACTAAGAGTAGGTAAACTACGTTTTCATTTCCTCTTAAAAAAGCAGAAAAAATTATATTTGCAACCACAACTGCTTCAAGGGCTTGATAAGATCAGATCTTACATTCCAGGCTTTGAAGTAAAAGAAACTAACAGGGGAAAGAGGTGTGGGGGATTGGGCCCAAACCATCGGTTACTTCCAGAGTAATGCCCTTTGTTGAAGCATGAGAAGCAGAGGAAGAAAAATATCACTAATTTAAATATCATTACAGTGCAATCAATGTGGCCACACAGGAATCCACTCGACAACTTGAGTTTAGAAAGGTTTAATTATAAATTTAGAAATAGGTCAATGTAAATCAATCTTAACATACTCATATAGAAATATCAGAACTAGTCCAAATCTCCTGAAGAGATGCAGCATACATAGTACAAAGCAAATGACCAAGGGCCAGATGTATGAACACATTTTCCCATAGACACAGAATGGGTAAAACTGTTTGATACATCTGGCCCTAACTCTAAAATAATTATGCAAACTATCAGGAAAAGGAATCGTCCATTGAATGTCATCAGAGAGTTCTCCTTAAGAAGCAAGAGCAACATCTCTTTCCCTACACTGTTCTAAAGTGCCATCCTTATTCTAAAGGAATCTGGTAGAGAAAAGTCAAAGAAGAAGAGAAAGGTGACAGCATTCAAAGTCTTCAGTAGACGTACTCCATTAATGGGTATAATGGCCATAAGTTACTCAAACGGAAGTATAGGTCTGATCTCCGTGAAAACCTAAGATGGAATTCCTCTCCCCACTAAGTACTGTACATAAAATCAGCTGCAGTTGAGTTGATACTCCCACATGACTTCTTGTTTGGTAATTTTCCAGAGCGCTGAATACGTTCACCACCTTTCCCACATCGATAAATTGTAATCTTGGTTATTCCTCTCTTCTCCAATGAGAACTCGTCTCCTTGTTCGTTATCAAAATACCCTCAGCCAACTCCTACTTCCCATACCTTGCTATCTAATAAGACAAAACTTCCTTATTCTAACTAATGAGGTTTATCTACACCTGCAGTAGAAACAAAATAAGACAAAACATTCCACCGAAAAGTCTAAACACAGACAAACGTAAGATTGCAAGGTGAGCTTGCTCGGAAACATAATGTTAGGCCTCAAAATATTAGATAACTTTAGCAAGTGATCTAGGTTACAACTATGTGCACAAAATGCAAATGGACCATAAATGAAATCTCATACACATGAACAATATAAAAGTTATCAAGAATTAATAATAAAATAGTCTCAAATGAGCATAATATTGTGTTAAATCAGAATCTCCTAAGCATTAGTTTACACATTTCGTTTCATTAGTTTCATGGAAAATCATCTACAGATTTCCCCTACTCATTAATAAAACAATACATTAAATTTCTATATTAATCACACTTAAAAACACATTTTATAAGCTACATTTGTTATACGTGGAGCACTTTATACATGGGATTCTCCGTGTTTACCGTTTAGTATATTAACCACACAGAACACATTTGTGTGCTGACTACTCATAGATATAATGCAATTGCAATCCTACTTATATCTCAGATGAGATCCAGATTACACTTCCTCAGAGGGGGGCCCTGTACTGCCTGGAAGCTCTAAACCCAACCCTTAAAAGGATTCACTCATTAGTAAACCCCAAAAGTATGTGAAAGCATTAGTAGACCCCAAAAGTATGTGATCAGTTTAGTATTGTAATGCTCTCTTCTATGTTTCCGTTTTTCAAATACATGTTGAAGCTAATCTCCATCAAATGCAGCCATTTTCATAGCTATTTACGATCACATTTTACCGATCTATCTTGGTGCTACAGTATACAAATAAATACACGGAGCGAGGCAGCCCACTCAAGCACGGAGCATTGGGTGGGGGAGCCAGTAGGGTTAAAGGCGAAACCCCAAATCATTTGTTTAACCAGAGACCAAAATTCAGGAGTGCTAGATATGCCCGCACTATATAAACACCACTAGCCAATTACCACCAATTCCGAGGAAGAATCTGTATCTCAATTCAAGTTTAATCTCCAACAGCAACCCTAATAGCGCCCCACAAGTCAGCAAATCAGAACTCCAACTGACTGCCAAGTCTGACTTGGAACCCTATGCACGTGACGAGGACTGCCAAGTGGCCCACTTGTACTTTGAGATACACCTCGCCCTCCACACAAAAAAACCGGAAAAAGGAGGCTTATTCGTACTGTAGGAAAGGCTGTGTCTAGAGGCAACAATGTAATCCCGTTTCAATCCTGTCGTTCTACACATCATACAAGATTTAGATGTAGCTGGTTGACGCATGTTGTTGCATCCTGTCACCTACCATTGGAAGGTTGGCAGCGTTCCATGGAGTGGCGAGCAGTGGATTCACTCTGGCCAGTTGGCTGATGCGCTCCCTCCTGATGCCTGCGGACTGATAAACTTTTCCTTCTCCAGTTTACCTTGGGAATTGGCTTTGTTACACTGACGCCGAGACGGGATTGGTCAGGAGGAGATCACCTCATGTTGTGCACCCAGAGCTTCGCATGCAGCAGTATTCGTCTGTGAGTGTTGGGGCGCCAGTAGTCAGGAATTGTGTCTGGAGGGTCTAGTTCATGTGTGAGTCCCTGCACTGGTATTGAGGGATATATTTATGATTCAAAAAACATTCTGCAGCTGCATGACAGGACTTTTAGTGGGTGGGACTGGGGGTGCTGTGCCTCACTCCATGCTCATTGATGATAACAGTGGGGGAGAGGAGTGCGAGCTGATGACTGTGGGTGGTGAGAGAGAAGTAAGCTACAGGTCATGGGCCCTGAGAGGTAAGAGTGTTGTTAGAGAAGGGGTCAGTGTGCGGCCCAGCAGGGGCCACTCAGAAGAGGACAAGATTACTGAAGGGCTCAGCTCAGGCAGGGAGGATGGTGCATGTTGGGTGAAGTCCAGGGAGGAGAAGGAGTCCTTTAGGGCTGCGGTGGTGCAGGCTGTTAATATTAAGAGCAGGCCCAGTGCCAGCTGGGGCAGGAGGAAGTCAAGGGGGGTGGGGGGGGGGGGGGGGGGGAAGAAAGGTGGGGCCACATGGAAGATGTCATTAGACAGGGTGTTTGTTGGAGAGGGCTCCTGCTGGGGCGTGCTTCTGTTTGGCTCAAGCAGCGTTGGGTCTGAAGGCACCAGAGGATTTTCAGTTGGGTGGGGCGGAAGGATTGGGGAGGGTAGCTAGCACACTGGGCAGGAACAGAGTAAGGCAGTGGCAAACATGGTGGCTGGTCTGGAATGGAGCTTAGGGGCCGCTGAGGAGTCGGTTGATATTGACGCCATGGAGTCACAAGATGGGGGGATGCTGTGGCTATGAAAACGGCTGTATGTGATGGACATGGGGGTTGGTACAGATGACCAGGTAATGGAAGGGGTGAAGGTTGAAGAGCAGGGGGTGAAAGAGAGGAAGGCAGGGACCAAGGTCAGAAAACAATACACTGCTGACGAAGGAGACAGGGGCCAAGAAGGGAGTAGAAGAGGTAGTGGGGGAAGACAAAGGAGAGAAGATAGAGGGGAAGGTAGCAGGGAAGGAAAGTGCAGAGCTGAAGATCAAGAAGCTTCCATACATGGGGGTTTCAAAGCCACTGGGGGCCCACCTTATGCTGGCGACAAAAGAAAAAATTTGGAACTGTGAGTATGTGGAGATGTTGAAGTTGCTGCATAGGGAGCTGAGCCTTTAGGAAGTCTCGAAGGAGGAGGAACATGAGTTAGCTAAGTGTCTGAAGGTACCACTCATGATTGAAAAAGCAGCCTTTTATAATTTACACTAGCATGTATTGTGAATAGCAACTGGAGAGGTGCGTTGCAATGTTTAAATACATTGATACAATAAGGATGGCGTATATAAACTTTGGGGGTAATGCCTGGGCACAGTACAATGAGTTCAAAGCGTGCATGGCTGTAGATCAGGACGTACAGTGGGTGGAGGTTGATGCTGATCCTTGGCATCACACTATGGACCCCTTAACATTCGGTAAGACTGCCTTTACTGCAAATGGTCTACCTATCGACTATCAGCCATATCAGGGCCACCCCACCCAGGCGGGGTGGGAGTGCCAGGGAAAAGTCAGGGAGGGCAGACAGGAGCATGTTGGGCTTTCAGCATGGGTGTTTGTACCCAGGAATGTTGCGAGTTCCAGCATGAATGTTGAAAGTGTGCTGTGAGGCACAGGGTCTAGACTGATTTGCGTATGGCTGGACCTAAACTGGGGTGGCATGGTGAGCAAAAGAATGATGGATTTAACCCAGATCTCTCGACTGGGGGTGAATGTTTGATTTGCTCTGAATTCCGTGCATCATCTGTGTGTCTTTTGCTTTCTCGCACTAAGTGCACTGGGCATGCCCAGATGTGGGTCCTGGGCTCACTGTGCCACTGGATTCAAGCTTGCCTGGTTGATGAGGGTTGATGCCTAGAAACCAGTCCCAGGATGCTTGTTTCTGGTCCAGGCAAGACCTGGTATGGCAGTTCGGGTTGAACTGTTCCCAGAGGATACATGGTCAAGACTGATTTGCATATTGCTGGATCTAAACTGGGGTGGCATGGTGAGCAAAAAGAACAATGGATTTGACCCAGATCTCTTGACTGGGGGTGAATGTTTGATTTGCTCTGCATTTCGTCCATAATCTGTGTGTCTCTTGCCAAAGTGTTCAGGCAAGCATCCTCTTGTCAACTGTTATGAAGCAACGGGTCAATCCAGTCCTGTCGCAGGACAATGGCAACAATAGTTAGGGTACAAAGGGAATCAGTGGACTAACCAGGTCGCTGGGTTCAGGGGTGGCCCGGGGGACAGGGATCTGGGGCAAAACGTTTGTATGCCCATTAATATGGAGCCGTTTGATATTCTATTTGGGATTATACAATAATGACAAGAATGCCCTTGGCACCAGAAATGACAATGTGACTCAGCACAGTACAGTAATGTTTGGTCATTGAGATTGATTTGGTAGCAATAGCGGCTCGCTTATCGTAGGAGAAAAAGTTAACTATGTATTTGCTGCTGGGTGCAATGCTAGACCAGCACAAGGTTACGGTAAAAGAAGTGCAAGTACTGCTGGGTCATCTCAATTTTGCATGCAGAGTAGTGAGAGCTGGGAGGACATTCTGTAGGAGGTTGAGGATATCATTGTCAGAGTTGCATTTGCCACATCACCATATTAGATTAGCAACAGGGACCATGGAGGATATGAGGATGTGGTGTTTTTTCCTGGAATTCCTTAACGGGGTGCCCTTGGTGGTACCGGCAGAGTTGGTATGGGATGTGCACATTTACTGCAGGGGGGTAGGTTTCAGATTGTACTGGCATGTGAAGTGGTGTGCAGAAGAATGGCCCCTTGAATGGGGAGGGCGCAGTAACGCGTTTTTGGAATTCTTCCCACTGGTAGTTGCAGTGGTGCCCTAGGGGGGATCAGCTGACACACAAGAAAGTACTCTTTCACGTTGACAAAATGGCTGTAATGCAGGGGGTTAACCCTCAGTCAGAAAGGGATGCTCAGGTATTAAAGTTGCTGTGAGTCTTTGTGCTGCATTGCCTCCAGAATTATATTGAGTTTTGGGAAAGACATGTGCTAGGGTTGAACAATGACATTGCAGATGCTTTGTCTCATTAGCAGTGGGAGTGGTTCCATGGGCTGGCCACTGAGGCAGAAGGAATCCCGACCAGGATGCCCGCTTGAGCTTTAGTCAGTAGGCAAAAAAGGATGCTACAGTTGGAGATGGAGTTGTTGGCTTTGCTTACACAAGGGTTCATGGGCAGGCTTGGGGGAGGTTGTAACTAGTGGTATGAATAGGAGGGAGGACATTTTGTCCAGGATGCAGGATGTGGTTCATTTTATTATGCACTTGATTGAAAATGGACAATCCAGAGTTACTATTGCGGGTAAGGTAGCAGGAATTGATTCATGGGGAAGCTTTTGTGGGGTTACAATCCATCGGCGGGAGAGTTGGGGGCCAGAAAACAAGTAGGTACTTTAAGGCGTCCCTTAACATGGGGTTTATTTACCGCAGTGATTACAAATTTGATTGGGTCTGTGGGAACGGGTATGAACAGGTCTTGTTTACAGCATTGATGGCGTGGTTGTTTTTGGGATCTTTCAGGGTTTCTGAGTTATTGGGGGGTAGGTGGGTTCTTTAGGAGGAAGTACATCCATGCATGGCAGGCTTACAGGTATGGTTGCATAGGTCTAAAACGGATCAAAGGGGTCAGGCTTCTTCTGTTTTGTTACACAATTTTCCAGTAGGCTCTTTTTGCCTCATCCGGTGTGCTGTCTCTCTGCGGGACTTCTTGATAGAGGTGGGAGATCTGTCTTTTAAACACTAGGATAGTAAGCAAGTGACAGCTTTTCAGCTACAGGCAGTATTACGAAAAGGTTTGCCTCAGTTGGATGTCAAAGCAAGGGGTTTTTGGGCTCATTAGTTGCCAATTGGCATGGCGACCATGGCAGACAGGCGGGGCTGGAGTAAGCAATGCATAATGAGCCTGGGCAGATGCGCTTGCAATTGTTTTCAGCGGGATGCGCGGGAAGTGACTTGCTAAGACAATGTTGTTCTCTTATGCATGTTTTGTTGTTTTTCAGGTTTGGTTCCAGGTCCGGCAGTTGCCGAACTGTTGGTTTGGATTATTGGGCACTCCTTTCTAAAACGGCCATAAAGGCAGACAAGACAAAGCAGCTTTGGGATCTCATTGGAATTTTTCCCTCAACGTTTCCAACTGCAATGGCAGGGAAGAGGGGGGATGAGGTGGAAAGTAGTGGTCCCGTGTTTGAATAGGTTGAATGTAAGGGGCATTGTCCAGACATTTTACTTCTTCACTTAAGGGAAAATGACCTAGTTGTAGAAAAGAGTGTGGTGTTAATTAGAGACATTAAGTATACATTACAGAAGATTCTTAGGCAAATGGCAGGCTGCCATATCATGATGACTGATTTTATACCACAAAAGGTGTGGTATGGGGCAGTGAAACCCTCTGTGATCGAGAAAGCCAGGAGGAAGGTAAATAGGGAAAGGAAGATTTTTTGTAGGGAGAATGGAGTGACAAAGATAGAGCATTCAGGATTGAAGTATGATGCAGGGGAGTTTTTTAGAGGCAATGGTGACCATCTCTTACATAGGAATACAGTTATACTTGCTTCAGGTGCGGAAGGCCCTGGCCAAAGTTTTGAATTCTTTGAGTCCTAAAATAAATGGTGGAGGGGTCAGAAAAGTAAGTAGAGATGTTTTCTGGGTGGTGGTGGGCAGGAAAGTTAGCATGGTTTAACAAAGTTTATTGTTGCTGACAGCGGCAATCCAGGCTGAAATGGAACAGGTAGAGAAGGTCATGCCTGGACTACGTAGGAAGTTTAGAGTTCATTTGGAAGATAGGTTTGTCACAGGTTAATAGTTGCTGTAAAATGTAGGGAAGGTTAAGGGTCCCAACAGCTGAGGATCAGCCCAGGAAGAGTTACAAAATTGCAGGTTTAAGATTTGTGGGTTGAGGCACTTTTAAGGGCCTGGGGTAGTTAACATAGGTAACACTTTGGGGCCAATTTCAATGTGGGATGGACCTGAGTCTGTCAACATTGATCTGGAACTGAGACCGACCAACCTCCTGTCGGCGGTCCCAAACAAGCAATTAGAATGTGACTGAACACTGTTCGGTCGCAATACTATTCCTTACAATGGGAGCATGCTTTCCGACCGGAATGCATGCTCTCATTGTAAAGAGCTGAGATGCAGTTCATCCCTGCACCTGAAGGCGCCTGCCACCGGGTGCAGGGATCAACAAGGGGGCACCATAGGTGCCCCCTAGGCCTCCAACCGGAGGTCCTGCACTCAAAGCTAGATTCTGCTGTCGTAATGCCTTGGGCGAAAGAGCTGCCCTTGGGATTATAGGCCCCTCTCTGAGCCTATTGAAAGTCGTTAGGAAATCCTGTTTGGGTTAATTTCCGACCAATTCCATCCAAATGTGTCGGTCACGCAGGTATAATGTGACAAAGGGCTTTACAACGTGTCACATCTCCCTAGATGCTCCAGGTTGTTATTGGCCGCATTGTTTACGATGTCACTGCATCACAAAAGTGATGCAACTGTGGCGTAAAAGTGTTGCATGGGGATTGTAAATCTGCCTCTCAGGAGCCAATTTGGATGTTGTTTAGAAGGCCTCCGAACGGCATTTGCTCCATCCGAATCGGATTGGCAACATGTGTTTCTGCCTGAATCGGAAAAGTTTCCGACCAACCCATTACGATGCACTTTAGGCATTAGGAATATCCTAATCTGAACCCGATGGCATTCGGAATGATCGAGCCGTACAGAGCAGACTCGTTTGTCTGTACAGGCCGCGTTTCTGAATGACCGATTACAATGCTGGATTCAGACAGCCTTACTGAATCATGCCGTTCAACTCAAATCGGCAGTTGGAATCAAACTTTGGGGCCCAGTAGTGGGCCCCCCTGTACCGAGAGCCTTCCCATTCAGGCCCGTGGGGGTACTGATGGGTCCTCCCTTACCCGCCATACATAGTGTGGCAGGCAGCTGGGGGTGCCCGATTTTCCCCAGCCACCCCTTTCTTAAATTGGAGCCTATGCATTCGGTCGGAACACAGGCTCTCATTGAAGTCGTATCTGGAAGCATCCAGATGCATCCTAATCGGTCGGTCTGACTCTCCCAATCCGAGTCAGTCGGAAACCATTCCCAAACTGATTCGGTTGGAATGATTTCTGAACCACATCGTAATCGGGCCCTCAGTGTTTAAGAGTCTTCCAGTTCAGCTTGTAGTTTTATTGCTTTTGGGTGGCTTTGTGTTGGAACAGGTGCACAGGGAAAGAAGGCAATGTTCAGTTGTTGCTTCTGAGGCAGGTGCATAGTGGTGTGCAAGCAAGTTGACATGGTTTAGACAAGTTTATTGTTGTTGACAGCGGCAATCCAGGTAGAAAGGTTGCACCTGGTAGGGCGGTAGATAGAAAGTTTAAGGTTCACTAGGAAGTTAATTTAGTTACAAGTTAATAGTTGCTGTAAAATGCATGGGCGGTTAAGGGTTCTAATTGCTGAGAATCAGCCGAAGAGGAGGTAGAGAATTGCAGGTTAAAGCTTTGGGGGGTAACTTTTATGGGTGGGGGTAGTTAATATAGATAACAATTTGTGTATAGTAAGGTGGTAGTTTTGTATGGTGCAGGCCCAGGTTTGTAACTGTGATGTGCACCTGTTTCAATAAAAAATCATACTTTTTGAAACCATGGGTAAACCTGGACGGAGTTCGCTGAATTGCGCTACGCGGAACTCCGCAAAGTGGCAAAAAAACTCAGCTGCGCTACGCAAAGCTCTGCAAGTGGCGGACTTCCATAGAAAAATGCTGTTCGCGGTGATTGCACAGTGAGGATGCTGGTCCGCACTGTGCAATCATCGCAAATGGCACCTTGCACAGTACAAGCGTTCCCTTCTTTTACTTTTCTGACACTTGAGTAGATTTTTACTCGAACCACAGCTTTCTCAACGCGAACAAGCAGTTTCTCATCACGAGCGGTCGCGAGCATACGCGACCACTCGCAATGACAAACCTGACCACCCAGCATTGAGAAATCTCGCTGGGATGTTTATTTTCCATGCTCGCGGTCGCAATCTTGACATTGACGATCGCGAGGGAGGAAAAAACTCCCCTCTGCAGACCGGAGTTTTCTGGAACTCCGCGAGCTCCTCGTATTGCAGAGTGCAGGAAACTCCGCAAACTCCGTGAGCGGAGCGTAGTTCACTGCCCAGGCTTAACTATAGGCCCCACTAAGATGCCAGTCAGATGTTTGTGTCGAAAACTGTACCACCCAACAAGAAGTCATCAGTCCTGCTTCCCATGTAAAGATGCAACCGTCTTCACGGCTGTCGGGAAGTGTATCTTTTCTATTGCGGCTTCTGCTGGATGTTTCCCAGGCCTCATAGCGGAGGCCACAGGGGTATAGGGGCCATGCTAGGGTCCCCACAGTCTGTTTCAGTCAGCCTTTCTATGACGGACGGACCTTCACAGATAGGCTGTGGGAAACGTGCATCGCAATCCCTGCGGTGTTGCCTGAGCAAGCACCAACTCAATTCTGGGGATTAAGATCTGCCTTCTGCTCGATGAACTTCTTGGGCGTGTCGGAGGCAGAGAGTATCCCCACCCCACAGGCATCAGTCAGACCGCCAATATCATAATAGGGCAGTAGGACCGATGCCTTAGATGTCGGGCGGAACTCCACAAAAGAGCTGTTGGAATGCCCTCTGCCGGACATCATAACAGGCCCCTATTTCTGTGTCGGTGGTTTTTACTGCCTCCCATATTCCCCAATGTGAGGCTTGGGAAGCTGTGATGTGATTGGCTGTTGTCTCTTTGCACTTCTGACTAGGAGGAGAAATGTAGCAACGTAGTGTGTCCTTAGTGACTGCTGCATTTGAGCCTGCACTCTAAAAAAAACAAATGTCCTCCATTTTCACAATTTGTAAGTGTTTGGAAAAATATTGTGATACAAAAATATTGTTTCAAGAATGTTGTGATGTCAAAAATTATGCCAACAAGAATATCACATGTAAAAATATTGTGTTTGTTTTAATATCATTGTAAAAAATGGATTTTAAATATATTGTTGTATTTAATATCATTTTGAATGGTTAATTTATGAGAGTTTTGTTTTTTAATGTTTTAATTTAGTTATATGTTAGTTTTTGTGTTGAAATTAGTGTAATTTTTTTGTTAGAAAAAACTTTTTAATACATTTTTATTTATACATTTGGATAATGTTTTTAATGAATGTGTATATAAATATTTTATAGGGGTAGGATGTTGGGTATATAGGAGAAAACGTCCTGGATATTTCAAAAATATTTTAATATTAATTTGCTTGTGCATTTAATTTTATTTAATATATTATAAATTATTTAAATATCGTATTCTTTTTAAAATGGATGAAATTATTTCATTAACTATTTTTTTTAATTTCTATTAAATTGTATTTACATATTGTTATATTGATGAAAATTATAATAAGTAATGTACATTTTTATATACTAAATGTAATATTTTTGGAGAAATACTTTAAATGAGTAAATCTTTGTTTTATAGACTGTAATTATTTAGTAATCATAAAATAAAAAAAACTTTTTCGAATTTATATAGATTTTTGGAAATTCAGTTACAATAAAAGAATATACAGTATATTTATATGTACAAATGATAAAACGTATACAAATTATAAAAAACAAGTGAACATAAAAAATAGGATTTGTTTTATATTTAATATTATTAAGGTTCGATGTGATTACTTAAACGGTTTTGCATGTAATTATTTTGTATAAAAATAAAGTTAAATTTAAAAATTATGAATAAAGTCAAGTTTTATAATTGTAAGATTTTTTTTTGCTATTTTAAAATACATTAATTGTTATTTTATCTAGAGGAAAAACAACTTTGAATTATTATAAGTTAGGTCATTTTAAACATATTAAAATTATTTATGTGAGTGATGTAAAAGTATAAAATATTATAATTAATAAATTAGATTAAAAAATATAATGCAAGAGGGATTCCTCTGCTGATTTTAGGGAAGGAGGCTGAATCGTTGGACTGCCCTGACCGTGCTGTTGCACCGTGGACGCTACGACGCTACGACCACTTCTCGCGGCCCCCGCTTCGCGGGCGCCGCTCATGCAAAAGTGATTCCACAGAGTGAACAGACTGCTTGTGGACCCCAGCGGGACTGCGAGGACCAGCGGGCAGCGCGGAGATTAACCTGCCACAGCTGGTCCTCTTCCCGCCCCCACCTACTCCTCCTACTTTTTCTACTTAAGACAATCTCGATCCGCGCTCGCGGGACGCGCACGGGCCGCAGCCCGGGGCTAAGCCCGGGCAAAGGGCGGGCCCTCTTAGGCCCTCAGAGGCCGGAAGAGACCGGACCGGGCCCTCTCCCCATAGATATTATTTCTTACAGCGAGGTATGACTGCTTTTTAAGGCCTGTCCCCGATTTATCATAGTTGGTTTCGATCACACTGTTATACGTCATGCGCCATCTTGGTTGGGGGGCTAGTGGTTGGTCTGCAGGACTCGTGTGCTTACGGCTATTTAAGATGGTTGAGACCAAGGCGTGCAGCGGGCTCGCCGGCGGATCGCCGGAGGTTCGCCAGAGGTAAGCCCGTTTGCGCCCGTTCGCGCACAGGACGCGCCGGGCGCCGGCAACTCTGTTTGCCTGGGACATCGTGCCCCAATCTACTCCCGTGATGATCTTATATGCCTGAACATCGGCACTTCCACAAACGGCAGGCATAGACTCACTGGCAGCTATCCTGATTCCATTTCCTGTGGCCTGCTGAATGTGAGATCGCTGATTAAGCATTGCGATGAGATTGCGCTTTTAATTGACACCCACGATCTAGACGTACTCTTCTTGACGGAGACCTGGACTACACCTACTAGTGCGGCGGAATTGGGTATAGCCTGTCCCCCAGGTTTCAAAATAATACATAACCCTAGAGTAGGGGCTAGAGGAGGTGGCATTGGATTGATCTATAGAGAGACACTTAATTTCTCTCAACTGACCATCAAGGCCATTGATGGTTGTGAGGTACTTGGCTTTTCCATCAGGGGCACAGGAGGTGTGTTATACACGGGACTGCTATGCTACAGACCCCCGGCAGGGACGATATCAGCTGTGTCTGAGCTTATAGACTTAATCTATGACCTGTCCCACTCTCACACCAGACTGATGGTCCTAGGGGATTTTAATCTCTGGCCTGATGGACCGACAAACTCTGCCTTCTTAGAATTGGTCCAAGCCTGTCGTAACATTGAGCTTCTACAGTTGGTACTCTCGCCAACCCATTCCAAGGGTCATACCCTTGACCTGATTTTTGCTGATGCAGGCCAAGTGGCTCTGCGGGGTGTTATTTCTCAAGGCTGGACTGACCACTCCCTCGTCCTTTTCTCCCTTTCCTGTCCTGCTGTTAGGGCGGCTAGGGGCAATGTGGGGGGCGCCAGAACGGGTAGACAATGGTCTAGACTTCCTGCGATGCCCGCACCCCCTAGGCTGCTGTTGGAGGGCTCTGTATTGGGAGAGATGGTGGACAGGAGCTATGAGACACTTTGCCAACAGATCTCGGCCTCCCTGGACTCTTTGGCGCCAATGCGTAAAATTAGAGCTAAGTCGAATCTGGCAATGCCATGGTATTCAGAGGAACTCCGGCAGCTCAAGCTTCAGTGTATACAGGCTGAGCGTGCCTGGAGAAAACAGTATCTGGAACCTTGCAGAGCCCGTTTTAAACAAGCGCTGGCGACCTATAAAGCCCAGATTAAGGTGGCCAAGGCCAGACATTTGGAAGAACTTTTGTTGGCCGCGGCTAATAAGTCTCAGACCTTATTTAAGGTCGTAAAAGACCTGGCCCACCCAGCCTGCACAAAAAACACTATACCTGCTTCTCAAGTTCTTTGCGACTTGCTGGCACAGGCCTTCGAGGACAAGATTGATACCATCCTAAACAATCTTGTTTTGCCATCGGATCAGATTGTGTATGATTCCAACTGCACAAAGAAGGTGGAGGAGGACGCTAAGTTAGCGGAATTGAATATCTTGCCCGTACCTTCGTATGATGACTTTTGTGCACTGGCCGATGGCATATCCTCGGGCTCACCGTCTGACCCGTTGCCACCAAAATTTTGGAAGCTGTGCCGGGAAGAATTGTTTCCACCTCTCTACTCCATCTGCTGCCAATCTCTCAGCTTGGCGCAAGTTCCAGATAGCTGGAAATTGGCGGTTGTCTGTCCACTTCTCAAGAAGGATAACTTGGACAGCCCAGCCAACTACAGACCGATCTCTCTGTTGCCATTTCCTATTAAGATTCTTGAGAAGTGGGCTACCAAACATCTCTCCAACGTTCTTGAGGTCAACAACTGTTTGGATGTGGCCCAGTTTGGCTTCAGACCAGCGCATGGGACTGAGGCAGCTTTGGTGACCGTTCTTGACGACCTGCGAACGCGGGCCGACCAGGGTCGGGCGACCTTTCTTGTGCTGCTCGACATGTCGGCCGCGTTCGACACGGTCAGCCATACAATATTGATCAGGAGACTGGCGGAGGTGGGAGTATCTGCTCTGGCCCTTGAATGGCTGAAGTCATATCTCGATCATAGACATCAGCAAGTGGCCATCCCACCCTTTAAATCGAACATCAGAAGGGTTGGCCAAGGCGTACCTCAAGGGTCAGCCATAAGTCCCATCCTTTTTAATCTCTACCTCCGTCCCTTGATCAAGTTGATTAAATCTTTTGGCATCACGGTCACCAACTACGCTGATGACACCCAGCTTATCTTTTCCCTTGAGGATAAGGACGGAGTGTCTCTGGATGCATTTCATCGCTGTATGAACACTACGGCCGAATGGCTGGGTAACAACTCCCTGCAGTTTAACAGTGCAAAAACTGAGGTGTTGCACTGTTCCCTGGACCGCATCCCCAGACCTCTTCCGCCAGATTTCTGGCCTTTAGATTTCCAGGGCGCTGCTGCGCCCATAGAGTCAGTCCGTAATTTGGGAGTAGTGTTCAGTACTAACCTGCAGCTTGATGCTTCAGTGAATCGCACAGTGTCCACTTGTATGGCACTGCTCTGTTCGCTGCGTAAGATCTTGCCCCTACTCCCGCCCCAGGTAAGACCAGAGGTAGTGCGGAGCATAATTTTAAGTCGAATTGACTACTGCAACGCACTACTCCTGGGAGCACCGGCCAATTTAGTCGGAAAATTACAGCGGGTGCAGAATTTTGCCGCTAAACTGGCCCTTTCACGCCGCCGTGCGGACTCCTCTACTAAGGCACTAAGAGACCTCAATTGGTTGCCAGTCTCCCAGCGCATTGAGTTCAAGGCACTATGCCTGGTGTTTAGGGCACTACATGGGCAGGGTCCGCCCCCTTTGCGGGACCTCTTCTCCTGGTACACCCCGTCTAGACTGCTTCGGTCAGCATCCTCCCACCTGGTGGTTGTGCCTAGGATTTTGAGGTCCCGGACGGGTGGCCGGTCTTTTAGATTCGCGGCTGCAAGACTGTGGAACTCCCTTCCCCTAGGTCTGAGAGGCTTGGAAAACTTCATCTCTTTTAAAAAGACTTTGAAAACTCACCTGTTTCCCAGGGTAATGTAACCATGTATTGTATGTGTAAGCGTCAGGACAGTCTAAGCGCCAGGATGCCCGCCGGGTGACAGACATGCGCTATATAAGAATACCTATACATACATACATACATACTTGGGCATTGTTAATCGTGTGCTAACTGTTAGGTCCGTGAGCACATGTTAGTGATCTCATTTGTGTTTAGGTTTCCACCGAATTAAGTGGTTATAATGACTTCACCCGTCAGCACTGAACCTTCTCTGGTGGGAGGAGGAGGAGATAAACAAGGGACACTAGATCATTATTTTATCAGGGCTTTCACAGGAATAGAGAGAGACATTACACTTGCAGAACGTCGGGCCGAGAGACGTCGCTCTGTTGAGCTAATTAAGAACAAACGGTCTTCTCTCGGCCCGCTACAGTTAGCCTTCTCTCCACTCCCTAGTAATCATTGTGAAAGTGAGGGGATTGTAGTCTCACCCAGCGATAATATCCCATTACTCCTCCAAGACATCACCCCACCTTTGGATATAAATAACGACCCGCTTATAAATCTCTCTTTTTCTCCAGGAAACTCGACACAAAAGGCAGGGGCCTTAGTAGATCCACCATCATCTGCGGTCGACCCTGCTAATAACTCTATAAAATCTTTAAAAAAAACACGACCGCAAGGCCCTCCCCCAAAAAGAAGGAAAAAGGGGGGCAATAGATCACAAACTAACAAAATCAGTCACACTGATCGTGCCAAACTTAGGAGTTCTACATCGCACGTGCCTACACCATCTGTCCCATCCACTGAATCACCCTTTTCATTATTAGATCCATTTGGTGTTAACTTAATGGGAAGTATCGAAAAATTAGTTAGGTCTCTTACATTGCCTTTGGTAGAGAGACTACACAAAATAGGCCAACAATTGGGGAATTTAGAACAGGCAATAAATGAAATCAAAGGGGGAATGAGGGGTTCTGTAGTACCCTCACTGGAGTCTCCAACTATAATGTCGCCCCTTAATGCTATTGACCTAACAGTTACTAAATCTACAAACCAATCTAAACAGGAAACTTTAATATTAATGCCCCCCATAACATCACGGCCAAAGGAGAAAAATAGTGACAAAGTGGCCCAGGTAAATGGAAAGCCTAACCCGCCGGGAAATTATGATAAAACTACCAGCCATGAGGTTGTACCGAGGCTATCTGCTCCTAAGAGACCCAACGTGGAGCTGCCTCCGGAAGCAATTCCGTTAGTGGTGGTGCTCACGGGAGTATCGGTTCTGGAGGGTGGTTTAGATGGAAAAGACAGCAAAAATGAAAATCAAAACCAACTGAAGAACAAAGTCATATTTTGGCTTAGGAAAAATCGACCACTTCCTCCAAATGTAAACGGTGAAATTTTACACGTGAGGCGCCTTCCTTGGTTGGGCCCTAGTTTAAAGAATATTACGGGGGACATTATTATAATAAACTTCAGAGATACTAGGGCAGTTAGTTACATTTTAGATTGGTATCCTCCCAACGGCAGTAGTGAAATCACAGCTCGAGATCTGACTTATTTCTACCCTAAAATATGGTACATCCTATTAATTCTAAGCCCATGGCCCTTTATCAGGAAGATGATACTAGACCTTTATTTCATCAAGAGGTCTCTCGCACCAGGCCACAATCTGACCATCAAGGCGATCACTTTAGATCCTATTCTCAAAATCAGGACGTCTCCTCTAGGTCTCTATATTCATACCAGGTTAACCACCCCAGATTTATTCGTCAATATCAGAACGATTTTGTCAAGTTCCCAGGCGACTATTGTTCCTTACCATGGAACAATTTTCCTACTTGGGAAGGCAACTTCAATCACCCACCGACAACAGGATCGTTCCTAATTCCTACCCAGAATCGTTATAATATTCTGTCAGGTTTAGATGATATTGAATGACTAACAACTACCTTTACCCCTCTGGTTAATTTTAACCTGTGCCCCCTAGACAGGTCGACCATATTTCGAAAGGTCTCTTCAGTTGAGGATAATTGTGGTAGCCTTTCACTCACTATCGATTTTCCAAGTAAGGCCCTGGACAATTGTGTTATGACTGACGGGCCCTGTAATCAATTACGGGATCTTTCTTTGCCGTCTCAGGGGCAAACTATGGAGAAACTTCCTCTACTTGAAGATCATTGTGGCAACACTTCGTTTTATACAGACCCTTTTAATAAGGTCCTGGATAATTGTGCCTGGACTGAAGATTCCTGTATTTTATTACAAGAATCCTTCTTGCTGTCACAGGGGCAAATGCGGAAACTCAATCTCAATTTGATCAACCGCACTTTCCCCCTAAGGCTTCATCGTCCAGTAGTCTGATTCTTTCTATCTTATTTTGGAATATTGCAGGTTTGCAGTCGAAAGTTGAGCAACCTAACTGGTTAGAAATAATTAGAAACCACAATATAGTATGTTGCCAGGAAACATGGTCGGTAACAGCAATACATCTCCAGGGGTATAGATTGTATTATTCAAGTGCATGTTCCTCACTTTTTGGTAGACCTAAGGGAGGATTATCAGTATATGTATCTAACACCCTTTCATTTAAGAAAATTGATGAAATAGCAACTGAAGAGAATTGCCAAATAATTACATTTGTGTAAATCAAGGGCATACATATTTTCTAGTTAACTTTTATAACAATCTGTCAGCTTTGGAATTTGTGAAAGTTGTTAATAAGATAACTTCTGTTTTAGAGGAGCACCGGAACTGCTGTCCCTCCCTCCCTTTCAAATTAATCTGGGGTGGTGATTATAATATTCCTTTATGTAATGAATATACAAATTTAAATTGTGGTATTGTGGACGAGGGTGGAAGACCTCTATCCCACTTCGTTCACTCAAGTGTGGGGATTTTTACTCTAGGACTGGGATTTGCGAATGAGTTAGTTGAACCCCCCATTGATTTTTCCCCTACTTTTCACAGCAGGGGTTGTAATACTCTAATTGATTTTATTCTGATCTCTAATCATATGAGGGACGAGATGCTAACATTTCGTACTGGTGACGACGTTAGTAGCGATCATTTCCCTAACAGCGTGACTATCTCAGTTCCATCTGGCTGCTACCCAAAAAGTAACTTTGGCCTGTTGAATCAAAGAGCCCTGAATTTAGATAAAACTAATGGCTATTCGGTCAAATGGGCTAAAGTTGATCCGGATGTTATTACACATAATGTTATCACTAAAGCCTCCCCTATGTTAGAAATATGTTTAAACCCTCTTTCCACTGCAGATGAAATACTGACCAGTTTCATCAACATTACTCAAGTGATCAGCAAGGAGCTACTTCGCAAACAAAAGCAGAATGGCTCACAGGAAAAAGGGTTGTTTAATTCTGAAAGTCGCAAAGCCCTATCAGCTCTAAAAATAGCCTTACATAAACCCAAGAGGCATCAGCTTGAAATTAGGAAGCTGAGAAAGCTCTACAATAAGGCGAAAAAAGATTGTAAGAAAGATAGGAAAAAAGATCTGTGGGAGAAGCTTCATGAGAGTTGTAACAGGAAGAATAGTTTAATGTTTTGGAAAGTGGTTAACTCACCCTTCTTGAACGATGCGAACACCGGCCCTAGTGTTGAGGTAGCAATTACCGCGGAGGGTTGGGTTTCCAACTTTTCAAGAATATTTTCAGCTGAAGCTGTTAACAGTCAAGATAGTCTATATATATCCCCCTATCCCCTTGAATTATCTTGTAGTCATGAGGAGGTAATTAATGCTTTGTCTTCCTCAAAGCCTGGCAAAGCTCCCGGACCGGACAGTGTTCCGTTAGATATCTACACGTACACCCAGGAGCTCTGGTCCCCAGTACTGACCAGAGTAATTGAAGCAGCATTAGAAGGAGGTCTTGTAAAAACCTGGTCTACATCCATTCTGCTTCCCATTTTTAAGAAGGGAGACCGCAATAATCCAGCTTGCTACAGGCCCATTTCCCTCCTGGACTCTCTTGGTAAAGTTGCAGGTCGCTTGATCCTGGAGAGATTGCGGGTCTGGTCTGAGGATAACAACATCATGACAGACCTGCAATATGGTTTTCGGGAGGGACTGGGCACTGTGGAGCAGGCTCTGAATCTCTCCCTTCTAATTGGGAAGTATGTCCAGGCGAAGAAAGGGAACCTCCACTTGGTCTACGTGGATTTGACCGCAGCCTTTGACTGTGTTTCACACTCTAGGCTGTGGTCAATCCTAACTGAACTGGGAGTAGACCCTCCTATAATATCCTTCTTACGCGAGCTGTACTCGGCAGCATCGGCCAGGGTAAGATTTGGGGTGAACAGGGAACTTACTCCCCCCTTTGCAGTTACTAAGGGAGTCAGACAAGCGTGTGTCTTGGCTCCCTTTTTGTTCAACCTTTATACAAATGGCCTTGAGAAGGCCATGCTAGAGGGGAGTCAGGACTTGCCAGCAATCGCCCGTCACCCTATTCCCGCGTTACTTTACACGGACGACGCAGTGATTATGGCTCGAACACCATTACAACTTCAGATCCAGTTAAACTCGTACTGCAAATTCATGGCTTCACTGGATTTAATGGTTAACAATAAAAAAACCTTAGTTATGCATTTTGGTAAAAAGAAATATGAGAAAAAATCAATACTTATCGAAGAAGCCAAGTTGGACTGCACTAAGACATATCCCTAATTAGGTATTTTATTTGATAATACCTCTACTTGGAAACCGGCCATTGTTAGTAGACATCTTTTATTTTTAAGAGCTACTTATGCCCTAATTGCTTTTGCCCGCAAAATAGGAAAGCCTCCCCCAAAAGAACTTTTGCAAATATATTATGCCAAGTGCCATAGCGTAGCTGTTTATGGCGCTGGGGTGTGGGGCTATGTATCTGTAGATACCCTGCAGAGGGTAGAAAACAATTTTATTCGTTATCTTTTGGCCGTCCCACAGTGCTCTCTGACGTTTGCCTGTCATATTGAACTGGGCATGGATTATATTGCTGACTATATAAAAATTCAGCCAATAATATTGTGGCATCGTATTTGGACAACTGAGCAGTGTAGCTTGACTCGTGTCTTAATTGTAGATTGCTTGGCTCTGGACAATTGGTCAGATGTTCTGTGGCTGTCCTTTGTCCATAATTTCCTCAGGGATTTGGGCCTTTCTAAATATTTTAAAGAACCTGCAATATTAACTACTGTTACAAGAAAGGCCTTGAGATTGCTATGTTTATCCCATTTAAGGGAATTGCGTATGGCCCAAGAAATTAATAAAGCTTCTAATCGCCATATTTTAACTATTCAATGTACTCAGGGCATCCAGCCGTATCTTACCTTTTGTCTGACCAGCTATGAAAAATATTTGCTGACACGATTTAGGCTTAATTTGTTTTTTCGTTTGGTCACATTCCCAAGGAGACAGGATTGGTCAACTGTTATTATCCGGTGTCCTTGCGATGGTATCTCAGAACAGTCCAATATTCATGTATTTCTGTTCTGTAAAGCTCATAATTGTTTTTAAAATTGTGTTTCTATTTTAAACCTACCTGATCTCTTCCTCGATCCCACACTCAGGGGCCATACCACGCTCCATTCTTTTACCGTGCAGCGGATTTAGCGCTGACAACGGGACCTTTCAGCAAAGTAGGAACACCCCGCCGCCATCACCGGCGAGGTCGCGCCCCCCTAGCCGTCCCCCTGCACATATAAAAATGTGTAACTTTAGGACGCGCAGCGGACGAGCGCAGCGGGCGCGCCTAAGGCAAGCCCGTCTGCGCCCGTCCGCGACGGGCCGGGACCAGGGGCCATGCCCCCTGATATTTCATCCCCCGATTCCTCTATCACCTACTCTAGAGACGCCCTTCTGAATCTTAGACCAGCACATTGCTCACGCAGTTTGCCCCTGAACTGTCACCTGGCCCCCATCACCTGCTCTATCTGTAACCTGTCCCTGTCTTCCTTCCCCTCCTTAACAAATATTGCGACCTGCAATTTCCCTTCCACGCACTCTCGGGCCACACATACTAAGCCCCCACAAGCCTTCTCGTTCCTTAGTCTAAACTGTAGGTCTCTAGGGAAACACAAGAGAGACATCTTTGATCTTCTTATCTCTATCCAACCAGCAGCTTTATTTCTCACTGAAACATGGCTCAAAGATCACTCTGTCCCTGATATCACATCCGCCCTCCCCGACAACTACACATACATAGGAAAAAATAGAGTGGGGAAAGAGGGCGGCGGCATCGCCATAATTTTCAACAGATTATATCTCTGTAAATGGGAGGATTTTGATATACCTAACAGTGAGGCAGGATATTTTAAACTTCTACTATCCCCCAATTTTACTTTTTCTGGGATGCTCATTTATCACGCGCCGGGATCTGCCAGCTCGTGGGCAACTGCCCTTCCAGAGCTTATTGCCCCCCTACTGCAGGACTCCACGAACTTCACGATTATCGGTGACCTAAATCTTCACTTCAATGACTCCTCCTGCTCAATTACATCCAACCTTCTTCAGGACCTAGCAGCTCTTAACATCGTGTTACACAACTCTGGCCCTACCCATAAAGCTGGGAATCTTCTTGACCCCATCCTCTCCAATATTGAATCAATTGAGTGCAGCCCACCTCTACCCATCGTATGGTCAGACCACTACTTGGTGACCTTTTCTATCACTGCTAATTGTTTGCCTAACCTTCCCTCGACTCTCACTGAATCTAGACCTTTCAGAAAATGGACTAATCTGGACCCTACAAAATGTAATGCTTATCTTGAAAATACTATACCATGCACGGAAGTTAATATCGAAGCAAACTCCTTAATTAACTCCTGGCTAACTGAAGCTGTTAATGTATGTCTACCCTTGCAAAAGAAAAAGCATAACCAGCATCACCCCCCTGCGCCCTGGTTTACAGAGGCTTTGAAAAAAGAAAAACTCTATGTAAAAATCTTGAGCGCAAGTGGCGCACATACTATGACATAGGCTCTAAACAACGATACAAGACTACCCTAAACAATTACCATATACTTTGCAGAACTGCAAAAAGAGACTACGTTAATATCACAATAGTTGAAGCACAAAATCGCCCCAAGGCTCTTTTCAAGGCAGTGCTAGAATTATCGGGAGCAGCATGCCAGCCCAAAGCGCCCTGCCTAGACGCCTCACAGTGTAATTCCCTAGCTAAAATCTTTATTTCCAAAATTGATTCCATCTATCTTGATTTGGACAAGTCGATCCCCCTTTCCCCTTCCCCAAAATTACCTAATTTAGCCACCCTATTTGTCCCAGAAGCTTCGGTGGACAAGCCCACCATTCCTCTGCAGCTGAGTAGCTCCACCAACAGATCGGTGTCTAAGATCCTTCCTGAAGTCGAACACTTAGAGAAAATCCATACTCCACCTGCCCAGCAAATTAGCACTTGGAACCTTCTCAACAGATCTTCACTTACCAAAATCATCAACAATATTAAATCTGGTTCTCCACTTGATCCGTTTCCCCCTCAAATATTAAAAACTTTGGACAACCCCTCTCTTAATATTATTTTGGATCTACTTAATTCCTCCCTTAGAGAAGCCAAGGTCCCCTCCGCCTGGAAACATGCGATGGTCAAGCCATTATTAAAAAAGGCCAATGCTGACACCAATAACCTATCCAATTTCCGTCCCATCTCTCTCCTCCCTGTTTTCTCAAAAATAGTAGAAAAGCATATTATTACACAACTCACTCAGCATGTCGAATCCAATAATATCCTCCATCCATCTCAGTCTGGTTTCAGATCCGGTTTTTCAACAGAATCCACCTTGCTGGGGGTCTCAGAAACTATTCGTTGCCGAGTAGATGAGGGGGAGACCGTAGCACTCATTCTACTCGACTTGAGTGCTGCTTTTGATACGGTCTCCCACCCCATCCTCATAAATACCCTCAGATCATCTGGCATCACCGGCTCTGCCCTCAACTGGCTCATTAATTTTCTTTCAGACCGCACTTTCCAAGTCTTTTCCCCCTCCTCTGCATCTCATATCTATAAATCAGCGCATGGTGTTCCCCAGGGCTCCATCCTAAGCCCCCTACTTTTCAATTTGTACGTCAGCTCTCTGGCCTACATTTCAGAACAGGCAGGATTAACCATTTACTCGTACGCTGATGATACACAGATCATCTACTCTCTCTCAACCAGTTCCCATTCCACCCCTTCTTCCCTTTGTATCGGTCTTAACAACATCGCAAAGTGGATGCACGAAAATAAACTCAAGCTGAATGGGGGGAAAACAGAGCTTCTCTTATTTGGCAAGAACACTACCCTGTGGGGCCCCCAACATTGGCCCGCACAAATGGGTAACCCCCCCCCGTACCATCTAGAACAGCTCGTAATCTGGGCATCACTTTCGATGATCAACTTTCCATGAAACATCATGTGGTAAAAACTTCCTCCACCTGTATTACCATCATCAAGTGGCTTCGCAAAATCATCGGGATGCTCCCTCAGGAGACCCAGAAAACCGTAGTCCAAGCCTTAATCACCTCTAGACTGGACTACGGCAATATTCTTCTCCTGGGGGCGTGCAAAGAGGTAACCCGTAAATTACAGACAGTCCAAAATATGGCGGCTGGGCTGCTCTGTAAACTACCTAACACATCTCCTACCTCCAACTCACTTCGTAAACTGCACTGGTTACGTATTGAAAACCGCACAAAATTTAAGGCCCTCTGCTACATGCACAGGATAAACACAGGCCAGGCCCCACCATACCTGAATACTCTAGTGCATCGATACAGTCCTGCCCGTACCCTTCAATCCTCTAATCAGCATAGGTTCCAAGTTCCCAGAGTCAAGAGAGCCAGGATGGGCGGTCGTTCCTTCTCCGTCCTAGCCCCATCCCTCTGGAACTCTCTTCCTTTATCTCTTCGCATGGAACCTTGCTATCTTAAATTTCGTAAAGAAGCCAAGACATGGCTTTTCAACCAATAATGTCACTTGAGCTATCTATCTGTCTTCCCCTCACCTCTGGTCTCTAGCGCCGGGAAACCTCCGGGTAGCTGCGCGCTTTATAAGCTTAAATATAATAATAATAATAATAATAATAATAATAATAATAATAATAAATTTTACGAACTACCACGCAAACGCTGGATCATTCCAATTTTGTTATCTCAAGGACTGAGAAGATGCCGCCTCGCCTTTATGGCTTTACAACATTTAGATATAGTAACAAATGCCAAATGTATAGCTATGTTTCTTAAAAATTGCCTGAAAATCCGGTCCACATTTGTTTAATTACAATGATTGAAAATCAATCCACACAGGGCACCCATGATTGATATTATATAAACCAGCAGGTGGAGTCCAAACGTTTTATCTAAACTATTGTAGTAATGAATGGCGTTATTACACGAATGCATATATAATGTTTAATACTATTTTAACTGTATATTTTTTATGATTGTATATGAAAATGAGTATTATGATTGTCGCTTTCATGATTTTATCTTGTTCTAAAATTGAATAAAGCTTTCTACTACTACTCAAATATAATGCACAATTAATACAAGTAATTTAGCAACTTATTTACTTTCTGTTAATGTGTTATATTATGTAGTACATCTAAAAAATTTAAATAACTGTTAATCATTTTCATATAATGTAATGTATAATTTTTAATATTACCTTTTAAAAATATGTACTTGTTTTGAAATTGTATATTGTTAAATATATTACATATATTTATTAAGTAAGAGTAGTTTAAAAGTTACTGCATGTCTTAATGTTAAACACCTTATGTAAGCTACCTTACTATGGAGCTTATATATATATATATATATATATATATACGTTCCATCACCCCCTCCAACGACGAGAGTGAAGAGGCCAACAAAAGGAGAACAGGTAGAAACTACATTTATTCCAGTTGAGCAGGTAATGGGTTCTTGAAACACCCGCTGTAGTGCGAATGCATTTCGGCTTTAGATTAGCCTTCGTCAGCGCCACGGGTGTAGCTGCTCCAGGTGGATGCCATTTTTGCTGATCCAAATATCATGCACCACCTTATATATATATATATATAAAAAAATATATATATCTATATATATATAAATCTATATATATATATATATAGATATATATATATATAGATATATATATATAGATATAGATATATCTATAGATATATATATATATATATATATATATATATATATATATATATATATATATATATATATATATATCTATATCTATAGATATATCTATATCTATATATATATATTTCCAAGAGGCATCAGATGCATTCCCCAGTTACCGGAGCTCATGGTCCTTCAGGGTGGTCTCACGAATGTGGGCACGGGGCAGTCCACCAATTCCATCTAGGACAACAAACAAAACAAACAGGTGAGACCCAATGCAGCAACAGAAGGCTTTATTTCAAAATCACAGCGCCTGCTCCGTGTGTCTAACATTTCGGCGTCATGCCTTGCTCACAGACTGGAACGCAAGCGCGCAGGTGCGCTAGAGTCTTTAAAAGCGGTGCAACACGTGACTGTGGGGATGTACTTCAATGCCCAGAATGCATAGTGCGAGATAAGTCAATGATCGGCAACAGTTCCATCACAGCGCCATGCATGATTATAAACTCGGGTTATATTTCAACAGTCACGGCGGTGCAAAAATTACCGCTACTCTTTTGTCGATGCATTTGACTCCGAAGAGGCCAATCAAGCCGCAAGATCATGACAGGAAGTCACCCTGTCTGAACCCCTATTCATGCGTCAGCCTCTTTCCTCAGTGGGTCCTCAGTGGGTTTGGGAGGCGCGAGTGGACCAGTCTCCTCAATAAACATTTCCAAGAAGCATCAGATGCATTCCCCAGTTACCGGAGCTCATGGTCCTTCAGGGTGGTCTCACGAATGTGGGCACGGGGCAGCCCACCAATTCCATCTAGGACAACAAACAAACAGGTGAGGCCCAATGCAGCAACAGAAGGCTTTATTTCAAAATCACAGCCTCTGCTCCATGTGTCTAACATTTCGGCGTCATGCCTTGCTCACAGACTGGAACGCAAGCGCGCAGGTGCGCTAGAGTCTTTAAAAGCGGTGCAACACGTGACTGTGGGGATGTACTTCAATGCCCAGAATGCATAGTGCGAGATAAGTCAATGATCGGCAACAGTTCCATCACAGCGCACATGCATGATTATAAACTCGGGTTATATTTCAGCAGTCACGGCGGTGGAAAGATTACCGCTACTCTTTTGTCGATGCATTTGACTCCGAAGAGGCCAATGAAGCAGCAAGATCATGACAAGAAGTCACCCTGTCTGAACCCCTTCCACGCGTCTGCCTCTTTCCTCAGTGGGTCCTCAGTGGGTTTGGGAGGCGCGAGTGGACCAGTCTCCTTAATAAACATTTCCAAGAAGCATCAGATGCATTCCCCAGTTACCGGAGCTCATGGTCCTTACATATATTTATTAAGTAAGAGTAGTTTAAAAGTTACTGCATGTCTTAATGTTAAACACCTTATGTAAGCTACCTTACTATGGAGCTTATATATATTTATATATATTCACTGAAAAAACCATAGGTTATAGACCATATATAGTTAGGAATTAGCATTTAAAAAACCTTATTTTACTCACACAAAACCATTGAAATTCCATATATAGTTAGTTGCACTAACTATATATCGCACACCCGCAATCCACTGCTGATCATGTCACATATTACATCATTCATGACATGGTCAGTGACATCACTGATGACATCTCAAATGACATCACTGATGACATCACTGATGACAACATCCAGTGACTGTATGTTTCTGTAAAGTTAAAATATGTCTTACATATTGAAGAATGAGTGGATGTATAAGTGTCTGGATGAAGGATTTAGTAGGTGCGTGACTGACTGTATGAGTGAGTGATTAAATGTGTCTCACTGAATGCATGGGTTAGTGACTAAACTGTCTTAATTTGTGCATCATTATGTCTGTTGTGATGTAAACTGCTGCATGTGTTGATCATTAGCTATACGAGAGGCTATATGTGTTATTAATTGGTTGCCCAAGTATTTCTATGGGAGATTGAGTTTGTGTGGGGGTGGCTGGAAGGTGTGTGACTCTGTGCATAGATGTGTGAGCAGTTTATTCACTAGGTGTATGAGTTCAAGAGTGCATGTGGAAACAGCTACATGGGCAGTTGACTGTGTGCATGAGTGTATTGATGAGTGAATGGATATCTCAATGCTACATGTCATAGTAAGTACATATGTAAAACACAGTACATGTGAGAGTTGGCATATATAAATAACTGTGCATGAGAGCCACTGAATGAGTGAGTGGTTGTATCGATCATTGTGAACTTGTATCAGGGATTGTATAAGAGAGTAAATATGTGTTAGTATATGTTTCAATAAGTAAGGTGTGCATAACTGTATAGTTGAAGAAATGGAGGTGAGATTGTTTCTTTGCATGACTGACTGGGTGTGTGAGTAACTCCATGGATGAGTGGCAGTGTGTGAGTGTCTGTATACACTGAGTGTATCTAAGGTTATATTAGAGTCTGAAGAGGTTTATCGTATTAGCACAAGAATGATGTCAAATGAGACGTCATCAGTGATGTCATCAGTGATGTCATTTGAGATGTCATCAGTGATGTCATCAGTGATGTCACTGACCATGTCATGAATGATGTAATATGTGACATGATCAGCAGTGGATTGCGGGTGCGCGATATATAGTTAGTGCAACTAACTATATATGGAATTTCAATGGTTTTGTGTGAGTAAAATAAGGTTTTTTAAATGCTAATTCCTAACTATATATGGTCTATAACCTATGGTTTTTTCAGTGAATTTTCAAGGTTTTGTAAATGCTAATTCCTAACTATATATGGTCTATAACCTATGGTTTTTTCAGTGAATTTCAATGTTTTTTTAATAGCAAATATCATAAGCTGTTGAATGTCAAGTACGTGGTAAGTAAAAACATTTTCGTGTTTATGCACACTGATCTGCTTTGAATGCTGCCCCCCACCCCTCATTTCTATTAGGAGTACTCTCTCTTTGCAGATAGTGAAGGGTAGTTAACGCAGGCCTTTGCCCCCGTTGTAATCCGTCGTGCCTGCTTCTCTCTCCATTTGATTGATTGTTCTCTTTGGTTCATTCTCTATTTACAAACAAGCACAGAGTCGCAATACTCTGTTTAGTCTTTGCAGATAGCGAAAAATCGTGTAAAAAAACTAAAGGAATCGAGCAAAATCAGTAGGCCACTAATGGGATCTCTTTTTGACCTCCCTAAAATAGAAACATTAGGAACAACCTGTTGATAATACCAATGTGTATGTACATAAGCGGCGTTCATTTGTGTTCACAGTACCCCTTGTTGATTGTTTGAATCGACCATTGAATTGTTCGAAGTTGGTTCTCTTAAGAATCTTCTCTGCCTGCAAACGAGGAAGAATAGGAATATTCTCTCTCCCTTTGCAGATAGTGAAGGGTAGGTAACGCAAACCTTTAACACGTCGTGCCTATTTCGTTCCTCATTGATTGATTGTTTCCCCAAACATTGACTGTTTGGGAATTGGTTCTTTTTGGAGGTATTCCCTGTTTGCAAATATACGTAGGAAAATCTTTGCAAATAGTGAAAGGGTACGTAATGCGGACCTTTCTCCCCCGTTGTAATCTGTCATGC
Organism: Lissotriton helveticus; assembly: GCF_964261635.1. NCBI lineage: Eukaryota > Metazoa > Chordata > Amphibia > Caudata > Salamandridae > Lissotriton > Lissotriton helveticus. Next base: position 253,037,025 of record NC_136061.1, read on the forward strand.
CTATCTACTCCCCACTGATTGATGCACCTGTTTCACCCGGACCATTTACTAGAGATACGTCATCTGGCCCGACCAGAGAGCACCCCTAGTGAAAAGGACATATGCAATAATAACGAAGTGATCACTGTATCCTGTTAACAGAAACTTTAGCATGAAACAACCTGGAAAGAAAAGAATAGGAAAACGAAAATCAGTAGGCCACTGATGAACATGAACTTTTATTAAACAACGAACAAAGAAACGATAACATAACGTAATGATAAAACCTATGAATGTCCTAGAAACAAGAAAACGTTAGAAATATGCCAGTGGTGAGAGACCAGAAAAACAGTAAGAGAAACCAAATCACCCCTCGCTGTCCCACCGCCTGCCACGCCAAAAAAATCGATAGACTAGGGAAAATGTCAGTAGAACATCCGCCCCCACTCTGGAAACTTCCAAGGTGGGGCAGGGTTGCGGCTACGCCCAGCCGGGAGCAGCCCATATAAGGCGGGTCCTGCTGCCACGCCTCGGCCAGGAGATCCTAACGTAGGGTGTAGCCGGAGTAGAGGCCGAGGCCAGGGGGACCCGGCCAGGGGATTGCCTTTACAACGCTGAAGAGTTGCAGGGGGGGGAATGTCTCCTCGACCCTCCCCTCTCTCTCCCAGTCCGGCCGCGGTGGCCCTTGAGAGTTTCAGGTAGTCCCGCCACATGCTCTTCCGGTCCGGCCACCAACGGTCGGGGGGCCGAGGCCGACGGGATCCGGCTGCAGCCGATAAACCAAGGAACCCGTTCATGGGGCCAGAGCCAGGGGCGTCCGGCCGACATCCACCGGAAGCCCGGCCCAAAGACGGACGGGACATTTTTTCTTTTCTCCTTCGAAATAGCAGCGGCAACACGCCAGGCACCACTTCTTTCTTCAAAAATGGCTTTGACAACACTGGGGGGGATGTCTTGCACATGCCTCCGACCCCCCCCCCCCCCGTCCTCATCGCCACCGGCCATAACAAATGTCAAGCGGGGCGCCGTGGGGTGCACTGGGAGGGAGAGACGGTGCGAACAGGCCTCTCCCGCCTCCTCAGGTGAAGGCTTCCCAGCTGCACCCTCAGCGCTCCAGGCGCCCCGAAAAGGGTTCGTCCACTGTGGCGATGCTGCAACGTCTCGCCCGGCAGGGTGGAGCCCGTCCGCTCATGTGACCCCGCGATCGCCGGTAGCTGCCGAACTCTCAAAATGGCGATCGACCTGGCAAGAGCGGGCCCAGCATGAAGAAATGGCCCGGTCACTGGTTGACTCCACCACCGTAGTCCTCCACGACCTTGAAGATTCTACAGGAGCCGCGGGAGTCTCCGACCCCCGATGGGGAATGACTGCCATGATCGCCCGTGGAGTGACGAAACTGTATCCGCGGGACGTCGGCGCTCCCATGCTGGCGCCAGCCTCACTTTGAATTACTAGAATCCTGCAGACCTCAGTTCCGGTGAAAGCACAGTGTGACCCGGTAGGAAAAATTGTTGCACCCCCTCCCCTTTTGAAGTGATAGTTCAAACCACCGATCCTTTCCTTTGCCCTTTTAACGGAACTTTGGACTGCCTCCCCCTCTTTTACATTTTCTAGAGAAAACAAAACATTAACCACTACATTACCATAGCAGTTGACACCAGAACTGTTTTCAAATTGAAAACCAACAACATCTTCAACAGAATCCTTTTTGTTTCTGCTGTGACCCTGCTACAGCACAGGCATTGTCCCCAGCAGTAATTCTGCAATGCCGGTAAGAATAGCTGTGGTGCCTACTGGACTCACTCACCCCCGCGGCGCCCCACGCCGTTATTTGCTGGGCGGCAACTTACTAGACATCACTTTCGTGCCATCTAGATTTCAGCGCGTTCTGCTGCCTTGGAACTATTCGCACAACAGACTGCTACTGACGACCCACCCCCAGGCAACATCTTCTGAATTTTCATAATTTGAAAGAACTAGTAACATGTCCTCATCAGGAATTCAAAAGAAATTGCCACGGTCTCTTCGTTGTTTAAATGTTTTTACTGTTTTTGTTTTGTTGTATATATTTATATGTTATTAAAGTTTTATATTCCTACTACTTTGTTGGAGTGCTATATATTTTTAATGTGACACATAATTGTAAAAACTTTGATGTACAAAGAGTCATTCCTAGAATCTTCCGCTTCAGGCTCGGTCCCCTCCCCAATCACAATACAGGATGGTTTTCAGATAGTAGGAACACGTGTGGTGTGACGGATCTCATCGGGTGTGGGCCTTGACCTACTATAACTCCTTTGAAGAGGGGTGATTCTTTACAGCTGGAGCCATAAACTACATCTGCAGGGCTAGCTGATAGCCTGGACAATCGGACACAGAGGAAGAGGAGTGTCAGAGGGTGCGGTAGTGAATAGGGCGAAAGGGAGGTGTCGGGCGGGCACAGAGTGTGATTCTCAGGGAAGAGCAGCGCAGATGGGGGGAGGTTTATTGCCCATGCATAAGACAGAGAGCGGGGGTGACCAGTGCCTGGGGAAGATGCTTGCGAGGGTGGGGAGCCATGCTACGAATCGACAGCGTGCAGAGAGTGGGTCTGGTCAAGGCATCTAAAATGGCTGCCGTGCACGACAAAAGTGTGGCATTTCAAAAAAGGCAAGATGGCGCAAACAATGTTTTTCAACACTTCCTCATTTCCTTCGAATCGAACGTTAACAGACGTTGGTGCATATTACCAAAGTTAAGCGATATTTATCGCTAACGATGCTTACCAACGAATTTTTTACCGCTAAGCATCGTCAGAAATTATCGAAGATAAACCTTGCTATTATCAAGGTTTATCGCAAATGCGATAAAAAACGGCCGCAATGCATGAATATCGCTAAAAAGTCAGCGATATTCATGCATTACCGAGCTAATGCTCTTAGCCATGTTATCCACCTCCCATTGGATAACATGGCTAAGAACTGCTCAGGGCAGGTGTTACTTTTTGGAGATATATATCTTGCATGTTGTAATGCAAATTATTGTGGTATATGGAACTCATACCATAATCTCTCAGGAAAGCAGAAACTGATCCTTTTGGGACCGCCTGAGAAGGCCTAGGGGGTGAGGGGTACTTTACTTTGCCCCCTTTTCACGTTCCGAACTATTTTATTTTACTCTCTTCTGTAATTACACAAAATAGCAGCGATAAGATGCATCAGAGACACACAGTGAGAGAAAGGAGGCCGGAGATGAAGAAGAGATGTCAAATACACATTGGAGATAATATAGTGGGAGAAGGGAAGTAAATATGAGTAAACTTACCATGTAACATAAAAATGTTGCACTCTATACTATAAGTCTCATTTTATACTACAATCACTTCGCTACAACCTCATAAATTAAAAATAAAAATGAATAATGTCTCAAACAATTTTTGATTTCTAAATATAAATTTATTCTTCAGAATTTTCTAAATTTGAAAGAACTAGTAACATGTCCTCATCAGCAATTTCCTCTTCAATCATCTCATCTGGAATCTCCTCATTAAAAGTCTGCAATGATGATTCTTGTAACTCTATGGTCTCCAAACATTCGATAAATTCGCCATCAACAGATTGATCAAAAAAATCATTCAAGTCATCTCCTCCTTGTGACAATATTTAATTATTGGTGCTGTCAATTTCAATCAATGTAGTGGAATCATTCAAGTCATCTCCTCCTTGTGACAATATTTCATTATTGGTGCTGTCAATTTCAATCAATGTAGTGGAATCCTTCAAGTCATCTCCTCGTGACAATATTTCATTATTGGTGCTCTCAATTTCAATCAATGTAGTGGAATCATTCAAGTCATCTTTTTAAAAGTAGGAGAAGTGTTAGTACTGTGTAAATCAAACACCAGAAATTCACCACCAAAAATTCCTCACAAATGTACCTCAGACAGTAGTATCACAAAATGGCTGTGGTTTCCTCTCATTTGAGATATATACATAACCAATTAACTTTCATCACACACAAATACAAAACCAAAGTAACATTTTAATTGGTTCTAAATTTCAACACTTTCAAATGTGTTTTCCCCATGCAATTTTCCATAGGACATTTACATACGTCTACAGCCTGAATGGCTGAACGGAATTACACCAAACTTGGCAAAATGGTACATCAAACCTAAGAGGTCAGGAAGGATCTACTATGCCCCCTTATGGTCATTTGCCCCTTCGCTTTGGCCTCCTCTTGTCTCTCGATCCTACCGAGAGACAAGATGGCGGCCGCTACGGACTGTTTGTAATGTTGACAGACGCCGGAGAACCAATCAGCTTCGCAAAGCTCCGTAACGCGAAAAGTACGCGAAGCGGAGCGCTGTTACAGATATATATCTTTTTTTGAACGTTAATTTCTCAAAATCCACTGGAGCACATATATTGAGACCTAGCAAAGGCACATCGGGCTACCAGTCCCTAATATTTTGCCAAGTTTCGTGCAAATCCATTCAGCCGTTCGATTATTGACATTTAGATACGTCTACAGCCTGAATGGCTGAACGGAATTACACCAAACTTGGCAAAATGGTACATCAAACCTAAGAGGTCAGGGAGGATCTACTATGCCCCCTTATGGTCATTTGCCCCTTCGCTTTGGCCTCCTCTTGTCTCTCGATCCTACCGAGAGACAAGATGGCGGCCGCTACGGACTGTTTGGAATGTTTACAGACGCCGGAGAACCAATCAGCTTCGCTTCACAAAGCTCCGTTGCGCGAAAAGTACGCGAACTGGAGCGCTGCCCGGTCCGCTGTTACAGATATATATCTTTTTTTAAACGTTAATTTCTCAAAATCCACTGTAGCACATATATTGAGACCTACAAAAGGCACATCGGGCTACCAGTCCCTACAATTTTGCCAAGTTTCGTGCAAATCCATTCAGCCGTTCGGGCTAAAAGTGAGGCCAACCGCCCTATGGAAAACTCAATGTTAAAAACACGTTTTGGGACCCCCCTTTTTTCTCGACCCCCCCTGGACGAACCCCCCCCCCCAATTTTCAGGGGCTGCACAGAAACAAAATGTGCCATTTTCCTGAAAATTTCAGCCAATTCCGTCCACAAACGCCAAAGTTATTAGACATAGAATTTTCAAAAATCCCATAGAGAAAAAATCCTAACTATATATACCTACTGGCGACCGCCAGTAGGTAATATATATATATATATATATATATATATATATATATATATATATATATATATATATATATATGCGGTATATTCTCCTTCCTGGAAAAGAGAGCAGAGACCCAGGGGAAACGTTTGGAAGCTTTATTGCAGGTATAAGGCGGATGCATTTCTGGCTGTTGTAGTGCCGTCTTCAGCGCCTGAAGCTTCCACAGGATAATGTCACTCAGCTGTGGAATCCGCCTCTCTTAAGACCCGGAGTTGCGAGTCTGCACCTCCCCCAATTGCGATGGTAACAGCACACCTGTGCAGCATCCCGCGTGGTGGGAAAGACTACATGTCCCAGAGTCCCTTGTTGGTGGGCTGATGAGATTGGTGTGGTGGGGGTGGAAAAAAACCAGTGGGTTCCCTTGTGCTTGAGTGCGGATGGAAGCAGAGTGAGTCCATGAAACAAAACGAAAATGTGGTGTTTTGTTAGGCAGCTTGTATGTCCACAATGAAGCCTCCTCAGCTCCCCTATGACGCCTCAGCCACCAAATGCGGAAATCCATTAGACAGGGGCAAAGCTCCGTAACGCGAAAAGTACGCGAAGCGGAGCGCTGTTACAGATATATATCTTTTTTTGAACGTTAATTTCTCAAAATCCACTGGAGCACATATATTGAGACCTAGCAAAGGCACATCGGGCTACCAGTCCCTAATATTTTGCCAAGTTTCGTGCAAATCCATTCAGCCGTTCGATTATTGACATTTAGATACGTCTACAGCCTGAATGGCTGAACGGAATTACACCAAACTTGGCAAAATGGTACATCAAACCTAAGAGGTCAGGGAGGATCTACTATGCCCCCTTATGGTCATTTGCCCCTTCGCTTTGGCCTCCTCTTGTCTCTCGATCCTACCGAGAGACAAGATGGCGGCCGCTACGGACTGTTTGGAATGTTTACAGACGCCGGAGAACCAATCAGCTTCGCTTCACAAAGCTCCGTTGCGCGAAAAGTACGCGAACTGGAGCGCTGCCCGGTCCGCTGTTACAGATATATATCTTTTTTTAAACGTTAATTTCTCAAAATCCACTGTAGCACATATATTGAGACCTACAAAAGGCACATCGGGCTACCAGTCCCTACAATTTTGCCAAGTTTCGTGCAAATCCATTCAGCCGTTCGGGCTAAAAGTGAGGCCAACCGCCCTATGGAAAACTCAATGTTAAAAACACGTTTTGGGACCCCCCTTTTTTCTCGACCCCCCCTGGACGAACCCCCCCCCCAATTTTCAGGGGCTGCACAGAAACAAAATGTGCCATTTTCCTGAAAATTTCAGCCAATTCCGTCCACAAACGCCAAAGTTATTAGACATAGAATTTTCAAAAATCCCATAGAGAAAAAATCCTAACTATATATACCTACTGGCGACCGCCAGTAGGTAATATATATATATATATATATATATATATATATATATATATATATATATATATATATATATATATATATATATATATACATATATAGCAGCAATCTTCACTCCCTCCACCACTGCGGCGAAATGAAGAGACAGACCCCACGGCTTCAGCAAGGTAAGATTTTATTTTACCTTTCACGGGCGACGCGTTTCGAGCAACCACGTGCTCTTGTATATATATATATATACAAAATACTGCTCTTCGCTTCACACAGGATCTCTCAAGCAAAGCAGATGCAGACCAACAATTTTGTGTTAAAATGCTGGTTTAATGTCGGCCATTTCGTGTTTCAGTCCGGAACGGACCATGATCACATGATAAATATATATAGATAAAAATTATATAAACATATAAATATATAATAATATATATATATATAATAATATATAATATATATATTTATATATATATATATATATCAATCAATCAATCAGAGTACTTAAAGAGCGCGCTACATACCCATGAGGGTCTCAAGGCGCTGGGGGAGGGGGTGCTGCTCCTCAAGAGCCAGGTCTTGAGGAGTCTTCTGAAGGCGAGTAGGTCTTGGGTCCGCCGTATGTGGGTAGGGAAGGTGTTCCAGGTCTTGGCGGCGAGGTAGGAGAAGGATCTGCCACCGGAGGTCGTTCGTTGGATGCGGAGGACAGTGGTGAGGGCTCGGCTGGCAGAGTGGAGCTGGCGGGTGGGGGTGTGGAAGCTGAGTCTGCAGTTAAGGTAGGCTGGTCCGGCGTTGTGGAGTGCTTTGTGTGCGTGAGTTAGGAGCTTGAAGGTGATACTCTTGTCGACGGGGTGCCAGTGTAGGTCTCTCAGGTGGGTGGTGATGTGGCTGCGGCGGGGGACGTTGACGATCAGTCGGGCGGAGGCGTTTTGGATGTGTTGTAGTCGTCGTAGGTGTTTGGCTGGGATTTCTGCGTAGAGTGCTTTGCCGTAGTCCAGTCTGCTACATGCGGAGGGTGTTGTAGCAGGAGGAGGAGACGGCGCTGACCTGCTTAGCCATAGAGAGGGGAGTTGAGGATGAATCCTAGGTTGCGTGCATGGTCGGTGGGTGTTGGTGCTGTTCCCAGAGTGGTTGGCCACCAGGAGTCATCCCAGGCTGAGGGGGTGGGTCCGAGGATGAGTATCTCCGTCTTGTCCGAGTTCAGCTTCGGACGGCTGCTCCTCATCCAGGCTGCGACGGCCTTCATTCCCTCATGGAGGTAGGTTTTGGCGGTGTGAGGGTCCTTGGTGAGGGAGAGTATGAGCTAGGTGTCGTCGGCGTGGGAGATGATGTTGAGGTCGTGCTGGCGGGCCACTTTTGCGAGGGGGGGCATGTAGATGTTGAACAGCGCGGGCTGAGTAATGAGCCCTGGGGGATGCCGCAGATGATGTCAGTGGCTTCGGAACGGAAGGGTGGAAGGCGGACGCTCTGGGTTCTGCCAGAGAGTAAGGACGTGGTCCAGTCAAGGGCCTTCTCTTGGATTCCAGCTTCTAGGAGACGAGTCTTTAGAGTGCGGAGGCAGACCGTGTCAAAGGTGGCCGACAGGTCCAGGAGGATGAGGGCTGTTGTTTCGCCGTTGTCCAGTTGGCGCCTGATGTCATCAGTGGCTGCGATGAGGGCTGTCTCGGTGCTGTGGTTTCGTCTGAATCCGGACTGGGATGGGTACAGGATGTTGTTGTCTTCCAGGTGGCAGGTCAGTTGTCCGTTGACGATTTTCTCGATGACCTTTGCCGGGAACAGGAGCAGGGAGATGGGCCAGAAGTTCTTGAGGTCCTTGGGGGTCCGCTTTGGGCTTCTTGAAGAGGGCGTTGATTTCGGCGGCTTCCAGCTTTCCGGAAAGGTTGCTGTTTTGAAGGAGATGTTGATGATCTTCCGTAGTTGGGGTGCGATGGCTGCGTCTGCTTTGTTGAATATGTGGTGTGGGCATGGGTCTGACGGAGATCCTGAGTGGATGAATTTCATGACCTTGCGTGTCTCGTCGTTGTTGATGTTGGACCGGGAGGTCAGGCGGAAGGCGCTGGTGGTGTTCACAGGGGAGGTAAAGTCTGGTGTAGTTGGGGCGGTCGTGGTGTTGAGGCTGTCGTGGATGTCAGCGATCTTGCGGTGGAAGTAGATGAATAGTGAGTCGCACAGTCCTTGTGAGCGCAGGATGTCGTTGGCGTTGGCGCTGGGGTTGGAGAGTTCTTTTATGATGCTCAAGAGCTCTTTGCTGTCATGAGCGTTGTTATCCAAGCGGTTTTTGAAAGCGGATCTCTTGGCTAATCTGATGAGGTGGTAGTGTCTACGGGTGGCGTCCTTGTGGGCTGCGTGGTTGTCCGGTGTGCATTCGTTGAGCCATATTTTCTCCAGCTTCCGGCATGCGCTTTTTGAGGTCTGGAGCTTGTTGTTGAACCAAGTGGCTCTCTTGCTGGTGTGGTTGTTGGAGGGTTTCTTGAGTGGGGCGAGGGTGTTGGCGCAGTCATCGATCCACTGTCTGAGGTTGCAGGCTGTGGCGCCTGGGTTGGTGGGGTCGGTGGGAGGGTTCTTGGCGAGGGAGATGATCAGCTGGTCTTCGGTGACTTTGCTCCATATATATATTGGCGACGGGGAAGATTCAAGCAAGTGAACATATAAAAGATTCAATACTGTAGAAGTTATAGTTAGCTCTGGTAGCTATAACTGCTGAACTTCACATGTCTTGTACGACTGAAATCTGAGTCTAACTCTAACGTCACAATAATCCTTGTTTTGTTCATTGAATTTCTAAGGTTTTTTAAATTCTTTTTCCTAAATCAATGATTCCCAAACTTTTTTGACCCATGGCTCCCTTGACCAATTGGCCATTGGTTGCAACTCCCCATTATTATACTTTTTTTGGAGGGTGGGGGTATGTAAGCCCGGCCTCTGGAGTACTTCCATTTTTCACCCTGAAAATAATTGACATAAAGAACATCAAGATTTTATAATTGTTGCTGTAATCCTAAATGTGCCAAATAAAATTAATGCAATAATAAAAAAAATGTTCACTCATTTTAGTGAAAGTCAATTCCACAAGACAGTGGTTTGTGAAATGTGAGCAACACCTATTTCCTAAAATGGGAAAACACCAGCAGAGGGCAGCAACGAGTGCCTCATTGTACCTAGTAGTGTGTCCTATGGGTAAAATGCATATTACTTGTGGTGCTGTTAATTTCTTACATTGTTTCTGTCTATACCAGTCTTGCTTCAGATATTTTCGAAATTGCTTTCCTGTTTATAGTATAGTGTGGTTGCATCGCGCTCTGAGCATAATGCCAGCCTAATTGATCGTCCGCATTAATGTTGAACAGTCCCAAGTTAATAACCATTGTGATTAATGCTTTCTCTTTGGGTTTTTACAAAGACTAATATACCGGTGGCCGTATAGCAAGTGTAACTAAAGTGTCTTTGTGGTGTTTCCCAGTCACCCATTTTATTGGCACACGCAAATCCCAGCGCATAATTTGTAAATAATTAATCTAACAACCTGATCTGCTTTACTAGCAAATACAGTGAAAAGGCATGTCACATTAAAGAAGCACAATGTTTTCTTACGTTCAACAGAAAGCAGAGAAGGTTAGTAACATGGTCCAGCTCTCAGCTGAAGAACTCATGACTCAAGCGACCAGAACATAGATGGTTCCCTTGAAACGCTGTTGGTTAGCGCTTCTTCTTATTGTTGGTAATACTTCCCAGAGCATGTCGCTGCTGATTTGCTGAATTTCAGTCAACATTTTTCCTTACTCACCACCATCCACATCTAGCAAAGAATCATAATCCTCTAGTGCTACCATTTCTTGACAGCAGGTTGGAGGTTACATCAATGCGCTCACAATAAACCAAACAACATATTGAAAACATGCTCAATATTAAGTTGCGCATCTGTTGTGGCATCCCTGACTAGTTTTGTTGGCACACAGGGGTGCTGTGGCACACAGGTTGGGAACGTCTGTCTTTTTTTACTGTCATTTGCTAACTATGGTGTCGCTGTAACCTTTGGTTTTATTTGTGAATTTCTACGGTTTTTCAATGTTATTTCCTAACTATAACATCCCTGTAACCTTTATTTTTTAGTGAACTTCAAAGGTGTTTTTAATTTCATTTCCTAACTGTAACCTGTAATCTTTGAGAGTAAGTGTGTGAGTGAGTGCATAAGTGTCTCATGGGGAGTGCAAGTGGGTGTGTGAATGGGGCTGGGAGTGGGTGCATTAGTGTCTCACTTGGTGTGTGAGTAGGTGCATGAGTATCTGAGTGGGGCTGTGAGGGGTGTGAGAGTGTCTGCATGGGTTTGCAAGTGCCTTCATGAGTGTGTGAGTCAGTCTGTGAGTGAGTGCATGAGAGCCTGAGTGGGTCTGTGAGTGGATGCATGAGTCTCTGAGTGTGTCTGTGAGTGGATGTGCTAGTCTCTGAGTGGGTTGTGAGTCAGTGTGTGAGTCTCTGAGTAGGTTTGTGAGTGGGTGTGAGAGAGTATAAGGGGTTCTGTAAGTGGGTGCATGAGTGTCTAGGTAGGCCTGTGAGTGGGTGTACATGTGTGAGTGGGTCTGTTAGTGGGTGAATGAGTGTCTGAATGGGTCTGTGAGTCACTGAGAGAGTGTCTGAGTGGTTATTTGAGTGTATGCATGAGTGGGTTTGTGAAGGGGTGTGAGATTGTCTGTGTGCATCTGTGAGTGGCTCCATGAGTGTCTGAGTGGGCCTAGGAGTGTATGAGAGAGTGTCTGAGTAGGTTGGTGAGTGGGTGTGTGGGTGGGTTTATGAGGGGGTGTGTGAGTGTCTGAGAGGGTCTGTGAGTGGGTGTATCAGTGTCTGAGAGAGTTTTTCAGTGGGTGTATGAGTGCTTGAGCGGGTGTCTAAGTGTATGTGTGGGTGTGGGTGTGGGTGTGTCAGTAGCTGGTTCAGTGACTGGGCCACAACAAAACCCCACCTGCCCCTTTATCCAAAAAGAGTCCTCTGTTTTGCACAACATATCTACCCAAGTGCAGTACTTTCTACTGGTTATTTACTGAGTGCTACTTCCTTGGGTAAATGTCCAGTGCGTAATTTACACTACAGATGCGTAATGGCGCATGAGGAAATGTCACCAGTGACCTTGTGTGCATTTTGACAATGTGATTGTCCCTCATGCGTCTTTATCCGGAAATTTGTGATAACATGAATTTTCTTATAGAGAAGACGACGAGAGTGCATAGAGGTAAATCTCCACCAAACAAGGGACCTTCATCTTAACTATATGAAGTAAGTACTGAAGTGTTTCGTGAAGATGTCCTCATATTCCTCAGCATCAAAAATGGTCACCAAAATCAGCGGGAAAAGCACTGGGGAGCCTGTTGGTAAGCTGCCCATCATCCTGGCAAAAGGCGGGAAGACCATTGCATAGTATGTGGATGGGATGGGACCAAATGGGTGGAGATTCAGGTGATCTTGCACATTTGTATATGTATACTCATTTAAATGAAGAACAATGGACTCTGCTGTCACCAAGTAAAGACAAGCAAAAACCCACTTGTCACCGTCACTACACATTGTGCTCCCATAGAGCAACAATGCATGGACCTCCATAAAGCATTTCAGATAGTCTTTCAATGTGGAATTACCGAGAAAACACACTTGCATTACCTTTGTCAAGCGTATGAGATCAGGACCATTTGTTCTTTACAGAAGTGGAGCTTCACTTGGGGCATTTGCTATACTTATATATGTAAGTGTTTCACGTTGAGGTTTAATTTCTGAAATAATTAAGCAGGTCCTTGAGTCAGCTCCCGCTGTGACAGTTCTCCTATCAGACCTGCCCGCACTCCACTATCCTTGGCTGCCTGTTTACCTGCTGCCCTCTGTTTGTGCCTCCTCTGCTCGTTTATTACTCTGTTTTGCATTTTTCTGCTAATTTGCCTGCCCCATTTTGCCTTTTTCTGCTCATTTTTGTGCCCTCTGTTTTGCCTTTCCTGCTCTTTTTTCTGCCCTTTGTTTGACCTTTTCTGCTCATTTTTCTGCCCTCTGTTTTGCACTTAATGGTCGGGAAAGGGGGTTGCGTGGCCCCCTCCCCATTTTAACTAAGTTGAGCCATTGGGTGGGCTCCCTAGGGGTTTTAAAGGCTCGGGCGGGTTGCCCAAATGGCCCCTTCTCCTTATTTGCAGATTTCAGCCCCAGGGGTGGGCTCCCTGGGGCCTTTAAAGACTAAGGGAGCAAGGTAGCGCGCCACTCTCCTTATTTAAAGTAATTTTGTCTCCGGGGAATGGGGTTTCTGGGGCCTCTGGAGGCTCAGGGAGAGGGGACATGTGGCCCCCAGTACCCGAGCCCGCACCTTGGCTCTTGATTTCTTTATCAATCCTTTTCTTGCTCATCTGTAAAGTTCTCTCATTGTATCCTCTTGCTCGTAGTCTATTCATAGACTCTTGGATTGTATTCTCTGCATCATTCTCTTTGGAACAAATTTGCTTCATGCGAGTGAATTCTCCAAACGGGATACTGGCTATCAAGCTTTGCGGATGGAAACTTGTCCCGTGTAGTATACTGTTCGTGGCTGTCTTTTTTCTGAACAATGTAGAGTGAATCTGATTATCTTCAATGTTGATCTTTGTATCTAAGAAATCAATTTCTTTCTTGCTCGAGGTGCATGTAAAAGACAGGCTAACATTGTTGTCACTTAGTTTTTGGTAGTACTGGTTGAAACTCTGAGGTGGGCCTTTCCATATCAGAAATAAATCGTCTATGTATCTGACCCATAGTATTATCTTATCTAGATCTTCTTGGTTTTCCGAGTTCCAGGCACCATCCCATCAATATATTTGCATAGTTCAGTGAAAACGATATGCCCATTGTAGTGCCACATTGTTGTTTGTAAATTTGTTTATTGAAAAAAAAAACATTGTTGTTCAAGCACATTTTGGTCATTTGGAGAAGCATTTGTGTGTGTTGCAATTCAGTGACATTTCCTTGCTTGAGAAAGTATTCACAAGCTTCTAATCCCACCTCAAGTCTAACTGAAGTGTATAGAGATACAACGTCTATGGTAATCAACAGATATTCCTTGTTCCAGCTGATTCCATCAAGAATTCGAAGGAAATCTCCTGTGTCTTTTATGTACGAACTCATTGATTTCACAGTTGGTGCCAGAAATGTATCTACATACTGTGAAATGCTTTCATATATTGACTCGCATGAAGAAAATATTGGTACCCCGGTGGATAAATCAGGGTTTTATGAATTTTTGGCAAAAAATAGATTGTTGGTACCACTGGAAAGTTCTTAGATAGAAACTTCAGCTCTTCTTCATTCAATAACCCATTCTCATGGCATTGCTGGAGGTAGATGTTTAGCTCTAATGTCATTTTATTTATTGGATTATTGTCTATTTTGCAATAGTTGTTTGTATCGTTAAGTTGATTCCGAGCTTCGTTGACATAGTCTCTTGAGTCCATCAACATAATATTTCCGTCTTCGTCCACAGGTTTAATTGTCAGTTTTTTGGTTTCCACTAGACTCCTTATAGCTACTCTTTCTTTTGATGTCAAATTCTCTTTTCGTTTGTTGTTCCTCATTTTTGGCATTTTTTCCAATTCTTCTATGATGGCATCTGAAAATAAATCAAATTTGTTCCCTGGAGAGAGAGCTGGACAGTATCTTGATTTTCTTTTTAATCCGCTATCAACCCTTTTGCCAGTGTTTACATCAAGATGTTCCATTAGTTGTGGTTCTGTCACTTCTCCACCCATTGGATTGTACATCAAGTCAAACATATTCTGTAGGTCCGGTATTTCCTCAATTGTCCATTCAGAGTTATTATGTTGATTTACTGGCATTATTGCTCCTGTTGTCATAGTTTTTTTTTTTGCATGTATTTTTGCTAACTTCAATTTACGGATGTATTTGTACAGGTTAATTATAACCTGTGTATAATTGAAATGATTTTCCAGACAAAAGGACAATCCTTTATTAAGCAGTGATGTTTCTTCCTTGGTAAGTATGTATTGGGACAAATTCACAATTATGTTCTCTATTTGCAGTTTCTTAATGGGTAGTATCTTTTTTCTTTTTGCTCTTCTGGTTTTTCTTGTACTTGATGTGGTGCATTGCTTTTTGCTCTTCCTCGGCTTGGCATCTTCCCGCGACCCCCTTCTCTGGTCAATGTTTTGTCCAGATTCATGAGTCGCATTTCTTCTAAAAAATTAATTGGAGCCAACCCTCCGGTCGCACCTGATTGTTCTCCTTCGCTGATATCTGACTCGCTGGTGCTCACCGGGGTTCCTCTTTGGGAAGTTCTTTTTTAATGTATCAAAGCGTTTGGCAAATGTTAGTATCCTACCCTGTGCATAGTCTTGCTCATCCCTTTTACATTTTCTTGGTTTTCGTTCCTCAATCTCTGTTTCGTATTTCTCTAGTCTTCCATCCATTTCCTTGCGTAGTTTCATTGCCTCTTCTTTGTTTGTTTGTGTTTTGATGAGTTCTTCAATTTCTTCAACTTTATTTACAATGTCTGCTACATCTATTCTAGCATGCTTAATTAATATGCGCATCATGTTTAGGGAGCATTGTAGATTGTTCTCAACCCATTCTTCTAATAGCTCTACCTTTGTTTCTGGGTGTGTTGGCATTGTAAATATTCGTAATCACCTCGGTATTCGTTTCACTTCCATGTAGTTTTCCAGGGCTATAATCTCCCAGCTTTTATTAATTTCCTTTCTATATAGCTTTTCCAATTGATTAAACAAATGCTTGAGTGTGTTTAGAGTTGCGCTTGTATTGTTAGTATTTGTCAATTCACTTGGTTGCCCTTCCGATGTTTTAAACATTGTAGCGGCTTTGCTAGCGCATTTTGCTGCTCGCGCTTCCATTTTATTAACTTTAATGCTTTGGCCGATACTGTTTCACTTCTGAGTGCCTTCTTAAATTAGAGTGCTCAGCTTACAAAATTACTGCCTAATGTCTCTCTGACCACCGGGGGGCGCTAGAGGGCGCACAAGCGGAATGGCTGCTTAGGCACGTAGCTCCCGCCTTGGTCAGTCATCCTTCACTTATCCTTCGCCACAGGGTGCCTAATCGTCAGATTTTCCCCTCACCTGCTGCAATAAGCTACAATCTACACTCGTCCCAAGTCTGAGGCCGCTACGAGGTCTGGAACCGGAGTTATCGGTCCTTGAAAATTCACCGGTGACTGCCTTGGAGCCGGCGAGCGGAGAGGGCCGGCTGCTGCAACCTAAGAGACACCGAGGACGGCCACGAGGAGGTAGGCCGCGAGATCGGGTGGCCGCCTGGAGTCGGACCGTCTACTGCACAGAGACTCGGAGCGGGGGCGGGTGGTTGTCCCCCCCTCCCATGTGCGGATCCCCCCTCGCTGCTATTTGCTCCTGGACGCCAGTGCCACAGGTGAGCCGGCACTTACACCCGGAGACGCGCCGTGGGGCAGGACGACCCCAGGGCACCCTGAGAGGCCCTCGTCACGCCGATACTCTGGGCGGGGGGGGCACGGACCAAGAGGTGTCCTGACCGGAGAGCGGGTGACGCGCCTGGTTCCCGCCGTGGGGAGGGCCGATGCACCAGGCTCTGCCCCTGTGATAATTAGACACTGTGCTTGCTGCCGAAGGTGCCTCTGCAGGCTTGTGCACTCCCGGATTGCTAAGAACAGGGCCGTGCCCCCGGACTCCTTGTCCCTGCTCTCCCCCCTACTATCTAACTGCGTGGGAAGGCTTTGAGCAGTGCCTGATCACGGAGAGATCTCTAACTGCGCCTTACATATACTGGACTTGGCCTTCCCCTGGGCCTGGTACTCGGGGTCTTCAAACCTAATACAACACTGCGTGCCTGCATCCACGACCTGCCTACCCTGCGAGGGACAGCTATAGCGCCACTGACAACTGGGCGTTATCACCCCCTGTCACAAGAGCACCAGGGGGGCACAGGAAGTACCGGGTCCCTCCCGCTGGACACCTGCTGATCCACAACGGCGCCACCTTGTCCGGCGATTGCCACGTCGCAACTTACCCGCGCGGGCTGCAAATACGGCCTGATTTAGCAGTCGCCCGCTACGCCTCTGGGCTCATAGCGCTAGTACGCTGCACGGCATCCAAGTGCCGCGTCCTGTTGCCACCATGGTGCGGCCTGAGAACCGCCAAACGAAGCTCAGTTTCGATGGCGCCAAGAAAGGCGCGAAATCGACGCCGGTGGATCCTTGGCCTAGCACGGCCTCCCCGAAGGCCATCACGCCCCCTGCCAAAGACATTGACCTGCACAACCTATTTCAGGAGATGAGGCAGGGGTTTGCCACTGTCGTCGAAAAGGTCGATGGAGTCACTGCTCGATTGGATGCCTTGGTACATAAGGTGGATCGCCACGAGGAGAGGCTAACGGCTGCGGAACAACGCATTTCCGACAACACAGATGCCACCTCGACTCACACGACGCAACTGGCTAGGATGGACAATCTGCTCAGGGTCATAGCGGCTAAAAACGAGGACTTGGAAGGCCGCAGCCGCCGGAACAACATAGGAGTCACTAATGTGCCAGAATCCACAGACACGGGCAGGATGGAGCTATATATTGAAAAACTGCTTAAAGGCTTGATCGAAGAGGACGCCTTCTCTCCCCAGTTCATCGTGGAGAGAGCGCATCGTTCCTTGGCGCCTGTGCCTCAACCTGGTCTCCCACCGCGGCCAATTATTGCCAAACTATTGAACTATCGGGACAGAGACACTGCGTTGAGGGCGGCCCAATCTCTACAGTCATTGCAGTACAATGGCGTCACTTTCTCCATATACCCGGACTTCACTCCGCTGGTGCAGGAAGAACGACGTAAATTTCTCCCAGTAAAGAAGAAGCTGCGAGAGGCCCAAGTGGACAATGCGCTCCTATACCCGGCGAAGCTGCGGGTTACACACCAGGGAAAGCAACGATTTTCCACAAACCCGCAGAAAGTGGAGGATTTTCTGAAATCACTCCGGAGAGCACGCAGGGAGGATCGCGATGCCGATGAGGACCGAGAGGATGGAGACCTGTCTCCGGAGCTACACAACTAATGACTGCTTGTATCTACTGCCCTGGGTGTATCCCCTGCACTGTTTGAACCCTCTCTATTGCTCAGAGCGCAGACACTGGGATAACTACGACTGCTGGATCTGGACGGACTTGACACTCCTGTGGTAATGTACACCAAGGACCACTCCCCTGGCCCTAGTCTCCACCGAGGGCGGTACAGTGCTGGAGCTATGGACCGGGTAGTGGCTGTGCGTACTCTATGCTATACCCCTATTGGGTGTTCCCCTTAAGAATGCTGATGTTTTTGTTGTTGTTGCTAAGGTTGGGGGGGTCGAGGTGGGGGGAGGGGTGCTGGATGGGGCTCAATGGCTGCTGGCATGATTGGGATGCTGGGGTGGGTGGGGGGGTGGGATGTTCTATGAGGAGGTATTCATTGACTGGACTATTTGCGCTGACTCTATCCTGGTGTGTGCACCGATGTTGGCGGGCGGGGCGGGCCCTATACCATTGCCTTGGTTGGCACTATTGCGATCACTATTGAACTATCTATGGCTGCTCTGAATGCTAATAGACAATTGACTTGTTTGTCCTGGAATATAGGGGGTTTGAATGATGCTAAAAAATGTTGCAATGTCCTTGCCTATCTCGACAGACATCACGTCCAGGTTGCTATGCTGCAAGAAACCCATTTACCGCCACAGGGTAGGACCACCTTCGCGAGCAGATGGCCCGGGGATCGCATCTTCTCCTCATACTCCACCTATGCGAGGGGGGTTGCCATTCTTGTGGCCCGCAGTGTACCGTTTCAGAGATATGGAGAACTGGTAGATAAGGAGGGACGCTATGCATTGTTGTGGGGTAGACTGGGCCGCAACACATACACTTTTGTTGTTACATATGCACCGAATATCGACGCACCTACATTCTTCACTACTCTGTGGGGCAAGATTATGACTGCTGAGTCACGACACGTTATATGGGGTGGGGATTTCAACCTGGTGCTGGCACCTCAGCTAGATAGGGTGGACGGAGTCTGCTCCTATAAGCCTAGAGCACGGGAGGCGCTGGAGGGCGTGATCGCGGAGGGCGCACTGTTGGATGCCTGGAGACACTTGCACCCACAGGGGAGGGAGGGCACACATTTCACCTCATACACGGGAACATGGGCGCGCTTGGACTACTTTCTGATCACCGGAGGTGTAGCTGCGGAGTTGGTGGGAGTAGTACACCTGCCGAGAACATACTCCGATCACAGCCCCGTCCTGCTTCACTTCCGTACACCTGGGTGGGACAGCCCGAGGCCACACTGGAGACTCCGACCTGACATACTGTTGGACAATCTGTTTCGTACTGAACTAGGAGAGGAGATAGCGGCCTTCTTTCCCAGAAATAAGGGGTCAGTGGACTCGGTTGAGCACATATGGGAGGCATTCAAGGTGACAGTTAGGGAATATTGCATTTCCAAGAGCCATGGTGTGTTGTGTGACATCCTCCACACGATTAGCACATTAGAGAGGGAGCTGCGGACTCTGGAACTCCGTATGGTGACTGAGACTGGACCCGAGCCGCATGCAGCTTTCAGAGAGACATTGTCGCGGTATGAGGAAGAAGCTGCCAGGGAGGTCAAGTTCCGTGGTAAACACTGGCAGGCCCGGAAATATTGCGAGGGAGATAGGCCTGGGAGGGTACTCGCCACACTCACACAAACTTCACGAGCACATAATGTCATACATGAACTCACGGACATTCACGGTACCACAATCAGGGACTCGCATGAGATACTCGATACATTCATGGCACATTACCACTCGCTATACACTTCCACCGCGAGGTCTGATACGTCCTATGCTGATTACCTAAAAGATGTGGCGCTGTGCTGGCTCAGCGATGGTGACAGGGCGTTCCTAGCGGCACCTTTCGAACTGGACGAGGTCCACGAGGCCATTATGTCCCTCAAGAACGGCAAAGCCCCGGGACTCGACGGCATTCCTGCCGAATTTTATAAAGCCTACATTGATATCATGGCCCCTGTTCTTCGTGAGGTATATTCGGAATCGCTCTGTGACGGTACACTCCCCTGCTCTATGCGTGAGGTGGTGATCACCTCTCTCCTGAAGTCCGACAAAGATCCCAGCTCCTGCAATTCTTACCGCCCACTCTCCCTCTTAAATTGTGATGTTAAAATACTCGCTAAAATACTGGCCACTCGTTTGTCGCTGCTGATGACCAGAATTGTGTTGCCCGACCAGTCTGGCTTTGTGGCCGGCCGGTCTACTTCCCACAACCTCCGTACTCTGTTCTCTCTGCTTCGCACAGTTCATCCTGATATGCCTGTTGCAGCCGTTTTCCTTGACACGTCTAAGGCTTTCGACTCAGTCGAGTGGCCATACCTGTTCTCAGTTTTGGCTAGCATGGGGTTCCCCGAATTGTTTATATCCTGGGTCCGCCTACTCTATACTCGCCCTACGGCGAGGGTGTTGATTAATGGTCGGCTGTCACAACCTATTGCAATTACCAGAGGCACGCGCCAGGGCTGCCCACTTTCTCCCCTGCTGTTTGCCATAGCGGTTGAGCCTCTTGCCTGTCGCCTACGCCAACTTCACCGAGACGGGGCGTTGCAATGCCTACAACGTCAAATAGATGTATCTCTATATGAAGATGACATTACGCTGTATGTTAAGCACCCTGAGACACACCTCAATCCCTTACTCAGGGAATTTGTTACGTTCGGCGGGATGTCAGGTGTGCATATTAACTGGTCCAAGTCGCAATTCTTCCCTTTAATGGAAGCGATACCTGACTTCCCTCTCGACTATCCACTGGAGTGGTGTAGGACCGATCTCAGGTACCTGGGGATCCGCATCTCCCGAGATAGGGATAAGACATTGCGGTCCAATTACGGAGTGGCGATAACCAAGTTGACCGCATCTGTGGATCGCTGGATCACCCTGCCGCTTTCCATGGCTGTAAGGGCGTCCCTCATTAAAATGATAATCCTCCCCCGTTTTCTTTATCTCTTCCTCAACATTCCCTATTTCCCCGGCGCTTTCTTCTTTAAAACCCTGAAGATGGAGTTGCGCAGGTTATTCTTGGGCGGCAGGAGCCCCCGGCTCAAATGGTCCACGCTTACTCTCCCCTACGATAAGGGAGGTTTAGATGTCCCTGATTTTGAGGCATATTATCAGTGCGCACAGGCACACTTTGCCTACCACTGGATGGCTCCTACGCCTTTCATGCCACATATTGCGGTGGAGGACTGGATAGTGCACCCTCTCCCGCTCAATGGGCTGCTCCACTGCCCTGAATCGTCCATACTCACGCCGAATACTTCGGTCTCATGCACATTGGACGCATGGCGCCGTATCGCCAAGAGCTTGTCATGTCCCCTACCCTACTCGCCTAGATTGCCGCTCACCTATCATCCTAATCTCACCTTACTGTGGGAACAAGGATTCCGCAATCTTTGTGCAAGGAGTCATATCACCTGCTGGGGCGACCTGTTTTCTAACGGTCAATTCAAATCGGTGGAACTATTTTTCGCAACGCATAGTCACACCCCTCTTGAGCTTTTTTACTATATACGCTTACGAGCGGGAATGAGAGACATCCTGCCCGACTTTCCCGACGAACCTGAGGTTCTACCTCCGCTACATTTCCTGTTGTGCTCACAAGACGGGGCCCATCTGGTCTCCGGCCTTTACCGCCGGCTCAGGGATGCAGCCCCGACGCCGGACTCTGGTGCTCGGGCGCCCTGGACTACTGAATTGGCCACTGACCTCACCGACGAGCAATGGCACTATTGCTGTGCACTCACCTCCCGCATCTCTGCTAGTAGCAGATTGAAAATCATACATTATAAATTCCTACAGCGGGTGTATTACACACCGGCGAGCAAACGCAGATTTGGCCTGGCAGATGATGATCGTTGCGAGCGTTGCCGCGCCGAACACGCAGACTTTCTACATTTGGCACGGGGGTGCCCCCGGGTGGCGTGCTACTGGCGACAGGTGACGGGTGCCCTCGCGGAGATGACAGGGGAAGCGGTGCCCATGGATCCATTGGTGACACTTCTCGGGTATACTTTGCAGATCCCTAGACCTTGCAGGAAATTTGTCGATATCGCACTGCTTTTGGCCAAGAGGCGTGTGGCATGCCGCTGGGGTCGAGGCA
Source organism: Lissotriton helveticus (assembly GCF_964261635.1). Taxonomy (NCBI): domain Eukaryota; kingdom Metazoa; phylum Chordata; class Amphibia; order Caudata; family Salamandridae; genus Lissotriton; species Lissotriton helveticus. The sequence continues at coordinate 253,058,726 of NC_136061.1, forward strand.
GGGTGCCCAAATTCAAGGACTGGCTGGCGGACCTGACCTACTGTCAGTATCAACATACTACATTCGTTGAGTTACAGCCCATCTCTAGCCGGCCCAGCGACATCTGGGATCCACTGGTGAGTTATCTGCTCGCACGCTCCGATGACGCAGAACCGCCAGAAGACCACCCTGTTACAGTTTAAAGTTTTGGCTTGAGCTTTGGCCCCGACCACTGATCCCACCCATGCGCCCGCATCCCCTTTTGGACGGTCCTCGCCAGGACCTTTCATCCTCTGGCCATGGCGCTTAGGCTTGCGCTCTCGGGCCCCATGCATTCCCCGGCGTCATGGACCTCCCTCCTTATGTTTGTCTATCACTCCCCTCTGTCACTCAGGGACTCCTTACGCCACATCCAACACATACTGGCACTCTCTCTATTGCTTAACACTCCGTGACACCACACGCATCGTTATTTATGGTGTTGATAGTTAGTTGGTGGAATTGATGTGATGCGGCTGTTACGCCATGCCCGTCTTTGCCTGCCTGGGTTGCCACACCGGCACATTACCTATTCTCTTTCCGAGCGGACGTGAACTGCCTCTTAGTTTCTGTACCGTTGGGGGTTTCTGTTAACTGTTACGGATATGAACAACACATTTAAAAAACACTGTTCTGCTGCTGTCTATCCTTCATTGCCCCACAACACCGGCTGTGTTAACATCCTCACTCACAAATGTGCTGCGCCGCCGGGCCTCAGGGATGCCGGCCACGAGGCTGTGTAATGGTAACCCGATTCTGCTGCCGGCCTCCGGGTTGTTGGCGCAAAAAGCTGTGTATTATGAATCTACTTACACAATAAAGCAGTTTTGAACTCCCAAAAAAAATAAAAAAAATAAATGTCTCTCTGACCACCATATTGTTTATGGATCGGTTCCTTTGTTGACAGACAAACAGGCCGTGACACCCCGCTGCTCAGTAACTCGGTTCAGTAACCACTCACCTCTCGGGAGACTTCCTACTTGGCGGCGTCCTCCGACTCCGTCTAACGGCGCTCAACCTCCGGGTGATACGTTTGTTGTTTGAACTCTTCTCGCAGCGGGATGGGCGCAGCAGAATCAATACGTCTTTCCTCCAAAGTGATCCACACAATTCTGTGCGCTCAATCACGGGTGCGTGGGGGCCAGATCCTGGCCCAATTCATCAATTTTACTCCAAATTACGCGGTACACAAAAATTCTTGATTATTGCTTCTTTATTTTAAGTTGCAACACTCAGACCAACGTGTTTCAGCCTACCGGCTTTGTTCACGGTCAGTGAGCCCTCCTTAATTTCTACTTTTTAATCACATGTTATGGGACATGTAGTTTGACAATTTATATATATTTACATAATTATTTACAAGAGCATGTATTATGGGCATTTCATTCAATTGCAATGCGTGTATCTTGTTCACTTTGTCGCGCTTAATCATAATCAATCTTTACATTTTATCCACCTTTTCGGCCCTCCGAACCACACAGTGCCGTGACCAGATCCCAGTGCTTCGGTCTGCTGGGACCCCACCACGGCAGCTTACGTTGCCCTAATCAGAAAGCTACAACTTCACTCCACCTCTTTATGAGCAGAGACTTTTTAAGGCATGGGAAAGCTGAGCTCTGGCCCAGGGCCCCAACCTTTCAGGAGCCCCCTGATAATGCCAGCTCTGTTCTGCTGAGAGTCCTGCCCTGTTGACCTTGAATATTCTTAAACAAATTGTTTTAAATACTGTTGGACTTGTCCCTTTTGGCAGGTTCACCCCTAAACTTTTTTGCTTTTAAATGTGACCTGGTGTTAGTTGTTTTTGGCTTCTGCGCACTTTAGCACTGTGTCCCAGTGTAAAGTGCGTGCGCACTCTGAGTGCATGTGGTGAGATTGGCCTGTCCTCCCATAGGAATGCATGGGGGATATGTGTGTCCATGGTAGTTCCTGATGTGAGAGGAGTGCAGGGGCGAACTCGTGAGATTAAATGCTGCATGACGATGTGCGCAGATTTAATGTGACTAGTGGAGAAGTGCCACTTTTAGAAGTTGGCATTTCTGCGTGCGCTGAATGTGAATTGACTGTCTGGCTAGTGATTGACAGGAGCTGGCTGGTGTGCTTGGCTCCAGGAGTCAGGATGGGTCTGCCCGGTAGTGAATGGGGAGATCTGCATGTAGATGGGAGGGAGGAGTTGCACCTGGGATCTGAATAGGGCTGTGCCTTCCCTCCACAATGCTGGCTCTGCCCCCTGTGGTGTGTTTGATGTCCCTAGCCTGCCCTGTGAATAGGGAGAGGGGCTGAGCAAAACAAAGTGCTCCAGGACAGGTTGTAATTGGTTCTCCCCCTGCCCTACAGCTTTAAACAAAGGAAAATTGTGTATTAGAAGGGGCTGTGACCCCATGTAAAATGTTCTCTGGTCCTGACTTGGGGGGGCCTGCTGCTGGGCATCAGGAGGAACCGCCACTGGGTGCTGCCTCCCTGCTGGAGGGCCCTGTGAGCTGGCCCCTGGGCCCAGCCTTTGCCCCCTGCCCTCTGAAAGACTTTACTGGACTTTGCCTGCAGCGCCTGGGAGCGTTTTGGGTCTCCTGCAGAGGAAGCGCTTTATTTCCCTGAAGAGCGCTTATTGTGGTGCCTTTTCCTTTGGAGAGCAGTGCTCCTACTTGTGAGTGGCAGCACGGAGCTGCGATCATTTTCAAGTGGGGATCCCCCTGCAAGGGCTGATCGAGCGGGTGCCTACCCCGCAATCTGCCAGATTTCGGCACAGGTGCCTACCCCGCGGATTTGCCATTTTTTGATATCCCTAGCAGGTGCCCACCCCACCAGGGACCTTGTGCCGCAATATATATCCCTAGCGGGTGCCCACCCCGCCGGGGACTTTGTGCCAGTCTTGTACCCCCAGCGGGTGCTCATCCCGCCAGGGACTTTGCAATTAAATGGGTGCCTACCCCATATCACCGCCGCTGGCCCAGGAATCCCTGTGCGTGCTCCCTCTGACGTCACGAGGCCGCCCCGCTGGGATTGGTCCCAGCCGCGGGCATTGCCTTGCAATGAAGGGGGCTCAACTGACGGCAGTGTGAGAGGAGGCACAGGAAGGCTACCAGCGCAACGTGGGGCTCCCATGGTGGTAAGACGAGCCCCGCCTGCAGCCCCAGCCGCACTGCTGCGAGAAGGAGCTATAATAACCGGAGGAGTCCCCCGTCAGCCCCGGTGAGTGAGGGCTGGATGGGAGACATAGCCGGTGCTTCTCTTCAGGGCAGCCCCAATCGACAGAGGGCTGCCCCAACAGTTGTCCCATGCGGAGTCCCAGTGAGGGGGGCTCCATGTTGTTGGTGATTTTGAGGCACAGTGCCCCAGCCACATCTACAGAGTGGAGTCCCCAGAGAGCAGCCCGGTGAGTACAAAGGCCTGGGTGGCTTCATGTGGGTGGATGTATTGCCTGATCCAGGCACCATAGGATGTTCACTTCTGAGCGGCCCCGTCTAGCAGAGGGCTGCACCAATGTGGGTGATATTTGTTTTAGGTCCCCCGGCGTGCCCAGAGCCTGTGAGTGGCCCACCGCCTGAGGCATATTTACTGTAAGGGGGTTGTTCTTTCAAATGCTTTGGCCCCATTATTCCTAGAGCCTGAGGGCTCCAACAAAGACCAGTTGTTCTCAGAGCCAGATGGCTCGCAGGGGTACATTATTGATTTACTGAGCCCTGTGTGGCTTCAACGTTTTGCACAATTTGTTTAAAGGGCCTCTGAGAGCCCCTGCCCCATTTGAGTGCTTCCCAGCTGCCCAGCATGTAGTGGGCAGCTGCACCGTTTAGGCGCACAGTACTTTGGAGGGGCAAGGTAGGAGTGAGACACACTTCTTCGCCCCCATCCATCCCCAGCTGCCCAGCAATTAGTGGGCAGCTGCCACGTTTAGGCTTGTTCTCTTGCACATCTTTGCTTTGGCTGCCTAGGCAGCGCGCCCTGACTATTTTAGACAAAGGGCATTTGAGCCCCATGGAAGGCCAGTTGGCCTGGGGTCAGTAACTTCTGTGGTTCTTGCGCAAGGTTATTGGTGATTTGTGTTTATGTTGGTAATTACCTGATGCCTAATGTGATTTTATGCCTGTTCTATACCTCTAACTGTGTTTTCATGACTAGGAGGTTGTGTTGCCTAGTATAGTTTATGCTAGTCAGTTTATCTATGCCTAGGTGATTAGTATTGCGTAGTGTGTTCCTACCTATTACCAGTGGTTATTGGTTGTGTTCTACAAGTATTATTTTGTGCTTCAGTTATTATATGTTCTACATCTACTATTTCTACTGCTGATTCTGACAGTGGCCCACGTGGCCCTGTCATTTGTAAATATTCCCCTGTAAATACTGCCCACTGGCATAGTGTAATATGTGTGATTATGATCTAATGTGTTTATAGTAATACAACGGCTATTGTCATATATAACCTTGTGTGGAGTTCCTTTTTGTGGTGTACCTAGTGTGTTGCTACTGTGTGTGTGTTGCACAAACGCTTTACACATTGCCTCCGGGATAAGCCTTACTTGCTCGTGCCAAGCTACCAAGGGGGTGAGCCGGGGTTATCTTGGTGTGTAACTCCCTTGTCCTGACTAGAGTGGTGGTCTCTGCCTGGCTTTGGCGCAAGCCTTAGCCAACCAGAGATACCATTTCTAACAAATACCCTTTTCCTTTAATGTATTTTAATGTGGATGATGTGTGAGAGTCTACTATAGACATTTTACTGAGAAATGTGTTTATGATTCATATGCAACATCTGTAAAAAAAAAGTGTTTTTGATGACAATAGTCTCTCACATATGAGAAATGGGAGGGTATAACAGAGATTATTTGCAGTAACTTTAGTGACCTGTTGCTGTGTTACAATATTGAAAACACATGTACTATTCCTGAATATCAGATGTAAATACATGTAGAATCTGAACTAGTGCGCCAGTACACTTTCAGTGACATGGTCAAAGAGAGCATGAAAGAGCAGAAATTGAATCATAAATTTAAAGCTGTTCCGAACAGGGGACCCCAAAATACATTTGCCCCCCAAATCCTTAAGACCTCCTTGTTTATGAGTGTACCTTATCAGCTTAAACTTCAAAATGGCGGATGACTCCACCTCCAACTTGCTGACCTTCCAATTCCCCAGCACACAACTTCACACTGCTGCTACCCAGCCTCTCCGAGAATCTGAACTTTGTCTAACACAACCAGCGACCACACTGCTAACCAAGTAACCATGCCGACCTTTCCTGCTATTATATGAATGCAAGAAAATACATTTTACTGTGCTATTTGAGCCAGTTCTTAATTCCTTATTTTGTGTTACAAGTTGTGCATTATGTAGCACTTGTTGCCACAGTTGTTTTGCTTCGTAAACTGAGCACGGAAGTTGTTACCCTTATCCAACTCAGCTGTCCTCATTTTACAGACTTTGGAAGGATCAAAGATGCTCTTTTCAATGCCAGACATCCAACCCTCCGACTCGGTGCTTGTACCGTGGTCTCAGCGGTAGGCACATTAACCACCTGAGCTGTATTCAGCCCTTTAAAAAAGGCGTGCTTATAGAGGTGTGTATATCTTCACACAGAGTGTGAAGACACCTTGAGCAATTCACCACTAGCTGTGCAAACTCTGTTCTCACCGCCGCAGATGCAGATGACAGCGCAGGCAGTGCACTCCCCATTAAACAACATTTGATGAGATTTCTGTATCCTGGGAGTGTAAAGGAGAATGGGGAATGCACTTAAAGACCTGCGCAGCTTGAAGCCATTGGACTGGGTGGGAGTTTTTGAATCCAAGGCAAAAGAGTGAATTTGGATAATCTCTTACCCAGGACCACATCCCTGGACAGAATCCGAGGATTGAAAAAATGTGCCGTGTGGGCAGTCTTTTTTCAACGAGCACACACCATTGCTCGGCCAGAATGTATCTGCCAGGATTTATCTGCCATGAAATAGCTGTCAGCACCTGCCAAAAGCATGCTTTCTCTCCAGCAGTTGCATGCAGATCTTCGCATACTCATTCACACCCATGCGAATATGTGAATACGCCTATGTATACAGACACATCCAGCTAGATATGAGTATGCCCAAACACATTCACAAATACTTGTTTGCATGTGCACAGTACCCAAACTTAAATATGTACAAATACACACACATCTTTAGAAACATGTGCACCACATAGATACTCACATATACAGACATGTGAATGGGCCCAGATACATATAGTTATGCATTCACAGCACACCTGTGAACATCTTTTCATATGTGCACATGCACATAGATAAACATACAGTTGCCATGAACAAAACAATGTCTTCACACATAAATGCCTCGTTTGTGTCCCTATCTCCGTGCACTCCTAGGAGCCACAAATAGGGACCAACCCAACCAGTTGTCCTGAACTACCTAGCAACACCCCCGCCCCTATGGTTGACCAGAAGAGGGCAGGGAGGGCAGAGAGCCAGGACCCAGGCGAGGAAATATGGGACTATGTGTAATAAAAGTTACCAGTAAGTAATTGGTGCATTACCATCTCGGCTTACTCGTCACGGTTCCACAGAGGAGCAAAACACACCACAGACAGCCATAATAAAGACATAGGGAGTATGGACTGCTGCAGCTGTGACCAAACAAAATTGCATCATATCAATGAGACACATAGGGGGTACTGATGGGCACCATCATCAACCCCTAACACATTGTGGGAAGGAGCTCCAAGAAACCTAAGCAAGTACATGCAAATGAGCTCCAGCGAACTCTCTCGCAGTCCACCAGGCAGAAGAAGCACCACAAAAGAAACACACAAAAGAAACAACCCTACAGTGGACCCAGCAGAACTGACCTAGCAGTCTGGTATGTCAGAAATACAGACTCCCTCCCTGATCCTGTGGCTCAGGAGCTCAAGTAGGGTCTTCACCTGCTCCTGTAAGGACAAAAAAGAACAAGAGACAGTCAATCTGCAGGAAAGCGGCAGACCCAGACAGGAAGACAGGCAGGGTGGGACTGGCCCACAGGGCAATCTGGCAATGCCTGAAAGGTTGGTCTGACTGGTCAGTGTGAAGGTCTATTTTTGGTTGTTTTTGGGCCTGTTTTGTGGTTTGGCTGGATGTTTTTGTATACTGTCGATTTCCCCCATATTACTACAAACATTGATTGCTATAAGCAAACATGCATCAAAGTCTCACATTTCCTGCAAAACACGTATACAGTGATGTTGCAAGTTCAAAACGAGTCTGATTTGCAAATGTGGGCCACTGCTTTAGCTATCAGATTCAATAACTGGGGCCACCTATATTTTGATGTGTGGGTCTATTTTCCTTCCCAGTTCGACCCTGAAGAGAGGGAGAATCCTGCACACATACAGAAGATACACCCAGGCTCATTAGGGGGTGACACACTGAGGGAGCCTCAGGCTGAAAAAGGAGATGTTAAGGTGGAACCAGGCATCAAGAGTCTGTTCACGACAAGCATTCTTCTTTTTTTTTTTTTATTGTCAATAAGAAAAAGGGGATTATACATACAATTTCAAGAATATGCAAATAAGAAATTAACTTTCAGCAATAATGGAGGTAGAAGAACATAAGCAGCACAAATTATAAAGAGCGACTAATACATTCTCTTCTGAGCCTTTTCGGGAGTTATTAATAAGATCCAGCAGTTATTACAATTGACCAGCAGTGAGTAGTTTCTTTCAGGCCACTTCCAGTGCCTCCCATGTAGATCTATATTTCTGTATTGCTCTAATCCCTCTAACTTTCGCCCGAGCCCTTTCCCTTTCACCAGTTTCTTTAAGGATTATCCACCATTCTATCTCAGTAGGAGGTTTTGGGGAAATTCAGGCTCTAGCTATTGCTAAGCGAGCAGCAACTAACATAATTGTCAATATTGGGCTATTCCCATCCCCTTCTTCTTTGTATCCCATCATCTTTTCAGTCACCGTAATTGTAATATCCTTTTTTAGTCTACTACAGGGGACTACTTTAATGTTTTGGGATCAATTACTTTTATTCTGAGTCCGAGGATTTATGCAACTGTTATTCCAAGTTTCTTACAAACTGTCATGGAGGCCAGGGCGGGGGGCGATCCAAAACTCACCCCCATATATTTTAATTCAGTTTCATGTGATCACCATACTTCTTTGGTCGCTTCACCCCCTCAAAGGGTTCAGAGTCTTGGGGGCTCAGCGCTTTGTCCATCTGCTTTGTCCTGTGTTTTCAGCTCGCCAGGCTTGCAGGAGTCAATGGTCACATTTAGGGGCATAACAGAGGTCATCGAAGCCCCCATGGTGCATGGAGGCCGCCCCGTGTTTCTTGTTTTGGAGGGGGCTCCATCACCATATAAGCCATGCCATTGCATGCCTGGCAGAATGTGTGCAATGGCATGGATTAAGAAATAGTTAAGCACTTGGGAAAGCCACTTGATTTTACTGAGCAGAGCCCTGCAGTGTAGGGGAGGTAACCATTCAGGGAGCCGCCATTGAGCCCACTCTGCAGGCGTGCCCAATCATTTTGAGTTACTCCAATGGTCATCTTGCTATTGATTTGCAGGCCCTTTCCACCTCCACACCCCTACTTCTGTTGTTATTGCTGGCATTGCCCACCCAGGCCTCATCTCTGCCTACACTGCTCACATTTGCTTCTGGTTCCTTCCTCTCTTACTCTTAGCACTGCCTTCTCCATTATTGTGTCATTGTGGGGGTGCAGCTTCCTGACCACTGAGTGAGTCCACCCAAATGCTTTTTTTTCTCCATTTTATTTATAACGTTTTTATGAAAGTAGGTGCAGTACAGCAATTGCATACACAAAGACAGTGCCATGCAATAATACAGTGTCACATAGTAAGGAACATGTTGACCTAGGCGTACTAGGTGCCATGAACAATTAAAAAAGTATCCAAAAAGTCCACACTGGAAAGTCCCGGCACAAACTGTACCCCTCAGAGACTCCTCCACATTGGCGAGCAGATTCAGAGAGGAGGGATCTCAGAGGTCTAGCACTCTCAGGGTCACTCAGTGGAAAGGAAGAGAAAAAGGAGGGGCTCAACATAGACCAGCACCGGCGGCCGCCGCAGGCCAGAGGCCAGCGGGGAGTGCGGGAGCGGCCACAGTAGGAGCAGAGGGATGCAGTTGTGGGGGGGAGCGTACAGTTCCAAGTGGCCCTATAGCTTGCAGGGGGGAGAGACGCGCAATCCCAGCATCATGAATCTTAAGGCAAGGTCCTCAGCGGCAAGCCAGGCGGCTGCCAGCAGAGAGACCCAAGAGCAGCAAGAGCATCAGGGAAGAGAGAGGCAGGGGTTAAGCAGTGATTGCCTCCGCGGCCGCCGCGGACCCAGGGCCGGCGGGGGGCGCAGGGGAGGCACCTTCGCCACAAGAGCAGCGGCACAGAAGGAAGGTGACCAGGGGTCCCCAGATATCAAGAGGTCTAGACCTAGTGGGCAGTAGATCCCAGAATTCCGAGAGCAACGTCTGACAGCGGGAGGCGTCCCCCAGCCAATTTGCCATGGTGGGAGCAGGCCTCCTACCCCAGCACATTGCCACCCTACGCCTGGCTAAGACCAGCAACATTGCAATAAGACGACGGGAAGCATCCGGGCATGGTTTGACAAAACCGAGAAGGCAGAGGGTGGGGTCCTGATCCACCGCCGCACCTGTAATATCAGAAATGGTGGAGCAGACCTCCAGTCAGAAAGTCTGCACCCTCGGGCAGAGCCAGGCCAGATGTGCGAAGTCCGCAGCAGGTGCAGAACATCGCACACACAAGTCCTCAGGAGAGAGCCCTAAGCGATGAAGATGCAATGGAGTACGGTAGAACCTGTGCAGAAATTTGAAGTGGACCAAACGAAGCCGGTAGTTTGGGGAAAGTTTGGTGGTTTGGTTACAGTAATGAAGCCAGTCGGCATGCGAGATCTCCACACCAAGGTCTGCACTCCACGCCGCACGAGCTCGCGTCATAGAGAGAGGGGAGGATAGCAGGGTGGAAGCATATAAAGAGTCCACCCAAATGCTTAGTTGTGCTGCTCCTCTGTTCTTCCAAGGAGCAGCGGCTTCCACCACTCAGGCTTGGCTTGGGATCTCAGTGAGCATTTCCCGGCCCTGTCTCACCCTTGGCTCCATCTCATGTTATTTGCCTGCCCCCAAGTTAAACAGCTCTCTAGCAAGGTGCAGGGAAGCATTGCTCCTCTCTAATACTCTGGTAGGTATTAAAGTGTTCCGCAATCCACAAGGTACCGTTCTTTATTATCTTTCTTTGAGCTGCTGCATCTTGGATTCCGTGCGACTACTTGCACTATTCACTGCGTCTCATTATTTCCAGAAGGGGCATCCACAAATGATCCTCAGACTGGGTCTGGGGTTATTTTATATTGTCCACAAAGTTTGGTGTTCTTGGGATGCCCATTACAGGGAGTGTAGCGTCCTCCCCAGCCTGGGCTTCCGCCCATTACAAAGCCGCACACAGAGCTTAGTAATCCACATCTTTTTTAATCTGCGTGTAACCGCAAACTCAACATTCTAAACCTGCATTCACTTCACTACACTGTAACACTTACTTCACAGTTCTAGGAAGTCCATCAGGAGGCAAAAGGGTTCCGTATTTGGTAACTCACATGACACTACATCTCCCCCTCTGTTTAAATAAAAATTACATTTTTTTACAAACGTATAAACAATTATAGCTGTTCAATGAGTCCCTGACGCTCTGATCACACATCCTGATCTTGTCATTAGAAACTGGGTACAGGCAGTATAAGTGTCTGGAATGTGGGTTGGCAATTTAGAAACAACAGCAGTCAAGGAGTTTTCAACTGTCATTTCAAACCCAGTCTCTACATTGACATCAATGTCTGACGAGCGATGAGCCACATGTTGGAAATGCGAGGAATCTGGCATAATGGATGTTGGACAGTCATCATGTGTCCTTTGCTGGTCACAACATGAAAAGGCTGAGCATCAAAGTGAGCATCAGATTTTTGTTTTGAGATTGACGAACAAGCACATGATTTCCTCTAGTGAAAATAAAGTTTTTTGCATGTCGGCGCTGGTCTGCATAGGATTCATTTTCCTTTTATGATCCAAGTCTTTTATATGGGTTTCTTCCTCAGTACTTGATATCCTGATGGTCCATTGAGGTACCAGTCATCATGGGTCTCCTGAACATCAAGGTTGGAGGGTTTTCACCTGTGTTCGAGTGAGGTGTCGAACAGTAAGCTCGAAAAGTAGAATTTAAGACAGTTTTACAGTTGAGCTTTTATGAAAACGTTCACAAGTCCACACCCAGGCTAAACTTTCTTTCTCAGAGTGTGAATAAGCATGTTCAGTTTGGGACCAATTTCTGCTTGCATAGGCCACAATATGTCTTTGAGCATGTGGGTGTCTGCTGTGCAAGGATTGCTCCTAACCCCGACTGGGCTAGCGTCAACAACAACCTTGGTATGAAGCTTTGGATCACAGTATGCCATTTAAGTAGCATTCTCAATAGTTTGTTTGATTTTCTGGAAACTTTCCTTGCATTCATGTGACCAATGAAATGAAACATTATTTTTAGTCAAGTCTCTCAACGGAGCACTTATGGTGGCAACGTTTTGAATGTATCAAGATGAATAGCTGGCCATGCCAAGGAATGAACGTAACATGGAAACTGGCAGTTGACAACGCTTGCACATGAGCTGGATCGAGTGTCATATCTCCATCAGAAAAGATATGGCAAAACAATTTTAACTTTGTCTTATGGAACTCACATTTCTCAGCATTTAAAGTAAAACCTGCATCAGCGAGTAAACAACACAATTGCGTGAGAGCTTTATCATGCTCTTTCTGTGTAGCTCTGAAAACCAACTTGCCATCACTATAATTGAAGGTATTCAGGAGCAGGCTCTATGATACATTGAGTGACTTCATGAAAATACTCTGTAGCTGATGACACACCGAAATGTAGTGGTTTAGAATGTAATACACCAATATGTGTGGAAAAGATTGTAATTTACTTGCAATTCTCCTCCAGTTTCAACTGATGATATCCTTTATTCAACTCAAGGTGACAGAAGACCTCCAGAACATTCAACTGTGTTATCATGTTGGCAATGTGCAGACCTGGATGTCATTCGCATTAAATTGCTCTGTTCGCTTGACACATATCAACACAGATGCGTACCGCTCCTACACTGTCCCTTTTGGGTACTACCACTATGGGAGAAACCCATGGCGTTGGACCTGTGGAAAGCTCAATGATATCATGTTTGAGTATTAATTCAAGTTATTTTTCATCAGCTCCCTGTAAATGAAATGAAATATGTCTGTGTTTTTGAGCAATAGCACGGGCGTCCTCATTAATGTGTAATTGAACTTTCATATTCTTGAGTTTTCCTAACCCATAAAACAACAAAGGGAACTGACTTACTATTTGGTGATGGTCATTCATGTTATAGTTCACTGATATCAGTCCCATATCAGCAGCTGTGCTGAAGCTGAGTAAACAAGCACTTAACGCTGTATCTTGAAGTACATGAATGGGTGATTGTACTTCGGTTTTCGTGTATGTCATGGTTGCTACAGATGAACCTTGACTTTTTAATGGTGTTGATGCAGCCCTAGTATACACTTTGGCTTTTGATGGCGTAAGTCGTGGAAATGAAGACAGTTCACTGTATTTCTCCTCAGGCATAATGTTTATCGATGCACCATTATCGATAATGAAAGGTATTGAGAATCTGTTTACTTTTAGTATAATCTTCAGACAATGTTTGAATTACTTTGGTGCTTTTTCAAGCCGACTTTTCTTTGGCTTTTATTTTTCTTCACATTTGGTCAGTCCAACATGCACACATTTTTCTGAAGTAAACGCTAACATTACACAACCATCTTCTTCACTTTAACTTTACATTGACATTAAAGAACTGTTTGTTGATGATTTAAATGATGATCAACTTTGTTTGGTGTCAACTTGCCTCAATTGGTGTGGTCGCTTGGCCTTGTGGGTGGGTGAAAATATCACCTATGGACTGATTGGGTGGCCATTTTGTCTTTGCGTCGTGACACACGTACTTTTTTTTTCGCCTTGCAGATTGTCACCAAATGGTTCTCCTTCCCACAGCCCTTGCAGGTTTGTACAATGGCGGGACATTTACCTTTGTGTGGAAACAAAAATCCAGACCTGAAGCAACTCCAGCTTCCGTGTCAGCAGATTGTTGATCAGCATGCTCTTCAGCTCTGGCAGCCATGACAACTCGCTCAATACTAAGAGTTTCTCTCAGCATTCGTTGTCTGAATGAATCTGAGAGGCATCCATCAATAACTCCTACACGTATAGCTTCCTCATCATTAAATTAACTGAACTTACTGGTTGATGAGCATATCCAGTCTCTCAAAAAATGTGTTGATTGTTTTGCCAACTTTCTGTCGATCTTGACTTATAATATACCTTCCGTAATCTACATTTGGCATTGGTTTGAATTTGAGATTCAGGGCTGCTTTGATTTGCCAGTAAGAAATTCACCAGCTCGCTGCATTTTCTTTATGACTTCTTTTACACCATCACCAGCAACATTCTGAAGGTATTTGATCATCTTCTTGTTTTCTCCTTCTTCTATTGTATCAATGAAATCATCAAATGTCTCTATCCAAGCAGTCCATCTGTCAACAATAATTTGCATTTTCGCGGTAGCGAATGATGGTGCTGGTTTCAGGAATCATTCTTAGCGGATCAGAGTGAAACAGGGACACTGTTTGAATCAGAGAGTAGAGCCAGACTGTCTGGGCTCACTCCACCAATTCCTATAATAATCTCTGACCCCTAATAGGACCCCAAAATACAGAAAGTGCCTAGAAAGAAAAGTTTGGTTCAGGCAGAAAATAGTAGGACTAAGGGAACACATATAGACTTAGGTGACTCCCCAGACACGAGCATAGTAATGCCAGACCATAATATGTGTATACATTTGTAAATATTAGTCTTTTGTTGTTTAGTAATGTTCATGTTGTGTATATGTGTTGTGCATAATTGTGACACAAAATTTTGCGAGGATTATTATGTATTAGATGTAGCGATACCTAATCGACAAGAAAGTATTGTTAAAGAAAAAGAAGCAAGAAGTACAATCGCAGAGTCAATAAAAGTGACATCTGTGCTTGAAAGATTTTGTTTGATTTATGGTGTCAGAGGTAAAACTGTTGTTAAAGCCTCTTGGTTTCAGGAAGGTGGCAGCATAGGAAACCATTTATGAAATTGGCTGACACTGAGGCTGGAGTTCTCTCTGACACTGGCTGCTGTCCATTATGACCTGCTTTAGCCATACCATCTCTAAGGCTCTGTGCTGTGCTGGTCTCTAGGTCATCTGGGACAGTCTGTGGGACCTTGACCTGCCTCTTGGTCTCCATTGGAGCCCTTTACTTTTCTAGAGACATTTGTAGTTGTTCTGAGCCGCCACCTAGCAGCTTTGGTGGTGTGCCGCTTTGTGTATGGATGGCTCTGTAAGCACAACCCCAGGCACTTTTTCTGGGGCCACTCTGCCCAACTCTGTGGTAGGATGACTTTTCTTTACTCAGTTGTGGTAAGCAGATGGCTGTTACTTGTATTTTAATTGCTTTTCTTTTAGGCATCTCTTTGTACTGTCTGACACCTAGTTGATCTCTGCCTCGCAACACTCCTGATTGCAGCACTACCTTGCAGTGTGCTGTCACTATTTGCTGCTCTTTCAAAACCTGAATATATCTGCCTTTCAGCATTATCAATCCATATGATGTATAGCTGCGGGTTGCGTAGTACTGCAGTATTTCTCTTTATGGCTTTACCAGCAGGCTCTTGGCTAACAATGAGTAGACTTCTCAATGAAACTTTCGTAATCTTCAAATGCTTTACACTGGCTGAAGTTCCACTTTGACGCCACATACGCCAAATGTTGATTCTGAGGCACACGTTTGACATGCACAAGCAGTTTGCTGGACCATGGCGAACTCTGTGGGAGAGCGCTGTCGATCTTCGTGTTATATATACCCAATCAAATCACGCTTCCTCCCCTGCCTTGATATTCGCCAATGATTACTCTACCAACGGAGCTTAATATTAAACATCTTTATTCATCTGCGTCTAAGCGCGAACTCAACATTCTAAACCTGCATTCATACCACAACACTCTAACACTTACATCACAGTTCTACGGAGTCCATCAGTTGCCAAAAGGGTTCCGTCATTGCTAACTCACATAGGGAGGATGCCAATTATTGGTTGTGGATGGTGGGACCCCTCTGGATTGTGGTGTACAACATTGCTGGCTCACCACGCCTGACATCACTTCTACAACAATTTAGATTGTGAACAGGTAATTCACCCTAGCATTGGCATGGTAAGTGAATTTAGAGAGAGACATTCTGTACTTACCTTGTTTGCACACATGGGCAACAGCAGCACTTCCCTGGCCAGCAGTACACAGCTGTTGTGTTGTCTGGAGTATGAATCAACAGGGAGTGGCAGCAGAGGAAATTCCCGGTGCCCAGGACACAACAAGGAAAAGGATAGAATACCTGCTCAAGAAAGAGGGGTCAGATGGTCATCTCCTGTTAAGTGACAAGCAGATAGAGTGAGTCTCTGGACACGATCTGCTTCCCTATCCCTCCATCAGGAAGAGACCAGAGGAACCCTGCCAGATGTAGGACCTAGTGTTAGCATGACAATTTATGGTTAACATGCTTTTTACTCAAAATAACAAGTCAGAGAGGAAATCCAACCAAAAGGGGCAAAGTCAAAGAGGCAGCAGTGGCTAAGCAGATGGAAATCCCTGACAGGCTTTTATAAAGAAAAAGAGGGAAATAAAACAGATGAACCATCGTCAAAGTGCCCAGCAAGGGGGAGTCCCTGGCGGTCTCCTGAAGATAGGGCAAAAAAATAAGGTGTGAGAATTTCAGCAGTATAACTCCACAGGAGAGAATGGTGCACTGGTGAACTTCCTGCCTAATGACAGGGAAATTATACAGATAAGTGGATGCGCTAAGTTACCTATGAATATCTATACAGATATGCACACACAGACACATTTATACACAGTTACAAATGCATAAGGTTACCCCGCACATCAATGCGATTGTGTGCATACATACAGTTACCCAAGAGGGCCGGCCAAGCAGTCATGCGCATTTAGGGAGTGTGCTTAACACTCATTCCCCTGCCCCCTGCAATGCATAGCCCAGATCCACCCACCCACCCAGCCCCACACCCAAGCAGGAAGGAAAATGAAAATGATAATAACGTTATTTATTATCATTTTTGTTTTCCTTTTTATACTGCTCGTAGAGCAGTGGTGCAACGCTCCTCCGCCTTAGCCAGGGCCCTGCCTCTTCAGAAAGTTGCAAGCACCATACAAGAAATGAGCCTCTTTGGAGACTCCTTATATAGACCCCCTTCTGTAAGAAATAGGACCCTATGTTACCTAACAAGATGCTTGGGTTTGAGGTTTCTTACACCTTTCCCTGGGCAAAACTTAAATTATGATAGTGTAATTTGTGCTATTAAAGGAATTTAACATCACGCTTGTCACGTAAAAACTATCCCACATCGTGTAATTTCATGTTATTTGCAGCATAACTCAGGTTCTCGGTCTCGTGTCCTATGTTTACAAAAAAAATACCTGCAAGGGCACAAGTTAGGACCATCTGTCCCTTGTGGGCCCCACACTCCAGGGCCCAAAATAAAAACACAGTAATGTCGCTTGTGAGGTCCTGAAGTACTCTTGTGGGACCCAGCATGGCCCTCTCATGTGGTCTCACGGAAGTACTGTGGGGTACTGTGGGAATTTACCCCCGTGAGTGCACACTGGTGCAGGGTCACCCTCTTGTCCAAGGGTCCGAAATCTAACAAAGAGAGGTCGGCACTGGAGTTGAAGTAAAACAAACCAAGTTTATTAAACACTCATGAGTGGGACTGCGTCCGGACAACACTCTGAAGTGTTGTGGGAGGAAGTACATTGAACACAGAAACCATCATCCTTATATACAGTTTGCTGCAGTGTAATCGCATGGGAAGGATAACTGGAGGAAACAGGTTTAAACCAGGAAATAGCTACAGGCAAACAAGAGCAGATGGGTGACCAGGTAGTCAGGAGATGAGGAGCGGGAGTAAGGAATGTTTATGGTGGCAATAAACAATCAATTGATAACATCTGAGACGCCGGCAGCTGCAGCCCCCCAGCAAGTACATCAGATTGACCATGTCAGACAGGTCAGCTTAAATTTGTAGGAAGCATATAGAAGCTCACACCAAGCTCGGCATGAGCCATTGTGATAAAATGGGTGTGGTGGCAATGGGATTCCTTTTATGTTCTGAGGAGGAGGAATCTTGCCACAAACCCAACAGTTAGTAGCATTGCTTAGCTGGTGTGTCTGGTGCAACATTTGAAGTAATGAGTTGTTTCTCAGATTTTGCCGATATCCCTGTTCATGTTGCGGCAAATCAAAATAATGGTGTTCCTTTGTAGCAGGCGATGTAGCAGTAATGTCTAGCAAGGAAGCCTCAGGCATTACTTCTTCCACTACCCACATAATATTAGCGACAAGGGCAGCAGTCAAAGTCAAACCAAGTACGCAAAGTGTACATCCATTACACATGGTTGTAGCAATCCCCTTCTTCTCCTTAGGGGGGATCATCTTTCGGCAAATGACAAGAAAGGTAGCGCCCTAAGAGTCCTGAGTGGACGTTGATTTCTTGACCGAGGTTAAGACGAGTAGCCACTAATAGGCTGACCCCCCTTTGTAGTCAGCCTTAACCACTCAGGACAATTGCTTCACCTGTCTTTTTTTTGCCCTGGAGTGCCTTTCTTACTTGATCGGAGTAGGTACCTGGATGTATATGAGATAGTGTGATCCAGAAATACTTCTTCAGTTCTTTCAGGTGTTGCAGCTTGTCCTTTTCTGTGGCCAGGATGTTGCGGTGATCCTTCAACGCATCAGGATCCACTAAGGCGAGCAGAGTCTTTTTGCAGTGACTGGTGTGGGTCCAATTCTTCCTGTTGGTCACTCGGACTGCAGTTCAGGTGGCGAGGAGTACTTGTTCGGGGCCCTTCCATTGAGGTTTCAGAAAATACGTTCACTGGAAGGCCTTAACCATTACAAAGTCTCCCGGATACAGGTCCTGTCTGTCACCTTGTGACCTGTCCGGGAGAGCTTCTCGAACCTGCTGATGAATAGAAAGTAAACTGTCAGTCAACTGAGACAGATAATCACTCATTATTGTGTGAGGCACATCGTATATAGGGTGAGGCTTAGGAACCCCCCCAAATATTCATGGGCCTGCCGAACATGATCTCATATGGGGTAAGCCCAGAGCATGTATGCGGTATTGATCTGATAGAAAGCAGTGCTAAGAGCAATGCATCAGGCCATTTTAAAGAAGTGGAAGCCTGTATTTTTGCCAATTTCAGTTTCAATGTAGAGTTATAAGGTTCCTCCAAGCCTGCTGACTGTGGGTGAAAAGCAGCATGGAACTTCTGCTTGACCCCTAGCCCTTTCATAACATACTATACAACCTGTCCAATGAAATGAGGCCTATTATCGCTCCATAATACTCGAAAGGCACCAAATCGAGGAAAGAATTTCTTCAGGAGTATTTTCACAGTTGTGAGGGCTGTATTGTCTTTCGTAGCATATTCCTCCACCCATTTGCTGAAGGTGCAAACTACTACTAAGACATATTTGAGGTTATTGCAGCGCTCAAACTGGATGTAGTCTATCTGAAGGACCTCCTAGGGTGCAGTTGGTGTTGCAAACACTCCTAGGAATGTACTGGAGGCAAACCAGGCAAGACTGGACTTTTTTTTTAGCGGTAGCAGCAATATCAGGATGGTCCCAAACTTGCATAAGCTGCTTTGCTACTGAAGATGCACCAACATGGGCTGGACCATGTGCTATATGGATCAGAGGGTATAGGTATGCAGTGGGTAAGTCATATCCTTGCTCCTCCAACAGCCCTCATCCTCCAAAGCACCCCTCTTAGCCCATTGGTCTAATTCATCAGAGGAGGCAGATTGTTGCACGACCAACACTTCCTGTCTAGCATCATGCCACTGTTCAACTTGTGACTTAACCACATACATAGATGTGGTGCTTCGCTGCGTTGCAGTCTCATGGGCTGTGTGATTCGCAAAGGCATTACCTGCTCCTATTTTATCTGTCACCGTCTTGTGTGCACTACTCTTGACAATAGCTATTTTCTTAGGATAGTTTAAGGCAGTAAGAAGATTGTGCACTAGTTCTCCATGCACTATCTGTGTTCCATGTAAAGTGAGAAAAATGCGTTCTTTCCACAGGCGGCCAAAATTGTGCGCTACCCCGAACGCATACTGACTATTGGTGTAAACATTGACAATCAGGTCTGTACTAAGCTCACATGCTCTTGTTAGAGCAATCAGTTTGGCTGCTTGGGCTGATTTCTGTGGGATATGAGCTGTCTCCACTGGTTGTATGTCGTTACAATGCATTCCGTTGCAGCGCATGTCTTTACCACGCATGCATTACAACGGAATGCTGTTTCAACACATAACCTTTACCACGAATATTCCTTTACCACGCATAGATTTACAACCATTTTCATTGTAAATTTATGCATGGTAAGGGAATACTCTTGGTAAAGGTTATACCCCTCTCCTGTACCCTTACATGACCCCCAGCCCCCATTCTTTATATTTACCCCTGCCCTTAATCCTTAATTTTTTTTTAAACTAAAATTCCCCTTACCTTTTCACGTCGTCTTCTCTGCATCTTCCTTGGTGACGTCTACATCGTAAAGAGGAAGCGGAAGTCACAGGAGGAGCGTTTTTGACCCACACATGCCTATACTACGTATCTTATAGTAAAGGTATGCATGGTAGAGGTTGTCGTGGTAACCACGCATGCGTTGTAATGCATGCGTGGTAAAGGTTTGCATGGAAACGGCCGTGTTGTAATGGCCATTTCCTGTCTCAACTATTGTCTCGAGTGTCATAATAGCAGAGGCAGCAGATGTAGTGCCATCGGATAATTTCATACATGACCCATCAACCCACCTAACTCCCCGTCTGTAATAGAGAGAGGCATATTTTGTAGGTCAACACAACCTTTTGTTTGCTCTTCAGTGAGAAATATGCAATCATGTGACTCTTGTGTCTAAGGCTGAGTAGATAGAAATGGCAATAATGTGGCCGGATTAAGGGGCCCATTACGATCGCGGACGGACTTGCGTCCGTCCGCGAGCCCTGAGTAGGAGGGAACGTCCGCATGTGCTGCGGCGTTCCCTCATGTGCAATTAGGATGTTACCGCCACCCTGGCGGTCACATCCTCTATTCTTAACATTGCGGCGGGTGCTGCTTGAAGCAGCACCCGCCGCAATGTTAAAAATGATAGCTGTGCATTTGCATGCACAAAGCGGCAGGCACCGCGTGGGCCCCCAAACAAAAATCCGTATGCCTTTGCACGGCGGAAATGCCGCCGTGTAAAGGCATAGAACTCCAGACATCCTAATATGGCTGGCGGTGTCTGAGAGACACCTCCACTATATTAGGCCTCTTCCGCCGCGGTTGTAAGCCTACCACGGCGGAAAAGCAGCGGACTGAAACCAGGACTCACCAGCCACCCTAATGTGGCGGTGAAACTTTGGTGTGTCCGCAGAGGATTTTCCGCATCCGCCGGGCCGCCGGTGGCTTCCGCCGGCCCGGAGGATGCGGAAAATCCTCCATCGTAATGTGCCCCTTAGTGTCAAGCATCTTTTTAGCGTGCTATGGGGGGCCAGAACTGACAATTCATATCCTGTCAAGCGTCTTTGTTTGGTTCAGCAAGGAATCAACTGAATGGGGTACTAACACAAGCAGTTTGTGTGATAAAACTATTCCTTCACTCTGGCGTATGGATACAGCTGTTGCTGCCACTGCTTAGAAACATCCAGGCAGCGAGCGAGCCACTGGGTCGAGGACAGCTGAAAAATATGCACACGGATGTTGTTTATCACCGTGCATCTGTGCTAAGACCGAAAGGGCACAACCTTCCCTTTAGTGTACATAGACTGTGAAAGTTTTAGTGTAGTCAGGAGTACCTAATACTGGTGCAGAGCAGAGGGCTTGGCGTAACTATTGGAAGGCACTCTGCATTCAGTGGTCCATGGTAGAGGCATCGGTGTGTCTTTGATCAAAAGGGCTAACAAAGGTTTAACAATGTGCGACAAACTGGGGCTCCACTGCCTACAAAAAGAAGTAAGGCCAATCAATGCACAGACATCCTTTTGAGTACGGGGCACAGGAGTATCTGGAATGGTCCGAATGCGAGCTGGTGTGAGAGTACGTCCCTCCTTAGACAGGAGGTGACCTAAGTAGGTAACCTGCTGTCTACAATATTGCAGAGACTTTGTGATTATGTGATGCAAGAAAGAATAACAGTAAAAATGTACCTTCTTCACATTGCTCAGGAGTGTCTGCAGCTAGCAGAATGTCATCCACATACTGAATGAGGGCCACCGCTTTTGGTACAGGAAAGGAATCAAGTTGTCACTTTAATGCTTAACTGTAAATGCTAGGACTTTCTGTATAGCCCTGTGGAACTCTACAGAACCGGAAAATCTATTCTTCGATGTGAACCCAAATAGATAACGACTTTCAGGGTGAATGGGTATTGAAAAAATGCATTTTTCAAATCGATCACTGAAAACGTGGTGGCAGTGGGAGGGACCATAGTGAGGAGGGTTGTTACATCAGAAACTACCGGATATTGAGGCACCACTATTTTTTATTGACCTCATGCAAATCAATAATGAACCTATAAATCTTAGTATCTGTGTCCTTTTTCAAAATAGGAAGGATAGGGCTATTGCAGGTATTAAAGGGAACCTCTTCCACTACACCCACTTTAATCAAGTCCTGGACAATTCCTGCTAGTGCTTCCTCGCCCTCTTGAGATATCTTGTATTGGGGCAAATGAGGCAACTAGGCACCCTCCCTCACTTGAATTTGTACAGGTGGCATAACCATTTGGCCCACATCAGTGTCCGTTCTATCCCATAAAGTAAACGGTAGGGTCGCAAGGACGGCGTCCTCATTGATAAGGCAATATCTACCAATAATTGAATAGTTGCCATTAAGGATAACACGTACACCTGCTGGGGAACAGCGTATTGTAGCACAAAAATATTTTAGTATATGAATACCTGCAATATTATCTGGAGTGATAGGAGCGAGCAAAAATGGACATGTTGCAGTGAATTTATCTTGTCCAAATTCAAGTGGCTGTGATAGTAGGCTAGGTGTAGGTGTTTCGTCGAACCCTATCGATGTTATCAATCTGCAAGACAGAGGAGCCACAGGAACCAGTCTTTAAGACAGGTCACTACGGGTCCCCCTGTATCAACCAGATATTGATCAGTAGATCCCAAGACATTTGCGTCAATATAGGGACCCATTTGACCTACTAGCATCTCAACCGGTCCCACACCCTGTCCTAGGCATCCCTATACATAATCAGAATCTATAGGCATATCAGCAGAGTAATTAGTCATTTGGTACTGGTGTCGTTTGTCAAAGGTATTACGATAGTTCAGTCCCTGTTCGACTGGCTCAAACCGGGGGCAAGCACCTGCACCTCCCCTGCTTCCTACATTCCCTGAGTGCCCTATAATACTTCCCCTTCCCCACTGATATTGCTGACCTTGCAAACAGTGGCACGCAGAACGCCGGGGCCCAGACTCTTTACAATAGCTACACTGATCAGGAGACAAATTTAGCTTAAGGAGAGGGAATGCTCCGGGTGTATGCATTGCAAGTCTGCCTCTTACACCTCCCCTAAATTGCGGACCATACACTTGGGTCATCATAACCTTTGTTTTTAAATCTTTAACCTTTTTATCCTGTTGCTCATAATATTGGGCCATTGTCAGAAGGGAAACTGGGGAGGACGTGGTCCAAGAAATTTCATTGGCCTTTAGGCGACTAGATATTTCTGGTAACATATTAGCAACAAATTTGTCAACGAACAGGTGTTTACCCGTTTCGTCGGCCAAGGACTGGCTCTAAAATTATGAAATGTCTCCTCAAATCTTAAAAAGAAGTCAGAAACTGACTCAACCTTTTTCTGTTTACAGGACGCTAACGTAGTCCAGTCTATTTTTTTAGGGGGTACGAGGGTCTTTAATTTAGCCACAATAGCTTTGGGAAGATCTAATATACCTTGTTGGGGCTTCTGGGCAGGTAACCTATCCGCATCTATTTCTTTGAATTGTTCACAAGTGTCACCAAATGCCGTAGCGTCATCAATTTTACGTTTCGTTCTCCACATATCAGAGAGCAAAATAAGCCCAAAGAACATATGTATATCCGCTAAGGTCAAAGTGCAAAGCTGATGGCTTCTTCCACATCCTCATAGAAGGCGGCGTGATTTTTCCGGGGGTCTGGCAAGGCAGCCTTAAGGGCCATAACATCTGCTCTACTCCAAGGAGTATTGACACAATTATAAATGAAATATCCTTATGCATCATCAGAACCCTTATCACCACTTGTTCCCGCACCCTTCGGGGGAACATACAGAGGTGCCGCTTCATGCATTGGTTTCATAGCAAGCGTACTAGTACTTGGATTATCGATTGGGACATCTGCATTCTCTATCTGAGACTTTTCTATTTCTACGCTTTTATGCTGCTGTTTAGCTAATTCTTTTTCCCTTTGCAGTTTCAATGTGTCATCCCGTAGTTTAACCGCTCGTCTAATTGTCTCAGGCATGTTTTTAAAAGGGTAAGTCCCATCTCCTAACTGCTTATAATCTGCATTCAAGTCTTTTGGGCCTGGTTCATCAGAGATATGTTGCCAATTATATAATACATCCCAACAGAATATTTCTAAAAACTGTTTTGCGTCTTCCCAAGCATGAACCATAGTTGTGAGGACCGTCGCTCTGGTTTTCTGCCAAAATTCCTCTCTAGCACTGCCCTTCAATTGATCTTTCTCTTTGCTAGACAGAGTGGAGTGAGTCTGTCATATGAGTTGCTTATCTTAGTCCACCTCTTTATCTCTCAATTCAACACATTTCTGATATATCGTTTTCCGCTGCTCTTTCTTCACTATAGCTTTCGCTTTCCTCTCTCGCTCACACTTCCTTATCCCACATACGCAAACTATCAAACATATCCTGTCTACTCTTCCTTTTGAACAAACACTGTTCCACATACTGAAACTTCTTAGAATCAAATGACCCATTCACTGGCCACTGTAGATCGGGCTCTTTCTTTGTGTATTTGTTCCACAATGAGCAATATATTATGAGACAAATACCATATTTTATATACATATCTCTATTCGGGGTCTCTTCTGGGGGAGCCAGCTGACTTTGTTCCAAAACAGTCCTAGTACTACAACAGCAGCACCCCTTACGAAGTGTGCTCAATGCAGGCATGCTTTTACAAGTATATGTAAAATATTACTTATCCAAACAAGTTTCAGAAGGAGAAAAATCCCCACAATACTTGCCTTCGGTCTTTGCAAAGAATGAATACCAAAACCAAACCAAACAATCAAGAGTGCTGCATTAGCGACCTTACCAAACAGAAGTCTTCAACTCCCACCTGCCGATCTCTGGTCGACCTAATGGTCACTGAAAAATTCACCAAAGAAGCTCCAGCCGAGACCGGCCACCACCCGGAGGGTCAAGTCAAGAAAATCAGAACGTTCACATTGGCTGCAAAGACAAAAGTGTTCACATACAGTGCGCGTCCTCAGTGATAATTTGGATCTTCCGCCAAGACCACACCTTCAGACGGCAACGTCTCTAATGGGGCCCCACATGC
The DNA here is from genome assembly GCF_964261635.1 of Lissotriton helveticus. Taxonomy (NCBI): domain Eukaryota; kingdom Metazoa; phylum Chordata; class Amphibia; order Caudata; family Salamandridae; genus Lissotriton; species Lissotriton helveticus. Next base: position 253,083,498 of record NC_136061.1, read on the forward strand.
TGGGTGCCAATTGTGGAAATGTACCCCCGTGAGGGCACACTTGTGCAGGGTCACCTTCTCGTCCACGGATCCGAAGACTAACAAAGAGAGATCGGCACTGGAGTTGAAGTAAAACAAACCATGTTTATTAAACACTCATGAGTCGATTGCGTCCAGGAAACACTCTGAAGTGTTGTGGGAGGAAGTATATTAAACACAGAAACTATCATCCTTAGATACAGTTTGCTGCAGTTTAATCACATGGGAAGGAAAACTGGAGGAAACAGGTTTAAACACAGAAATAGCTACAAGCAAACAAGAGCAGATGGGTGACCGGCCACCAGGTGGTCAGGAGATGAAGGGGAGGAGTAAGGAATGTTTATGGCGGCAATAAGCAATCAATTGATAACATCTGAGACCAGGTGCACCGGCAGCTGCAGCCCACCAGCACGTACATCAGTTTGACCATGTCAAAGAGGTCAGCAAAATTTGAGGACACAGGCTGGGTGAAAAGATGAACACCAGGGAGTAAAATGAACACGACAGAAACTAAATGGATGTAACAATCAAAATGGCTGCCGCTTATGCTAACATAGAATTTACATTTTTCCACAGTACTGCAGGACCATGCAAGCGTCAAAAAAGTGCAGCTTGCAATGTCTAGCGGTACCTGAAGAGCCTCCTGTCCGATGGTGCCCTTGGACTACCACAGTACAGCTAATAAATAAATAAATAATTTTTAATATTGGATGAGTGCCCAGTGGAAGTTGGACAGCAACGGGAAGTTGGCTGCCCTGTGGCCAACATCTCACCATGCACGCCCAGCTGTGGGTTAATCACAGCCGGCCTTTGGCTGTTCACCGTGCATGGCGTGGGGTTGGCCGCAGGGCCTCGTCTGTGGCCAGGACATGCCCCCAACCTCCCCACTTGGTCAGACTCTGTTGCTGATCTCTGCCATGCACAGCCGAAGGTTGGCCACGGATGTATGATGTTACAACGTGATCATTTAGATTGCAGTACATTACATCGCTGTTTTTACAACACAAGTTGTTACAACGATTTACTATTCCAACTGCACCCTACGTACAGTAGGGAAGGTGTTGGAATAGTAAATCAGAGTATTCCTTAGTCTAGAGCGCCCTCCAGTGCAAGTCGTGGTAACGACTTGCGTTGTAAAGCAGCGATCTAAATGTACTGTGGGTGTTTGACCGCGTTGTTAAGGTCGTTTCCCGTTGGCCACACGCAGTGGGTTGAGTGTAGGGCTTAGCCAGAAGCCAGGCTCTGCAGCTAACTCCATGCCATGCAGGATGAAAGGCTGTGCGCAGTGGGGGATCGATTGTTTGTGGGGGTTGGTTGCAGGACCTGGGCAGTGGCCACTGGCCAGGCCCTTCCTCCAACCCCCTACTGTGTATGGATGAAAGCTAAACTCAGTGAAGAATTTGGGTGAATATGTTAAAAAAACAAACTGAAATTAACTGAAAATACCAAAGGTTAAAGTGACGTTATTGTTAGGAAAGGTAATAATATTTTAGCTTGGGTTAAAAATCATAGAAAATCCCTTGAAAAATATCAATGGTTTGATTTTTTTTTTTAAATGAATGTCTACAGGTTAATTTTATAGATACACAAACACGCACACTATTTCTTTCTCACACACACCGATCCGTCGCCTTCACAGACAGGTGAAATGCACAAAAACAGTTGTTGGAAAAAGGGTGATGCCTAAATAGAGTGAAAATGTTGAAATGACTTGTGTAGAAACTGGTGGTTAATATTCACTTTGAAATGTCCGCGCTCCTCTCGCTCGCTTGTAAGGAGTGGGCAGGACTGTAGAAGTCGATCTTCCCAGCAGCCCCTCGAGGGACACTGCTCTAAACCATTCATTTTCACTCTGCATCAGCAGGCTGGCATAAAAGTGCTGGCAATAGGCAGACAATAGCAGGCTCCACAGTCAACCTGCATGTATGATTAATTTGCCTTCAGTAGAACTGAAACGAATCTTTCATCCCTTTCAAGCAGCATTTACTTCACATCATAGCAGGAATGAAAGTCTTAAAAAACAAATCTTCAAGCCACAACATCTTAGGGTGGTACCACTGCGGATTCTAACCAGGGTATTTATTTAGCAAGCCAGTGCTGTATTTGATGTGCTTATTTAAGAGTAATGGCTGACTCCACGACAACAGGGAGACCTTATTGCAGTCCAGTTTCTATGTCCACATAGAACTGTGATTTAACACTTTAGCACATTAAAAGCAATTAAGGGCTACAGCTTCCAGAATTATTGGTCGTCAAATGAAAGCCCTTGCCAGGAACATCATGCAGTGCTTTATTTGGGTTGGTGGTGGGCATCAGCACTTAATATTAGGAAATAGGGTCCAAAACAAGAGAGAGAAAGGGAGGAAGGAGTAGAAAGAGAAAGGAAACCAGGGACAAAGGAATAAAACAGATGAAAATAACCAACAAGAATGAGACAAAGAGATAATGAGGGAAACGACCTTTTCATCGCGGTGATTACACTGCGATGCAATTACAACGCGGTCATTACAACGACTGCATTGTTAGCACGCAATGCCATTACTACGCAAGTCATTACACCGACTTGCAGTATATGGCACGCTAACATTAGGAATAGTATAGTTTACTATTCCAACACCTTTCCTACTGTTGCGTAGGCTGGAGTTGGAATAGTAAATTAAATATTTCTAATGTCAGTGCGCCATCTACTGCAGTCTTGCGTAGTAATGTCATTACACGATAACAACGCGGTCATTGTAACAACCGCATTCTAATGCCAGGCGATGTAATGACTCGCATAGTAACGAGTCATATTCAGATAGGGAGTGTGGGGTGGTGGAAGAAGAGGCATGAGGTGGAATCAAGTCTAGGCAGCCTTGATATTCGGCAACCAGCTGCAGCCCTTGCAGGTAAGATCGGTGAGGCCGGGTGGGGGGAATTTCGACAGAGACAATCAGAAAGTGAAAATTAATTATATACTTAATTTTCCCTCATGGTCGTCTGTCGAATCCCCCCCCCCCCAACCCGGCCCCACCACTCTTACCTGCATGGGCCACGGCGGTCGGCAACCCCATCATACTTAAACCTGCTCCTAACTGCTACAGAAGCAGTTTAAAAAAGCCCTAGGGGGAGGGCGATCCTTGGCCAGGAATGGAGAAGGGTGCTGCTAGTTCAAGCTCCAGGTTTCCATGGGTCTTTGGGCATACTTCAAGCTTCCACAGTGGCTCCAAATTGGCAACCGAGCATAGCCCAACTTGTGGGAGGCCTGCAACCGAGGATCCACGAGATCCCGGCCAAGCACCATGCATGAGAGAGTTGCAGCCCCGGTCCTTCGCCTCCCTAATCCCAGCGCCATTACATGGGCTTCCGCGCACCACGGTGTTCGAAGCAGGGGTGACACTCAGCCAGCAACAGTGACTCTACTTGCCGGTGGGGGTTTGCTCTTTGGGCGGAGGAATGCGGCGACCTCTGTCCGCGGTGAAGCTGATCAATAGAGGATACTGCTGATGACTGGGGGCTCGGACTGGACTACAATTTTTAAAGGTCCTCTGCCTCGAGCCCACGATATGGCCCACAACAGCAGCAGTCCTCTACAGGGTGGCCGCACCCTGATCGCCATGACTTTGGGTAGACCCTAGACACCTGTGTTCTGCCATTTGGGGCCTAGACAGCCTTGTGCCCCAGGCCGTGAGCAGCAGGGTTTACCCCCGCCCCATCCACGACAACAGAGGTCCCCCTGCTGGTCCCCTTGCTGGGGATCGCTGGATTAACAGCCCAGGGTGGCAGTAAATGAGGTGCTGCTGTGCAGTTCCTGGGCCTGGGGCTCCACACTGCAGGGATCATCACAAGCGATTGGGAGTCCTCCCCTTGACCAGATGCACCGGCAGGGAGCTTGAGGCGGAAAGGCATGGGCCCTCTGTGGATTGAGGCATCGTCGGGAACTCCTGGAGTGGGCCGTGGCTGTCTCGTGGATGCCCTTGCCTGCGCCCCAAGAACCTTCAGCATGGGGGCATGGTTGACAGAGCTCTGGCTGGATTCACATAGCACAGACTGACAGAGAATAGTCCAGAAGGTCCATCACTGAGGTGAGCTATTGACTGCGCTTAAAGCTTGGAGCTGTCAGTGGCCCTCTGTTGGGAATCTTATTGCGCCTTTAAGGGGGGAGGCGAGCAGCTAGTCCTAGTGTGAGTCACTGCATGCTGGTCACTGACACGTGGGCCAACATTCATTATCCTGAGCAACAAGAGTCCATAATAAATTGATAAGTCCACACAGTTTATCTTCATAGAAGTCTTCTTAGATCTTTGATTATTCCGAACATTGTACAATGATGGTTACTTCGGCCATCAGCAAAACAATATTTAGCCAGTAACTCAGCCTAACAACAAAACAACTTTTAGTCAACACGTGTTTTGTCTCTGTGGACGTATCCACTGACTTTTTCAGGGCTAAAATTAAACAGGTAAGCCCACATTGTACCCAATATGGCCACAACAAAAGTTATCTGTACATTCGTATATTACAGAAACAAGGCAGAAGTAGAAGGCCACATGAATCTAGTATCCCTTATACATAAAACAGGAGTACAGCAATAAGGCAGAAAAGGGAATGTCACCCAGAAACACCAAGAATACTGCCTCAAAGACACACCCAGTGAGTAACTGAAATTACAGAAATAGTGCTCTATATAGACTAATATGTGAGAAGCAACCAAAAAAGCAAGGGCCCAAAACCAAAATCATAGGAGTATCACACTCCAAACCAACTCACCAACTTCTGCAAATATTCTGGCAACATCAAAAATAAACTTGTGTCCTCATATTTAATAAGTAACATCCCATGATGTCATCTAAGCGATATCCTGTAATATAATATGCTTAGTCATTAACTAAAAGCCTATCTTTAAAAGCATAAGCCATTAGTATCCGAGTATCCAAAAGTGACAGTATGTCGCACCAAAGCGTCATAGTATATGATACCAATCCAAACAAAAATAAAAATAAAACTGTGACGACCACCCAACATTAATTCTCAAGCACATCATAACAGCTTACCTTAAAGCTCCGGTCCATAAGGAGAGTACTCCTCATGTGACGGTGGCATCTGGCACTCGCGCCATATTGAAATGTCATTAAATACCCATCTAAATTAGGGTAAAACAAAGGAGGACTAAAACACAACATCTAGGGGCATATTACCAAGATTAAGCGATATTTATCGCTTAACACGGTTAGCGGCAATATTATTATCGCCAAGCTCCGCCGATTTTTATCGCAGATAAACCTTGCTATTATCAAGGTTTATCTCAAAAGCGATAAAAATCGGCCGTAATGCATGAATATCGCTGAAAGTCAGCGATATTCATGCATTACCGAGCTAATGCTCTTAGCCATGTTATCCACCTACCATTGGATAACATGGCTAAGAACTGCTCTGGGCAGGCGTTAGCTTTTGGAGATATTTGCGCCTAGCGCGAATATTTCCAAAAGTATACCTTTGTAGGTAATAGGAGATAGCAATGTTAGCAACTGTTTACAGTCGCTAACATCTTGGCACGCCCACTTTGCATGTCATTAGTGATAAATATCGCTGACATGCAAAGTGGGCCCCAAGATGATCGCTATCTCCTACTAGCTGTCGCTAACTGGTGTTAGTGACAGCTAGGTAATATGGCGATAATATTATCGCCGCTTTAGCGGGAAAAATTCCCACTAAAGCAGCGATAAGGCCCTTGGTAATATGCCCCCATGTTCCTAGAAAATACTGTAGTTTATTGTTGATATTAAGACCCAATTCTACGGCACGTAATTTCAACATCCAACGTACTTCACTCTGTCTTAATTCACTCACACGGGGGCTTTGGCTGTTGAAAGATAGTGCGCCTCACCCAGATGTTACCCCGTTGTAACAGAGGGCTATCTTGGCACCCTCGCACTGAGCATCTAGAATACACGATTCCTACGGAGTAGCACAGAGCCCAGCACACCTCCTCATCTCTCGGGTGGGCATACCTGAGTGCTCACCCCTCAGAACCTTCACTTCGTCCACCACTAGAACTGCACTTGGCCATCTTGACTGCCTGACTGCCTCCCAAGGACTAACGTGAGTGACTTGGCACCCAGCGCTTCACAGGCCCACTAGTACACCAAAGATCTCCCCCCTCGCTTGCCACTGAGCTCTTACCTGCATCCCCGCTATGGCAAGGGGCAGAGCCTCTAGGGATGCCTCAATTGCCTCATTGTGGTCCAAATCAGTGCTGACAGACATGGCTAGCAAAAGCGATTCAGCACGACAGGCTCCCAAAGTGCCTGCCTCTCTCTGCCTATCTTCCAGGAATATATGGAGACAAGGACACCTCCCTTGCGCAGAGTAATGCAACACAGTGATTTGCATTGCGTTGCATTACTCCTTATTTTTTAAGCCATTCAAAGCCCCACAAAGTGGTTTTGCGTGGCTTCAAAAATATTTTTTACAGGGTTGCATCATGCATATACCAAGTTGCGTGGTGCAAGCATGATGCAAAGCTCCCATAAATATGTCACTTTGGGGCACATGTATAAGGAAATGGCGCAGCACTGTGGTAAATTGTGCAGCACTGCGCTCGCTGCGCCATTTTAAAAAAGTCAGGGATGCGCCGTATTTATAAGAATACGGCACACCCCTGTGTTTTCCCTAGCGCTGGCACTGAAAATAGGAGCCTAGCACCAACACAGACACCCTTGCGCCACAGTGCAAAAGTGCCTGCATTGATTGTTGATTGATAATCAACAATCAATAATGGTAATTTGCTGTGTCTGTGTGTACAAAAAGCAAAAACGAGGAGAAATAAAAGTATTTCTCTTCGTTGCGCCAATCTAACGCCTGCTTTCGCATTTTTGGCGCTGCCTCAGTTTTACTGATCCTTGTAAATCTGGGGCAGTGTAAAAAATCTATGGGTGTTGCAGTGGAATGCCCACAGCAACACCCACTACACGCCCCTTTCACACAGATACCTCCGTGAAAGAGTACCGCATTTACAAAGCGGCGTTAAGCCACAAAAAGTGGCTTAACGCCACTTAGTAAGTATGGAGCAGGACATTGCACCACCGAAATGTCGGAAAAAGTGATGTTCTGGTGCCGCAATCCGCTTGTACATATGCCCCTTTCTGTTTTTGCTGTATGTAGGGTGAAGGAATTTCTGCTGATGCCTTTCTTCTTGTGTAGTCCCGTGTGATGAGAGTTTTAAGGAGCGGGTCCCTACTGTGAATAGCTTTGCACCTTTACTTGGGTGAAACTTCAGCCTTTGCCACAGATGGCCCTGTGGGTGATGCAGACAAGTAGTGGGAAGCCAATGGGGCACTTGCAAAGCAGCTGAAATGGGATGTACGTCGTTACAACGCGATGTTTTACATCGCAGTACTTTACGACGCATGTTTTACAACGCAAGCCGTTACCACGACTTGCGTTGTTGGGGGCTGGATAGTGAATAGTTTAATTTACTATTCCAAATCCAGTCCCCATGGATATTAGGGAAGGAGTTGGATAGTAAATTAAACTATTTACTATCCTGGAGCGCCCCCCCAGCGCATTTCGTTGTTACAACTTGCGTTGTAAAAGTTGCGTCGTAAGGGAACTGCGGTGTAACATCCGCGTTGTAAAGGATGTTCCCCGCTGAAACATGGTCATGTCAATGGATGCTTAGAAATGTACCTGACGCTGCACTCTGGAAGATTAGACACTGGATATGTTAAAACTAAGGTCAATGGACAATCAATATTTGCCCGGCGGTATCGCCTCTTTAACCCACAAAATATTAACCAATGAAGAGGCAGGCGCTGGAGACTGGAAGGCAGGAAACAAGGTTTATTCTCTCCGGAGGAGAACACATCAGTTCAGACAGCCAGTATCGTCATGAGGTGCTCTAACCGCATCTCAGAGGCCTGGCCTCTTATACACAGTTAAATGAATTTTATTGCAGGTAACACAGTCTTGTAATGCTTTGAAGTATGAAAGGACATCCTCTGAATCTCCCCTACAGGCCCGTTCCCACACACATTTACAGTTGAAGTCCCCACCCCGGTCACAACAGGTGATGATTATCGCGCAGCTGGACATTCCGCCGATTCACGGAATGTGGGGGTTTGATCGGATCTCATAGGGTGGGGGCTTTGATCAACTCGGGGGTCCTTTGATGAGGGAAGCTTTCTACTGTACGGGGAGGGGCAATAAACAGTATCGGCAGAGCTAGGTGTCGGCCTGGGAAAGAGGAAGACAACAAACGGGCACACAGGAAAAAAAAGGGGGGGGGGTTGGTATCAAAGGGCCTGGGACCATGAAAAGGAATGAAGGGAGGTGTCGCGCTGGGAACAGGATGGGGTTCTGAGGCAGAGCTGCGTTGAAGGGGGGGTTTATGACCCAAGGCATGCGAGGGTGGGGGTTGTCAGCGTGCGGGCTTTGCGAGGGCGAAGGGCTATGCTGGGGGCCAGTGGCGTGCAGAGGGTGGTTCTGATCGAGGCACCTAAAATGGCGGGTGCACACGACAAAAAGTGTGGCATCCGGGGAAAAAGGCAAGATGGCGCAGATAATGTTTACCAAACCGTACTAATTTTCCACAGTCCTCCCTTTAACATATCCAAGACATCTTGCTGGCCTATTTCCTATCCATGTCTACTGTGGCGGTCATAAGTAAAGAAATGGGAACCCAGGTGAAGAAGCTATAAACATTACATTTAAAATATTTCGTCTTAGGAGGCGGGTCTATCGATAAACTCGTTTGCAGGAAGGTCATAGTAATGCAATATCGGACAAAACGATTCTGTAGTGTGATCATTGCGTACATTTCATAGATACTTGTAGTCATTCGGAATGTGAACTGATAGGTTATTACATATGTAAGTTCTGTTCATTTTTAGTTGGAGCATGATCAATACAATGGTGGCTGGGAGAGAAATGAGACGTAGTAAAAACAATAATCAGAGGCGCCATTGTTCGAAGGGGAGGTCCTATTGTCATGGACAGTTATTAGTGAGTTCTCAGCATTCTTTGTCGTCTTCTGTTGGCATGGTGGAGCGATGAGTCCAGCTCTCTTCTGAGCTCCGCGTTGCAGGGCATGATCTTTTCCTCGCTTTCCTGGTCAAGAAGGTCCTTTTCGCCCTGTGTTCTTTGGAGTCGATTGTCAAAAAGTTCAGGTGGAAGAAGAGTGTGTGTAAGTAGTCCACAGGGTAGGTCAGAGAAAAAAGGGGGATGGAGCAGGGCCAAATCGGGAACAGACCAGGGGGCGGAAAATTTCAGGTAGGCGGGCTCATGACCGAATTCAGAGAGCAGGGACTTTTCGGCACACGTTGAACATTGAGCAGGGGCATCAGGTCAGCCCTTTCCTCTCATTTTGTCGGAAACAGTGCCTCGTCCTGCAACTCCTTTCTGTCGCGGTCTCGCCTTGGCCAATGTCGCAGATGTTCCACGATCTGTAGTCAGGCCACGTGCTCCCACATCCGGTCTCTCTTTCCTCCGACAGCGGTACCCTTAAATGAGTTTGAAAAGACAGTCTTTAGAGAATTGGCAGAGGAAGGTAATCACATAAGTCTATTTCTCTCCCAGCTCCACGCAAATGAGAAACATCCGTTACATTGGGGTTCACAACCATCATATAAATAATTGATGATGGGCTTGTTGGATTTCCTATAACTTTCCTTCGTAACTATTTCTTTGGTGCTTGTTGGCGTTACATTCATTGTCGTGGTACGAAATCTGGTGCCTATTCATCGTATTTTGTGTATTACAGTTACGTCAGATCTTCTGACAGAGACCCACCTTCCTAGTACGTGCCTTACAAAGCTATACCGTTCTCCAGGACTTTATATTTTTCAAAAAAAGTGCAACGTGCTATCACCATGGTCTGATGGGTATCTTTCTGAGGGACGAACATAGGCTAAACATTTTTCCATCCTATAAATGCATCCTACCTTTCAGCTAAACATTTTACTTTTAACAGGGTTAATTGCAACGATTTCTTCATTTCGGCCTAATCTTTAACTTCGCAAACATCAGTCTAGTTCCTACATAGCCTCTTACAACCTTATTACTTTATTTTAAAAAAAACGGGGTCTTATGGAAACAACTAGGGACGTAGCAAACTGTGGTTAGGGACTATCATCTTGCTTTGTGTCATAAGGGCGTTATTTAGCAGAAGGCCACAGTTCAGTTGGTAAGCGTTCAGTGACATTTCTCGAATTCTAAAACTCCGTAGCTTGCTCACCAACAGATCATTTCTAGGAACAACGGCTGGCCCGTGTTAGTTGTAAGTCGACTTGTTTCCTACAACAGGGGTGAGGGACATTTTTAAAACTCTCGTCCGGGGCAGCTGATACAAAACTGAGGGGGTTCTGGGAAGACGGGGATGTTTCGATCACCTTTTACTGTTCGGGGATTGCGACAATTCGGGATGGGGAAGGTCGCATTATCCTGAGGCAATTTTTTTATAGAAGCCACTGACATGTAGTTCCCTTATTACGGGCCAGATTAGGGAACCTTAGTCGTCTTACCTGTCCTTTCCCGTTTGGCCAATTCTAGGTTTCATCAATATTTAGCAGAAAGGAGAGGTAGTGACACGGCATCAGGGTGATTATATTTAAGACAAATTTTGTGTAAATACTTGCGGTATTTGGAGCCAATTGGGGGGTGCACTAGGGGTGGCGGTCTGCCAATTTCGGTGTTAGTCGTTCGGAAGAGCGAGAGTGTGGAGGGGAGGGAGAGAGAGAGAGAGAGAGAGAGAGAGAGAGAGAGAGAGAGAGAGAGAGAGAGAGAGAGAGAGAGAGAGAGAGAGGTGTGCAACAATAGGCTAAATACTACACGTGCGACATGGGGAGTGGCCGTGTATTAAGATAGGCTATTCAGCGCACTACACAACATAAGACATTTACGGGTCCGTGTTAGAATTTCGAAAACATGCAGTTTGGGACGGACGAGCATTAGGCAGGGTAGAGGGGGCATGCATTGAGTAAAAGACACCATTGTATCGCACTTCTCGCACTCTTGGTCCGCCGACCAGTCAAGTCAGCGCCTCAGTCGCACAAAAACATGTTCTCATAGTTTCAGACATACGTGACACGTGTCCATTCGCACAGCACGGATTAGGGGTGACCGTGTTTTATCATATTATACAACTTATTAGCTCTTTCGTTACAAGAGCAGTTTGTGGGTGTGCTTAGGTGCCATCTTGCAGTGTTGGTCCGCTTCATGTATCAGACATGGCGAGGCTTCAGATTTTCACCATACCTTGGTCGTAATTTCTGGTGTAACCTGTAGAGGGAGAAAAAGAGGGGAAGGGAGGGGGACAACATTCGCGCATTTCAAATGCATGGGCACGAAAGTTCTTTACTTACCTCATACTCGTCTTGTCTCCTCGGGATAGAATCCCTGGGGTCTTGGTTTCTGAAGCCAGGGGGGGGAAAAGGGGCAGTGTGTCCTTATAGGTCGCGTGTAGGGAAACGTTAAAAATCAGGGGCTCTTAGTGCGGGGTATCTAGTTGGTAGATGTATCTAGCTATCGGGGCCCTTAAATCTTTTCCAATGCTGTGATGGTCTAAGGCATACCAACTCTTCGGCCAACTCTGTTCCCTAGTACCTTTGAGTGTCGTACCTTCATACCGTTCTATCATTTACACCGCTTCACGTTACCCGTCCTCAGAAGTCGAGGTCCTTCTCCATGCGTTAGTTCCAGAGCCAGTCGCATACTTGGAGGCAGAGTATCGTGTCTTAGATTCGATCCTCCCTCTGGAGCTGAGCAACCATCTTCTAATAACCTTAAAAAGAGAACAAAGCAGGGTGCACAAAAAAACTCTCCCGCTGACCCCACATTTTTAAAAAAAAAAGCATGCAATACCCATTTCATAGTTCGGAAAACCTTTATTTGCACAATCGTTCAGCATGTAGATATGACAGTGCAATCGTATTTGGCCGGGCACGGCAATGGCTAAAGTGCGTACAGTAGGGGGGTTATTTTGCAGTATTGGGAATATTAAAAATATTAAAAAGGCTTATTCATTCATTTGCAGGGGACTAAAATGTCTATCGATAGTTGAGGGATCAAGGGGCATTCATTTCATAGTTGGCAGTACAGTTGGACTAGTTGCAATCAAATTTCCTATATGTATACCGTGGGTGTGTGTCGTAAGCGAGGTTATGTATCGGCTACAATAAACATCATAATAAATTGTACATTTGAAAAAAACACTTTTCACGGGACCCTTTTACATGTTCGTCGAGTGAACCCTCCCTCTTTTTCGTCAAGTGTACAAAGGATCATATACATATTTCAGAACATCGAGTCTTTTTAGCTAAAAAAACCACGAGGCGTTCGCAAGTTCTCATTGATTCCGGCGCCATTTTGGGCGAGGCCGGGTTAGTCCGGAAGTAGCATCAGAGACAAAATGTTTCCCATAACCGGCGGTTGGACCAGAGTCCTCTTCGGCAGTTCAAACACTCGTGCTAACAGAAGGGGTGGCTATGTCGTGGTTATTTTCGTTAGCGACCAAGGCAGTCGTTCCTCACCGGGAGCCGGCAGGGGCCGAGGGCTCCTGGGACTTTTGTAGAATCTTCAAGGCTGTGGGGATGCTGTCGGAGGTGGGGGCTCGTGCCCCGGTGGACAAGCATCCGAGTTATATTGCTGGTCAAAGTTACTCTAGCGGCCTAGACCCGCCTTCCAGGGGGCCCAGACGCCATTTTGAGGCCTGCAGCAGCCGCCCTTCGTCGAGTCTGCAAGAGTGGAGGAGACCTTTTGGAGTGAAAGAAAAGGAACTCTGTGTCGTAGGAGCAGGACATTCGGCCTCAAGTCCCATGTCCAGTGCTGCGGAAGTATGGCCACCTGCGGCGCATGTTCGGTGCTGTGCGAGTATTGGCGCAGCCGTTGCATGTTCGGTGCTGCGCAAGTATCGGCACCGTTGCATGTTCGGTGCCGCGCAAGTATCGGCGCCGCCCGGCTGGAGGATTTCGGTGCCGGGCCGGGGGCTGGGAAGCCTCCTACCCGTGGAGGTGGGAGAGGCTCGTCCGCGTCGCCTCTCCCTCCCAGCCCGACCTGGACTGATTTCCGCGGAGGTATGTACAAGACATCCCCCCCCCAGAGTTGTCGCAGCCATTATTCAAGAAAGAAGTGGCGCCTGGCGTGTTGCTGCTGCCATTACGGAGGAGAAAAGAAAGAAGTGGCGCCTGGCGTGTTGTCGCTGCCATTACGAAGGAGAAAAGGAAAAAAATGTCCCATCCGTCTCTGGGCCGGGCTTCCGGTGGATGTCGGCCGGACGCCCCTTGCTCTGGCCCCATGAACGGGTTCCTTGGCTCATCGGCTGCAGCCGGATCCAGTTGGCCCCAGTCCCCGGCCATTGGTGGCCGGACCGGGGGAGCATGTGGCGGGACTATCTGCAACTATCACGTGCCACCGCGGCCGGACTGGGAGAGAGAGTGAGGAGGGCGAGGACATAGACATTCCCCCCCTTACAACTCTCCAGTGTGGTCAAGGCGATCCCCTGGCTGGGTCCTGCTGGCCCCTGTCTCTCCTCCGGCTCCACCCTATGTTACGATTTCCTGGCCGACTGCTGGCAGCAGGACCCGCCTTATATGGGTTGCTGCCGGCTGGGCGTAGCCGCAACCCTGCCCCACCTTGGAAGTTTCCAGAGTGGGGGGGGTGTTCTGCTGACTTTCATTTTCTACAGTTTACCGTTCTTGTTTCTAACGTTTCCTGTTGTTAGGGCATTAATAGGTGTTATTATTACGTATTGTTATTGTTTCTTGCTCGTTATGTTAAATAAAAGTTCATGTTCATCAGTGGCCTACTGATTTCGTTTTCCCATTCCTTTCTTTCCAGGTTGTTTCATGCTAAAGCTTCTGATAACAGAAGTTAAGTAACACGGAAACACAGGCAGAGGGATGACGTAGATTCATGCATCACGTACACACAAACTCAGACGGGGAGACAGTACAAGTATTATATACAAAGACCCAAGACAAACATAAAACAGTTATTGGCCATAATTATCTTTTTCTGTATGCTGCGCCTACTTGGCTAAACGTAAGAATGCTTGATCACGTGTGTACATTATTCTTTTTGCTTTATTCGGGGTTTGTCGTGGTTAATTTAGAACTAGACTGGGTTTCCCGTCTTAGCGTTGTTTGATCTATGAGGACTCGAACATGTCGCTGAAATCGGCCTGGCGAAATCTGTGCCATCGGGCATAATCGAACATGGTGGTTCTATCTGGCCTGTCCATGTCGGTCTGATTCATCTTTGTCTCGCGCCTTTTCCCTTTCTGCCGGCCTGTTATTCCTGTCGGCCCTCTGCTCCTACTCTCGTTCAGTAGAGTCGGACATTGGGCTTTCCAGTGCCCGGCATATTTACAAAAAGCACATTGGTTTTGCCCTAAGTCTGGTCGCCCTGTGCGCAGTGTCGGGGGATTACTTTCGGGTCGTTGTGTCCTGGGGTTGTCCTGTCGATATATTCCTTTACCTACTCTGTCCTCGTCTCTTTTCTTTCGTTGCATTGCTTCTTTGCGCCACATACCGAGACTGTCGAGCATAATAGGCGTTGTCTTATTATTACGAAGGGCTATTTCTAACGTTTCTATTTTATCAAGATCGAAGGATCCTATCAGTGGCCACTGTTTCTCTTGATTTTCTTTGGTATACCTGTGCCACAGTTTACTATAGGCTATGGTAACTAATCCATAGTTTATGAACATGTCTTTATTAGGGGTGCCTTCCAGCGGAGCTAGATGATCCACCTCTAATAAACGGTCCGGGCTGAACCAATTATCGACCAGTGGGGAGAAGACAGACATGACGGCTCGCGAAGAGGACAAAAAGTCAGCACTGCCTATCTTATCACTGCGTGCAAAGACTAGACAGAATATTTCTATTCTACGTTGTTTGCAGGCAGTGAATACCTCATGAACCAATATCAAAACAATAAATAAACGACCAGTGGGAAGAATAAGTAGATCCGCAAAGGTCTGCGTCCTCTACCCTTTCACTATCTGCAAAGGGGAACCTGTTCTTTCCTGTTTGTAGACAGAGAATCTCCAGAAAACAATCCGCGAACAGTAGCTCGGGGTCAAAAAAACAGTTAATCAGTGTGGGAGAGGGAATCTCCCAAAAACAATTTGTGAATAAATAATCAATCAGTGGGGGAGAAAGATAGGCACGCTGGCTGCGTTACTTATCCTTCACTGTTTGCAAAGAGAAAGAGCCTACTGTTTCTCCGTTTGCAGACAGTGAATCTCCAAATAGGTCAACAAAGAGTAATACTAGTATTTTCTGAACAATTAAACAACTATTTCGCAATTCGTCGTGTCTACACGACCTTACCCGGACCGTATGGACAGTTTCTTATCTTCCGAATCCAGCGCCCGATCGTCCTCCTTTCCTCGTGTTCCTCGCGGCACTCCTGATGGTTCCCAGTCAGGACCGTAGATCACTCGAGAGAGGTCTGTTCGGAGCCAGTGAAGTTCGGATGATCGGCTGCCAGACGAGGGTCTATTGGGCAAGAGCTCTCCCGATCGTTGCAGTCGTTCACTCTGTCGTCAGGACCTCTCCCACTGGATCCACGAGTCACTGATGGGCCCCACGCTTGGGACGCCAATTGTTAAAACTAAGGTCAATGGACAATCAATATTTGCCCGGCGGTATCGCCTCTTTAACCCACAAAATATTAACCAATGAAGAGGCAGGCGCTGGAGACTGGAAGGCAGGAAACAAGGTTTATTCTCTCCGGAGGAGAACACATCAGTTCAGACAGCCAGTATCGTCATGAGGTGCTCTAACCGCATCTCAGAGGCCTGGCCTCTTATACACAGTTAAATGAATTTTATTGCAGGTAACACAGTCTTGTAATGCTTTGAAGTATGAAAGGACATCCTCTGAATCTCCCCTACAGGCCCGTTCCCACACACATTTACAGTTGAAGTCCCCACCCCGGTCACAACAGGTGATGATTATCGCGCAGCTGGACATTCCGCCGATTCACGGAATGTGGGGGTTTGATCGGATCTCATAGGGTGGGGGCTTTGATCAACTCGGGGGTCCTTTGATGAGGGAAGCTTTCTACTGTACGGGGAGGGGCAATAAACAGTATCGGCAGAGCTAGGTGTCGGCCTGGGAAAGAGGAAGACAAACGGGCACACAGGAAAAATAAAGGGGGGGGGTTGGTATCAAAGGGCCTGGGACCATGAAAAGGAATGAAGGGAGGTGTCGCGCTGGGAACAGGATGGGGTTCTGAGGCAGAGCTGCGTTGAAGGGGGGGTTTATGACCCAAGGCATGCGAGGGTGGGGGTTGTCAGCGTGCGGGCTTTGCGAGGGCGAAGGGCTATGCTGGGGGCCAGTGGCGTGCAGAGGGTGGTTCTGATCGAGGCACCTAAAATGGCGGGTGCACACGACAAAAAGTGTGGCATCCGGGGAAAAAGGCAAGATGGCGCAGATAATGTTTACCAAACCGTACTAATTTTCCACAGATAGACTCTGTGAGCATTGTCCAGTTGAGACAGGACACCGATGAAACACACGTATTTCCTCCTTTGCACTGACGTAATGGTGTCGCAAAGCTGCCAGGTGATTCACCGTGGCAAGTCAATGAAGAGCAAAGCGCTCTTTTGTCTGATGCTATTGTGTGATATCATATTGGTACTTTTTATTGTGTTTCTACCACTGGTGTGGATCTCTAGTGCTGTGTAGACTGTGCCCTGTTTAGCGGCAAGTTGGAGCTATTAAATGTTTTTTTGCGTATTATATCAGAACTTGAAGATTAATAAGAAGCCCGTTTGTGAAACTGTATAGCTCTGCTCATATTAAAGCGCCTTGAGACTTATGGGAAATGCCTCAGGTGGCACATACCTGGACTCTGCTTGTATGCCGTTGACAGTGTTATAGTCTCACGTTCTGGGGCAGCTAATTCTGGATGTAATTGACTTGCAGCTAATTGAAACATCTCTAAGCAATTAGCTTGGTCAGTATATATAGTATCACCCAGGGATTGCTTTAGCGCTGATGGCGTCCAGTGCGATAATAATTTTTGGTGCCCCACACCCCATGGCCGTCTCTTCGGATTCGCTCACTACCACCGGGCAAAAGTGCCCCTCATTTCTCTAATCAGAAGTTATTGCTAAACATAGCACCCTCCCCTGAAGTCAGCGCCACCTCCACAGGTCAGCGCCCAGTGCGGCCGCACCGCTCGCACTTCCCTAGAGCCGGCCCTGGATCACCTTACTTGTGCCTCAGAGTAAGCGGCGAGGCCTCTCTGTGGGAGCCGACGTGGTGTTATAGCGTCTGCTGGCGCGTCTACCGTCTAGGCGCTATTTAACAAAAGGCGAGCAGACAGGCTCGTTTCTTCCCTTTGTCCCCCGCATGATTTATTGCCAGAGATGCTTTCTCCTCTGCATGACATCAATATTGTCATGGCCTGACACATATTGCAAAGCAGACAGGAATACGCGCATTCCTAATTCTGGAAACTAAAAACCTCATCAGTTGTGACTTTCAAAGACACGGGCAAATCTAATGGCAGCTCTGTTTACCAGCCGCGCGCGCGGAATATATTTCTTTATTTAAAATCTGATTCGCAGAATACATCATCGAGATGCCAGCTCGTGTTTTCCAAAGTCTCCCAGGGGACACCGGGAAGAAAGCATTTTGCAATGAATCAGTCACAGCACTCAAATATATACGCCGTAAGCTTGTTAGATTGGAGCTGGGAACTGTATGAATCAGGGCTGTCAGTGAAATCTGTGCCAGTGTCGAAATCCGAACAATAAAAATAAAAAAAACACTTAATGACGCCGTTAGAAAATAGACAATTATTTATCGCGAGTTCTGCACGGGCTGGCTTAGGTTGTGATAACGTGAAATGATCTACGTTTTTAGTGTAATAACAGATGAGCCCCGATAAAGGTGTTCTGAAAATATTATAGGATATTTCTGTTTCAATTATTGAGAGGCGCTGTTGCTGATGGGTAGACCTTGGCGCGCTCTGCTCACCGAGTTTAAACCGAAATAGAATATTGTGTCTGCCTGGCAGAGAAGCTGGCTTCTAAGAATTAATATATTTCACTGACCCAGAAAGCGAGCTCACTACCCATGCTTCTCTGCTCAGATCAGTATACCATGTGTTTGTGTTGTGAAGGAGACACAAACGAAATAATCACATTTTTATTCACGCAGATCATGCAACAAATGGTGAGGTCCCCAGATCAATCCAGAAATGACTGACATGAAACTTTCATAGCATCATTCAGCATAGTCCAGCATTCTAAAGTGGAATGTCCATCCAGTATAGGCCTGCTCACCCGAAAGGTACAACACAGTCCTCCCCTTATATAAACACAAAACCCAAGCAAAAAAGAGAAAGGAAGAGAAGAGAGGTAAGGGTTAGGAGGGAAGGGAAAACAGGGGTAACATAAGAAAGTACACTAAACTATTTATGTAAAACAAAATAAAACTTGGAGCCAGAAAGCCAGACTACTCTGAAGCACGTTAAGCACAAAAGCTCAGTAAAAAGCTGGTAAGGTTAAATATTTGAGACTACCAGAGGTAATCTTTGAACCTCACGCGTGCCCTTGAGGGCCTACTAGAACGTGATCCAAGATTTCATCCTCCTCCAGAACCAGCACCTCTGGCATCCCCACAATCACTGCTGCCTCCTTCCTTCAAAAGTGCGCTCCCTTTACAGTGCTCTGCATCGTAATCAACTTCAAACTGCTTCGAACCTCATCTTCTTCCACTGTTCTCTTGCCATCCGCCACTTGCTTCCTTCCTTTCAGATACAAGGCAACCATCTTCCTGTTCTATCTCTGTCTCGTCTCCAGATCCACCCAAACTTCACTAAGTTTTTCACGACATAAAAGGCCCCCTAAACTTGGAAAATCCACGTCCCCCAGTCCATACTTTACTTTCACCCAATTTCCAACATCAAGTTTAGCTCTGTTCCTCATGCTTCCTCATAACTGCTCACACGTTCTCTCTTTCCACATGTATCCTTGTCCTTTGTAGCAAAACCAAACCCTTGGGGGGTAACTTCTTTCAGCCACTGCAACACCAATCTCATAACAGGAATATTTCCTCTCATCAGCTCAAAAGTTGAGAGACCAGTGAGACCGTTCCTACATGTGCGGTAGACTCACACACAATCTTCAAGGGCATTGTCTAGATCGAACCTGCTCTTGCTTGCAGCACTGCCCCAAAGCCATGTGCACTATCATCTACAGTCACAGTGGATCTTATTCTCACATCAAAAGGGGTCAAGATGTTTGCAGTGCATATCTATTTTTTTATGTGATTGAAGGCTGTGTCTTGCCTTTTAGACCACTCAAAATGTTTTCCCTTCGTCTGTAGCTCTCTTAATGTCTCAGTCTCCAATGAGTTGTCTCATCCTTCTTTAAAGGACCCATGACTCAGAGACAATCCCAAAAGGCTAGTGGGTAAAACTGGAATTCACCCTCAGGTATATTGAAGGTTGCTTGGGATTTTGACTCTGGGTGAAGCTTGATTTGATGGTAAGCACCCCTCAAATCCAACTTTGAGAAGTACCTACCACCATTTCATTTATATTGGGCAGCTGGAAACTCCATGACAATGTTCCAATTTAAACTTCTAAGATCAACATAAAACCTTAAATTCCTATCTGCCTTTATAGTGATGACAAATAGGGACAACCACTCTACTGCCTCGATCACCCCTTCTGCCACTATCTCTCCTAGCAACCTTCTGCCATCTTCCCTTGGTATGACTAGTACTCGTCTGGCTTTCTGCCTCACTGGTATTGGTGCCACTCCCACCTTCAAATTGATCTTATGGACATACTCCTTTAACAAACCCAGCTTATCACATAATACCAACGCTGCATCGATCACAGTTTCCTGCACCACTATCACTTGTTCAACTATGTTGGATTGATAATAATTTGCAAGACAAACTGTTGTACCCAACTAATAATAGGTATGTCTTCCCTCATGTACATCGATCCCTAAACTAATATCAGCCCACAGGTCCCCCAGGACATCTATGCTGCTCCCCTGATACCTCTTGTATTCATGTTTTTTGGCTTTAGCTCAACATTTCCCCTAAAACTCTAATACCCTTTCCCTGTGGAAGATGGTGAGTAAGGCACCTGCGTCTCCCATCAGTCGTAAAATCTTCCCATCTACTCTGAACTCTGCCGTAGGCCTAAACTTTCCGATTGTCTCTGCATCATCTCTTTCCCCTTCAAGCAGCAGTACTGGCTTAATTTTTGTGCATTTAACTCTATGCTCCAACTGATTGTTGTTTAGCAAGAGCGTTGATCAGTTGAAAAAACAACTGTCTCTAATCTTTTGCTTTGATGCCTGCTATTTTGCATCCAAGGCTAGCACGTAGGGTCATATGTATCATCAACCTGATTTGCGATTCTGAAATTGCGATTTTTTAGAAATCGCTATTTCAGAATCGCAATTAGGATGTATGTACAAATTCGCAATTTTTTTGCGAATTCTTAGTAGTCCTTAATTGCTATTAGCAAATTGCGAATCGCAATTAAGGAATACTTTCCCATTCATTTCTATGGGCTAGGAGGCCCATAGGAATGAATGGGAAGTTATTCTCAATTTGAGAATCGCAAATTGAGAATAATTTCAAGGATGCAGGGGTGTCCAAAGGACACCCTGTTGCACCCCTGAAATAAGCATGGGTGCACATGTGGCGCACATACATGCCCTAAGGGCATGTATATGCGTGACATGGCACTTAGAAAAACGCAAAAATGTGCATGTTTCAAGATATTCGCAAATTACCACCAACTTGAAGTTGGTGGTAATTTGCGATTCCTTAAGGACAATTTGCATTTTTTTTGCTTCATACATTGCATTTAAGGAATCGCAAAAGTTGCGATTCCTTAAATGCAATTGCAAAATAAGGAATCGCAAATTTTGCGATTCCTTGTTTTGCACCAGATTTTCCTTAATACATACCATTTGGCAAATTCGCATTCGCAAACGCCGAAATTTTGCGAATTTCGGCGTTTGTGAATGCGAATTCACTTGATACATATGGCCCTTAATGCTTTCCGACTTTTGTGATTTATTTTTAAAACCATGGGCATAGGTTTTATTGAAACAACTTTAATCTGTTTTACTGAGGTTTTCTTGCTCCCAAAATCAATTTTCCACAAACTACTTCACCTCTCTCCCCAGTTACTAGTCCTATCTCTACTTTTCTCCAGTGCTCTAAATTGTTCATTTCTCTCATATAAAAGCTAGATTTCTCCACATTCTTTGCGAGCTATCGATTCCTTTGGGGTGGGGTTCCTGGCAGCCCACTGTTGTTCATGTATGTTCCTGCTGGAACACTGTACAGTCAGTTAATCCTTTATAAATCAGTCATGTAAATCCTGAGGGGTATCTCGGCTCTGAACAGCAGATGTTCTATGCAACCCAACTCAATGGTTTAATAGACTGTGGAGTGATGGAAGGTTGAGTGAATCTGCTAGGTCTTGAACCTGTGACCATGACGTCAAACACAGAACCTTGGGTGCAGGGCTTCAATCAATCAGGGATTTGTGAAGGGCGCTACTCACCGTGATGGTCTCAAGGTGCTTGAATGGGGGGGGGGGGGGGTTGTGCAGCTCCGATTCAGGTGAAGAGCCAGGTCTTGAAGCTCTTCCTGAAAGTGGGCAGAGTGGGGGAACGTCTGCTGTTGAGCGGGAGTTCATGTTCCAGGTCTTTGCTGAGATGTAGCAATATGCTCTTGCACCCATTCTGGCTCTGCATATGCGTGGGATTTCGGTGAGGTCGGTAGAGCTGAGGTTTCACTTGGGTACGTGGAAGGAGAATCTTTCGTTGAGGTGTTGAGGTCCAGTGTTGTGGAGGGATTTGTAGGCGTGAGTGAGTAGCTTGAAGATTAGTCTCTTCTCAACAGGGATCCAGAGGAGGTGTCGTAGGTGCTGGGTGATATGTTCAAGTCGTGGGATGCTGAGGACGAGCCTGGTAGCGGTGTTCTGGATGGTCTGGAGTTGCCAGTGCAGGGATTTGTTGATTCCGGCATAGAGGGTGTTTCCGTAGTCCAGTCTGTTAGTTATGAGTGCATGTGTGACGAGCTTTCTGGATTCAGCTGTGATCCACTTGAAGGTCTTGCAATGGATGCAGAGGGTGTTGTGGAACGAGGAGGAGACGGCGGTAATCTGTCGGGTCATGGTGAGGGAGGAGTCAAAAACGATGCCGAGGTTGCGAGCGTGGGCCGTGGGAGAAGGAGGGCTGCCAGGTGTTGTCCCATGCTGAGGGGGTGGGTCCAAGGACGAAGACTTCTGTCTTCTCTGTATTGAGCTTCAGATAGCTGCTGCTCATCCAGGATGCGATGTCTTTCATTCCTTCCTCGAAGCTGAGTCTGGTGATGTCGGGTTGCTCCTTGAGGGAGAGGATGAGCTTGGTGTTGTCGGCGTAGGATACTATGCTGAGTCCATATTGTCTGACGATGGTGGCGAAGGGGGCCATGTAGATGTTAAAGAGCGTTGGGCTGAGCGATGATCCTTGGGGTACTCTGCAGTTGACCTCTGTGGGTTCAGAGATGAAAGGCGGGAGTCAGAATCTTTGGGTTTGGCGGTGAGGAAAGAGTGGATACAGTCGAGGTTAGTTCCGTGTATACCAGCGTCGTGGAGTCTCGCGGTGAGAGTGCTGTGGGAGACAGTGTCAAAAGCTACAGAGAGGTCAAGTAAAATGATGGCCGTTGTGTGGCCCTGGATGAGGAGAGTGCGGATGTTGGTTGTGGTGGCGAGGAGGGCGGCCTCGCTCCTGTGGTTGCTGCGGAATCCAGATTGGAAAGAGTCAAGGATAAAGCTGGCTTCGATGAAGTTTGTGAGCGGGCTGTTGACAATATTCTCTGTGACTTTAGCCACAAAGGGGAGGACAGAGATGGTTCTGTAGTTTTTGAGGTCCGTATGGTCTGCAGAGGGTTTCTTGAGGAGGGGCTTGATTTCTGCCCGTTTCCAGCCGTCAGAAAAAGTGCCTGATTCAAAGGTGGCATTGATGGAGCGTCGCAGCTAGGGTGCCATGATGACGGCGGCTCTGGGCAGGGGACTGTGGGGGGGGCCTGAGTGAACTCTCTTCATGGTCGTGGCAGTGTCTTCGATGGTGACTGGGGTCCAGGCAGAGAAGGTAGGCTGTCTGGCGTTGCTGGGGGTGGGCTTGGTTTTGGCGTCAGGTGTCTGTTCATTGAAGTTGTCATAGAGGGACTTGATCTTGAGATGGAAGTAGGATCCGAGTTTGTTGCAGAAGTCCTGGGAAGGTGTGATGTCCGAGGCTTTGCTTGGGGGTTTGGTGAATTCCTGAATGATGCTGAAGAGTTCCTTCGAGTTGCTGGAGTTGGCGAGAATTTTGTTCTGGATGAAGGTCTTTTTGGTGGATCTAATGCGTTGGTGGCATTCTGTCATGGAATTCTTGTTGGTGGTCTGAGCTTCCGGGGTTATGGTGTTTCTCCATACTTTCTTGAGACGTCTGCAGGTGCATATGGATTCTCAGAGGTAGGTGGTCAACCAGGTGGCTTTCACGGGGCGCTGTCTGTCGGAGTTACGGAGGGGGGCAAGCTTGTCTGCGCAGTTGGTGATCCATCTGCGAAGTTCGTTGGCTGCAGAGTTGACGTTGGTCGTGGTGGGAGGGGGACCGTGGTTGAGGGTGGAGTTGAGGTGCTCCTCGGTGACCTTGCTCAAATTCCTTTCTGGATAGCGTGGTGTTGGTTTGTAAGCTGGGGTTTTTTCTGAAAGAGAACTGTATGTAGTGGTGGTCTGCCCAGAGAGGCTGTGTGGTGTGGCTGAATCTAATGTTGTTTCCTCCTGCGAAGACGGGGTTGAGGGTGTGTCCTACCTTGTGGGTGGGGGTGGTGACGAGCTGTTTCAGTCCAATGTTGGCAAGGTTGTCCAGGAGGGCAGTGGAGTTGGGGTCGCTGAGGTTGTTGAGGTGGAAGTTCAGGTCTTCGAGCAGTATGTAGTCCAAGGAGGCGATGGCGTGGGGTGTGATGAGGTCCGTAATGGTTGTGGTAAACACGATTCATGGTCCTGGAGGTCTGTAGGTGAGGGTGCCGCATAGGGTTGTTCTGGGGCTTGTCTGGATGAGGAAATGGATGAGTCCCGTGGGGGATGAGGAGTCATTCGTGCTGGAAGTGGTGAGTAGGAGGGAGGTCTTGTTCATGATGGCGAGACCTCCTCCTGGGTGGTTGGGGTAGTCTTTGTCTGGATCCTGTATCTGTCACGGATGGGGGTGGCAATGTCTGGGGCAGAGGTGGATTTGGTCCAGGTTTCCTTGAGGAAGGCGACATCTGGAGAAAGGGTGTTGAGGATGTCCCAGATCTCTACTGCATGTCTGTGCAGGGAGCGCACGTTGAGGAGGATGCACCTCAGAGTTTTGGGTGCGCTGGCATCGGGAGTGTGGGTGGTGGCCGTGGGGGTGTGTAGATTGGAGAAGTTTCATCAGCAGTGTCAGGAGGAAAACTGGCTGTGGGTGGTGTCCGGCGACAACAGCTGGCAATTGTTTCTTCCACAGCTGAGTGCGTGGTCGGCGGCTGCGTCGTAGCGGTGGGGAGTCGAAGAGCCAGGGTCCCTGGTGCTGGTCGCTGTCGGGCGCAGACAGCTTGCTTTTGGTGAGCAATTGGTGCACCAGCGGTGCAGCAGTGCAGAAGCCACCATTAACAAGGGACGGGGAGGGAGCGCAGTGGGTGGCGGGAGCAGAGACTGGCAGGGGGAGGGGCTGTCGGGGCAGCAGCGGCAAGAAAAATGGCACCAAGGGGAAGAAGAATAAAAAAAAAGACACAACAAGGCACAATAAAGAGGAATAGAATTAAAGGCACGACGGGCACAAAAAAGAGAGACAGACAGAAATAGACACACCAGGCACAAGAAAGAGAAAATGGACAGAAAAAGACACAACAGGCACAATAAAGAGAGAAAGACAGTAAAAGACACAACGGGCACAATAAAGAGAAAACCAACAAAAAAAGAAACAACAGACACAATAAACCAAGACAGACAGAAAAAGATACCCCGGGCACAATAAAGAAAAAATGGACACAAAAAGAAATAACAGGCACAATAAAGAGAGACAGACAGAAAAAGACACAACAGAAACAGAACACAGAGATGGCTGGCTGAGCAGACCAGCAGAAAGGCAAGGCTCTGATGCAGCGGAGCTCCAAAAATTCTTCAGAAACCATCACTTAAACCCACGGAGAAATTCACTATTTTCTCACAACTGGGCCCATAACTCTTACCTTTCATTCACTCACACATTTATTCTACTCCGAGGATTCAGTGAAGACCTAAAAGGAGAGCCAGGGTGCTACAGCGAAGTGCCTAAACTTAAAATGTACACAAGATTTACAGCTGCAGTTTTATTTTAATACCATGGTTTTTCTAAAGAAGGATTTAAACACCCTACTATTCATTTCTTTGATGGCGCAGCTAGTAAAAGTTAACTCAAGGACAACAAGACCTGCTTAATTCTCCATTTATTTAATTTTTATTAAGAGATTAAATCTCCTAGCATGATCTATACGTCTTTACTTGAAAAAAATGATTCAGTTATGCATTAATAATCCTGAAAGAAAAGTTAAATTCAAAAAATGTATTTATAAGCATGAGAGTGTAGGAAAATAAGAAAGCATATATTACCCAAATGTAGAAACGCAGACATCAGCACAAAAAAAAATAGTTCTCAAAGAAACACCTCTCTATCTCTCTCGATGTTTTCTTCTCATATGACTTCGCACCCATTCAAAAGTTAAAGTTCAGAAAAATGTCAAAGTCCCTGCGCCATAAGGAAAATTGCGCAGACCGACAGCATCTCGGGGTGCAAAGTTCAGGTCAAAAAGCAAGCTCCCTTCAAAGTCCCAAATGTCCTCTTTTATACCCTTGTTCACTAACTTATCTCTCTAAATTCGTAACTCTTCTGTCCTAAAACATCAGTGATTGGTCAATTTAGAGTTGGATGAGCACCACCACATCACTTTGTGCGGAGTCATCATCATGACACAAAAAATAGTGGTGCTATTGTTCGGATTTTACTTCCTTCGAAGTGTCCTTTAAATTGTTATTCGATGTCCCATTCCCACGAGTTAACTTGCTGACTTCAACAAACTTGGCATGTGTCCCATCTCGGAATTAGAGTCAGCTCCCATTTTGTTTGCTCATACAGGCCTCAATTTAGGAACTATTACAGAAACAAACACAAATAAAACATAAATTTACGAAATAAAGCCTTTCTGTTTACCTCCCCCTTCTAATAATATTCCAGTTCGTATTTACCTAGCTTTAAGCAACACATATGCATGTTTACTTACCAATCTTCATGATTTATGCCACAAATAAACAGACTAAAAGCACATTCATGCAAAATTTTATAAGATTTTGAGAAATGCGTACCTTTTATGACACAATATATGACAAATTAGTAAATTATGCTTGGCAATTTCATGCAAATTAGTATCCCACGTGTATTTGTGTGTGTGCATTCTATTCTATGTTGGTTAATTTCAAAACCACACGTTTAGTACATATTATTGTTACGGATAGGTAATTTTACAAGGGGTATACCCATTTTTTTTCCACTTTGCTCCATCAACTTCCCCCTTTGGTGATTTTATCACCAAATATCTCCCAAAAATTTAGAGTTTTTTTTATCTCAACATGTTTCAAATTCTTTTAATTAGTACGAGTTATATTTCTGTTTCTTCTAATTTTTTTCTATGTTGATAAAACTTCTCTTTAAATTGTTCCATCTCAATATCACCTTTTTCTCTTTCCCTAGCTTGTTTTTCTTCAATCTTTTTCTTCATAGACCTTTTGACATTTCTTCTTTGCCTACATTGACAACTTAATCTCATAACTAAAATCACTATTATTATTATAGTTACTGGTATTAGTATTTTTCATAAAACCAATTTTTAACAGTTTTTACCAAGTTTCTCAAGAACACCTTCAACTTCCAGTGGTTCTATTTCTTTATGCAATTGTGTAATATTTGTGATGTATTTCTCAATGTTCTGACTTTTATCAGGAATGTAGGTACAACAGTGTTGCACCTTTAAAATTCCACAAACTCCTCCTTCTTTTGCCAAAATTATATCTAAAGCAAGTCGATTTTGCATTACCATACTTCTCATAGCAAACATTTCAGTGTTAACCATTAAAAATCCCCCAGCTGTGTCTGTTGACAATCTGTCTACTATTGTTGACAATTTCCTAATTCGGTTTGCATTAAATGATATGCCTACTGCTGGTATTAGTGCTCCAAAAACATCACCTATTATTTCAATTACACTTTCTCTTCTTCTACGGCTTAGTGGTTTACCTATTTCATGAATCCCATTCGTTCCTCTATCAACATGAAAGATTTTAGGAAAGACCAAGCTAATATAGCATGAGCCATACCAGTGGTCTGGTAACCTATAATAAGCTTTGTTGCCGCATAAAAAATACATTCCCGGAAAAACTGGGTAATTTCCACCTTTAAATCCCCATCTCCCTTTGATCATATAAGTATCTTCGCATTGACCTGCACCCACAAAATAATTGTCATACACAGTGTTATCTCTCTGAATACAAAATTTCCCTAACAATGGGGTGTCTATATTTATAGCCACATTTACATTATGCCCTTCAATATTATCATCTGAAAATGCCCATTTTGTAGATTTAGTCTGTTTCACTTTTTCTCTACGCTTATATTGCTGTCTCCTTTCCTCAACCATATTCAGAAAAACTTTCTCTTCATTTCTCATTTTACAAGTCAAATTATGTTTAAAGGCATAATCATGTGTCAATTCTTGTGTTTCTAAGAAATATTCTCCAAAAACGTTATCAGGCTTAATTTGATTTAGTTCTGCAACAATCTTTAATTTTGCAAATGCATCATCTGAGTCAGAATAATAATATTCTAATTTTCCAGATCTATAAAATAAACTTGATATTACACTACAGGTCACTCCATATGTTAACTGTAAATGGTGATACGTCACACCAGAGGAAACAGATGCTGGCATCTTCACACAAACATCACAATCGCTGGCATCCATTGTCATCACATATTCAGACATTAGTCTTGAAAAAGTATTTCTAGAGAAACTATCTTGATGAATTTCAGGCATATATACATGTAATTTTTCATTTTTCAAATCATCATTTTTATCTTTCAAACTCTCATTTACCTTTAGTTTTTCAATATCGGGTCTAAAAGGAATGATTATAGCAAGAATTAACCATATTAACATTAATATCCCAGTACAAATTAACCACATTCTACACCATTCTCTAAATATGGAACATTTAGATTTAATCACTTCATAAGTTATTGTTATTGTTATTGTAAGTAGCCATTTTTTTTTACACAGCAATTTTTACAATCTTTTTACCTTCTATTGTCTCTTTTTTTAACGTTGTTTTCACTTACAATGTTTCCCCTCAAGTTCAATTACAGCTTCTGTTTGGATATGTATATATATCCCTTTCGTTGCACTGTTACACTTTGAAATTCTTTTTTTTTTATTTGTGCTACAGTTTACTCACTTTCTTTTTCAACACCTTGACAATGCAAGTTCTCCTGACTGCTGTTTACTTCTCTTATTGGAGGCAGTACCATGTAGTTCCACTCAGGTGATTTGTATTTTTGATTTGGTCTCCTCACTCATTTTGGCCTTTGTACAACTTCTATTTTCTTTCCCAACAACTTCTTTAGACTGGTTATCTCATTTACTTGATCCTCTTGTACTCCTGCTTTGTTAACAGTTTCATTTTCAGTCTATCAATTTCTTATTGCCAATTATCTCCTTTTCTTACTCTTTTTATTTGAGGTTCAGTAGTGTTTCGTTCCACTCTCCAAGTTCGTTTTCTTGAACTTCTTCTCAATTGAGCTTCGACATCACTGTCATCTGTTTTTGGTTTCAGATCTTTCTATAGTTTCATTTATAATGAATTTTATAAGATCTGATTCTTTTTCAGAATTTAAATTCTCTCTGGTCAGTTCTTTCACTCTGTTAGGAACTTCTCCATAGCTGGTACTTGGAAGCTCATCCTCATCGTGAGTTATTTCCTTTTCACCAGTTTCGAGATTTCGGTTCCTGATTTCAGAGCTTTCAGACTTGTCCTTCAGTATTTTCTGAATTACCAGTTTTATTTTCACTTAACTCAGTGTCCTTACTGGGATCAGTTTCTACCAAATCTCGACATACAGGTCGATCTTCAATATTTGGTACTTCAACAATTTCATTTTCTCCTTCCAATGCAGAGCTAGTATCGGATATCTCTAGATGTCGACGAACAGGTCGAGCTTCAGTATCTGGATCTTTTTCTGGTTCACCCTCAGTATCTGAATCTGTGGTGCTTTCACTCTCCTCCTGCAGATTTTCAGGCTCTGCCACCCGAATAGGAGAGTAAGTCAAGACTACCTCGCGCTAGCTCCACACTGCAAATTAAATGCTCATTGTTTTTAACTTTTTAAAAACTGCTTTGAACTAACTCGCATTACACCTGCTTTGTTCTTTTGTCGGCACTCCACGGTCCACCGCAGCAATCTCGTGCTGTTTGTGTGGAGGGAGGTACGATTGCATCCACTTCCTGGTGAGCACTTTCTGAGTGGCCATTGTGGCAGGGTGACGCTCTAGTGCTACACCAGTAGCAGGGGATTTAAGTCCAGTACGGAACCGACGCGCAGAGGAGAGTAAGTCACGACTACCTCGCGCTAGCTCCGCACTGTAAATTAAATGCTCTTTGTTTTCAACTTTTTTAGATCTGCATTGAACTAACTCGCATTCCACCTGCTTTCTTCTTTTGACGGCACTCCCCGGTCCACCGCAGCAATCTCATGCTGTTTGTGTGGAGGGAGGTACGATTGCATCCACTTCCTGGTGAGCACGTTCTGAGCGGCCATTGTGGCAGGGTGACGCTTTAGTGCTTCACCGGTTGCAGGGGATTTAGGTCCTATATGGAACCGATGCGCAGAGGAGAGTAAGTCAAGACTACCTCGCACTAGCTCCGCACTGCAAATTAAATGCTCATTGTTTTTAACTTTTTAAAACTACTTTGAACTAACTCACATTCCACCTGCTTTGTTCTTTTGTCAGCACCCCCCGGTCCACCGCAGCAATCTCGTGCTGTTTGTGTGGAGGGAGGTACGGTTGCATCCACTTCCTAGTGAGCACTTACTGAGTGGCCATTGTGGCAGGGTGACGCTCTAGTGCTTTACCAGTAGCAGGGGATTTTAAGTCCAGTAAGGAACCGACACGCAGAGGAGAGTAAGTCAAGACTACCTCGCGCTAGCTCTGCACTGTAAATTAAATGCTCATTGTTTTTAACTTTTTTAAAACTGCTTTTAACTAACTCGCATTCCACCTGCTTTGTTCTTTTGTCAGTACTCCTCGGTCTACCGCAGCAATCTCGTGCTGTTTGTGTGGAGGGCGGTACGATTGCATCCACTTCCTGGTGAGCACTTTCTGAGTGGCCATTGTGGCAGGGTGACACTCTAGTGCTTCACCAGTAGCTAGCTATAAAAATCACGTCATGGCGCTAACGTGCAGTGGACGCGCCGCCAGGGGCCACGGATGATGGCCAAATCACGACCTACTCAACTAGTAACTTAAAATCATTAAGACCACAAGCACAATTCTGTCCTCTTCTGGACCACACTACTCATCACCATATTTCCACCAATTGCATTTCAAAACCTCAATCAGAGCACACTCGTGCCGCTCCAAACCATTATTCCCCTGCCGTCATTAACCCCACTACTAATACGCAAATGTAGCTCCGCTGTATCTACCTCAATACTCGTTCCCTGGTGAAACATCAACTCGATATTTTCCTATTACTCACCTCTGACAAACCTGATATCCTACTAATTACTGAAACATGGCTAACCCAGGACTCATTGCCTGACATCTTAGCAGCACTCCCCTCAGACTACTACATCTTGTCGACCAACCGTCCACCAGGAAAACTGGGTGGCGAGGTGGCAGCAATAATCCATAAAAATCATAAGTTCAGCACCTTAGCTTCCTTTACCCTTCCGGAGGTCGAGAATTTGGTCATCAAACTCCACACGGATACAGGGTCACTGGCACTGGTACTTATTTATCGCCCCCCCCCCAAGCTATGCCCACTTTCCCTATTGCCCTGGGGGAGCATATGGCCGCCCTAGTGGTAAACCATGCTACGGTTCTCCTAATCGGAGACCTGAACTATTGGTTTAATGATGCCTCGGGTGGTCCCCATGCGGCCGAACTCTCCGAGCTTCTTCTGAATCTGAACATGGCCCAACATGTATACTCCCCCACTCACGAAAAGGGAAACACTTTGGACCAAATCTGGCCCCATAATCTCACACTTTTGACACCCACAATAGCGCCATGTGTATCGTCAGACCACCATTTAATCCAGTTTACAACCACTATTAATGGTTACATTAAGTCCATGCCCCGGGAGGGAGGTGTGACTAGGAGATGAAAATTCTTAAACAAGACTGATTTCGTCAAAACTTTGACGAGCTCTCTACCCACCTTCTGCCCGGATGTCGATCTTATGGAAGGAAAGATCTCTGAGTGGTTATTCTTGGCCAGCAACACTCATGTTCCACCCGTCAAATTCTCTCGTGCACGCCACGCCACGTTCACCTCAGACCTCAAAAAACTAAAACTTGTGCTGCGCCAAAAAGAGAGGAAATGGAGATCAAATTACGACATTAAAGACAAGGAGCAATTTTCTATAGCTCGCAGAGAATATAAAAAACACATTCTGAATACTAAAGCGGCCTACTTTTCTACCAAAATTTTAAACTCCTGCAACAAATCCAAAGAAATCTTTAGGATAGTGAATGATCTATGTAATGATGAGAGAACGTCACCCATCCAGGCCCCTACTCAAGAGCTCTGCAACTCCCTCAACAACTTCTTTATGGATAAAATCTCTTCCATTAAAGACAGCCTCCCTAATTCTTCCAGCTGGGACCCACTGGATGATATCGCTAATAATCATTCCACTCTAGACGCCATTAAACCTATTTGCCCTAAAATACTTGTGGAGCTAATGACATGTCCCCTAATGACAGCTGTCCACCACATGTCTTAAAAGAGGTATTCTCTGCACGTCCTCAGAGTGTACTCCCTCTCATCAATGGGTCTCTCACTCAAGGCCAGGTTCCCAGCGCCTTTAAGAACACGACGGTTGTTCCCCTCATAAAAAAACCAGGGGCAGCCCCACAAACCCCTCTAATTATCGCCCCATTTCCCTTCTCCCCTTCATGGCCAAAATACTGGAGGCTCATGTGTCGAGGTGTCTTTCAAATTTCATCGAACGTTCTGATTATTTAGAACCCAATCAAGCCGGCTTCCGTCCGGCGCATTCAACTGAGGCTGTGATCCCCACAGTCTTGGACACTCTCAGAACAAACGCTGACAGGGGTGACCATCAGGCTCTGGTGCTCCTAGATTTGTCGGCCGCGTTCGACACAGTCGATCATAACATCTTGTTGAACCGTGTCGAGCAGGCTGGCCTGTGAGGACCTGCACTCAGATGGATAGAACCTTTTCTGACCGACCCAACTCAATCAGTCAGGCTTGGAACTTTCACTGCCCCTAAACTCACTTCCACTTGTGTTGTTCCCCAGGGCTCATCTCTATCGCCACTATCGTTTAATTTATATCTCAGGCCCCTGATCCATTCTTTAAAAAACAGGAAGATCACCATTTTTAATGATGCAGATGACCTTCAGCTCATAATTTCATTAGGCTCCCCAAACTCCGCGGTTGAGTTCCAGGCAACCATGTCTCACATCCAGCGTTGGATGGACTTGAACCACCTGAAACTCAACCTGGGCAAGACGGAATTAGTGCTGCCTGGGAAGAGCGAGATCAGCTGGGGCCCACATTATTGGCCGGCAGACTTGGGGTCTCCGCCCACTACCTCCCCCTCGGTGAAAAGCTTAGGGGTTATTCTTAATGCCGATCTCTCGCTCAAAGGGCAAGTGGGAGCAGTGATCTCCTCCAGCTTTTTTCAATTACGAAAAATCAAGAAAATTGCCCACCTGCTGACACACTCCACTCTCACACAGGTGGTGATAGCCCTGGTACTTTCGTGGCTCGATTTCTCGAACGCAATTTACCTCAGCCTGCCAGCGGGTCTATTAAAACAAGACTATCTTTAAACAGCCTAAATGGCAGTCAGCCAGACCGAGACTGCTGAAACTTCACTGGTTACCGATGGCCCAACGGGCAGCCTTTAAGACGGGATGCTAGCCTTTAAGGCCCTGCACGGCAATGGCCCTAGACTCATTAAAAACATGATCACTAAATACGAACCCCCGCGCAATCTACGTTCAGCACACCTCCAGCTGGTAACAACTCTCTCATTCAAACGGAAACGGCAAGGAGGATGCTGTTTCTCTTACCTAGCCCCCAGTTTCTGGAACTCTCTTCCCCTGACACTCAGGAGCTGTGATGATCTTCTGGTCTTCAGGAAAGCCCTGAAGACTTGGCTGTTTGAGCAAGCCTGCGCATAGGTATTATTTGTTTACTCCCCTCAGACTTAGTACCATGAAGCCTACGGGTGTCGGTGCGCTCTATAAGTTGTCATTAACATAACATAACATAACTGGAGTGCACCCACCTTTTGATTCCGGCACACTTAACTGCAGTTGTACTAACCAGAATAACTTGTCAAGGTTTGTGCCAGCGAGGCACTAGACAATTTCTTCGCCTGTGAACTTTTATCCGAACCCAGTCTCCAAGGACTAGATCATGAGCTGGATGTTTTTCTTTTGTTTGTGACTCAGTTCCCACCTGATGGAACACAGAAGTTACCATGTCAGACAGATTCTTGCAATAATCCAGTATGATATCATCATTTATGCTCAAAGGTTTATCAACTGGTACAAATGCTTGACTCATTACTCTTCCCATTAAAATCTCATGGGGACTTAATCCTGTTCTTTTGTCAGGAGTACTCCTCAGGGTCATTAGAACAAGTAGCAGTGCATCGGGCCATTTTAGTCCTATGGCCAAACACATTTTTGCAATTCTGTTTTTTATTGTTCCATTTACTTGTTCAACCACCCCTGAAGCTTCTGGTCTGTAAGCACAGTGCAACTTTTGGCGAATGTCCAGTGCTTCACAAATCATTTGCATTACCTCATTATGAAAATGTGATCCACGATCTGTTTCAATAGTTACTGAGAAACCGTAGCGTGGTATTATCTCACGTAACAGGAGTTTGGCAACAGTCACTCCATCATTCCTCCTAGTGGGGAATGCTTCAACCCATTGTGAGAATAAACAAATGATCACAAGTACATACCTAAGTCTGTTACATGGAGGAAGCTCAATAAAATCTAACTGCATTCTTGTAAATGGACCTCCCTCCCGTCCTATGGTTCCCAAACTCACAACTGTTTTTCTTCTTGGGTTCAGTTGTTGACACACAAGGCATCTCTGACAAAGGCTATCAGCAATCATCCTAAACTTAGGATTGTACCATGTCTGTCTAAACATTCACATCATGGCGTCTCTTCCAATATGGGCTTGGCCATTATACATTCGGGCCATATTTGAGATCATGTTATCATGCATTACTGGTCTATTACTGGTCTTTCATCTTTGTAAATCCAGATTTCATCCTCTTCTCTTTGTCTACATCCTGCCTTTAACCAGTTATCTTTTTCTTCTTCACTAGCTTCTTCCTGCATTTGTTTTACCTCCTGCCATGTCTCCACTACTGTGGTTAGCATCAAAGGACTTGAAACATGTTCAGTTTGCCTATCCCGATTAATAGATGCAAGATTTTTGGCACAATATTTTGCAATTGAATCCACATATTTATTACCACTAGTAATGTAATCATCTCTTTTTGTATGAGCTGCACACTTTACCACAGCTATCTTATCTGGCAATTGAATGGCATCAATTAACATTTTTGCAAATTCAGCATTTCTAATGGGGGATCCTGCCGAAGTCATATAACCTCTTTAGGACCACAGTTGACCATAATCATGGACAACCCCAAATCCATACTGACTGTCAGTCACTATGGTGATCCTTATATCTTTTCTCAACTCAAATGCTCAAATCAAAGCAATCAATTCTGCAATTTGAGCTAAATGGATTCCTTTCAGACAAGATGCTTCCAAGACATCTACTACTGTACAAACAGCATACGCAGTGCTCAGTACACCCTTATCTGTCCTCAGACATGATCCATCCACGAACATTACATAATCAGACTCAGGTAAAGGTACATCTTTGATATCAGGCCTTGGTTTAGTGCAATATTCTAGGACATCCAGACATTTGTGATCCACTTCATAACATCACGTAACAATGTAGATGGATTCACATTTACACACCTTGAAATTGTAACATTGTCTGCACCTAGAATTGTCTTCTCATATTTTGTCATTCTGTTATTGGTAAGGTACTGTGTCCTGGTTCTAGTGAGGAGAATCTCCACCGAATGGGGTACATATACTCTCAAAGGAAATCCCATCGCTATACCCTCACTTTGTTCAATACTCATGCTTGTAGCAGCTACTACTTTTAAGCATCCCAGCAACGCTCTTGCAACAGGATCTAAAGCAGCTGAAAAGTATGCAATTGGCTTTCTCAGTTTTCCCTGTCTCTGTATTAAAATTGACAATGCACATCCTTCCCTCTCACTGCAGTATAACTCAAACTCTTTTTCCTAATCTGGCATTCCCAATGCTGATGCTTCACATAAACTTATTTTTAGCTGCTCAAAGGCTTCCAGTTCTGCCTTATTCTGTGTTATTGGGTCTTTTACATCTGCTTTTGTCAATCTCTGTTAAGGTTTAGCTATCAGTGAAAATCCACTAATCCAGTGGTTCCCAAACTTTTTTGACCCGTGGCTCCCTTGACCTAATTGGCAGTTGGCCATGGCTCCCCACCATTTTTTTACCCGCGCACCGGGTGCACACTTTGGGAACCACTGCCTTAACCCATTGGCCAAGTTCATGCACTTGCTTGTTTCCATTGAAAGCAATGAATATTCCCCCTGTGGTGAAATGGAGTTATCACTACCTTTAGTAGAATGTATAGCTTGCACACAATCTTGTCCCAATTGAGAACTGTTGGTTCAGACTTCTACTTTAGAAAACCTGGGATACAAGACCCCATTAAAATTGGTGCAGAAACTGTGGCTAGTGCAGAATGTGAAAGCTGGGGCCAGATGAGCGTCTTTGCCTTTGAGCAGTACCTTAGATTAGAAGCTTGCTCTCCGCTGGACAGAGCACGTTGCTTGCACATCCAGTCACATCTTGATCATTTTTAACCCTCTTTGAGGATTGTGCCCTGCATGTCTCAAATAACCTGTACCTACTTATGCTCAAATAATGCCCATCTGCATAATGTTCTTGCACGTGTTCAGATAAGTGAATCGTGCTAATAGTATTACTGTTTAAAAAGTGTACTGTTTTTCCATGGAACAATATTCGATTATACAGTGCCAGGAACCATCATGGTGAACTTGTGCATTAGTTGTGTTAGGATTGTGCTCTTGGTTGCTTGTTTGTTTACTGTTTAGTGGAGTTAGTAGTGGTATGGATAGAATGACAGGAGTGGGGTTGAAAAGGGGAAGTAGTGAGTTGTTTTGTAAGTAGTGGTCGTGTCTGCTTATTAGTTGGGTGGCATGGCTGAAGGAGCAGGGATAGGAAGGAAGGACGGTTTATTGTTGTTTTGTTTACAACAGCAAGATGTAGATGACAGCTCTTCTAAGGCTACATCTAGTGCTTTTCCGTACTATGCACGTTGCGTGAAAGGATGAAATGTGCAAGCCGCACGTCACGTATATCGTGGTTGGGAACATGCAAATCTTTGTTTTAACCAGGACCAAGAGCCGAATCCATGCCCACGACCGAAGTATAGTTTTCCATGCTCACTCCTGTCATAGATTTCGCGCCCATGACAAGCACCAGGAAAAATAAGAGCGTGGCAAATTTCTCCCCTCACCCCCACCTGTAGAAGGAAGGACTGGGCGCTTCTAGCGAAGACGGCTTGAGCAGCCCCCCCCAAACTAGAACACGAACAGATGTAAATGCCCATAAACAATAGGATTAAGGTCCGGCATGTGGTGAGACACCAACTCCCATAGAAAATCCTGAAGCGGACAATGGCGGGGGAGGCTGGGTGCTTAGAAGAGCAGGGTCAAAAAATAACAGCAGGTGGGGGCGGGCGGGGGCACCCATATGCTCCTCGTTGTGAGCCGAGGAGGAGGAGGGCGCTCGCTCGCAGGCAGGGAGCCCGCCCAGGTCTTTCCCTTGACTCCGTTCAGAATCACCTCCTGTAAGAAGGCTAAGGGACCCCTAGAGTGACCACTCATCTGGGCCCATTAGCAGTAGTTACAGAGTCCTGGCTGATGAGCGCAGAGCCATTGAGATGCAGAGTGTGATGATCGCGTGACCTGGCAGCACAAAGGAGGGGGAGGAATTGCGGCTGCAATTTCCACAACCCACATCCTGCGCCGCAGCGCCCCTGGCATCTAATCACGGCGCACCGGGGTGCCGCGGCGCACACTTTGGGAACCACTGCACTAATCCATTGTCGACATTATCCAACCATTCCAGGAAACATTCTTACCTGTCTCTGTGTTTTTGGAGGTTTCATTCCTTGTATCATTTTGATTCTTTCTAAGGTGACTTGTCTGATTCCCTTAGCAATCTTGTGGCCTAAATATTGTACTTCTTTCTGATAAAATTGTAACTTTGATGGTGACACTTTATGTCCTTCATCTGCCAGATGATTTAACAGTGTAACAGTGTCTGAAACACATGCATCTTTTGTTTTTTATGCCAATAACAAGTCATCAATGTACTGCACCAGTACTGATTCTCCAGGTAAACTTATATTTTCTAGTGATTTCTTTAACAATTGATTAAAGATTGAGGGACTTTCAGTATACCCCTGAGGAATTTGGCATCATCCCAAAATACGGTCTCTGAATTGGAATGCAAATTTTGGTTGGCTTTCAGGGTGTAATGGAACCGTGAAGAACGCATTACATATATCAATGACTGTAAACCATTCTGCATCATGTGGAATCTGATATAGAATTACTGCTGGGTTTGGCACAATTGGACAACATGGACCAACTATCCTGTTTACTTTTCTCAGGTCCTGCACTATTCTGAACGTTCCGTTAGACTTTTTCAATCCCATTATCGGTGAATTACAAGGACTGCTTTCTATTTCTCTCAAAATCCCTTGCTCAATCATTTTATCTATTACTGGTGTTATTATTTCAATTGTTTCAGCTGTCATTTTGTACTGAGGAATATTTGGATAACTTATTCCTTCTTTCATAGAAACTTTCACAGGATCTATGGTTTTTCATCAAACCAATATCTTCTCCTGTGAAATCCCACACTTGCTTTCTGACTACCTCTTTCAGTTCTTCAGGTATTTTCTCTCGATTAAATACAGGAAACATACTATTCTTTTCTGCTTCAATTAGTGTCATTGTCATTTTATACAAACTATCCTCATCTGGAGTTTGGAGCTCAATGCCATCTGGTGAGCAATAAATGACACAGTTCATTTTACACAGTATGTCCCTTCCAAGGAGATTTACAGGACTACTGTCGCATACTACAAATTGATGCATATCTTTGAAATTTCCAATCTCTATTTCAATTGGTTTTGTTAAGGACGTTTTAATCTGCTGATTAGCTACACCTACAACTTGAATGTGTTCACCCGAGAGGAAGATTTTGAATTTCCACTGATCTAACAGTAGATAGGGTTGCACCTGTGTCCACTAGGAAAGTCACATCTACATCATTCACCGTCCCATTCACGTATGGACCAGACTGATCTGCCTCTAGGGCCAAGCACGCACTCTTCTCCCTCTCTCAGGCACCGTCAGAAACTGTCATCCAACTCGCTTTCCTCCTCTTTCAGCCAATATTGTTGACTCACATGGACTCTGTTATTTCTTGTTACCTGGTCTCCTGCGCAGAATCCTGTCTCTGTACTGTATCTCTGTAGGTTTACATTGTGAGGAAGTGGTGGTTGTGGCACCTGACACTGTAGATTTACTACCTGTTGCTGTGGCGATGATTGCTGAATTATCTTATTCTGCACCTGCAGATTCAATGATGTATTTTCTAAATTAACTTTCGTGGATACTTACACTCTTTCCTCCAATGTCCCATCCTACCGCAATTATGACAGGGATATTTCTTCTTTCATTCTTCTATATTGCCAGTTAATTTTTGCTTATTAGAATTCCCTTTTAGTCTATTTTGGTTCCCTTCTGCTATTTTATTTTCTAATTGAGCTACTTGATGCTTTGCAACCTTTACTTGTGCCCACATTGCTTTCTCTTTGAGTTTTCTTTGTTTTACTTCAATTTCATCACTACAGTGTTTTGCATGTCTCAGGACTTCGTCCACAGAACATGACTGCCATCCCATCAAATTATGCTTAATCATATCTCCTATTTCTGGTCTTAATCCAAACACAAAGCGATATACAAAGTGACTCACATCCTTTTCATTCAATTCCTCATATCCACTATACTGTTTGAACACTAATAACAGTCTTTCATAAAATGCATGAACTGACTCTTTGGCTTCTTGTATTTGTCCTGTCTATTTTCATCCAATCTGTTTTTTTTGGTGGAATTTTATTTTTCAGAAACACTATTACTTGCTCATATTTACGCATTACTTCAGGTCCAGGAGCACCTGTCACTTTATTTTGTGGATATTCTTTTTTTGGCCAATTCACCGTAATCTTACACTCTGACCATAGATCGGCTGGTACTACTATGTCAAATAACCCATCTAAGTCTTCCCATAAAACTTTTGAAACTTTCACAAATCGATCTACTTGCCTATACTAGGGGTGGGCGGACATTTCCGTTCTGCCCACGGAATGTGCGGAAATGTGCACCTTCCGCAAAGAAGGTGGAAAAACGGGGCAAGTTTCCGTACATCGGGGGCGGGACGGAAGTTGGCAGCCCGCCCGCCTCCCGCCCGCCTTATTGAATTATATTTAAAGGCTAAAATTAAACTTAAATAAAAATTACCTTATTGCGCCACAAACTTCCCCATCGCGGCTTCATCTTGGAAACTGCGCATGCGCGAAGCCTGCGCATGCGCAGTCCTGGCAAAGAATGCATATGCGCGACCACCCGCGCATGCGCAGTTTCCAAGATGATGCCGCGATGGGGAAGTATGCGGCGCAATAAGGTAAGTTTTATTTAAGTTTCATATTAGCCTTTAAATATAATTTAATAAGGCGGGCGGGAGGCGGGCGGGAAGCGGGCGGTGGGCGGGTGGGCTCGCGTCACAGAAATATCACCTTAGAGGCATGGAGATTGGTTCAATCTCCGTGCCTCTCCGCGATAGTCCCTTCTGCGACTTCTGCCCACTCCTAGCCTATACCACTCTACTGGCTTCTCTCTCAATCTGGGAAAATCATTTGTAAATGATAGAATATCTTGTCTACTCCAGGGTACATGCACATATCATCCTCCAGGTATTTCTCTCATAGGAAATTATTTTAGCACTTCTTACTTTTCTCTTATTGGAAACGCTAATGTGGATTTGTCATTGCTTTCCTCTCTTTTCCTTGTCCAAATCATTTTCCACTTATCAACATTTCCCCATTTTCTCAATAACACAATTAATTATTTTATTTGAGTAATTCTCCCTGCTGTATTCATGTTTTCTATATCCTTGTCAGCAAAATCCCCTCTATAAGGTTTTTGCAATATTTTGTATTTTGTCAAATCCACATCCATTTCACTTGCTAAACTTTCAAATCGGTCATGCATGCTTTTGACTTTCCACGTAATACTCTTACACATGAATGTGATCTCATCATCCTGATAATTTTTCAATCTATCTGTACCAATTGTTCCAATTATTAGTTCTTCCACAGCAACTTTTAACCTTGCTACATCTAACAATTTTGTTCCGCTTCTTTCAGTTTTAAGGTTCTGATCCGATCACTTAATTCCTGCTCTGTTGGCCCTACTGGAGTTTATGTTAAATCGATTTTCTCTGCACTATTCTCAGGAGCTAAGGAACCAGATTCCGCTCCTGATGGAAATTTATACTGAAGACTCTGATTAAAAGTTAAATCGGTCGGTATCATTTGGTTGGTACTTTTAATCTCTGACAAATCAGGGTAAACCTTTCCTTTTACTTTTTGTAAACTCTGATTTAAAGGAATATTTAAAGATGGCTCTTTTATCTTCTGGTTTTCAAACACTGGAATTACAGGACCTGTTGTTACAGGAACAGTTACAGCTTCTATATTTTTAGTAAGCTTTTGTATCTTTTCAGTTAATTCATTTGTTGAACGTATATATTCAGTAGTACTCTGTTGTGCTTCAACTTCTTGTTCTACTCTATTTCCAATACTCTCCATTCCATTCCCTTGTTTAGGTGTCCCAGTATATCTAGTTCCGATTAATGGAACATCCAAATCATACCTCATTTCTACTCTCTCCGGGGAAATCTCTGAAGTTTGAAAATTGTTTTGGAGTTTTCGCTAAGCTATCCTCTAACTGTGGACCACTTGGAATTGTACCCTTAGAATTTGCTTGGTATGGCGGTGGTCTCCTATTTAGGATCTCTTCCAACACTGCTTCCTCGGACCCACAATCCTCATAACTCCTTTACCCTGTTTCTATATTATTCCTCTTTTCTGTACATTTTCGCCCTATTTCCTAATCTACCAATCTAACCGGAAACATTCCATCACACATGTAAGCATCTCTCCACCTTAGCATTCTAGTTTCATGCATTTCTCTCCAAAATCTGTGACCTCTATTTCTTGGTCCTAGGTAGACTCCAAACCTTTCTTGCTCTAAATCATGCATCTCATCTTTCCACTCAGCTAAGGCTTCAAATTGAGTTGGTCTAGGTCTTGGTTCAAGCTTCATCATTTTGTCTGTCAAATTTCTGAATACCGCAAGACTGAAAGATCCTTCTTCTGAGAAAGCTAATGCACTATCATTTCTGGTATACCTTGCCCAATTTTCTAACCATATACATGTATGGTAGCCATATTTTGTTATCATGTATGATGCAGGCATTTTCGGCGGAGGAATTATTTTTCCCTCTCTAGTTTCAATTACTTTATCCTTTTTAAATAAATTTTTCAATTTCTGAAACCATGAAGATTTCTCTTTCTCCATTCCGTAATAAAATTCCATTTTGTTATTAATCTCCTGTCTTTTCAAAAGATCGCTCTCTCTTCCGTAAACAGCTTCGTAACACCAGCCTATCGCAGCGCAGTTCACCCTATCGCACCAATTAGAACAAGATACGTTTCATTCGTGCTCAACCAATTATTTCGCTGCTTTCGCTGATGCAGTCAGTCAGTCAATTATCTTTATTCGATTATTAAAAATCATAAAAGAACAAGCATAACAACATTTCATCAGAACACAAATAGTACAGTCAATGTTTTGTTTAAAACTCTAAAATCACAATGTACGAAATAAATTATGCAAGAATGTTAAAAATATTGAAATCAGTAAGATATAAAAAAGTAATAAATTTTCCGGAATAAGATGCCTAGTTCTTGTACGATGCTTGTTTATGCGTGCTCCTGCAACTAAAAAACTAGCAACATGAAAAGCTACTTTTACATTTGGAAGGAGTTGCAGGAACATCAAGGCTGGTTTTACCTGCGTAAAACCCAAATTGCACAAAATAGGAAACAGGTATTTTTTTCTAATCTCAGTATAATGGCCGCAGAACAAGATAAAATGAGTCGTATCCTGGGTGGAAAAGTGATCACAGTCACATGGTTCAGCATTATCAGGTCTATTCCATATTTTAAAATTGCCCAGAATGAAGGGAATCAGATCAAAATGAAATCTCGTTAAAAGGAAACGATGGTATGGTTTAGTTACCAGGAAAAGGTATGGTTCCATTCCTGGGACAGATGTCAGCATACAGTGTTTCCTAACCATGGGTTTATTTAGCTCTATGGCTTCCCTCTCCAAAACATAAAACTTTGTCAGGGTATTTTTAACTGTATTTATATCTTCCTGGTTTATCAAATGTGGAGAAGAAAAAAGTTCTGGTCGGCCGGCTAAAGTTAGCTGCGTCTGAACGTATTTTACCCATGGAATGTTATGAGCTCTATCCAGGGCTAAGCAATCTTTTAAGATGATATGATTTAATGTAAGCTCCTGGTTGAGCCAAATTTTCAACCATCCAATAACTGGGGCTAGTTTTAAGATGTTGGTTATATAGCTCAATCCAAGCTCTGTATGTATTATATAAGTGGAAGTCGATTGAGGGACAGAAAGCAGAGTTCTCAGAAATTTATTTTCAACTTTCTGGATTTTATCATGATTAGTATACCCCCAAATGACAGAACCGTATTGGGCAACCGACAAACATTTAGCTTTGTAGACCTTTATAATGCTTTCCATGGGGCGGGCTCCAAGTTTTTTAGCAAAGCCAAGCAACCCAGCGGCCGCTCTTGCCACGGCGTTGCTTTTGACAGAATGCTGGGGGCCCCACGTGCCCTTTTCATCAAAGGTCACCCCTAAGTAAGGAAAAGATGGTACTCTCCTGACCTCTTTCCCTGCACAAAAAAATGTTTTCGACTTTCTTTTCCTGCCTGCGGCTCCTGCAATCATAACATGAGATTTTTCTGTGTTGGTTTTCATGTCCAACGAGGACATGAAATCCCCAAAGGATAAAAGGAGTTTATTTAGTGCCACTCCGGAGCGTGCCAAGAGGACTACATCGTCCGCGTACAGGAGGACAGGTATCTTTGTCTCACTGTCAATCAGCCCTTACTCTGTCTTGGTCACGCGGACCAATCCCAGCGCGATACCTTTTACGTCAGCCCTGCTCCGGCTTCTGCAGCTTCGACTGATCCCTCCTTTACAAAATGTATCGGTACACTGTATTTACACTTTTATACAGCAAAATCAGTTAGTAACTACATAAAACAACTCCATTGATCTGTTTCGCTAAAACCAAAAGGATAGTTCTTCAATCACACAAGAATTGTGTATTTCCAGTAGACAG
Organism: Lissotriton helveticus; assembly: GCF_964261635.1. NCBI lineage: Eukaryota > Metazoa > Chordata > Amphibia > Caudata > Salamandridae > Lissotriton > Lissotriton helveticus. The sequence continues at coordinate 253,127,518 of NC_136061.1, forward strand.
CGCTTACCTCTTCTCTACCACAGAATTTTTACTTTCGCCGATAAAGTAGCACTTCCCTCTACTTTACCCTTCTCTCAAGCTTAGGTTAAACTTTATTACTCTCCTTGGGTAGAGTTTTAAGACAGAATATACGCAATGATCCCTGTACTCAGACCCAAGATTTCACAGGTTGCCCTCGCTATTCATTCATCACTTTTACACGTAAAGGTCCCTAAACTTGTAACATACGACGATGTCACCACTTTGAAACAGACTATGAGATGTGTGACTTCACTTGCCACACTTCCTCTGCCTGCAGACACAGTGACCAGCTTCCCACACTTTCCGGAAGCCTTTTCCAGACTACATATAACATAATACGTACTCAACAGATGTTAGTCCAAAAATTCTGTACATCAAAATGCTATATATTCTACTCTACACATCATATATCCTAGTCAAACTACAGCAACCTATGCTCTGCTACCAAGAAATACTGATGCAGCGCAGCTCCAAAAATTCTTCATAAACCATCACTTTAACCCACGGAGCAATTCACTATTTTCTCACAAGTGGGCCCATAACTCTTACCTTTCATTCACTCACACATTTATTCTACTCTGAGGATTCAATGAAGACCTAAAAGGAGAGCTGCGATGCTACTGTGAAGTGCCTAAACTTAAAATGTATACAATATTTACAGCTGCAGTTTTATTTTAATACCATGGTTTTTCTAAAGAAGGATTTAAACACCCCACTATTCATTAATTTGATGGATCAGCTAGTAAAAGTTAACTAAAGGACAAGACCTGCTTAATTCTCCATTTATCTGATCTATACGTCTTTACTCGAAAGAAATGATTCAATTATGCATTAATAATCCTGAAAGAAAAGTTAAATTCAAAACATTTATTTATAAGCATGACAGTTTAGGAAAATAAGAAAGCATATATTACCCAAATGTAGAAACGCGGTCATCAGCACAAAAACAAAATAGTTCCCAAAGAAACACCTCTCTGTCTCTCTCGATGTTCTCTTCTCATATGATTTCGCACCCATTCAAAAGTTAAAGTTCAGAAAAATTTCAAAGTCCCTGCGCCATAAGGAAAATTGCGCAGACCGACAGCCTCTCGGGGTGCAAAGATCAGGTCAAAAAGCAAGCTCCCTTCAAAGTCCCAAATGTCCTCTTTTATACTCGTTTTCACTAACTTATCTGTCTAAATTCGTAACTCTTATGTCCTAAAACGTCCGTGATTGGTCAATTTAGAGTTGGATGAGCATCACCTCATTGCTTTACTGTTCAATTTGTGCGGAGTCATCATTATGACACAAAAAATAGTGGTGCTATTGTACGGATTTTACTTGCTTCGAAGTGTCCTTTAAATTGTTATTCGATGTCCCATTCCCACGAGTTTACTTGCTGACTTAAAAAAACTAGGCATGTGCCCCATGAAGCAGGGCACGCTGTCCTTGACCCATACTGCTCAGGCACAGGCAGCTCGCATCTCAAGTTGGCGCATGCGTGCTTCGACCGCCATCTTGAAATTAGAGTCAGCTCCCATTTTGTTTGCTCACACAGGCCTCAATTTAGGAATTATTACAGAAACAAACACAAATAAAACATAAATGTATGAAATGAAGCCTTTCTGTTCACCTCCCCCTTCTAATAATATCCCAGTTAGTATTTACTTAGCTTTAAGCAGCACATATGCGTGTGTTTACTTACCAATCTTCATGATTTATGCCACAAATAAACAGACTAAAAGCACATTCATGCAAAATGTAATTAGATTACGACAAATGGGTACCTTTTATGACACAATATACGACAAATTAGTAAATTATGCTTGGCAATTTCATGCAAATTAGTATCCCACGTATATTTGTGTGTGTGCATTCTATTCTATGTACTAAACTATTCCACGTTTAGTACATATTATTGTTACGGATAGTTAATTTTACAAGGGGTATACAACATTTTTTGTTTTCCTCCTTGCTCCATCAGCTCTCGCGCTGGACCACCAGGGATGAGGCACAGGCAGAAGCCTGCGGGGGGAGGAGGGCCTCGAACAACTACTAGAGGGTAGAGGGTGCTGGAAGGCAGAGGCGCAATGATGGAGCTGTGTGAGGGGAGAGCAGATTTCCCTGACCAGGAGGTCAGAGTTCTGGCTTAATTTGAAAAATAATACATGCCAGTTCCCAACGATGTCTCAGAAACCTGCATCCAGCACTGCTGAATGACGGTGTTGCTGAGTATCAAAGCTGTATAGTCTTGATTCCACTTCATGCCTCTTTCATCCATTACCATGCACTTCTTGTCCCTTTATCTCTTTCTTGCATGTTCTTTTTCCTGCCTACTCTCTTCCTCTGACAGTTTTTTTGTCTTTCTCTACCTCCTTTTCGCTTTTTGTGTTTTTCTCTCTCTTACTCAGGCTCAGCATCTTATGAGATAAAATAAGTGTGGCTCCAAAAAATAAGTGCCAGAGACCCCCATCTGTAATCACCGGCTCAATTTAAGCACAGTTTGGATCTTTAGTCTGCTGACAGCCTTGGCCCACAATTTTCTTGGGTTTGGGTCAGCGTCAAATTGGAAATGCAAATGGGCACCCAGTGACGGTGCTGTGCCTGATGCCAGCTCTGGACTTGTATTTTTGGCTTGCTTTGGTGTGGGTCTGTCTGGGTGCTGTGACCTCTCTTTCTTACAGGGCTGGCTTGGATGTTGCACTTCTTGCAGAGAAAAAGCTAGGCAGTGGAGGGGAGGCATGAGAGGTCTGCTACACTGGAGATGGGAGCTGAGTCTTGGGGACAAGGGACCCCTTTGGGGACATAGGAAACAGACTGTTACTGGTGTATCCTTCCTCCTTACTCTTCCTCCTCCTGGCTCACAGATTGTTTGGGGAGGAGCCTAATGGACCCTGATGTGTGAAAATTGACTCCACAGGGGAAGGAGAGTTGACCTGACCGACCTCACTGAAAGCCAGCAGCAAAGGCCAGGTGGTACGTGTCACCTCCCTGGGCACTGCCTTGGGGTATAAAGGTCCTCTCACACCTATTGGCCCCAGTGACACTACCCCTGCTGCACTATGGTTAGAAAAGCCTATGCCTGCTGTTGAGCAGTGGGAACAAATAGCCAGGTTTCTCAGATTAGATTGCTCCTGCCTGATATCAGACTTTCATTACTCACAGCAGGGAGCAATGGGTGGGTGGGGGGGAGGGCTCAGAGCTCAGGGGTCAGACAATGGCTTCTGTTGCTGAGATCTGCCTCCGGGGGCACTGTTTGTCCATGCTCACCGTCAGGGAGGCTAATTTACTGGATCTACCGCAAAAGTGGAAAACAATGGCGAGATTGGAGGGTAACGAGAGACATTAACCTGCCTCTGCTGCTTTCAGATGATGACTGGGAGGGTCACTTTCTCAAAGAGGTGATGGGGCCAGCTTTCTCTGGGAGGTTTCCAACGTTCCCCCAAAGTGCATGGGATCTTGTCTCCCATCCCGTGTTTCCATGTAGTTTCCTCATGGAATCTGTATATCATTAAATTGGGTAATAGTAACATTTGTTATTTTTAGTGCTTGGAATAGACAACTTTGTTAGCAAGCGCTATATAAAACAGCTTTTTATTTTTGATATTCTGAACAGTAGGTTTTATTTTGGTTCACATTTATTTAACAATTAGTCAAAAAAGCCAAAAATGGTTTGTGACTATGAAAACAAAGCCTGAATGGAAAATGGCATATCAGATCACCGTGGGTTCACCTGGTAATCACAGCAGTTGTAGCACCATCAGAGCGCCCGTACCACCATCCCCTTGGTAAGAAAGGGAAAGCGCAAACGTGATGCGAAAGACAGAAATGGACAGACAGGCCAAGCATTGAATGGGCATGCTGTTCGTACACATTTTTATTCAAAAAGATGCCCATTTCATCTCTAAGAGGCAGGTCCATGCTCACAGGATCCCAGACTTAAAGGTGCAAGAGGGCAGAAATCTGCTGCCTGAAACCCTAAATGTGATAATCGTGGAAAGAGTATAAGAAAGACTTCTTCCACTGCATGTCTGGTATCCACTGGGAATAAACAAGGCATGTTCCCCTACCAGAACATGGTAGCCTTGCCGACCTAATTGGGTAAATACTCGACTGAGTTACTGCACCTAAGCCTGCAGTACTGTCCCCTCCCCCGCACCCCTCCTACCCCGCTGATTTGTGGCTTCTTGGCAGTATGTGAGCCCTGTGCTCCATTCTCCCCGACCAAGCAAGACCACAGTCAGCAAAGGCAACAAACCTAATGCTTTAGTATGTGAAAAAAATTAAAACAAAAGTGGTATTAAGCTTTAGTTATATCTGACAACCAGTTTGCTGCAGCACATATCTCTTCCATGTTTGAATGTAAAGAACGGAAATAAAAGGCACCGCCTGTGCGGTACTGTTTGAGTCTAGTGATGCCCACAGTGACAGTTGTAGTCACGAACATGCTATCAGTTTATAAAGTGGGCAGTCGCTGTATCCGGCTGGGCTACTGGTAGTACTCCAGTCCGTGCTTAATTTGACACACAATTGATGGATGGAATGCAGAACCAATCAAAACATTCACCCAAGAGATCCATCATTCTTTTGCTCACCATGCCACCCCAGTTTAGACCTGCCCATATGCATATCAGTCTTGGCCCTGTGCCTCATGGGAACAGTCCAGACCAAACTGCCAAGCCAGGTCCTCCCTGGACCAGAAACAAGCATCCAAGGACCGGTTTCGAGGGTTCACCCCTCTTCAGCCAGGATAGCTTGAATCCAGTGGCACAGTGAGCCCGGGACCCACGTCTGGGCATACCCGGCACACTTAGGGCGAGAAAGCAAAAGACACTCAATTGATGGACGGAATGCAGAACCAATCAAAACATTCTCCCCCAGTCAAGCGATCTGGGTTAAATCCATCATTCTTTTGTTCACCATGCCACCCCAGTTAGGACATGGCCATATGCAAATCAGTCTTGGCCCTGAGCCTCATGGAAACAGTACAGCCCGAACTGCCAAGCCAGATCCTCCTTGGACCGGAAACAAGCATCCTAGGACCGGTTTTGGGGTTTCACTCCTCTTCAGCCAGGATATCTTGAATCCAGTGGCAGAGTGAGCCCGGGACCCACGTCTGGGCAAACACTTCTTAGTTTGAGCCAGTGATTTTTGGTGCTCTGCACCAGCGCTTAATTTTTTTGTTTAAATATCCTTTATTGAAGTCACAGGAGGAATAAAAACATGAATGCTACAACATACATAGTACTACATCTCAGAGATGTCTGTCATGTTTGCGGGGCATGTCACACAATGCATTAGTTCTCCGCCTCATACATCATGGCAATGCTTCATCACAAATGTTCCAACCGTGTTAGCGCAACAGAGGATATAACCTTCCGAGATAAACAGTGAAGGAAAATAAAAAAATAAAAAAATAAAAAAGGGAACAAAGGACATAAAGGGGGGAAGGGGAAGGGGGATTATGGTCATCTGATTCGAAAGTGTGACGTGTGCGTCGAGTGGAGGGTGTACCGATGCAGGGGGGGTGTGCGGGTGTCATTGGATATTAACTATTGGAGTGAGCATAGCTTTGGGGAGGACAATGGGTCAGTTGTGGTAGGCGTTCGGTATGAGGGGAGTGCTGGGTGGAGTATCATCATGTCTGTCCGCATGGAGTATTAGCAGGGGGTGTGTCGTTGGCATCGTCCGGGTGGTTGACATCTGCTGGGTTCCGTGTTAGGTGGCATTCCCTATGAAAGGAGCTTAGCATTACATCCCATAATGTCGCAATTGGGAACTGTCGTAGACCTGCTGTTTCCTCATTATGGAGGGTGGTGCTTTCCGCTCTCGCCCTGTTGTCTAGGGATGCGTGCCAGTGTTCCGTTAGGGGTGGGGTAGCTCGCTTCCAGTGTTTCGTGAGCAGTATTTTTTCCGTGAGGAGGCCAAGGTCCCAGAAACAGGAGGGGACTTTATTTAATGTGGTTCGTTTATATAGGCTCAATATGCATGCCTCCCACGTGTGCGGTATCATCATGTCTGTGCATTTGTCTAGCAACACTAGCACCGCCCTCCAGTACGTCTGAGTCTGTGGGCACTGCCACAGCATGTGTAGCAAGTCCGCCCCTTCCAGTGCACATCTCGGGCAGCTAGCTGCAGCACCCGGGAAGTATTGGTTAATTTTGCTGGGTGAGAGGTACGCTCTATGCAGTATATAGAATTGTATCAGTTTGAAGCGTGCGTTGCGGGGAATGTGCCTGGGGCCCAGTAGTATCATATTCCACTCCTTATCTGTCCAGTTCCTCCCCCTGTCCGTTGCCCATTTGTCACGTAGCGGTTGTAACGTGTGTTGCGTGTGTGACAACAGTGCCTGATGTAGCCAGTGCACCACATGCGTACCGTTTCCCATGACATGTAGGCTCTGTATCAGTTGATGTGTTGGTAGTTCCTCAGTGATGCTACCCCACCGCTGTGTGTATGCCAAAAGCAAGGAGGCATGTTGTAAAAACTGCCCCGGTGGGAGACCCGTGTCAGCAGCCAGTGTCTCAAAAGGTATCAGGGCACCATCGGCGTACAGGTCCGCCATGGTTTCTACTCCAGTGCGCGTCCAGTGTTCCAGTGCTGTTTCCGTGACTATAGAGGTGGGTGTGGCGCCGCGGCCAGGGCGACTGACGCTGGAATCTGGGGACCACGGTTCGATCCCCGGCTCCGGCGGCAGGTTAGCCCAGCACCATGTGACTCTGGGCAATAGCTCGCTTAATCTTCCCGACGGCCCCCCAGCGCCTAGAGACCCTTACGGGTGATTGTGCGCTTTACAAATGTGGACTTTACTTTACTTTACTTTACTTGGGGGTGCCTAGGAGCGGGAGTGCTGGGGCATACGGTTTGGTCAGTCTCGTGAGCCGCAGGCTTCTGACATAACATCTCACCGCCACATCTACATGTAGCTGTGCCGTTCTCCTCGGGTGCGTCAGGGGGTGGAATAGGGTATGTATCTGTGTGGAGGACAGCACATCCGTAATCGTGGCTGTGTCTTCCAGGCGGTTTCCCGCGAGCCAGGCAGTTACCCACTGCAGTTGGGCTGCCAGAGAGTAAAGTTCAAGGTTCGGTACTGCGAGGCCACCCTCATTGATTGGCGCATATAGTTTTTGCAGGGCCACTCTGGGTCGTCCAGTGTTCCATATCAGGTCCCTGATCATGGATGCCAGTTCCTGGAAGGTGCGTGCCCGCACGTATACTGGTATGTTGGCGAAGTAATATAGGAGCCTGGGGAGAACGATCATTTTCGTCAACGTCACTCTGCTCGGGACATTGAGCGGTAGGGATTTCCAAAAGGCAATTTGGGACCTTATGGACGTTATGGCGGGTGCCAGGTTGCCGTCCAGTATGTCCTGGGGTGTCCTGTAGATGTACACTCCTAGGTACTTGAACGTGGTGTGGTGCCATGGCAATCGCTCGCCATTAATCATAATTTCGGGGTCTGGGATGTCTGGGTTGAACGAATACGCCCCTGACTTGGCCCAGTTTACCTTGAGGCCCGACACGGTCTCGAAGGATTTGAAGATCTCCGAGAGGTCTGGTGGGATTTGGGTGAGGTCTCTGACGTATAAAAGGAGGTCGTCCGCATATAGCGAGACTGTGTGTATGTCATCCGCTAGTGGGATGCCCCAGTGCGCGCCCTTATTGCGCAATATTTCAGCAAGGGGTTCAATCGCCAGTGAAAAGAGTAAGGGGGATAGTGGGCAGCCCTGTCTGGTGCCGCGTCGCACCCTAATGGCGTCAGATAGCAGCTTGCCTGTGCGGACTCGCACCACAGGGTGTCTGTACAGCAATCCTACTAGTTCAATATAGTCTTCCCCAAGCTCGAATTTGCGCAACACAGCCAGCAGGTAGGGCCACTCGACCGAATCGAATGCCTTCTCTAGGTCAAGGACTAGGCACCCCGACCTAGGCCAATCTTGCATTGCGTATGTTTGCACTCGGAACAGCCTCCGTATGTTGTGGGAGGTGCATCTAGTGGGCACAAAGCCATTCTGGTCACTGTGTATCAAGTCTGGCACTAGTCCTGCTAGTCACCGGGCGAGAGTCGAAGCCAGTATCTTATAATCTGTGTTTAGCAGCGCTAGGGGTTCATACGAGCCGAGGAGTGTACCATCTCTGCCTGGCTTGAGAAGGGACACTAGTGTCGCCTCATTCATCGACTGGGGCAAGGTCGAGTCCTCCAGAGCCGCCGCATATACCCTGAGGAGCTCCGGGATCAGGATGTCGGAGCATGCTTTATAATATTCCGCCGGCAACCCATCAGGGCCCGGGGCCTTGCCATTCGAGAGGGCAAAGATGGCCTCACGGAGCTCCTCTGCCATCAACGACGACCCCAGGTCGCCCTGTTGGTCATCCGTCAGGGCAGGTAGCGTGACATCTTCTAGATACGTAGTTATGGCGGGTTGTGTGGTCAGAAGGCGGGACCTATATAGCGCGCCGTAATGTGTCACAAAGGCCTCATGTATCTGCGCCTGCGTGTACACCGTTGGGCCAGCTACTGATTGAACCGCCGTCACTGGCGTTACGCGGTTTTCGCGTTGTATCAGCCATACCAGCAGCTTGCCAGGTTTGTCTCCAGTGTGATGCGTGCGGGCTGAGTGGGCCTTGTAATTGATGTTTTTCAACCTGTCAATTAGTTTGTCATGTTCTGCTCGTGCCTGTAATAAGTCTGTGTCTGTGTCCGTGGCTGCTGCCTGCTCCATTCGCAACAAGTCTGGATCTAGGTGTCGGAGATCTGCCTCTAATTGCCGTCGGGAATGGTCCTGGGTGCCCAGACATTGCCCCCTGAGGACCACTTTAAAGGCGTCCCACTCAATCTGTGGTGTCGACGCTGAGCCTGCATTGTCTTCGAAATACTGCACTGTCTGTGTGCATATGGAACCCCTAAATGTGCCGTCTAGTAATAGGTCAGGTTGTAACCGCCATGTGGGTATCGGGGGCCGAGGTTGTTCCCACATCAGATCCAATAGGTGTGGGTTGTGGTCTGAGTGCGTGCGGCCCATGTAACAGGTATTCATGACATTTGGTAGGATCTCACTGGTCACCATGTACCGATCAAGGCGTACATGCAGGGCATGTGCACCCGAGTAATATGAGTAGACCCTGGAGTGTGGATTGTGAGTGCGCCACGCATCATGTAGACCCCATTGTGTGGGCCACGCCTGCAGTGCTTTCGTTGTGTTCCGTGCCTGTGAGTTGGGTAGTGAAGGGTGAGAGCGGTCCAGTGCCAAATCCAGTGAGCTATTGTAGTCCCCGCCAAGTACCCAGGGGATTCCGTGCCAAGGGGCCAACGTGTGCGACAATTGGTTAAGGAAGTCTGCCAACCCCGCGTTAGGCGCATATACTGAGGCCAGTACTAGTGGGTTGCCATCCAACCTGCCGTGGACTGCCACGTATCTGCCCCTAGGATCTATGTGTACGTCCTGTGTGGTCCATGGAGTGCCCGGCCTGACCCATACCAGTGTCCCCCGAGCATACGACGAGAAACCTGTAGCATAGATCTGTCCACGCCACCTGCGCTGTAGCGTGAGAATTTCCATGGCGCTAAGGTGTGTTTCTTGTAGGAGGGCAATTTGTATGTGGTGGCGTTTGAGGTACGAGTAGATTTGGTAACGTCGGGCTGGCGTATGTATACCCCTCACATTCCACGTGCATATCTTAATGGCTGACATTACAATATTTCAACAGATCCCCCCACCCATTCCACCCCCCACCACCCCATGCATCTCGTGCCCGCCATCATGCAAACGGTCCCTGCAATCAAGTAAACGCCTAAGTTGGCACACCACTTCGCTGTGACCATAGGAGGGGAAGGAAACATGGCTAACGGAACAGTAAGCCAATGAACATTATGTACCTTCAAAATACCAAAAGGTCGGATGCGAAACGTGCTCCCGTCCATACTCTCTAGGAGAGCAACAAAATTCAAATCTAAGGGGGTGTTTGTGCTATGTGCACGTGTTCAGTGGTTCTGCGTCAATATAGTTGTTGAATGAAGGCCTATTGCCTTCCCGGGAGGAATGTCTCAGTCTAAGCCGCCCTTGCAGACAGTGAACCCATTATGCACATGCACGAAACTCTATACATTACGTGTCCCATCCGAACTGCCACCAGGCGAAGCAAAGCGTCCCCGTAGCCGCACTTCGATCGAGCGCAGGTCACCATTGCTGATTCTTGGACTCATGTTCATTGAGGAGTTGTTCGGCGTGTGTGAGCCTCATGTGCAGCATGCAGGGTTGGAGGTGTAGTCCGCTGCCACGATCAGTCCTCGTGGTAGCTGCGTCGCTCCGGGTCCGTTGCGGTGGTCAGTTGGGAATGTTCCGGCAGAGTGCTGTGCTCGTCGTGCAGTTAGCTGATGTAGTCCGCTGTTTGGGGAGTGACATTAGGTCGTTCTTCCGAGGTCGGGGAGTCTGGCATACCATAGATGGCTTCATCGTCACTCTGGAGTTCCTGCGCGCTGCCGCCCGCCACCTCGCTCTGTGCAGGGGATCTGCTGAGTTCCATCACCAGGCGGAGGGCGTCCTGTTTCTCCTGCCGCTTGGCATCCGCTGGAGGGGGAGTGCCTGTCGCTGCTCGTGATCCCGTCTGAGAACTCTGGCGGGGCCGACGTCTTCGCCTGTAACCTCCGGATTGCCGCCGGGGTGTGGGACCTGCTGTCGTTTTGGGTTCTGTATCTACTCCGCTGTCCAGCCAGGTTTCCACTTCTGTGGGGTCCATGAAGAAATGAGTCCGTTCTCCAGCTACAACCCTCAGCTTCGCAGGGAACAGCAGTGAGTATTGGAGGCCCATCTGCCTCAGTCGCTTTTTCACCGCCATAAAGTCATGCCTTTGTCTCTGGACCTGTACAGTGTAGTCTGGAAAGAACATTACCGACGCGTTCTCGATCCGGACCTCTTGGAGCTTGCGTGTTTCTCGCAGTATGGAGTCTCTGTCCCGATAGTTCATTACGCGGAGCAGCATGGGTCTCGGGTTGGAGCCTGTCGCCAGAGGTTTGGTGGGGACCCTGTGAGCTCGCTCTATTACGAAGTGCGGGGAGAGCGATCCTTCCGGCAGTATGCCCTCCAGCCACTGTTCCATGTGTTCTTCTGGGGTCCTCCCTTCCCATTTCTCCGGAACCCCGACCAAGCGTACGTTGTTTCTACGGGTCCTACCTTCCGCATCCTCAGCTCTGTCCTCCAAGAACTCCACCCTGTTCAATAAATCCTGTATGTGCTTATGCGACTGATCGGTGCGAGGCTGAAGTGTCTGCAGTGCACCTTCTAGGGCTGTGGTGCGCTCCGCCAGTTTTTTATGGTCCGCCCTCAGGTGCGTGAGGTCGATGACCAAGCTGTCAATTTTGGTGGCCAAGGAGGTGCGGGTTAGGTGAATTGACTCCTCGAGCCTCTCCATCGCTGCCAGCATGGTGTCCAGTTTTGCCGCCGTTTGGTCCGGGTCAGCGTTCTTCCCGGTCTTGTCCATCTTGCCCTTTGGGTTCGTGTTGCCGGTTCCGGTTCGTGTTCTGGGCCCGTTAGACATCTGCACCACCTCGTTGTTCCCGGTCCCGCAGCGTGTCTCACCCTCAGAGGACCAGTCTGTGTGTGCGGTTGTCCGGCTGTGGGGCAGGTGACCACTTCACAGCGCTCGCGGCCCCCAGGTGGGTGTGTGCCCGTGTCCGCGTCCACGTGTCAATGGCCTGCGGCGTCCGGCGTCTATTGGGATGGTGTGTTGGGGTTGGTGCTTAGCGTAGGGGCAGCGTGTGTCTCACTGTAGTGGGTCAAGCACGGTGGCGGGCCATGTGGGCTGCAGCGGCACTCACGTGGCGTGGGCAGTGTTGTGGGCGCTTTTTTTCTTGGGCCGAGGGTGCCCGTGCGGTCTCACCGTCTCTGGCCAACACGTGGGCGTGTTTCAGCAGATGCGCCGTTGGTTAGGCCGGTTCCGCTGTCCAGCTGTGTACCGTGGGCTGCTCGTGGCCGTCCAGCCTCGCCACTGTCAACCTCCTAGTAAATGGGCTGGGCGTCCGGGTGTGGGTAGGCCTCCGTGGCCGGTGGATCAGTTCCGCTCCCCCCGCCTCCTATTCGTGCCTGTTAGATCGGCTCCAGCCGGCCGCGCCCAGCTGCACTGCTGGTCTGGCGTCCGGGCAGGCAGCACTCAGCTAGCGGACCCTCTGGTCAGGTCAGGCCAGGTGCCGCCGTCCGTCTCCGCACCTCACCTCAGCGCCGTGTGGTCTCAGTACATGTAGGCCTCGACCTCGGGCCTGCGTCTCCCGTCGGAGCCTCGGTCTTTCCTGGGCGCCTCCCGAGACCGGAAGCGATGCCCGCGGCCACCGCTCCGCGGAATCTTCGGTATACCTCGGGTGTGCCGATCTTCCCCAAAGTCGGCCGGGTGATCGGTAATGGTGCCTGGTGGCAGCGCCAGTGGTTCTCTGCCGTCTGCAGGCTGTGCTTTACCGGAGAAATGCACCAGGAAGGGGAGCTCGGCGTGGAGCTCTACCCCAAGGCGGCCATTCCCGTTGCGTGCTTAGCCACGCCCCCCCTGCACCAGCGCTTAATTGTCAACTTTGGCACTTATTACAGTCTGCCACATGGTGGTGATGTATGTTTAATTTAGATATGACCACCACAAAAGTTGTTATTAATTCAATAGAAATTAGAAATAACTAATATCTGCCGCCCAAGCTATTCTTATATCTGTATGGGCCTGAAATGGTCTGAACTGTCACACTTGTAGGTGTGTGATGGTTAGTAGTTTTGTTGGTACTGTCATTAGCAGCTCTTGAAGGGGCAGTAGGTGGTGCAACCTGCAGTGACCCCTGACGAGGTCCCTGGCACTTATGTTTTTACAAATAAACCACTGTTTCCAGTATGCCCATTACTCCCCCATCACCTGATCTAGTGACCACAGTTGTGCCTGGACAGAGACACAAGTGGGCAGAATGCCTTTCTGTAGAAGAGGAAATTAAATAATAAATAGAGATATAATTTGATCCTTGTGAAAATGAGAGCACTGTGAAGGACTGCAGTCTCCTGAAAGCCACAACAACATTTCCACCAACGCACCTCCAATGGTGGGATGGAAAACTGGAAAGCAGAGAATGCTGTAAAAAAGTAAAGTAAAGCAGGCTTTCTGCTGTCGCTATTACTAGAGATGGAGGGATACTTGCGACACAGAACTGTCCCTCCCTTTAATGAAGCCTCCTTGGACTCCTCTTCATTCTCTGAACAAGAAAAATGGCTTCCATTGATTTGAATTGGATCGCCTGGCCTGAAAACCGTCCTCAACTTCTCTACAAAATGTTTTGTTCTCTATTAATTTTAATAGGATCAGCTGCCATGGCCGTTCCGAACCAACCTCTCCCTCGCCCTCCTTGGAGACTCAAATCTTTGAGAGGTATATCTTCCCACTTCAACTCAGTTGGCCACACTCTGTTGTTAGTTTTTAGTCTGAAATGATGAGGGCCGTGCCCCCTTTATCAGCTGGCCAATGTGTCCTGCTGCTGCTCAGGACCTGCAGTGCTTCAAGTCTTGATCAATATAACTGGCCCTACCAGATTTAAACGTTTAAATTACCACCAATTTTCTCCAAAAGTTAGTCCCCTGATATAAATCAAGCAGCCTTTAGCAACAGAGCTCAATTCGTGAATGTGAGCTACTTTTTTTGGGTTGCTGGGATTATTTTAGATCCCAATCGGACCCAGCATTGGTCACCTTTAAGGCCTGGTCTCCAGGATTCAACTGCAGACCATAGTCTGATCTCTGCTTGAGTGGGCTCACCAATACTGTGGGTGCAGTCAATCTTATGTGTATATATTTGGTTGCAATTGTGTGTGTAATGGTTTGTGTGGGTAGACTGATATCTTTACCACTTCTGATATTAAGGTAGGTGTGGATCAAATGTATTACACAAAACTGCAAAATTGTGAAAAACAAGTCAGCAAAGTAAACCCTTTTTGTGCATGTATTGCTCAAATTGGCCAATACGCTTTATTTTCAGTGCCTAAAGCTTATAAAAAAATAAACACACAGGGGCATACTTATAATAGGAGTTGGTTCGCTCTTAAACCACGCAATGTGGTGCAAGTGTGACTCAAGTCCAATCTTGTGTGGCTTCATAAATCTGGAGCTACGCAGCACTGCACAAATTGCTGTGTTGCATTACTCTGCCTAGAGAAGGTATTCCATGGGCGTTGTGTGGGTGTTTCCACGCAGCTCCCATGGTTTTGATGCATCCGCCGATTTTATAAAAGTGGGACCTGGGAATGTGCCAAACAAATAAGTGTTCCCAGGGGAGGTGTAACGAGGAGAAATGTCTATATTTCTCCTTGTTTCTTCGTCTTTCTATGCAGCATAATGCTGCACACATTGAAAGACGAGTATGCCTCTCAGGATTGTTTTCGTGCAGGATAGTGTCCCTTCCTGCACATAAACAATTCTGCATGCAACACAAACACCATTGCACCATGGGGCAAGGATGCCTGCGTTGGCGCTGGGCAGCCAAAACGATGCCAGTGCAGGGACATGTAAAGACTACAGGAACTCATCTACAGGTTACTATAGCTCATGTGAAGGCTATGGGAGCTCATCTACAGGTTACTATAGCTCATGTGAAGGCTACTGAAACTCATCTACAGGTTACTTTTGCTCGAGTGAAGGCTATGGGAGCTCATTTCTAGGTTATGAGAGCTCATCTGCAGGGCAGTGGAGCTCATCTGCAGGATAGTGGAGCTCATCTTCAGGATATTGGAAGCCCCATGAAGAGCACTGGACCTCATCTACATGATATTGAAAGTCACCTTAAGAGTGTTGGAGCTCATCCACATGATATTGACATCTACAGGACACTGGAGCTCATCTGCAAGCTACTGGAGCTCACGTGAAGGTTATAGGAGCTCATCCGACAAATACAGGAGTGAAGTATTCTTATTATGAATAAGTAGTCTCCACAGGATATGGTGATTATAGGAGATTTATTGAGTAGCAGATAAGATCACCAGTAGAGCCCACGCCAACCGCTGCACTGGAAACCCAGGAATGTCTAAGCATAGGATTCCACATTCCAGTGCATGCGGCGGGGCGTGCATGAAAGGAAGCATTAACAAGCACGAGGATACAACACATCCTCCTTTCTAGAAAAGAAAAGAATTAACCACAACATAAAATTCATACAAGCAAACAATTACAGAAATTACATAACAGTTTGATGATCAGCAAATAATGAAAGATATTACGAAACAGTTTGATGGCAGAAAATCATAGACCAACATTGTAGTCTTTGTGCCAAATAGGAGGTTTCCTCAGACGGGGAAAACTCATATCGCGGGTGTGAGTGGGAACTGGCAGATGAGGATGAGAGGAAGCAGGATGGCGACATGAAGTGGAAAAAGAAAATGAGGTCCCTGGTTTGTTTGGAGGAAGGGAACTACTAAGGTGAGACGGAACTCTGACAACCTTGGAGAGGCTCCAAACATTGCCGTCTGACAACTCCACAACTTGCCTACCCACTCTAACTACTAACAACGGGTCAGAGAAATGTGATACACCAGATCTAAGAAAACCTGACTTTCTCACACGTACCCAATCACCAACCTTGCATGGATTGTTGGAATTAGCAGACACCACAGGAGCACAGCGTCTAATACGTTTACCATCTACAAGATCCCGTATCCAGGGTTGGCTTAAGTTACATACACCCTTCCTCCCCCGCATTTTTTCAAAAGGGGACAAATCACCATCGGACTTAGGAGTATTCCGATAACTCCACAAAAGTTTCCTAACAGCCTCGTAGCAATTCTCACCATTGCATACAGCAAGTTGCAGACCCTCTTTGAGCACCCTAATCCATCTTTCAACCATGCCGTTGCCTTGAGGGTAATATACAGAAGAACGTTTGTGTAAAATGCCATGGTTGCAACAAAATGACTTCATCTCCGCAGAGGTGAACTGTGTGCCATTATCAGAAAGAATGGAAGTAGGGAAACCCTCTTTTTCAAAAATTGAATTGAGGAAATCGATAACTACTCTAGAAGATACATGGGGAACAAATTTCACTTCAGGCCAACTGGAGAACTGGTCTATCAAAACAATGGCATAGACTGGACTTTGACCTAAAGACATCGGACCAGCAATATCTATAGAAACGCATTCCCATGGCTTCGATGGTCTCGAGATAGAATCGTGATGATATTTAACAGGTTTTTGCGATTTATCACTCACACAACATTCAACACAAAATCTTACTTTTTTCTCAATTAATTTATCGACACCAGGCCACCAAAATTCACTTCTTATCCTCCTTTTCATATTGGACATGCCTGGGTGACCCTCATGAGCCATGTCTAATACGGTGTCTCTTAAGCTGTCTGGAACTACCAAAAGTAAGCCTCTCAATAAAGTTTCTCCCTGGATGGAAAGTTCTTGAGCAACTTGAAAGTAAGGTAAGACATTAGGGGATAAACTGTTCTTGGAAGGCCAACCATTTTTGACAAAAGACACAACATCTAAGTAATCACGATCACTACCACAAGCCAAAACCCAATCATCTTCACGGATGCATCCATTGGAGACTTCGCAAATTGATACCACTTTGTCAGGATCATCATCAGGAGCAACATGATTATCATCTTCTACAGGTAGTCTAGAAAGAAAATCAGCAAGGACATTGTTTGCACCGGGAATATACTCAACAGAGAAATGAAAATCTTGTAATTTGTACTGCCATCTTGCAATTCTGGAAGTGGCTTTGCCACATCCTTTGGTCGTAAAAAGATCTACAAGGGGACGATGGTCAGAGCGTACAACAAAATCTGTACCGTATACATATCTGCGAAAGTACTCAATTCCCCACCAGCAAGCCAATGTTTCTTTTTCGAGAGTGGAATATTTCGTTTCAGCACCCCGTAACGGTCTTGATGCAAAAGCAATTGTGACAAAACCACTGTTTTGCTTCTGCATCAGAACCGCCCCAATGCCAACGTTACTTGCATCTGTGACAATAAATGATTTACAATTGGTGTCAAATGGGGATAAGGCGGGAGCAGAAATAATACATTTTTTTATAAAATTACATTGACATTTGCAATTGTCATCCCAAATAAATTGTTGTTGGTTTTTCATCAACCTACGTAAGTGAGAAGTTTTATCAGAGAAGGAAGGGATGAACTTGGCATAATACTCGGCTAAGCCGAGAAAGGATCTGAGCTGATCCTTGTTGACAGGTTCAGGTGCACATTCAATCGCTTTAACTAAACTCAGTTTGGGAGAGATGCCCTCTTTACTGATGG
Source organism: Lissotriton helveticus (assembly GCF_964261635.1). NCBI lineage: Eukaryota > Metazoa > Chordata > Amphibia > Caudata > Salamandridae > Lissotriton > Lissotriton helveticus. The sequence goes on from NC_136061.1 coordinate 253,144,793, forward strand.
AATGGCCCAAATAATCTACAGAATTTTTTCCAAATTTGCACTTTTCCTTGGTCAGGGTAAGGCCATTGTCTTGTAAGATGGACAGGACTTTAAACAAAATTTCAGAATGTTCACATTCGTCCTTGCCGAAAACCAAAATGTCGTCCTGAAAATATAACACATTAGAAACATTTTTAAACATGTTGTGCATTACTCGCTGAAACACTGAGGATGCGGACACTAACCCGAAGGGCATCCTTTTATATCTGTATGCACCCTCAGTGGTTATGAACGAAGTTAGATGTTTACTATCATCATGAAGAGCTATCTGATGGTATGCGTTAGATAAATCCAATGTGGTGAAGATAGATGCATCCTTAAGTTTAGAGAACATTTCTCCAATATTGGGTAGGGGATGTCTATCAACCCACACATTGGAATTTAAATCGCGGATATCCACACAGAGACGAATTTTCCCATTGGGTTTGTGGGCAACGACTACAGGCGAAAGCCACTCAGAGGATTCGATTTCCTCGATTACATCTAAATCGCATAATCTCTGAAGTTCTTTTTTAACAGATTCTCGTAAGGCTAAAGGTATGTTACGTACTTTGTGTACCTTGGGAATGGCATTATGTTTAAGAATGATTTTGTGTTTAAAATTTTTAAGCAAACCCAAATTGGGGGAAAAGACTTGTGGAAAAATTGTTTCCCATTTGTCGTCAGAGGGTACATCAACTGAATTAATGAAATCAGAATATCCCAAAACCTGATCAGGATGATTGGGATCCAGTTTCATCATCAATTCTCTTTGTTGTGGCCAACCCAATAAGCATGACCCATCTTTGGCAACGTATACTTTAGCATGTATTGACTTGCCCTTAAATGACAAAGTGGAGGGAAAGTACCCAAATACCTCAATGGGTTTTTTACCATATCCCCTTAATTTTATGTCAGAGGGAAATAAAGAAATGACATCTGGAAATTCTTTTAACAACACATCATCCCCAATTAACGTGTACTTTGCACCAGAATCTGCCATGACTTTTATAGATTTGGATCCAATTTGGAGCATGCAGAAAGGTGAGTCCTTTCCAACTTCGTAGATGGTGCAAACATCATCGTATTCGTCGTCATCAATGTCCACTGGTTGAACCTCAGAGAATCTGGAACGTCTAGAATTAGAATTAGAATATTTTGATCTGTTGCGACTTTTGCACATTCTTGCGAAATGACCTCTAGACTTACAGTAGTTGCAGAATTGTCCTATGGCGGGACATCTCTTATCCGTTGCTACGTGGCCTGGAAAACCACATTTGAAACAAACCACATCTTTTCTGAAACTTTGATGTGAGGTAGAAGGAAACATTGGTTTGTTGGAAGGAGATTCAGATGGAATTTTCTTGACGTTTTGAACAACAGAAATATTGGGTTTTTCCAAAGAGGATTCTTTAGGCTTTTTATCGGATAATTCTTTGATGCCCAACTTCATATCTTCAAATCGGTGTGCAATGTCAAGTGCCTTAGAGAGTGATAAATCCTTTGCATCGAGTAATTTCTCTTGGAGTTTCACATCAGAAACGTTATGTACAAGCTGGTCTCTTACCATTTGATCATGGAATTGTTGATAGTTGCACTTGGCAGCCAAAATCCTTAAATCCTTGACAAATGAATCAATTGGTTCAATGGGAAGTTGTTGTCTACTGAGAAATTTATGACGTGCCACGACTTCATTGACCTTTTTGATAAACTGTCTATCAAGCTGCATAATTGCATTTTCATAAACGTCGGCTTCTTCTTCAGAGGAATTATCTAAAGTCAGGGGAGGAAGATGAGAAAGAATCTGTCTTCCTTCTGCGCCAAGTGAATGTTTAAGGATGGCGAGTTTGCGTTTGTCGGTATAATTCTCACCCCCAATGGCTTCTAGATATGCTTCAAAACCTTCACGCCACTGTTTCCATTCTAAGGGTGGTTCACCAGGACTCGCCAAAAATGGAGGCGGAGCATTGAAACTCTCCATGAATACCGGCACTGAATTATAGAAAATGAATAGTAATGGTGAAATACTATTTAGATGGTGCAACAATATGTCTTGGTAACAAGATACAGTGATGTCACAAACAACTGTGGCAGAAGTTCTTGAATGAAAAAAAAAACATTTTTTTTTTTTAAAGAGAGAGACTCATTGTGACATATTTATAGTCTTTTGTAGAATAAATTAAGAATTTTCTTGAAGAAGGGCTTTGTGACGTCACAAAGGCGAATAGCCAGGCAGCCTAACAATGTCTTCGTGTTGATGCAGCTTGCTTGTGCTGACGCTGCCAGGCTGGAATGCGGAGCTCGAGCGCATGTGTTTACTCGCTCAGAGATTAGTATCCTGAGCGCGTGACAGTGCGCATGCGTTAACTCGCGCACGGAGTAGTTTATTCACACAAAGGGATAAAATTGAAAATAATCTCACCGCTTGTCAGGAAAAGAGCGGGATTTTCAGTAAAGTGCCGATAAATCCACGACGAAGGCTCCGCTAAACTGACGGAGAAGATTCAGCATCTCACAATGGCAACGGTAATCTTGGTCCGGAGGTACCGGGGCTGCGGGCTCTCAAAACACGTAGGTTCGTTTCTTCCAAGTCGCCAGTGAAGTATTCTTATTATGAATAAGTAGTCTCCACAGGATATGGTGATTATAGGAGATTTATTGAGTAGCAGATAAGATCACCAGTAGAGCCCACGCCAACCGCTGCACTGGAAACCCAGGAATGTCTAAGCATAGGATTCCACATTCCAGTGCATGCGGCGGGGCGTGCATGAAAGGAAGCATTAACAAGCACGAGGATACAACAAGGAGCTCATCTACTGTCCACTGGAGCTCATGTGAAGACTACTAGAGTTGATCTGCAGACTGATGGAGCTCACAAGACGATTAGAGCTTCTCTGCAGGATACTGGCGCTTGTCTACAGGTTACCAAGCTGCACTTGAAGGCCATTGGCGCTCGTCTGCAGGACTCTGGAGCTTATTTACAGGTTGCTGTGGATCACCTACAGGCTATTAAAGGACATCTACAAAATGATGGAGCTTTTCTGCAGACTACTAAAGTTCACCTGAAGGCTAGGAGCTACTTTACATAATAATGAGGTAAATGGTCAGACTATTTGAGCTCTTCCGCTGGGTTTTGGAGCTCTTTGGAGTAACTAACCAAAAGTTATTGGAGTTCATATGCCAAGCATGGCATTGGTGCTTACCTGCGGGTTAATAGCGAATAGCTGTAGGCCATTGGAGCTTATTAGCAGAGTACATGCTAAATCATTCTCTCTAAACATCTTCGAGTTCACCTATTTCCATACATTCATCTGTAGTGCGCGTGTTTACTTTCAGACGCCATGTCAGTTTCATTGAACACCCTGGTTGCTGTTTGAACTTTGGACCCAGCAGCGCTGACCAAGGTGCTACAAAGGTTGTGCAAATGTTCTCAGTCAAAGCCGGTTGCAAACAGTTTTTGGACTGGAGGCCAAGGGGGTAATTGTGCTTTAGAGCCGCCTGGAGGGCTGGGTGAATTAAGGGTAACAAACAGGAGTCCTGTGGTCTCGACTGCTGGAGCCACTGTCCGAAGTCAATGGTCTGCCCTGCCCATGAGGAATGATTGGAAAAATCTAGAACACAGATGTTTCTACAGAAAACCTATACTTTGTTGTTTGTCAACGGTTTGATTTATTACGTGGTATCTGCACAATTCCATGTGGTTTTACAGCACAGACTCATATGTGAATGTGTGTTTTAACTACTTCAAGGGCTCGTGAGCAGTCTGTCGTCCATTTTTGCACATTCAGGAGCCACTTCTTCATTGCTAAGAAGAGAACGGTGCCATAACCCAGCTTAGTGGGATGCTTGTCTTTTTTGATCTTTCATAATTTTATCTAATGAGATAAGGCTTCTGCAAACAATTAAAGCCGTGGTTGCCTCAATGTGTGTTGGTTTCGTGCCTTTGGCACCGCGGTCTTTGTGTAGCGCCTATCTTGATCACTCACACGTGGCTCGCTCTGCCGTCGGCCCGCGCCCACCGACCGCCTCGCGCAGGAGGAGGGCTGTTACCGCCTGCCTCTTTCCCCACCGGCCTCACTTACCGGCTGCGTTCGCGCCCAGGAGCCGCGGCGGGATTTGTGCAATGCCCGAGAGTCGATAAGATGGGGCCGGGCTGGAGTGGATGAAGTGTCTTCCAGGAGAGCTTCTGCCAGGGTGAAGGGCCTTTGTCTGTTCACAAAAGCGTCCAAAATGACTGTAAATTGGCCGTTTTAGAAACAGTACTTGCCTGCTCCTCTCCGAAATGCTTTTCCTGGTACCTATTTACTTACATGAATGCCCTGAAGGTCAAGAGGTTCTGAAAACACGAACATCAAAAGCTCCTCCGGACCTGGGCGGGGGAAGCTGGCAACGGGCTGGGGTTGGAGTAGTGGAGGGGGGAGATGGTGGTTAGCAGGCGTCCTGCAGGAGTAAAAATGTACACTGGCGCTCAATGGCTAGGAAGTCTCTCACCTTTCCGAAAGAGACAAGCCGGCGAGGACCTATTCCTGGGGCTGGAACATGTTCTCTGATGATGTCACAGGGCTTTTCGTCAAAATAACATCGACCAAGGTATCAAACAACAGAATTATAATTTCCACAATAAAGTTTACAAAAATATTGTCCAGTTGGGTACAGATTTTTCTCGTATTAACTCGAATTGGACCATTTTTGTAAACAATATTTAGGTCATGCTATTTTTGTCTGGAGGTAGTGAGTCCACAATATTCTGGCACCACACCTGCCAATGACACCCGTGTCAAGGTTTGGTATGTTGCCTTGTTTCTGCTTCAAAGTTTCAGGGAAGTTAATCTGCTTTCATACTTGTGCGAGTTTTTTTTGGTATTTTCACTAATTATGTAATTAATTCCATTTAGGTTAATTGTATGCAAAGGTATCTTATCTCTAAATCATAAAAATCTGGCAATAAGCAACAATAACAAACCTAGGTTGGACACCCGTGCTATTGGCAACGTGCAGGTGGGAAATGTAGCATGCAGCATGGGGTTTCCATGGGTAAATATTTTAAGCCTTCTTACAGTTTTGAAACAAGAATGATTAGGAACATGCCAGTGAGCAATCAATGTACCTATAGGCAGAAGCTATGGTACTGTAACAATTGTATACCGTTCCCCAATGCAACGTGTCATGTATTAATATAGATTGAATTGCAGTCTGAAATTTCAAGTAGGGAAAATCATGATATCCTAATATCACAGCTAAAATAGCCAGGACCAATACATCTAAATATTTGTAAGTGTGTAGGGAAACATACATTTACTATTCTTTACTCCATATCTGCATATCTGGAAGATAGATTGATTGTCAATGTGACAATAAATTCACATAAATATGAATTTAGAGTTGAAAGAAAATTGATGCTTACCTGTCAGTATTTTTGTCCTCAATATTTTGGCTTTGATTTAAGCAATAACGATATTTTCGAATTAATATTCAGGACCAACACTAAATAAATCCATATGTGAAAATATTCAAACTCTCATTCCGAAATATATGCGGGGAGAACCCATACTGCAGTAATTACACTGCAGGATGTGGTATTTTAAGGATGCAGTATTAGCATACTATTTTGAGTTTGGGGATTTGAGTAGGTGGTGTGTTAAAGTTTACAAGGGTCACGCATACTGAGCGAACTCTCCTTTGCATGGAGTGTGCTAACATAAAACATGCTTTTGAGGAACAAGGGCCGTAGTATCCTCTCGCTTGCATGATTGAATGGGGCTCTCTTTTAATTATTGAATTTTATGTTTCCTTAATGGAGACTGCTCCAAACAAAAATGCCAGCCTGTTCAAATTGCCCACCAGGTCGCATTGCTCTATTTCCCCCACTGGAGTAACATCTATAGGACACACTAGCAAATTAGAGTTAGCACATTACAATAGGAAACATTAATGGTCACCTGGGTCTTGATGAAAGCCCTCAATGAAGAGAGGTGCTTAGAAAGGGCTGAAACATGTAGAGCAAACTAGGAAGACATAAAGGATCCTAATAGCCCCAGTCTTTCCTTTGAATTTAACCTTGTGTCTGGGAAGCATTAGTAAAGATATCAGTGCACACCCTGCAGCGTAACTTTAATTCCACTCCATGACTCCAACAACTAATAATCCTCACAGACAATAGATCTTGCAGGAAGTTAAAGGTAAGCCCACCTGCAATACATCTGCAGGTGGAGGAACGCTCTCAATGATGAAGCATGCCACCTAATGAAAGGTTTGCAACTTTGCATCCTTCTTAGAACATGCAATAAATAGAGTAGGACAGGCTCCGAGTGGGCAAGCTTGTCCAAGACATACGGTCTTTTGGTTTACACTGCTCAATAGGGAGGGTGTGCTGATGGGCCTACACATATCCTCTTACTCCCCCTTAGAGTATATGAGTATTAATGAAGATGCTTGGTAACATAAAATAACTGGCGCTTAATGCATTAGATATCAGAGTATAAGACACTAATGAGGATTATGTGGTGTCAATATTGTCCATGTGATGTCAATAACTAGAATTTGATAGGGTACCCCAGTATATTATGGTTGTGGTGGCATATGAAGGAGCAGCTAGGCATAGGACGGCATTGGCTGGCATGTGGTGGCATTCTCTGGTCACACAATGCTAACAACTGGTATATCATGTGTAACAGGTATATTATGGCAATACATAGCATATGATATGGCTATGTGTTCCACAGTGTGGGTGATTTGTATGGGGAGGGGTGGGGTCCTCATACCTATGAAGAGCTTATCGCAGAGGCTGATCTCCCTCCGGGGCAGTTTCTATTGTATACTCCATGGGGATACGATGGGGGACATGCAGCAGTAAACCTCACATTCCAGTACCTACACATAAAGGGTATGGGTCGTCACCTGACACGATGGATGACTAACTCCCTGCATACTCATGCAGCTATTCCCCTCACTGCACTACTGCACCTGCACTGGGATACCGACTTGGGCCGCCCTTGTACCGACAGAGAGAGGCAGGAAATATTAGCTTACCCTATCTGATATTTTGCAATGCCTGCTTCAAATTAATACAATTTTATATACTACATAGAGCTTATTTAAATCCCCACAAAAATCAATTGATCCTTTCACCGCATGATCCTTTCACCTTCCCCCAGTGCCTCACCCCTGATGCAGAGGTTTTGCACATTTTGGGCATGTCCGTTGCTTACCCCGTAGTGGCAGTATGTTACGGCACACGACATAATGCACAAACCTTTCCACTTTGTGCACAGGGAAGCATGCATGCTGGGTCTAATTATCCATACCAAAAGAACTAAAGCAGTGGCTCATTTCACAGACCTGGCCCTTATCCTAACTAAACACTTGCTCATATGTAAATGGCAATCGGCGACCCCTCCTTCGCCTGGGTGGTCTCGATGGTAGCTCTAGCGCAGGCAGAAGATGAAGCCTTACATAAAGAGGAAGCAAGGGAGCATATTTACGAGCTCCTTGCGCCACTTTTGCGCCACCGTTGCATCACTTCTGTGACGCAGCGGCGGTGTAAACCATGCCCCATGTTGCACCCTATTTACAACGTGACGCATCTAGGGAGATACGTCTCGTTGTAAAGCCCTGCACCACATGAAACCTGCGTCAGGTTTCATGTGGGCGTTCCGGCGCAGGGGGGGTTGTTCCGGCGCAGTAAAGCCTTGGTAAAGTGCCTGAGTGAAATCTAAAAGATTCCACTCAGTCACTTTTCGGACACTGCTGCGTAAAAACCTTGCGCTTGCTTGACGCAGGCGTAAGGCATGACGCACCAAGTTCTGTATCGGCAGGCCACGAGCATTGCTGGAGTTCGCCGCCCTTGCAACAGACTCCAGCAATGCGCCACCCTTCCGAGGGGAGATGCGTCACACATCTGTTTATCCTTGCGCAATGATGCGCCACATAGTAAATGCACCGCATCTGTGGTGGCGCAAGGGTAAACTTGCGTGATGCATCTTACCTGGCGCATCCCTGCTGATTTGCAGGGATGCGCCAGTCGTCATAAATCTGCCCCTAGTGTTTTACGCAAATACCCCATCTCTGATAGCTGGGATACTCTCCTGGAGAACTTGTACAGGGGTCTGAAAACTGTTGAACAACTCCCTAAGACCACATCACTTGCTGTTGCACAGTTGCATAACAATCTCTGCTACTGACTGGGACTCTTGTTTGACCAACCTTCATAATCCATAAAGCAGCCCCATGTCTACCATTGTCTAAACTCAGTTGTCGCACTGTTAATTCTGTCACACGTGGTGGGTGGAGGCATGTTACGTTCTACATAGTTACATATAGTTCTATTGAATTGTATATCTGGCACATAACCACCGCCTATGTCTAGGCGCGCTCAGTCATGCACTTCCCAACCCTCCCACCTCCCCAAAAAAAACAATTACTAGCTTTGCATTCACTTATAAGTTGTTCATATTGCTGCATTGTACGGTAATGCGTTGTTACACCTGTAGTGTACATATTAAATAATATGCTTTGTAGCTAATGTCAATGTCAAAATTCTCCACCAAAAAATGTTGTTAAAATTTTTTGGGGCTATGTGTCCACTATGATGTCATGTTAACATTAGATGGGGTTTCTAGGCACAGGATAGCACTGGGTGGCTTATTATCGATCACATGTGCGCCAGATGGCAATGAATAGAATGTGCTGAAAGAATCTGGGCACACAATGGCAATGACTGACATACAATCGGCATAGCTGATCAAGTGATGACAAAGACATTTTTTTTAAATTAAAATTTATTTAAAGGCTGGAATGTGGAACAATGAGTGTGTTTAGAGGAACTGACAAATAGATGTTACATTATTTACTAAAAATTCAATAATGGAGGCCAAATTAGTATCTTTAAACCAATGACAAGCTGTCTTATGGGGGCCAGTGAGTTTATTTATCAAAGATGAAATGCTGGTATTTGGAGTCGAAATATGTAAATTTTCTGAAAAGAATATATTTTTGGTAACATTAATTAAGTACTTAAGAACAAAATAAGTACATTTTGAGATTATGACAAGTGAAAACTAGTTACTTATAGAGATAGTAGGTGTGTTATCATAAAATAACAACTTGGCACTTAGGGACAACTAGATCACAATAGTCCATCCTTATATATATATATATATATATATATATATATATATATATATATATATATGTATATATATATATATATATATATATATATATATATATGCAACAGTCCCATCCACAGGTAGGATAGACGGCACACCAGTCAAGTGTCAAAAAGTTTATTCTGAGTGAAAAAAAAAAAACAACGCGTTTCAGCCGAAATGGCCTTTGTCAAGTTCAAAGGGCACTGGAAATACATTGCAATATATCCGCCCAAACAATAATAAACAGTGAGGAAATACTTCATATTATCGATATTATTGTTATACAATTTAAAACAAATGCAATTCATTTATTTAAAGGCTGGAATGTGGAACAATGAGTGTGTTTAGAGGAACTGACAAATAGATGTTACATTATTTACTAAAAATTCAATAATGGAGGCCAAATTAGTATCTTTAAACCAATGACAAGCTGTCTTATGGGGGCCAGTGAGTTTATTTATCAAAGATGAAATGCTGGTATTTGGAGTCGAAATATGTCAATTTTCTGAAAAGAATATATTTTTGGTAACATTAATTAAGTACTTAAGAACAAAATAAGTACATTTTGAGATTATGACAAGTGAAAACTAGTTACTTATAGAGATAGTAGGTGTGTTATCATAAAATAACAACTTGGCACTTAGGGACAACTAGATCACAATAGTCCATCCTTATATATATATATATATATATATATATATATATATATATATATACAACAGTCCCATCCACAGGAAGGATAGACGGCACACCAGTCAAGTGTCAAAAAGTTTATTCTGAGTGAAAAAAACAAAAACAACGCGTTTCAGCCGAAATGGCCTTTGTCAAGTTCAAAGGGCACTGGAAATACATTGCAATATATCCGCCCAAACAATAATAAACAGTGAGGAAATACTTCATATTATCGGTATTATTGTTATACAATTTAAAACAAATGCAATTCATTGTGATATATTCAAAAACGCCCACACGGCAGTTGAATGGTTAAAAATAATAACAATCACAAAATATATACACATGTATAATAATGGTTGTCATGCAAATGCCGATCGGAGTAAATTCTGAGCGTTGCCTCACATAGAGGTCAAAACAACAAAATAACGTTAAAACGTTACAAAATACAGCAAGATACCGTATCATTGCATTAAATCACTCATAATTTGTAATTGCTGGCAGAGAGCATATAATCATAATTAATTGAATGACTCCTGAAAGGCAAATAAATAGTAAATATGAATAAATAACAATTATATATACGATTTCATTGTATATAACATGCCGACCGGTGTACGTTCAAGAGGTTTTCTGCTCAGCATATCGAAGCAGTAAAGCATAACCATCAATGAGTTACAAATTGCCACAAACCAAGAATTCTATCTGTGAAAGCAAAATTAGAAGGACTCCCAGTGGAGTATCTCTCAACACTGTCTGATCCAATAGTCAGACACTGGTATCTAGAACAAGGGAACCCGTAAAGGTTGCGAAGGACCCCGGGTAGTACTAGTTTTGTAGTTAACAAAGGTCCTTGGCTTCAATTTAGGAAAAAAGATAAACACAGGCTTAAATAAGGACTGTGTGTTTTTTCTTCAGTGTCCAGCCGGACATAGAAGTGTTTATTTAGAGAATTTGCAGAATTTATACATTTTTTAAGTGAAACAAGTCACACATTAATAACTGGGCACAAGCCTGTACCAAGTCAGAAAAAGACAATACATAGGGGAGAAAGTGACAGGCAAACAAGTTGGAGAAAAGGCGGCTTACAATACAATAAAATCTTAAGTAAGCTCTAACCCACAGTAACTGCGGCACAAATCACAAATTGTAAACAAAGCAGTACTGTGTAAACAGTCGACGAACGTTTCGATCCCTATCTCCAAGAATTATATTGGGATCATCTTCAGGACTACAATAAGAGAGCTTTGCCTGATTGAATGCAATTACAAAAGCCGTGGCACTCGGAAGTAATGCGTACACGTCTTGGTAGTGGTGCAGCAATTGCACTTCTAAACGGCTGTGCTCACGAGCGTAGGCAATGTCCCGGTTATCACTGGAGCGGCAGGCATGTATTCTGGGGTTTGTGGGAGAACTCAGTAGTTGACTGGAAGTTTTTAGGCGAACCGCATGATGGCGTAAGCCTCTTCCCGAGGAACCGCTATTGTAAGCGTGTAGGGACGAAAGGATGGGTCCCGTCTGGTCAGCGTGATGGCTGGATCACGGCCACTGAAGAAAAAACACACAGTCCTTATTTAAGCCTGTGTTTATCTTTTTTCCTAAATTGAAGCCAAGGACCTTTGTTAACTACAAAACCAATAGTCAGACACAGCACAAATATACATTGATGGCATCAACGAACAATTTCCTGATCGGGTTTATGAATTGTCAAGTGGCCATTTAATCATAAATTATATAACAATATCATCAACAGCCATATTTATCATAGGTTATCCACCACTATATCAAAAATATAAAGTATAATCACTCAATGAGGCTGATAGGAGGGGGAAAGAGTTTGCAAACACAGTAGCCTGTGTTCCAAAAATCCAGTGATTCATGTAATACCTAAAAACACACCTAGTGTGAAATCATAATATCAAAGAAAAAATACATGTAACAACATGTCCACAATTATTATGAATGGTAAAATGGCAAATATTTTCAAGCTAGGACTATATGGCATGGTTAATTTATACAATTCATCACAGATGGACAAATATCCCTACCTAAGTCCTATTTCATACTGGGGACTAATGAATTATCAAGTTGCAATATCACATTGCCAAATCAACCAAACATAAAATAATAGTGATCTAAAAATACTAAAGAGTCTGTTTCTAAAAACAATATACAATTCTATAATCATGGAATGGATTCCAAGAGACAGTGAGGGGGCAACAAGACTGAAAGATAATCTAATTATACCCCAATATGGTTAGCTAACTCTTCACCGGCATTAAGGCCATATGGTATTCTCGTGTTAAGGTCAATAATGAATATTGAGTTAAGGATCCGCAATTGTTTCTTCCTGTCGCCACCCCTGATGTGTTTTAAGATGCGATCTATTCCCATATACTTCAACAGGGTATAATCACTATTGTGTTTGTTGTAAAAATGTCTGGCAACAGGGTAACTAAAATCCAGATTTGTTATTGCCCTCTGATTTTCAAGGATACGTTTTGTAACAGGCAATTTAGTGCTCTTTATATAGCGGAGCCCTCAGGGACATTCAAGACTGTACATCACATGATCTGTTGTACAAGTGATACATTCAGAAATCAATCATTCCTTGCCATTAGATAACTTATAGCTCTTACTGTTAGTGCTATATTTACAAGCTTTGCAGGACTGACAACTGTGGAGGCCCTTACTGGTTTGTAGCCATCCTATGTTACTGCTGACCAATTTATCCTTTAACGAACAAGCCGGTCTAAAAGTAATGGTAGGGGTGGCGTCAACTTTCTTGCCTATTACAGGATCATCTTGGGCAAGACTCCAATGCTTTCTCATGATCCATCTCAATTTTCCTGCTCTATCTTTAAAGGTAGAGATCATTCTAGGAGTGGTTGTGCCAGCATTGGGCTCCACTCTGTTTTGTTCTTTGAAGAGGATCTCCCTTTGTTTGACATTATCCACTTTCTTTTTGGCTGCAGATAGTAATTTGTCAGTATAGCCTCTCTGTGTAAATCTATCTAGCATGATGTTGGACTCATTTGAGAAACCTTCGTCGGTGCTGCAGTTTCTGCGAGCTGTTAGAAGCTCACCGTATGGAATGCTGTTCAGGAGGGAGGTAGGATGGTGACTACGGGCATGTACAGTGCTGTTGCCAGCTGTGTCCTTCCTGAAGAGCTCGGTGACTAATTTGTCGCCCTGAACCAATACATGAATATCCAGAAAGATACAGTTATTTTTACTCATATGGAAAGTAAAACTGAGATTTAGATTATTGATGGAAAGACGGTCAATGAATTTTCTGGCTAGATCCTCTCCCCCATCCCAGATGAGGAAGAGATCATCTATATATCTAAGCCATAAGGGTATATGATAGGTGTATATGACATTCACATTCGACCAGACCACCTGCTCCTCTCACCAGCCCAGAAACAAATTAGCCAGGATGGGGGCAAAGCAGGTGCCCATCGCGGTACCAGACTTTTGGCGATAAAGAACTTTGTCAAATAGAAAGATGTTTTCGTTCAGACAATATGCCATCATAAGTTTAGGCATAATAGTATGTTCGGGAAACATCCTTTACAACAAAACTTTTACAACGCAGTGCTATTACAACACAGGTTTTACAACGAAAACCATTGTAACGCATTGCACTGGGGGGCGCTCTAGGATAGGGAATAGATTTAATTTACTATCCAACACCTTCCCTACTATCCACGGGGACTGGAGTTGGAATAGTAAATTAAACTATTCACTATCCAGCACCCCAAAGCGCTATGCGTTGTAACAGCATGCGTTGTAAAGACTGCGTTGTAACAGCATGCGTGGTAAAAGCATGTGTTGTAGTGTCATACAATCGTATGTTCATACAGTGCAATTGGTCTTCTTTGCAAATAATACATACATGCATTAACTCCTTGTTCTTGGTCTATGTAAGTATATAATGAACAAACGTCCAAAGTGATGAGCATGAAGTCTTTTTCCCATTTAACATCATGGATCCTTTTAAAAAAATCTGTGCTGTCTTGACAATACGAACTCAGGTCTTTGAGGTAGGGTCCTAAAAAATGATCCAGAAAAATAGACGTGTTTTCTAATAGGCCCCCGTTTGAGGAAACAATAGGTCTCCCTCATGGTTTGGTTCGATTATTATATACCTTAGGTAAAAGGTACAGGCAGGGAACCCGTGGATTGTCAGTTTTTAGAAATTTGAATTCATCATTGTCAATGAGGTTCACATTCCACCAGTTATACAACATTTCTTGGTACCTTTTGATGGTTTTGCCATGTCACTGTTTCATAGCACTTGCTGTCTGCTAATTGTCGCATCGCTTCAACTTTGTAATCGTCAATGTGCCATAGAACAACATTTCCCCCTTTGTCAGAGGGCTTTATTATCAGCGATGGATCTTGTAGAAGGTCCTGTAGAGTCATTTGTTGTTTATGTGTCAAGTTGTCCTTTATTCTGTATTTTTGATCATCTCTTAGTTTAATCAGTTCTCGTACCATAACTGAATGGAAAGCCTCAATATTCTCATAAAGCGTATTTGGATTGAAGCGAGATTTTAACTTGAGACCACTGCTGATAGTAGAGCTTACAGAGAAACCAATATTTTCCAATGTATCCCCTGTTCCTCATGATTGGTTTGACAATATGTCATCATCCAATTCCTGTATTTCCAGAATGAGATTAATGTCATTGATCATAAAGCCCACAGAACTACAGAAAATGCAGGGAGATGTTGATTTTCTCGATAGTAACTTGAGGCATGTAATTTCATTAATTTAAATTTTCTGATGTAGAGAAATAAATCAATTCTCATGTCTACATAAATCCAATCCGTGACAGGACGAAAGGACAATCCAAGCTTGAGTAGTGATATTTCTTCAGTCAATAGTTCTTGTTTTGATAGATTTATGATGGACTGATCAGACATATCTGACAATGGATGATTTCTGTGCCAGATTTTACTACGGTTCCCTCTTCTGGTTAGGCGTTGTTTTTCTTTTTGTTGCTGGTTTTGCCTTTTGGTCTTCCCTGCCCTCTTCCTACTGGTTCTTCTTTTTGTTGAGTGTGTTGGTTTTGCTCTTTCTGCTGTTTCAATATTTGAAACTCAAGTAAGAAGGTCAGGGGCCGTGCACCTAAAGGGGTGGCAGATACTCGTGCTTCTGAGTCTTCGCTCACGTCTGAGCTGGAATCAGTAGATATTGCTTCCGTTGATTTTTGTTGCTGTATGAATTGACTATCTTTCTGCATCCAGTCAAATTGTTTAGCGTATGTTAGAATTCTTCCCTCAGCATAATTACGTTTATCCCGCAGGAATTTGCGCTGTTTCTTTATTTTGATTGTATCCTGATACGATTTGAGACGACCTTCCAGTCCTTTCATAAACTCAACTACAACCTTGTCATCTTTATGAGGATCCAGCAGTGCACGGATATTTGTCAATTCATCTCTTGTTTTACTTAAATCGATCTTTGCATATTTAATAAGCATTTCTGACCAAAAAACAAAAAACAGAAATCTAGATTGAAAAACCTAAAGTCTCCTCAATGAAAGACCCACCACGATTCATAACCACATACAGTAAGGAAAGTGTAAGTATTGTGAATAAAATGAAGAAATACTGACACCTTATCTCAGGGGATCCCGATATAGTTGAGCTAGTGGGCAATAAACCAACGGTAACCTACAGGAAGAATGTCTCCCTTAAAGAGACATTTTTAAGTCTTTTGGTGAAAAGCCACTTTCAGACAAAACAAAAAACAGATTGGCTAACTAATCAAGGGAAAGGTTTCAAACCGTGCAAATCCTACAAAGCTTGGAAAATAGGCAGCAGCATGACAAGCCTTCCAGAACCGAACGGGAAAGTAACGGTAATTGATCAGAATATAACCTGCACCTCAAAATTTGTCATCTATATGACAGAGTGCAAATGTGGCATAAAATACATCGGGAGCACAACCCGTATGTTGAAAAAACGAATCTTGGAGCATATACGTGCAGTCAAGAACGCCAGCATGACATATGCAACGGCAAAACACATGAGCATGTGTCAAAAAGGAGGCTGGAGAGCGATGTGTTTCTATGGGATAAAAATGATACCGCAAGAAGATCGTGGTGGAGATTGTGTGAAGAAGTTGCGTCAAGTTAAGTCACGCCTGATCATAAGACTCAGAACTAAGTGCTGAGAGGTGTTAATAATGATGAGGAACTCTATGCTCACTTGGAACAATAAAAACAATCAACCTTTCAATAAAAACAATCAACCTTTCATTAATGTAGACTTTGTGGAACATCTACCGAAAATGGGCACTATACCCAAGAAGTGAAGTAATAAAACACAGCACGTGTGAATTTCAGAGCAACAATGCATGAAACAAAGACATAATAAATTCCTGTAATTTTTGCACATTACTGTGGGTACTAAACTGAGATACAATATGTGATGTATAAGCTGGGTTGAAAATTGATGCTGAGTACACTGTACAGCTATAAGTAACTGGTATATCAATGCAGCAACAGAGGCTTTATTTCAAAATCCCACGCCTGCTCCATATGTCTAACGTTTCGGCATCGTGCCTTGCTCACAGACTGGAACGGAAGCGCCCAGGTGCGCTAGAATCTCTTTTATGCGGTGCATCACGTGACTGTGGGGATGTACTGCAATACCCAAATGCATCATGCGAGTCAAATCAATAATCGGCAACTGTTCCATCTTGGCGCACATGCATGGATTTCAACTGGGGTAATATTTCAACAGTCACGAAAATGCAAAAATACCCGCTGCTCTCTTCTTAATGCATTTGACTCCGAAGAGGCCAGTTGTGGCCGCAAGATCATGACAGGAAGTCACCCTGTCTGAACCCCTTCCACGCGCCAACCACTTTCTTCAGTGGCAATCCTCAGTGGGTTTGGGAGGCGCGAGTGGACCAGTCTCCTCATTACCAAGAAGCAACAGATGCATTCCCCAGTTACCGGAGCTCATGGTCCTTCAGGGTGGTCTCACAAAAATGGGCACGGGACAGCCCACTACTTCCTTCCTAGGATAACAAACAGGTGAGACCCAATGCAGCAACAGAGGCTTTATTTCAAAATCACAGCGCCTGCTCCATATGTCTAACGTTTTGGCGTATATATATATATATATATATATATATATATATATATATATATACAACGAATTCCACTCCAATCTCCAAAATGGCAAAGTGAGAGGACACGAACCACAAAGTAAGGCTTGATCTTTCCTTTATTCATGATCTGACGCGTTTCGGACTGCTCTAGTCCTTGATCACATATATATATAAATGTGAACACCATTTTCGAATCCCACATATGAATCAGACACCGACACAGGGGTAGCGTTGCCATTCAGTCTTACGCTTTATTCAAAATCTCCTCTATAACGCGTTTCGGCATACAAACAGTCGCCATCAACAGAATGCATTTACAAAATCAGTTGCGGTCACATGACCCTCTACCTTCAATTAGCATGGAATTCAGACTTATGTGATCACATAGAGCTTGCACGTTGTAGAAGCCTTAGCTTACTGTTAAACAAATGCTTATATATATTTTAAACTGGTCATCATTTAATCTATCACCACAATTACAGCATTGTCATATTAAAATTAATAATAACAATTTAAAAATGTCATTGCCATTAATGACGAACGTACGCCTATTTGTTATATACTCAGGTAACTGTAGTGTTTCTGGTAATTTCAACATATTTGTCCAGGACAAGTGTCCTTTTGTCCTATAGTTCCACTCAATGATAAATCTCATTAGGAGTATACAAAAACAGATTGATCATCTTTTATGGGTTAGGCTCATATGTCTCATTAAAGTTTTTTCTATGTAACTATTCTCAGCATGAAACCCAATTCTCCATTGTCATTTTCTTACTATCGATTCTGACACTCACTGTGTTTAAAAAACCTTAATCATAAGAAATGTACAGAAGGGCAAACAAAGCTAAAAAGTTTCCTTTTTGATCATGCAATAATCAAATAAAGTGCAAGTGCCATTGTTAACATTTTCTTGAGTATTCAATCACTTTATTTTTCTTCAAAATTCAGGTGTTTTTTCACTTTGATCTGCAGATGAACCTACGGTTAAACTAGATACATCGCTTTAAATATATCATTTCAGATCTTTGTCATATAAAGTGCAACTGTATTCCAGTACTCCAGAAATGTACACATTTGCTAAATAAAGCGCATGTGCTTTACAGTGCATAACCTGGTACGGTCTTACACTGACCACATTACAAATGCCTTAATACTATGTTCCTAATATGTAGAATTACATTTCCTTACCGTATAAAGTGCAAATGCATTACCATAATTTAGATCTGTGCAAATTTGCTAAATAAAGTGTGTGTGTGTGTTTTTTTTAAGCATGAGTTAAAGCATAACATTTGGGGAGAAATTCTGGCACTGTGTAAAAATATATACACTGATATTTTGTGAAAATGGGGTTAAAAATGAAAAGCAAGTTTTTGTGGACAAATGTAGTGTACGAAAGTGCTCTCTTTCTGCATGGTGCTCTCACTTTTTGCTGAACTGCTGCTGTACTTTGACTAGGTGAGCCCTGGGCTCCTGCCAATCAGGTAACTAGGGCCTATGTTCTTTCTCTAAAACTGCATTGAAGACAAAACCCCCTCTGATTTTGACTGTTGCTGGGGGGGGGGAGGGGGTAGAGTGTTCTCTGCCAGATGGACAGACCAATATGCCATCCGTAGAGAAGGCCAGTAAAGTCCCTTACTTAGGTGACTCAGGAAAGGCGGATATGGTTGGGGGGACTGAGGGGGTGCAAGACACTGCAGCAACTTCACCTCAAGTGCAACTATCTAGCACTGATCTTAACAGTGCTCGCACTAGTCAACCTCAAGAAGTCTCCAAGGCTAGCAAAGATAATATTGGGCAAGCAGATTTGGATAAGGAACCCAGTGACTTTTTGTTTTCCTTATCGGATTGTGGCGTATGGTCAGATGACTCATCATACACTACAGATTTGAGCTATAGTGACCAGGAGGAGGCAGAGGGAAGTAAATCAAAAAATATTTGCATTTGGGGAGTGGCTGACTGATCTTGAGTCTAGGATTGTCTCTCCTGAATCTGACCTGGCCACAAATCAAACGCTAGTAGATTCCCAAGTGGCACAGCTAGCTGACGTCAAGTGGAAGCTGGAGGAATTCAAGAACCGGCAGCGGAGAAACAACTTGCGGTTGCTGGGGGTTCCTGAAGTGGTGGAGGGGGCAGATGTCCGCTCATATGTGGTGGACTCGTTACGAGACTCCCTGCCAGAGCTTACCGATTGGGATTGGGCATTAGAGGTGCAACAAGCCCACCGCGTCCCCTTTGTTCAGAAACAGCCAGCAAGGGCAGGGGCTCTACCTCGAGCCATCCTGGTGTATTTTGGCAATTTTTGGCTATGCCAAGCGGTCTTTAAGAAAGCAAGGCCAGAAGCAAAAAAAACTAGGAACAAGAACTCCTATTTTGTCCGTCAGGACTTCTGCCACTCCACCGTCGAAAGGCGTTGGAGGTTGCGACAGAAGACTAAGCCATTCCAAGACAAAAAAGCGCAAGCCTTTTTAAACAATCCAAACCGGCTAAAGGTGATCTGGGGTGGGGCAAACAAAATTATTTTTGTAGGAAATAAAGGCTAAAGAATACCTTGATGGTTTGTCTGGCTAGATCCGGATCAGCTATCAATGTACTATATAGGACACAGTCCAGAATTACTCACAAGGGGGGATTTAAGCGGGAGGAGGAAAAGGATTCTAAAAAGTATTTTTCTTTGGTATATTTGGAATGGAACAAAAATGAATAAAATGCTTGCTTTAGGAACAGGTGAATGTGGAGATTGGGGATCTTGGAAAGCAGCATATAGCTAAATACTAGAGGAAGGTCTTAGCATCAGGGCTCTCGCTCTTTGTAGCACATTCACCACAAACAGACTCAAGATTGAGTCTGCACGCCTCGTGTGGGGAGGTGGGGGTACCGGGGAGGTGGGTGGAAGGAGACAGAAGGGAGGTGGGGGGAAAGGAAGGGTTGTGGGTAAAAAGTGGGATAAAAAAAGCATTTCCAGAAATAACAACGAGATGAAGAAACAGCCAAAGGAGAAAAATGGGAGGAGAATCACAGACAAACGGTGGAGGAGGGTAAGAGCAAGAGACTAATAGGGGGAATCCTGGAATTCAAAGTTAACCAAGATGGGGAGGATAACTATATGTTCATGGAATGTAACAGGATTTAATGATAGGGAAAAGAGGGTTAGATGTGCTGAACTTATGCGGCTAGATACCTTGGATGTAGTATGTTTACAGGAGACACACATTCCCTGGGGGAAAAGAGAAGCCCTGAGGGTTGGCGGGTATAATATCGTGGCTTGTACAACCTCGAATATTCGTGGGTGGCCATTTTAGCAAAGACATCTTTAGGCTTAGCCAAACGCAAGGCATTGGATGCCCTGGGGAGGTGGGCCATAGTAGAATTTGCAACAGGAGTTACAGTATGCTCGATCTACGGGTCAAACCAAGATGACCACCAGATATTTGAAGATTTGGAAATAGAACTTGCTACATGGCCAAACCCTTTAATCTTTTGCGGAGATTTCAATATCTCTTTAGATATTGGTTCCGGAAAGCAGAGGCAAGGGGGGTATTCCGGTCGAAAGCCTAGAGTCTACAAAGCTCTAAATTCTCTTAAGAATAATCATTGGCTGGTGGACATCTGGGGCATAAAAAACCCAACCAACCCTGACTACACGTATTTCTCTTGTCCGCACAAAAAATCACAAGGACAAGGGATCTAGTAGAACGAGCTGGGATTAAGAAACTCCCCAAAATAATATCTGATCACAGCCCTCTGATCTTAGAAATTGAAATACCCAGCTTTAAGAGACCACGAGTAAATGGACGATTGGTAGGAAAATTGCTAGTGAACAGAGAGCACATTGAATTTATTAAAGAGTGGGTGCAAGAATTATTTATTATTAACCATTTTAGCGCAAGTAGGGGGGGTTTGTGAGACTCTTTTAAGGGCACCCTTAGAGGGAAAACCATTAGCTTTGTTGCCAGGGCTAAGATGCAGCAGGAGAGCAAGAACGAGCAACTATCGCGGGATTTGGCCAGGGCTGAAGAGGAGCACGTTTCGATAATAATGCAGGGACAAGAGGGGGACCAAATTCAACATCGAATAATTGCCATAAAAGCGGAATTAAATAGTTGGCTCACACAGAGGTCAGCAGAGGAATATCAATCCCATCGGAATAGCGCCTATAAAAACGGTGAGCAAGTTGGTAAGAGGTTAGCTCTTCGTACTAAGCAGAGGATATCTTTAAATTTAATATCTTCTATTAAAATAGACGGACAAGTACATACTGATCCAGAAGGCATTGTCAAAGGGTTTCAACACTATTATCAATCCCTGTACCAGGATGACATTAATAAAGATCGAGCAGAAGTTCTGCAGGGCTTAGCAGGGCTGATAGCTGGCAACGAACTCGGAGGGGGCTTGGATAGGCCGATTAAAGATGAACTAGAAGAAGAAATTACTCTAGAGGAAGTTCATTTAACACTGCTAGGTATGGCGTTAGGGAAGGCCGCAGGCCCTGACAAGATTCCGCTCGAAGTTTACAAGATCCTAGGGGCGCTAGAGGGCGCGCAAGCGGAATGGCTGCCTAGTCACGCAGCTCCCGCTCCTTACTGCATAATCCTGAATGTATCTGCTATCAACAACGAGTATTTTCACCGAGTTGCCTACCATCTGACGCAGTAGTTCATCCTCGACACTCGACCCGCGGCTCAGCTCACCCGGCACTGCAGAACCACCGCAATCGGCGCTTGAACTTGGACCGGCGTTCACCCCTGGGCGTGCTCCTTGAGGAAGCCGGTCACTGGCGATCACGCAAGACCGGGGCTGGCCACGAGGGAGTAGGCCGCACCGGCGCCCCTGCACTGGACGCCTGCGACTCGAGACTTTGCGGCCCTCGAGGACAACACTCCTGCGGGAGCCCGCTCGCTACTGGCTGGCTCCCTGGCCCTCCGACTTAGTCCGGCCTGACCAGCTGGAGGTTCGTGGCTGGTGCGCCGGGTGGGCGACCTAAGGCGCTGGAAATACCGCGAAGGGAGGACCGGGACTGCAGTTGCCGCCACGCTAGCCTCCGGGAGGAGCTGGACGCCCATCGCGCCTGTCTGCACCGTCTGTGGGGTAAGAGGCATTACTGATTGGACGTGCTACACACCATTCACTACCTGCGGCGCTGCCGGTACCTCGACGTCGGGCGGGCGGCAGTGCACGTCCGAGTGACTCTGGGCCTGCCGCCACTGCCTCGCCTAGGTGTCCATCTTGCATCGCCCCCAGCGCCGCAGGCACCTCATTTGCGGAGCACTACCTGAATCCTGCTGCCGCCGCCCACCGAGGGACTATCGGACTGGTGCATGCGGTGGGGGGACACTGTCTGCTGCATGTCACGGCCGATGTGCGCCTGGCTCTTCGCGCCCACGCCTCAGCCGAGCCTCCATTGCTGACCGCGGGCACATCGCCGCCGTCCCAATCTGCACCGGCTGGGAGGGAAGGGGCCTTGCTACTTGGACACGTCACGCACCATGTTCTGCCTGTGGCGCGACTGGGACTGAGCACGTCCCTGCGACTTTGGGCCTGCCCATCACGACCTCGCCTAGGTGCTCATCCTGCCCTGCATCCTGCACAACAAACACCTCACCTGCGGAGTCCTAACCACAGCCAGTCACCACCGCCCATCGAGGGACCTTTGGGCAGGCGCGCATAGCAGGGGGACACTGTCTGCTACATACCTCTGCATGATCCTTCCCTACCTCTCGAGTGAGGATTGGAGCATCCTCTCTGGGTGCTGTTACCCACTGGACAAGAGTGCCCTGCGATTCTAACTCCTGGGGTCACTGAGCTTCGACCGGCGACTTATCCAACGGCCCCACCCCCACACGGGTCGGTGCGGAGGCGCTCGGGGCGGTGGAGCGGACACGTTCTGCGGTCACGATGGGGCGCTCTGACCAATGCCAACCCAAACTCAGCTTTGACACCACCAAGAAAAATGCCAAGACGGCGCCGGCCGACTCGGGGCCCCTGGCCGTTCCATCCTCGGCCACTGCCTCCTCCACCAGAGACATCGATATACACAACCTGTTCCAGGAGATGAGGCAGGGGTTCGCCACGATGGTCGAAAAGGTTGATGGTATGACTTCAAGACTGGATGCCCTCGTTCATAAAGTGGATCGGCATGAGGAAAGACTTGCGGTCACAGAGCAGCGGATTTCTGATAACGACGACATCACATCATCTCACTCCACACAACTGGCCCGCATGGACAACTTGCTTCGAGTCATTGCGGCCAAGAATGAGGACTTAGAAGCCCGCAGCCGACGCAACAACATACGCGTCACGGGCGTGCCGGAATCCACAAACACTGGTACTATGGAGATATATATTGAGAAACTCCTCAAAACTTTGATAGGGGAAGAAGCTTTCTCGTCGCAATTCATAGTAGAAAGAGCGCACAGGTCATTGGGACCTGTCCCCAAGCCCGGATTGCCGCCTAGGCCGATCATTGCTAAACTGCTAAACTATCGCGACCGTGATGTCGCGCTCCGTGCAGCCCGGACTCAATACACACTGCAATATAACGGAGTAACATTCTCCATCTATCCTGACTTTACCCCCTTGGTACAAGCAGAAAGACGAAAGTTCCTTCCTATCAAGAAAAAGTTGAGAGACGCTCAGCTGGAATACGCCCTTCTCTACCCGGCCAGATTGCGTATCACTCACCGGGGGAAGCATCGCTTTTTCACCAACCCCCAGAGGGCGGAAGATTTCCTGCAATTAATTAACAATGCTCGGCGTGATGATCGCGGTGCTGCTGAGGATGAGGTGGACGATGATCCGTCATCAGCGGCGGAGGAGCAGTGATCATTTGTTCGGCATAACGTCCATTCATACCTGCCAGGGGGGCGCGTGGGCCCCTGACGCTGCACTATGGACTCGGACTGTCTTCACTCGTTGATGGTAACGTACCTCAAGGACCACTCTCTCTGCCACGACCTCTCCCGAGGGTGGTACAGAACGAGAGGTCGTCTGGCGGGAATAGTGGCTGTGCACCCTTGTTGCTGTTTCCCTTTCGGGTGTTCCCCATGCATTTCTGTGGGGGGTTCAAGTTTCTGAAGGGGGGAGGAGGGGGGGGTAAGGGGGAAAGGGGTTGGGTATGGGTGGCTGCTGGCATGATTGGGATGCAGTAGTGGGAGGTGGGATGGGACTGTTTGAGGTAAACCAGATTGCACATGGAAGTGATACTCTGCTTACACGAAATCATGGTCAACTCTCTATTACACATGGTACAATACACTATGTCTCATTATATCTGCGCTGGACTATGCTACCGAGTAGCTGCTTATGGCAGACTTAATGTCGGGTGCACAATTGAACTGCATGACGTGGAATGTCAGGGGGCTGAATAATGCGCGCAAATGTCGGGATGTAATTGCTTATCTAAATAGACATAATGTTCACATTGCCATGCTACAGGAGACTCATCTCTCTCCATTGGTCTCAACCACTTTTGCTAGCAAATGGGCTGGGCTTCGCTTATTCTCTTCCTATTCTACTTATGCTAGAGGGGTAACCATCCTTGTTAAGCGCGCAGTACCCTTTCACGAATTAGGGCGCTTACTGGACAGAGAGGGGCGCTATGCTCTATTGTGGGGACGCATGGGCCATGATACGGTCACTTTCATTAATTGCTACGCCCCCAACTCTGATGTACCCTCTTTCTTTACCACACTCTGGGGCAGGGTTGTTGATGTGGGCTCCCGTCATGTCATCTGGGGGGGAGACTTTAATCTGGCCCTAACGCCCTACTTGGATCGTTCGGATGGAGTTCATCACTACAAAGCGAGGGCCAGGGAGGCACTGGAAGGTATCATAACTGAAGGCGCACTAGTGGATGCCTGGAGACACCTGCACTCGTCCCATAGAGAGGGTACACACTTTGTATCGCACACGGGCACATGGGCAAGGTTGGATTATTTTCTACTCACTAAAGGGACCACCTCCGGGATCCTAGGGGTTACGCATTTGCCGAGGACTTATTCGGATCGCAGTCCCGTTTTGTTACACACACGTATCCCTGGGTGGGACAACCCTAGGCCACAATGGAGACTGCAACCTGCGGCGCTGCTAGATAGTCTGTTCCGCACAGAGCTGGGGGAGGAAATTGCCGCTTTCTTTCCCAGGAACAAGGGATGGGTTAAATCCGTAGAATGTGTCTGGGAAGCTTTCAAAGTCACCATACGGGGGTATTATATTTCTAAAAGTTTTGGGGTCCTTCGAGACATACAGAACACTATCCAGTCACTGCATGGGGAACTCAGGGCGCTGGAGCTTCGTATGATCGAGAACGATAGTCCTGAACTTCATGCAAACTTCCGAGACAAACTATCGAAATATGAGGAGGAGGCTAATAGAGAGGCTAAATTCCGGGGGAAACATTGGCGAGCCAGACAATACTGTGAGGGAGATAGGCCGGGGAGAACGCTTGCGGTCCTCACGCGTGTCCCTCGGGACCACAATACTATCCTTGAAATTAAGGACGACCATGACCAGGTCCTTAGAGACTCGGATGTCATACTCGAGGCCTTTACAAATCATTACCGTGCACTCTACACTTCCGACACCTCGGCTGAGACACCATATGCCGAATACCTGGGAGATGTGGCACTCTGCTGGCTCAGTGACGGGGATCGGGCCTTCCTTGCCGCCCCGTTCGACACTGACGAGATTCGTGATGCCATCATGTCCTTAGGAAACGGTAAGGCGCCGGGACTGGATGGCCTCCCTGCCAAATTCTACAAAGCCTATATCGACATCATGGCCCCCGTCCTTCGCGAGGTGTATGAGGAGTCGCTGGCAGACGGCATCCTTCCCCGCTCTATGCGGGAAGTTGACATTGCCTCGCTATTAAAGCCTGGCAAAGACCCTACCTCTCGTGGCTCATACCGTCCGCTCTCCCTCCTCAACTGCGATGTGAAGATTCTAGCGAAGGTCTTGGCCACTCGATTGTCCCTCCTTATGACCAGGATTGTTTTGCCCGATCAGGCAGGATTTGTTCCGGGTCTCTCCACCTCCCATAACCTACGTACCCTGTTCTCCCTGCTTCGCACGGTTCATCCTGACTTACCGGTGGCGGCAGTTTTCCTAGACGCCACCAAGGCATTTGACTCTGTCGAATGGCCCTACCTGTTTTCAGTCCTTGCGAGCATGGGGTTTCCTATCTTATTCATCTCCTGGGTCCAACTTCTTTATACGCAACCTACCGCCAAGGTCCTTATTAACGGTCATCTATCACACTCTATAACCATCACTAGGGGTACGCGTCAGGGGTGTCCTCTCTCCCCCTCCTCTTTGCCATAGCGGTTGAGCCACTAGCCTGTAGACTGCGCCAGCTACACCGTGCAGGTGCAGTACAGTGTCTCCAGCGACAAATTGACGTGTCCCTGTACGCCGATGATATTACCCTTTATGTAAAGCACCCGGATCTTCACCTCAATCCCTTACTACGAGAATTTGTAGTCTTTGGCGGGATGTCGGGGATACATATTAATTGGTCCAAATCACAATTCTTTCCCTTGACTGAAGCAGTATCCGGCTTTCCTCTTGACTATCCACTTGAGTGGTGTCGGACTGACCTCCGGTACCTCGGTATCATGATATCACGCGACAGGGACGAGACGATCAGGGCCAACTATGGAGTGGCGATTACAAAACTTGCAGCCACCGTAGACCGTTGGGTCACCCTGCCGCTCTCCATGGCGGGTCGCGCGTCCCTCATCAAAATGGTGATCTTACCCCAGTTCTTGTATCTTTTTCTCAACATCCCGTACTATCCGGGCACGTTCTTCTTTAAGTCCTTAAAGGCTGAACTCTGTAGATTATTCTGGGGTGGCAAAAATCCACGATTGAAATGGTCCACATTGACCATGCCGTGCGAGGTCAGAGGCTTTGACGTCCCTGATTTCGAGGCCTATTACCTATGCGCCCAAGCGCATTACGCCTATCACTGGCTGGCCCCGACCCCGTTCATGCCACAACTAGCTGTGGAAGATTGGATAGTACATCCTATTCCACTTAATGGTCTGCTACTCTGCCCGGAGTCACTAATACAGACTCCCAACACCTCGGTCTCATGCACCCAGGATGCCTGGCGCCGCATAGCGAAGAGGATGTCCTGCAGACTGCCGTACTCCCCTAGTCTGCCCTTGACGTTTCACCCTGACCTCGCCCTATTACAGGAGCAAGGGTTCCGGCGGTTATGCAACCAACTGAGGATCACCTCATGGGGTGACCTATTCGGGGACGGAACGTTCAAGACTGCTGAAATCTTCTTTGCCAACCACGAACGCACCCAGTTGGATGTCTTCTACTATTTGCGCCTCCGTCAGGGCATGAAAGACATCCTTCCGGAATTCCCCAAGGAGCCTGAAACCTTTCTCCCCCTCCACTTTCTGCTATGTTCATAGGACGGGAAGCACCTCGTTGCTGGGCTTTATTGCCAACTCAGATCTGTCGCTACACCGCCCGACGTGCGAGCTCGGGCTCGCTGGAGTTCGGATCTAGCCACAGAACTCACTGACGAACACTGGCAATACTGCTGTACCTTGACGGCTCGAATATCAGCCAGTAGCAGATTTAAGTTACTCCATTATAAATTCTTGCATCAACTGTACTATACCCCAGTCAAAAAGCACAGATTCCGCCTAGCTGATGACGACCGATGTGACCGGTGTCACGCAGAACACGCGGGCTTCCTCCACCTGGCCTGGGAATGTCCTCCAGTCCATTCGTACTGGCAGCGGGTGACGGACGCTCTCGCTGCTATGACTAAAGAATCTATAGCGGCCGAACCGCTGATCGCTTTACTAGGTCACATGTCCCATATCTCAAGAGCCAACAGAAAATTAGTCGACATAGCATTGCTCTTAGCGAAGCGAAGGGTTGGGTGTCGCTGGGGCAGAGACAGAGCCCCTAAATTCAAGGAATGGCTAGCAGACGTAACCTACTGCCAGGAACAGCACCTCACCTTTGCTGATCTGCTACCGCTTTCTAGCCGACCCAAAGACATCTGGAGCCCGTTGGTTGATTATCTACTCGCCCAGGCGGATGAATCTGATACTCCTGAGGGAGGACACGGTGATACTTAGTTGATTTATGGGTCTTCAGAGACACAAATAGCTCCTAGTAGGAGCTCCCATCACTCCTTTCGCACCACCTCGCGCACTCTCCTGTGGGTTGCTCCACTGATCACACATAGTTATTGCTCCTTCCTGCTTATTGTTCGTAGACATTACATACGTGGATATTATCATTAAACTCTCGCCTGGCGCGCAGCCCTCTCACCTTATCACACCACTTACGGTCAGGCCAGGCTTTTGCTCTAAAGTGATATACCAACCCTTAATCCTTCCGTTTAACGACTACCACTATATCTTTTGCCTGACACTATATCATCCTCCACGTCCCTGAATAGGTACGACTACTCACATTGACCTAGTGTTTCACATCTTCATGTGTCTGTAAGACCTCACTGTTCTGTTTCAAGTTGGGGATTGTTAGTTCGAGTTACGCATTACATGACAAACCAAAAACGTACTTGTTCTGCTATGCAAGATCCTGCTGCTTCAGCCTCCGGTGTTAACTCACAGTCTCCTATACGGCCTTGTTAATTGACGCTGCCGGGACCCAGGGATGCCGGCTTCACAGCTGTGTTATAACTACTACGACTTGATCACTGAGTTGCTTGTCATGCTGCCGGCCTCCGGGTTGTAGGCGTAAGAAGCCGTGTATTGTCTGTACTAATTTTCAATAAAAGTAGTTTGAACACCAAAAAAAAAAAAAAAAAAAAAGTTTACAAGATCCTAGGAACAGTCATAACACCTCTTCTTTTTGACTTGTTTAAGGGAGTGCAGTATAATGGAACTCCCCCTCAGTGCAGGAAAGAGACGGTCATCATAATATTTCCTAAAAAATTAAAGACGGTAGACAATCCATCTTCATACTGGCCGATCTCCTTGATCAATTCAGACACTAAATTATATTCTAAAATCCTGGCCAATCGACTAGGGAGGGTCTTAGAACGTCTGGTCTCCCGCTGGCAACACGGTTTTATCCCAGGCAAAGGAACATCTGACCATACTTGTAGAGTTATCTCTCTTTTTGATATCATAACCGGGACGGGGGACCAGATGGCTATGATCCTTCTCAATGCCGAAAAAGCTTTCGATCGGGTGTCTTGGGAGTTTTTATGGGGGGATACTAGTGCTAAATGGTTTTGGGCCATAATTTATAAAAAACAATCAGGGCAATGTATTGTCAACCAAGGACCCGACTGTAACTTATGGGGAAGGAATCTAATAATATTAACATATCAAGAGGTACCAGGCAG
Source organism: Lissotriton helveticus (assembly GCF_964261635.1). Classification (NCBI taxonomy): domain Eukaryota; kingdom Metazoa; phylum Chordata; class Amphibia; order Caudata; family Salamandridae; genus Lissotriton; species Lissotriton helveticus. Next base: position 253,174,106 of record NC_136061.1, read on the forward strand.
GGATACCCTGCTCCCCTGCTTTATACATCAATCCTTTAGTGGTCAAGCTCTTACAGAGTCGGAAGATTAAGCCAATAATCACTGGTGGGTATGAGACCAAAGTATTGGCATACGCTGATGATGTTGCGGTGTTAACTCCGAACCCAGCTGAGGCAATCGTAGAGATAAGTAAGATTGCTGAGAGCTATGGGCTCCTCTCCGAATACACTCTTAACAAGGGGTAAACGATTGTGCTATGCACAGATAACATAGATTTTAATGACCCTAGGAGATCAGATACAGTGGTTTATCTTGGGGTCCGAATATGTGCTAAGGTGGATGAAATCAAGAAATTTTATTTTGAGCCTTTGATTAAAACCATAGGGAATGATCTAAGGAGAGTTAACAGGCAACATCTGTCCATTATAGGGAGAGGAATTTTTTTAAATGACCATGCTACCGAAGATATTGTATCTATTTTGCGCTATTCCGCTGGCTGTGGAAGATAGCATACTGAGGGAATTGGAGTCAACCGTTTCCAATTTTATATGGCAATACGGGAAGATCAGGAGGGCGATAAAATACCTAGCTTTACCGCAAGACAGGGGTGGCCTCGCAATCCCCAACATCACCCTATATTACTGGGCGGCTCTTCTCCATCGAGTGGCTATACTGTTTGTTGTGGATAACAATAGTGGAATAAAGCAAGGCCCAAACATACCCACAATTTATGAACTCTCTATCGGGAAGGGAGCTCCAGGGCTGTTATTGAGAAAACTGGAACCGAGCTACTACATGAAGGTACGGTTTAAAGTGATCCATAGTGCATGGAAAGTATGGAGGCAGGTCTCTAAATTTATGGCAATTCCGAAAGTTTGCAGATATACCCCCATGGCGCTCATCGCTATTTCCATCCCAGGTTAACGATGACATGGGGAATGAATGGGAAAGGTACGGGGTAGGAACAATTGGGGATTTTTGTGGGGGAGAGCAAGAATTTAAATTTCCCATGCTACAGTGGGTTTTTGGTATACCAGATAACCAATACTTTACATTTGTTCAGATTAGGAGCATCCTCACTTTGTGTAGCCCTAAGATTAAGCTCGACAAGATACCACTTCTGGATGCCATTGTCAGGAAGTCTAGCAGAATTAGGATTTTTTATAGTCTACCTCTTGATAAAAACCCAGACGACTTAGAAAAAACTGAAGCATACTGGGCAGGGAATTTGGGAAATCTTGATGCGGATATCTACATGAGCCTTGCTTTAATGGCCAAAATACTTTTATCCTCGAACTAAGCTCAACTGTACAAAACTATTTTTAATCTCTATTTTACACCTGCCAAATTGTACACATGGGGGAAAAGGGTAGATGATAAATGCCCTAGATGTGGGGTAGGGCCAGCCACTCTGATCCATATGCTGTATGACTGTGACAAATTGGCTCTATTAAAAGAAAGGCTGCTAGGTTATTGGGAGGAACTATTAGGCTATAAACTAGAACTATCACCTACTCTGTTGATCCTTGGTTATGATAGCACTATGGGTCTTAGCACCGAGCAGGAGAACTGTCTTTTCTTGGGGACAGCGGTATACAGGATATTACTAGCGGCTAGATGGAAAGATGCAGAACCACCAACTTTCTATAGGTGGCTTGCCAGGCTTCTTGGAATTTATAATCAAGAGAGGGCTATCTATGCCTGTAGGGGCAAACAGGCCAGAATTCGGGGGCAGAAGATCTGGGCATATATATCGTCGATTGGAGCAGGGATGCATGGGTGGCATAGTAGGAAGCTAACCGAGGTGGCTTACCGCTCCTTGAGGCCCAATAGGGGTAGGCTGTAATGAATTGCTTTACCTTTTAGATATCTCCAAAGTACTGTAATGTTGTGGCTAACCGCTTTTCGATGGATCAAGCGGTTCCTTATGCCATAACTGCTTTTATTGTAGCAACTGCTTTTTATGACTACTCTTTTGTACTGTATTAATTGATGTTTTATGTTATCATTGATTGATATTTGACATATTTATATTTTCTGGAAATGCTTAATAATAATATATATATATATAAAATAGAAGACAAAACCCAATTGGCACTCTCTGGCAACAAGTCAGCCCCAGGGCCCTGTGGCCCGGGAAGGCCTCTAAGGGCTGCAGAACTTATTGTGCCACCATTAGAGACCATGTACCTTTACACTCACACACTGCCTTTGCAGGTGGGCATGCTTTGGTGCAGAACAAAGTAAAGAGTCGACATGCCTACAGCCCACTGCTCTGGCATAGATCAGCCACCCCTCTAGCTGGATGCACTATACCAGTGGTGAGGGTACAGGTGCATGATCCCTGTACCCCTACAGTGTCTAAGCCAATTCTTAGACAATGGCTACTCCCCAGCTGCCACCACCAGACATGTTTCTGGACCCCTAGGTCGAGAGCCTGCTGCTCTCGGGGGACTGAAACAATACACATCCTGGGATGAGGTGCCAAGCCTCCTCCCCCAGGATGGGCAGGGTCCATGAAGGGGAAGCTTCAAAGGCTTGCCGACTTTGTGAGCTTCCCCAGCCCTTTTGCTGCTTCCAGCAACTGTTCCCCACCGGTTCTGACCCCCACTTGGGGCGGGAGAACCGGCGGGAAAACCAAGTGAGGAAGGGAGGTGTGCCTACCTTTGACAATTCCACCCCTCAGGTGGGAGAGGCGAGGTTCAGCACAACTCATAGTCCCCACCATCTTGCAGATGGGTGACCCAGCCAACCTGAGTGAGGCATATGCCCCCTCCCACTGGAGGGTGGCATAATATGGGGTGTGCCCATCCCAAGAAAGGGACCCATTGGTCCCAACCTTTTACTTACCTGAAACACCCCTAAATCTTGTATTTAGGTTTACCCCTGAATCTTGCCTCGTCAGACAAGCAACGACCGAAAAGAAGAAGAAGGCCCGAACAGTCGTGCCGAAGCTAAGAAAGGGAGGACGCCCACTGACTTGGCCCCAGCACTACTGGCCTGTCCCCACTTCGAAACTGCAGAAGCAAAACTCCAGTGTGTCCTGCAGCCAGCAACCTCAAGTACACAGAGGACCTGCCCTGCCTTCCAAAGAAAAGACTCCACCTCTGGCCAAATCCCCGAGTCTGTATCACTCTGCACCCGTCGCCCACGGCCCGAGTTCGAGTGGCCCAAGACCACGAGGTGGTCTCCCCAGCGATTCTGACCCAAGATCTGGTGATCTCTGACCTGCCTTGAATCTCCCAGCGAAGCCTACAGCCTCTTTCTGGAGGATCGCCCTGACGCGACCGGAGCTGGTAAGAGACACTCCTGCACCCGAAGCCCCACAGACTTGGGTGGCCCAACCGACGGTATCCCTGCATCCCCAGGCATCCCCAGGCATCCCAACTTACCTCTCCAACTGGTGATCACCTCCAGAAGATCTTTGTTCTGAGCCTGCAGTTTTTGTTGAAACTGGAGAATTCCCATTACAATCCACAGGACACCTGACGCCAAAACAGCACCCTGCACCCAGCCGCCCCTGCACCACTGCAGGTGTACTTTGGGTCCTAACTCAGAACCCCCTTTGTCCTGAGCCTATTACCAGGAGCTTTGCTCCCACAACCCAGTTGACCTGCTCGTAAGCAGCCACCAACTGGAGGCTCCCTATCCCCCATTGGATAACAGTGGGCATCAGCACACTGCACCCAACCACCCTAGTGCCGCTGAGGGTGTAACAAGAGTGCATCCTTGACCCTGGGGGGACCCTTGTTCTTATACCAGAAACTCAACCCCAAAGACTGTTAACTTAATTTCTCTCCATAGCAACCTATTGACTGTTTTTCTCTGAAAAAGTGTGGAGTTGATTTGTATGGAAACCTGAACAATTACAATTGTGCAAAACTGACTTTACTTACCTTTTCTCTAGGAAATGTCCCAGTGAGATATCTAGGCATATCACACCGAGTAGAAAAAGTAACTTAAAAAGTAATCTAAAAATGAACAAAGAAGAAATCTGAACAGTAATTTCAATACCTTGACTGTCCCGAGCCGCTAGCCCCGATAGCATCCTAGCAGTAATAATGAAAACAAAAAGCGTCTGGTGGGCTACGATGTACTCCTAATTGTTTAGTTGGATTGCTATTTCTGGCCTTTATCCCACGTCCTGGAAGGGGTCAATAGTGAAACTGATTTTAAAAAAAGGGAGTGGTACAGATCCTATGCACCATACGCTGATAAGCCTCTTAGATATCTTGTAAAGATATTTTCTAAGATCATTTTGGCTAATCTCGAAGATTGGGCTACTGAAACTAAACAAATTCCACTAGAACAAGGGGGCTTTTGTGAGGGTCATTCCACCATAGAACACTGTTTTGATCTGTGGGCCATTATTTGAAAGGCTCTGGAGGAAAATCAAAGGCTGTGCTGTTGCTTTGGAGGTTTCCGGACAGCCTTTGATTCTGTGGATAGGGATACTCTTTGGGGAAAACTTGCCTCCTGGAACCTACCACCAAATCTTCTTGGGGCACTCCAATCTTTGCACTTTGGCAATTGGGCTCAGGTGGAATTGGATAAGTCGGGTCGGGTATCACAAAGAATTTCTATTGACAACGGCCTGCGCCAGGGGTGTGTTTTAGCACCCTTGCTTTTTAGCTTATTTCTGGCCGACCTTTATTTCCAATCCGAGAGCTTTTAGCCAAAAATTTGGAACAAGCATATTGCTTGTCTCCTTCATGTAGACAACTTGGTATTTTTGGATTATTCCCCAATAGGTTTGCAGCGGAAAATCAATGCCCTGGCAACCTATAGCAAGCAGAACCTGCTCCGTATCAATTTGGAAAAGACTAAGATCATGATCTTTGGGGAAAAAGTACAGACTTTTTCCTGGCATTTAGGTACGCAGATGGGGGAGCAAGCCGATCAATATAGATACCTGAGTTTAATTTTTAGGAGAAATTTAAAATGGGGTGCCCATTGGGATGCCACTAAGCAGAAGGCCCTATTGCAGGTCAGTTGTCTGTCAAGATTCAATGGTAGGTTTGTGGGGCTATCTCATATCCCATTACTAAAGGCTTATGAAGGGAAGATACCTCTGTTAGGTCTGTATGGCGGAGAGGTTACTTCCCTCGACCCAACTTATGAATGGGATAATTTGGAAGTGGTGGTGCTTAAACGATTTTCACTCCCCCAAGGTACCAGGGTTCAGGCCGTAAGGAGAGAGTGCAATCTGGTCTCTTGGAACATGGCGGCCTCTACTCGGGCACTAAGATATTTTAACACGTTTTTGGAGGATGATGAGGTGGTTAAAGTCTCCAAATTGTGTTGGGAAGAGATCCAAAGCAGTGAGAGGATATGGGCAAAGGCCTTTAGAACCAAAATAATTGCACTAAGGAACCTACATATAAATAGTGGTACAGTTACATCTTGGCTAACATTTCCAGGCAAACGAGTACTAAGGGAATCAGCTTCAATGGAGTCTGAATCTATCGATCTGCTGTATCTAAAGAAAAAATCATCCATTAGCTTCTCGATTGCTACATTGGGCCAAGATACTGTTTTACCTTATCTATCACGGTTACTAGACCCAGGATTGGGGAATGAAATTTGTAAGGGCCAGGGTGGGATGCAATCCAAACTACTCATCCCGCCCACACAGGATCAGGGTGCAGAATATTAGTGGTCTCTGCCCCTGCCCTTTGAAAGTTAAATGTACCCTTATGCATATTATTATGGACTGCGTCTTTTATTTTACAAATCGAATCAAGTTTTTAAGACTTCAGTTTTTTAAATCTGATGCTCTCCATAGGTATAAAGCTGTGGAGTTATTGTCCGAAATGCGTTATCTCGATGTGGCAGTTGGAATTGCTCGTTTTTTACGATCTGTAAAACAAAACTTTTATCATGAAACTTAGAGACTCCGGGGGGGGGGTAGGGTAGCCAGGAGAAGGGTCCTTTTAAATGTATATACAGAGCCAGTTTCCTACACGCAGTGTTCCTGAAAATGAAAGCCTGATGGTTGAGGACAAAATGAATGCAGTACCAGATGAAAAGTTAGTTATTGGACAATGTAAGCTTTATCCAAAAAAACAGTCACTAGAGAACTTAATTGTTTTTTTATTTCTGAAAATAGCATGCTAATATATTCTAAGACAAATAATTATCTTTACTGAAAATGGAAAGCTACCTTTTAGTCAACACACAAGGATATTTATTTTTAGATAATGTCAAGATGATGTTAGTCTACAAAGTGTGTTTATTAACTACAGAGTGCAAGGTTGATATGTGAGGACAACATTGTACATTTAGAAAAATTTGCAAACTGTTCAGTAGAGACAAATTCGTTCATTTTCTAAAAATGAAAATCTAGTACTTGAAGACTAAATGAAAGCATTTTGTCAAATGATGTACATTTTCGTTCTTTTAAAAAATAATTTTAATTGAATTTTCTAGGTATGGATAAGTCTAAAAAACAATGCTATGCCAGCTCTCAGAGCATTTCAGTAGGACATGCCTCTACAGATAAGACAAAACAGGAGCATAGACATAAACGCTGATGTAAGCATTAAAGTAAATGTAAACACTCCCCCAAATGCACATAGAACCCAAATAATAAAAGGCAATAATAGCAACAGAAATAATAAATGAAATAAAGGCAATACGTTTAAGCAAGGTGGCGTGCTGGATCCCAGGGCTGTTCTTGAGCTCATACTGGGCTCCAGCTGTGGGAGGGGGTAACTCAACACTGTAGGGCATGAAGGTTCCATAGACGGTGTAGGGGAGTTCGTGAATGGAGGAATACACGAACAGGCACTAAAGCAAAAAAGTTGGATAAAGCAATAGTATTATTAACAGCTCTAGGGGCATGTTGACAAGGGGATTACGCCACCGTAACGTCACTTTTTCCAATGTTCCAGTGGCGCAATGCCATGCATCCTATTTACAAAGTGGAGTTAAGCCACTTTTTAATGGCTTAACACTGCTTTGAAAATATGGTACCCTTTCATGCAGCTTTCTGGGTGAAAAAGGCGTGCAATGGGTATTGATGTGGGTGTTCCACAGCAACACCCATTGCATTTTGACCCTGCCATAGATTTACAAGGATCTGTAAATCCGAGGCAGCACCAAAAACGAATGCCATTCAAAAGCAGACGTTAGATTCTGCAGCACATATAGAAAGAGCAAATCACCTTTAAACATTGCTTATGGGCAGGAAGGTGTCCTTTTCTACCCATAAACAATAATTCCCTGCAATGCAAATGCCCTTGCACTATGGTGCAAGGGTGTCTGTTTTGGTGCCAGGCAGCTTTATTTAGCGCCAGAGCAAGGGAAAACACAGGAATGCACATTATTCGTGTAAATACGACGCATCCCTGAGTTTTTTAAATGACACTGTGTGTAGCGGCATAATTACTCGCAGGCTGCGCCATTTCCCATTAAATATACCCCCTAGTTTCAAGGCACTGTGCATGAGTCATATAGCTCATTAAATACAGATATCTCGAGACAGCTTTATTGATTTTGATTCAGTGTAAGTAAGGTTTGTTAGGGTTCAATTGGTTTAGTATCATTCCCTTTCATTTCCCTCTCTTTCTCATACGGTGGTAGAAGTTTGTGAGTCAACCCGAAAACAATTCTTCTAGTCATCTCTTCCCTTTGAAAACTGTGACTGTCCATGTACTTTCAAAAATGGAAAAGCTAATGTTTTGAGACAAAGTCGTTTATTTTGTAAGATTTAAACCCTGGCTTTGATTAAATAAATGTGTTTCAGAAAATGTCAATTTGATGACTGGAGGGAAAATTGATGGATTAACTGAAAATAAAATTTGGTGATTCAGTACAAAGAGTTCAATTTAATGGGATGGTAAACTACTTCTTGAGGTCAAAGTGAATTTAGTTACTAAAAATGAAAGAATGGCACTTAGTAACGAATTTGATATTTTCAGAAAATGGCATGTTTATGCTGTTGGCAAAATGAGTTTATTTTCAGAAAGTGATAAACTGAGGTTTGGGGCCAAACTTTTTACCCATATGACTTAGCCGTTTCAACCTACCCAGAAGACACTCCAATCAGAGCCAGGTATGCATAGAGGCGCAGGAGTCAGACAAGGCGTTCAGCACAATTGGTTTAGTTTAAGGCGGAGAGCATTCAGTCACACCTATGCACAAAGTTAGTGAACACATCTCTGATTCATAATCATCAGCTCCTGTTTCCACAAAAGGGAGTAATAAAGCAAGGAGTAGCAGGGAGTAGACAGGGCTACATAAGGCCTACTTGAGTATGGCCTCCACTAGAAGCTATTAGAATGACCACTAGAGTCGAAATCTGTTTATCCGCTTCTCTAAAGCAGCAACAATGAGAAACAAAATTAGTTGCTGTCACTTCATTCTCGCTTTCCTAGTCTTCACCCACTTCTCCAGAGTCTTCAGAGACCCAGTCAAAGTGGTTGAATAGAGTATGATGGTCCATCTTCTTTGTCCCCTGCCATCGACTACCTCACTCAGATGGGCACATGTGGGTGGTTATCTGGCATCCAGAACATTTGTGTGCTGTGTCTATGCGCTAGAGCTACTGCATTGGAATTGCTCTCCACATCTACAGTAGCCTGTGCACTCACAGCACATGGGGTCTTCTCTCTTGTTGATAGCAGGAAGTATGACATTTAGGTGAGGAGAAAGGAGGACCTAAAGAGTGAGTAGAGGACGATGAAAGTCCTGATATATATATATATTTTTAAATATTTTTATTTGCATTTTCAAAACAGTGCGATACAGTGTTCAGTAAAAATATAAAACAAATTGAGCACAGTATTCTTTCAGCAGAAACCAATATGACTATGTCACAAATATAAATATATCGGAATCCAACAGTCGTGGCAGGGGTTTCCGGCACGTTCGTTATTTCTAATGCATCAATCGGAATCAGAGCTGGAACTATCATCATCTGAGGGTAGGTCACAAATGTCCCCTCTATATTTATTCCATGCCCCCCAAATTTTACTCCATTTTTTGGGACATCCCCTATTGCAAAACACTGCCCGTTCTGAAATCATCGCTGCATCCATATCATGTTTCCAAGCCGCTAGTGTAGGCGACTCCGTCCCACCCCATCTCTGCGCTATGTTCCTCTTTGCAATCAGCATACCCAGTGTTATCCAACAATGTCCCGAACGTGTGAGGTCATTAGATTCCCATATATTCAAAAGGAAACGTCTAGGGTCTGGCAGTATTGAAACCCCCTCTGATTGAGACATGGTTCGCATCACTTGTGCCCAATAGTTTGCAATTCTCAGGCAGTCCCATATGGTGTGATAGAAGGTCCCTTCCTCACCACAACCCCGCAGGCAGTATGGGTGTGCTATTAGTCTCATCTTATGCAGTGTGTGTCTAGTGTAATATGATCTATGTAATATGCGTAGTTGCACCAAGCGGAGACGCGAGGAGATGCCCACTTCTTTCGGAGACGCAATCGCCTCTTGCCACTCTGAATCATCAATGTCCCCACAATCATGCGACCATTTCTCCCGTAGGGGCCCTGTCGGGTCAGGTAAATAATTTATTAGCTTACGATACGTCAGTGATGTCGCCTTCGATGGCATGTAGTCTGTGAGTAGTCTGTCCTCGAGAGGGGACGCTTTTGGGACGTCCGTTTCAGGTGTCAGCGTCATCGTTAAGGCGTGGCGTATCTGCATATACCGGAAGTGTTCTGATGGGGCCAAATCATATTGTTGTGTCAGGGTCTCAAAGGGTATCACCTGTCCCCTCTGCCATAGATCCCCAATTGTTGAAATGCCTATAGCATCCCAACGGTCGAAGCCCTTGGTGTGCCTGAGCTTCCCCAGCTTCTTTGTGTCCCATAATGGAGTCAACTGTGTCAATACTCCCCGCCATCCCAAACTGGTCAGTGCCGTATGCCATATGGTGAGTGTGTATTTCAGTGGGCCAAACTTCGTGAGGGATAAGGATTTATCGTAGAGGGGAGCCAGCATACCAGATAGTCCCAACTGTGCCCTGTCTGCCTTCAGAGCTGGTTCAGACTGCGGGAGATGCAGCCACTGGTTAACAACCTTTAACTGTGATGCCCAATAATAGAGACAGATGTCTGGGAGCGATATGCCCCCATTGTACCAGCTTCTTATTAGCTTGGCCTGCGCTATACGTGCGGGCTTACGACCCCACAACAGCACCGACACCTGCGCTGTGATCGTTTTAAAATAGGTGGCATGCACGGGGTACGGCGGGTTTTCTAAAATGTAGAGAAAGCGGGGCAGAGCCATCATTTTGAAAAGCGCTGCCTTGCCCAGCAGAGTCAGCGGTAGCGATTCCCAGTGACGTATGTCACGCTTAAGACGGTCAAGGGGGGGTTGCAAATTGTGTGCATGGAAGTCGGCCGGGTTAGCCGTGATGTATATCCCTAAATATTTAAATGTACTATCTGCAGTCCGTAATGGGCAGCCGTCCGGTAAGCGCGGTGGGGGCCATGCAGTATGTACATGGGGGATTTAGACCAGTTAATCGAATAACCAGACGCTTGGCCGTAGGCCGTGCAGACATCCAAAAGAGTGTTAATAGAACGCTTGGGGGAGGTGAAATATAGGATAACGTCCACATACAGGGATATCCTATCTTCCCAATCATCGGTCCAATTTAGGCCCCTGATAGTAGGTTCCCATCTTATCCATTCCGCCAAAGGTTCCAAAACTAAGGCAAACAGCAACGGGGACAGTGGGCAACCCTGACGCGTGCCTCTGGCCAGGGGGAAATCCGATGATATATGGCCGTTAGCAGTGACATGCGCCATAGGTTTCTCATACAATAGGCGGATCCAGGCACAGAACCTCGGGCCAAACCCAAAATGGCGCAGTACCGCTAATAAAAATGGCCAGTGGACCGTGTCAAACGCCATATGTGCGTCCAGGGAGAGTATTAACGCCGGTTCCTGGAGATATTCCGTGCGTGCCAATACACCATGTACTCTCCTTAAATTGAGCGCTGTGTTCCTGCCAGGCATAAAGCCAGACTAGTCTTTATGTATGAGTTTGGGTAAATGGGATGAGAGACGAAGCGCCAGCAATTTAGCGAGTATCTTAGCCTCGGCATTCATGAGGGAGATCGGGCGATAGGATGCACATTGGTCAGCTGGCTTCCCAGGTTTCAATATAGCGACAATAGTAGCCGTGCGTTGATCCAATGGAAGTTCCCCAGCCTCTAGGCTTTCCTTAAACATATTCAACAGATGTGGCTCAATCGAGCCTGCCAGCTGCTTATATAATTCAACTGGTATACCATTGGACCCTAGTGCCTTACCCGCCTGTAGCGCTTTAATAGCTAACTGCACCTCATCAGTCGTGAGGTCCTCGTCTAAGGCTTGTGCTTCCTCCGGGGATAATGTGGGAATTTTAATGTCTTTGATGTAGGTGTATGCCTCTTCCTCCGAGACAGTAGAAGTGGAGGAATATATTGTCGTGTAGTGCTGTGCTAGCATGTGGACTATCGTATGTGGATCCGTAGTAGGGCGCCCCCCTATCACTGTAAGCTGTGCTATCCATCTGTCCCGCCTGTCCCATTTGTCCAGCCACGCGAGTAATTTGCCTGCCTTGTCTCCAACCTCATAAATGTTGTGCCGTGTATGGGCCAATTGTTGCTTGACCACCTCAGTCAGGTGTGCTCCGTGTTGGCGCCGCGCTACTTGTAAACTGTGTGCCGTTGCAGGGGTCGGGTCAGCAGTATGTTGCGTCTCCGCATCAGTTACCGCCGTTTCTAAAGCTAGAAATTCCGCTTGTCCTGCACGCTTATGTGTCGTAATGGAGGCTATTGCTTGTCCTCTAATCACTGTCTTATAGGCCTCCCATAGCGTAATAGAAGAGGTCACGGAATCAGTGTTGTCTTGAAAATAATGTTTCGTCCCCGTTTTCAATTCCCTTCTGATCTTGTGATTGTGGAGGTAGCCAGGACGGATCGGATAGGTCCGACACCTTTTTGAGCTGGTGGTGTGCGTAACTAATCATCAGAGGGGAGTGATCAGAGATGCCTTGTGGTCTGATTTCTACACTAACAACACTACCGGGGCCACCCACCGATCCCAGAAAATAATCAAGCCTAGAGAGACTATTATGCACGCCAGAGTGGTAGGTGAATTGCCGTTCCAGAGGGTGATACTTCCTCCAAAGGTCCACAAGTCCCATAGCTGCCAAGAAGCCCCCCAACCGTGATGCTACTGACGCGTCTGATCTGGGAGGGAATCTATCCACTAGGTCATAGGCCACCAAATTGAAATCTCCCCCAATAAGTAGGCCACCCTCCGGAAGCCCCAGTAGAAATGCGCTAAGATCTGCAAGGGCCGTCGTCTGTAAGGCTGGCGGTATGTACACCAAGACTATATTAACAGGCTTCCCTTCCCCCTGTGCGTGTCTACATCCATTGTCGGATTTAACGGACTGTATGAGTAAAGGAAACTGCTTTTTCACCAATATACCAACTCCTCTAGAACCGGAGGTGAATTCGGAGTGGACCGTCATCTTAAAACCCCACCTGTCCATCGCCTTAGTAGCCGTACCAGTGAGGTGTGTTTCCTGTAAGAGCACCACTGCCGCACCTCCCCTCTTAATGCATTGTAAAACCAGGCCCCGTTTAATTTTGTCACCCAGGCCGCAACATTCCAAGTGAGTATAGATAGGGACGGGGTTATGACATCAGATCCTCCCTGTACAACAGCGTGCGAGTCATCCCCAATCATCAGACTGAAAACATTCAGGTCCATTGCGAACCTGTGTGGTATTAAGGTGACAACGAGTTTCTGTGAACCATGACACTGTGCAGTAAACTTCACATCTATGCATCGCATGAACATAAAACAAAAAAAGCAAAAAACGTACCCCCCCTCAAACCTCCCTCTCTGCCTCCCTGCCTTGCACACTCCAAACTGCCCACCACCCCAACTTAGCAGAGTGCTTATTATCCCTATCCCGAAACATCGTTGCATATGAGAGCATGGGGGTGAAAGTCCAAGGTGGACCAGATAGACCCCAACAGTTCCAAAGTCCCGGCTCACCATCAATATTATTGTCAATAGTTAGGGGAGGTGAGTCCCAACCAGCAATAACCAGCAATGTAAGGTACATTAAACAGAGGAAAGAGGTAGGTACTTCCCTTGTGCCCGAAGGAGTCAGTCCCCAGAGTCTTTGGTCATTTCGGCCTCATCTCTCTCCTCCTGCTTGGGTTCTTCAGCTTCAGCGGTCTTCCCTTGTTGTCTACGCCATCTACTCTGACTTCCGGACCCCTCCGCCTGACGCCACCCCTTGAGCCAGTCGTGTGCTTCCTCCGGCGTATCAAAAAACAGGTTTTTTTATCGGCCACCACTCTGAGGCGTGCCGGGAACAGCATGGAGTAGGGTAGTTCGCGGGATCTCAGTGTCTTTTTCACCTCAAGGAAACTCCTGCGTCGCGCTGCCACCGCCGTCAAATAGTCAGGAAAAAATTAGACTTCCGAATTTTAGATCCGTATGGGTGGTGCCACCCTTGCCATCTGTAGAATGGCATCCCGGTCCCTGAAATTAAATATGCGTGCCAGGACAGGTCTTGATCGGGCACCAGGTCGCGGGCGTCCACCCGGTACCCTGTGTGCCCACTCCACAGAGAAGAAATTTGAGAGACCTTTAGGTTGTAGTGTGCTTTTTACGAGATCCTCCACGTAGAGGTCCATGGCAGGTCCCCCTTCCGATTCTGGAAGGCCTATTATACGAATATTGTTGCGGCGGGAGCGCCCTTCCTGTTCGTCCATCTTGTCCGCCATTCGCCTATTGTCCTCCTCCAATTGCGTGACGCGTTTAATCAGGAGTGCAGTGTCTGAGGTGAGTGACGTCGTGACCTGTTCCACCGCGGTGACCCTGGATGAAATATTTTGCAGGTCTGCCCGCAGGAGCGTAACGTCCGTCGAAATCGTACCCACCATGGTTTGCACCTGATGCAGGACCGCCATAATGTCCTCCAACGTTATTGAGGGATTACTCCCCCTCTCTGAGCCTTTAGTACCAGCTCCCTTTTGATCCAGCAGTGGGGGAAATTCCTTAGCGTAGGCAAATTTGTCAAGCTTGCTTTGTTGGGGCGCACGATTGCCTCTGTCACTCATTGTGAAGGGAGCGATGGCCACTGCTCCTGGTCACACTAGCAAAATTTGACGTGCGCGCCGTTGGCGTTACAATAATCCAACCCGATTGGAGGGCAAAATGCCCTGGCTTACCAGCCAACACAGGTTCGGTTGCCACCTAGTTCAGGTCCCAAGAGGCGGTCAGCACCCTGCCCTGCCCCCCGCATTCGCAGCAGATGCACCGTGGAGGCGTCCAAGTCAGGCCCTGTGACACATGCAGCGCCAGTCCAGCCACAGTGCCAGCAGTTCAGTACCTGCAGGGCCCCAAATTCAGTTCTGTGCCCAGCCTAGTAAAGTTCTGGCCGGTTTTATTGTTCGTGGGGGGGCACAGTTTCGGGTGGAAGTCGTACCAGTTCTAGGGGGTGCAATGCCATAAAAGTCGGCAGGGTGGTAAATAATCGCTTGAACTAGTGTGGAGCCAATGTTGGAGTTGATGGCACACACGGAAGGGTGAATTTGGCCAATGTCAAGTTTGGGCGTTGGGAGGTGATTTCTAGGCTCTGCGTCTCTGTGGGCCGTTATTGTAGCGTGTTCCAGCTATTAATTCGCCCAGGCGGCGAGACGGGAACAAAGCCGGGTGAGGAAAAGGTGCTCGGGGAGGCAGCTGCACCACTCACCAACTGCCTGCTGCCCCGGCCTTGATCCGTCATCCGGTGCACCGCTTGTTGACGGCGCCGAGTTTCACGCCTCTCCGGCGCCGCAGCAGCCTCGCCGCTCAGCCGCCAGTGGATCTTCAAAATTGAGGCCGGTGCTTACAATGCGGCTGCAGGCCGCAAACTTCCCTCCGATGCCGCTTCTCGCTCCGAAGTCGTAGAAGCCTCAGCGATGGATCGCTGTATGCCGGTTCACCTCCGCCACAGATATAAAGAGCGCGGGGCAATGCTTAAGCCGGATAACTGGCCGGATGTGTGAGGGGAATCGGTCTCACCCTCGAAGCCTCACTAGGTGGCGGCCATCTTGGTTGGCTGCAGGCCATGCCCCCCGTCCTGATATTTTATAATATATTTGTGCAGGTAAGGGTGGTACCAAGAGTGATGGGGAACTATCTTCTGTTTTTTTAAAGGTAGAATGGATGGGCAGACGTTAGTGGAGATGGGTGGCGAGACACCATTATCAATTTTTAGGTACAGCTATGGAAAGGAGTTCTGAAGGAAGTAAGACCATGTTGTGCCTGACTTCCTCCATGACTTCCTTGGAGTAACTATGCAGAGCAGTTGATTTGTAGGGCCATACACAACATAGAATTGTAGATGGGTATCTGTCAATACGATAGAGGCTTTTATTAGTGTGTTGAAGTGCAACTATAGATGACATGACCGTCACTCTTATTGTCCCTTTGATGTCATGTGGAGCTCCCAGGTCAAACCAATCCCCTTATTCCCAGCTACCGACCATGAAACTATATTTTCTGGAACATTGGCTATCTGTAGAACATGCAAGCAGCCAGAAAGACACTCAGCTAGTCTGTTACAAGGCCACCATAACAGAGAACAACTAGCAGCAGGTAGAGATAGCTAAGAGTATACGACAAATACTGGTTTACTACACTTTGTATAGTACATTACTAGCTGAAAGCGATTATTAACCAGTATGGAAGAAACAGGCTTGACTCCATTGTACTGAAATCTAAGGGGCTGATTACGAGTCAGGCAATCGTAAGACCACCAGACTCGTGGTGGTATTGGTCCATCTGCCGCATTACGACTTCAAAAGTCGTTGCGGCGGAGGACCACCAGCTGCGCCAGTGAACAGGCAGTCCCTGGCTGTGGCGGAGTTGCGCCACAATGTAACATGCTGAGCGGGACTGGCGCAGTCCCGCTCAGTATATTACGAGTTCCGCCACCGCCAGCCATTTCATGGTGGGAGCCCGCCACGAAAAGGCTGTTGGTGGAGGAATAAATGGGGCCCTACAGGGCCCTCATGCCCCTCCTGCCGTGGGATACATTCGGGAGGCACAACATGTGCCCAACTGTGCCCCCCTGTCTGTATTTCCCGAAATTTGCAGCACCGCATGGACGTCACAGTCCATGCCGTTCTGGAACTTTTTTGCCAATCCCACAGTGGGGCTGACCAGGACATTGTCTGTAAATAGTTATGCAAATTAATTTTTCCCTTTAAGTAAATCATACAGAAGCAAACATTTGACCCTGAAGTAATTGAGGTCCAGAACCAGTTGTTAATTGTGCAGGCAATTAAGTATGTGATCCGAATCTATGTTAAATTCTAACAAGGGGCATATATGGCATTCTGGTTAACTCAGAGTACAATTTAGTAAGGAAACAGCACTGTATTGCTGATTAAATATGACTTTCAATTTCCAACAAAAGTTGACCTTTGTAACAGTGGGATTTAGTGAGGAGTTTTGTGATGCAGAAACGGAACCATTATCTGTATGATTGACATACTGTTGTTATTCTATCAATAAAATAAAAGCTATTAATTATGGTATTAGATAGGCTCTGGGGGCACGCCCCTTTCTTAGATGTGTTGCAGACATCAGTGTGCAACGTACCGGCCTCAGGTTTCAATTGCAGTAGAGTGACTTAAACATTCATTAAGAGCAGGCGAAAAATGGATAAATGTGCAGGAGTATGATTGTTGGTCATTTACTGCATTTGGCTAATTTATAGTGATGCAGTAGTACTGCATCATAAATGCATCATCTATGCTTCAGCATACGCAAAACAAGTCTGTTTCCTGCAGGGCTTTGCTTGTGATACTCCACACATGAAAATGGAGAAAAAGTCATGGAATTGTCATATTCACGAAGCATTCCACAATTTTGGCAGCAAAGACTTACATTTGCTGTAAAAGCACACATTCCAAGCATGGGAAATTATTTACCACGTCAGTTGTGTGAGCAGGTAGAGTAATACAATACATCTTTGCCATACACATCATGAAAAATCTCTGAAGGTAACTCCTCAAGAAGTTGGAAGGTAAAAACGCAAGGATTTGCTACTGTTTGTACATACACTCAGGTAAATACTCTCAAATCTTCTAATGCCAATCTGCTAAAACTTCCTTCGTTTAGGCTTAAACCACTAGGAGGCAAATTACTCATGGTCCTAGGATATAAAGCCTGAAACCAACTTCCAGGACCCCTTTGGTTCAATGCGAACGAGGCCAGTTTCAAGAAGAATTTGAAGACTTGGCTCTCCTTTGCTCCTGATACCCTGTGCCACTCATTAATATAATTGGATGGGTGTAGGCTTATCTCTTCTTCCATCGCCTTCTGTATTGCCTTTTAATCTCTCTTGTTTCTTTTATTATCTTTTTATTGAGAAACAGTGTTTGAGTTAGCGACAGGATGCTCTTCTTTGAGTGATTGTGCACTTTAAAAGTACTGCATTCATTCATTTATTATGCACTGGCATTTTTGCCACTGGCCAAACTTTATAAAGCTGAGTAACAACTTGAAGTTCACATCACAAAAAAGGGATGCATTTAAACTGAGTTTTATGCATGCATAAAACTGAGCACAAAATTGCATCTCCAACAAGATGCTCTTCTGCTTTGTATCGGCATCAGAAATCTACTTAGAAATCTTTGCAAGTTCGTTCTTTGCATCTACCTGCTGATATCCTATATATACTAAGCAGTAATGTATTTTTGGGAGTTTTCACTCGTGCTTCATAGGACCTTGGATGCAGCTGGCTTTTAGTCATGTCAAGTACCACGCATTAGACTTTAGACTAACACATTTCAGTGAGGTGGTCAGCAAAATCTCACTGAAATGCAAAGTCGATTCCTGGTGGCCAACATCACTGGGAACCCCCCCGGCACCAACCAACCACGCATGCAACCTAGGAGTCATCCTCGACTCAAAGCTCAGCATGACCAACCAAGTCAACGCAGTCTCCTCCTTCTGCTTCCACACCCTCTGCATGCTCCGCAAGATCTACAGATGGATCCCGGCGGACACACGAAAAACCGTCACCCACGCCCTCGTCAGCAGTCGACTCGACTACGGAAACGCCCTCTACGCCGGAGCCCCGTCCAAACTCATCAACAGACTCCAAAGAATCCAGAACGCCCCCGCACGCCTGATCCTAGACGTCCCACGCCGAGACCACATCACCCCGCACCTGACAGACCTGCACTGGCTCCCCGTCGAGAAAAGAATCACATTCAAACTCATGGTCCAGGCACACAAGGCACTCCACAAGACCGGCCCAGCCTATCTCAACAGCCGACTATCCTTCTACGCACCCAACAGGAAACTCCGCTCCGCCGACCTGTCCCTGGCTGCCGTCCCGCGCATCCACAGAACCACTTCCGGGGGCAGATCCTTCTCCCAGCGTGCTGCCAAGACCTGGAACACCCTCCTCCTCCACCTACGACAGACAGCAGACCTCCCGGCCCTCAGAAGACTGCTCAAGACCTGGCTCTTCGACCACTAGCTGCATCTCCTCCCCCTCCTCTCCCCCCCCCCAGCGCCTTGAGACCCTAGCGGGTAAGTAGTGCGCTTTACGAATCCCCTGATTGATTGATTGATTGAAAGTCATGCATAATAGGCATAGTGCCTGCCTCTGCTATCAAGCCGTGTACTAGTGCTGCTAAACATGCAACACTGGAATGCTAAACTAAACATGGAGTGCAGCACACCGTGGTGCTGCTCCCGGTGAGCTTTGGGGCTGCTACTACAATGCAACAACCATTCCAGTGGCGGCTGGTCCATTGGGGCGCTGGGGCAGCGCCCCGCAAACGAAACAGCTCACTGCAGTTCCGGCCAGCCACAGGAATGTAAGCAGATGAATTGCTTTCAGAATTCATCTGTTTACATTTCCAGGCCGGCCCGTGCTTCACTTGTGAAAGTGCGCCTTTCAACGCACAGCGCACGTAGGCAAGCAAGCCGCTAGAGCAGGAGTCCAGAAGATGGGCCATCTGACTGCGCATGTGAGTGAGGAGCGTTGCCCCTCACTCACATTCACAACCCATTAGGTATGCTGCGCATGCCTACTTTAGTGCAGGCGTCTAAAGATAGGCTCATGTTGGGGCGGTGACGTGTTTTTCGTTATGTCGCCCCATGCCCTATCAAATGCCAGCCCCCTCCCTCTCCCCCTGTCGGATCCAATCTCCTGATTTGGCACTGCAGTTAGTTTCCTGTTGAGCGGCAAAAGAAAAGAGCGGGGAGAAGTTAGTTCGCAGGACCGGAGGAGATGCATGGTAAATTCTATTCATTAAATTAACTCTCGCCCCTTCATGCCAGCCGTGACGGGTCAGAGGGTCATTTGCATATGCTTGGGGTGTGAAACGCGTGTTGGTGCACACAAGGTACGATATGTGGCGAGTCGACATATAGTTATACTCCAAGATTAAACGTAAGTGCTGCCACCTTTTCCCGACTGCTGGGAATTAATAAACGTTGCATCCTAGACGCCACATTTTCACTGTAACAGTGATGAGGTTTTTATGGGTGACCACTGACCAGAGAGGTTTCAGAGGATTGGTTTCAAATTGGTTTGCGGGTTATTTAACAACATTAATATTTCTTGTAATGGCAAAAGTCGGCGCAGCGGCACCCATTCACTTTGTTTACTTACTTACTTTGTTACTCACAGCAAAAACGGTTTATGAACTTATTATTGGGGCTCTGCAAAAATCAGCATGAATGAATGATGGATGCAGGATGGATGCAGAATTGATGGATGGATGGGTGGATGCATGAATGAATGATGAATGCAGGATGGATGCAGGATGGATGGGTGGGTGGATGCATGAATGATGGATGCAGGATGGATGGATGGATGGATGGGTGGATGCATGAATGAATGATGGATGCAGGATGGATGGATGGGTGGATGAATGAATGGATGCAGGAATGGATGCAGGATGGATGATGGATGGGTGGATGGATGGATGGGTGGATGAATGAATGATGGATGCAGGATGGATGGGTGGATGCATGAATGAATGATGGATGCAGGATGAATGGGTGGATGCATGAATGAATGATGGATGCAGGATGGATGCAGGATGGATGCAGGATGGATGCATGGGTGGATGCATGAAAGAATGATGGATGCAGGATGGATGCAGAATTGATGGATGGATGGGTGGATGCATGAATGAATGATGGATGCAGGATGGATGCAGGATGGATGGGTGGGTGGATGCATGAATGATGGATGCAGGATGGATGGATGGATGGGTGGATGCATGAATGAATGATGTATGGATGCAGGATGGGTGGGTGGGTGGATGGATGGATGGGTGGATGCATGAATGATGTATGGATGGATGCAAGGTGGTTCGGGCTCGCTCGCTGCGGTGCAATATGCAAATTAGTTTACGCCTCACCACTTTCAAATGTCACCAGCCGCCCCTGAACCATTCTATTCCTGGTACCATGCAGCAGGATGAGACGTGACATCCTGCTGCTGCCTGATGTGGCGCGAGTGGGTGACCGCAGTTCATGAGAACAAAGTTGTGGGAGGCTAGAGTGGCATTGAGTGCTACTCACACCATAGGAATTATTTTAAACAATTTGATCCCTGCGATCGGACCCTCCCGACCCAATCCCACGTACCTCGGCGGCCGCTGGAGCCCAGAGCAGACCACTGTGAACCTTTTCTGCTGAGCCTGAATCATGCCCGGGCAGCGTGGTTTGCCCCGGGAGTAGTTGCGGTCACAACGAGGTGGCCGTACCGAATTGCCACTTGCCTCGAGTCAGTGCCTGCAGTAAGGTACTCTGCTTTCTAATAAAATAAAACATGTTCTTTAAAAATTATAACAGTACTTTCTAGCGCGCACCTACTATCTACACCGTCACACACATTATCACTGCCCAGGGCCGGCTTTAGCGCTGGTGGCGCCTGGTGCGACGATAATTTTTGGCGCCTCCGCACCCCATGACCGCCTCCTCGGATTCTCTCACTGCAACCGGGCAAAAGTTTCCCTCATCTCTGCAAACATAAGCTCTTGCTAAACATAGCGCCCCCCCCCCCCTTAGGTTGGCGCCCCCTCTATAGGTCAAGCACCCAGTGCGGCTGCACCAGTCGCACTGCCCTAATGCCGGCCCTGTCACTGCCTGCCTTATTACAGCGGAAGGTGTGCAGTCTCTCACAGTCTTAGTCACCCTTGTGATCCACTGTAGTTTTGTCCCGAACCCTACCACACAGAGCCGCACTGAACTTGTTTTTGGCCGGTGGGGTCACTGAGCCACGCTGTGACTGATTCTGTGTGGTGCTGCTGCCAGTTCAATTACTTTCAGCGCCAGCAGCATCGCTAAAGTCATTAGAGTCTAGTGTAGCTCTGTGACAGCCTGTGTGATCTGTGCCACTGGCTGTGGGGCTGGGCAGGTAGCGACATGTCAACCGGGGCAGGCCAATCGGCGTTAATTATAATCGAGTTAGTTTTTTAAATAAAAGATTGTTTTGTTAAGAAAACGCTGTACTACTTTGTGCTAGCTAAGTCTTCTTTATTCAGCCCCAGCATGTTTCCCTCGTCATCATTGCTTCATTTTGCTCGCGAAAAAGTGTCACTCATAGTCATTGAAATGTCACTCATAATTACACTGAAATTATTAGAATGTCACACACAGCAATCTGAAACCTTGGCAGCTATGGTTCCGTATAATTCGACTTGAAATCTGCAAGCTGTGCTGTACATTTGCTAATGAGCCTGCATATTGGTTCATTTCCGCTTTCACAGTTACTGTTGGGTCCTATGAGACTTGGTGTGAGTGTAAAAATGAGGAATTTAAATAGTGCTGTATCACATGAGCCTCAAGGTCCTCTGGTATCCAGTTTTGACCTTGTCCGTTGTAGAAAGTTACAGACTCAATTTCAGGTAAGAGAAAACTTTGTAAAGGTCTAGCTTGAAAAACTCGACCCGGAATCCTGTTATTTACTGCTGTGAGGTCACAACAGCGGTTCATCAAAGTGGTTGGGAGGTCACCCAGTGGAAATGCTCCCTTCGCCTTTTTTCCCGCTGCCTCTCCCGGGTCTACAGAGACCAAAGTGTGAAGGAAGAATGGCGATAGATGGTCTCAGCTGCCTTCTATACTATTACATAGGAGGCCACAGGGGAGCATTTATAGACCCATCATGAATCACTTCCAACTCAATCCAACAAGCATTTGCAATACAATAGCTCTGACATCACTGAAAGTTTGAGCTATTGGCGTTGTATTATTATTTGCAACGCCAGTAGCTCAAGCTTTCAGTAAATGAAAAAATATCCCTGAGCACCACATCATACCACAATTACAAACGCAGCCCCACCCCCACCAGGACCCCACAATCACTCTGCAGCAATGTGCAAACTTTTAATACTGCATCACAACCACCTAAAGTTCCCCACCACATCCCAATCCCCAGAGCGAATCCACCATTCAGCTCTCCACTATCACTGTAACCCCTAGCAACATGTGCCCCACACTGCCACCTCACCCACATTGCCACACCAAAGCACACTATATCGTACTGCCATTACTCCAAAATAACACTTCTAGGACGGCAGGCACACCATGAAGAATTGTGCCATCACTTCAGTACTGGCCCTTTATCCAACACCACTGCTCAACAGGTTCCCAAATGTCACTATACAACCTAAGACCATACTATAACTCATGGACAACACATCACCTTCCTCCTGGACTAAATCGCCACCTATCAGGGTATGCTTCCACTTAACCACCCATGTTCCACCTGTAGCACTGCAACACCACAACCCTCGGTCCAGAACTACCATTCCCATGCACATTGCTACCACAAAAATATCCTGAAATGCACCACTACCTAAACGTCATCATCTCATAGAACAAGAAAGGCACCATACCACAACACCACAGACCTGATCACAATTTGTGAACCCAGCACTATAATATCACCATTCATTACCACCAAGTACTTAACCACCAACCCCGTCCTACACCAACAGCCCAACAAAGCACTTCCACCCCAGAAATGCAACACAAACTGGACAAAATTGCACCTACAACACTGTACCACCATCCTCCAGCAATGTGCCACCACACTCACAGCGGAGTACCAATACCACACGATTTCTACTACCTCACATGCATATACACTCAACTTCCATCTACTGCAACACAAATACACCCAGTGTCATACCAACATCACACTATAAAATTGTTCCTAGCACCTCATACATAACACCACCAAACAGTACACACCTACCTTCCAGATCTGCACCGCCATCCACCAGCTGAGCAAAAGCAAGCGTGCAGAACCAACTGCTCTACCCGTGTCACATTAATCCTCCGCCCTGTATGACCAAGCTCCAGAATTGCATCACAAATGCCAATCAGAACATAACGACGCAAACCAACTACCATTCATCACCAGATCAAGCGCTTCAGCTCTCTTACAGAGTTAATGCATCTACAAGAACTTTGGAGGACTCTAGCTTAGTGAAGTGTAAAAGGTATTTCAAACTTTCATGGAGGATTTCTGATTAGCAATACTAGATAACACATCATGCATTTAAGCTCAACATACAAGAAATCCGAGTCCACTAGACAAGCTAATTTAGTCAAGCATAGCGACTGACAGCAACAAGGTGGCTTTTTTCTAGTAAGTGCATTAGGCCTCAGCAAAGCTTATGCAATAGCATCCCCAAAAAGCACAACGTGGCAGGCACTGCCACTGCACAATCAACATAATCCAAAACATTTGTGTAGCACAGAAAAAAACAAGTTCCAGAAGCATCCGAACACATACAGACAAGTAAAGGGAGAAAATCTTAACAGGAACAGTTTGTACTGTTTCCTAAATAGCATGTAAAGCTACCTGACAGAAACAGCTCATACCTTACACTCTAAATTTCTTCATCTTGGTGTCTATCAATAACATCTTATCTGCTGAACCAAACTGTGCTGGGCATATACGTCGAGTTTTTCTTGTTTTGTTTTTAGAAGTTGAGGTATACATCACTTTATGACTTATTGCTAAAATCATGACAAACCAGAAAAAGTGATAGACAGTGGAGAAGTACAAATGAGATAATCGGCACTAAACAAACAGGTTTCTTGACAACCTTGCACAGCCAGCATTACACCACCACCATGCACAATCACTGCTGCCAAGAAGTTCACCAGAGCTTCCCAGCAAATGACAGCTTATGGCCCCAGTTGATTCAAAGCTTCTCAAACCATCAACCACCTGATGGCAACAGCTTGTAGGTGATCAGCTGCCCAATCCCATTGTAAATGTGATTGATTGCCAATTACTTAAATACATGAGAGGGTTGTGGCCCTCTGCGACACCTCTGCTGTTTCCTATTCTGATACTCCTGCAATGGACTGCCTGCTGAGGTGAAGAGTGTGAGAGAGTGCTAGAGGGTGTGAAAACCACAGTGTGAAAGAAAGACATGAGATAGAAGTGCCAGAAAGAAAGCCGCTGAAAAAAGAAAGACCAAGAGAAAAAAAATTCAACAGAGAGATAGACATGAAAAAAAAAAAAGAGCAGGCGTGAGAAAGAGTGAAAGAAAGGAGAAAAGGTTTGTGTGCACGTCGGTCTGTTTTGTGTTGCACTCTACCGTCAACTAAGGCCCTGGATTTTGTAAGGCATCTTATTCTTCAAACAACTCCACTGAGTATTACACTACAAAATTGAAAGTCATCCAAACTATCTACTACTTTCGGGAACAAAAGGTAAGAGCTGTGATGTCTATCCCATTAAAACTATAATTGGGATACCTAGAGAGGAAGAGATCGAGAAAGAAAGTGCAAGGAAAAAGAGAGGGTGCAGGGAAGAGTTTGAGAAAGACACAGAAGAAACTTTGAGTTCAAGAAAGAGACCAAAAGAAACGAGAACGTGTGTGAATGTGAGAGTTTTTGTGCTATAGTGTAATGAAACCTGAAGTGCAAGAAAACGCATCCAGGTATATCCTACTGAAGGCAACAACTGCTACACCACAACAGAGGATCCTTCACTGCTAATAGGATCCCCTTCACTATCTATTCATAACCTCAGGTTAACAATTAAACAACGACTTTACAACCTATTCCCCCTCCCATGCCACCTCTCACACCTTGCCCGCTGAACATTCAGCAGTGTGGTCGCTGCAATGGAAACAAATTCATCGGCCGAATTCCATTCAAATAGGGGCCCTCCGGAGAGAGCTGCGTGACCACCTGGCCACAGGACACTGCCGTCCAAACTAGAGAGAGACTGCCCCTTGTCCCTTTTTTAAAGACTTTTGGGGTGGGGGGGAATTGGGCATTGGGGTTTTAGAACTTTTCTTCGGGACATTTCATGGACATTGGTTGGGGTTAGGGAGGGGGTGGGTCGGGTCTTGTGGGATAGTTTATTTTTGTTAGGGTCGAAATAATTATTTATTTTCCACTTAAACATAGCATACACGTTTTTAGGTTTCGCCTGTCGAAAGCTGCGCTGGCGAAATCTTATGTCTACAGTATGTGTGTGTTGTCACGCCCCTCTGTTCCATTGGCTAGCTCCATAAATGGAGGCTAGCCATTGGAACAGAGATATGTCCGTCATTGTGCGAGGCGATTGGTGGGTGTTCCGGCGATTCTTTCCCTCTCCGCCCCTTATAAAACGTCATGCGGCGGTGGGCGGTGTTTTTTTTTTAAAGCTTTGTTTTCGCCATTTTGGAAGTGCCGTTTTCAGGGTTGGGTTGCGCGATGTCCCGCTGTCCGTTCCCGCCCCCCCTCCCGCTGTCCGTGTGCCCGTTCCCGCCCCCCCTCCCGCTGTCCGTTCCCGCCCTCCCTCCCGCTGTCCGTGTGCCCGTAGGTGCTTGGTGGCAACTGCCCATCATTGGCTGCGCATGGGGAAGGGCGGGGGCAGCGGGTCACGGCGGCGGCGTGGTTTCGCCGTGCGAGTGTGTCACACAATTACAAAAAATCCGGGAGTGCCGTGTCAGTTTTGTGCTCTTCCCTTAGGTCCTCCCCTGCCCGGCTCCTCCGCATCCTCCTCCACCTCATCCACCCTGGCAGAGCGGACCCCCTCCTTGTCCTCTTCCCTGGCGGGAGCCAATAGCGGCCAGAGGGCGCTGCTAGGCAACGGCACGGCCGGGGGCTCCTACTCCGAGGGAGAGCTGGTGCCTGAAGCACTCCTGCCCCAAGGCGGCTCCGGAGAGCCCAGTGCACCCGCCGGCGGTGAATGCTACCTGCATGCATGCGTGCCTCGTCTGCGCTCTGCTGGGGGGTGCCTGCGGGCACTTCTGGGGGGAGGAGGGGAGTGCCTGCATGCATTCTCTACTTCTGCGCGCTGATGGGGGTGTGCGCCTGCATGCTTGCCTCGTCTCCCTGCTGCTGGGGGGTGCCTGAGTGCACTTGTGGGGGAGGGGAGGGTGCCTGCGTGCAGTACCTCTGTGCACTGCTGTGCATGCTTGCCTTATCTCTGCTCTGCTGGGGGGTACCTACCTGATGTACCTCAGTGCACTGCTGGGGCGGGGAGGTGCCTGCATGCACTTCTGGGGGTGGGTGAGCCTGCATGCATGCCTTGTCTCCGCTCTGCTGGGAGGTGCCAGCGTGCACTTCTGGGGGTAAGCCTGCGTGCATGCTCTACTTCTGTGCACTGCTGGGGGTGTGCGCCTGCATGCATGCCTCGTCTCTGCTCTGCTGCGGGGGGCCAGCGTGCACTTCTTGCGGGGGGTTGTGCATTTTGGGGGGTGAGCCTGTGTACATTCTTAACCTCTATGCACTGCTGGGAGTGTGCGCCTGCATTGTCTCCCTCTGTGCACTGCTGGGGGTGTGCGTCTGAATGCTGTATCGCTGTACGGCTGGGGTGTGCCCGTGTGATGTACCTCTGTGCAGTGCTGGGTATGTGTGTGTGCACCTGCATGTCATTCCTCTGTGCACTGCTAGGGATGCGTGCCTGCAAGCACTACCTATGTGCGCTGTTAGGATATGTGTATGCCTGCCTGCTCTGCCGCTGTGAACTGCTGGGGGATTGTGTCTGCATGCTGTACTTTTGTGCACTGCTGTGGGTGTACACCTGCATGCTGTACCTCTGTGCACTGCTGGGGGTGTACGCCTGCATGCTGTACGCCTGTACCTCTGTGCACTGCTGGGGGTGTACGCCTGCAGGCCGTACCTCTGTGCACTGCTAAAGATGCGTGCCTGCAAGCACTACTTATGTGCGCTGCTGGGAGTGTGTGCCTGTCTGTTCTGCCGCTGTGAAATGCTGGGGTGTGTCTCTGCCTGCTCTGCCATTGTGAACTTCTGGGAGTGTGCGCATATCCGCCCTGTTTCTGCGACCTTCTAGGAGCTTGTCTGTCTGTTCTATATCTGTAAAATGATGGGCGCGAAGCTGCTTGCTCTACTTACATGTACTGCTGTGAGGATTACCTGCCTGCTGTATCTCTGTGATTTGTTGAAACGAGTGCCCCTCTGTTCTACCTATGTGACCGGCTGGGAGGTGTGTTTGCCTGTTCTATATCGGGACTCCTAGGAGACCTGCCTAACTGCTCAGATATGTGCCTGCCTGCTCTATCTCTGTGAACTAATGGCATGGGAGGCTAGTCTGTCTTGTTTCCTAATGGACACTGTTTCTGTATCCCAAGGGCCGTGTACATCCCGATGTGCTGTAAAATAAGTTTGAATCCCAGCTGTGGTGCACATTATGTACTAAGGGGTTGTGTGCGTGCCTGGGCGTGTGTGTGCATCTGTGTGTGTTTGCCTGTGTATTTGAAAGCATCTTTGTGTGTGTGTATGTGTATGTGTGTTTGCCTGTGTATGTGAAAGCATCTGAGTCTGGGGATGTGTGCGTCCCTATGTGTGTGTGCCTATATATGTGTACGCACCTGAGTGTGTGTGCGTGCTCTGTTCACCTACCCAAGTGAAGATTTCAACCTGCCTCAACTCTCCCGGGACATAGCCCCCTGTCTTGTGGATATTAAATGAAAGGTACGCCATGCAGCGCTGGAGGCATTTGCTGTGCTGGCCTCGTCCATGGGTTCAGATAAAGCCAGCCTCTTCAAGGCCGTGGATATTGTGGAACTTAATGAGGAGGGGAATGGAGTGATGCATGCAGTCCAGGCAAGGCTAGCCAGAAAAACCCTTCCCAAACTTGATGCACAAGGTCTAGTAGACTATGCCACCCCTCTACCTACCTCTGCTCATGGAAGAGATGCTCACATTCTTCCAGGAGCGGACTCAGACTGGCTTCTGTCAGGATGTAGGACTCAGAGTGCGCACACTCCCAGCGGTGACAGTGCCCTCAGGCGTCATGGATCCTACAATGACCTACTGCTTCTGGCTGATCCCACCGTTGGTGCCAGGAGGGTGTTAAGCGCAGGTAAAGGGAAAAACAAACTGCCTTGGGAGAATGATTCCGCTCCAGTAGTGGGAGTTAAAGCGAAGGATTCCCTATATGCCAAGGAGCTCCAACAGGTAACTGTGATTTCTTTCATTATTTAGTTTTAATGTATTGCATATTCGATGTTTCAAATATTGAGCCTGCTTTCAGAACTAGAAGCTGCTAACGGAGAGGCTTGTTTATCTGTGAGCACCAACTCTTCATACTTTAAAATTAGAGATGCCAACACAAATTGCAGTGCCTCTATGTCGTAAACCCAGGGCAGTGCTACCACTCATGCTGTTAAAGATTCTGCATGTCTGGGCTGGCTACTTTCTAGCTCTGATCGTTTTATGTGTGACTGGTGGTAAATCAGCTAAATTGTGCATATAAAATCCACAGCAGGTGACTCATACTGCTCCTCATCACAGACCAAAAATACAATATCCATATTGATTAACATGCATCTATTTACATTTTGTAGCAAATGTTTTAAATGCGAAAATAGCATACTGGAAACCTTCTCTGTATACCTGGGCCCACATCCGTGTTTGCCTGCTTAGAAACCAGACTACTGTGTTGAGTTAATTAGCATGGTGCGCAGGGAAACAAGATAACCGGGTGTCACACTTCAGCTGCTGCCTCTTTTGAATAGACTGTTTGCATGATTTATGTCAACATTTATCGCAGTTAGCTTTTGCTCTGGGTGGGTGTGTGTGGCTCTTGGTGGGTGTGTGTGGCTCTGGGTGGGTGTGTGTGTGGCTCTGGGTGGGTGTGTGTGTGGCTCTGGGTGTGTGTGTGTGTGGCTCTGGGTGTGTGTGTGTGTGTGTGTGGCTCTGGGTGTGTGTGTGTGTGGCTCTGGGTGTGTGTGTGTGTGGGTCTGGGTGTGTGTGTGTGTGGCTCTGGGTGTGTGTGTGGCTCTGGGTGTGTGTGTGGCTCTGGGTGTGTGGGTGGCTCTGGGTGTGTTTGGCTCTGTGTGTGTGTGTGTGTGTGGCTCTGGGTGGGTGTGTGTGTGTGTGTGTGGCTCTGGATGTGTGTGTGTGGCTGGCTCTGGGTGTGTGTGTGTGGCTCTGGGTATGTGTGTGTGTGGCTGGCTCTGGGTGTGTGTGTGTGGCTGGCTCTGGGTGTGTGTGTGTGGCTCTGAGTGTGTGTGTGTGGTAGTAATTGCTGTCTGCTGAGCTCGTCCGTAGGGTACAATAGGTCTCACATTTGCGAGAGATTAAGCTAATGGCAATGTAAATGACAATGCCATTTATTTATCTGTTTTCAAAACCAACACATAAATACAAATTTTGTCATTTACAATGCCAATAGCTCTAACTTTTCCAAAGGCGAAACCATTGCATTGTAAATGCTTGTTACTGTTTTGTGGGGGAGGCAGGGGGGGAGGGGATTAACTTGTTTTCCTGAAACTTAACTGGCTGGTTGATTCAAATTGTCTAAGTAATCGTCCACATTTGTACAAAAGTGCCACTGACAGAGTTAGCGAATTCAATTGTGCTACTAATTCACTAGTACTACCGTCAGCCTCTCCTCTCCTCCTGCTTCATTATTCTTCCTCTCCCAAAATGCTTATCTTACCTGTGATACATGTTTGAGAATAGAGCTAGGCACAAGGCTGGCTGCATGGCAAATGGCGATTAAGGCTGGCTATGGAACCTGGTACGGATAAAATGGCATCGTTGTGTTGGTAGTAGTAGTGGTACACACTGGCAGTAGCAGCATATGAAAAAAAAGGAAATGAGACATTGAGTGGCCTGCGGAGCATTAGAACAGTACGATAGTACATAGCACAGTACACAAGAACAGTGCCATAAATTGTAGCCTAAGCAATGCTAAAGTATTCAGTCAAAAGTTAACTACTAGTTGCGTGGATTATGGCTACTACAAGAACTAGTGCTGAAGGACACAGCAGCGTAAGCTTTCGTCACTTGTAGGAGGATGTTGTTGATTAATCCACTCAATGGCTCTAAAACAGAGGTTCTTGTTATAGGAGGTAATGATGCTAGTTGGACTCAGGATTGGTGGCCTCCTTGTCTGGGTCCTCTACCTACCCCTTGAAAGGAAGCAAAGAACTTGGGTGTCTGGGTTGATCCCAAACTCTCTTTTGAGAGCCACGTCCATAAAGTAGTAGGGAAATGTTTTGGGGTGCTGAAGACCCTAAACCGGACTCTGGACCTTCTTCCTTTAGAGGCCAGACGCACCATGACCCAAGCATTAACCTCCCGTATTGACTACGGTAATGTGTTACTTTTGGGGACAACAGAAAAGAACATTAGAAGGCTGCAGGTTCTTCAAAACACGGCAGCGCGGCTAGTCCTCAGACTACCCAAAAGAGCAGCCTCTAAGCCCACCTTGGCTACTCTTCATTGGCTTCCCATAAAAAAGAGGATCCTATTTAAAGCGCTCCTAATATGCTATAGGATAACCTCTCAGAAAGCCCCTGAATACCTGAAGGATCTAGCCATCCCCCACGAGCCCAATAGAGCACTTCGCTCTATGGGAATTGGTCTTCTTAAAGTCCCCCGGATAAAAAAGGCCAGAATGGGAGGCCGCTCCTTTCGCGTGATGGCAGCCAACAACTGGAACTCCCTCCCAATGAACATCAGACTAGCAGAGACTGAAACAATATTTAGGAAATTTTTAAAAACCCACTTGTATACCCTCTAGGTCCTTCACTCTCTCCTGCTGCTCTCTCCACAGCGCGGGGACACGCCGGGATGGCGTCACCAGGCGCTTTATAAACCCCTTTATTATTATTATTTTAATGGCGGACATGAAATTCTGAATTGATTTGCAAATACTCATGGGTGTGTCTCAAGCAGAATAAGAATATATCCTCGGATTCCTTGACCTGCCTTGAAATTGATTTTCTGTTGCTTTTGACCTTATCCTCCCCAGCAAGCGTGTGGAATTATTGGTGTCATTTGGTCACACCTCAATGAAAACCACACAGCCTGGGGGAAGAGGGTTAGGGTTTGAAAAGCGTTTGGGAATAGGGGGTTTTGGGAACGTTTTTTGGAGAGAGAAAAAAAACACAGCATGGAAAAACAACAAATGAAGAAAAACAAATCTTTGGATACGAACATATCCATAAATCTTTTAAGGGACATAAAGGAAGTGCATGCATGAAGTTATTTGCTAAATGGATGGTTAGGTTACTGAAAAGTAGTACTTATACTACAACTTACTAACTAGTACTAAACAATTAGACAGTACAGGGCTGCAGTAAGTACGCAATTTCACTTGCCTATCTGCCCTCAGAGAGAATAAACACTTAGGGGCCGATTCCGATCCTGGAAAAACGCTGTACAAATCGTTGTATGGAGCGTTTTCCCCATACAACTCGTACTTGTAAGGAGGCCCCTACAACCTAGGAAGTATGATCCGTACAAAAAGACGCACTCCGTACAAATTGTAAAAAAGACCATACAACTCGTATATACAAGCGATTCCGATTCGGATTGCTCTGTTTGCGACGTTCCCATGTATTCCCGGTAGCAGTTTACAACCCGGCAAGTACGATTCGTACAAACGGCACTCCGTACGGCTCTTTTTTTACAAGAGCCAAAAAGTGCCAGAAAAACCTTGTACGCCCCGAAAACAGTACGAGACTGTTGGACCTAGAGTTGTCAGGTCACCTAGGGTAGCCTGGCCTAGGGTAAGACAGTCATCTATTAGAGGCACATGTGTAAAGGTTGCACACAACCCAGCAGTAACTCCAAGCAATTCCACTCAAAAATGACACTACACCAATCTTTGTGTAAAAATACGAGCTGGTTTATAAAAAATATTTTTGTTGATCTCTCTCTCTCTCTCAGTAGTTTACAATGAGGTACACTGTGCAATTTTTATCAGTTCTTTCCACATACTCAGTAACATTAGGAGAACCCCGTTCAGCAGTGTTTACTTCTCCAACATAGAATTATTCTTACGAAATACTTTCTTAACAGACTCTAATAGCCCTGTTTACAGTGATGGATTGTCCACCCCAAGCTGAGGACCCCTGGTTACACCAAAAGAACAATTACACTTTTATATTTCACCTACTCCAGCCTATTGCTTTGGGAATATCAAGGTCATGGAACTCTGGTAGATTTCCTCTTCCCCCACTGTATGGCACCTTCCTCCCAATCAGTGAGTAATCCCAGAATTTCAGTCCACAACTACTACATAAACAGCTCTGTCATCACTTATTCGCAATAAAGCACAGGTTGAGATCTCAACGTCTTCTTCCCTTCCTCCCCTGTAAGAAAATTCCAAAATATACACCAATCTCAATTCCCGGTATCCTCAGTGTCTCAGGTCACTTTCCCAACGCCGAGGTGATTCTCTGCTTTACTTATCCCTCTGAGCCTTTATCCCAACAGGTCTTCTGAACAGACCTCCTTTTCCTTGACAGGGTTAGTTACAGAGTTAACCGATGAATTCAAAAGGTGTGGGGAACCTCCAACAGTTATTCCTGAGGGAAATGACGTGACAGAACTCCTTCCCAGAGTCTTAGCGGTTTCCCCAGACTCTTGTTACTCTCCCCCCCCCTCTTTCTGCACCTTACTTGGGTTGAACTGAAGGCCGCTGAATTAAAGCTCCAGCTCTCCCTTCCTCCAGCTACTCCTTGGTCGGTAACCGGCCCTTCGCTCCAGAGCCCACCAGGAGACGGTATCAGACGGGGGTTACTGGAGTCGTAGTCACCCATGGGAGCCTCGCGGCTCTCTCCCAGACCAAGAAGCAGCGCAGGCGCGGGTGAACAGTGTTCCCGCTAGGCACCGCCTCCCTCGTGTGGCGATCCGCTCACCGCTACAGAGCCTGCGCGGGGGATCAGTGCTTCGCCGGCTCCCCGCCTCTCCTACACAACTTCCTTGGGGAAACCCACTCGGGTAAAGATCCCCATCAGGGCCCTAGCCACCACAGGTGCAGTGACAGTCCTCAGAGGAATTGCCTCTGGGTACCGTGTGGCATGATCCACCAGAACCAGGATGAACCTGTGACCAGCTGTTGTTGGTGGATCCAATGGCCCTACAATGTCGATGCCCACCCTTTCAAAGGGGGTGCTAACGACAGGAAGTGGTTCCAGGGGAGCTTTCAGCTTCACCCCTGTTTTCCCACTGGCTTGGCAGGTTACACACGTCCGACAGTAGGTGTTAGACGCCACTTTCATCTGAGGCCAGTAAAAGTGGGGGACAAGCCGAGCAAAGGTCTTGTCCTGACCTAAGTGTCCTGCCAAGGGAATTTCATGAGCCAATTCCAGCAAAAAGGCTCGGTACCGTTGCGGGACTACCAAGGCCCTTGATGAACTAGGTAAGGGTACCTTGGGTTCACTGTAGAGGAGTCCATCCTCCCAGTAAATGTGGTAGTGTCCCGCAATGTCCCCTGCTGCCTGGGCTTCAGCCTGTCGCCTCAGTCCCTCAAGGGTAGGGCACTCCTTCTGGCCCTTACAGAACTCTTCTCTGGTAGGCCCTCCCTCCACATGCCACTCAGCAGGGATGGGCAGGTCCTCCAGAGAAACTACTCCCCCCTCCACGGACTCCTGGTCCACCACCGCAGGTGGCCGATCTGTCACATGGGGTGTGGAAGCCGAAGCAGGCTTCTCCTGTCTTCGGGTCTGTCCCTTTTTGGCAGCGGGTTGGGTCAGAGCCTGCGCGGGGATCAGTGCTTCGCTGGCTCCCCGCCTCTCCTACAACCGTACCACTGGGCCTGCGCCGGGATTAGCGCTACTTCCCTCAGTCGCTCAGCCCAATAACACCTACGCCAACACACGCCTCCGTTCCAGTGGCTCTTCGGCGGCGTAGGGTGACGGATCTCGCCCTGGTCTTCTCTCCCGAAATACTGGTAGGCTGGGTCCTCGAAGGGAAAATGAAGGGAGCAAGTTCCCAGATAGTAGTTAGGAAACTGGGGGAGAGGGTCAAGAGGGGCTCAGGGGCCAATCGCCACAGCTGCACCGGTTCCCACAGAAAGTGGAGTCCGATGGGAGGGTTTGGTCAGGGGCCAGAGGGGGAACGTCTTCCTGAAGAGGTTGACTATTACTCAGACAACTACTGCTTCCAGTGCGTCCTCCTCCTCACACCACTGCCTCTCTCTTCCAACTCCCTGTACTGCACAAAATGGCTTCCTGACCTCTGCCCTTATATAGCCTGACCCCTCGGAGTCCAGTAGGGTCCAGAAGGTTCTGGAAGGCCTTAATGTTAACCTATGGGGCATTCAAGGATATGACAGTTGTGGCAGTTAGTAGCCACCATTTTGTTGAACTGGGTGAATTCCAGTCATGAAAGGCACCTAGGCCTGAGGTGAAAAATCATGAGGGCAAAAGAGCATCTATCCCCCGAGGCCAACACCATAAAAATCTAGTGGACACAAAAAGATAGAAAGGGAATGAGGGGCAAAAAGGGGACAAAATAAATAATTAATAGGAGGGACTACCCAGAGGCAGACAGGTCTAACAGAGACATACCCCCTCATGTACGCGTCATACACCCCATGAATACAGGGGTACGGTGCGTATGTACGGTGCGTATGGATGACACGGAAAGTGGGGTACGGTGCATACATACGTGATGAAGGGGTACTGGTCGTGTACGCACCGTACAAGCACCGTACCCCAAAATCGCATACGTACGCACCGTACCCCAAAATCGTGTATGTACGCACCGTACCCCAAAATCGCGTACGTACGCTCCGTACCCCAAAATCGCGTATGTACGCACCGTACCCCAAAATCGTGTATGTACGCGCCGTACCCCAAAATCGCGTTCGTACGCACCGTACCCCAAAATCACGTATGTACGCACCTTACCCCAAAATCGCGTTCGTACGCACCGTACCCCAAAATCGCGTATGTACGCACTGTACCCGAAAATCGTGTGTGTACGCACCGTACCCCAAAATCGCGTACGTAAGCACCGTACCCCATAATCGCGTATGTACCCCAAAATCGCGTACGTACGCACCGTACCCCAAAATCGCATACGTACCCCAAAATTGCGTATGTACGCACCGTACCCCAAAATCGTGTATGTACGCACCGTACCCCAAAATCGTGTATGTATGCACCGTACCCCAAAATCGCGTACGTACGATGCGTACATGCGCGATGTTGGGGTACTCATCATACACACGCCTCGCATGTGGGGGGACCCCTGTACGCCTCATACCCCTATACGACCCATACCCCGGTATGAGTCATACCCACTGTTCCCAGCAACATGCGCGCGTGGGCGGGCGCGCATGTCTTTCACTCCCAGCGCGCAGTGGCTTTGAAGTGCGCACACAGAGCACACCCATCCACCTAGAGGCAAGTATTCCTGTTGATCGGCGCGCCCTGTAGACGGGCGCTGCGATCAACAGGAATACTTTAACAAAAGCAGACAATCGGCCCCCAGCTGCGCTGTATTTAGAAAGGGCATGCTTGCTATCACTCACTTGATGGCTTCGGCCGCGGCATTCATGAGAGGCAGTGGTGGCATGATCGCGGCTGGGCCCTGATGAGTCGAGTGTCTATCAGTCTGGCCTGGGTCCAAGACAGACACTGCATGCAGTGTGTCAGCGTGTGCTGTGTGGCCGCGGGTCCCCATGTGGCTCATCGCCACGGCCACTGGAGGACAGGGACCTGGACAGAGTCACAACACAGTCTGAAGTACTGTGAAGTTATAGTAAGTACTGGTGACGCAAGCGGGCAGCAGGCGAATGAAATGGGCCCCTGCTGTTAATGAGCTCCGCTCTTTGCTGCTGGTGCTGTCATGAATCCTGCTGATTTGCGAGCGACCAATCAAGCTAGTCCCACCATGGCCCGAACAGCGGCGATGTTATTATAACCCCCTGACTTCCTGGGGCGGCCAGAGAGGTTCATTCACGGCCCCAGCGCAACGGGACCCCTGACTGTAAAGTTGAGCAGCAGGCCCGAGCAAGCTTGATTCGGGCAGCTTGTCACCTTAGAAGAGAGGGAAGCAAGGCAGCCGGCGTCACGTATATGCAGCTGTTCTCCACCGGAAATGTCATGTAAACCAGTACATAATACTACACTAAGTATTTTATGGACAATGTGTGTATGGAGCAAGCTAGAAGTTTATGCTCTTTCTCTAGACAGAGCGTCTGGGTCAAGACTTTGGGGTGCTGCGTGAAATTAGCAGGATACATTTCTCTCTGTCCAGGACATAACACCCTGGTACAATTATTGACATTTCTAAACATATACCTACATGGGCAGATGTATATGCGGCATAAAAAATAGGGAAGAGGATGATAATCCCCTATTCCTAAGGAATGAATATCTCCATGTGCAGGAACCAAATCACATTATTCAATTAAATATATTAAACATCAAGAGACTAGCTGATCACCAAAATCAAACGTGCTCGAAAATTTATCTGTGAATACTATGTTTGAGAATATAGAAAACTCTGAAAGCCATGGACTGTAAAGGCATTTTACTGGCTTTTGCGATCTATACAAATGTAAATGTAAATGTAGTATACTTGTAAAGCGCACAGCTGCCCCAGCAACGGGGCGTCCCGGCGCTGTATAACTCTGGGGAACCCGTCCTGGCTTTCCCTGTGGGATGGTCCCTTGCTGGGAGTCCCCAAGGTGGAGCCAGGCATCCCCAGATTGGTGGGGCCGTTGTGGAGATTAGGCAAGCTAATGCCCAGAGTTGCCGAGTGGAAACCCTGATTAGAGTAAGCACCGAAGCGAGAATTATCGAGTCCGCTGACCAAGGTCCACGACCCTGCCGCGTCGGGAATTGAACCCTGGTCCCGGGCTGACTTCTGCTCTCAGGCCTGCCGCCTCTAACCAGTGAGCCACACTACTCCACTAAATAATAGAACATGTCTAAAATGGAAGTATATGTCTTTTCATTTGGGAACAAGTATGATTTTTCTATGAATAGATCCCATAATTTCAAGTAAGTGTGTGCTAAGTACTGGAGTCAGTGAGGGGCGTATGATAAGAGTTGCTGTCGGTAATCAAGTTGCAACTCTGTTCTCAGCTTGCCTTCCCACCTCCAAGTCCCACACACACACACAAGTCACACCCACACACAGACTTACACGTAGCGGCCATCATGACACACACACACATACACAACATGCACAGCACAGCACCTTTCAAAGGCCTGATGATGTAACATGATTTCTCTGTGCTTGTCTAAATGCTCACTTGACACTGCTTACTAAAGCCACTACACATAATCTATCATCTCCCACATAATTGCTTACTAGCTCGAGGCTGTCGGCCACGCACGATGTGACCAAGTAAGTGTGCTTCACAGGGCCTGAGGCTGCCTTGCCAAAATGCTAGGGGGCGTGCTCCGGTCTGCCCCTGTCAGTTTTCACTTGACTTCACTCTGGCGAGCCAACAGCCCAACCATGCTTTTTCTTGGATGATAATAGGAAATTAAATTAAGCGCTTATAAAGAGGCTTGTAGGTGTCTCCGGAAGGTATTGCCCGTGTTTGTGAAGGCGGATGATACCCGGATGTATCGCTGTGGTACATGACTGCTAGCTAAACTGAAGTTGAAGTGCATTAAAAATACACTAATTATTGGAGCATGTGAATGGAAAATAGAGCAGGACTTTATTTTGTATATTAACTAATTTGTGCTCAGCGGCCTCAAGTTGAACAGGCCATTCCTTGAGGAACTTCGAAACAACTGTCTATATGTTGAGAGAGACTCGTTTGTAAAATTATAAACACTACAGCGCACTAGCGGTTGGCTATACCTGAGATTTCTCTGCGCCTCCAGGTGCTTTGCTGCAGCTGAAACATTTTTTGTTGCTATTTTGCCTCTCTTCTTTGCTTGATTTTGCTCCCTAAAAAGTGTCACTCGTAGTCATTCAAATGTCACTCATAATTACATTGAAAATATGAAAATGTCACACATAGCAATATAAAACCTTGGCAGCTGTGCCTTTTGTTAATCTAGCGAGGCTGATTGCGTGCCTTTTTGAAAGTTTTCATGTTAATTGCAGCCCGTGTATTGGCATGTCGGGCGCTGCAATTAACAGAAAACTTTCAAAAAGGCACGCAGTCTGCTGCACTCTATTACCAAAAGGTATGTAGCAAGCCTAAAAGGACGATGTCTGTTTTCACAATCACTAATATGTTAGTGAGTGTGAAAGCACACAGGGCAGACTCTTTGCGCTTTGTCCACCACTCAAATTGATTTAATATTTCCCTATACTAATTCCCCACTAATCCTGTTTGGGTCCTGGAGTAGCGTGCTACTCACAATCAAACAGCTATCCCCATGTCAGAACCCGATCACTTTACCACCACGTGCGGTCTAGTTCTTGATGCACATAGCCTTGGCCGCAGCGCACAGAGACCTTACATTGCCGCACACAGAGGAAAAAAATTAGAGGGAACATTGGTCATACCCCCAGAATGATTCCACCAGGGTACGAGGCGTATAGTGGTTCGCTTCGTTGCCCGGAACGAGTCATTCCCCATATACAGGCCATTTTCCATACAAATCGTATGCTGACAACCCGGTACGAATCGTACTTGACGGGTTGGACAGCCTTTTTACAAATTGTATGGTCTTTTTTACAAGTCCGTGTCGTACAGCTTTTCCCGATCCGATTTGTAAGGATCTGTATGTATTTTTCCCGTACGAATCGTACTACACGGGTTGTAAGGGACTTTTACAATTTTTATGGAAAAAAATACAAATCCTATTTGTATGGAAAATAAAAATCAAGGATCAGAATCGGCCCCTTAGTAGTACATTACATTCGTTTTAAAAATAGCAAAGAAACTTATCAAATAGCTGTAGAGATGAATTTGAAGCAGAGAGCAAACGTACAGAGTCGCACTCATAGAAGTTCACACCAATAACATTATTTAAAAGATAAGGACAAGTGAAGTGGATACTGTAACTGTATGTTGTAGTTGTCCTGGTCAAATTGGGAAGTTGCATGCATCGAGCCATTCCTCTTTTTCGCGGTACTCCTCCATTCCATCGGGAGGTCCGTCGATCAATCTTGGTGACCACACTGTCCACTGCCTGCCTGGCGGATGCGGAATTGCGGATTGCTATGGTAAGCCTGAGTTAATGTTTTTCCCATCGCACAGGGTAAGTGATGGCTTGTAATTGTCAATGGAAAAACAGAAAGGGATATTGAAACACCCCGGAGGAAAAATATAAGGTACGGTGTGTAGTGCAAAAATAACACTTTCACTTTCAGAGGCAACAGTATTACATACATACATCATTTCTAAAGTGCCTACTCTGAGTCTCTGTTTCCAGGATAATAATTAGCACACAGCAGGCCAGGGCCATGCAGACGGTCAAGGCAGGCACCACTGAGTGAACCAACCTCCATGTAGCATACCTCTTTGACACAGACAGACAAAGCAGATATAATTTTATACAGCAAGCCACATAGCCGCAATTTTACATGAACCGCTGTCTGGACTCTGGCATAACACTTCACTGGATCGACCACTCCATACCACGACTAGACAGACATGTAGTTCTGCTGTGGTTGTTGTTGACTTGTTTACCTGTTTGCCACTCATGAAATGGCCATAGTTCTTATGTAAATCAACGATGATGATCCATCCATCCCAGTGAGTGACTGTGAAGATATTATGTAACTTTGGTCATCATGACTCATCATCATCATGGTGTTGGCAAACTCAATGTTGTTCATGCAGTCACAGTCTACTCTACACACAGTGAGTCTAAGGACATTTTCCATATTAAAAAATGCAACATAGTGGCCCCTGCAGTAGAAGTACAATTTGCATTAAACAAGGTAAACAGAGTAGACTTGAGTTATATTTAGTGTGTAAAAGATTAAATAATACCAGAACACATAGGATTCATTTCATGCACAACAAACAAACAGCAATTGCTTTCATCAGAGCCAGACAGCCAGTGTTGTCCACTGCATGCCATCTCATCATTCATTACCTGTTCCACTTTTTGTCAGCATCTTATTCTTAAGTGAAGGGCCACAGGGCAGCCTCTCGTGTCAATTTCAGAAGTAACAGTCAGCATAGTCAGTCATTCCAGTCCCACTTCCTTTGCGGGGACTCGTCTACGAAGCGACAGTTTCTTGATTCTGCATAATCCAGCCATCTGCCTTGAGGGAAATGGATAGGGGGAGTCTGGAGGAGAAGGATAGAGGAGCATGACTGAGTTGTGAACTTGTGAACTTCAGGAATGCAGATAGCGGCACCTTCAATATGGAAATAAGACGAAGACAGTGCTGCTGATGGATTTGTTGTGATTAGAGTTTTGTTGTGCTTAAAGTTGCAAAACAAAGAAAGACACGCAGAAATAAAAGTGAATAAGGACGAAAAAAAAAGTAAGTATTTCAAGCCTAGGTGTCAGGGAAGTAGAGCTCGTCCTCAAGCTCTGTGAATTGAAACAGGAGTAGGTCAGATAACAGAGAAGAACTTCCGTCACCTAAGTCGGCGTCCTCTTCTTCCTGCGTGGATTCACGTATTTTGTAATCTGGTGGTATGAAGTGCTCATTCATCTTGATCATTGTTAACCTCTCCACATTTT
Source organism: Lissotriton helveticus (assembly GCF_964261635.1). Lineage (NCBI taxonomy): Eukaryota > Metazoa > Chordata > Amphibia > Caudata > Salamandridae > Lissotriton > Lissotriton helveticus. The sequence goes on from NC_136061.1 coordinate 253,214,945, forward strand.
TGGGCGAGAGGCGGGTCCTTTTTGAAGTTACAATGGCACCCGTAGCACTGAAAACACGTTCAGAAGACACACTTGCGAGTGGGCAAGCCAAATAATTTATAGCAGATTGGTGATCAGTGGCCATTGAGGCCTTTTCCCATAGCAATACACAAATGGGTTCTGATCAAAGAAGACCTCTGTTGGGTCATCCAGATAGGCCTGCACCATCCACTCAAGGTCCTCCAGGGGTGCTCCACTTTGCGTACCATCTGTTGCCTTTGCATCAACACTGGAACGATCAAACCCTTGATGAGTTATCCAATCCGCTTCCGACAATATTATGGCTGGGCCTGGTGCAGGTCATGATGATACGGTTGCCGGTGTCGGTAACGGCTCTGAGGGAATGTGACTGCCTTTGGCCACAGAAGTGGACCTTAATGCCGGATGGCCGGCTGCTTCAGTAGTACTTGAGGTGGTTCCTTCAATTTCCTGCCGCTCTTTTTCAAACCGAGTGGCTGACAGAGCTAGCCAATGTTTGTACTTGGAAACATCTGCTTCAGAAAAAGGAATTAATGTATTGCGGGCCAGTGCCTTTTTGTACCATGGATCCAGAATAGTGACACAAATGTAATGTTGTTCTGAATGTATTGCTTTAAGCTTTGCATTGTCAACTAGGCGACTTAATAAGCTCTCCGCCAACCGATATGCGTCTTGTTTTTCATCATCAACTTGGAACGTTGAAGACACACCGCCTTCAGTTGGTGCTCTAGCATGCGCAACAATGGGATAGCTTTGCCCAAAGCACAGTCCTCCCTGCTGACTTCACGGGTGAAGTCCTCAAAAGGACGAAGCCTGTCTGTCAGGCTTTTAACTAGGTCCCATTCCTCCACCTCTAGCCTCATGTCTTTCATAGAAGCAGTCCGTGCGTGAAAGACATACTCATTGATTACCAAGTACTGCTCAAACAGATGCTCAAGCATGTAGAAGGTTGAGTTCCAATGTGTTTCCACCTCCTCTGACTGGCACGTTGAAAGATCCTCAGCTGCTTCCGGGTCTTAAAAGAATGGCTGAAATGTGTGCAGATTCTTCGGCAGGTGGTCAGTAACTTGCTGACTGTGTTTGCTTTTTTCAAGAAATCTTGAACAATAATGTTACTGCTGTGCGCCAAACACGGCACTCTGAAATAGCCACCATCAGCCAGGGCCTTAACTATATTACTGCCATTATTCGTGGAAACATAACCAATCATGTGCTTTCTTGGATGCAGCCATTCTAAGACCTTACTGTTAAACTCCTCCAAAATGTTTACTGCAGTATGAGATTTCTCCATGGCAAACTCCATGGCTACTGTTGCATGTTTCCGAGTAGCTTGAAAAATTGTGACACTGTCAACACCTGCAGCTATCTTCTCTCTAACCCCCGCAAAAGTGTGCAGTGATGCACATGTATTCAACGGCTTGGCAACTGGTCCACATGTCATTTTTAAATGTTTTTTTACATACAAATAACTATTTTTAATTAGAAATAATTTATAAACAAAAATATTTATTATTACATATATTTAATCTTTTTTATTTTGTACACTATAACACCGCACAATTCACAATACACATACACATTTTTTAAAAATATACCTCCTCAATTAACATGATTAACTATCAATTAAAGAAATACTATTAATTAAAAACAAATTAAAAAAAATTCAAATTAATTTACTCCCTAAACATTACCCCTATAAAACCAAAACTCACCCAAAAAATAAGCAATTACCCTAATTATCAATTGATGAATTAATATTTATGATAAACTAATTATTAATTAATTCAACATAAATTACTTTCCACCCTCTACCCCTATAAACTCCACAACCCACACCTAAAAATCATTACATCATTTCCATAATTAATTTTAAAATAGTACATTAATATCAATTGAAAACTACTCAATAATTAATTCAAAATAAATGATTGCCCACCCTTTAACACTATAAATCCCACAGCTCACATCTAAAATTAATTACACAATTGCCATATTTAAATTGTAATGAATTAATTAGTATTAATTAACAAATAAATATTAATTGATTCAAAATATGTTACTTCCCACCCTTTACCCCTATAAATCCCACAACCCGCTCCTAAAAAAATGACACAATTAACATAATTATTATTAATTAATTGGTAATTAATTATCAACCAATTGATGACCTAATAATGAATTACCTCCTACAATTAGCATTATAAAATCTAAATGAAATAAATATTAATACATTTTAAAAAACCATTCATTTATGATACTTAAATTACTTCCAATCCTTTACCCCTGTAAACCCCACAACCTGCTCCTACAAAAATAACACAACTACCATAATTAATTACCAATTAATGAATTGATATTAATTAACAGCCAATTCATAATTAATTCATGATAAATTACTTCCCCAATTAAAACTATAAAAATCTAAATTAAATAAATATTACTAAATAAAAAATAATCGATAATTTATTATAATTAAATTACTTCCCACTCTATTCCCCTATAAACCCACAATCCTCTACGGAACTAACACATTTAAAATGCAATGAAAATAAAATTGATAACTACTAAAAATGTAACATATAATAAAAAACAAAAATAATACTTATACCAAAAAATTATCACATACATTTAAAATACATAACACTAATTTAAAAATCAATATTTTAAACAACTATATTTTTGCAAAAGATATTAATGACTCCGAAATGTTTAAAAACGATATTTTTTACCTTAAAGTCGATATTCTCGACCACAATATTCTTGCTGTCGATATTTCTGTATCATGATATTTCCAACTCGATATTTGTGTAAGTCGACATTTCCAACTCAATTTTCTGTCTGTATACCAGTAACTACAATACTTAAATTTGCTCTAATTATGCAGGGGTGACAAGAAACATGATGACTCTCATTAATGGGGTGATTACAATAAAAATCCTGCCATTGATTAAAAACAGGCTTGATTGTCCACCAAACCTCCATGACGGCATAATATCTCATGAGACAACCTATTTAGTAGGTTTATTGCTGTACCTAACTCACTGACAACACCTACAAATTTAAATTCTCTTCAGTTTAACAGACTATATTGGCAGTCTAAAGTGAAAGGAAATCAACTTCGGTTAGTTCTCTTCCTTCATTGTTTGTCCCAAAAAACAGACTTTAGATCCGAGGACAGGTTGTCAGGCAGTTCAGGGATTTGCTTAAACAGGGAGAGGAGTTTTGCTCTGTTTGAAGGCTGAAGATTCCTTGCTTTTTTCCCCTTGTGGAGAATATAAAATAGCAGAGAACAGTGGCCATGATCCTTTTGAATCTGTACATATGACCTTGTTGGTTTATAATGTTTAAATGCGTTCTCAGAGTATAACCTTATCTCCTGTGGGTGGTTGTTAGTCTGTTTGGCAGAGGAGTTCATACCTTTTGGACCAGGCATTTTAAGAGTCGGTTTTGGACCATCCACATTCTTTCCTTTTTCCTTTATCGGTGTACCTACGCCTATATGGTTCATCTTGATAAGAACTAGCCACAATGGCGGACGTGTTTGGCTGTGGCTCCAGGTGAGGGCCCGACAATCATCATCAATCCACCACTGCGGGGCCTGAAAATCGGCCAGAGCTCCTCACTCAGAGGCTTGATCACCGGTGACAACCATTGGGAAAAGCAGAGGGGTCAAATGCCTGACTTCAACATGGCGCCCCCCTAACAGCGGCCGTTATTAACATTACACCCCCGGGAACTGATAGAACAGGAAGGTACATCCACCGCTGCCAGCGCATACCAAAACAGAGAGCGTGCACAACACCAGCGCTTAGGCGACAGAGAGTTGGTCGCAGCTATCCCCGCCGCTGTATACCCTGCACCGGGAGCCCCAGGGAAGTGGCGCGAAGGCTGTGTGGGGGCCCCCGATGGGTGGCAGCCTGAGCCACCTGAGTTCCAATAAGCACCAAAAATTGAACGTGATGCATGCTGAACACAGCAATAAACAAACACCTTCAAGCGAGTGTGGGGGAACACCTGACCCCAACATGGCACCCACAACAGGAGGGAAGGAGGCCCTGTTGACAGTGCCCCTGGGAGAACACAGTGAGCGGCGGTGCCCGGGAGGATTGACGATCACAGGCACCAACTCGAGTAGCTTCGACGTGGGGGCCCCGAGGAAGACTGATATGGTTGAACTGGAGGCCTTCAGTGACTTGACAAGTCAGACCCGAGAACTCACCGGATGACTAACAAATAACGCTGGCAGAGGGTGAGACCTGACATGAAGGACGGGCAAGAAATAATAGGGAGATGCAGCCAAAGATAAAGACAGACAGCCGGTGAGTCGGGACCACCTTTCATATTTTCTCTCTCCCACTTACCTCCTAGGGGAAACCAATAACCCCACCCCCCCCTCACGGGGCCTCAACCACCAAGCTCTGTGATCTCACATACTCAGCCTAGACAACTGCCCCAAAGAACGGGACAAACAAGAGCGAGACAGAATGCATCAACATTCCCTCCCTACTCCAAAGAAGAAGGACAACTGGAGAGCCCCGGTTAAATGCTACTACCAAAGGAGGATTGGGGACACGTGGAAAGGAGCCGCATAAACTGCTATCCACAGCACAAAATTTGTCATTCAAAGACCCCCTGACAGAGACCGGTGAAGGGAGGCGTCAGAGGGAAGAAAACAAAGACACGGATATAAGCAGATACAGACCAACCCGGGAATAACAAGCAGTTGCCCAAGTAACCGCAATACACAGATAGCTCTCCCACGCCAGAACTCAGACAGACGACACAAACCAGCAAAGGCAAGTCCAAATCAAGAGCCGTCCTCCCCCTCCTGTACCCCAAGATTTGTAAAGCCAATTCACAAAAGAAAACGCCACATCAGCGTCAGTAAACGAAAAAGACGACAAAGGGTGATGGGTGACCTGTCAAAATCTGAATCAATCGCCTAATGAAACACATGGGGGGCCCACAACCTAACAGCCCCACAGGACAGCAGCCACAACGTCATAGACGCGCAACCATGGGCCGTCCAAAAACTACCGGGTGACCCCAGCCTCTCACAGTGTGGGGCGATCCAAGTCACCAACTCAAGAAGTCCAAACTACGGACCCTGTCACCAATGCCACCATGTCAGACAAACTCAGCAGTCTCCTAGAAGCTATGGAAAACACTTGCATGTAACCATGGAGGAACGATTTGGTACCCTATCCACAGACCTCAACCTGCTGCGCGATGACCACCGGAAGCTAGCAGACAAAGTAGCAGACGGGGAAAAAACCATAGCGATCCTCCAACCACAAGCTAAAGCACAACAGAATTCCCTGAAAGAACTACAAGCACAAGTGTCGCCACTGAAAGACAAGTCCGATGAGGACCTCGAAGGGTGCTCCAGGCGAAGTAACCTTTGCATACCGAACCTACCGGAGGGGATGGAAGGGAAAGAACCGATCGAATATATAGAGACCTGGCTCCAATACTACATGCCATGCTAAGAACTGACCGCCTTCTTCTCAAGTGAGAGGACTCACTGAGTGTCCACCCACGGGCTCACCCCCACCTTCTATACTGGTTAAACTTCTCCATTTCCGGGACTGGGACACCATACTCGGGGCCGCCAGGCAGCAAAGCCCCATCACGGTGGAAGACAAGCTTGTCATGCTCTTCCCTGACAACTCTAGAGCAGTACAACAAAGGAGATCATCATTTCTGGAAGTAAAACAACTGTTGAAGGAGAACAATATGCAGTATTCTCTCCTGTTCCCGGCGTGGCTCAAAATAATACACAATGAGCTATCACACTTTTTTACAGATCCTCAAGAAGCCCCTGCCTGGCTTGAATTGAACCTACAAGTAAAACAAAACCCACACAACACACGTCCGAAAAAGCCAACTGTCTCCAGGCCCCCGCAACACAGGTCGTGGAGCGCCCGAAACAGATCAGAAACCCTGAAGCAAAACAAGCCACTGCCCTCCCCGAATCTGGAACAGATCATAGCTGAGAGACGGAAAGCAATCCAGGCAGCAGTGGAGGTGGGTGCACACATCTCATTATCATGTGGAAAAGTAAATTTTGCCATGTTCTGTGTCCCTACGTGTCATCCATCATATGTTATGTGTGCATGATTAATATGCATATGTTATTTCCCATGTTCGATTAAAAGACGCAATTACAGTTGTGTCCACCTCTAGTATGTCAATTTCCAGTTCTCGTTAATAATACGAGTATCAGGCCTATGTAAAGTTATGTTGCCACGTTTCTCAGTGTGCACGTTATTTCATTGAAAGTCCCCGTTTCTAGGCCTCAAAAGGGCCTGGACACAAGATTCAGCTCCTGTCTCCTGAACCCTCGCTGAGGAGCGACACGGCCCCCACCTGTATCCTCGACCCTTCACTTACTTCCTGCCTCGCAGTGCCCGGTGCAGCCTGGCTCTGCCTCTGAGTCTGCCAAGAGTATGTTATGAGTCCAGTTATCAGTTCAGCCCTCCTTCCCTGCATTCCTAAAGTTACTGAATCGCATCAATAGTTTCCGTCATTGTCTAGCCTTCAGGGCTCCATGTTAGAGAAATACTGTATTTAATGGTCATTTAATATTCTTCATCACGCACTACATGTAGAATAATGCATGCTCCAGTCTTAGAGTCTGTTAGCTTTTCCCCTCTTGACTTCTAGTTTATATCAACATGTTCCCTAAACATCAGATACTAGATACTGCTTGGGTACATGTCGCCCTGACTCTCCAGACTTTAGTCTCTGCTCCTAGCACAGAGTTCATAGCCCCCAGCTTCTCCTAGTAATACGTCATTGCCAGTTTGCGCGCACCATTAGGTTAGAGGTCCCGGCTCCTTAGGTAGCCCCCTCCATGGTTTCCGCCCCATTCATGAAATATTCTGTTACGTTTGCATCACATGTCTATGTATACGCCCTGTTACACCTTCTTTTCACCCTTATCTTTCGCGACTGCTACGCGTCACACCTACTGCTCCACCCACTGCTACGCCCATTGCAATGTAATGCTATGTGTTTGCGTTATGTATATATGCTCATGTATTGTTATTAAAAGTTAGAGCTAGCCATTCCAGATCCTGTCCCCGGCAGCTGCCGGGCCACGCTAGTCCAATCCGGCCCCCCCCCTGCCGGGCCTTGCCATTCTGTTCCCATGCAGGTTGTCCTGATCCTGTCCTTTATGCTGTAATAAACCTGCAAAAACTCCCACTACCTCGAATCTTGACTCTTATTTTATTGAGCTATCTGTTATTCATTCATGCACTCAAAAATAGGGTATTATTTATTTATTTACCACATAATGGCGCCCGAATAGGGACTTGCCCTTTCCCCACGCGTCGGTGAAGCCACGCCGACCCCCTGACCCTCTGCAGTCGTGACGGAACTCTTCTGCGCACTGGCAGATATTTCTGCTTCAAGTATCCCTCAGGCCCACGGAGGAGACGGAGGAGGCGGTCCAGCATCCAAACGAGACGGTGGAGGAACGCGGCGAGTCCCGACCAGAGCCCAAGCCGAGAGTCCAAGGTCCGAGGTATCCGGAGGCCCACCGTAACTGAAGTCCGAAGTTCGCCCGTCCGGCGTCCAAGCAGTCCCGTCCAGTCTGAGGCCTTCCGTTCTTGCTGCCCGGTGAGTACCGTTACTGGGGTAGTATCTAGACAGGGTCAATTTAATTGACTCTGGTCCGTGGGTTGGTGGTACACAGACCCACAAACGAAGTGTCCACTTCGGTGGATGCGGGTCCTGACGTGTCTCTTTATGAGACCGGTAAGTTTCGTACTGTTTCAGCAGTGCATCTAGTTCCTGTTCTAGTCAGTTCTGTTCTCGAGAAAATTCATGTATTCTGTGTTCCGTATTCCAGGTAGTATTCTGTTCGAACTGTTATTTTTAAATGTTCTTCATGTATTTTAATGTCGTGGTATGAATGGGGAATAAGTATCGTGTTTATTGTGTATTGTATTGTGTCTAGATTACAGTTCAGTCATGCCCTTGTTTTCCAGGTTACGTCAGTTAAAAACTAGAAAGGGTCTGCTGGAAGCAGCAGTTCCAGTTCCGCCTAGGGACAGTCCAGGTCATTTTATGTATCAGAAGCATGGCATAAGCGCCATATTGTATCTAGATTTATGGGTAGAGTATACCAAACAGTTAGAGGAAAAGTATAGATGGCCCGTATCGGGTACATGGGATGCCGAATGCATCATGCGAGTAGAAGAAGCATTATGGAAAAAGAAAGCCAGACAGTCACAGAAAGATGCCATCGAGTTATGGCGCAAAGAAGCTCATAAAAGAACCGAAAAAGAAATCAGAAAATCAGAATTAAGTAGAGAATCCCAAGAGCGAGCCCAAGAAAAAGAATTAATCGAGATAGGTGAACAAGTCAAAACTGAACAGAGAGACAGACAGAGGAATGCCCTTATTAAGGGTATGTACCCTCTTCTTGCCGAGGGCTTGCCAAAAGCGACCCCGGAGGCATCCAGTAATTTTCCGCCACCATTAGTTCCGACCAAGCTACGTCACAAACCGACCGCAGCTGATATTTTTATTTCGTCCTATCTGGACGACACAGTCCCTGAATATGCAAATCCTGTTCGCGCTCCGCCAGTCCCAGTAAATCAGGCACACCCCGCTCCTCCAGATACCGGGGCACCCCATGCAGTACCTGCTACGGTACCCCCGGTCCAGCCAGCATTTCAATTTCCCGCTCCGCCACGAAGAATATCAGTCGACGATTCTAGTCTAGGGGCCGCAGGAGGAGGTACTCCTCAAACCCCGCCGCCACACAAGCGTTTAACGACAGCCGAATTACATGCACAAGCGTCACAGCGTACGCCCAGACATCAGACTGTAGCAGAAATAAGAAAATCCCTTGCCGAATGCGGCTATGATCCAGTCCCAGGCGAGGATAATATGGTTTTATATTCATTCCGCGTAAGAAAGGTGGCCGAGTATCTAGTCACCTTACCGAATATGAAAGAAGATCTAGACAGAATATATCGTTTCATCCGTACAGGGGATGATCCAGAAAGTATTAGCGAGGCCATGTCTCAAAGGAAAGCCGAGATCCAGCTCATGATATTAAAGTTTCTGATCAATTGTCTAATAAGAGAACAAGATTACCCGTCTAAAGATCCGGCCGAAATGAAAATCCTGACAAGGTGGAGTGATAATATAGCCGAGGGTAAGCACAAGACCGTCGGTGCTATGGAGAGTATGTACAAGAAAATCCGTAGAGAAATAATGAAGATACACGAACAACGTAAAGCAGCACAAGTAAGCGAGAAAGAAAGTAACTCTGATCCTGAAGAGGAAGACGACGAGAATACCGCCAGGATAGCGTATGTAGGAAAATCTAGATTTCCAGATCGCCATTTACGCCTAGAACACAAGTCAATTTTCCATCATTCAGCACCAGAACAAGGTTCCCTAGAACAAGTGTTCCAAGCTACCGATCACATTCTGAAATCACGAATCGGTTATAGTGAATTAAGTACCATGCATGAACAAGAACTAGCCCGATCAGCAGTCCGATGGATTACTGATTCTACCACTTTTCCAGACGAAATTGTGGCACAAATGTTTCTGAAAATGCCCCCAGCCGAACAACGACTGGTGGGTATGTATATGATTCAGCACCTCATTACTTTGTATGAGGGTCAGCACTCTGATCCAGGTCCGTTACACGATATCCTGAACGAGTTACTCCAGTATAGATGGAGAGGTTTAGGTACCGATTTAATTAGTGTCATTCTAGAACAGCGCCACAAATATAGAACGTTTCTGAACCCGCATTTTGTTCATGCCTACCCCCCAGAGAGTAAACCATTTTACATGGAAAGACAGAACCCGTTACGAGAAGTGCATCCAGTTAAGACAGAGGACGGTGAAATGCAACGAGTGTTTGTTTACACCCCGATTACAAAGATGGAACTCCTCGAAATGAAGAAATTAATTCCCTGTCATGACAAAGATCCAGCAGGGTTCCATAGAGAATTAAAAGACATGCTCCGTATGGGAGAATACACTTACCCAGATATCATTAAAATGTTAAAGGTCCTGTTGCCCGCAGGGGTGTATGAAAAGCTAAAGGAAAAAGAATGGGAGGTGGGAGAGAAAAAGATAGATTGGACAGTTCTAGAAGCTGAAGATAAGTCACGTGTACCAGGTACCGGTCTAGGAGAGAAATGTAAAGAATTACCAGAATTATTGATTCAAGTTTTACCCAGATTATTAACAACGAAAAAGGAAGACTGGGATGCAATCTCAGCCTGTAAACAGAAACAAGAAGAAGACATTAGTGATTTTTATTCTAGGTTTGAAAAATGCTTTAGCATCAATAGTGGTCTCAAGACAAGTAGCGAGTCATACCCTCATCTTTTTGTTACTAAATTAGTCGAGAATTCAAGCCCACAAATTAAAAATCGAGTTTTGAAAGTCGAAAGCACCTGGCAAGCTAATACTCCGTCCCAAATGTTACAGATGCTCCAATACCACCAGAATAGAATCAGGGAAGAGCAAGAACACGAGAGAAAACGTATGAAAGACACGAAAATGAAAGTATTAGTTGCTCAATCCGTTCCTCAAGACAGTCAGAAGAGGGGTCCGAATCAAGTCAATCATCCTGCGGCTCCAGTTAAAGGGAACTGCAACTATTGTAAACAGCCAGGTCATTTTATAAACGAGTGTGCAGTTCTGAAACACAACATAGCTACCGGTAAGACTAAAGAAAGACCACGTCCGCCTAGACAAGAGCAAGTTTCACAGACTCCTCAGCCACAGAATGCACAACAGACAGTTACAGTACCGCAGCCTATTGCTGCAACACAGCATGTCACACAGCAGATGTACCAGTATGCACAGTCTGAGTATCCAGAGTATCAGCAGTATTCATGAAACAGCCTAGAGAGGGAGGTAGGCTTGCCTCTCATTGAGATACCTGTAGATCAAGAAGGTCCCTATGTTCATAGTCAAGTATTAGGGAAAGACAGAAAGTTTTTGATTGATACAGGGGCAAGTAGGACCACAATTAGTCACGCCGAAGTTCCAGGGGCTCCGCTCTCAGGCTCTAGAAATGTTTCCCTTGGATTTTCAGGAAAACCTATCGTAAATGAGATTTCAAAACCAGTTACTCTAGAAGTAGGTCCATTGTCCCGTACTACTGATCTGTTACTTACTAAGTCATGTCCAGAAAATCTATTAGGCATTAAAACACTGAAAGAGTTAGGTGCAGTTATATGTTGTTCCCCAGAGGGAATACGTCTGTTCCTACGTGACTTTAAGGGTCACTATGTATTACGAGATTTTGATCCCAGACTGTCTAATGTTCCACAGCATCTATGGGCGCAAGGTCCAACTGATGTAGGTTACATGCAAATCACACCCCATCGTGTGACTCTCAAACCAGGTGTAGTGTTACCACGAATCAGACAGTACAGATTGCCACCTGAGGCTGTAGCAGCCTTATCCAAAATTATTGACGAGCTCATGGCTCAAGGAGTGGTTGTAGAAACTGACTCCAATGTATGTAATTCTCCGATCATTCCAGTCATGAAACGTACTGATCCAAATGCACCCCCAGTATATCGATTAGTGATCGACCTACGAGAACTTAATAAGTGTATTATTCCTCAGTACCCAGTTGTTCCAGACATCTCTTCCCTATTGACAGCCATTGATTCCGAAGCCATGTTCTTTACTGTAATCGACCTCAAGAATGCATTTTTTAGTGTTCCAATTCATCCAGACAGCCAGTTTCTTTTCGGATTCTGTTTAAATGGAAGGAGCTATATGTTCACACGCGCTCCTCAAGGTTTCACAGAAAGTCCTAGTATTTACAGTCAAGCACTTAAGAGACAACTTGATAATGTTCACATGCCAACTGACACTGCCCTGCTCCAGTATGTCGATGATCTACTGATCACAGCCCGTTCTGAACGTGATTGCGAGCGAGCGTCACTGACGGTTCTGTATTTCCTAGCCGAGATGGGGCACAAGGTGTCCCCTTCGAAGCTTCAATTCTGTGTCCAGCAAGTGGTCTACTTAGGACACTTACTGTCCAAGAGGGGTAGGCAGTTGACACCAGACCGTATCCAGTTAATAGCGAGTCTTCCTCAGCCCAAGACCCAGAAGGAGGTACGTGCCTTTATCGGCCTTACTTCTTATTGTAGACAATGGATTCCTCAGTATGCATTTCTAGCCAAGCCACTGATACAGTTAACGACACAGGAGGCAGCCGCACCGACTGTCCTCCCTTGGACATCTGAACATACACTTAGTTTCAACGAGTTAAAGAAAGCCCTATGTCAAGCTCCAGTTCTAGCCACACCGAACTACAGTAAGCCTTTTACACTTTTCGTCACAGAACGTGAAGGTACAGCATTATCTGTTCTCACACAAGATCAAGCAGGACAATACAAGCCATGTGCTTATTTTTCGAGCACATTAGATCCAGTCGCCCAGGCGTTGCCTGCGTGCCTCAAGTCAGTTGCAGCCACAGCACTAGCTATTAGGCAAAGTGATTCCATAGTTTTAGGACACTCCCTGACAGTACAGGTTCCACACTCCGTAGAAGTTCTTCTGAACCGAACACAAACTCAGCACTTGACAATTGCACGTTTAACAGGTTATGAATTGACACTGTTCCAGCCACACATAGATATCAGACGCTGCAACGTTCTGAACCCTGCTACACTGTTACCATCAGCTAATTCAAATTCTGCCACACATGACTGTGTGGAAGTAGTTAACATTACGACAAAACCAAGGCAAGATCTGACAGATATTCCATTACCAGACCCTGACCTGACACTTTATGTGGATGGTTCATGCATGAGAACAAGTACAGGAGATCTAGTCGCCGCGTATGCAGTGACTACTGACACTGACGTTATTAAGACACACCGTATTGACACTCTGTCCGCTCAAGCAGCAGAGCTAGTTGCTCTGACACAAGCCTGTATACACGCCAAGAACCTGAAAGTTAATGTTTACACAGATTCACGCTACGCATTTGGAGTCGTACACGACTTTGGAGTGCTCTGGCAGGAGAGAGGTTTCATGACTTCTCATGGAACCAAGATTCAGCATGGTCTCCTTATCCAAGCTCTATTAGATGCAATACATTTACCGACATCTATTGCCATCATGAAGTGCAAGGCACACACGAAAGTCACTGACATTATTTCCCAGGGTAACGATCTAGCAGATCGCACAGCCAAGCTTACAGCTCAGACTCCAGACATTCCAGTTAACATGACACATACTCCAGATCCGATTACATGTATGACAGTTAAGGACCCTACTCAAGATGTCATAGATATCCAGTTACATGCTACTCCCGAAGAAATCAAGAAATGGTCCGAACAAGGAGGGGTCCAGACAGATCAAGGATGGGTAACGAGGGGTAGAACCGCATGGTTTCTCCCCGACTCTATGGTTCAAGTCATTATCAATACCGCACATAGTCCAGCACATTTAGGAGAAAAAGCTATGTTAGATAGTATCCAGAACATTTGGTTCAACAAGCATTTACGAGCTGCAGCTAAGCAGAAAGTCCGTACCTGTATGATATGTTGTCAGTTCAATCCAGGTAAAAGTGTCCCGGTGGAACAAGGTGGTTTCCAGCCCCCTGACCACCCTTTTGAGGTCCTCCAGATGGATTACATTCAGATGGAGCGATGTCGAGGTTTCAAGTATGTCCTTGTAGTTGTATGCGCTTTGTCCAGGTGGACAGAAGCATATCCAGTCCCAGATTACACAGCCACGACCACTGCCAAGCAGTTGGTTCGTGAATTCTTCCCTCGTTATGGACTCCCTAGAGTCGTATATTCTGATAACGGCCAGCCATTCTCCTCAGAGTTAATGAAGCACGTTTCCCTTTTGTTAGGGTACCAGTGGAAGTTCCATTGTGTACGCCATCCTGAAGCAGCCGGTCTCGTTGAGAGACATAATCAGACCCTGAAAATCCGCATCGCCAAAGTTTGTCAGGAGAAAGGTGTGGACTGGCTAGTAGCTCTGCCAGTTGCTCTATTTTACATGCGCATGGTCGCACATTCCAGATCAGGTCTGTCCCCGTATGAGGTCGTTTTCGGCCGCCCCCCTAACATGTGGGGTACTCCTAGACCCCGAAGTATTACCGATGTTTCAAGTAATATGCTGACAGATTACCTAGCTTCCTTGATGTCTGCCCTCAACTCATGTCGATCACAGGTTGCCGCCGCATTTCCAGACAATACCGAGGTGGCACCGCATGAAATCGTTCCAGGAGCCATGGTATTGGTGAGGAATTTCGACAGATCAAGTCCGCTGGAGCCTCGCTGGAAGGAGCCCCGACAAGTCCTCCTCACCACCCGTACAGCCGTGAAGTTGGAAGGACGCAAAGGCTGGGTGCACCTTTCTCATATAAAACAATTTAATGGACTGAAACCCGTCTTAAAGAACATTTCCCAGGATTTGAAGGATTGCCAAAGCATTGTTCTCAAGGACTGTCCCGCAAATGACATTGATTCAAAACCCCCCCTGTTAGAGAAAACTCCGCAGCAGGAGTATAAACAGAAACTACGGTCTAGTAAAATAAGTCAGCCAGTTTGATTGTCTAAGTCCTCCCCTAGGTGAAACGGTTAGACTGTTTCTGACATGTATAAAATAGACCCCCATAGTGAGAGAGTCAGTCAAAACTCAATCCGATGTATCGCTTTTCTATGTTTCATATTGTTTCTCAGCATTATGATTTCCTGCACCAGTTATGCATTTTACCTGTGTTTCCCAGTTCTTCATGTAAATAAGTCTGCTAATGCTACAGCAGAGCACACGTTTAGTGATCTGCCCCCTCATGAACTCTCTTACCGCCTCGCTATGCGTAATAACTCCTTTATCCGCATGTTACATTACTCACACCAGACCAGCAATGCCACTAATTGTTGGGTATGTGGTCGACTCCCCCCTTTCCAGACACCGAAGGGAGTTCTGCCACTCTTTCCTTATCCTTTTTCACATAATGGTTCGTGTGGAGCATGGTCCATGTTAACGTCATCCTCAACAGATATGTCTTTTCTTAACAGTACATGTTTCCCAGACAAGCAAGGTCTTCCCCACAGAACCGGGTTAGATCTAGAGAATGAAGTTTACAATTTAGGTAATTATTCTTCGAATTTTATGGTCCTGAATGTTCAGTCTGATACTACTCCAGACTTACCTGCTATTTCAGTATTACCAGTCAAAGGTGAATTATGTGTCCGAAATATTGGTTCCGTACATGTAGGACATAGTGATTGTACTACTGTTGTCAAGTATAGTGACAGTGGGAAATCTATTTTCAAAGCTTCACGTCATTCATATTTTATTTGTGGTCAAACTGCATATGTTCGTCTGCCCCTCGATTGGGAGGGAACCTGTTACATTGCCTTCCTACTGCCACCAGTTTTTCTAGCCCCATCTGATTATCATAGAAACATACATCTAGTACGCATTAGACATAGAAGGGAGATCGAGTCCCCAATTGTCGATTATACTGAAACTACTCTAGAACAATATACCGATTTCAATAAAGGTTTCTTCTTCTTTATAGGCCCTGTCCAGAATAGTAAGTTAATCCGTAGATTAACCAGAACCCTTGAAGCTGTAGTAAATGAGACTGCCTCTGCTCTAGGTAACCTAACCGAAGAGCAATCTGCTATGAGATTTGTAGTTTTGCAAAATCGTCTCGTCCTTGACGTCATACTGGCCGATAGGGGCGGGGCTTGTAGAGTCATCGGATCTAGTTGCTGCATTTTCATTCCAAATAATGCGCCGTCTGTCTATTCCGCTATAACCAGACTCCATAAAATTGCCCATCTGATCCACCAAAATCCAGGCACCTGGACATGGTCCGGTTGGTTCTGGAATATAATTTCCGCCTGGGGATGGGAAGTCTTGTCCTTTCTAGGTATAGCAGTAGCGATCATATTCAGCTGCTGCCTCTGTATACAATGTGGCCCTGCGATTTGCGGCATGTGTGCTACATCCTGTATTCCTAGTATAACTCCTAGTCCCAAGTCCCGTTCTAAATCCCGTTCTAAGAGAATTCGAGATGAGCAAATGATACTGTATGAAATGATAGATGGTATCATGAATATTGATGTTTCCTGATGGAAACGTAGTGACAAGGAGGGAATGTGGAAAAGTAAATTTTGCCATGTTCTGTGTCCCTACGTGTCATCCATCATATGTTATGTGTGCATGATTAATATGCATATGTTATTTCCCATGTTCGATTAAAAGACGCAATTACAGTTGTGTCCACCTCTAGTATGTCAATTTCCAGTTCTCGTTAATAATACGAGTATCAGGCCTATGTAAAGTTATGTTGCCACGTTTCTCAGTGTGCACGTTATTTCATTGAAAGTCCCCGTTTCTAGGCCTCAAAAGGGCCTGGACACAAGATTCAGCTCCTGTCTCCTGAACCCTCGCTGAGGAGCGACACGGCCCCCACCTGTATCCTCGACCCTTCACTTACTTCCTGCCTCGCAGTGCCCGGTGCAGCCTGGCTCTGCCTCTGAGTCTGCCAAGAGTATGTTATGAGTCCAGTTATCAGTTCAGCCCTCCTTCCCTGCATTCCTAAAGTTACTGAATCGCATCAATAGTTTCCGTCATTGTCTAGCCTTCAGGGCTCCATGTTAGAGAAATACTGTATTTAATGGTCATTTAATATTCTTCATCACGCACTACATGTAGAATAATGCATGCTCCAGTCTTAGAGTCTGTTAGCTTTTCCCCTCTTGACTTCTAGTTTATATCAACATGTTCCCTAAACATCAGATACTAGATACTGCTTGGGTACATGTCGCCCTGACTCTCCAGACTTTAGTCTCTGCTCCTAGCACAGAGTTCATAGCCCCCAGCTTCTCCTAGTAATACGTCATTGCCAGTTTGCGCGCACCATTAGGTTAGAGGTCCCGGCTCCTTAGGTAGCCCCCTCCATGGTTTCCGCCCCATTCATGACATATTCTGTTACGTTTGCATCACATGTCTATGTATACGCCCTGTTACACCTTCTTTTCACCCTTATCTTTCGCGACTGCTACGCGTCACACCTACTGCTCCACCCACTGCTACGCCCATTGCAATGTAATGCTATGTGTTTGCGTTATGTATATATGCTCATGTATTGTTATTAAAAGTTAGAGCTAGCCATTCCAGATCCTGTCCCCGGCAGCTGCCGGGCCACGCTAGTCCAATCCGGCCCCCCCCCTGCCGGGCCTTGCCATTCTGTTCCCATGCAGGTTGTCCTGATCCTGTCCTTTATGCTGTAATAAACCTGCAAAAACTCCCACTACCTCGAATCTTGACTCTTATTTTATTGAGCTATCTGTTATTCATTCATGCACTCAAAAATAGGGTATTATTTATTTATTTACCACAATCAGACAAGGAAAACGGCCCACACATTTTCACGCTAGAGGGTGAGCCCAACGGATCCTGCCGCTCAGACAAGGACTCAGTGCCACTGTCCACAGTAACCCCACAGACAGCGGACACACTCATACAAAGAGACCAAGCACTAACCTGCACCATATACTCCCACAGTGATACTGCGCCACCGCATGATCACAAAGCACATAGTGTGAGTCATGCGGCTAGGCTGCAAAACCACTCTTACACAATAACTCCGCTTGCCACACACACAGACCCACAGGGCCCGAAACTCCCACACCACGCGCAGGAGTGTCAGAGCTAAGCATGAACCAGACATTCACAGAACCAGTTTGGATGTGTTGTTCATTGCAACAAGTCCCATGTATTGGGTTCACTACCCGCAACAGTTGTGGTACATGCAGGGCTACCTTACACACTGGCACAATCAGGTTTCATACCAGGGGTAGACACTCCCAATCGAAGAGCACTGAGCTGGTTCCCCGGGCCCCCTACTCCCGCTCCCTGTCATGTACTCTACAAGTCCCTCTGACCTCCAGGATGGATATTACGTTTCTCACTTTAAACACCAGGGGCATTCACACAGCTCAGAAACTGTATGCTCTTCAAGCATACATCAAACATCAAAAAGAGCAAATCATACTAATACAAGAGACTCTCCTTACTAAAGGGGAACTCTGTAAACTTCAAAGAAAGGGGCATGGTATATTCTGCGCACCACCTACTCAGCATAGGCATGAGGGGCACTATTCTGGCTCCAACCAGGAACCCTCTTTTAAGAGCCTGACAGGAAGGTAGATACTAAGGGAAAGTTTACCCTACTGGAGGGACTATTAGATGGTCAGCCAGTGTTAATAGGAAGTATCTATGCACCTAATGCAAAGCAAGCAGTGTTCTGGGAAACACTTTCGGGAAGCTTAGCCCAATACACCACCTTACCATGGATTTTAGGGTGAGACTACAACTGCACACTAGACCTCAACCTTTACAGATCTCACCCCCCAACCCAACCTCACATGCCTACATGCAGACAGCCCACTTCCGCGCATGGTCAAGCCATTGGACGTTAACCGACGCTTGGTGGCATGAACTCCCGACAACCAGACTCTACTTGTTTCATTCAAATTGAGGCTGGACCGGTTTCTCTGTACACTCACCCTTCTCCCCATGATCCAACACTCTGATTACCTGGGCAGAGTGCTCTCAAACCATGACACACGTGAGGTGACCCTCAGATGGCGATCACCAATCCCCGCATGGCAGCTCCCCCGTGACTGCCTTTGGGACCCACAAGAGCAAGGGGATAACACACAGCACTGCTTCACGAACAGCGCGAACACAACAACCTCTAGAACATTAGAGCAGGACGCCTTCAAAGTAGTCATGAGGGGAGACGGCATCAGACAGATCATGGGTGAGCAAAAAATGCTAGAACAGACCACTCAAATGACTGAGTTGCGCCTTGCACAAATACCAAAGAAGCAGACAAAAGCGCGATCGCTCCCACACAATTAGCAGATGCCAAAACTAAGTACGTAGTGGCCTGCGCAGACCTCGCAGATACAATTTTTGCGTCTGTGACGCCAGATCCCATAGAGAAGGGGATAGAGCTGGGACCCTGTTAGCCTGGCTAATAAGGCAAAATATAGATGCGCAACCCATTACTAGTATCATGAACTCAGTAGCCACAATCACCCACACACTATCAGAGATCACACAATCTTACCGCGAGTACTACAAGAAACTATACCGAGAGCCACAACTAGACAGAGGGGAACACATAGACCAAATCCTGCACATGATTACCATGATACAGCTAGCAGCGGCTGACAAGACAGCACTAGATAAACGGATTACACCGGCAGAAATTAAAAGAGCCATTCGCCACCTAGCTAATAACAAAGCCCCAGGCCACGACGGCTTTCCAATAGAATACTATAGTACTTTCTCCTCCCAATTAGCCCCAAGCCTATACATAGTTTACAGAGCAGCACTTGAAACTGGTACACTACCAAAATCCATGCATGAATCCATACTGGTGATGTTCCTCAAACCAAACTGGGACCCTCTATACAGATTATCGTACAGGCCAATCACACTGCTCACGACGAACTGTAAAATATTGGGCAAGATTCTAGCAGACAGGCTCACAGAGGTGCTTCCCAACCTGGTACACCCGGACCAATGCAGATTTGTACCTGAGAGGAATACTTCCCAAAACATCCGTAGGCTCTTCCACATCCAGGACGGGGTGCGGGGCTGCTTCTCGCGGTCTCCGTAGGCTCTTCCATGTCCAGGACAGGGTGCGGGGCTGCTTCCCACGGTCCTCGTGCAGGACCAGTCCATTGACACCCTGGTGTGGCAATACATATTTACGTTCCTACAGTGTGTGGGAGTCGCCCCCCACCTAATGGCACTTATTGAACTACTATACACTGGCCGGTACATAGCGCCCTCTTTCCCAGTGACACGCGGAACTCGTCAGGGATGTCCATTGTCCCCTCTCTTATTCGCTCTCGTGATGGAGCCGCTGGCAATCAGACTGCGAGAGGGAGGAGAATACTGTGGATACCACTACAGGGACACACTCACAGCGCATCACTGTATGCGGGTGACCTCCTTACTTGTATCAGAGATGTAACAATGGACCTATCCGCACTCTGGGCCACTCTGGACGAGTCGGTAAGGCAGCGGGACTGAACGTAAACTGAGAAAAGTCGACTATCTACCCTCTCCACCCGGATGCTCCACACAAGGAAATACAAGCTGGGACGGCCAGACTGGCGTGGAACGGGGATGCCCCGAGATACCTGGGCAATAGGCTATATCACACACGAGTGATCTAGAGGGCAGCCACTAGAGAGCCCTAAGAAGTTTTAAAACCTAGGTTGACATTGGGCGTACACTACCTCTAGCCCCCATTGGGAAACTAGCCCTGTCAAAGATGGTGGTGGTAGCCCGCCTTCTCTATTATTTCGGGAACGTCCCTGTGGTCCCCCCCCACAATCCTTTCTCCGGGAGTTAAACTCCCTGCTGGTATCACTGATCTGGGCAAGAGGACGCCGCAGGGTCGCCCTGCCGACTCTACAACTCGCACGCGACCAAGACGGTTTGGACGCCCCATCCTTCTAGGACTTTTTCCTCGCAGTGCAGTTACAATGGTTATCACGCTGGACAGCCAGGCACCAAATGGATGTGACAGATTCGCAAAGGGGACCCCTGACGATCCCCGACGTGCATAGACTTTTACTCCTGGGCACTAAACCAAATCCAGCCCACACCATCCTGGTGAAAGTAGCAAGGTCCTATATGCTCAGACTCAACCGCCTCTCCCGAGCCACACCCCTGAATTATTGCCACTAGAAGGACTCCCCAGAGGTCACGACCACTACACCTCCCATGACGTACAGGATTGAACAGAAAATGAACTCACAGAAGTGGAGTACTATTTACGGAGGCCAATCTTCGCAAGTCTAACAGAGGGAAGTGCCCCCCCCCCTCCCCCGGGACAATTTCTCCTACACAGGCAGCTCGTAGCTGACTGTAGAGAAACATGGAATCTGATGGATGGACAGCCACAGGCACAACCCACTCTGCATGCGATATTAAACAATGGCACAGGGAGCCACTTAATTACATGGCTCTGCAAATCCATTCTAACACTCACTGCCACGGCGCTAACGCAACTTAGAGGAAAATGAGATGAAGAATGTGGCCGTGCACTCCATGACAAGGAATGGCTCACAGCCCAAGAGCACCATTAGAAAGTATCACGCAACCAGCGCTTCAAAAATATTTAATTTAACATACTACACTGTGCGAACCTCACTCCAGCGTGGCTTCAGCGTTTTTATCCTACAGAACACTTCGAATGCCCCCCGATGCCGCCAGACCAGCACTACATTCATGCATATGCTCTGGACATGCCCAGAACTACAGCCCTATTTGTCCAAAATACACACCTCACTACAGACAATCACTGGCCTGACAAACTTCAACACACGGGAGGCATGCACCCTAAGAATATTTAAACGCCACAAAGAGCAAAAAAATAGAAACACAATTTGCAGTGTTGGCCATATTTCTGGTGAAACGCAACATCACTGTACACTGGTGCTCTCCCACAGGTCCGCCGATAGAAGTATGGAAGGGGGTGATCATAAAATGGGGCACAGCAGAAGAAGCAATTAGGCTAGAAGAGGTAAAGGGTATACGCCGCAACTAGGGTGACCAACTGGCATTGGTGCAAATTCAGGATGGTGAGTGTAAAAATTCAGGAAAAGGGTCAAAATTCAGGACACAAATTCAGGACAGGTGGTCAAAATTCAGGACAAAACTTCAGGACAATTGGATACGTTTTACAGACACATCAGAGGTCGCGCAATAGTATATAAGTAAGCCCAGCCATATCTAGACATATTCAGCCATTTGCAAACCTATCCATCATGTATCCTTCCATCTATCATTTCACTCATCCATCCCTTCATCCATCCTTTCACTCATCCAACCATTATCCATCCATCCACCCTTTCACCCTATCCATCTGTACCCTCATCCATCCACTCTTCTACCCATCCAGCCATTCACTCATCCATCGAGCCATTTACCCTTTCACCCATCCAGCCATCCTTTCACTTACTCATCCATCCACCCAGTCACTCATTCTTCCACCCATCCACCCTTTCAGTCATCCATCATCCTCCTTTTCTCTCTCCATCGACTCTTTCACTTAGCAACCCTTCCTTCCATCCATCCACCCACCCACCCATTCATCCATCTGCTCATCCGCTCATGAATCCATCCTTTGACCCTATCACTCATCCATCCTTTCTCTTATCCATTTATCCTTTCACTCCTTCACTCCTCTTTTCATCATGTTGTCCATCTAACTTCCCTTTCACTCACTCATCCATCCCTACATCCACCCTTTCACTCATCCGTCCATCCATTCACCCTTGCACTTATCAATTCATCAATCCATCCATCATTTCACTCATCCATCCACCCACTCATCATCCACCTTTTCACTCATCCATCCTTTCACTCATCCATCCACCCTTTTACCCATCCAGCTACCCTTCCACCCATACATCCAGCTATTTCCCTTTTCTCTCTTCCATCCTTCCACTCACTCATCAATCCATCCATCCTCTCCCATTATCCATCTATTCAATCTTTCATTCATCCATTCACCCTTTCACTAATTCATCCAGCCATCCCTTCACTTACTCTCTCGCCCACCCATCAAGAACTTCACCCTCGCTGCAGGAGCCATCCCAGGACTCGGACAGAAGCCATCCAGGGCAGAGACAGGATCCATCACAGGGGGGGGTCAGGAGCCATCACCGGCAGGGGGGGGGGGCAGGAGCCACCACATGGGGGAACAGCATCCACCAGGATGGGCACAGGGGTGGGCATGCAGTAATCTAGTATCATCTTGGTCTCTTCCAGGGTGGGGGAGGGCTCCTCACCCCCTCCTGGACAAGACAATGAGAAGACAGGCTGCGTTTCCAAAATGTTAATTTTGCCCCCCTCCCCCCCACGCTGATGTACAGTACTGAAAGGAGATACTCCAAGAGAACTGATTTAACTAATTGTCCCCCATACTTTGTTAATCAGTGTGGGTGCGATTGTGCCATTTCTTTATTTCATTACAATATAGACTGCATGTTTGAAGAATCGAGGTTTGTTTACAATCTAGTGACTAATTAAGCTCTGTGAAGAGAATCACTTGCTGCCTCGGCCGGTTCTAGGATGTTTGGGGCCCTGGGCAGAAAGGGGGAATGTCTCACACCAATTGCAGATACAAGATGCATTCAGGGCTGTTTGCATCTGAATAGATGCCCCTGCTCCTGAAGCTGCAGCCCCCCGCCCCCTCCCGCCTCTCAGTCACCTTCAAGCACCTCTTAACAGCTCATCAAGGGCTGAAGGTGTGAGGGTTGCCATCCCGCTGTGCCTCTCCAGTGCTGCTAGGTATCTGAGCTTTCATACAGCATCGGAGTCTGTTACACCCGACCTCAGCAGCATTAGAGTCAAGAAGGGAGGTGGGGCCAGCTGTGTGACCAGTTAAAATTACGGACAAATGGCGTCCGTTAAAGAATCCTTCACGGACAACGGACAGACGGCCGAAATTACGGACTGTCCGTGAAATTTACGGACGGTTGGTCACCCTAGCCGCAACCCTATTTCTATGGAATGGGCAGCCCTCCTCCACGAGTTCAAGCAAATGCGCAAGACACCCACAGTAACCCCGACAGTCACGCAGATGTCACAGCATCCCCTAACCCCCCACGTCCAACGCACTAATACCTAAGAGGAACCAACTCCCCCCTCACCCGTACGTAGCCCTCACACGCTGCAGTGAAGGAGTAACTTCTGGAGAACCACAGACCAAGGCACAACCCTGCACCCCTTCCCTGAATCCAGCATCCGAAGTTACCTCTGTAGTTGATGTGTTCAAAATGACACTCGCATACCCCCACATCTGCAGCAGAGTTATGCCAACAAGACCCTAATACCCAAACACATCACTATAGATCGAATGCATCCATTGACACGCAAGCCATGTATGGGAGACAATAAATACACCCAAACATTCAATATACTCATTCAATCATAAAACTGACACTGTAATGTCATTGTTTGTTGAAAAATTGTAAATGTTATTATTTACAATCGTATACTCTGCATCAGAAAATTAATAAAAAGGTTTTTTTTTTTTTAATGGTTCATCTTGATAATTGGCGCCATAGACTGTTTAATTAAACCCTTTTTTGTTCCTATCTTCCCTTTACCTTTTTGGGCACAAATTGTATCCTTTGCCTCGTCTGATGCAATTTACGCAATGGGGCAAACTAGAGTTATAAGGGAATTTCAGATGCCCACTATTATAAAGTCTGCATCTAACCAACATTGCCCAATAATAAATATATTCCGTCCCCTTCCCCCCTGCATCTTTAAAGGAGATGTCAACTTGGGCCGTATTGGAGTATGGAATGTGGTCTTCTACCGAATTTATGAATACATCATTATGCAAGAAGTCTGGCGACTCATTTACTATTCTTATTGAAGTGGGTAAGCAAATGTTCACCTTTTGTAATTCCCCATTTAGGTTTGCGATAAGGAAGTATGAGACTGATGATTTATATGTAGCACGACCAGTGCTTCTAAAACACCCTTTCAGGTACCTTGCTTAGGCAAGATTACATCCAATAAAACAGATGAAATAAGGCAGATGACATTGTCGGATTAACATTTTCACGTGTTGACAATAAAGAAGGGGGGATTTCTTCACCAAGATTCAGTTTTTCATAGTTTGTTGGAGTGAACTATAATTTCTTGCACTTCAAACGGCATAGAATTTACTCTCTCAAATCTGAGACCTGAACTTATCAAAGCATTCAACATTAGCCCTGGTAAACATGATGATGATGATAACCTGGGGCTAGGAGAACCTTGGTATACTCAGAAAGACCTGGTTAAATTCATGCATTTTTGGGTTTCTAAATCGGCATTTGCTTTTACAGACTTAACTACTGAAGAATTTTGCTGGATAATTTTTCCATCTTAAGGTGCGAGGAAATGTTCGGACACAAGTTTTCTTATAGAATCTGATAGTGGAAATCTAATATCTTTATCTTTACGCAGTGAACAGTTTTTACCCAATTCATCTGGGGGGCTTTAGACTCCCATTTATCTTGCTTAGGAGATTTACCTTTTCCTTTGTAATCCAAGCGGGCCATATTAGTCTTTTGCACTTACTTGGAGTTACTTCAGATCATGGGTACTCACAAACTTTCTCTCGGGGGACAAATTTACAATGTGGTTTGTGGCCAAGGGCAGCACCGGTGGGGGCAGGGTCAGTGGGGGAGGGGTTGGGGATAGAGCAAAAAAAAAAGGTGACCATGAGGTTGAACATGGCATACACACACCTTTCTCTCTATCTCTCTCTCTCTATCGCCCTCTCTGTCTCCCTCCCTCTATCTCTCCCTCCCTCCCTCTCTCTATCTCTCGCTATCTCTCCATCACTCTCTCTGTCTCCCTCTCTCTCTCTCTCTCTGTCTCCCTCCCTCTCTCTATCTCTCTCTCTCTCTGTCTCCCTCTCTCTCCCTCCCTCTCTCTCTCTGTCTCCCTTTGTCACACTCACTCTGTCTGTCTCTCTCTCTTTTTGTCTCCCTCTCTGTCTCTCTCCCTCTCTCTCCGTCTCTCTGCCTCTCTCTGTCTCCCTCCCTCTGTCTCCCTCCCTCTGTCTGTCTCCCTCTGTCTGTCTTCCTCTATCTGTCTCGCTCCCTCTGTCACCCTCCCTCTGTCGCCCTCATCCCTCTGTTGGTCTCCCTCCATCCCCCTCATCCCTCTGTCTCCCTCCCTCTGTCTGTCTCCCTCAGTCTGTCTCCCTCTCCCTCCCTCTGTCTCCCCTTGACTCCCTCCCTCTGTCTCCCTTTGCCTCCCTCTGTCTCCCTTTGCCTCCCTCTGTCTCCTTCTCTCTCTGTCTACCTCTGTCTCCCTCCTTATGTTTCCCTCCCTCCCTCCATCTCTCTCTGTCTCACTCTCTCTCCCTCACTCTCTCTCCCCCTCTCTCTCTGTATCCCTCTGTCTCACTCACTCTGTCTCCCTCTCTCTCTGTATCCCTCTCTCGGTCTCCCTCCCTCTATCTTACTCCCTCTTTCTCCCTCCCTCTATCTGTCTCCCTCCCTATGTCTCTCTCCCTATATATGTTTCCCTCCCTCTCCCGCTCCATCTGTCTGTCTCCCTCTCCCTTTGTCTCCCTCTCTCTCTCTGTCTCCCTCTCTCTGTCTCCCTCTGTTTCCCTCTCCATCTCTCTGTCTCCCTCCCTCTGTCTGGCTCCCTCCCTCTGTCTCCCCGGACTCCCTCCCTCTGTCTTCCTCTGCCTCCCTCTGTCTCCCTATCTCTGTCTCCCTCTCTCCGTGTCTCCCTCTCTCTGTCTCCCTCTGTTTCCTTCTCCGTCTCTCTGTCTCCCTCCCTCTCCCTCCCTCTGTCTGTCTCCCTCCCTCTGTTTCCTGCTATCTGTCTGTCTCCCTCCTTCTGCCGCCCCCCTCCCAATGTCTACCTCCCTTTCTCTCTCCCTCTGTCTGTCTCCCTATCTGTCTCCCTCTCTCTCTGTCTCCCTCTCCCTCCCCTTGTCTCTCTCCCTCCCTCTCCCTCCCTCCCTCTGTCTCCCACCCTCTGTCTTCCTCCCTCTATCTCCCTCTGTCTGTCTCCCTCTGTCTGTCACCCTCTGTCTGTCACCTAACCTCAACGTCCGGGGCACACACACACACACAGCCGCACCCGAGTACTGCACAGGTCTTTAAAAGACCATTTACTTGTTAATGAGGCTTTGTTGTGAATCGCCCCCATAGAGCAGAGTGGCTCGATGCTGTGGCGATGTTTGCTGCCACTCTTTACATTTTTTTTTTAAACACTGGTGCGATGTCTGCAAGGTCTGCTGGCCGCCTAGGAAGGCTTGCCGGGCCACTGGCGGCCCACGAGCCGTACTATGAGTACCCGTGCTCCAGATCCATTTCTCAAGCGTGATTAAAGCACTTGGCAATGGAGTGTTGCACCAAACAGATCACTAGCTCACAAGCTGTCCTGGCACCACCTTCACGGGGTAATAGCTACACATCCTATAATCATCGTGACTAACGAACCATGTTTATTAACCTACATGAATGGCTACGTAACTCTGGAGACTAACAAAAGGATAAGGCCAACTGCGAGACCAGGAGAGGGAAACATCCCACACCAGGGAAACGAGCACACCAACTACTAGTGTGTCAATGATAATCTCATATAGACCTACGCTGGTCTCTACGGGAAACCCCAAAGACCAGCCTTATTGGTTTTATCATTGCTTGTTTAGCATAGCAAATTATGTTTTTTCGAAAATTGTACATAAAATACATAATTAACAATTTTTCTCATAATTTTTCTTTGACAACTTTTCAAGCTAATTTCCCCAAATAAACATACAACATATACATTATATAGGGGCTTATTACGATGGCTGTCGGAAAGCCTCCGACCGCCATTGTCGGTTTCAATTCCGACCAGCTGATTATGAATCAGCCGGTTGGAATTTAAACCACCGGTCATTCCGGCTGGCTTCTGACAGTCTCACAGAGGCCGTCGGCCAGTCAGAAGCCGGACCTTAATCCCAAAGGGTGGCCTTTCTTCCCTTGGGATTACGATGCGCAGTTTCAGGCAGGGTTTCCTTGCCGGCCTTTCTGACATGGAAATCCTTTCGGAAAGTGTGTCTGGGGGCCCTTAGCAGGGCCCTCTTTTGTGCGCAGCCTCCGGTTGGGGCCAAGGGGGCACCTATGGTGCCCCGCTATTAATCCCTGCACCCCGTGGCAGGCCTCTCAAGGAGCCTGCAATGGGGTGCTGGGATTAACACCACCTACCATTTCCCTATGGGGAGCATGTTCTACGGTGGGTTTACGGTCTTAATACATGTTGCCATAAGGAAATGATGGAATGCGACCGAACAGTGTTCACTCGTATTCTAAATAGGCATCGGGACCGCAGACAGGAGGTTGTTCGCTCTCGTTTACGACACTGTGTTGGGCAGATGAAAGTCCGCCCAACATCGTAATCAGACCCATAAAGTGTAACGTGTGTTAACTGGTCCTGTATTGCCACCTCAGGCTTCTGGTGACATTTACGATATCACCAGTACCCCCGAGATGGCAAAATAGGCCCATATTGCACAGTTACCCTTTATATATCCTCTATCCATGAATAAATACACACATATGTAAATATATGCATATGTATCATTGTGCTCTCAAATAGTTAAAAGTACCATCGCAGATCATTATTAGCTCTGAGCCTGAACCCTATTTAGCAATTCTAGCCACGAGGCAGCATTTTCCAGATCACACAGGACGCGGCAGCGCCGAGCGCGAGGCTTGTCGCCTTTCATATTGTCTCCTAGTGAATTGTGTTCTCGCATTGAGTGAGCTGCAATCAGCTATTTCTAATCTTTTAGCTCGTGCAAATGTAGCTTACCGAGGCACCCATCCATGACACAACAGCCATCAACGCTTGACTTTCTGTTTATGCTGAGCGTATAGCCATAATATCCTATGCACGCTCAAAGGCAGCAGAGATTAATTGATCAGAGTAAAAAATAGGTGCAATTGTCAGTCCCGTCAAGAAGAGGAAGTGTCGCTGGTGCAGCAGGCAGTGCGGTAACAATGCCTGCTGACTCTGAATATGTGAGCAGCACATGTAGCCTATTAGGGGATTTGTCAATGGTATTGACAGCATCATTATCACTGACTGTCTTCGTGAGCGGCGGAGCCATCAGCATCAGGTTTTTCCAGATATTTACCAATAAGGTTCCGGGGAAATTGTTAACATCGTGCGTCTGGTTTCACAGTGAGCAAAGCCACAGGTTAAAGTCATGAGATATCTAGAGGACGAAGAAAGAGGTCCAGAATCGTAAATTAAAATAAAAACTCACCAAAGAGCTAAGTTGTATCTTTGTAGGAGTGTTGCTTTTGTACTGTATTTGTACTGTATTTACACATTGTTAGTATAAAAAGCATGTTATAACTAACTTCATACCTTATTATTCCAAACCACCAAAAAGAACAAGGTTTTAACAAACCAGGCTCTGTCCCAAGAACCATTGTAATGTTTAGAAAATCTTTTCTCCCGGTCAAAAATTAAACGTATTTTTTTTTACCTGCCTCTACTATTGTTAAATATTTATAATCGTATATAAGTGGCCAAAGTCATGTGGTTTTACTACACGCTAAAGTAACTCGCCCAGTATAACAGATACTGAAGCACGAGGTTTCACTACTACTGTGAGATCACAAGTAAAGGTGTGTGAAATCTGAATAATTACCATAATATTTACTAAAAAATGTAAAAAGAAAACACATGATATTACACATATTTACGCAAAAGCAACTCCTGGCCTTTCACGGTCAAAAATGACTTAATGAAGGATTTTGCTTTGAAAAAAGCACAAAATGGGATGACGCACAACACAAGCATGCCGCTAATTTGATCGGGGAGTTCCCTGCTCTTCCCATGCTGTGTCCTCTAACCCATCCATCCATCCTCCCTAATCCACTACTGCTCATGTCAATTATATTTTCAACTTTTTTGTCTCTTTCTCATGCCATCACTGTGGTTTTATTTCTCTGTTTTTCCTCCGTCTGTCTGTTTTCATTATTATTTTGTTGCTCTCCCCTGTTTCCCCACGGCCCAACATCTATGGCAGAGGTAGGAAGTATGCCACTGGAGGAGGTAGATGCTATAAAACCTTGATGTCAACATGTGGTGGACACCAAGCGCAACATTTTTTGGGATGATGATGAGGTTTCTGAGTGTTTTTTTCTGTAAAATGCCCCTCACCCCATGCTAGCAGCAGGCGGCAGTCCTGGCTATCGTACAGCCTGGTGGAGCAGACACCATACTGAGGGAGAGTACAGAGCAGAATGTGCCACCACAACGCGTTCTCCTTCACACAGTGGTAAGTCATGCACCGCTGTGCTGATGTCTTGGACGGGAAGTAGGACCTGATCGGCATTAAGGTGGTGGAGACAGGTAAGTGCTGTTTACATTATTTTAATTGCCATTACTTGCATCATATTTTTTTAATTGCCATTACATGCATCATATTTTTTTAATTGCCATTATTTACATTGCAGAAAAGTGAGCCACATGTTTGCTGTGGAGGGAGCAACCTGGGCGTAAGTGAGGATCTTTCGAATCTCCTCACTTCCTGTAAGACATTTCAAGCGGCCGTTTTTGGTGGGGAGATGCTCTAGTCTTCCGCTTTTAGGGAAATGATCCGGTCTATATATCGATCAGATGGCGCCGACGCGCAGCGGGCGCGCCGACGGTGTGCCAAAGGCAAGTTAGTCTGCGCCCGTCCGTCGCCAGGACCCCTGCCCAGCTTCCACCAGATAACTTATGTAGGTGAGTTTATTCGTCCTCCGAACTTTCACGCGTGAGGCATAATGTGACACCATGCATTCATGCAGGTATATTGTACAATCTGGAAGGTCCTTTTTCCTGCTTAGACTGCAGATTTAACTGTGACATTATTATATCCAACACATGTGGTGGGCTTGCTGAGAGTGGGACTGGGGAGGTTGGAGGGATTCACAACCGAGCTACATCTTACACTACTAATCAGCTGTGTGTCTGGAAGGGATTCTTAGCAAACGTTTGCTCACTACCTAAACATGCCACTGAACTCTGGGATCTAGTGAGTTCAGAATTCCCTGACCTTCGTTTCTTAACAGAAACCTGGTTGAAAGCTACCTCCACGCCTGACATTTTCCTGGCTCTCCCTGAGAATTATCGGATTCTTAGACTGGATAGCGTAGGGAAAGTGGGCGGCAGCGTGGCCATGATCTTTAAAGAAGAGTTGAAAGCTAATATTATTTACTCCGTTTCAGATACCCAGATGGAATCTGTATATTCAAAGTTGAGCTATCACATCAGGAAACTTTAAAGAGTGCGCTGATATATCACCCTCCGGGGTCACTTAAAGATTTTAATTTAAACTTAATTGAGAAAATTGCCCCTCACATTATTGCCTTCAATCACTTCCTGCTGTTAGGGGATTTCAATATCCAGTGAGGACAAAGAGAACACTGATGCTACCAACTTTTTAGCGGATATGGCCACTCTGGGCCTAGGAAAGATTAAAACTGGCCCCTCACATTTGGCTGGTCACACCCTGGATATTATACTTATTAATGCTCCTCTCATAAGTGCTGATCCCCCATGGCCATTGACATGGCCGGATCACTCTATGATTCCATTGCAGATCACTAGCTGCCTCAGACAGCAATCAGTTGGAGGCACCCAAAGGGCCCACCAAAGATAATGTCACAAAATCATGTATGATTCTTTTAGAGAATTATATACACCCCCGATATTTAATGATCATATGGACAGCTCCATGAAGCTAAGGGTGTTTAATGTTAAAATGGGTGGCATAATTGCCTCACTTGCTCCTTTAAAACATCAACTAAATAAATCTCAGAAAAAAAGTGAAGATTGGTACACCACCGAGCTACGGATGGAAAAATCCAGATGTAAAGTGATGGAAAAAAGCTGGCACAAATCTCAGTTAGATAGCGAAAGATCTAACTTTAAACTGGCTCTCGAGGCCTATCACAAGAATTTCAAAATAGCTCGAAAAAAAATGTTATACTAAAACTGAACCAGGCAGGCAATTCAACAAAGGAACTATATAAAGTACTTAATGCCTTTACTAAGCCCTCAGCTTGCACACAACTGATTATCCCCTCTCAGGAACTGTGTGACAATATAGCTGCACATCTGGAGGATAACATAATTTGATCTATAACCAATTTCCTCAAAATCCCTGTCACATGGAGCCCATAGACCACATCTCTCAAACAGTTAAGGATGGGGCCGCAGGCCTGGTTAGCTTCAAAGGTTTTCAGATTTCTCAGGTGGAAGCCATGCTTAGTACGGCGAAATCCTTCTCTCCCCTAGATATGTTGCCAGCTCACAAATTTGCTCTGCTTGCTCCTCTTTTAGCCGCCCCAATGACTGAGATCTTGAACACCTCGTTAAACGAAGGTATTATGCCCCTTGACTGGAAGTCCGCTCAAGTCCTCCCTTTTAAAAAGAAAGATCTATTGCCCGCTGATGTGCTATCCAATTACCAGCCCATTTGACTCCTCCCATTGATGAGTAAAATGGCAGAGAGTTATATAAACACTCGGCTAGTAGAATACCTCGACAAACATGCCATTCTTGATCCATCACAGTCAAGGTTTAGACCCAACCACTCCACAGAGACAACCCTTATTGGGGTTACGGATCATATTAAAATGGCGTTCGATGCTAATAAAGCAGTGATACTGGTCCTAATGGACTTGACAGCAGCCTTTGACATGGTCTCTCATCAGAAACAGATTCTGCAACTGAGGAAGGCCGGTCTGCAGGGACAGGCACTTAATTGGATGGTCAGTTTCCTTGACCAATGCACTCAGACCATCAATTCTGGTCCTTTCCATTCCCAAACCTTGAAATTCACTTAGGGGGTGCCCCAGGGCTCTTGTTTGAGCCCAACTCTGTTTAATATCTATATGGCCCCCCTTGCCAAGATTATTAGGGAGTATGCTTAACTCCTTTTTCTTACGCTGACGATACCCAACTGCTCCTGTCCTTTGATAAGGACAATGAGTCTGTTGATCAGCATTCTACTAAAGGGATGTCAGCTATTGCAGAGTGGATGACACAGTGAAAAAACTCCAGACAACCATGCAGGATACAAGGACGCCATCCGCAACCACCACCACCTCATCAGGATGGCCAAGAGGACCTCCTTCAAAGACCGCCTCGACAACAACGCACACGACAGCAAGGAGCTCTTCAACATTGTGAAGGAACTCTCTAACCCCAGCTCCAACACCAACGACATCCCGCCATCGCAAGTCCTGTGAGACTCCCTCACCACCTTCTTCCAGTTAGCAGACATCCACGACAGCTTCAACACCCAGACAGCTCCAACAGACAGCAACACAACAGACTCTCCGCAAACCATCGACCATGACCCCCTGCTAGCCTGGGCCAGCGTGAGCATAAATTACACCATCAAGACCATGCGCACAATCCACTCCAGCTCTCCGTCAGACCCATTCCCGCACCACATCTTCAACAGAGCAAGCAGCTCCATCGCACCACATCTGCGCAACGTCATCAATCTCTCCTTTGAGACCGCGACCTTCCCAGAGATCTGGAAGCACGCCGAGATCAACGCCCTATTCAAAAAACCTAAGACAGACCCAAGAGACCTCAAGAACTTCCGGTCCGTCTCTCTGCTCCCCTTCCCGGCCAAGGTCATTGAGAAAACCGTCAACAGATATCTAACCCGATACCTTGAAGAAAACAGAATCCGTCAACAGACAGCTGGCCGCCTTCCTCGAGACGAATGGATCCCTCGACCACTCACAGTCTGGCTTCCGGGCCAACCACAGCACCGAGACCGCCCTCATCGCAGCCACTGACGACATCAGATCCCTGCTCGACAACGGAGAAACAGCGGCCCTCATCCTCCTAGACCTCTCCGCGGCGTTCGACACGGTCTGCCACCGCACCCTAGTACAACACCTCAGCAACATCGGGATCCAAGAGAAGGCACTGCAGTGGATCATCTCCTTCCTCTTCGGGAGAACCCAGAGAGTCCGCCTCCCCCCGTTCAGATCCAAGGCCACCGAAGTCATCTGCGGCGTACCCCAAGGATCATCACTCAGCCCCACACTGT
The DNA here is from genome assembly GCF_964261635.1 of Lissotriton helveticus. Lineage (NCBI taxonomy): Eukaryota > Metazoa > Chordata > Amphibia > Caudata > Salamandridae > Lissotriton > Lissotriton helveticus. Next base: position 253,248,639 of record NC_136061.1, read on the forward strand.
TCAACATCTACATGACCCCCCTTGCGGCCATCGCACGCCAACACAACCTCAACATCATCTCCTATGCTGACGACACCCAGCTGATCCTCTCCCTCACCAACGACCCCGCCACCGCCAGTACCAACCTACACGAAGGGATGAAAGACGTAGCCGAGTGGATGAGGAACAGCCGCCTGAAACTGAACTCAGATAAGACGGAAGTCCTCATCCTGGGATCTTCGCCCTCCACCTGGGACGACTCCTGGTGGCCCCCTGCCCTGGGCAGCGCACCCAAAACAACAGACCACGCACGCAACCTGGGCTTCATCCTGGCCTCCTCCCTCTCCATGACCAGACAAGTCAACGCCGTCTCCTCGTCATGCTTCAACATCCTCCGCATGCTACGTAAGATCTTCACCAGGAAGACGGTCACCCAGGCCCTCGTCACCAGCCGTCTGGACTACGGCAACTCCCTCTATGCCGGAACCACAGCCAAACTTCAGAAGAGACTCAAACGCATCCAGAACGCCTCGGCACGCCTCATCCTGGACATCCCCCGACACAGTCACATCTCCGAACACCTGAGAAACCTGCACTGGCTCCCCGTCAGCAAGAGAATCACGTTCCGACTCCTCACCCACGCACACAAAGCTCTCCACAACCAAGGCCCAAGATACCTCAACGACCGCCTGACCTTCTACACCCCCACCCACCGGCTACGATCGACCAGCCACGCCCTCGCCACCGTACCCCGCATCCGAAGAGCCACAACGGGAGGAAGATCCTTCTCCTACCTGGCTGCCAAGACGTGGAACTCCCTCCCCATCCACCTCTGCCTGACCCAAGACCACCTCTCCTTCAGGAAGCAACTCAAGACCTGGCTGTTCGAGCAGTAGCGGACACCCTTCCCCCAGCGCCTTGAGACCCTACGGGTGAGTAGCGCGCTATACAAATGTTTTGATTGATTGATTGAATCCTGGACCATTCCCAGTCAGGGTTCCGCAGCAACCACAGCACTGAGAGTGCCCTCATCGCCGCCGCCGATGACATCAGTAACCTGCTGGACAACGGCGAGACCGCAGCACTCATCCTCCTAGACCTCTCTGCCACCTTCAACACCGTCTGCCACCAAACACTACGCACACGCCTCCACGCCGCAGAGATCCGAGACAAGGCTCTGGATTGGACCACCTCCTTCCTCTCCGGCAGAACCCAGAGCGTCCGCCTCTCCCCATTCTGTTCCAAAGCCTCCGAGATCATCTGCGGTGTACCCCAGGTATCCTCCCTCAGCCTGACGCTGTTCAGCATTTACATGGCCCCGTTCGCACACGTAGCCCGACAGCATGACCTCAACCTAATCTCCTACGTCGACGACACTCAGCTGATCCTCTGCCTCACCAAGGACCCCATCACCGCCAAAGCCAACCTCCACGAAGGAATGAAGACCGTCGCCGACTGGATGAAGACCAGCCATTTGAAGCGGAACTCGGACAAGACGGAGGTCCTCATCCTCAGCTCCAACCCTTCAGCCTGGGATGACTCCTGGTGGCCGATGGCACTGGGGGCAGCCCCGACCACGCACGCAACCTGGGAATCATCCTCGACTCAACGCACTCAATGACCAAGCAAGACAACGCCGTCTCCTCCTCCTGCTTCAACACTCTCCGCGTGCTCCACAAGATCTACAGATGGATCCCGACAGATACAAGAAAGACAGTCACCCAGGCCCTCGTCAGCAGCAGACTCAATTACGGAAACGCCCTCTACACGGGAGCCCTGACCAAGCTCATCAAACGACTACAACGCATCCAAAACGCCATGGCACGACTGATCCTCGATGTATCACGCCATGGCCACATCACCCCCCACCTGAAAAACCTGCACTGGCTCCCCATCAACAAGAGAATATCCTTCAAGCTTCTCACCCAAGCACACAAGGCACTTCACAAGACCAGCCCAGCCTACCTCAACAGACGGCTCTCCTTCTACATCCCTAACCGCCAGCTACACTCCGCTGACCTCTCACTCGCCACCATCCAGCGCATCTGAAGAACAACCACCGGTGGGAGATTCTTCTCCCACCTCGTCGCCAAGACATGGAACACCTAGGACAAACCCAAGACCTGCTGACCTTCAGGAGGATACTCAAGACCTGGCTGTTCGATTAGTAGCGCCCCCCCCCCAGCGCCTTGAGACCCTCAACGGGTATGTAGTGCGCTTTACAAATAATTGATTGATTGATGACGAACCACTGTCTGCAACTAAATGCATCCAAGACAGAAATTTTGTTGTTTGGGTCAGCCCAGAATTTATGGTCCCCTGGGTGGTGGCCTGCTACTTTGGGTTCTGCTCCTATTCCTACCTTAGTGGCAAAAAACCTGGGAGTACGCTTGGATGTGTTGTTATCCATGAAGCACCAAGTGATGACTACAGTAGGGTCTTGTTATCATACACTAAGCCTTTTGTACAGAGTTTTTCGATGGTTACCTCTCTCTGTACGAAGAACCCTAATTCAGGCCTTGATCATGGGCCGTTTAGATTATTGTAATGCACTGTTGGCATCGCCAAATGAGTCCCTACTAACCAGATTACAGATGGTATAAAATGTGGCGGCTCGACTGGCACTAAAAAAAACACCTCGCACCTCCTCAGGTCCGTTGCTTCAACAACTTCACTGGCGCCTCATCCGCAAGAGAATTAATTTTAAGCTTTGTTGCCTTACCCATAAAGCTTTATATGGTGTGAGCCCCAGCTATCTGTCATACAAATTTAAAATCTACTGTCCGAATTGTCATCTTAGATCAGAAGGTAAAGGGTTGCCAGTGATTCCCCGGTTTGAGAAGTTTAGATCTGGAGGCAAAACCGTTGTCCATCTAGCCTCGAAATTATGGAATACCTTTTGTGATGTCCTCGCCTCTTTCGGGCGGAACTCTGGCCTCTCTATCAACTGGAATAAATCTGTCTTATTTGTTTTAAAGGGTGATCCACCTGTACCTCCTAGGAATTGTCCTATACAGGTTAGTGTGGAAGGATTCAAATATCTGGGGGGGGGGTTTGTGTCTTTAGATCCGTCGATTAGATTTTCTCGCAACCTTCTTCCCCCTCTTCATCGACTTAGGAGTGATTTATTCAATTGGAAGAAGCTCCCTATCTCATTATTGGGTAGGGCGGCATTGTTTAAAATGATTGCCCTCCCACGCTTTATCTACGCTTTACAAAACTCTTTAGACGTGGTGCCTTCGAGCTATTTCCGTGAAATCGAGAGTCTACAGCGGGTCCTGCTTTGGGAGGGGAGGCCTCGTATTGCACTGCATAAGCTGACTCTTTCATGGTATGATGGAGGCATTGCCCTCTCGGATGTTAAACGGTACTACTGGGCGGCCCATTTGGCTGCAATTAATCACTGTACGTATGGCCGGATCGATGATCCGGGCTATGCAATGGACAAGTGGCTGCTTCCCGGTAATAATTATAATAGAGCCTACAGAGTTAAGTTGATGGGACCTACTAAACATTCCGTATATGTGTGGCATGGAGCTACATACGCATTAGGCTGGAACAATAGGTTGACTATGGCCACCCCGCTTTGGGACTCTGAGAGACTTGGTAAGCTATGGAAGACGAAAGGCTTTGATAGGTGGGAACTCATTGGTATCTCCTTGGTTAAAGATATTTGGGGGAAAGGGGAAATTAAATCATTTGAAAAATGAAGGAGGAATATAAACTCGCACTCTCTGAATACTTTCGGTATGGACAGGTTCGGCATTCTCTTCTCTCACTATTGCCCGGTGGTGCTGAGCCCTCGGAGCCCTCCCCTTTGGAAGATAGAATACTGGATGGACATCTAACCGACAAGACAATCACTCTTATATATAAAAAAATAATTAATCAGAGGACTGACTCGCTAGGGGGGCTTAGGGACAAATGGATACAAGACGGAATCGAATTAGATGATGAAGACTGTCAGGTGGCTGTGTCCTCTCCCCGAGAGGTTGCAATCCCGGCTCGCCTCCGACTGGTTCAGCTAAAAATTTTACACCGAATTTATCTAACGGGTCCTAGGCTGGTGCATATGGGTCTTTCGGACTTGGAGCTTTGTAAGTGGAACTGTGGCCTCGTTGGTACCTTTATACATATCATCTGGGAGTGTGAATTTGTCAGTGCATAATGGCGTAGTATCCACAACACATTTGCGGAGGTGCTTGGGGTCTCCCTTTCCCGGAGGCGAGGAGATGCCTACTTAACATATGAGAGCCCACTGACTTAAATATCTCACAGACGCAATGGGTCACTTTGGGCTATATGATTGCCAAACGTAATATTGCAAAGTTATGGGGAGCGGAGCGGGCCCCCTTACTTGAAGTGTGGGAAGATAATTTGGATTGGTGTATGTTCAGGGAGAAGACTACATATCTTGCTAGGGGACGACCTCGGAAGTGGTCACAGATCTGGGGACCTTGGAATAGTTACAGAGGTGAAATTTGTACGCCGCCCCTTGATGTCGTATCTGACGATTCCCCCTCTCCGTGAAGTTCTGCCATTTTTCTTGAATTGTGTTTATCCTGCCATCCCAAGGTGCCAGCTCAGCTACCGTAATTTACCCACTGTAATGTTTTTTATGCCGATGTTTGTTTCAATAAAAAGAAATATGAAAAAAAAATATGGAATACCTTGCCGGAGGAACTACGCAAGTGCTCCAACTGACTCTGTTTCAGGAAACACCTGAAAACAGTGTTGTTCAGAGCTTAAACCTGTCTGCCCATGTGTTTCTGACTTACCCGCTTCCACAGCGCGGAGATACCCCTTTGGGGGTGATTCCAGCGCTTTACAAATCCCAATACAATACAATACAATGGTCAAACTGTATTTTTGTTTTTTAGATTTTTTTACGCTTTTATAACTTCCTTAGTTAATTTTGTGTCCATACACGCTGTGCACCTCTTTACATTTCTTATTTATATTCCCTTCTGTTTGCATAGCCTACAGATGCCGGTTTTCATTGTTATTTATTTCTTTGTCTCTTTTTTCTTACTTTTGTATCACCAACATGTCTCTTATCCCTCTATTTTTCCTCTTGTTTCAATTACCTCCTCCTTCCTAAATCAATGTTTTCTGGACACTTTCGTATTCTTACCCCATTTCTAAAATCTTTGTAGCGTTCAATTTTGGAGTGTTTGAATTAAAACATTTAGAAGTATACCTTTCAGAGTGATGGCTTGGCTAGCAATAAATTCAGTTTTGTTAGGCTTTTGATTTACTTCTAACAAACACTGCAGTTGGTAGTGACATTATTTAGGAGTGTCTTGTTTTCTAGAACCTGCAGAAGCAGGTACTGAGGAGAAGAGTCATGAGGAAGGTCAGGAGGGAGAGGAGGAGCAAGTGGATGCTGAGACAGGTGGTTAGTCAGGATTCCACTCCCTTCTCAGTAACAATTCCTACATTTGTTGCATTTTGCTAAAATATTCATTTATTTCCTTGCTCCTTCCTAAGCCCTATTACTAATTATTTTTAAGTATACACTTTTCTATATTTCTTTACCTGTCACTTGACCATTTAAAATGCTCAAAGAAGAAATGTGTTCATGTTGTACTGCCCATTGAATAACCATATCATACCTACCACTGCCGATCCCGTCTCAAACTTAACATTTGCCCCAGATTCTCCCTTGATATCTTCCTAAGTTTCTTCCTCATATGCCATCTCTCACACTGACACACACTGCCTTGTCGTCTATCTTCCATTCACCATCCAACCATCCAATCCTAAACCTATCCCAAACTCTCGCCTAAAATGCCAATCTTACCCAACCGTCACGGTCTCTGTAACCCAGGAATAGTATTTATTGTACTGGTAATGAAGATTGCGTTGACAGAAAACTTCTATGGGATGCACTTAGCAAACAAGGAATACCGGATAATCTGTTAAAGATGATATTAAATACAAATGAAAGTTGGTTGTATATAAATATTGTAGGTTTATTTCCAGAATATAAGATTGGAGCACAGCACGTCAGTTATCTCCAGGTTTCTAGTCCAACTGTTAAGTATGGAACTTGGAACCTAGGATGTAAGATGCAGGCACGCATCACACATTCCAGGTGCCAGATCCATACAAGTTAATAAACATGGAAAACATAAGGAAACAGAATAACGGAATGTAACACATCTTATCCCTAAAGAAAAGAACATTAATCCAAATATCTGCTAGGAATTTTCTTTTTGTCTATTGCAAGCTTTGACTCTGGAAGCAACAGATAAGTCACTTTGAACCAAATTCTGCGAGCAATTTGAGGAACTAATATTTGGTCCACGTTGGCTATTCCCAGGAGCAGCAATAGGAGAATTATGTACATTTTCTAAATTTCTACATCTTGCTACTCTACGAACATTCCATACCCTACCATCCTGCGTGACTACACTACTTTTAAAAACTTTGACCACTTTGATGGGAGGAAAGAACTTTGAAAAACCTTTAACAAGAAAACCAGGTTTTTTTATACGCACCCATTCCCCTACTACAAAATCATGAATTTTGGATTTCATCCTGGAATCAAACAAAGTCATAATTTTTTGTTGTTTGTCTTCCACACGTTTGGCCACACACGCAAGATCCACAACAGAATTATTCCCTTTGTCAAGTTTTTTAATCCACCAGGGGCATATATCAGATGACGGTTCTCTTCCTTTAAGAAGTTTGAAGGGACTGACACCAGTAATAGAATGAGGTGTGATGCGATATGTCCATAACCTTTTCCTTACTACATCCAACCACCCATCATCAGAGGTATGCGTACCATTTATACAATCCTTAAGAACTCGATTAAAACGTTCAACTTGGCCATTTTACCTGGGTTCATACAAGGATGTAGTGTAGTGTTTAATACCACAACCACTAAGAAATTTCTCAACATCAGCAGAAATAAGTTGAGCGCCATTGTCCGTGACACAGGTCTCTGGAAAACCTTCCCTCGCAAACACTTCTTTTAGGAAAAGAACAACAGCTTGAGAAGAAGCTGTGCTAACAAATTTCACCTCAGGCCACTTTGAGTGGTAATCCACTAGGACCAACGCATAACGAGCATTGCAGGGTAACTGTTTGAAAGGGCCAGATATGTCAAATGCCACCTTCTGCCAAGGAAAATTTGGCCAACTCACAGGCTTGAGAGGAGCAGAAGTCAAATGAAGCATTTTATCACTATTGATACAGTACAAACAATCCCTTACTAGCCTGTCGACCATCTTGTCAACACCCGGCCACCAGAAGTTTTCTCTAATAAGGCGTTTCATCGAAGACATGCCAATGTGACCTTGATGAGAGAGTAGCAAAATCTTCTTCTGTAGTGACTGGGGAGGAATTAGTTTGCCAGCTTTAAACAACAGACCACTAAACTCTTCAATCTCAGTTGACACCTGACCATATGAAGCTAAGTCAGCTGAGATATCTCTATTGGCTGGCCAACCTTTTCTTACAAAATCAAAAATCTGTTGACAAACCAGATCCTTACTCAATTCAGCAAACCATTCCTCTTCACTCAAAGTAAGAAATTCCTCAGAAACACAATCACCTATAGAAGCTACAACATCAACCTCATCATCCACACTATGAGTATTTTCACAGGGAAATCTTGACAGAAAGTCAGCTGTGACATTATTCTTACCAGGAACATACAAAGTCATATTCTTGAAGACGTGAAGACAAACGAGCTATACGCGCTGTAGAATTCCATCCACCCCCAGGAGACAGGATCCCTACTAATGGTTTATGATCAGTCCTCAGCATAAACCGATTTCCCCACACATAATTCCTGAAGTGCTCAACAGCCCAAATACAGGCAAGAAGCTCTTTTTCTATAACAGAGTATCTTCTTTCTGTAGGTGACAAAGTCCTTGAAGAGAACGCAACACACCATTCATCCTTACCAGATGACTGACTCAAAACTCCACCAATGCCATATAAACTAGCGTCAACAGTAATGATGCATTTCTTATTAACACAGTAAGATTTTAATGTAGGTGCACTAACAATCTCCTCCTTAATTTGCTTAAAAGCCTGTTCTTGTCTCTCCGTCCAAATAAACTCAGCAGAATTCCTTGTTAATTCCCTAAGAGGCTCCATTTTGCTAGCAAAGTTCTGAATAAACTTGCTATAGTATTCACATAATCCCGCAAATGAGAGTAGTTTTTCCTTATTATCTGGAGAGGGAGCTTTCACAATTGCATCCACAAGATTCTTTTTTGGTACAACACCCTCTCCTGAAAGAGAATGTCCTAAGTACTCCACAGTTTTGCAAAAAAACTTGCACTTATTGGCCTTAATAGTCAAACCATATTTCTCCAACTTGGAACACACTTCTTTAAGATGAACATCATGTTCTGCTACATTTTTAGAAAAAACAAGTATGTCATCTTGGAAACACTTAACGAAAACACCTAGATCCTTAAATATGTGGTACATAGCCCTTTGAAAGACCGAAGCAGCCGAAGCCAAACCGAATGGCATTCTCTTAAACTGAAATAACCCATGAGGAGTGATAAAAGCTGTAAATTGCTTAGAGTCTTCCGTGAGTTCGATCTGATGATATGCAGATCGAAGATCTAGCGTAGAAAATACACATGCCCCATCCAACATACACAACATTTCATTGATGTTAGGTAACGGGTGACAGTCTGTAACCAAACACTTGTTCAGGGCTCTCAGGTCCACACACAACCAAATAGTTTTGTCAGGTTTAATTGCCAAAACAATAGGCGAAACCCACTCCGAAGACTCTACCTCTTCGATGACACCATCCTTCACCATAGTATCCAACATAATCCTAAGTTCCTCCCTAACACTGATAGGAACACCCCTTAATCTTTGTTTAACAGGGACTGTATTGGGTTTGACTTTAATCCTATGAGTAAAACCACATAACTTTCCTAATTTGTCAGAAAAAACTTTTGGGAAAGAGTCTGAAATTCTCTTAGACATGGATAAAATATCACATTCTCCATCCGATATGGCAAGAACAGACACGGGATCTTTTAATCTAGGATTCAACGTAATCCCTAACTTTGCTTTATCCCTCCATCCTAATACATTCACACCTTCCCATGCAACGTACATTTTGATAATAGCAGAATTACTTTTTATCGTAATGAGAACCTCCTTAAAGCCTATAACATTTATTTTTGATTTACTAAAATTGTAAGCAATGATATCTGGTTCGCATAAAGAATTTAGATCTACCAAATCTCCAAATGATTCCAGACAATAATCACGAGTGATTATAGTCCACGGTGAACAAGAATCTACCATGAGTTCAACGACTTTACCCAAAATGTTTACCAAACTTTTTGGAGATGGTAAATTATCAGCTTGTGTCACATCAAATGGAGTTTGTACAGAGACCACAATCCCAGATTCTTTAAGACCATCGTCATCACCCTTCCCTTCTTCAGTAACATAGGATACATTCCCACTGTAACGTTTAGAACTAGTAAAAGAAGGCTTTTTATATTTATTAAAAGGTTTGTTAGGAGTTTTACACATTTTCGAAAAATGTCCAGTACGTCCGCATTTATTACATTGTCTGTTAATAGCAGGACACTGTGGAAAGGAGGCAATATGATCAGGATTCCCACATCTGAAACAATGAAATTGCTTTCCTTTGTTATCATACTTATTAGGACCTTGAGTCTTTGCTCCTTGCATGTTTACAATGCAAACTTCACTGCTAGAAGTAGAAGGAGCAGTATTAACAGAAACCTTATCTAAAGACTTGATCCACTTATCTGACTGTTCCAGAGCTTTAGCTGTACTTATAGCTGTCTCTAAACTAGGATCTCCCAAAATCCACAACTGTTCCTGTACCTTCTTGCTCTTTACATGTACAACAATTTGATCTCTAATCATCTCATCAGTTATTAGACCAAAATTGCAATGTAAAGAAAGTGCACGTAAAGCAGTCAGAAAATCGTCAAAACACTCACTTTTATCCTGTACTCTAGTATAAAATTTAAATCTATTCAAAGCAACACTAGTTACAGGTTTAAATCTACCTTCTATCCTTTGCACCGCCTCATCATACACATTAATGTCACCCCCAGATCTGACAGGAGGCAAAGTTCTAAAAACCAGTTGTCCCTCTGACCCAAGACAATGTAAAAAAATATTCTTTTTTCTCTCCGCTGACATTCTTTCTCCATCCATAGCCTTTAGATACGTATAAAATTCTTCTTTCCATCTAGTCCATGGAATTGGTGGTTCTCCTTTTGTCAGCAAAAACTTGGACGGAGGATCGAATTGCATGTTTAAGATCTTAACCTATACTATGGATATCACTAAAGTTTTAATTCAAAATGTTTCTTTTTTTTTTATTTTTTATTTTTAAGTTCTTCAAACTAAAATTAATAAAGCAGCATAAACTGCCATTAAACTGCAAATCGAAATTATCAAAGTAGAGAGAGTTTCTTTCAAAAATACTCCAGCAATCAAAGTAGAGAGTTCCTTCCAAAAATTAACTCCAGCACTGAAAATATCTCTTAAATATAAATAATACCACAAAGATCCACAAGGTGGAAGTCACGTGAGAGATATGAATTCCAAAATATCAGAAATTTTATGAAATATTTCGAAGAGTGTTAGTTGAAAAATTATCTCGAATAAACATCCCAATTTTTTTTTTTTTTTTTTTTTTTTTAAGGTTTGTCACAATTTCCAAGCGCCTTTTAAAGAATTGGTTTTCCGGCGTGTGACACAGTACCTTTTGTTTAATGCGCACCGCAGCACACCTCAATCCGGTTTCACTATCTCCGGTAACTCCGAGTAAACTGTTACCATGGAGATCCAAAATGGCGTTGTCGCGTAGTGCGCGATGACAGAGGTGCGTGATGCGTACTGATACGTGATGGAAGCGTCGTCAGAGGCAATGACGCTTTTCCCCGTCTCGAGCGTTCCAAGTTTTTCACGTCTCGAGCTCTAGCCAAAATACCTTAAAATCCACAACTTTTGATTCTTTCTTCCTCACACCATCGGATCAAGACGTCTCTTGAGAACAGGATACCACTTGGCTTGCGAAGTATACCGCTTGGCTTGCGAAGGTAAAAAGGGTCGTTTTCAATCCTTTTCCGTTTTGGGTTCGTGAAGTTTTTTTTTTATTTCTGCTCCTGTGCTCCTCTTAAACGTGGCAGAAGTAGTACGATGTCCTCGTCGCCAATATTAAATACAAATGAAAGTTGGTTGTATATAAATATTGTAGGTTTATTTCCAGAATATAAGATTGGAGCACAGCACGTCAGTTATCTCCAGGTTTCTAGTCCAACTGTTAAGTATGGAACTTGGAACCTAGGATGTAAGATGCAGGCACGCATCACACATTCCAGGTGCCAGATCCATACAAGTTAATAAACATGGAAAACATAAGGAAACAGAATAACGGAATGTAACAGATGATTAAGCTCCTGCACTCAAAACATTAACCAAAACAATTCCTACATCTAGTGGTCTCAAACAAGGATGCGTGTTGGCCCCCTTACTTTTTAATCTATTTTAGCTGATCTTAGAACTTAGTAAAATGAAATCAAAGCACACCCTCCAAGGTTAGCTCAAAAACAGATATCCAACCTATTATACGCAGATGACGTCATACTTTTAAGTCACACCAAAGTCGGAATGCAATTACTAATTGATGCCATCTCGAAGTATGCAAAGGAAAACGGCATGTACATAAACGAAGCTAAGACCAAGGTAATGGTAATTACAAAAAATGTACGACTTAAATCTACACATAAATGGATCTTGCAGGACAAAAAATTGAAGCGAGTAGCTGATTAAAAATACTTGGGCGTCGCTTTCAACGATAACGGCAATTTCCAGATGCAAAAACTGGACTCTACAAGGAAAGCGAACTCCCTTGTCGGGGCATTTAGAACAATTCAGAAAACCATAGGAGACTTGTCTTATCGCCCCTTATTAAAAATAATTGCCACAAAATTACTGCCTACCCTAACATATGGTAGTGAGGTGTTCAACGGGAAAGACGCGGAGATCATCAATACCGCGGTCGCCAAAACGTATAGAACCTTATTTCCTCTCCCAAAGAATGCCTCACAAGCCCAGGTGAGATTGGAGTTTGGGATAAACAACCAATTGTACGCAAAGAAAGGGCACACACTGAAAGTGTGGAACAGAATAAAAAACGATCATGACAATGAAATGTCTTGCTTACTGTGGCAAGAAGTAAAAAATAATAGAAACCTAACTGCCTGCTCCTACTTAAACAGAGCAATTGACAAATTTGGTATAACACCCATTTGGAACACCACCGTCGCGCAGGAGAGCTTTAAAAAAACAGTAAATAAACTTACTGATCATCTCGCCCTGATAAAGGACAAAGATACTTTCGTTAAACGAAATCATGCATGGCCGATCGTTAATGGATTCAAGAAAAAAAGGTCCAAAACTACGTGGAAAAATCATGGTTGAAAAAAAAAATTCTTTATTAATGCTAGATTTGGCTATTTTCCAGGCTTATGTCACTTGGCACCATGGAAAAGATTAAATGATAACAACCTATGCAGGCTATGTAAATTAGGACAAGAAAACAACATCCTACACTTATTGTGTCTTTGTCCAGATTTGGAAGCTGAAAGAAAAACTATATTTAAGAAACTATTTAATAAATGTGGTGTAAGGACATGTAGGCAGGCCTTAATGGCAAGTTTAAATCCAGATGATCTACCAATTAATTCAGCATTCGTCAAATTCCTTTGTGTCGTACAAAAAAGTTAGAGGGTTGTGTTTGATTAACTTACGGATTGTGTGAATATGAAGCTACAGAATTAACTTTAAAAATAACCTTAAATGATTGATTATTATAGCACCTAATGTGTACGGTAAATGCCTACGTTTTAGGAAATTAATTGAACGTACGGATTGTTTTATAATTTTAAATCTGTTAAGGTTTTAGCTGCTTTTTGTAAGATTTTAATTAATCAAACAAATAAAATAAATTTGAAATGTTGGTAATGAAGTAGGGGTGAGCATGTTGTCTGGGCAATGGAGGCACACTCGGGTTTCTGGAAAAAGTAGAGACACTGGAATTATTATGCACCAGCAAATGTCCAAAAATCATGCTGCCCCACCCACCTGGTTCCCACGATTAAAGTGGCATGATATAGTAAAATAAATTATGCTGAATAAATATAAAGCGGTACAAAACGGAGGCCATGTCTGAACTGAGGTGGTGTGGAGTGTAAAAAAAACGATGGATTTAGGCCCAGATCTCTGTACTGGGGTGAATGTATGACATTGTTCTGCATTCTGTCCATCAACTGTTGTTTTGCATTTGTCACCCCGAGTGGGATGGGTATGGTCAGACGTGAGTCCCATGCTCTCCACACCACTGGAGTCAAGCTATCCTGGCTGAAGACGGCTGATAGCCAGAAACCGGTTCTAGGATACTTGATTCCAGTCCAGGAAAGACATGGCTTGGCAGTTTGGGCTGGACTGTTCCCATGAGGCACAGGGTCAAGGCTGATTTGCATATGGCCATGTCTGAACTGGGGTGGTGTGGAGTACAAAAAAATGATGGATTTAGGCCCAGATCTCCGTACTGGGGTGAATGTATGACATTGTTCTGCATTCTGTCCATCAACTGTTGCTTTGCATTTGTCAACCCGAGTGGGATGGGTATGCTCAGACGTGCGTCCCATGCTCTCCACACCACTGGAGTCAAGCTATCCTGGATGAAGATGGCTGATAGCCGGAAACCGGTCCTAGGATGCTTGATTCCGGTCCAGGAAAGACATGGCTTGGCAGTTCGGGCTGGACTGTTCCCATGAGGAACAGGGTCAAGGCTGATTTGCATATTGCCATGTCTGAACTGGGGTGGTGTGGAGTGCAAAAAAAAATGGATTTAGGCCCAGATGTCTGTACTGGGGTGAATGTATGACATTGTTCTGCATTCTGTCCATCACCTGTTGTTTTGCATTTGTCACCCCGAGTGGGATGGGTATGCTCAGACGTGAGTCCCATGCTCTCCACACCACTGGAGTCAAGCTATCCTGGCTGAAGACGGCTGATAGCCAGAAACCGGTCTAGGATGCTTGATTCCGGTCCAGGAAAGACATGGCTTGGCAGTTCGGGCTGGACTGTTCCCATGAGGTACAGGGTCAAGGCTGATTTGCATATGGCCATGTCTGAACTGGGGTGGTGTGGAGTGCAAAAAAACGATGGATTTAGGCCCAGCTCTCCGTACTGGGGAAAATGTATGACATTGTTCTGCATTTTGTCCATCACCTGTTGTTTTGCATTTGTCACCCCGAGTGGGATGGGTATGCTCAGACGTGAGTCCCATGCTCTCCACACCACTGGAGTCAAGCTATCCTGGCTGAAGACGGCTGATAGCCAGAAACCGGTCCTAGGATGCTTGATTCCGGTCCAGGAAAGACATGGCTTGGCAGTTCGGGCTGGACTGTTCCCATGAGGCGCAGGGTCAAGGCTGATTTGCATATGGCCATGTCTGAACTGGGGTGGTGTGGAGTGCAAAAACACGATGGATTTAGGCCCAGGTCTCTGTACTGGGGTGAATGTATGACATTGTTCTGCGTTCTGTCCATCAACTGTTGTTTTACATTTGTCACCCCGAGTGGGATGGGTATGCTCAGACGTGAGTCCCATGCTCTCCTCACCACTGGAGTCAAGCTATCCTGGCTGAAGATGGCTGATAGCCAGAAACCGGTCTAGGATGCTTGATTCCGGTCCAGGAAAGACATGGCTTGGCAGTTCGGGCTGGACTGTTCCCATGAGGCGCAGGGTCAAGGCTGATTTGCATATGGCCATGTCTGAACTGGGGTGGTGTGGAGTGCAAAAACACGATGGATTTAGGCCCAGATCTCTGTACTGGGGTGAATGTATGACATTGTTCTGCATTCTGTTCATCACCTGTTGTTTTGCATTTGTCACCCCGAGCGGGATGGGTATGCTCAGACGTGAGTCCCATGCTCTCCACACCACTGGAGTCAAGCTATCCTGGCTGAAGACGGCTGATAGCCAGAAACCGGTCCTAGGATGCTTGATTCCGATCCAGGAAAGACATGGCTTGGCAGTTCGGGCTGGACTGTTCCCATGAGGCACAGGGTCATGGCTGATTTGCATATGGCCATGTCTGAACTGGGGTGGTGTGGAGGGCAAAATAACGATGGATTTAGGCCCAGATCTCTGTACTGGGGTGAATGTGTGACATTGTTCTGCATTCTGTCCATCAACTGTTGTTTTACATTTGTCACCCCGAGTGGGATGGGTATGCTCAGACGTGAGTCCCATGCTCTCCACACCACTGGAGTCAAGCTATCCTGGCTGAAGATGGCTGATAGCCAGAAACCGGTCCTAGGATGCTTGATTCCGTTCCAGGAAAGACATGGCTTGGCAGTTCGGGCTGGACTGTTCCCATGAGGCACAGGGTCAAGGCTGATTTGCATATGGCCATGTTTGAACTGGGGTGGTGTAAAGCGCAAAAAAATGATGGATTTAGGCCCAGATCTCTGTACTGGGGTGAATGTATGACATTGTTCTGCATTCTGTCCATCAACTGTTGTTTTGAATAAATACAAAGCACAAAAGTTTTTAATGCCGATGTATGTAACTTTGCACTCTAGTAATTTTTGGAACGCGTTACTTAACTGTCAGGTTAAAGAGAGTGCCACAGGATGAAATAGTTTATTCTTCTCCTTGAGAGCAAAACTATTTTTTAATTATTCAGGATCTTAAGGTGGATTCAGTAATGCAAAATACTGCGACTAACAATTATGTGAATACACTGTAAGTCACAAGGACACAGAATCACATAAAAATAATTCACTGGCCTAGGAGAAAAAGCACTGCAGTGCATCTGAACCAACTATACAAATATGCTTGTAGTGGGTACTGCATTTCATGTTCTTTTCTTCTTTCCTGACAAGCTCTTGCTATCTTCATCGGAGGTCCATCCCCGAGATCCACTGATACCACCAAACTGCATGGGTACTCTGCCGTGCCTCCAAAAAATGAAGGTGATGTTGGTGGCATATTGTTTGGTTAGTGATGCTGGAGGAGTTAGCAGGAGCAGTTTGTTTGATTCCCAGGCCACAGCTCATGGAACCAAAAGCAATGCACCATCACCCTAGTCCCCACAGGTAGACAAGTGAATCCTCATCACACACAACAACCACCACTATTCCCCCCTCAACCACGGAGGTCTTAATCCGAGCGTCCCTCAAATGCATTCACAAACTAAAGGAGAGCTAGAAGGGAATTAAAGAAAGATCAGACCATATGTTAGAAGAGGGTTGGGTCTGATACAGGATGTGGGGGTGGAAGTAGTTGAGGGAGGGAAACATGAAGTATACTTAGTATGGTTTAGTTTTGTGGGCTTTTGATGGATGTAGAAAGAGGATTTGGTCTGTTATGGGTGAAGTATTCTTTCCTACTTAATTTGTTTTTAAATGTATTATTCATTTATTATCATGGTTAATATTTCTATGGTATTATAGTTGTGCTGTTTGTTGGGCATTTTACTGTAACATCCATTAAGAAGGATGCTCCACCTGCCTACCATCAGAGTAGTCACTGAGCCCCGCATTTGGTCCATCAGAAATACATTGTCCAATTATCTACCCTCATCATCTTCTCTCTAGTCTGCTCTCTATTTGACTTGGGCTGCCTTACCACTAGGGTAACCCTAGTGCATGCATCCAGTCTATCCTCCTGCAATCCCTGTTAGAAAACAGGCTGGGTTACCTTTACATCTCTCCTTAATGATTGATGGAATCTGAAAAGCAGGCACCCACCCTTTCATCAGTCAATAGTAGAAATATCAGTGTACTGCTCAACCCTCTACACTAGGTCAGCAATCGCCACTGAGGAATATTACTTACAATAGCCAATGAAATACAGAACATGTGTTCATATTAAAATTCCAGTCGAACCCGAATGCAAACCACTCAGTCTTTCTAGCTCTTACCTAAGGAGAAATGTATGGTCTGCCACCTGCCTAATAACAATGTTGGGTGGAATTAAGTCTGCCTGATACCGTTTTGGTCCTGGGACCGACGGACCTCTGGTAGGCGGTCCCGACTGCCTAATTAGGATGCGACCAAACACTGTTGGGTCACATTCCTACATTTCCCTATGGGAGCGTGCATTACGGCCATATATTGGCTGTAATACATGCTCCCACAGGGAAATGGGAGGTGCTGTTCATCCCTGCACCCCGTGCCAGGCACCTCAAGATGCCTGCCATGGGGTGCAGGGATCTACAGGGGGCACCATATGTGTGCCCCTCAGCCCCCAACCGGAGGCTGCACACACAAGGGGACCCTCAAACACGCTTAGCGACATGGTAATCATGTTAAACAGGCCGAAATAGAAACTATGCTGGAAACCATGCATCGTAAACCCAAGGGTGGAAAAGTCCACCCTTGGGGTTTACGATCCGGTTCCGACTGGTCAATTGGCTCCTTGAGCCCAGCAGAAGCCAGCCGGAATGACCAGCTGGTTTTGTTTCCGACCGTCAGCATTGTAATGCAGTGGTCAGAAAGTAAACTGAGGGGCTGATTACGATGCGGCCCTGAAGGCTCCAACCGTCGGTCAGAGCCTTTCTGGGCCGCATCGTAATCAGCACCTTACTGTTGATGCACAGGTTTTACCAAAGGGGCCTTCTGGTGGTGGTCCTAGAAGGGACAAACATTCAAGATTTCACAGGAAAAAGAATGTTCTTCTCATTCTGACTGGAGCAGGCAAACAACCATAGAATGTGTTTTATTCTGCAACATGAAAGGAAAAGAAAAAAACTGAGTAAATAGAAAATCCTAGACAAAGGCTAGAATAAAAAATCAAACAACACAATGTAAAGCTGGAGTCATTTACTGAAGTAAGTTTAATGAACGATCAAGTCACAGAATGAGATTAACCTCTGTAGAATCAGCAAGTACATTGAGTCTCCATGTGGCATAGATTGTGGAACAAAAAGTGCACCCTGCCTCTGCTTGAACTACTGTTGTTATAATTTATTCTCTGCAATATGATGTCCCTTTCTGGCCTGGATGAGGGGGATGGGTTGGGCATATTAGCCCCTGCAACCGTTTAATGATATATGCACCACATTCACCCAACAGGAGTGAGATCTGACGATGGTAGAAATAGATAACAGCTCAAAAGATCGCACAGCTTGGGAGAAGAGGGTTAGCATAGGTAGGGGCAATCATGTAAAACTTTAAACAGACAAGGCCCATATGTCTTGGAAGGAAGAGGACAGTTAAGTTAACCTAACCAGTCTCTAGCAGCCAATAGACACCCAAGTTAGCTATAGTTATCTAGGCTGGAGTCAAAAATGTCACATTACATACAGTTCAAAAATAAAATATTTATATTAAAGGTTAAGAAAAATTATACTATATACTAATGTTACAACCGCATTCTCCTGGCATTATCTGGAGGGGTGAACTGCAGAACAAAGGCGCTAAGAAGGTTCTATTTCTTGCAGAAGGTAAGGTTTGTATAATGAGAGAATAAAATGACAGTATATGAGGTAGATGTGCCAGGAGAAGTAAGAGTGCAAAGCCAATCTAGTGCCATTGAACCCCGACTACTAGCTGCAAGCACCTTTAATGATTGCTCACTCAAACAATAAAAACATTCAGCAGCACCGGTCATCATCACAATTCTTGTTTTCCACAAGTTGACAACAACCACTTAGAGTTTGCGACTCGAGCCGCTACTCTGCATTATTATTATAAATACCTCCAGTTTACAAAGGAACCCATCTTTGATGCCTCTTGTTTCCCATAGTAGATAGGTTTTGTTTCTTCTTCCACATTTTGTTGTCTGGGAGGTGGCCATTTACTTAGCTAGGCTTCTTTATTTGCCCATGGAAGTGACATACAGAAGCTGTACAGTACAGCCCTTTGCATCTTCCCTTATAGCTGAGCATGGGGCCGCAAGGTTAGGCAAGGGAGCAAGGCATTCTGATTTTTCGGGAAATGGTCTGGAGGCATCCACTGCTGACTGAGCACTGATTGCTCATTAGAAAGCCTACAGTTGACTTGAAGGTTGAATTTGTCTTCTTTCTTTGTCACTGCTAACCATTCAGTCACCAGGCCGGCATCATGGTTTATTTGCACAGAATCCACTTGTCCATTTAAGTTTATTTACATTTGTTGCGCACTGAATCTGAAAATATTTTTCTTTTTAAATCTGGAAAGTAGAGTTTGTCCTCAAATTCAAGCGGCTTACCTGGAGGATGACCACTGACTACAGTTGTGATATTTGGGAAATTTCCCTTGTCCACGGTTGTGTGTTCAGGAGCTCTGTAGCTTCTGAGTATGAATTGTTTATTTATTTTAATCTCTGTCAGTCTCTCCACGTTTTGAGGGAAAAGACTCATCCTTCTGACTGTGACAATTTCCCCAGCTGCACTGAACATGCACTCCAAAGATACACTGGCTATAGGACATGCCAGATACTTTATTGCCAGCCTGCTGCGTTCTGGTAATTGTTTCTTCTTCAAAGCACACAAAAAGGGCAGAGGGAAATTTTAATAGCAGAGGGTATTTTCTCCTAAAACATAAAGGCAGATCCACACTGAAACAGGAGACTAAAGAAATGGTATGTAACCTAAGATATAGAAGAATATTTTGTTTTTAGGATGTATTGTAGTGCTAATCAGTGCAAAAATGAATAATAAACATGCATTAAAAATGCATGTTTATTGTGTATACTGCTAAGGAAATCCACTTCTCCAAGACCTGTAAAGAAATAAAATACGATCGAAACATCTACTTAACAACTACAACGTTGTCACCTATCAGTTGTAAGTGCCCCCATCAAACCACATGGAAATAAATGAATTCCTCATATTTAGTATCCACATACCATCAAGTGATTGCCATCAGAAAGGATGATCAACCTTATCCATACTAGTCGGATCTAACGTCTCCACTTGAAATGTCGCTGGCGAGGGGCTCAGGGTGCATACTACTATGGCAAAGAGACCAAGGTCAAACCTTCATATCAAAAAGATAGGACATTGCATTTTTATTTTTACACTTGTGACCCAATAGGGGGCATTTCCAGGGACGTAGTCCTCTAGGTTTATTCAGGAGAATCTGTTACCTGAATACAATTACAGCAGTATTGCATGCAGCAATGCCATGCCCATATAATACCATTCTGAGCAGAGACCCTCCGCCCAAACTGCATTAACATATTAAGATGGAATTGAGGGACAAATTGAATTAAATATTATTTTGAAGCTCTTTCTCTTTCTCTCTCCCTCTTTCCCCTTTATCCTTCCCTGACATCCCCCTCTTCTTTTCTGCCTTCCTCTCTTCTCTCTCCTCCCACCTCCATCTCCTTTCATTTATCTCCCTCCCTCCACGCTCTACCTCCATGATCTCTCTCCTCTTTCTGCCCACCTCCATTTCTCCTTCCTCATTCCCTAATTTCAATCTCTTTACCTCCTTCCAGGTTTCTCATCCCTTATCACTCTTCTCTTTCTCATCTCCACTCTGCTGGACCCACCCTCTTCTCATCTACACATTCTTACTCAATGTTCTACCTTGCTTCCTCCTCTCCCCACTTCCTTCTGTCTCCTCCCTTATTTCTCTTTCCTGCAGTCATCTTCTGTCTCCCTATACAATCTTGCCATTTTTCGCCTCCCTTTCTTGTCCCACCCTGCTTTCGTCCCCCTCCATCCCTCATCCCATCCTCCCTTTTATTACCTCTACACCCCTGCTTCGTCCTCCCATTCTCCAGTGCTTAATTTGAGCCTGCGGTTTCCGGTGCTCGGCACTGGCACTTATGACAGTCTGCCACATGGTGGCAGTGCTGTTTAATTTTGAGATGAGCACAACAACTGTAGTTTAATCATTCAATAAACATTAAAAATGAATATTACCTACTACCCACACCATTCTTACACCTTTGAGAAGATGGAATAATCTAAATGTTCACACTTGTAGGAGTGTGGTGGTTAGTAGCTGTCTTGGTACTGTCATTTACAGCATGGCAGGACAATGGGTGGGGCAAGATGCAGCAGCTTCCTCAGAAGGGCCCTGGCACTTATATTTATACAAATTAAGCACTGCTGTTCTCTCTCCTTCACCACTGTAAACTTTCCTCCCCACCAGTCATCTCCCCAACCCTCCATTCTTAGCCTCGCTGTCCTCTAGTCTGTTTCTAGTTTATTGTAAAACCTTTGTGTCACTTCTACTCCTACTATGTACACTATATGAAATTGCTACAAAACTAAATAAGTACAGGGTAACATTTTCTTCTGTAATTATGCTGTGTTACATTATGTTTTGTTATTTGATGTTGCATTATGTTCTGTTGTGTTATGCTGTAATGTTATGCTGTCATCTAAGCGATTAGTACAAACATGCTATAGTTGACCTAGCTCAAAATGGTTGAGGGTGACTATCAATAAAACCAAGTGAAGGTGCTTGACAAATCATTCAATGTCTTTGAAGGTGTCTTTCGCCAAGTGGGGCCTTTGCTGACCCCATGTTCAACTGTTGGGTAACTAGACATCCGATAAACAGAGAGAGACTAAGAGGAAAGCAAGGAAAGCAAAGATAGAGGCCCAATGGAAAAGAGTTATCCGGAAAGAAATGGAGGGGAGTTTGACAGTGCAAACCAAATTCATACATAAACATGAGCAAAATGAGAAAATGTGGATTTTGTTCTACATATATAAATGGCACTTCAGATTTTTATCCCTGGACCTGGTCATAGACACAGTGGATAGTGTAGTGTGCAGTTTGCTACAAAGAAGGGCCTATCCTACTATCTGGTTGCACCTACATTGTGGTAAAAGTGCTAAGGAGTCAGTGGCTGAGTGAAGCTGGAGAACTTTGCTCTCACCTACTTCAAGACGTCTTTTTAAATTTGCAGACTTCTGAAACTTCATTGTTTTTGCGATGGTAGTTATACAAATAACAGGTGAAGAATCAGAAAAATAGGCATTGAGGATTGACTTTTGAGAAATAATTTTTACACCCAAAATATTCGCAGGGGGAACCTCCTATAAAATTGTGTCAACTTTTGAAATTACAATTGGTTGAAAATAACAAATGTTGGCAAACTTCGCAGAGTTTGGGAGTTGTCACTTTCACAAAAAATGGAGAGGGGCCCCTTCAAACCCAGAGGAGTAGGGCACCAATTAGACCTTGAGATATGTTTCAGCACTTGGCCTTTGAGGGGGAATGGGTTTTGTTCTGGTGATATAGTTGAGTGTATAATTATGATGGTGAGAATGTCTGTTGAAGTGGAATTAGTTGTCATTAGGGGAGTTTCATTTTTGACTAAGTTGTCACTTTCATACAACATTGCTATCAAAACTTTAATTCGGCACCAACCGTAGAGGCAGAGTAAGCCGTTAGAAGCGTGGCACCAACTTACTTTCTGTCATTTCAAAGCTCTTTGGAAAGTTTCATGCAAGTGAAAAGAAACCCATGAC
This sequence comes from Lissotriton helveticus, assembly GCF_964261635.1. NCBI lineage: Eukaryota > Metazoa > Chordata > Amphibia > Caudata > Salamandridae > Lissotriton > Lissotriton helveticus. The sequence continues at coordinate 253,271,095 of NC_136061.1, forward strand.
TGTAACCTGGTGTTGCTAAAGAAAAGATGTGTGTAAGCCCTTGGACAGGGATGTCAAACAGGCAGGGGAATAGGGAGAGAAACGAGCAGGGGAAGGGTGGCAAATAGTCAGGGAGAGAGTGGCAAAAAAGCATGATCTGGGGCTTCGGTGTGGAGTGCATCATTGAAGAGTACACATTTGAAATTGTTGGCTGCATACTTCAAAAGTGTAAAATAAGCAGGCTAGCAAAGGGAAGCACACACCTTTTCAAAATACGTGATTGTCAGAAAGAATGCGTTAGAGTTCCAGTCCTGCTGATGGTCAGTCGATCCATTTATTTGTTAGGATAAAGGAATGATTTGAACTCAGCAGAACAAGCTGAAGTCAACACTGTGCTGAGGCATGAGGACCATATTGCATCACCTGTGAGAATACTACCTCTTTTTCCTATCCAAACATAATTGTACTGGTTCACAACTGTGGAGTGTTATTGGAGAAAACAAGATTGTTAAAAAATGTCTGAAATGAAGAAAGAAACCACAACCCTGCTGTACGCTGAGCATGAGTGCCTAAGGCAAACTAATCTGATTCCTATTAACTGCTTTCTGTAAGAAACACCTGGTTCATCACTGGTAGCTTGGCACAGGGAGGCCTTCTTCAGCTCAAAAAGCACGAACTACAGGTGTGACAACAACACATCAGCATTATAGTCAAGCAATACTTGATGTGAAAATACAAAATCACTTTGGTTAAAAAGATCAAAATGTTATGGTTAAACTGAAAAAAAATTAAGATGACATCTTAATCAAATTTGGAAAGGGGTCAGAATTACTTAAGAACAAATAACCATTTTATTAGAAACAATGGAAACTGGTCACATTTAATATAGGACCCCATCTAGGCATTATTCATGACCAACTAACAATGGAGAGAGGTATGGGAAGAGTTGGTGGTTCGTCGTATTCGAAGGTTTCACCTTCAGAACATTACTGGAGGATGAGAACCTTCAGTGAGTCAAGTCTGTATTCTGTAGCCAAAATAGGCTTAACGATGTACTATAGTTATGCCAGGATATTGACGAAGACGGTTAGGAAGAGTAGGTAACTCTGTCAGTATTATTTTAAAATACATAACTATTCAGGTGGAGTGTGGTGGAGCAAAGTTGCTGCTAGGAGTCAAGAAATTGGAGACTCCAGTAACCAGGGGAAACAAGAGGGGTCTTGCACGGAAGGCTCTGTGTGTAATTGGCACTGTTTCTGTATGAGTCTGCCATATTGAATTATGTTGAATCCATCATGTTCTATGGAGATACCAGATACTGTCCCTATCTAATATGGCCACCATTTCGATTCCCTTTCTCTTCTAGGGCAGAAGATATAGGCCCACATGCATCAAAGGAAAAACCGGTCGCAAATGGGCAGATTCTCAGAATCTGCCCCTTTGCGACCAGTATTTTTGCATTAGAAAATCACAATTTAAGTAATCGCAAAATTGCGATTACTTTAATTGGAATTGCATTTAAGGAATCGCAATTTGCAATTCCTTAAATGCAATGCAATAAAGTAAAAAAAATTGTGATTTCGCAATTAAGAATCGCAATTTATCGTGAAATAAAAGGTGATGGTAAATTGCAATTTCTTTTGAAAATGCACAAAAGTGAATTTTTCAAAGTTCCATGTTACACACACACATGCCCTTGGGTGTCCTTTTGACACCCATACACCCTTGAAATTGCATGCACAATTTGCGAGTACCTAATGGGTACTAGCCAATTGCGCATGCAATTCCCATTCATTCCTAGGCCCATAGGAATTAATGGGAGGCCCTTCCTTAATTGTGACTCGCAGTTTGCGAGTCGCAATTAAGGAATTTCTAGGAATCGCTATTTTTTGTGTGATTCCTACATGCATAGGCTTTTGTGATTCCTTAATAGCGAATCCTTATTTTATCGCTAATAAGGAATCGCAAATGGCATTTTTGATGCATGTGCCAGTATGTATACAAGGCAAGGGTTCCATTTAGTCTGTGCCTGGCAACTTTCTTTTTTGGTGGGTTTACTTTGCTTTTCTTCAGTTCATACCAGCCTTCTTCCTTAAATCGGCGACAACAATTTTCATTTGACTCAGCAAAAGTGAAATATATGCTATCATTTCTAAACAAAGTAAAGATGCTTTGCTCAATCCCTTGATTCTGAAACAAGACCCTTGTTTATCTAACTATGATCATGTTTTGACAACATTTAAGACAGTCTTTGAGAGGTGGCATACACTACAATCTGCCAACATAGGGTTACTTATTCTTAAATAGGGTTCACAGAAACTGTCTCCATATCGCCCATTTGCAACAACTGCAAGCTGAAGCACAGTGTAATGATGATGCTTTAAAGAGACTCTGAAAGAAACTCTTTCATTAGTGGATAATAGACAATAATAGCCTAAATACATCTAGTATTCCAAATTGTGGAGCAGCAATCAAGTAAATGGAAAGAATGAAAAGCTGAACTGAGACAATCCAGCGTTGTACTGAATACTGTGATGGAAGCTGTACCCACAAATCCTGTTACAGAATAACGTATGCAATTCGGGAAATTTGAGGTGAAAATCCTACCGGAGTAACATGAGCATCAAAAGAGGTAAATAGGAAATGTGATGTTTATACCGTGGAAAAGTTATCAACAACAGGGGCAGCCCTGAAAACCTGAACCAGGGACAAACAATACTAGAATCCTAACAAGGGTTAAAGATAACACAATAAGTGCATCAAATTTTAAACAAAAAAACCTAAAGAAAACATTATAATATGAAAAATATGGAATATCATACCAATGAAGACACAGAAAAGGAAAATGGAAAGAGAAAAAAGAGAAAACCCATGTTTAAAAATATACAATTCATAGAGAAAGTTTTATTAACAATGATAAATAATTCAATCTTAAAACATATAAGACAAAAGGTGCTCAATGCAATACACAAACAAAAACCTATAAACAGTGCAATGTGTAAACAGACAAGCGGCTGAGGAAAAAAGGTTTACAAAAATCAGTTCAGGACAAAACTGAAACAACACAAAGTAAACCATACGTCCTCTTCAATTTTGGCCACATATGTGCGTGGATGGCGTTTGGACCATAGTGATGGTTTAAGGGTCTTTTTCTACCCTTCCTCTTGGTGGTGGTAGCCATTTCCAAGCGCATTATCTTTTGTTTCTTCTCTCCTTTTTCTAAATAGAGAGGGATTTTGTCTCTCACTTTTGCTGTAATATAACCCTTGAATGTTTGATACCCATGTTTATATATTTTTGTTTTTAGATGTGTTATTGAAACTGGTACGGACGCTCATATAATTACCGTTGTGCTGATGATGACCATTTAGTTTGACTATCGCCCGTACGCCGTTGACGCACATATGTGGCCAAAATTAAAGAGGACACACTGTTTGCTTTGTGTTGTTTCAGTTTTGCCTGGAACTTCTGATTTTTGTAAACCTTTTTTCCTAAGCCACTTGTTTAACAATTGATGCACGTATTGTGTTAACTTGAACCCTTGTTAGGATTCTAGTATACTGTGAAAAAGGCACCCAGTTTTGGAAACATTGTCCTCAAATATTCAGAAAAAGGCCCTGCTTGATCTTGACTAGCAGGCAAAGCTCAAGCAAAGACGTACCTACGAGTCCTACCATTTTTTCTTCTCACTCTTTTAGTTATGTTTTGTTGTCACTTCCAAGCCAGTCTGCCTATACAGTATCTCTTTTGGATTTCTGAGGTGTTTTTATGGTTGAAAAAGGTTGCTGTCATGTGTGATATTCTATTTGTATTCTCCTTGTACCAAAGACAGAAACTTTACCTACCTAGGGGCCAATTCTGATCTGGGTCGGAAAGCTCTCCGACCGAGCCAGATCCGGAGTGTTTTCCGACCGAGCCGGAGTCCTGCAGTCCGACCGAGCGAGTACGATGCGGCTGCATGCTACCGGACTCGGTTCGGTCGGACTCCCATAGAAGTCAATGGGAGCCGGTCGTACGACGCGTACATGGGCTCCCATTGACTCGCACAAGGGCGCCCCCTACAGTGGGTATGCGTCGGTGCCATCCGCAACGTACATGCCTGTTTTGGGGATACCCTTGGATCTTCCCCTGTGTCCGAGCCATAAGGCTGCGGGTGACAGGGGGTCCGACGTGGACCCCCAAAGGCAACTTCCCGGACGTTTTGCGAGCCGGAAACTTCAGCTCGCACCGGCTGTCCGACGCGTGCATTGTACTGGCTCGGTCGTAAATCACACCCATTGCACAGCACAATTTACTTACTGACGAGACGTACGGAGAGGTACGGACCTGGAAACGACTCGGTCGGTGACTTTATTCCTTGCTGCAAGATAGCATATAGGTATTTTTATGCTCTCACTGTCAAGAAAGAAAAGGGACTAAAGAAATACATTCAAGAATATCTTGGCAAGGGCTTTATCCACCACCACCCAAACTTCCTAGCTGATCTCCAATATTGTTCATGCATAAATCAAATGAAAAACTTCATCCATGCACGGAATATAATAAACAGGATGCTATTACAATCAAGAATTGATACCCCTTGTCACTCCTTTGAGTGCTTCTTAATGAAATATGCTCTTTGTCTGTCTTCACGTAACTGGGTTTAAGAGTGGCATATAACCTTGTGTGAATTAAGGAAGGAGATGAATGAAAAACCATGTTTAATAGAGCGCTGCCCACTCTGAAGACTTAGTAATGCTCTTTGATCTTTGCAATGCCTCTGTAGCTTTCCAGTACCTTATAAAGTACATCTTTAGAGAAATTTTGGAAACCTATATTATTGTATACCTTGATAATATTCTGTTATTTTCTTTTTTGAGTTCAAAAGTTTTTTATTAGGAGTTTTAAGAGATGAACAGCTGTATACACATTCTTACAGATAAATGAAAATATTCTGTTATTTTCTAACGCTTTTGCTGAACGTTGAAGACATTTAACTGAAATCCTTCTTCGTTTACAACATCATCATTTGTACGCCAAATTAGAGAAATATGTGTTTGAGACTTCATCTGTCTCCTTTTTAGGATTTACTATTAGGTCATAGTGTCATTTTAGTTATACCAGCAAAATCTAGCACCATTTTTGGTATTTTACATTTCGCTTATTATGTGAAATGGCTCAAATTATGCCACATCCAGGGGGGGTTAAATTCCAATAGCTCGACGCCCAGGATATATTGTTTGGGGTCAAGGGCAACAGGTTTTCATGTGTATTTTGTCCTTGGGACAAGTAGGCCCAACCCCCTGCAGTACAAACCCTTTGACTGCCAGTTTACAGTACCACATTATGGATCAGGAAAGGGCACTGTCTGCAGTTAGGGTAATATTGTTGTCCAGATGTTAATGCTGTTCAAACTTGTATTTATGGTTCATTAATTGAAAGCCTTTATTATGAGGGTGAGTGCTCTAAGTAAATGTTGTAAGCGCTGACTACACTACAGACAATGGTTCCAGTATAACTATATGAGGCTATGTATAATGCTCCCAAAATGCTCTCTGACTTGATGCAAATATTTGCAGAAGCTTGAAAGCAAGATAAATGATTCTTTGCTTTCAAAATAAAATGTTTAAAACAAAATGAAAGCATGAAAAACAACATTCAGCTAAACTACTGTAAACTTTCAGGTACCATTTCTTTGCAGCATCATTTAGTAACGTGTTAATGCATGCTAGTATTTCCCCAAAATATTCATAATGGAATAGTTTTGTAACCAGTTTCAATAGGATTATGGGAAACAAAAATAAACACGCATTGGCAAAGCCAGTAAGACTGAAATTGGTGGTCAGCTTTTTAGTTTTTTTAATGTGTGACTTGTTTTGGGATAGTATTTGTAAAACCTCATTGGTGTGGGAGCTGCTGGGCCCTCACCATTATGACAACCATTGCCAAAAGTAAAAATAGTTTTTGGTCTCAAAAAGCACACACTGCCACAGTAGTTACTGGCACTGAACAAAACTACTTTGCATGCAGATGTGCTCCTTGTGAAAAAGCAGAATGGTTTCACTCACAGTGAAGCCAGCCACTACAGAGAGAGAGAGAGAGAGACAGCATGTTAATAAACGCAAAAGGTTATGGTCAACGCCATATCAAATTAGGGGCCCAATTATTAAATAAAGTCTCAAAAGTGAACCCATGATATATGTCCTTCCATTAACTGTAACTATACGGCTTTCATGCATTCCCAAAAATTTACAGAAGTAAGACAAGAAATATATGTTAGCTGCAATTTAGCATGAGCAAATATGCATGTGTAGATTTGCTCATGCGAAAATCTGAGTGTTTGCAAGTTCACTTTCCCTCCAACCACTTTTTTACCAACTCTGGAAGAAGGTTTACGTTTGCCATTGTCAGGAGTAAATTTCCAACATTTCTCAGGATGGGAAAAGATTAGAGAAGAGTTGTTAAAAACCCTTAAAACATGCAAGTTAGTAGGTTTGCACAGGCTCAAAAGTGCATTCTAACCCTGAAACTATTGCTTACCACTTCCTTCAGCCCCAGTATTTAGATCTGCATGGCAACATAAGGGGAGTGCAAGTATTCAAACACTACTATGGTATGAGCCCCGGCATAATCAGAGAAGCTATATCAGAGCTCTTATATAATGAGCATGCTGCCATAATTTGTTGCCACACTACATGGCACCAAAGGGACAAGTGGATTTTGTTACAGGACAAGTAGATTTATAGAGCAACCTGCCCCATGGACAAGATATTTTATTAAATTCCACACCCCTGCACATCTATAATTTTCCATCAGTTCAGGGGAAATTCCTATCATAAGAGCATGGGAACAAAATGAACAAAGAGAATACTAGTGAATGCTGTTTGTATAATGTGAAATGTAGTGCTTTTTTTTGTGCAAAATGCGTCCTCATTTCCAAAATGGACATAATGTGCATTTCACACTAAAACATAATGCTAAATGCCGGGTTTGCTGTCCACATCATTTTCCTGACATTTCACATAATTACACAGAGGTAAATTATGCAACTTTTGCATTCCCCTTTTCTGTATTCCTGCAAGTAGGATCGCCACAGATAAATAAAAGCAGAAACTATTTAAAACTTGCATGCACTAACAAATATCAAAGAAGTGCAAAAGTTTCTTGGTTTCTCTAACTTCTATAAAAAAATTAGTAAAGCCTTTTACTCAAGCATTGCTCCCATAGTACAGTTAACAAAAAAAGGTGTCCATTTATTGGAGGTCCTCAACAGCTAACTAAAGGAGGTATTCACAGCAGCTCCTGTTCTTCAAAATTCAAATGTCGACTTACCATTTACTGAGGAAGCTGATGCATCTGCCACAGCAAGTGATGCTATCTAAGCACAAAGCAATCCAAATACCGATACACTGCATCCAATTGCTTTCTACTCCTGTAGAGTTACAGAAACTTAACTGAACAATAGAGGACTATGAGCCATTGCAAATGCTAAAAAGAAGGGAAAATTAGAGATCACACCAGTACATCACATTGTGTAGCTTTGGACAGAAATTTCAACACAAGATATAACGGTTGGGTACTTTTTTTAAGCAGCATTTCAGGTAGCTTTTCAAGCATACTGTTCAGGTGATTTTTTTGCACAAAACTACATCTGTATACGGGCTGTAGTGTTTTTAACAAGCGCAGCAGTCCTTTGAAGTGGGTGGTCAACAAACATTTCAGGTACATTTTCTACCTGAGTGGACTGTACAAACCAAAAAGTGAGCACATTTGTTTTTAACACTAGAAAATTGAATTCAACTCAAAAGTAATTTTTTTATTGATTTTTTACCCGAACTAACAGTGAAGGCAATTCTTCGAGTGCAGGATGCATTTTGTATAATTTCACAGGAGAATGAGTGAGCCCCCACTTCTGAACTTATCTGTGAGCCCAGTGAGGAGGGACTGCATTGCTTAACCTGAGCTGTGTCACTCATTGGCTCCTTCTCCCCATCTCCCCTGCAGCAAGCAACCTAGGAACTGGAATAGGGCCACATGGGGAGCCCCAGATTGGATACATCTGAGGGGGCTCCCCCATTGCAAATTGAGCATAGTCCGACATCTAGATATCACATGGGGAGCACAAGTGAGAGCAGACCACTCCTGGAGGAGTAACCCTGCACAGGATACCATGCACCCCTTCCTGAAATGCACTGGGGCCAAACTAGTCTTAGTTGTGACCACCCGTAAGTCAAATTCCCGCCAGGGATACCTCCCCTGTGGACCAAGAAGTGGGATCTCACCCAAGTCATGAACCACTAGCCAGTAAGTTTTGCACCCATTCTGTGTCCAAATTTGACCCATGTTGAACATACACAGCCACCCCTTTAAATTATTGTCACCCGACCGTATAGCTCGGTCACCCGTGACCTCAATTGCAGAGTTACGCATGGATCTTCCCTAATCTTAACCCTCTTACTTCTTCCTAACCTTCTCTCTTCCTCTAGCCAGCATCATCCTCTCTCAAATCAATGTCCTCTCCTTCGTCGATAATAGGCAAATCATTCTCTTCCTCACGAACAAGACACCCAGTACCCAGATCAAGTTCAGTGCATGCATGACTAAAATCATACACTGAATGCAGACCAATTGTCTAAAGCTGAACATGAACAAGACCAACATCATGATCTTTGGGAAGAGCACTTCACATGGTGAACAAAAGAGCTAGGTCCGACACTCACCACCCACACTAAGAAACTCAGGATCGGCATCAACAGCAAACTCAACATGACCACCCATTTCAATGCTATAACCATCTCATGGTTCCATATGATGAAGTGGCTGAGGAAGTCTTTCAAACAGCGCCCCATCAGCAGACAGAAACCCATTATGGATGCTCTGTCCACAAGCAAGCTGTAATATGGGGCTGTCATCTAATGCGGGAATCAACAAAAAACTCAGCAGTAGGCTGAAAACCATTCAGAAATTGGCGGCCAGAATCACACCACACTCGCATCACACCACGCCTGAAATAGGTCCACTGGCATGCTATTCACAATGATTACAATTCAAGCTCCTCACCCACACTTTTAAGATACTACCTAACACTGGCCCAGCATACCTCAAAAATCGCATCTGGTTTAATAAACCATCCAGACACCTCGGCTCATCCGGACTCCTACTTGCACACATCCAACACATACAGAAAACATAACCTGGCGGTCGAGCCTTCTCCTACATCGCTACTAAAACATGGAATGAACTGCCACTACACATAGGATCCTGCTCCTCACTTCTTGAATTTTTCAAGAAGCTGAAGACCAGGCTTCTTGAGTAGGCCCACTAGGTCGTAGGCTTGGCTGGGCTCACACCTGCTCAGCGCCAGGCTACCCTCCAGAATTAGACCGCAATGGTGCAGGCAAACCCTATGATGAAACACAGTGGAGAATATGTATTTGCAATCTTCCGACAAGGGGGGCAGACATGAATGGGGTGAGATTCCCAAGTGTGGAGGGGCTGCTGTGGCCCTCAACTCCCAGTAAATATATGGAATGTTTTCTTGGTGAGATCTGTTCGAAGGTAGGTTCCATCAAAACTGACATCAACATATGCCTGGAGGAACTACATGGGGAGATCTCCGAACTGAGCTCTAGAATAAAGTCTAACAATATAACCTCGATACACACACATACATCAGGAAATCCTAGCAAAAGGTTCAGTCTTTAGAAGAGCAAAAGATATAAATCCAAATTAATCATTACGGCTTGCAAAATAGAAGTTGATGTTACAGCATCCCAATCAGAGGATTCACCAAAGCCATGGAAGGCAACAACGTCTTGGGTTTCAGTAGTGACCTCTTACAGACTTTTTGGAGTGACCTGAATGCTCCTTTTATCAGGCTTGATTGTGAGCACAGGGTAGCTTTGGGTTTGCCTGCTCTGAAGTCATGGCAGAAATTATAACGAGAGTCCACTACTTTGATAAAAAAAAGTGGCCCTCATGAAGATCGCCGGAAAGAAAGGAGATGTCACCTTTAAAAATTGCCCAATCCAGCTATCTCTCCTTAGTAACTCTAGCAAGAACAGACACTTTCGCTTCATAACTAACTTTTTGCATGAGCTTCACATCAAATATCAATGAGGTCATCTTTTTATCCTAATTTTCCACAAGAAAGGTAAACAGCAACTCCTGTGCTCACTCTCAAAAGCAAAAACACTGTTGTATCTCCCCACCCAGATCAAAAGACCAAACACCACCCAAAGCAATCTGGCTGACCGACAAGTGCTTTGCCCTGAATTTCAGACAATCCGCCACCACACAAGGCCCTGACATGTCAACAGACCAAATGAAGAGGCCAGAACTGACGTCGTCCTTCATTTCAAGAAGTTTGGGGGGCACCAGACTGGGGATCAAGCCCCCAACTACGAGTGGGGTTCTGTAAAGTACATACAAGACTACGCCGAACCATAGCAAACTGCAATAACATCTGGCAGGGCATAATTAACTGGGAAGCAGGGAGTTGGTGGCTGGGCATATGCTCTGCTCTGTACTATGATCCTTGCACTCATCTTTTACTACTACATCCCAACAGCCCTCCACCACACAATGTTACTACCCACCGCAGATTCTTAGTTGCAAAGGGTAGTAGGTTCTAAACCCGGTCACAACAGGTAGGGTTACCTGGCTGGGTCCTGTTGACCCCAAGTGATGGAGAACATTGCACTCACCTTAGCTTGTATCCCATCTAAAGAAAATACTGTTATTGTGTACATATACTCAAAGTATGCATTTGGATTAACACATGACTTTGGGATCCTCAAGATGCAAAGAGTTTTCTTGACCTTAGCACAAACTCCAATAAAGAATGGACAGTATTTTAAAAATCTTCTAATGCTTTACAATTGCCAGGAAATGTGGCTGTGGCAAAATGTGATGCCCACTAACACCCTCATAATGATGTTTCAAGAGGCAATGCTCTAGTTTGCTCTGCTGCCAAAAATGCTTCCTTGTCTAAAATTGCAGATGTTGCTATGCATGTTGTGAAAACTGATCTATTTCCTGTACCATTGTTAAAGGGTTTGTCTCAAATGCAGAAGAACACCTCTGATAATGAAAAGCAATTTTGTATCAAGCAACAATGTAAAGGGACTCTGAGGGGGTATGGGGAGACAGCAATTGTCACGTGGTCGCACTGAAATTTCTACTCCCTAACCTCGCCAGGTTGTATTATGGAGCAGATCCATGTTAGTAGGGAGGACATGGTTCCTGCCACAGCAACTCACTGGTATACACCTTTCTTTCCTTTCTTCTATAGCCAGGAGTTATAGTCAATCCTGTGCCACATGCCTGTCATTCAATGCTGAAAAAGGAGAGAAGGCCACCCCCTGAGCTCCGCTACTCCTTTGGGGTCCATTTGTTCACATTCAGGTTGATTTTATACAAGCACTTAAGTGTGCACATAACTCCTATATGCTTGTTGTAGTTTATATGTTTTCCGGATGGGTGGAGGCCTACTACTGTGCCCAAGTAGATGCCTTTACTGTTGCTAGCGATTACTCAGAAACTTCACCCTTAGGTTCAGGGTACCAGGCCGGAATATTAGTGATCAAGAAACACATTTCCTGTCAGCAGTAGTACAGTCAGTTTTTAAGGCGCTATGGATAGACCAGCACTTTGATTATATCTGTCACCCAGAGTTAGTTGGTAAAGTGGAAAGGAATAATGGGACCCTAAAGAACAAGATAGCTAAGATATGTTAGAAACACAGTTAAACAGTTAAAATAGCTTGACGCTTTACCTTTAACCCTGGGGTCTTTGAGATAGTCATAGGTAAACCCATGATGCTCAAACCCACTGAGTTCTCTGCTGCAAAGCTAGATCTCCAGCTAAATGATGATGATGTTTTACAATATTGCAGAAAGCGTATACGGTGTCTCTGCAGTTTCTATTCTCAGGTGTGAGGTACCTACCTGAGAGGGAACTTTCTCTATAGATCTACTAGCACAGACATTAGTAGATTCAGCTACTCATGAACGTTGCTGTTAAATGTCAAAGACTCGCGACCTGGATCCACTCCCCTCACTGAAAATGAATTCATCCTCCTAGAAGTGGCGGTGGTCCTGCCTCTGCTTCAAAGCCTGCTCCTGTTCCTGAAGTATCTATTGCCACTGCTTCTTCTGCAACCTCTTTACCTGTTGGTGGGTTGGAACTTTGTGCCCATCTATTTTGCTTGCTCCACTACTCCTTGAGGATGCATCAACAGCCTCTCATTGTTACTGCAAAAGACACACAAATGGATGGAATGTGGAACAAATCAAACATTCACCCGCAGTCAAGAGATCCGGGTTAAACCCATTTTTTTTTTGCTCACCAAACCACCTCAGTTTAGACTTAGTCAGATAGCCTGAAACCAGTGCCAAGCTGCTTGTTTTCAGTCCAGGGAGGCCCTAGCCTGGAGGATCCATGGGGAGCAGGGACAAAACAGATTTGCATATGGCTGCGTTTCGACTGTAATGGCACGGGGAGCAAAAACTATGGATTTAGGCCCAGGTCTTTGTACTGGGGTGAATGTTTAACATTGTTCAGCATTCTGTCCATCAATTGTTACTGGCTCTATCCACAGTAGGCCGCCTCCTCCTTCCAAACACTGTGGGTCTGGCCTGTTATCTTCCTCACCTCTTTGAACATCTGGCTGATAGTGGAGTAGATCCTTGCTGCAGAATGGGGAATTATTTCGAGACCGAGTTGAGCTGACATTTCCATGATAGGAAATTACCACTCAGTCTACAATGGTAACTCATATAAGCTATTGATGGAAAAGTACAGGCAGACCATTAACTCTTCCTTCTGCTGAATTTGCATACACATACCCCTCGATGTAGGAGACAGTATCCATTTGATCAGAGAGCCAAGCAGTTTTAAAAACACTTGCCTTAGCATTTCTACTTCAGACATAGACAACCGGAATGTATTCCCAGCTCCACTTCTTCTTTTCCAAACTTTGAAAAATTCAACAATCCCTTTAACCGTAACATGCCCAATGTGACTCAACACGCAATGACTGAGCAAGGAGTTATTTGTGAGCATCGGGGAGCAAATGTCTCCAATATTATTGTTTGAGAAAGCAAATGCGATTTCCCTTTGAGTACCACCAACCACATAGACTGTTGTTTTTCAGATATCTAGAAGGTCATGCATATTTAAATTGCAGATCACAAACTTACCATTGGCTGCCTTCAGATAGAATTGGAACTTGCTACCCAGTGTGTATTGTTCTTGCTATAAGACACTTTGATGATCATCCTTTAGAACAAAAGAGGGGTAGGCGCGCAGCTCTGTTGGGGTCCTTCGAAAAGCCAGGTCTTGAAGTCCTTTCTGAATTGGTGCAGTGTCGGCTTTGTCGGAGGTGAAGGGGTAGTTTGTTCCAGATCCCAGGTATTATGTGGCAGATTAACAACCGCATATGTAGTTATGAATATATTACCTGACAAACAAATATGGATGTTGCCTGATGTTTGTATGAAGCTACCTGTAACATTGAATTGTTTGCAAGAATTTATACGGCTTTAGCAGCGATGGAAGCCATATTTTCCAAGACTGTACAATCATTTTCAAACATGGCAAGGAAAGTGGGGTTTGGTGAGCATAATAGGGCTAGTTGTATATATGAATGAGATCTTACCCTTAAGGCTGTTCTGTTCTTCCTTGTGTGTAAGATCCTGACCTGGGGCCCGATTCACAGAACTAACTTAAGACAAAATCCTAAACTTACTACTATTTTGGTATTCACAGAAGGCACTTACTCATTTCGGTATTCAGTTAGCAGTGATGTTATCAATGATGTCAAAGAACATGTCAAGAGTAATGGAATGTGGGAGGTAATTAACAGTGCATGGCGAGGGTGGGAGTTATAGTTACTTTAGGGAATGGGTTATTGTTACTTGAGATAACTATAACTGGTGAATTACATTATTTTTGTTTAAAATTGTATGTTTTAATTGAAATTGTCACCTAATTATAACAACCCTTTAATCTTTGGTTCTTTGGTTTTTCGGTGAATTTCGAAGATTTTTTTAATGAGTAGCAAGATACTACTACAATTCCTGCCTGGCTGATGACGGCTGGTTAGCCAGAAACCAATAGCAGGATGCTTGTTTCCGGTCCAGGGAAGACATGGCTTGGCAGTTCGGGCTGGACTGTTCCCATGAGGCACAGGGTCAGACTGATGTGCATACGGCCATGTCTGAACTGGGGTGGCGTAGTGAGCTAAAGAATGATGATGGATTAAACCCAGATCAGTTGACTGGGGGTGAGTGCTTGCAATGTTCAACTCTCCGTCCATCATCCCCTTTGGTTTTGCTTTGCACTATTACAATTCCTAACTATAACGTGACTTTAACCCTTGTTTTTTTAGTGAATTCAATGTTTTTTAACATAAAGTAAAATGTTCAAAGTGGTGAATGGCATGGGGTTGGGAGCAGAGCCCTGAGCCCAACACCCCGCAGGCACCCATACCCCGACAGGCCTCCAACCCCTAGCCATGCACTGCCTTTGACCGTATCTTGCCCCAACCCTCCATGAGTACCCACCCCCAAGTCACGCATATTTCAGAGCGGTGGACACCACTGTACGTATAGTTAGGACCAAATTACCATAAGAAGATTGGTTTCAGGTTTGTTAATAACGTTGGCGCTGTTTGATGAATCTTCACAAAACTTTAAATAAAGAAAGTTCATCCACCTCAGTTCCTGCCTGGAAAGTTTCAGGGTGATCCATCATACAGAAGCTGGGAAAAAAGGGGTGCCCCATAACACACTTTGCCCATTCATCTATCCAAAGGAAAATTGGACAGCAATACCGCGAATACAGCTGAATGAAATTACACCAAATTTAGTACAAAGTTAGGCCTTGATTCAAAAAGTGTGCTTTTTGTAATTTGTTGTAAATCCGTACAGTAGTTTTTCAGAAATTAAGGTTAAAAAATATTACATATCTGGATTGTTGGGTTTGTGTCCTGAGATCACGCAACTTTAAAAAAATCGAGAGATCTGATTGGCCAAAGGGACTTTTTTCCCTTTGACCACCTCCTGCAGGAGCCCTGAATGCTCTGATTGGTTAGCTGTACCATGAAAAGAAATGTTTCAGCAGCCATCACAGGAGTAGGGGGTTAGTCACCATCCTGAAAAAGTTTTCAAAAACAATATAAGGGAGCAGGGTGGAGATACCCTTCCCTCTTAGCCCTTGTGGGGCTAAAAGTAAAAATCATAATAATAATTTGCCACAAACCCACGGTTCTCCCGTGGGATCGCAGTCAAAAATCAAAATAGCGTCCCTTTATTTTTTCCAATAAATTACCCCTGAGGAAGGCCCCCTCCCTAATCTGATTTTAGCCCCAGGTACCCCATCTCCCCACGGTCCAGTGCATATTAAGAAGAGGAGTGGGTCTCCTTTCCCAAGCTGATTTTGGGTGGGCTCCGGGGCACCCACTTACCAAAGAAATTACCAGCTCTCACTGGAACTGGTATGGTTGCTGGTGGGAAGCTGGCATGGGTGACGGGGCTTTGTGGCTCCCTCCCTTCCGCCAATATTCAAAACCAGTGTGGGTACCCTGTGTGGGCACCCAAAAAGATTTTACACGCTAAAAAAAATAAACTCATTTATTATGCACTGCTCCTAGCAAGAAACAGCCCATAATGCCCTGTCAGGGCTTTTTAGATATATTTTTGGAAGTCAGGTTATGTCCTAGAAAGGGCATCACTGAGCATTTTATAATGCACTGGAGGCTGCGTAAATGTGCAGCAGCCCCCGAGCAACATACAAGAAAAAAACACAGTAAGTCTCCTCGACCATGACCCCAGTGCAGTTTGGCATATTTTTTAAAGCACTCTGAGCTGGAGCTGTGTGCTCATGAGCAAGAGTGCAAGGCCTTCTTGTGGTGAGTTCTATGGATGCACTTTACAGCCGAAGAAAGTTAAAAGAAGACTCAAAGACATGTTGATTTTTTGAATTTTTATATTAGGCTTTCCTAGCAAAAAATGATGACAATCCCTTTTATTACACATTGCAATGTGTAAATTTATATAATGTACATTTGATTACAATTATTGGTGATTTATGCCCAATTTTTATATTTTGGTGTTCTGACCCTTTGACAAAGTCGGTAGGTCTGCCTTACTTGCCACCCTTTTTACTGTAACATCTCATAGTCAGTCATGCACATCTGCGCCCAACCCTACGCCGTGCAATGTCTTGCGGGGGATCAAAAGTAGAGCTTGGCCACAGTAAAATACTTTTTTATGTAAAAAAAAAAAATGATCTTTACTGAAATAAACAAAGGTTATAGTTAGGTAGGGTAATAATATCTTACTTTGCATTAAAAGAACTTCGAAATTCACAGAAAAAAATAAAAGTTAAAGCGACATTATAGTTAGGTCACTTAAAACATACAGTTTTAACCTAACAAAACCACTGAAATTCAGCAGCCATAGTTATCTCAAGTAACTATAACTTATGCCCTAAAGTAACTATAGCGTGTGCCCTCAACGTGCACTGCTAATTACCTCACATATTACATCACTCATAGCATGTTCTATGACATCATTGATAACGTGACTGCAACACCTGAAAGGACATCAGTGATGACAACAATGTGCATGGTGGAGGTGCAAGTATATTTATACAGTTTAAAAGTTGAAATAATGTGATTCTTTTAACATTGTTTCCTATTGAATTATATTAAGTTCCTGCCTCCATTATTTTCTATGGGAGTGTGTTGCGGTACCTGTGAGTTGCCTTGGGTGGTGCTAGACTTACTTCAAGGATGGGCTGGAGTACATTTACTACTGTTTTGTCACCATTAGGGCACACATAGGTTTGTGACTAGCTCTTGTGTGGGTGGGTGGGTGTTTGTATTAGCATGCCCCTCCCTAAACCCTCCTTATTCCTCCCAAACCCACTCCTATTAAGTAGTAGACATTAACCAATTTCCCACCACTCCCTTAGCCCCTTCCATATTTACTATTACGTAGTAAACTTACATGTGCAGAGGTGGAGGTGGAGGTAGAAGTCTACACCTGTAGGTTTGTGAATTGCATGTTATGGTACGACTTTACGTACTACAAAACGCAGTTTGTGAATCAAGCCTGTTGGAACAGAAAAATCCCTTGCGTCGTAATGAATGTGTACCCCTGCCTTGAATGCCCCATCCGTAATGATGTCTGGACCCCTAATACTAATTTTTGTTGTCACAGGCAAACAAGGATCATGCGTGTGGGCCATGACATAGGCCTGTCTCACAGCCTGTAGTCTTTTTGGACCGGGAAGGGTGCCCAAAGTGCTACCCTCATAGTAACGAACGGCTAGTCCTTTTATCATGAGTTAAGCAGAATGAGCGCGAGGTGGCATTATACTGTGTAGTGATCAGTAGGAGTAAACAGGGGCTCCTTAGCCTGTGTCACTGGAGAAAGCCTGTAGGTTCACACATTACAAGTTCCACTGCTGTTTGCTTAACTCACCTTTGGCCTACATCGGGATGGTGTGTAGTGGTGAGCAGTGCATGTGTTGTACACATGTGCTGGGTGTATGTGTACTGGTGAGTGGTAAAATACAGGGAAAATGCAGTGTTGTGTAATGTGTATATTATATAAATGTGCTGGGTGCATCTGTGCCTGTGAATGGTACAACACATGGAAGACTCTTGGTTCCATTTTGGGAGACAGAACACCTGACTGGAGGAACATGAGAGGAGGTAGAGAAATCCCCACAGACAGATTTGCGGATTGCTGCATTACTTTAACCTGGGTGGGACACACTGGAAGAAGGGAGAGCCAGGCTCTTCAGTACAATTCAGGGGATGTTCTTTGATTCAGAGAGAGGTCATTGGGAAGGGGCCTGGGCACATCTCAGGAAGGAGATGGGGCTGATAAGAGAATCATACAGAGTAGGGCTGAGCCCTGGCATAATCTTTTGATACACATATAACTATGGCTGATATCCTGGCATAAACCTCTAGTCACTCCCACGGTCTATGTTGTGGGCCATCAGATTTGGAGTCGCTCCTGCTGTGACAGACTGCTTTCATAGGAAGAGCAGGGCAGTGGAGAGGGTACTTCAAAAGGAAGCAGACTCCAGACATAAGCTTCAAAGACTCAGACTCAGTCACATTTGGTGTGTGGAAATTAACTACAAGAAGAGGAGCTCAAGTCCCCCAAAATTGTCAACTGTCAAGCAGCCAGCCTGGCTGTGAGATGGAAGAGTAGTAGCTCTGCAAGACTTCTGCTTTTGTGCATGTGGCCAGAACTGGGGGCCAACGCCTGCCAGTGTCCCAGCTAGGTGAGGGAACATTCCCCAGTGACTTCAAAGCCCCTGCCCCTAGCCTGGAGCTCCACCGTCTGCATGCTTGCCTAGATCAGTGTGCCCTGTGAGGAAGAGGAGAGTGTTAAAGGGAGTGCGGTCTGGTGGGGGACCCTGGCAACTGGATCCCTCTAGTGAGGTGTGAGGAGACAGCTGTTGCACCAAGCGGGTCATTGCCCACGTTCAGGGGAAAGTTTGGGACCCCAAATAAAAAAAGTGTCTGGCACCTGTTTTGGTCTTCTGTGCGGCCTAAAGCCCATTTTAGGATTTTTGTAGGCCACCACAAGCCAAATGATAGTCCAATCAGCGGTCCAGTCACGCCTGGATTACTGTAATGGCCTTCTACTAGGCCTAAATAAAACTGTCACTGCAAGACTCCAATGGGTGTTGAAATCTAGGCTGTGACATAAACATTATCGGCGCCATCTTGTCCCTTCCCAGACTCGTACGGGCACGTAAACAGCAGCCATTTTGAATGCCATGGCCTCTCTGCCCACTGCTGATAGCCAACGCGTCTCTCTCCCCCTCACTCTCCGGCCTCGCAAGCATCCCCCGCGCTCTGACAGCCCCCGATCCCTCCTGCTTGAGCCCTAAACACACCTCCAGCGCAACCCTGCCTCCGAGCCACATCCCGTGCTGAACCCCCACACCCTTTCATCTCATTCATAAAACAGGCCCTTTGATAACCTCTTCCTCCTTGCCCGATTGTTCGGCCTGATCCCAGGCCATCACTTCACCCGGCAGATGCAGTTTATTGCCCTACAGTAGGACCTCACCTCACATCAAAGGAGCGGGGATTAATCAATGCCCTCAAACCCCTAGATCCGACCAATCGCCCGCATTTCTGTTCCCAGCGGAATGTCCAGCTGCGCGGTAGCTATCATGCCGAGATTAGGGGTAGGAACTCCTACTGTAGATGTGTGTGGGAACGGGCCTGAGCCGGGGATTCCGAGGATGTCTTCCTGTACTTCAAAGAAATGTTACGGATGTAATGTATGCAATAAAGCCATAAAACTGTGTATAAGAGGCCAGGCCTCAGAGATGTTGTTAGAGCACCTCGAGAAGATACCCTGTTGTCTGATTTGACGTGTTCTGTTCCGTCGGAAATAAACTCCTGTTTCCTGCCTTCCAGTCTCCAGCGCCTGCCTCTTTATTTGGTAATCGTGAGTTGGGTGAGAAGCGGCTAACGCCGGGCAAACCTAGAAAAGGGGTAAAACGACCTGATCTGCCTGAACCCTTTTTCATCAATTGGCGTCCCAAACGTGGGGCCCATCAGCGACACGTGGATCCAGTGGGAGAGGTCCCGACGACGGAGTGAACGACTGCAACGATCGGGAAGTGCACCTGCCCGATAGACCCTCGTCTGGCAGCCGATCATCCGAACTTCACTGGTTCCGAGCAGACCTCTCTCGAGTGATCTACGGTCCTGACTGGGAACCATCAGGAGTGCCACAGCAATTACAGAGAATAGAGGACGATCAGGCGCTGGAAGCGGAAGACGAGAAACTGTCCATACGGTCCGGGTAAGGTCGTGTAACACGACAAACTGGGAAATATTTGATTGTTTGATTGGAAAATACTAGTATTACTCTCCGAATTGTTGGTTCTCTTGGAGATTCTCTGTCTGCAAACTGAGAGGGATAGAAGTATTCTCTCTTCCTTTGCAGGTAGTGATGGGTAGGTAACGCAGGCTTTTGCCCCCGTTGTAATCCGTCGTGCCTATCTTTCTCCCCCACTGATTGATTGTTTGCCCGAACATTGTTTGTTCGAGGATTGTTTTCTCGAGAATTCTCTGTCTACAAACGGGGAAGGATAAAAGTATTCTGTCCTCCTTTGCAGATAGTGAAGAATAGGTAACGCAGGCCTTTGCCCCCGTTGTAACCCGTCGTGCCTATTTCTTTCTCGCCACTGATTGTTTGATTGAACGGACATTAATTGTTCGATATTGGTTCTCTCTTTGGGTATTCCCTATTTTCGAATACTGCAGAATAGAAATACTCTGTTCAGTCTTCACAAAGTAGTGAAGGATAGGTAGTGCAGACTTTTGTCCCCGTTGTAACCCGTCATGCCTATCTTCTCCCCATTGGTCAGTAGTTGGTTCAGCCCGGACCGCTTATTAGAGGTGGATCATCCGGCTCCTCTGGAAGGCACCCCTAATAAGGATATGTTTTTAAAATATGGACTAGTCGCCGTAGCTTATAGTAAATTATGGAATAAATATACTAAAAAGGATCAGGAAAGTCAGTGGCCACTGATAGGATCCTTCGATGACACAAAAATAAGCGTGCTGGAAACAGCCCTTTGTAACAATAAAACCACGCCCACTATGCTTGATAGTTTCGGCATGTGGCGCAAAGAAGCAGAGCAACGAAAGAAAAGAGAAGAAGCGAGAATAGGAAAAGAGTTACGAAAGGCAGCCCACCTGGCCGCTAAGAAACTAGAAGAAGAGATAAAAGAAAGGGAGGAAGCCAGACAAAAACAGGAATCTGAGTCGACAGGCCAGTGTCCTGTTAGGACCCCCTCTACGCTCTACCCTGAGCTGACCTCCAAACAACGGGCGAACGATGAGCTGCTGCTAGGTCCTCCGATCATCTATATGCCCCCCCATATGCCCGCTCCCAACCCCTAGTACAGCACTTGCCAGCTCCGAGTGCAAATGAGAATAACCTTGAAGCTAGTGCCCCAGCCCTCATGGCCTCCGCTCCGGCCGCATTAGTAACAACATCAGATGAACCCGAGACTAACAAGCAGCCACCGGCTAGACCGAATAGATTAAGCAAAGATGAACGGGAGGGAATTGACAAGATAGTAAAGGCACTGGTAGACCGGAAGGAGAGCGAAGAATACACGATGGATATGCACAATTCACATGCCGGTAGCCACAGACGGCATTTCATTTTACGGTTTAGTTACCACACTCTGAACGCATATGAGGATAGGTATCAGAATCGGGGTCCTGCTAAACTGACAGCGTTATATAGAAAAGTCGATATTGGAGACGAGGCCGAGCGTGACGCGGCGGACCTCTTCATGCAAACGCTTGAGGTTTTCCGCCACCTCACGGAACAGAAACCAGAAGTTAAGAGTACAGTTCCCGAGACGACTGGGTCCTCATCAGAAGTAGGCAACACTATGATGCCTATCAGAGAAGCCGCCCCCTATTGGGTTCCCCCACGAGGTCAGGGAACGAACGACGATATCAACCATGCAGATGCAAAGGGGAGGGTTGTGTACAACTGGGTTTATCAACCATGGGATCGGCAAGATATTTTAACTTTTAGGCAAACCCTGCCCGATTTAAGAAAGAACCCGACAGCATTTTATACCGAACTAGGTACAGCCTTGGGCTCAACCATAATGACTCTAGCGGACATTGACTTGTTTTTCGGGTTTTGTCTGCCGGCTGACGTGTGGAAGCAAATTCGGAAAACCGACCACACAGATCTGTTCGGACATACCTGGAATCAACTCAGTGAACTAGATAGGCAACGGGAGCCCGGAAAGAAACCTGTAAAAGACATACTGGAACTCCCGGACAAAATAGTTCAGAAGCTAAAGACATTGATCCCAGAGAAGAAGGTAGACTGGTCGGTAGTCACGGCTTGCCGTCAGAAACCCCAGGAAGACGTATCAGAATACTTCTCCCGATTTGAGACGGTGTTCTCCGACTACAGTGGCCAAGACATGACCACTGCAACCGGACAACACCTATTCGTGCAAAACTACGTAAAGGGTCTATCGCAAGAGGTCTCCCAAAAGTTACAGACGAGCGAGAGTAGTTGGGGGGCCTCCAAACCTGCAGCTATCCTTCAGATGGCTCAGTATTACGAACACCAAAAGAACGAGAACGAGAGGGCGACTGAGAAAAAGAAAAAGGACTTGAAAGAACGAGTGATGATTGCTCAATTGCAGGGAGTGGCGACAGGAAGGGAACGGTATAGAGGAAACTACCAACCAAATGCACCCCCTAGAGACCGCACACCCACACCCGGCGCTCCACGAACAGACCTCGATGAGAACCAGTGTGCGTTTTGCAAAGGATTTGGCCATTGGAAGTCTCAATGCCCGCTCCTCCTGGAAATGATTAAAAATAAAGAGACAAGGGACATGGCAAATGGCCCCAAGACTAGAGGGCAGGGACGAGGGCACACCCACGACACCAACAATGACAGACCTGGCAGACCGAACACATTTGACCACCCCCGACAGAATCAGTGCCAACAGTCTGACTGCGACAACACTCATGACTTTGCATAGGACTGCCAAGGGCAAGGGAGGGATCCAGTCGAGCTCTATGTTGACCAGCAAGTCCTTACGTCACCGCTAAGGTCCTAGGTACAAAGTCTCCATTTCTGGTAGACACTGGCGCGACACGTAGTGCGTTATCTAAACGACTGATTCCAAGGGCACCCTTGTCTGGCTCACACATAACATCAATCGGCTTTGATGGAACGCCCTCCACTAACCCTTTATCCGCACCAGTTTCCTTCGACTTGGACAGTAACCCCACTGACACGACGTTTCTGCTTTCCTCCAACACCCCCGATGCCATTATGGGACTTGATTTACTAAAGCATTTCGGAGCTACTATAAGGTGTTCACAGGACGGAGTTCGAGTCATTCTCTACGATAACCCGACTCTGCTCAGACCTCATCACGCACGACACATGTTCTCCATCTCTGACGCATCCTTACTTGACTCTCTACCTCTGTATCTGTAGGCTAAAACTGACGCTGATGTAGGACGAATGATGATCGACCCCGTGCGCATAACTGTCCGCCAAGATGCGACACTCCCAAAACTCCCACAATATCGGATATCGCCCGAAGGTGAGAAGGCACTGGTAATGATTATCCAGTCCCTGGCAGAGGCAGGAGTGGTAGAGGAAGTAGTCAGCAATATTTGCAACAGCCCTATCCTACCCATTGTGAAGAAGCAGGGCGAGGGAGATGAGAAAGCGTACCGCTTCATCATCGACCTTCGAGAGGTCAACAAGGTAGTTGTACCTCAGTACCCTGTAGTCTCAGATATCGCCACCATTCTGACCCTGATTCCTTCCACAGCCACCACCTTCACTGTAATAGACCTCAAAAACGCTTTCTTCTCCATCCCCATCCACCCGGACAGCCACTACCTTTTCGGCTTCACGTTAAAATCCCGCTCATATAGATTTTGTAGAGCTCCCCAAGGCTACACAGAAATTCCCAGCATCTATAGCCAGGCCCTCAAGAGACATCTGGACGCCGTTCAGCTACCGGAGGGAGTGGTGTTGATACAGTACGTCGATGACATCCTTTTGGCGGCCGACACCACTCCACTTGCAGTCACAGCCACCATCCAACTCCTGCACTTCCTCGCGGAAAATGGCCACAAGGTCTCCAAAAAGAAGTTGCAATTCTGCCAACCCCAGGTCACCTACCTAGGCCACCTCTTGTCTAAAGACGGGAGAAAGCTTACACCCGATCGAATTCAGGCCATTCTAGAAACCCCCGTCCCAAAGACCCAGAAACAAATCCGCTCCCTGGTAGGCCTCACCTCCTTCTGCCGGCAGTGGTTGCCAAATTTCAGCCTCATTGTAAAGCCACTACTTTCCCTACTAGCCAAAGATGTCCCCTTCCCACTCCCTTGGACCCCCGAATGCCAATCCTCCTTCAAAGAGCTTCGAGACGCCCTTTGTTCTGCGCCAGTCCTAGGAACCCCCGATTACACCAAACCCTTCTCTCTCTACACTCACGAAAGGGAGGGGTGCGCTTTGTCTGTCCTGACGCAAACTATTGGCCCCAAGCAACGACCATGTGCCTATTTCTCTGCCACCCTTGACCCCGTAGCGAGAGCCTTGCCTGCCTGCCTTCGAGCCATAGCTGCCGCTGCTGTCTCTATCCGACAAAGTGAGGGGATCGTACTCTCGAATTCCCTCACGGTATTAGTGCCCCATGCTGTTGACACCCTCCTAAACCAGACTAAGACGCAACACCTGACCAGCGCACGACTGACCGGGTACGAACTAACCCTGCTTGCACCCCACATTACGCTGAAAAGATGCACCACACTGAACCCAGCCACCTTGTTGCCCCTGCCCGAAAACGACCCGAACGTCCCCCCTATACATGACTGTGTGACCCTCACAGACGAACAGACTAGGAGTAGGGTTGACCTCCGAGACACCGCCTTCACAAACCCGGACGGAGAGCTATGGGTAGACGGCTCTTGCATAAAACTCCCCGATGGCACCACCTCAGCTGCCTATGCAGTTACCACAGCCCGAGCTATAGTTTAAACCGCCCGCATCACGCAACGATCCGCACAGGCGGCAGAACTGATTGCCCTCACACGAGCATGTATTATAGCGACAGGGACTACTGCAAACATTTACACAGACAGCCAGTACGCCTTCGGAGTGGTTCACCATTTTGGACTCTTATGGAGGGAAAGGGGATTCTTGACGTCCCACGGCACGCCCATCCTCCACGGAGATTTAGTCTCCGCCCTGATTGAAGCAGTTTTCCTTCCCAAACGATTAGCGGTAATCAAATGTCAGGCACACAAGAAGGTGACAGACTTAGTCGGTCAGGGAAACGCGCTGGCCGACATCACTGCCCAAACCACAGCTGAGAATAGGACGACGACCCGCATGTATGTGACCAGGTCACAGGCAGAAAAATGGACTGACGCTAGGGAAACGATTAGGGACAATCAGATGGCCAGCTCACCACACGAATTGACTGTATGGGCACGGGTGGGATTGAAAGACGAGGAAGGCTGCTGGCGGACAAAGGACACAAACAAATGGTTGCTACCCAATTCATACCTGATCCCCATACTGACTATGGCTCACTCCCCTGCGCACATAGGATCAGCCCCCATGATCGAACTTATCTTCAAGGTCTGGCACAACGACAAAATCCCCGACTCAGCCAGACGCCTGGTCCAGCAATGCCTTATCTGTTTGCAACACAACCCTGGGAAAGGAACTGTGGTACCCCGGGGAGGGTTTGGGGCCCCCGACCATCCTTTTGAGGTCCTCCAGATGGACTACATCCAACTAGAAAGATGCCAAAGCCTGAAGTATGTATTAGTCATTGTGTGTGCTTTCAGAAAATGGGTAGAAGCCTATCCAACCCGTGATAACACTGCCATGACCACTGCCAAGGTACTGCTGAAAGAGTTTTTCCCTCGCTGCGGTCTTTGTCGAATTCTATGGAGCGACAACGGCCCCCACTTCATAGCTGAAGTTATCCAACTAATCTTGAAAGGGTTGGGTGTAAAACAGAGGTTTCATGCAGTTTTTCACCCCCAATCTGCTGGCTTAGTTGAGCGACACAACGCCACACTGAAATTAAAACTGTCAAAGATAGTGGCCACCACAGGACTTAAATGGCCAGATGCCCTCCCACTGGCATTGCTATCGATGCGCTCCACTCCCACTAAGCACCATTTGACCCCCTACGAGGTTGTATTTGGGCGACCGATGAACCTCTGGACTGCCCCTAAACCGACCTCCATTCACGACGTCCCGGACATCCTACTGTCTGATTACTTGTGCAAATTGACTAAAACGTTGTCTGTCATTCATCAGCAGGTGCAGCAGGCCATCCCCGATGCTTCCAGGGGTCTGGGTCACGATATCCAACCGGGAGATTATGTGCTGATCCGGAATTTCCAACGGACGAAGAGTCTGGAACCCCGGTGGACGGGCCCCTGGCAAGTACTGATTACCACCCGAACGGCTCTTCGAGTGGAGGGGAAGCGACACTGGCTGCACGCACACCACTGCAAGAAGGTCTCCTCGACCCTGACCACGACAGAAAACGTCAGCACCCAAGAAGAACTGCTGAACAAAGACCGGCCATCATTGAACTGTTATCCTGATACCGAGGCACTCGAACTTGCAAAATTCTCTGATCCCACTGTGCCATCCAGGGAAGGGTATTTCCTGCGTCGAAAGGAGGGAGCTTCGGCTAAGTAGACCACAGACTAAGTTGAATCTCAGAACGGTAGCCTAAACACAACCAAGGGTTACCCGAAGAGAGGCTAAACGAAGTCAGCGGTTCTGCCCACTACCGAGCACCTTGAAGATGATGGAAGCGCCAGATAAGAAGACGACGGAAGCAACAGGAAATACCCGTTATCGAAACCCAAAGACTGACAGTATACACAAATCGAAGACAATTGCTCTTTTCATTGCCCTCCTCTTTTGCCTCCTCCTCATGACTTCCTTCTGGATCGTGGAAGAGAACGCACCCGCTCATCAGATATTGCTGACCACTGCACAGCCAACCACTATGAAAGAGCATCACCTGATCTCCCTTTCGCCTCAGCTCCGAGAAAGGCGTAAGGAGTTCTGGAACAATTCCTTCGTGCAACTGCTGCACCAACACAACCTTGCCGCCAACGCCACCAACTGCTGGATCTGCGGGTTGCTCCCGCATGCCACCGGACACTCCATCCCTTTCATCCCTTCCCCTTTCTCAGTTCACGGCTCCTGCCTTGCCTGGTTGATTCTCTTGCAAGAGAGCTACAATGACAACGCCACTTCAGGTCAAACAGTGTCACACTTCTACCATGGGTTCTGGCTGAACAAAACCGGAAGAACATCTGCCCCCTTTTGTCCTTTGACCTCTGGTCCCTCCTTCCAGATGGACATCCCTGCCAAGGAACGAGTTGAAATGCAGGTGGTCCATAATCCAGTCAGAGCCACCTTCTCCTACCTACGGAAACGAACTGCTGCCACTCTGACTGTGGCTCTGTCTGTTATCAATGTCACGGGCCTCGTGTGCCTCGAAGGCCTGGGAACACAGCTGGTGGGCCACAGTTCCTGCCACATCACCAGAACATTGGACTCAATTGAAACCCCCTCCTTTGTTGCTTCTCCGAATATGTACTTTGTTTGTGGCACCAAAGCTTACACTTGGCTTCCAAAAAGTTGGGGGGGTGCTTGCTACATCGCCTTTGTTCTCCCTCCAACGTACGTGGCCCCAGCAAACCATCACCGGCAGAAACGCGCAAAAGACATTGAACAAGCCGACTCCACCGGAGCACAGTTCCTGGATGCAATAAAAGGACTTGTTCCTCTGTGGGGCCCAATGGCAAACAGCCGCGCCATCCGACACCTGACCCAGGCAGTAGAAACGACCATGAACATCACGGCTGGCATCCTCACTAACAATACGGCCGAGCTTCAGGCAGTCCGCCTGGTGGCTCTTCAGAACCGCCTTGTTCTAGACGTGGTTCTAGCCGACCGTGGAGGAGCATGCCGCATCATCGGGTCTAGCTGTTGCACCTACGTGCCAGATAACTCGCCCTCAGTCTACAAAGCAATCGAACACCTCCACAGACTTTCCTCGGAGGTTCACCAGGAGCAGGAAGGATGGTCGCTTGGGAGCTGGTTCTGGGGTACTTTGAAGGACTGGGGATGGAGGTTGTTTACCTTTATATTGATACCGGTCGTGGTACTGTGTGGGTGTTGCCTAGGTATTCAATGCTTGCCTCCTTTGTGTTCACTCATTACTGACTGCATGTGCCCTAAGACTCCAAATTTTGAAGCTGAACGTATGAAAGCTTTGTATGATATCGAAATACGTAATATAATGGGGATTGACGTAAATTGACAAGCTGGCTAAATATGTTGAAAAGGGAGGACTGTTGAAATCTAGGCTGTGACATAAACATTATCGGCGCCATCTTGCCCCTTCCCAAACTCGTACGGGCACGTAAACAGCAGCCATTTTGAATGCCATGGCCTCTCTGCCCACTGCTGATAGCCAACGCGTCTCTCTCCCCCTCACTCTCCGGCCTCGCAAGCATCCCCCCGCGCTCTGACAGCCCCCGATCCCTCCTGCTTGAGCCCTAAACACACCTCCAGCGCAACCCTGCCTCCGAGCCACATCCCGTGCTGAACCCCCACACCCTTTCATCTCATTCATAAAACAGGCCCTTTGATAACCTCTTCCTCCTTGCCCGATTGTTCGGCCTGATCCCAGGCCATCACTTCACCCGGCAGATGCAGTTTATTGCCCTACAGTAGGACCTCACCTCACATCAAAGGAGCGGGGATTAATCAATGCCCTCACACCCCTAGATCCGACCAATCGCCCGCATTTCTGTTCCCAGCAGAATGTCCAGCTGCGCGGTAGCTATCATGCCGAGATTAGGGGTAGGAACTCCTACTGTAGATGTGTGTGGGAACGGGCCTGAGCCGGGGATTCCGAGGATGTCTTCCTGTACTTCAAAGAAATGTTACGGATGTAATGTATGCAATAAAGCCATAAAACTGTGTATAAGAGACCAGGCTTCAGAGATGTTGTTAGAGCACCTCGAGAAGATACCCTGTTGTCTGATTTGACGTGTTCTGTTCCGTCGGAAATAAACTCCTGTTTCCTGCCTTCCAGTCTCCAGCGCCTGCCTCTTTGTTTGGTAATCGTGAGTTGGGTGAGAAGCGGCTAACGCAGGGCAAACCTAGAAAAGGGGTAAAACGACCTGATCTGCCTGAACCCTTTTTCATCATGGGTACCGAATGCAGCTGCTCGCACTCAGTTTGCCCTCCCTAGGAAATGTCATACTTCGAACCTCCTTCGCCGTTTACACTGGTTGCCAATTAAACAGAGAATAAAGTTCAAAACCCTCTGCACCACGCACAAGATTGTACATGGCCAAGGCCCCCAAATCTTGCAGGGACTTTGCTTCCCTTATACGCCTCTGCATACACTGCGCTCTACTGATCAACATCTGCGGTGTATCCCACGGGCCCGCCGATGTAGAGCCGGGGGTCGATCTTTTAAATATCTGGTCCCTGCACTATGGAATTCCATCCCTCTGCATGCACACTGGACCACTAGGTTTTTAGGAAACTGATCAAAACCTGGTTGTTTTCTTCCATCTAGCTTCACCCCCCTCTGGTCTCCGGTCCGCCAGCGCTGGGATGCCCTGTTGCTGGGGCAGCCATGCGCTATACAAACCCACTTAACGTAACATAACATAAGAGGTAGGCCACCATAAAGCGAGTTATGAACGCTGCTGTACTGAACAGGTCATCTACAAAGCGCAGATTTGCGTCAGCGACCCCGGATGCCAGGTGGTGCCAGGTGGTGCCACTGTGAAGAGTACAGCAGTGTTTATCGGACTGTAGCCAGTGTGCGGAATGAAGTCGGCCACCCTGTATGCCATGTGAGGCTTCAGTTAAAATTGCTGCTCTGTCGGTCGGGCCATAGCCTGTGTACGGAGGAGGATCTGTGACCCCTGCATGCCAAAGAAGGTCACCAGGACAAGGCAAGGAGTGTGGTCTGGTTGAGATTGTCGTCAGAGGAAGGAGACCACCGTGGTGACTCAAGTGGGCCAAAGTCTTAAGTGAGGACCAGCACCAGGAGCGCCCCATCACCTGTGGGGAGGATCCCAGGGACCTTAACAGCATCAGAGGAGCATTGAGAACCCCTGGCTGCTGCCACTGCAGAAGCACATGTGAGGAGCTCAAAGACACGTGACTGCAGCCTTCTCAGGCTGTGTGTGAAAGACTTACCAGTGGTAGCCACTGCGGGTACAGCGCTAGAGTAGAATGCGAGCTCAGAGACTCCAGTCACTCATTTCCTGCTAGTGCAGATAAGGCTGATTACAGGCCAGGTGGTGTCGGTAAACTTACCTGCCAGATTGTGTTTCGGCACTTGAACATTTTTTACTATAATAAAGAGTCAGATCGGAATTACTAGGACTCGGGCTACTCGTGGGGCTTAACCCGAATGTCACCTATATTGAATCGCGTTTTAACGAGGGACAAAGCATTTGTTTTCTGGCCAAGTGTGGATCTCTAACTCCATTCAACTCCTCGCGGCCCCCGCTTCGCGGGCGCCGCTCGAGGCTCAAGACTTTGGGGACTCCCTGACTAGGAGAGGAGCCGCCTACCAACGCTGTTTTCCCCTGCGGGACTGCGAGGACCAGCGGGCGCTGCGCTGAAGACTCGCCGCAGCTGGTCCTCTTCCCGCCCCCTCCCGCCTGGATCAAAAGAGCAGAGCGCTGAGAGCTCTGTGCATCGCGTTTTAACCAGGGACAAAGCATTTGTTTTCTGGCCAAGTGTGGATCTCTAACTCCATTCAACTCCTCGCGGCCCCCGCTTCGGGGGCGCCGCTCGTGGCTCAAGACTTTGGGGACTTCCTGACTAGGAGTGGAGCCGCCTACCAACGCTGTTTTCCCCTGCATGACTGCGAGGACCAGCGGGCCCTGCGCTGAAGACTCGCGGCAGCTGGTCCTCTTCCCGACCCCTCCCGCCTGGATCAAAAGAGCAGAGCGCTGAGAGCTCTGTGCATCGCGTTTTAACGAGGGACAAAGCATTTGTTTTCTGGCCAAGTGTGGATCTCTAACTCCATTCAACTCCTCGCGGCCCCCTCTTCGCGGGCGCCGCTCGAGGCTCAAGACTTTGGGGACTCCCTGACTAGGAGAGGAGCCGCCTACCAACGCTGTTTTCCCTTGCGGGACTGCGAGGACCAGCGGGCGCTGCGCTGAAGACTCGCCGCAGCTGGTCCTCTTCCCGCCCACCTCCCGTTATATACAGATAGCGCCGGACGCGCAGCGGGACGCGTGCGGGGCAAAGCGCCGGGCTAAGCCCGGGCAAAGGGTGGGCCGTTTGAGGCCGTTCGAGGACCGGAGAGACCAGGACCGGGCCATCCCCCCTGGTCGAACCTATACCATCGTTTCACCACTCACGGACCTGACCTACTAAATCTTTACGATGAGTACCAGGGAAACAAGAAGTAAATCTGCACTGGCTGGAGTTGGAGTTCCTAAAGGTACAATTGATAACTATTTTGTCAAAGCTGGCTCATTGTTGATAGACGAAATCTCCATTCTTGAAAGACGTATTTCTCAAGAAATTGACTGGGTGAGGAGATCATCATTGGGGCCAATGGCTCTGGCCAAGACCCCTGAAGGAAGGCTAGAACTTCACAGTACCACTCAGCAGGGCTCAGAGTTAAACCAGTCAGTTATCAACCCAGATCTCACTATGGAGGGCCTAAATGACCTTGAGGATATGAGCCTCATGAACTTACCAATGACTCAAATAACATCTGTCCCACTCCCTACCCCCAGTAGAGTGTTGGCTACTCCCTGCACTAGCGAGAACCCCCATGATTCACAGAGGGGAGTAAGGGAAGGAGCTATACAATAAAAGAAGAAAGGGGGGCAAACTAAAGGTGGTAGTAAGTCAAAAACATCTGAGCCTAAGCCTAGGAGGGATGCTGCTAGCTCAGGAGGTAACACTCTGGGACAACCACCTATCAATATCACGAATACCCAAACTGCCCCTCCAATTGCTGATATCTCCTCATACCCTGCTAATATTTCTAGAGACCCCTCAAATGAGGACGTTACTCTTGCAGATATAGGCTCACTGTTCAGGTCACTCCTAAGCCCCTTGGAAGCCCGGCTGATAAAGATCGAAGCAAGGCTGGTCAATATAGAAAAATCAACAGTCCAGCTGGCAGACAGTCTCAAATCAGGAATATGGGTACCAAGGGAGGGTTAGACTGTATGCCTAAAAAGAGTACAGATCACATAATGCCAACAATTAAACCTGGTACAACCACTTCTCAAAACGCTAAACCTAAAACCAACAAGAATGAGACTATTCAAACCTCAGCTACAGCAAACAAAACCATACCGCCTACACAAACCCAATCACCTACACAAATCCAGTTATCCACACCCACATCATCAAATATATCCACTAAACCCACAGATAAACCTGCTCCTCTAGACAAAGCCAAGAGCGTTATGAGGCCCCATGACAATATTCAGACTAATTCTCGGAAAATCAAACCCGTAAACTTACCACCTGAGGCGTCCCCCTACACGGTGATCTTGGTGGGTGTGCCGGAACTAGCTCCCAATACCATTGAGACAACAGCCTCCCTTAAAAACAAAGTGATCAATTGGCTCTCCATATACAGACCCCTCCCCCAAGGAACAACTGGCGATGTACTCATGGTGAGACGCGTCGCCTGGGTGGGCAATTTGAGAAAGACAACTAGGGGTGATTGCATCGTGGTCAGTTTTAGGGACCCGAGGACAGCCTCCTACATTTGTAGTTGGGCCCCCAATGATAAAGGGAACTTAATCCAGGCTCTCCCTCTCTCATTCTTCTACCCATCAAGTATCTATCTACTAGAAGATCCAAGATGGGCGCACCATCAGGAGTTATTGGGAGAGTGGGAGAGTAATAGTGTAGGAAGGAGGGAGCCTTACTATCACAGGAACATGCTGCCTGAATATACATCGTCAAATGCAGAGGGGGAGGGCTGGGAGTACAGCACTAGGAGGAGGGGGGGATGGGGCGGTAGATCAAGAGGAGTCCTTGGCCCACATAGAATGCATCATCCAGTCTATCTCCCAACTTCGAATAGGTATAGCAGCCTCGAAATGGTCGACTGACTGGTTGAGTGCAACGCCAGGGTGGCAGATCTGTTAGTTAAAATAGATCCCAGTGAGGAGAGACCTATTTCCTGGGATCAAACCCACTTACAAACAGAATTAAAAACTGCTCCCGATATACTTAACCATTCCCAAGATTCCACTAGCTCCACAGTTGTTATAGGGGATAATATCATCAATTCAGAAGATGAACAGGGTGGAAGCTTAAACCCTAATTATGCCCCTGCAGAGAATAATCTCTCTAACACCGAGCTACCACTCCCAAGATCTGCTGCGCTCAATATAATTTCATGGAACGTAGCTGGCCTGGGAAATAAAATAGAATGCCCAGAGTGGCTGTCATTTATCAGCTCAAAAAGCATTTGTCTCTTTCAGGAAACCTGGGCAAGAGAGGAGTTTATATGCCCAGGTTTCGAAGTCTTTTCAAAAAAAGCAAAATGGGGGGGAAGGGGACACCCATCAGGAGGGTTGGCAACACTGATAGCCTCCCACCTGGGCTGTAAGGCTAGGTGTCTAGCTGAGGATTCTGAGGACATATTACCTGTCCAGCTAGAATGGCCAAACTCAGCCAAATTGTTGGTTATAAATGTCTACTCGAGACCCGTGGTTACATCAGGTGAATCAAAAACGATCGAAGATCTCTCAGCTTTTCTGAGTGATATCACAAGGGACCTCCCATATATCGTAGCAGGAGACCTTAACTCTCACTACGAGCCACTCCCTGGCTTGCTTGATGGACCCTCCCTAGAGGAGGATGCTAGTTGGCTGATACCAGACACGGTGGCCCCTCCACCAAGAGCCTGGACACCCCTTGCATTACAGATAACTGCACTGACCCTTAACCACGGTCTAAGAGCATGCAATGGGTGCACAAAATCAGACAACCCAAGCAAATGCACTTTTAACAAACCAGGGAGTGAATCTAGACTCGACTATGTTTTAGTTCAATTATCATGCTGGTCACGTATAATTGATTTTAGGGTATTGAGCAGAGAGGACAGCGACCATAACGCCCTCGAACTTGTGTATGCTATTCCAGGCATTGAGGCAGTAGTTTGGAAAATGGAAACGTAACGACTGGGTTACTTTTAGAGAACAATAGGAGGAGAGTGAGGTGGGGGAAGTTGGCTACTAATGGCATAAAGCTACCCAGGCTCTACGCCAGAATCACTCCAGTGCTTGAAAAGGCATTTGGTCTTGTCGATAAATTAGATGACCGAGCGAACATTGAACTATTGGGGCAAACCCATAAAGAACTATTGAATACATTAGAGCTAGACTTATTTTCTAAGGCGCCAGCTAAAGCTAATGGGTTAAACAAAAAATCCTGGTATAACGCCACATGCCGAGATTCTAAAAGAGAACTCCTATCTGCAATAAAGGCGCGTGAATGCCGGGAGACAATAAAAGGGAAAAGACGAGCCTATAGGATACTGCTGGAAAATGCTACGGCAGAATGGGATCAAAAATACTGGGAAAATCTCTCCGGGGCATTAGCCAATAAAGACTCCCGTAAATTCTGGCGATTGGTTAACCATGGGACAGAAGATCTCCCCTCGGCTATTGAACCTAATATCGCCCCCAGCCTATGGCAGGAGCATTATCAATCCCTATACGCAATGGAGGAAGCGTCGCAAAGTAACACTACTTGTCTTACTCAGAGTAGTCAGGAGGGTGATCTTTTCACGGAAAAAGAAGTCCGTGCTGCAATTGCGGGGCTGGCAGGAGGAAAAGCACCAGGGTTGGATGGGGTCCCTGGAGATCTCTTCAACCAGGAACCAGGGATATGGGCACCGTATCTCCTGCTGATATTCAATGCTGTTCTTAGGGGTATCGAGGTTCCCGATACTTGGCTGGGCGCAGAGGTGATCCCAATATTTAAAAAGGGATCCCCTCTGCTCCCAGCCAACTACCGCCCCATAAGCCTCATCGATGTCTCACAGAAGCTTTTTGGTAGATTAATATTGGATCGCTTGCAGAACTGGCTGGAGGAAACGGATACTCTCAGCCCGTACCAGGCAGGATTTAGGAGGGGTGTCTCCACAATTGACCAAATATTTAGATTAAATCTTATATATAGGACGGCATTCATCGAGGGCGGCACCTTGTATACGGTCTTTGTGGACCTACGTGCCGCCTTCGATTTAGTGCCAAGAGTAAAATTGTGGGAGGTAATGGCAGAACTAGGTGTCCCGAAAGACATCCTTGCAATCTTGATTAAATTACACCATAACAACTTTGCAAGGGTCAGATGCGGGAGAACTGGGAAACTAACTGACAGATTCCTCGTTCGCAGAGGGGTGAGGCAGGGTTGTGTGCTTGCACCTACCCCATTCTGCCTCTTTGTGAACGGGGTAATCGCACACCTGACCGGGATTGCCAATAATGATGCCCCTAAGTTGAATGGCAGCAGGGTGCCCGCTATCATGTTCGCGGTCGACACCCTGCTGCTATCCAAAACTCCGATGGGCATACAGAAAGTGCTTGATGGCTTCCTAGATTTCTGCACAGATAGGGGCCTCGAAATTAACCCCCAAAAAACTAAATTTATGATCCTAAATCCCAAGCTCACAAAGCGTCCAAATCCCCTACTTGGCTCAGTACGTCTGGAAAGGGTTCATACCATTGAGTATTTGGGGTAACCCTAAATCAACACCTGACGTGGGGGGGTCACCAGATTAAAGCTAATATGAAGTTGGTCCAGAAGGTGGGGGCATTATGAGAATAGCAGCCAAGTCAACCTTCCGCCCCCTGACCCCCGCTATCCAAATCTACAAAATGCAGGCGCGGGGTGGTGTAATCTACGGGGGAGAGATTTGGGGCTATACCTCAACACCTAACCTGCAGGTGACTGAAAACAAATTTATAAGGCAGCTGACCGCCCTCCCACCAAGTACCCCACTCCTCCCTCTGAGACTGGACTTGGCTTTGAGGCCCATTACAGAAGAACTAGGGCTCAAACCCCTGACATTCTGGCGTCGCATCTGGAGCAGTCAAGATCTTGTCTCCTATCGAGCTGAGTTGCAGGAA
Source organism: Lissotriton helveticus (assembly GCF_964261635.1). Taxonomy (NCBI): domain Eukaryota; kingdom Metazoa; phylum Chordata; class Amphibia; order Caudata; family Salamandridae; genus Lissotriton; species Lissotriton helveticus. Next base: position 253,306,829 of record NC_136061.1, read on the forward strand.
TTTCTAACATTACCCAATGCCACCAAGATCCCCTGGTTCAATTACATTAAGACAACTTGCGAGACCCTCGGAATACCAGAATTGTGGTCACACCCAGAAAGCACGAGTACCAGGATTCCAAGGAAAGCGCTCTCTAGAGCATACTATGAAAAAATGCTTACGCAAGTCCTGGCCGGTGCGCGAGAGGGTTCTCTGACATACTGCTTCACTCTAATTAAAGACTCATATAACTTTGAAAGCGTCCTGGATGGAATGGCTCCTGTATTAACCAGGAAACTATTTCTGCAATGGAGGTACGGAACTCTCTCTCTAAAAACTTTTACTAAAGCATGGGCGGGACAGTCATCCATTGAGATATGCCCTGCTTGTGCCCATACTAAGGAGAATGAGGTACATGTCATCTTCTTCTGTCAAGCCTACTATAAAAGCAGACAACATTGGCTGGTTCCATTGCTCAAAAATCTGGGTTTTAGAACATTCCTCCCTGCATTCAAAGTGTTAAAGACAGACTTATCGCCGCCAACGGTGTTCGCTCTGGCTAAATTTCTAACAGCGATGTGGCATGCCAGATCTCGGTACACACAGTTGGCAAGAGCTTCTTGAAAAATCCCTCGTTTTGATACACTGTTGTTCGAATTTCATACTTTTTTTAAACGATGTGCTCATTGTATATCTTTTATGATCAATTGATCGAAATAAAGATTTGAAATTTGAATGGGGAATAATGATTACCGCTAGAGAGAGATAGAGTGAGAGAGGAGTCAGACTCAGGGACCCTCCTATGAAGCGCCAGAGCCCTGACCTCCGGGAATTGTGTGTTTCGTATGTGAATGTCGGATTTTATTTTGTGTTCAAATGTAAATACTCCTTATACCATAAAAGCAAGTATTTGACTGGACAATCATTTCTTGCTGCTGCTGAGCATACTTTGAGCCTGTGTTCATCCAACTGTGCCTACCAAATCACCCACCTCCCAATCCCCACACCAAGAAGCCTTGGACTGCTCCACCTGTGCCACCAATTACAGTAGAGTGCTGCAGGGGTACTTGGCTCAGTTGCTCACGATCGATTATAGATCAGGACCTGGGATATCAGGAGTAATTTGGCTCAGCCTCCACGGTTGGGCCCAGTAGCCGGTACTTGCCCCATGGCCCTCTGAACTGGGCTCTGACAAGGGCCATCCACTTTATCAAGAAAGAATTGATTGAGAAGCTGACAGAGCTCCTGTGAGGGGGGAGATATTTAAAGAGAGGTCAGATGCATCCGTTAAAATGCTTTCCACCTGGAAAACCCTTTATAGCTAATGCTATAAAGCATATATGATCTTGTTGTAATAGAAGTTTTTGGGGCAGAAGATCATAATATTAATAACTGTTCTGCTCCTCCTTATGCTCGCTTATGTCTGCGGGAGAATGAGATTTCCATCAGCGAAGTTCTAGACATCCGATTTTACTTTTAACTAACAAGACCTCTGGGAAAAACCAAGGTGCCTATTGATTCCATGTGGTAAGCTTTTTGTTATGGAATGTTTCATCTGAGTTACACACTGTAATGTTTGTGGGTGAAGTTGACATGTGTACTGATGACAGGATGCTTCTGGTCAGTTGGTGGGCTGTTGGATGAAGCACTTTTCAACCCAAGGACCAGAGTTGGTCCAATGTGTGCTCTTTGACACAGGTGGGGATTTCCGGGACTGGTATGTAGACCTGGGCAGAATTTCAATTACACAGGAGTAATCGCAGTCATTTTCGGTAATTCCGTGTTACTCTTTGACGTGGAATTGCCAATCAACACGTGATTACTCCTACTTTTAGTAGGTGCAAGCTGGCGTACACCTGATTACTCCTACTCTTAGTAGGTGCAAGTTGGTGTGAGCAGCTGCTCTCGCTTGCTAATGTTCTGCTGCATTTAGCACTATTTCTTAACTTAAAAATACATCCTTGCATCCATTTTATGCAAAGAAAATAGCGCTAAATGCCGGGTGTAAGGTGGGGAAAATCCTAACACAAGAGCACATTTAGTGAGTGCGAGCAACGGCTCTCTAATCATGTTCTGTTGCATTTAGCGCTATTTCCTGGCACAAAAATGCATCCTCGAGTCCATTTTTGATGTGGGGGCATTCTTGCACTAAGAAATGGCGCTCAATGCAGAATTACTCTTGTTGCATAATTCCACATAATCTTATGATTATGCTACCCGAAATTAAGCAAGTTATGTCCATTTTTTGTTGATAGTTCAATATTTTGCTCCACTTATCAGTTTGTGAACATACTGTAATGAACATACTGCAAAGCTTCCGTGGCCAGTATTTATGCACAGATAGCATGCTCTGTTGCTATGCGTCCTTCTCACTGTGTATTGTTTTAGCCTGCCATCATCTATTAACTTTTTTGTGATTTAATTCCCTACCTTGCATATTTTGCCTTCACTGTGTCTACATTTTTCTCAGCTGACACAACTCTTTTTTTCAGTCGCCATTCTATTAATATCGACCCAATTTCTCATTCACTTCATCCTGTTCCTTTCCTCTGCAGTGCTTGTTTTGTACGGATGCCAGTAGCTGAGGGGGTCATTAAATACTTGTTTTACATAACAGTTTTGCACTTTACAGTGGTCTGCATCATTTCCTTAGCGATTCACTACTTCTGTATGTATGTACATGGTTGTTCTACCTGGTATTTGTATCTTTAAGTAATTAGGCTCTCGGTGCTCCTGAATTGCGCATAAACAGGAGCTTGAGTTGAACAGGGGATTAGATATGCTGTACAAAATATCACACTTCCCCCCCACACAGTAATTTCACCACATAATACCTGGCAAAATGTGTGAATAGAAAACCGCACTATTGCCACTTTTGCATGTTGGAAGGAATGCACACTTGCTACCACTGTGTTATCCCTCATTCAATGGTGCGGAACGCAGGATCTCTCTACATAGACATCTATTATTACCGTCAAAACAACCTCTGCAGTGGCTACAGCATCACCACAATGGCAGTAGAGTAGTAAGAAATCAGAGGTTTACTCACGGAGTGGTAGAATAGTGGTAGAATAGGCATCTCCATGAAAAGACAAAATAAACAGGACCATTCATGGGAATGGTCCCTCTTTAGATCCCACAGGAAGTGGCCAGATTGAAATTTGTAGGGCTTTTTTTCTCGGGTTTTTTGGGAGTGGCTAGGCAAATCCTGTCCACTGGATGAGGCCAACCTCTTTAATGGATTTGGGGTGAGGAAGACATACGTGAAGGTAATAGGCTATGTGGCAGAGGACAGTTTTTGAAATCTCATCTGAGCTTCAGCGTTCGGTAGCCCTAGTCAATAGAATACGAAATACACGCCTCTGGCGAATAATGCACCCACCCAATATCAATAGATTTCGCTGCCTTCATTTGCAGCATGGGGGTATCTGCCTGGTCACTCTAAGAGTTATTCATCAGGAATGAATATATGTTAGGACAGTTTTGCCTGACTTTAGTAAGCACCACTGCTACAGCATTCCTGGATGGCTTTCTGCATTTTTTAACCTGTAGCCAGTGGTTTGCTATAGTGCAAAAGGGTGTCTACCCATAAAACTCAAGAGTGTTTTGCATGGAGCAATTGGACACCAGCCTGTACGTCCATGTAGGCGCCGGCCAGTGGAAATCTGGCACTCTTGCTGTCTTTTCATGAGAAAACCCAAGCCATCATAAACTACATAAAACGGCAATTCTGAAATAGAAGTCTGTGTCACAGACACTAACTAAGAACTGTGCAAGTAATTCAGAGCCATTTTTAGAACATTTTCTGGAACAAACAGAGATGAGGATAGTAGAATATGAAAAGCTCTCCAGGGAAAAAAGTAGGTGGATACAGACAACCAGCCTTTGCAACAATATTATTAAGTATAGTGGAACCTCTAGTCTCTGAAGTAAACCTAAGGCCTTTGATATCTGTCCATATCAAAAGCTATAAATATAAGTTTGACAACTCTGAGAGAGTCCACAGCGACAAGGAAGTCTCACACAGGGGAGGCCTGACTATGCCCGCCCCCCCCCCCAGGCGGAAACTATAAGCTCTCTATATGTACTGCGGTGCACGAGCAACCTTTGGCCGATGACCGATGGAGTTGTCTCTCAGACGTCACTCTCCCAGCCAGACGTCGGACACTGTTTCTCCTCGTCTCCCCGTTGTGCCTCCTACATCTTCCCCCTCCTCTTCCCTCCATTATTCTCCATCTACTTCCACTATCCCTCCCCACTATCCCTCCCCTTCTTCCCATAATTCTTCTCTCCCTTGCCTATTTTTTTCCTCATGTCTATGCTATGCTTTTGTATACATGTAATTCCTGTAACTATGCTCCCGTAACTGATGTCACTTTGTAACCATGTTCTGAAACAATGTTTCTTAATTATGTAAAGCGCTCTGATACCTCCGGGTCTAGCCAGCGCTATATAAAACTCAGTAAATAAATAAATAATACATACATGCATAAAATATGAGCGTTTTGCTCTCTGGTTGGGCCTGGTGGTTGCCTTCCCTGGGGGACCAGTTACTCCATCACCCATGCATGCCTGTTTCCCCTTGCTCTGGTCTGTTCTCAGGCTTTGGAGGGGGCGGGGGGTCGGACCTGGTTGGTTTCTTGTGGGTGGTCTGCCTGGTGGCATGCAATGAGTCACTGTGGCCTGGGGGTTAGGGTCTTTGGTTCTTTCTCCGAAGGTTATGTGTTTGCATCTTGGTGTTTCAATGGTTGTGGTTTTTAAGCAGGGGGTTGGTACCTCGGTCCTCCTGGAGGTCTGGTGTTTCCGAGCCAGGGGGAGCTGGGGCATGGGGCTGCTGGTGGGTTCCCCGAGGCTCGAGTATACCTCCCAGGCCTTCCCGCTGGGCCTTTCCTCCGAGCCTGCCTGCCCCCGGAGCTGGCGGAGATGCAAAGCCGGTATCCCCCAATTGCTTTCCCCTTGGGGCCTGTCGATTATTCTTGGTCCTTTGGCGCTCCAATGCGGGTGCTGGTTTGGGGCCTGTGGTGTCTCTTGGTCCTTGTTCTTTTGGTGACTCTGCGGTTGCGGGGCAAGCTGGTGTTCACTTTCTCCCTTTTTTTCGGTTCCTCTCGCCTTAGTGGGTTGTGCACCTTTGGGTTCTCCGGGCACATCCTTCCTTTGGTAGTGGTGTGGCCTCGGGTCTTCCGGTCATTTGGTGGGGCCTGGGCTTTGCCTCTGTCAGGTTTGGCCTTGCTGTCCCTGTGTTTGGCCCTTGTTTGCTTCAGCAGAAGGGTTGCCTTCTCTATTTAGTTGTGTCCAGCTCTGGTCGTGGGGTCCTTGGTCACTTGGGGGTCACCTTTTGGCATCTCCCTGTGTCCTTTTCCGGATGTTTTTTCGCCTTGTGTCTTGGCGCCTTGTTGGAGTGTGGGCCATTTTGGCTCCCTTTTGGTTGGTGGTCCTGTGCCTGGTGTTGCTGGGGCTCGTGCCGGTTTCTGTCCTTTCCTGTGGCCCATCCTCTGCGCCTTGCTGTTGCGGGCTGGGCCTTTGCGTTTGCTGCTGGTGCGGGCTGCTTGGCTCACTCCCTGTCTTCCTGCTGCTTTGTCATCCATGGGTGGCCTGGCTGTGGCTGACTCCTGTGCCTCTCCCTGTGCCCTTCTTGGTTGGGGGGTTTGGGATTGGGGCTGTTGGCTCTGTGCCTCTCCTTCTGGCCCTTGGGGGCGCCGTGTTGGTGGCCTCCTGTCTGGCTGGTGTGTCTTTGGTTCGGTCTGCTGGCTTCTTGGGTTTTTGTGAGGCATCTGCGGGGTTGAGCTGTGGACCTCCCTGCCTTTCTTTCCTGTTTTTGCCCTTCTGCGGCTGCTCTTGGGTCTCGCCTGGAGTGGTTCCTTGGTGTCCTCCCTTGTCGTCTTGGCCGGTTGGTCGGTTCTTAGTTCGATTCGGGGCTTCCCTCCTTTCCGGTTTCGGGGACTTGGTCTTCCCTGGTCCTGTGTTTCGCCCCTGTTGTTGTCTCCTGGTTGCGGGCTGCGGTTGTCGTCCTTGGTGGGAGTTGTTTGCGGCTCAATTTTCCCTTTTGACCTTGTTTGGGCTTTGGGTTACCCTGGTCTCTGTAGCATTGGGGTTTTGCCTCTCCTCGCTCTTGGGTTGTGCCCTGACCTTGTGCAGGGTCTACTGTGGTCCTTCCCTTGCCTTTCTGTGGACGGGGTTCTGTTGTTGACTTCGTTTTGCTGGGGAGGTTACGCTTCTGGTCTCCCCCTGGCCTTCGTTGGACGGGGGTTGAGTTTGGGTCCCGGAGTCCCCTGCTTTCGGGGTGTTTTCCTCGGTTCTGGCCTGTTGGCCGGTCCCTGTTCCCTGAGTCCTTCTCCAGGTGTGGGGGTTGTTGGACTATTGTCCGGTATCGGCTCTGGTGTCTGCTGATGGGCATTCCTGCCCCATGGCCTGGTCCGCCTGTGGGGGTTTCTGTGGAGTGGTCCTCTGGCCTTTCTGCTTGCAGTGCTGTCGGGTTGAGGGGGCTTCCGCTCGGTTGCTGCTCCCTCTCTTTCTGGTTTGCTCTGTTTGCACTTGCCCTTGGTTGTTCCTTTGGGTCTGTGCCTTGGCACTTTCGGCGGGCCCCTTTCTTTTTTTGTCTGTGCTTCTCTGCTGTAGGCCTCCCCTGGTGTGATGGGGTTGGTCCTGTGGTTGGTTGTGTCCTTTCTGGGTCTCTTGCTTTGCGTGGGGCCTCCTGGGCTCTACTTTCTTCCCCTCTGCCCACTGATAGGGTTGTTGTGGGTTCTTTGGGCAGTGTGTGGCATTCTTCCCTTATTTGGGGGGGTCCCTCTCTGTCTTTCTGCTGCTGGGTTCTGGATGACGGGAGTTGTTCCTGTCGCTGGCAGCCTTCTTGCTGGTCGCGTGCCATTTCGCTTCTTCTGGTCCCCCTTGTGCTGGTTGTTCTCGGGGGTGGTAGGGCTGGTTGCTTCAGCCCCTCTGGAGGTTACCTTGGGGCTTGGCTCCCGGTGCTCGGCCTCCGTTCTGGCATTGTCTAGGGCTCTTGTGTCCTTCCTGATGTGGCCCTGCCATCTTGCAGGGTCGGGTTGCCCTGGGTATTTTTCTGTGCGTGGCCTCCTCGCTGTCCTTCTGGTGGGGCCTGTCTCTGGTACTTTCTGGTGGGGGCCCTGTTGTTTGGTTTGGGGCATTGCGGGTTGTGTGCTCCTGCTTGTGTTATTTTCTTGTGTCTCTCCCGTTTGCTTCCTTTGGAGTGCTGCTTTCGGTGTGGTGTCCTTGGTGTTTCTGGGTTTTTCTGCTTTGGTAGTCTTCACTTTCTAAGGAATGGGACGAGGACTGGAGGGGCTAGGAGGTATGCCCTATTACTTACCGGTAATCTTCATTACTCCTGGTCCCGTTGTCCTCGTCCTGTTCCTTACGACCCTCCCTCCCTCCCGGACGGCCAGCCTTCCGGTTGATGGCTTGGTATTTCAAGATGAATGCTGGGTTGGTACAACTTATGTATTCCCAGTGGGAGGGGGTGGGGTTAGGTGTCCCAGCATTCTCCTGTTCTTTTTGTCTGTCATGGAGATGGTCATCTCCACTTTGTAAGGAATGGGACGAGGACAACGGGAGCAGGAGTAATTAAGATTACCAGTAAGTAATAGGGCATTAAACTTGTGACAACCTTTAGAAGAAGTGTGAGAAAATATATCATTTACCAGAAGCTACATATCTCATTGTTATGTGCTTTTTTAACCAAGTAAGAAAGTGCTCTTGAACAAGTGCTGGGACTTAGAAGAGTTGGAGTAGATGCAGAATGTGGAAATATATGCAAGAAGAGTTTAAATCCTCTACAACGAAGATCAATCAATATTTCACTTTGTTTAATCTTTATTTAAAATAAGGAACCAGGGAGACTGGTGAACGTGTAAAATGTGTAAATGGGGCGGGGGAAATCAGGCAGCTGTTAGTTGACTCTCTTGAATTGCCGGTCTAAGATTAATGAGCAGGTTAATTAAGTGGGCTCATTTTATCATGCAGTTTCGATGAGGAAAATTTGCATCTCTCACAGACAGAAGAGAAAGTAGTTTTCTGTTTGATTACTATCACCCGCCTAGAGTTAATGAAGTCATTGATTAGTGATGAGCTGCCTGGCTTTGAGAACTGGTGGGTCAGGGTTAAACAAGTGATGGGCTATGAAGTGGTGATTGCGTTAAGGCAACTCCTGGCGAGGTCAGGAAGGCTGCCCAATATCAAGTGTTACAAAATTAAATGTGAAGCCACCTTAGTTTAATAGTTCTTTAAACTGAAGCTGAACACTGGAATTCAGATAAATAAACAAAAACATAAAACAAATGATTCTAAAAGGGAAGGTATAATTCATAAAGATGGAAGGGGAAATACATTTTAAAATTAAAACACACAGGGCCCGATTATGAGTTCCGGTGCTATTTTTCGCACCAGATAAATAACGATACCACAGGGTATGTTATTTATTGGGTGTGATAAATAGCACCTATTACGAGTTGGTGGGGAATAACATGCATATGTTGGTGTCTAAGGCACCAAAATACACATGATACAGTAAATTCCTTATGCCCCCTTCCTATTAAATTTCAACAAGTTTGACTTGCTGAAAATTAAAGATGGTTGAGGTATTTAATACATCTGATAATTATCAAATGCGTTAAATAACTTAATTAAACTTGTAATTCAGACCCCCGAGCAAACAGGGGTTTAACATGGGTCGGAAATTAACAACCCACTCGTAATCAGGCCCATAAAAGGGTGGGTCCTGTGTTTTGGAGCACCCTCATGGATATAATTTAGAGGTCGTCAGGGGTCGTAGTCGAGACCCCTGGCCCTTGCGACACCTGGCTCTGTCTTTGCAACCCCTGGCCTCAGAGGTAGCAAAATCAGCGCCAGGTCCTGGGGCTGATTTTGCTGCCATTGTGTTCCTGGCGGCCAGGAGCACAATGGCAGCACGTTCTTGTGGACATCGGTTGGGGTTCCTTTCTCATTGTTTTCTCTCATTTTTTAATTCCAGTATTAGCGAATAATCCTTAAATAGTCACTATTAGTATAATTAAAAAAATTAATATAATTAGCTGAAATATGGCCCTCGCTGGCAGCTAAGGTAAGTAAAACAAATGCTTTTAAATGTATATTGTTTGCATGCTTGAGGGTGTGTGTTTATGTGAGAGCATGTAAAGGTATGTAAAGGTATGTGTAAGCATGATGTGTGTGTGACTGAAATTGAAGGTCAAAGTGTGTGTGATGTCACTTCGGCTAGAGGTCCCGTGACACAAGATACACATCACTGTAGTCTTATGTACTGGTTCGAGTAGACTACCGCATTTCTACAGAAATAAAATAAACAAATGGAATACATTTAACTATTTCCACAACACGTGCTATACACACCACTTCCACATACCCTTGGTTATGTTCTTTCTATTTTGTGCATAGATCATGCCGCGCGCTAGGAAGGCGCACACTGCACAGCTCAGAACATCCATTGTTCTGCGTATGGGTGTCTATTAAGTGAAAATTGATGGCATTTTTTAATTATTTAATGAGGCTAATGGCCTCGTTTCCCGCCACCTTGCCTTGTGCGAGAGCTCTGACTGCAGTCGGCCAGATGGCTCCTGGCTCACAACGAAAATAGTGGAGAGAGAAACATGAATAATTAGAGACACTTGTGCCGTGTGTTGTTTTCTCCCAAATCTCCACCTGCGGCTAATGCTGCAGCCTTAAATGCGTCTCGTAGTCAATCTTCCTAAACTCTCCATTAATTATTGATCGGCCCCCGAGACGCCTTATATTTGCTTAGCATAGATATGTTAAACTCGCGCATAAACTGTTTTGCCTTAAAGCTAATGCCGATCCAATCAAAAATGAAGGTAATCGCGGCAGACAAAAAGCCATTTTCCATGAGCCTTCGTCTCATTCCTGGTGCTAAACACTGCTAAAAATACATCTGCTTTAAACATGTTCGGGGACGGCTTGTGCTGCAGTTACTTACAGTTTTCTGTTTACAGATCTGCACGTTTCAGGCACAGACTAAGCCTTCTTGTTACCTTTTCCGCCACCTGTCGGTGAGTGCGTGTTTCTGCTCACTGTCCTCCAGGTTTGTGCAAGCTCCTGTTTCTTATAGGTTTCAAGGTCATCTTCAGAACACGAACGAATAGTCATATATTTCTGTAAGCCATGGGCCTTGAGTCTCTGGCCCATGTCCTTGTTAACAGGTCTCAACAACTGCAAACTCTTAATGAGAGAACTGCAGCTATTGCAGAACAAGGCAGCTCCAATGCTTAGACAAGACTCCTGCCACGAGCGCAGTTTGCGCAGTCTGTAACTTCCTCTCGATATTCAAGTTGCCCCTAATGGCCCCTTAACCTTCCACAGTACGGGGCATCTTTATCTGCAACTCAATTGGTGCCCCATTGTTCCCATGTCTTTAAGCTTTTGATGATCAGGCGGCCTCACCTACACTCACCGAGTGCGCCATTCACCACACTAGTGACTGAAACTTCCGCAGTGCAGTGCATGAGTTGTTGAAAGTGTTCTAGCCTTTGATGGTGAGGCTGCCTACACCTACCCAGACTGAAAGTGCCATGCACCACACTAGACGACTGAAAATTCCTGAGTGCTGCTCTAGAGTTGTTGAAAGTATGCTGGCCTTTGATGTTGAGGCTGCCTCCTCCTACCTAGACCAAAAGTGCAATACACCACAGTAGGCGACTGAACATTCCTGAATGCAGCACATGAGTTGTTGGAAAGTATGCTGGCCTTTGATCCTGAGATGACCTACGCCTATCCAGACCAAGAGTGTCATACTTCACACTACGGGACTGAAACATTCTGAGTGCAACGCTAGAGTTGTTGAAACTATTTTAAGGTGAACTAAGATTACATCGATTCTGACATTTTTCAGGTATTGCTGCAGGACCTCTTTTTTCCATTTGAAGTTGTCCTCCTGTTTGCTTTTATACCTTTTTCAATCCTAAAGAAAAAAGACCAGTGCTTCATTATATAAGAATGAGTGCCAGAGCCCATAGCTCTGCTCAGAAGCCCGCAGCAAGTGCAATTAAATGTTGGCAGGCCAAATAACAACGCTGCATAGACTTGAATACACCATAGGTCGCCTAACCCACTACCAGACACTCCCTGCCCCTTTATCCCACTCCTGCTGGTTCCTGCTATCTCCTTTTGTGACAGTTCTGCCGTCTTTTTCTTCCTCTATCTTTCTGATCTGTGTTGTTCCCCTCTCTTGCTACCCCACGACTGAAATGCACTGAAAATGACATTATTTCCCACAGTTTTGCAATGGTTAATAATGATATTTCCATGTGGCTCAGCAATGTGTTGACTACAGGACAAACCAATGGCGGACTTCTAGGTCTGCACTGTACTGCTGTTTTCCTTTTTGTAATTGTTAGTTCAATGCGTCTTTAGACGTGTGCACATACAGCTCTTGCACCTGCCGTTGTTGGGTGCAAACTGAAAGTAGTAGATGGTTCTCACTCAGATCCTGCCATCTGAGTGAGGACGTCACACGTGCGCGTTCCAGGTACTGATGTTGGGGCCTTATTTCTGAGCTCCATCATGACACCTCAACAGTTCTGCTAATAACAGTTACTGGTTACTACACATGGAACTCTGAGGGTGATAGTGTATCCTACGAATGACCGACACCTGTTTACCGTTCCTAACACCCCATCATTGAACCATCTACTACTTGCACATATCAATTAAGCCCTGATAAAGTTCAGTCTTGTCTGAACGAAACACGTTGGCTGGAGCTTATCTTATGACATTGTTTAAATAAAGGAATTCAAATACTAAGGAACTTTGTCCGTTTACATCTTTTGAATATACATTCCAGTGGTGCACCTCTCCACTCTGATTCAGCAATGTGTTGAGTACAATGAGGTAATTGTTGGAAGAAGCTCCGATTGAGGTAATTCTGGAAGTTGAGGAGAACTACTGGAGTAAGGTCAAACTGAGGGCCGTGCTGGTGGAAAGCTCAATGCTGGAGCAATAATAATAATAATAATAATAATCCACATTTGTAAAGCGCACAATCACCCGTAAGGGTCTCTAGGCGCTGGGGGCCGTCGGGAAGATTAAGCAAGCTATTGCCCAGAGTCACATGGTGCTGGGCAAACCTGCCGCCGGAGCCGGGGATCGAACCGTGATCCCCAGATTCCAGCGTCAGTCGCCCTGGCCGCGGCGCCACACCTCTCCCCTCCGTCTCACTATTAATCTGACCTGAAGTAAGCTCACACTGTACAAAGACAGACACAGGTATACACACAGAGCAACACAGAAACACAAAACGCACACAAAACTGTGACACTCCCCCGTGACCACTCGCCCTGGGACTGAACACTGCTGAGATATGGTTGTATTGTATTGCAGCGTTTACATAGCCCTAACAACCCCTGTGTGGGACACTGAAGCTCTTACCTACATGCATAGCAAGATACACTGTGTGAGGTGTTGGGGGAGCGTTTTTTTTTGTGAAACAATATGGGAAGTGCTTCACTTTCTGTGTGATGACCGACAAGGTGTGGTTATCGTGTTATTGGACACAGTGCCTAGTGGTGTGAAGGGTGAGGTTATGTGAGAGACAGACACACAGGTTAAAATTATATTAAGAACTAACCAGCTTAACCACAAGGTCAAAGGGATGCTGTGTTCCCGTACACTTAATAAAAAAGTCTCGTAATCCATACAGGAACATGCGCCAGACAGAGATGTTGTTGGAATAAGAAAAAAAGGATACCAAAAAGGCGAGTGGAAATTGGTGACATTAGAAGTAGCCATGAACCATTGTTTTTATCTATGTTTAAAAGGCAGTGACACTGTCTACTACTGAACGTTCCAGCCCGAATTGCCAAGCCAGGGCCCTTTGCTCACTTTGCCACTGGATTCAAGCAAGCCGGGGCTGATGAGGGGTGTTACCCTGAAACCGGTCCCAAGATGCTGGGTCTGAACTGAGGTGGGGAAATAAGCTAAAGAACGATGATGGATTCAACCCAGATCTGTGACTGGGGGTGAGTGTCTGAAAAATTTCAGCACTCCGTCCATCGTCTCCTCGAGATTGCTTACTACTGCACAAACACATTCTATGAAGACGTGGAAGAGCAGTCAATCTGTTATACAGCTGCTAGGCTAAATGAGCCAACATTTTGACTCTCAAAAAAGCAGATGCGTACCAGGCTACACCTCTACAAGTTTACGTCTCTTTTGGGATCATTTTTTCTGGTTCATCCCTATTCTACCCCTTTTACCGCCTCCTACACATTAACTCTGCTCTCACCTCTAGCCAGAGGCATTTGTCCTATTACAATCGTAGGCAATAGGTGTCATTCCTTGTCCTGCACAACTCCTAATTCTACTCCTCTGTGTAATGTTCTCCCTTCTCCCCTTAATCACAAGCTGAAGCAGGTGGAGGTGTATAACTGATGGTTTATTCATTTAGTAATTATTCTCAGAGCTAAAGGCGCCGAGCGTCTAACAGTGACCGCTCCGGTCGCCAACTGCCGCTTTTCCCCGTTCGCGCCTTTCCCCGCTGTCCTGTGCGCATGCGTGCGCTTCCTGCTCTAGTCTATGGCGTGACGCGTCATCGCGCACACGCTCATAGACTAGAACGCATACCACATATCTCCCCCCTTTTATATACACAACAAAACAAATTTCTCCTTTAAGTTAAGAGTCCCCAAGCATGCGTATGAGTCTATGTTGGGGCACCTAGGGAGGTGGCTCCAAACGCTAGTGTCCATCCATCACAAAGTCTCTATAGCGAGAGGGCGCAGTGACTGCCCTTCCGCTGCGGGTGTGTCTTACCGGCATGTTCTCTCTCTCTTCTGTCTCTCCTTGGGACCTCTCATGTCCTCTCCCATCAGCTCGCTGCTCTGCATTCACCAGTGCGCCATCTCCATCGGTAGGCCTTGCTCCCAGGCCACCCATCTCAATGTCCTCGCCTACACTTTCCCCACAGTCTCCTGTGCTGTGCCCCCCTTGGGGTCTTTCTTCCTGTGAGTCCATCCGTCTCTCGTCTTCTTCGGACTTGGGCCAAACTACTATTTTATTGACTCTGGCCATGCGGTCTTGCGACCAGACCTTGCCGTCACTGAGAAGAGCCGCCCTTCCTCGTACCTCCTGAACTTGTAGGGGCCGGCTGAACTTGCTTTCTCCTTTCTTTTGTAGGGTAGGGAGTTTAACCCTGACCCATTCCCCTTCTTCCAGCACTGTTTCCTTTGTGTTGCGTCGCTTGTCATAGTGTGCTGCGTAGATCTTCTGGGCCTTCTCCAAATTGTGCTGCACCACCGCTGGGGACCACTTGCTGGTGATGGTCTTCTCCCTCCATGCAACGTTGTCCCGGGTGAAGGGATGCCGTCCCCTCAGCACTTGGAACGGACTGTACCCCACCACTGAGGGCGTGATCCTGTAGGCCCATAGCATGCTCATTACTTCCGCTTCCCAGTCCTTTCCTTGGGATATTGCTGCCTGAATGGAGCCCATGAGCACCCTATTGAACCTTTCGACCTGGCCGTTGCTTGCTGGGTGATAAACGGCCGTGTGTTTCACCTCAATCCCATTCCTTTTCATATATCGACCCCACTTGTCTGACACAAATTGAGGTCCATTATCACTGAGAATGGACTTGGGTATGCCCTCACGTAGGAACACTGATGTCAGGAATCGCAAAATAGTGTCCGTGTCCATTGACTCCTGTATGTCCACTTCAGGCCATTTGGAATACTTGTCCATTATCACACAAATGTATTTGTTCACCCCTCTGCTGTCTAGGACAGGTCCCAGGATGTCTATAGCCATATCCTCCCAGGGGCCTTGCGGGGTGTCAAACTTCCCCAACGCAGGTCTGAGTGGGCGGAGCACTTTGTCCGCTCCTTGACACTGTCCACACTCCCGCACTTGTCTCTCTATGTGGGCATCCATTCCTGGCCACCAATACATCTGCTTGACCAACGCCTTGGTTTTCACTATGCCCAAATGTCCCTCATGCAGCAACTTCAACAGCCTGGGTATCAGTGTCACTGGGGGCACAACACGTTCTCCTCTGTACAAGAAAATTCCCGAATCGCTCAGTGACAATTCCTCTCTCATCTCATAGAATCGTCGCACACCCTCCGTGAGCTTCTTTTTGTCCGGCCAGCCCGACGTGAGGTGTCTCCTTACTTCCACCTTCTCCTCATCAAGCTCGTAGGCCGCCTTCCATTCCTGCGCGCTAATCGACATCTCATGATCCTCCATGCTGGCCACCATCTCCTCTTTGTCCGGGGCCTCCTCCGGCGCCTCCTCCATCGCAGCAGCCCGGCTGAGAAAGTCAGCCACCTTGTTTTGCGTGCCTGGGAGATATTCAACGTCGTAGGTGTAGTCCAGCAACTTCAACGTCATTTTGGCGATTCTCGGGGTCGCAGTGTCATGGCCCGAGGATGTTAACACCTTGATGAGCGGCTTGTGATCCGTTTGAAGCTTGAATCTCGTGCCCCATATGAACTGCCGAAACCTGTTAAGGGCCCACGTGACCGCCAGCATCTCTTTTTCGATTACGCTGTACCGTTGTTCCGTCGGAGAAAGTGCACGGGACGCAAAGCTGATCGTTTCCTTGGATCCATCTTCTCTTTCCTGCGCCAACACCGCCCCTAATCCCTTGTCGCTCGCATCTGTCGTCACTATGGTCTTTCCGGTGGGGACGTACCCTTGCAGAGGGATGGCTTGGCTGATGCAGTCCTTGATTGTCTCAAATTCGGATTGAGCCTCTGTGTCCCATTCGAATTTTGCATTGTTTCTGATCAGTTGTCTCATCCTGTAGGTCCGAGTAGCAAAGTGTCTGACAAACTTGCTGTAATACTCGGCCATTCCGAGGAATGACCGCACTTCCTCTTTGGTTGCTGGGGCTTTCGCGTCCCTTATCGCCTTCACATTCTGTTCTTTCGGCGAGATGCCGTGTGTACCAATTTCATGTCCTAAGTAGGTCACTGAGTGAGTCCCAATTCTACATTTGCTCCATTCTGCTGTTAAGCCTTTTCCTTGCAACACTCCCAGGACTCGGTGCAGTTTCTTGTCGTGCTCTCCTTTGTCGGAGCCCATCACCAAAATGTCATCTTGAAAATACTGCACCCCCGAGATGTCCTTAAACAGTCTGTGCATTAGTTTCTGAAAAACGGCCGCGGCGGACGCCAAGCCAAAGGGCATTCTCCTGAATTGGTAGCAGCCAAAGGGTGTTATAAAGGATGTGTACTTCCTACTTGAAGGGTGCAGTTCTATTTGGTAATATGCTGACGTGAGGTCTATTGTGGAGAAGTGAGTTATGCCTTTTGTTCTCGCCAGCATCTCCTCGATCCTCGGGAGCGGGAATCTCTCCACAATGAGGTTTTTGTTGAGCTCTCTGAGGTCCACACAGAGCCGGACCTTCCCATTTGGCTTCTTGACCACCACCAAAGGCGATAGCCATTCTGCGCTGTCCACTGGCTCGATGATGCCTTGTTCTTCCAACTTCAGCAATTCCTGTTGCACCGCTTCACTCGTGGATATGGGTATGTTTCGGACCTTATGGACAACTGGTACTGCCCCCTCCTTAAGGACTATTTTATGTACAAATTTGTCCAGTTTGCCGACCGTGCCCTCAAAGACTTTGGGGTATGCCGCTTTCCAGTCCTCATCCTTCGAGAGGGGCCATTCATCTGTTAACAGTATCTGCTCCTTCCCTCCTGGATTGAGTATGATGCCCAGATCTCCTGCGTCTCTCCATCCCAACACCGATGGGCCCTTCTCCGCCACGTACAGGGTGCAGGTGGCCGACCTTCCTCTGAACTCAAACACGAAGTCCCGGCACCCCACCAGGGGGATGGAATTCTCTGTGTACGAGATGGGTCTGATGTCCGGCGGCATTAAATCGGGCCCCACTACTGGTGCGAAGTCCTCTTCCCATATCGATCTTTGCACGATAGTCCAGGGGGACCCTGAATCGACGGCCACGTGTACCTTCACACCCCCAATGAGCATGTCCGTGCGGGGTTTATCTCTTCGCTTCCCTGCTACATCCAGTACCTGATCCTCTATGCACAGAACCAGATCATCTTCTTCTGGGTCTTCTTCCTCACTCAAGTTTGCTGTGGCGGAGTCGATGCACTTGACGGTGGATTTCGACCCCTTCTTCCGGCACACTTTTTCAAAATGGCCGGTCAGCCCACAGAACGAGCACCGGGCGCGGAACGCGGGGCAACGTCTGTCCTGCGCCGTGTGTGCTGCACTGCCGCATCTGTAACAAGCGAATTTGTTACCAGGACTGGAGCGGGCCGCCTGTTTTCCAGTTCCTCTCGTGTCTTTCCTTTGGTCTCCGTAATTGCTTTTGGGCTTGCTGGACTGTGGCGCTTCGTCAATCTTGTTGATCATCTGCCTCGGTCCACATTCCCTTTTTGCCGCGTCGGCACCTCGTTTAGACATTTCTGCCTTCTTGACCATCGCCACCACTTCTTTAAGGGACGTCTCGTCCATCGCCCATAACTTGTCCTGGACCGCTCTGCTGGTGGTATGCATCACGATTTGATCTTTGATGTATTCGTCCTGCAGGGCCCCATACCGGCATGTGATAGCTAGGCGTCGGAGTGCCGCCACATAGTCATCAATAGATTCTCCCGCCTCTTGCTTTCTTTGTTGAAAATTATAGCGGTCTATGGAGACACAAACCGCCGGGCGGTAGTGGCTGTCCAGGTCGTCCAGTGCATTCTTAAAGACATCTGTCTCCGCTGCACCTCTCTCTTTGGGTACTAGATTCTTGAACACCCTTACCCCTTCTGGGCCTAAGTTGTGGAGCAACAGTCTCTTTTTCCTTTCTGGTGTATATTCCCCTTCATTCTCATCTCCGAGGGCCTCTATGTAGTTGAGAAAGTATTCTTTCCAGTCCTCCCATTTTAGTTGGGGTTCTCCTGGTCTGGGTAGGAAAGGGACGGGTGCCATCAGAGCAGAAGCTTGGTTCGCCATTCTGACGTCCTCTCTAGGGTCTCCCTCCTGGGCCCTTCGTTGGGTAGGCTCACCGGATGCCCCTGCACTCTCTGCCGTGTCGCCTCGGCCCCTTGGGCTACCTGGGGTATTGTCCCTCGCACTTTTCGCGGTTTGCTCGGTCTTTCCCCCGTCCTCTAGCTTGGGGGTGTCTCCCTTGGTTGCCAGGGTGCTAGCTGAGGGCCCCTGGTGTATTGGGCAGCACTGACCTGACTTTTAAGTCGGTGTTTGGGTCTGTATCCTGTTGTTACGCTGCTGCCACGCCCTTAGCTCTTCCTGTAGGTATCCTGCCTTGCTGGCTCGTGTGGGGGGTTTGCAGGGGGGTCTGGTTGTCGTCTCCTGCACCTGGTGGTGTTCAGATGCCAGCCTCGTCGCCACTGTAATGTTCTCCCTTCTCCCCTTAATCACAAGCTGAAGCAGGTGGAGGTGTATAACTGATGGTTTATTCATTTAGTAATTATTCTCAGAGCTAAAGGCGCCGAGCGTCTAACAGTGACCGCTCCGGTCGCCAACTGCCGCTTTTCCCCGTTCGCGCCTTTCCCCGCTGTCCTGTGCGCATGCGTGCGCTTCCTGCTCTAGTCTATGGCGTGACGCGTCATCGCGCACACGCTCATAGACTAGAACGCATACCACACTCTGCATGCTGGTTGAGTCTACTTAATACCACAGCTATTGTCTGCTCTGGGAGAGCAAAGCATTTGCCTGTCTTGCTCATTCAAGATTTCTAGTCTTGAGCATGCAAGCTCATTGCAGAGAAAATTTTACAACACCTTACTACTTTAAGACGGGCTGCTATGTCTTGGGCTAGCCTCACCAATTCCAGAGCGCTTAGCAACATCTTGCTGACCCTTTGCATTGCAAAGATCTGACCCGCAATCTGCCGATGTCAGCATTAGAAGATGCAAGTTCGCTGAGCCCTGCCAACCAAGAAAAAGTCAATATAACGTCTACCACATTAATACATGCCTCAATGTCTTGGGCTAACCTTGATGATTTCTGGGCACATGGCCCCATCCTCCTGACCCTTGATGGCGGTGATATACCCTGCAAACTGCCTTCATAGGAAGGAGAATTTGTAAGTACACTGGGCCCTGTCTGCCCCGCCCCCTCACCTACCACATTGAGGCCGTTCACAATGTCTTGGGCTAACCTTGCAAAATTCTAAATAGTGACTAGAGGTTGGCTGGCACTGAAGGCTCAAGCCAGCTGCCTGACTCTGCCTCAGCTCAAGGTCATCTTGGACCCTCAAACCCAAAATGAGCAAAGCCTTCATGTGGTTTCAGGCTTCTGCCTGACACCCACGCTCTAACCTCCAACATCAAGAATTTAAAGGCAAATTATTTCACTCTGATGTCAAACGGCAGAGAAGGACACACATCTAGTGGCTGAAGTGATTTGATTTGTTGTCCAACTGCACTATCAGATAAACACACACAGTGGCGCCGCAAGTGCGTCATGCGTTCTTATAGAAGCAAGGAATGTGGGCTCCCCATCCCTGCAATCAGGTAGAATAACATCACCATAATTGTAGTTCAGCTGGACCCTTCGTCTCTTTGACCAGATACCAAAGCACCTGATCCTCTAATAAAAAATATGCACTGTACACACATGCAAGCAAATTGATAAACACATTGAAAGACACGCTCGCTATATTCACTTAGAGAAACACACACTTTGTTGTTTTATTAACAAAATACAACACAAAACAATGCACCTCCACAACCCCCACACACAACACAACAGCATCAGGGTGATCCTCGAATTTGTTTCATAATACCGAGTATAATAGCAAAACATCTTAGAGGAGGCTAGCGATGTATTCAAGTACAGACAATCAATATAGCCAACATGATCATTCCCCGTCACCCACCTACATCCAGTGCTGCCATTCTAGTACTGTGCGTCGGTGTCTGCGGAGTCATCCTCAGACGTATCTCCCCCTTTTTGGGACAATATGCCCCAGGTTTCCAAATCAGATGGGAGTTTAGCATCTGTGCGGGTGCATCACATTTGAGATTCCTCTCCCGCCAACGATTGAGTGGCATCCCTGACCCAAAGACCCTGAGCAGGGACCCTAACCTCCATCCAAGTGATGACCACCCACCTCCTCACCAGCACCAGTGCCACCTGGAGGAACCTGTATGTCAATTTGCATGTCCTCGGGCACATCAAAATGCCAGGGGCATAGCTGCAGTGTGAGCTCACAAGTGAGTGTGGTGGTCTAGGCCACTCTCTCTATCGATCTCACCCAGAAGTCTTTCATCTGCTAGCAGCCCTACACCAAGTGCATGAAGTTGTCCCGCTGCACACTGGGGACACTCATCAGCCCACTCCAGATTGATTCTATGCATACCTACGAAACACATGTAAGTGTGGTGCACAAAATGAAAGTGTATCAATTGATTGATTGATTGAATTGTTACTGGAAACAGACTTAATTAACGCGCAAATTCGAGCTCAGTCAACATCTGAGAGTGGGCATCCAAGACCTGCATCTCAAACATTTAAAACTTTCAATGGGCCACTGATCAAATAAGATGTTGCCCACCAGACCCCAGCGTCAACAGTGTGCCCAGTGGGGCCGATGCAGGTGGTGCCACTGGGTAAGATTTTCACACCACCCTAACTGTATTCAATACACCGAATAGTGTAAAAATTGGCCTGGTCCCAGTATAAGGACATTATTAATATATAGGTCTCCAGCCAACTCACAACCCCCCTTGCGCCATGGTTGAAATTAAATAACTTCCCCTATCTTGCAGAACAAAGCTAAAACCCGCAGGGGGAACTTCTCATGATAGGGGGCTCTCCTGATCACCACCGTTACCAAGCTCTGCCACATTGCCGTATTGTGCACCATGGAGGACAACTGTTCCCACCATCAGAAACCCTGGCCCTGGCCCCACCACCATGCCCACCAGGAGATCCTTCTCCCAGTTATTTCCTTCACCCATCCATTTTGTTGCGTGTTGCATATGGGAAGTGTAATCGTAATATTCAGGGTTCGGGACACCGGGTCCTCCTTCTACCTGTATCCTCATTAAAGTCCGACGAGCCACCCTGCTCCTCCTTCCCAACTAAATAAGGGAGGTAAGTAGATTATTCAACTGCAGAAAGACACCGGCCCGCAGTGAACTCAAGGAATTCTGGACCTCATACACGTAATGGGGAATAAACTACTATTCTTCCCATGAATGATAGTGGTAAGGTGTTCCAGAACCATAAAATTTTTCTCAAGTAGCCAATCATCCACTCAATATTGTACTTTAGTTGTTTTTGTGCGTGTGAGCCACCACTATACCCAAATATCAAAAGTGGCCTGTCTCCTACCGCAGCCCAAAGCCTGGCAATCACTCCCTGGGTACCCCAGCCAGTGCCGCCAAAGGGAACAATAACAACTTTTGTTTATTGATAAGTCCAGAAACCTGCCCAAACTCTCACAATAACTCCAATAGCACAACCATAGACGTCCTTAGGCGCCCTGACATAAAAGAGCACATCATCAGCATACAGTGGCTGGTTCCCTCCAACTCTATACCCTATTTATGCATGATCCAACATACCAGTACTGCCAGTGGCTTTACTGCGAAAGCAAACTAGAGGGGGCGACAGCGGGCATACCTATTGCGTGCCGCGTTCTATATCCCACGGCTCTGATCTATATTGTCCTACCTTCACTTACATAACAATGTATCCAGGCTCTAAATAGTGGTCCTGTCTCCATGGTTTTCATCACCTCAAACAAGTACTCCCAATCCACAGTGTCAAATGCCTTTTCTATATCAATTGAGGCCAACACCATCTCCTCCTGACTGTCTTCCCCCTCATGAAGCACATGTGTAAGGCGCCTCAAGTTCAAGTTTGTACTGTGGCCAGGAATAAAGCCACACTGGTCTACATGGACCAGATCAGTCTTCACAAGGTTCAGACGCTGGGCTAAGAGTTTACTTAATATTTTGATCATTGTGAAGGGCCGGCTCGGACAGGATACAGGGCCAAATGCTTGTTAGAAATATCAGATTAACGAGTAACAATAAGGATTTTGTTGCGAATAATGAGAATTGAAAATGTTTCAAATATTAAAATATTAGACTATGAACTAACTACTAATGTCTGTTTGAGGGAAAGTGCTGTTCAGTATCAGTGTCTCCGTCACTTCCATTTTCCCTTCACACCCCTGAAATCCTACATCTGTATATATCAGATCATCTCCTGTGATTTCATGACTGTCTTTTCACTCTTCTTTCTACATGTACTTCTCTGTACTTCTCTGTACCGCCTGCTTTTCACCAGACCCTCCCCAGTCAGTCCAACCCGGCCTTGCACAAATATACGAATCGCAAATTTTATGCAACATCAGCAATCACGCGCATAGCCCACAACTTCAAGGACAACTGGCATGAAAATGAGGTTCATCACGCCACTGTGCTTATCTTCTGTGCTTTGTAATGCCGACTGACAACTGACTCTGACTTCTGTATTGTCTGGAGTTTGTGGAGTAGGGACTTGTTGATGCCAGCGTTGAGTGTGTTTCTATAGACCAGTCTGCTGGTGATGAGTGCGTGGGTGACTGTCTTCCTTGACTCAGCCCGGGGGATCCACCTGAAGGTCTGGAGTAGGATGCGGAGGGTGTTGAAGCAGCTGGAGGTGACGGCGATGCCGAGGTTCTTGGCGTGGTCTGAGGGGGTAGGTGGGTTTCCGAGGGCGGTCGGCCACCAGGTGCTGTCCCATGCAGAAGGGGTGGTACCAAGGATGAGGACTTCTGTCTTCTCGGCATTGAACTTCAGGTAGCTGTTGGTCATCCAGACTGAAAGAACTATGAGGAGCCTTTTAGAAGTTACATCACAGACAGTGAACGATGGTACTGCTGCAGAGTTAAGACTTTTTTCAGAGGGTGATGGCGAAAATGAGAGCCCGATAGGGACCCGTTTCAGCACCTGCTTTTTAGAACTGCCGGTGCTAAGCACCTTCGGGACTGGCCCACTTAAACCCCTGGAAGTGTTAATGCTTTCTCTGCGCTAACACATTTCCCTGTTGTTCCTCTGATGAGTGGCTTGGATCAAAGCAGGTATTTTGGCAGCAGAGCCAGCGAGTTTCTCGATGGAAGAGAGGGTGCAAGGCCATTTTCATTTTGCTTATTTAGGTGGTCTAACTCAGCGATAAGCACGAATAGGCTGCGCACTTGGACTTGTGTTTTTTATCTGTGATCCAATATTTTGTGCTTAAATAAAAAACATTGCACCCACATTTTTTAAATGTCATCTACATTTATGCATGTGACTGTTAGAAAAAGTGCCTGAGTGTGTAGTGGTCCTTTCTGGGAGCGCTGAAACTTAACTGCAGCGATGCCAAAGTTGTGTCTTTGGTTTATATTTTTTGTAGTGTTTCACCCATGAAAATGCTATTTAATGCTTCGAGCTCACAACTTTTAAGCCTGGATACATCGCCCAGTTTTCAGTCAGCCATGCCATGTTTCACATAGTAAGTTCAGTTTTTGATTTTTATAGGCAAGAACAAATGGTGTTCTCGGCTGCACAAATGCTGCATTCTGGGATATGTATTTATAGTTTTAAAACTGAAACTAAGTGATGCAAAATCCCAAGATGGAGAAAGGCTTTTGTTACGAAAAGCCAGAACTGTGGGGAGGACATATTCATGACATGGGTGCACTTGTTAGACATATTGACAGTGCACTATAAAGGCGTATGCTAACATATGGTTAATGTTTTAAACTTAAATCACCGCCTAAAAGTATGCATACCTATAGAAGGTCAGTGCAAAAAAATGCTGCAAAATTTGCCTGATCCATGCCGCAATTCTGTGGGAGCCTATCTCAAACACACGCACACACACTCGCTCTCCTCACCTGCATATACAGATTTTTTTAATCTTTGGTGCTTCACATTTTTCAACTTTTGTGTATCTGCTTTCACATAAAATGTTAATTACATTTGGTACATAGTTAAGTAGCACTGTAAACAGAGGCAAAGGATTGCATGGGTATAAAGACTGAACACCTTTATGACCTAAAAGTTAAATTCCCAATTTAGAGTTGGGCGGGCAGGATTCTTCGGAGCAAACGCAACAGAGCACCCAGCCTATCAAATCTTCGTTCGCCCTGTTCGTTTAGAGACAAGTGGACCCTAAGCAATCTGTTGACAGTGCCTTTCTTGTCTCCGTAAACTAAATGTGTCCGGTGATGGTCCAACAGAGCCTTGGCAGGGGCGGCCTTAGGCATGTGCAAGCTGTGCACCTGCACAGGGCCGCCAAACCCCAGGCGCCGCCATGCATATATATATATGCTTAACGTGGGGCGTTGCCCCGCCCGGACACCCTCTTCCGGGGCCCCCTCCCTGCCCAGGGCCGCCATGAGCCTAGAACCGCCCCTGGCCTTGGACATCTAAGGAAGGACATTACACTGCCCTCACTAAGTAGGGTGGATGGTGTGATGTCCGTTTTTTTCTTGGCCGTAATCACCAGAGCTTACCTGGTTGTGAGGAACAGGAAAATACAATAATGACCCCTGCACCCTGGGAGAATGTTCTCAGGGTGTGTAGTCCATTAGGTTTTTGTTTTTTCAGAAACAAACTTCCACATGGGAGTTTATTTCTGAAAAACAAAATAATTGTAAAAGTTTGATGGACGGTCATCAAAACTGATGATGGCCATCACAACTGACAACGGCTGCCCACCAAACATTTGGTAGCTTGAAGAGACTACCTTGATGACAGTTCCTTTCAATGTACAGAGATTATCGCTGGACCTTCAGTCATCTCTAAATTAGCCAGAGTACCATTGAAACGATGGAGGTAATGTCCTAAGCCATCTTAAAAAGGAACTAAATCAGGCCCAACGTCTGAGAAGTAATAAAATGAAACAAACACAAGGAGACAATGGACGGAGCGTTGAAACTTTTAAGACATTCAACCCCAGTACAGATCTGGGTTGAATCCATCATCTTTCTTGAGCTCGCTTTGCCACCCCACTTCAGACCCAGCTATATATGCAAATCATTCTTGATCATGTGCCTCATAGGAACAGTCTAGCCCAAACTGCCATAGCTAGGTCTTCCCTAGACTGAAAACAAGCATCTTGGGACCGGTTTCAGGATAACACCCCTCATCAGCCAGGCGAGTGGCAAAGTGAGCAAGAGACCCACGTCTGGGCATACCGTGCCAACTTAGGGCAAACAAAGGAAACACAAGGAGACAATGGAGGGAGCGTTGAAACTTTTTGGGCACTCACCTCAGTCACAGATCTGGCTTGAATCCATCATCTAATAAAATGCACACAGTAAGTTGACAGGCTGTTAAAGGGGAAGCTACATTATGGGGCCCGATCATAAATAGTTGCGCTGGCTCCAGGGCAGTGCCATGCACTTGTTTTCTTTTTCTTCTTTGTGCTTCCTCTGTGTAAAGGAAAGCATTGTTTCCAACACAGCACAACTTTGAAAAATTGACTAATGGTTTCTTCTCGTAGTTTCCGGGCTGTGTTGCCTGCAGTTCATGTATTAATTTAGAGATTTTCCTAGATAAGCGATTACACTTTAGAAAGTGAAAAGGCATAAATATACCAAATACTCAGCTCAGTGCTGAGACTGAACATATGTTCATGATAAGCCCCCCTGTGTATTACACTGTTTTAGCTGACGCAGTATTTGAATAGAAAAACATACATGCATTCAGTCGAAGCCTAATAACTCAGATTTGGCCCAACTTCAATCAAATATCTATTTGAAAGTGACTCTGTTGACACAATCCAGCAGCATAGGAGGTAGGCCACACTCTACGCAATCTGGAACTCTACCAAGCCCAGTTTGATTTCATGCACTCTGTGCATGACACGAAGTGCCATTTTATAATTTTATTTTATTTACTACTTTTCTAAAGCGCAAACAGGCTACTTCGAAGTGCTAGAAGAAAGAGGAGTGAAGAGGAGAGTAAGCAAGACCATCCACTATTAAAACATATGTAATCAAGGCTCGTTGGCAGGGTGACCATATGCAGCCTTAGAGCAGGTAATACATAACCAGTGTTCGAAATTGGGCTAATGGTTGTGGGTGGGATTCAGAAACCCTACTCAAGTAGCGAGCATTATTCTTATCAGGGTGAAACATGAAAAACCTCAAACTAACCTGTGCTCAATCTTGTTGTAGCTTGGAACAAAATCTGTCAGACTTAACTTAGAGGCGATGTGAAAGTATGCATCACTTCAAACAGTAATAAAGGAAAAACACAACGTAAAGAAAATCCCACACCAATTTAGAAATATAGAGTAAAATGTAATACATTATTGGAGACCAAGCTGCCACAAATCCAATCAGTGGTACCGGAGATATGCAGTTTTAAAGATTTAAGTAGAAATAGTGCTTAAAACACCAACTGTGGTTATCTGGTCGCACTGGACCGAGACAAAGTCACAAGTTCAGGCTGACCAAGCTGGAGCACGGGCCGTGTTCAAGGACCAAGTTAGACCCACTAAACTAAGGGCCAGATGTAGGTAATCCCAAAATACCGAGTCCTTAATAGCGATTTTTACTGAATCGCTATTAAGGACACGGTATTTCCGTTGTAGGTAAAAAAATCGGTAAAAAATACAGATTCTGTAATATTCTGTAAAAATTTGCGATTTCCTATAAATGGGTAAAAAAATTACCGAATCCCCATTACCGAATCGGTATTACAGAATCTGTAATACCGATTCGGTAATTAGCGATTCGGTAATTCAAAAATTCTGTAATTATCGAATCAGCCAATCCAGTGCATACACATTACCTCACAACCAGGAAGTGGCCACACCCATGCAGGTGCACTGAATCTGTAGCTGTTGGAGAGACAGGGAGCAGCAGTAAGAGCAGAGGAGCTGCACAGCCAATACCCAGATAACACAGAGGAACTGCACCATGGCAGCACAGGAGAAGGGGAAGGATGCAGCCGGAAGGAAAAGGAGGCACAAGTTTAGTGAGAGGAGATGGAGGTCCTCATAGAGGAAGTTGTCATAAACCATGACCAGCTCTTTGGCAAGAGATCACCGAACGTCCCTGAGTCCCAGAAAAGGAGCATTTGGCTGGCAATCCAGCAGAAGATCAACGCGATCGGCATCACACATCGCACAACTGAGGACTTAAAAAAGCGATGGTATGACCTGAGGGTATGTTCGAAGGAGAGGATGGCTGACTGGCAGAAACAAGCGGGGAAGATAGCCAGGGCAAGCTCCACAGCGCCTGCTCCTACTGCCCTAGACCAACTGGTAGAGTCTACCCTCCAGCCAGAGAGCATCAGTGGCATCGGGACGTGGACAGCTCAGCAACAGCATCCAAGAGACAAGGTAAGATGCATGCACAGCATGCTGTCTCCCCTTCCTAACCCCAATCCCCCTGCAATAATCCCACTCCAGATCATGTTTTATGTAAGATCAGCAATGTATCATGGGAAATGTAGTCCCTATCAACTGGTAGCAAATCAGCCAGTCCCCAATAAGCATAGGCATGTCACACACATCAATAGATGAGATAGCGGAGGACAGACAACTAGAATGTCAGTTGTGAAATTTATTTGCAGACAGAGGCTGGCAGAAAAGTGGGTAATAATAATAATAATAATACATTGTGTATCCACAGGCGGAACAGCGCCCCAGGCAGCAGAAGGGGAGACTGGCGATGCCTCCAGGGAGGAAAACAGAATTGAGGAGGAAGTCATGTCACCTGCAGACACTACACAAACATCCCCACCACCACCACCACGGTCAAAGAGGTACACAGTGGCTACACTCCAGGAGATAGATGCCACAGAGGAGGACAGGCAGGAAGCACAACAGACACACTGGGCGAAGAGACACAGACATCTGGGGCACAGTCCCCCATGGAGGAAACCACCACAGGTGCCCGTAGACAGCGACAGAGGTCACAGAGTCCTGACGCTGAAGGATCCAGTGTCTTCTCTGGACTGGAGGGGCAGATGCTCAAAGTGCAGCGCTTGCAGGGGAAGACAATGAGGGCCATTCAAAGACAGATGGTGGCTAACAACAGAAAGGTTGACGACATGAAAGAGGCCATCTACTGCCTCAACAATACTGTGGCAGAGGGAGTGAAGGAGATATCGGAGGCAGTGAGGCAGCTATATGGCAGAATGGATGGTGAGCGCACTGCAAGGCGGAGAGACATGCAGGTACTTGCAGGCTTCAAGTCCGTGAACAGGCTGTGCAATGCAACCCATGCGCTGAGTCGTAGATCTGTGGCCATGCAACTTGAAATGGCAAAGTGCAGCCGTGAGGTTACTTAAGGCCTGGTCACAGTCACCAGTGCCATAGAGGTGATGCAGACTAACCATATTGCTGCTACTGGTACAGGGGATGTGGACTAGAGTGAGGAGGCAAGCAGTCACAGCACTGAACCCCCCTTGCCATTGAGCAGGAGTCACAGTGTGAGGCATGGTACTGCTGCAGGACACAGCGCTGGTGAGGACAGTGTGCATGCTGAACGCAGCTCTTGTAAGCGGGGGCGCAGGAGATAGGCACGGCCCTCTGATCCCATTCAGTTGTGGGTGACGTAACCCATTGGACACATAGCTGGTGTTACGGTGAGCTGGACAATTGCCTGTTGTAAGGTCTATTAAACACCCTGACACAAAGGCATTACCTGGCTTTGTCTCATTACTTACTCAGAAATAATTTTGTGTGATCTGTGACCATCTCTGTCTCCCATCTGCTGCAGCTGCGCAGCCTGCTGCGCTGTGCTTTGTCTGTGTACCTTCCTCATCCTTATCCTCCTCTTCAGAATCACACATTTCCACAGGTGTCCCCCTCTTAGTGGCAAAGTTATGCAGCATTGCGCATACAGCTATGATTTTGCAGCACACCTGGGGATGGTACTGCCGTGCACCTCCACTTTTGTGCAGGCAGCGGAGCCGGCTTTTGAGAAGCTCAACCACATTGCGTGCCGATCTATGTGCAACATTGTATCGCCTTTCACTTGGGGTGGATGCGTGCAGGTACGGAGTCAGGATGAAAGCGCGCACCGCATAGGCACTGTCACCTGTGTGTGAGTAGTAAGTAAGTAATTCACAGTCTACAATCGCAGCAACAGGTGTATACTACAGGGGGTGTCACATGTACTTACCTAGCAGGTAGCCTTCTCCAAATTCAACTGCAAGGAGACGGGTATAGATCCCACTGTTCCTGAATATGTATGAATCATGGATGCTCCCTGGGAATTTTGCAACTATGTCGGTGATGATGGAAGACGCATCACATATGACCTGGACATTGATCGAAGGTGTGGACTTGCGATTGCGGTAGATGTACTCAGCCGCAGCAGGGGGGGCAGATTGGTATATGTGTTCCCGTCAATGCAACCAATGACGTGTGGGAACTGGGCCTTCTGATAAAAGTCCAACTTGGTCTTCAGCAGTTCTGCCTGTGTGCTGGGGAATTTGATGTAGTGTGCCATCCTTTGCAACATGGCATCCAGGACTTTCTGGAAAAAAACACGACAGGCAACTCTGTGAGACTCCACCTACCACAGCTATTACCCCTTGGTAACTGCCAGGAGGTGCAGACAACAGAGTACCTATACATGTGTGGGTATTGCGTGAGCCCTTGGTGTCTGGTGCTCCAGGAGTGGGTGCAGGTCCCGTATCAGGTCCAGGATGGTGTTTGGGTGTAGCCTGTACCTCTCATGGATTTCAGCCTCAGTTGGAACAGTGTAACGCGCAGTCTGTACACGCGCTCCTCCCGTTTCCAGATCCTCAGTCCTGCTGCTCGCAAATGTAGACGCCTTGCTATCACGTAGAGGGCCACCATTGTGTTCACACTGTTGCATTTTGGGGCTGTTTATATGCAGTGCACCGGATTACCACCTGCTTTGAGTCAGTGCTAATTACCGATTCTTTAAATACCGATTTTTTGCAAATTCTGTATTACCGGTTTTTGGTACATCTCATTTGCGATTTTTTACCGATTCCTTATTTACCAATTCGGTATTTTTGTCTGCCAATCAGTAAATAAGGATTCGGTAACTGGTTTCCCTTATTTTTACCGATTCCTTATTACCGATGCAGTTCGGTAACACCTACATCGCACATGGCTAAATACCGGTCGGTAACGCTGAAATTTACCGAATTTCGACGTTACCGACCGGTATTTAGCCACCTACATCTGGCTCTAAGTACCTTAAATTCCAAGTTGCGAAGCATTGTGCGATCCTTCGCTCAAGATCCGTCCGGCGGCAGCTCCAATGATCTGCAGGCTGCATTACGAAGTTCTGCATTGAGGATGCGTCACACAGCAGCTGTTCCGTGAAGTTGTGGGGCTGCAATGCAAGGTCCTAAATCAGGGTGGTTCCGAGAATGAAGGGCTGTGATGCATAGTCCTGCATCGGGGATACTTGCGCAGCAGTGGTTCCGATGCAGAGCTAGAAGGAGATGCGTCATGCTGTGTTGGTGCCCAAAAGACCACAGCTGGGCGGGCAGAGCATCTTCAGGCCTGCTTCCAAGGGTCTAGGACTGGAGTGGCACCACTTGGAGGGCCAGACTTACAGCAGGCAGAGTCCAGGAGCAGCTACAAGGTAATAGGAGGCTGTTCCATCCATGAG
Organism: Lissotriton helveticus; assembly: GCF_964261635.1. Taxonomy (NCBI): domain Eukaryota; kingdom Metazoa; phylum Chordata; class Amphibia; order Caudata; family Salamandridae; genus Lissotriton; species Lissotriton helveticus. Next base: position 253,337,367 of record NC_136061.1, read on the forward strand.
GCTCTGATCAGGAAGCCAGATGGATAGCCCTTGGAGTCACTCTGGTGGTCCTGGGTTCAAGATGCTGGTCCACTCAGGCAGCAGAGAAGCACAGAAGTTCTTCTGAGTCTTCCAGAGGTGTACTGAAGGGTAGGATCTGAGGGTCCAATATTTATACTCTGTGCCAGCTTTGAATCACCCTGAAAGATGTTTCGAATTTCCTGCCTCCCTGCCCTGGCCCCAGCTTGTCGGGGGGGGGGGGGGATGTACAAAGGACCATTATGAAACCTTTGTGAGTATGCTTAGGCAGAGCCTTTGTGATGTGCAAGTGTAGTAGGTGAAAGTTCCTCCCCCCACTATCAAGTTTGAGATGGCCTAATCTGTTAACACCTATTACCCCTTTGCCTCACTGTCTGGGAGCAATACACAAAGATCAACTGCCAGCTATGCCTAGTCATGTGACCTGGGATACAAGCTACATGCACCAAATGGTTGGGACAAGAAAATGCCAAATGTCTTAAAGTGCACTTTTCTCACTTGTAACTTTAACATTAAAGAGGGTTTTAAATTACATTTCTTTAGAGAATAATCTCGACAGTCCTACCTCTTCCCAATTGAAAGTTATCACTTATTAAATGCAATAAGGTACCGAATATTATCATATGAGAGAGGCAGGCCTTGCAGTAGTGAAAACCGAGTTTAAGAGATTTTCAGTACCAGGACATGTAAAAGTTCAAAGTACATGTCAAATCTTTTAAATACACTGGGCCCTTCCCTATGAGCTGTTTAGGGCCTAGCTTAAGGGTGACTTATATGTAATAAGAGGGAAGGTTTAGGCCTGGCAAAAGGTTTATTTTATCAGCTCAAAATGGCAGTTTAAACTGCACACAAAAGCTGCAGTGGCAGGCCTCAGACATGTTTAAAGGGCAACGTTAGCGTGTGGCACAATCAGTGCTGCAGCCCTACTAGCAACATTTAATATACAGGCCATGGGGACAGGTAGTACCACTTTATTAGGGACTTACAAGTAAATTAAATGTGCCAATTGGCTATAAGCTAATGTAACCATGTGTAGGGAGTTAGCACAGGCAGTTTAGAACTGGTTAGCAGTGGTAAAGTGTGCAGAGCCTTCAGGCTAACAAAAACAATTTCAGCAAAAACAGGAGTTCAGCAAAACTAGGGGGAAGACCACCCTAAGGCTGACAGGTCTAACAACTATTTTTTCTATAAAAATGCTAGCTTGTTTTTTAAATAGTGGGTGTTGTTTTTCACTCTGCAAGCCCTCTAATAATAGTTTGTTACCCAATTTAATGATGCTCAGTTTAAGACCCTCAGAAGGATGGAAAGTTGAGACAGCCTTTAGGATTCAAACTCATGATCTGTTTATAACACACTATATCAGCCATCGTGTCACCCAAGATGGTGTCTAACGGTCTAACTGAAAAGCTGGGGTCTCATTCGGGAAAGCTGCAATTTCGCCATTTAGATTTTTGGTGCACCACTGAATGGAGACTTGTGCCTGCCTGTATACACTGGTACTTGCTTGTGCATCCTGGTGAAACACATGAATTAATGGCATTAGTCAAATAGCAAAACTGGGGGCCACTGGACTACGTTCGCCAAACTCCTGCGCAAGCTTTCGTTTCGGTTTGTTCGCATTACATCCAGGCTCTCTCTGCAATGAAGCATCACTTCATGGGTCTGTAGGGAACCTGGCAGCCGAGAATTGTCTTTATTGCTTCTACAGCTAAACCTCGATTTCTTTTTATTTGTTGTCAGAAGAGGCCCCTGGGCGTCAGTCCAGCCGCCAGGGCTGACACTGAGAACCTCTCGATGACCTGCCGTCTGCTCATTTTGCCCTGAACCCTGGTTCAATGGAGGCTGCAACCTTACTCTCCCGAGTCTCCTGAGCGTGGTAACAGCACGCCCAAGTTATTAAGGCATAAAGCAGCGCCTTCGGGGTTAGGTTAGATCAGCGGACTGGAGAACAGACTGCACTAATTTGATTTTAACCCTAAAGCAAGGAAAATGAACGGAGTTATCTTAGCATACAGCGCCATCGCTGTAAGAAATAATTGAGGTCAGGGTTGGTGTAACAGCATATCATATTTTCACACAGAATTCAGAATCAGATATATTCATTTTATTGTTCTTTTATTTTAACTGTAATGTGTGAATGCTGCCTTATAGCAAAGGACAGAGCCACTGTTTAAATAACAAAGTTTTCATACTTTAAACAAGCATTTACAATGCAATGTCTCGCATTTGCGAGAGTTTAAGCTATCAGCACTGTAAATGACAATGCCTTTAATTTGAGTTTTTAAAAGCAACACAAATATAAAAGGCATTTTAATTTCCAATGCTAATAGCTCAAACTCTCGCAAATGCGAGACCACTTTAATGGTGTCCACGACCCTATCTTTAGAAGCTGTTCGCAGTATTCAGGATACAGGGGGCAGTATCTGAAGAAAGGGACGCAACCAACATTAAAGTGAAAGCGCCGTATGAGGTGCTTTCACCCCAAAAGAAAAAATAAATAATTAAAGAAAGGTTCTGTAGCGCGTCTGCTAAAGTGAAAGCGGATTGCGCTGTAAATTAAATAATTAAATAAGTGCGGCCGCTAAAGTGAAGGTGGACTGCACTGTAAATTAAATAAATTAAATAAACGTGGCCCCTAAAGTGAAAGTGAAAGAGGACCCCACCATAAAATAAATAAATAAATAAGCACGCAATATAGTTAAAGCGGACCGCACTGTAAATTAAATAAATACATTACTAATAACAAGTTAAAAGCGGGCGGCGTGATGCAACGTCGTGGTTGGAATAGGGGAAGATCATTAAAGAAAATAGTGCTCATTGACTACATAAAGCAGACTGTGTAACAACACAAGTAAAGAGCCCAGTCCTTATGGGAGGTTACAATTGCAGACAAGGCGGTACCAAGGAGGGACTACTAAGCCTATTCACGAATGAAAAGCAACGATTTTGAAAGGACAGTAACAGGAGCCAATTGAAAAGATGGCCAGGAAATGGGTGGAACTTCTATTCCATACCGCAATACATCATGACTCGCAGAGCAGCACATGCGATGCCCAGGCTCGACCTAAAAATGGGAGGGGCTTTTCTGAGAAGAGGTTTGACGTAGGACCTAGGCACACCACTGGGTGCCCGCGTACTATCTAAAGCCTTTTCCTATATGTGGCCAAATGGAGTGGTGAGTTCTGGCATTTGAAACCAATAAAAAACAAACTTCCCTTTTGTGCTCACAGTTAACAACTATTCCTCATTTAGGCACTCAGAATGCACTGAGTAAAGTTCCATGTTGAACATCAAGAATTACACAATCAAAAATAGACTGTCTCCTTTTTATATAAACAAATATATATATTTATTACAATGATTCAAGTGCATATCAATCTTCACACTGTGTGTAAATTACTGTATATATATATATATATATATATATATATATAAACAATACAATAAAAACACAATAACATTTCAAATCTTAAAAACATTCAAGCTCATAATCAATATAAGAAATCATGTGTATAACAATTTCAATTCTTAATTTTCCTTATAACAAATCCTCTATTTAAATACACATTTTGTAAACCATCCGTTATGAGTCTATACCGATAAGGACAATCAATTACTATATATGAAATAAAAAAATTATTTGTATGGATTATGTCAACGCAGTGTTTTGGCGGTTCTTGGAATCAAACCTCCGCCTTCTTCAGGATAAATTCACAATAAGCATCTTTTCATATAAATGACAGTTGACAGGAGACAAAATACAAAAACCTAATAAATGTCAACTATCCTCAATATTTCTATATTTCATAGGTTTATTCAGTGCAAACTCTTGACTAACGCCCTCCATTATATATATGTATCAAGAGGGGTATCACATATCCACCAAATTCTGGATGAATTTGTAAAAAAATATATATTTATAGAGGCAGTTATTTACTCAAGTGTGCAGGAAACAAATGGCTCAATTTAACCAAGTGTGTCCTCTCATTCCCCCCGCCTCCCTTATACCAGTTATTAAAGACTAGTGGCTTAGCTATCTCATTATCATGTAGATTAAATGAGGTATGTTTTTAATATTTAAAATTGTATTGTGTTTTTATTGTATTGGATATATATATACTGATTTACACACAGTGTGTTGAATGATATGTGCTTGAATCATTGTAATAAATATATATAGTTTTTTATATAAAAATGGAGACAGTCAATCTTTGATTGTGTAGTTCATTATGTTCGGCATGGAACTTTACTCAGTGCATTCTGATAGACTAAATGAGGGAAGTTTGATTTTTATTGCTTTTAGATACCCTGTCTGTTAGACCCGGGATCCCTGGTTGGCTGAGTTAGGTACCTTAGGACAAGTAGGGACCCGCGTTCCAACGTCAGGGAAAGGAGGGTCACATTCCTAGATAGCCCCGCTCACCCCCTCGGTAGCGTGGCACGAGCAGCCAGGCTTATCTTCAAGGCAAATGTGTAAAGTATTCGCAACCACGCTCACAAAAATCCAATGATGACACCACAAATAGACTTCACACGAGTTTTATAAAAATAAGTATAAACTATATGTAAAAAGATATACGATAAGACCACACAATATAAAACCAATAAATGAGGTAGTGTAATATTTCTGCTGGCTGGTTGTTACACCAGCCAGCCCTTGTAAGTTCTGGCGATGTCAATGAGCACTTCTAAACATTCTCCTGTACTCTTAATCACATCATACAGTTCGTAATGTTAGAATCAGGTACTTTTGCAATGTAAAAATACTCTAATGCGTAACATAGCAATCAGACACTCTGCAATGAAAAGAATGCAATGCGTAACGCAACAATCAGGTACTTTGCAAGGTAAAACAATGCAATGCGTAATCCAACCACCAGATATGTCGTTCTGCAATAATGAGGCATTGTGTATACACTAATCAGGTAATTCGTTTTGCAGGAATAATGCAATGAGCAATACGCTAATCAGGTAGTTCGTTATGCAGAAAGAAGGCAATGCGTTATACGACAATCAAGTAGTTCGTTATACAGAAATGTTGCAATGTGCAATACGTCAGTCAGGTACTCCGCTCTCAGAAATTGAATACTACGTAGTACACTCAGGCCCGATCACCGGGTCTTATGCGTTCTCTCCGCCTCCTCTTTTGACCTTTAGTTAGCCTCGCAGAGTTGCCCCCAACACAGTAAGATGTCATTCCAAAGTGCAGCTTTGCACTCCGGCCCCTGTACCGCTACTCCCTTTGGCAATACGGGCCGCAACACGAGCCAAAGCAGAGGCTCGCGCTGCCAACACGAGAGAGATGCAAAGAGCATCTCCATCGGAGCCTGCACCCTGGCCCAGGAGTCGACACACGTTACCTGGGGGCGCGTACCCACTCTCCTCTCCTCGTCCAGCGGCTGGGCCTCCAAGCAACTTTGTGAAATGGCAACCGTGGCTCGGGCCGGCAACACAGCTCCTCCGGGACTGCCGGTCCGGGACGCTTCACTTACGCAGATCTCAGGCTGCCACAAAGCACACGCACACAGCGTTGCTGAGTCTTCCTTCACTCCCGGAGCACGATCACTGGGCACTCCACACACAGGTCACAGGCTGCACGAAGATCACAAGCACAGCGTCCCTGAGACTCCCTTTACTCCGGTGCTCACAAAAGTCTCCCGGTGCGCAACGCACCTGCACACAGCGGCGATGAGACTCACATGGATTTCGGTTCATACGATAACAAGGCAAATCCTTACGAAGGTCTCACAGTGCACAACGCACAAGCTCACAGCGTCGATGAGACTCACTTGGATTCCGATGCACACGATAACAAGGCAAATCCTCACAAAGGTCTCCCAGTGCACAACGCACACGCTCACAGCATCGATGAGACTCACTTGCATTCCGGTGCACACGATCACTGGACAATTCTAACAACGAGGGCAGGTTGCACAAAGCTCACGCACACTTGCTTGGATTCCAGGTGCCCCCGATCAGAGGCCGATCCTCCTGAAGCTCTCAGTGCTGCACCAAGCACACGCACACAGCGTCACTGGGATCACAGGCAGTTCTTACAAGGGTCGCAGACTGCAACAGGCACGCTCCCACAGCGCCGCTGAGACTCTCCTGGAAACTTTTATGTTCCTGTCTTTCCAAAGAGGGAGCCAGCTCACCTCAGGCCCTTGGGGATAGTTACTTCAGGACACAGTAAAGTCCTTCAAGCAGGGGGCACAGCACACAGCAAAGTCCCTTTAGCATTTCCTTGGTCGAAACAGCAAACTGCAGGCCAGCCCCAGATCACACAGTAAGGGTCAATCCTATCCTTCAGTCTCTCCAGTTGTTTTTTCCTTGGCAAAGGTCTTCTTGACCACGAAGTAGCTCCAGTCTTGTTCACACTTGATCACGCCATTCTCCAAAGTTCAGGGGCTTCAGCTCTCATAGTTATACCCCTCAATGGCTTTGAAGTCTTTGTGCTTTAGGGGGCACTGACCCCTGTTCAAACCAGTTCTGGGTGCCTCCCTACAAGTGACACCTCTCTTCCTTTAATTAGTGGGGGTCTGGATTCTCAATCACTCGGCAGGAGATGAGCCAATTGTTTTATAGCAGCAACCCAGTCCTCTTCATCTGTAAGGGCTTTTCTTCCCCCTACACTCCAGATGCAGGCGAGCCTGTTGCTGTCTCACCTCCTCCCCTGAGGCAAGACATTCCCCAGATCCTATCGCTTTCAAATCCAGACAGTCAATGCACAGCCAGGCAGAGACACACAGAAATGTAGGAGCACAAAACTCAACCACTTCTAAAAGAGTGACTTCTGAACACACAATGCAAAAACCATCTTCATGAAAAGATGTGTCATTACATTGTGAGTTCAGGCATACTAAACTTCACCTTTCCATCTTAAGCCCTTGGGAAGATAGGCTGGAAAACATATTACACAGCCTTCCCATTCTATCCGATGGACAAGATGGCCTTTCAACAGTGAAAAAAGAAAATGGAGACTATTACACTGTCAGGACATGACACACACCTTAGTACATGTCCTACCTTTCACATGCACTGCACCCTGTCCAGGGGGTACCCTAGACCTACCACAGGAGTGTCTGATGTACACAGAAAGGAAAGGGTAAGGTCTGGCAAGTGAATGCACTTGATAGAACAACATGGCAGTTTAACAAACTGCACACAAGCCCTGCAATCGCAGGCCTGAGTTCCCTTTTTAAGGCTACTTTTGTGGGTCGCACAACTAGTGCTGCAGGCCCACTAGTAGAAAAAGGTGTAGGGGGGAGCAAAAAGTTGAGGGACTTTAGCCAAAAAGGGCCAAGTCCTACACTGTCCCTGTTGGCTTGAAAGGGTTACTCTCTGATTTTCTAGAGTTCTGGCATTTAAACACTTAAACCGCGGGTGGCACAGATTTGTAAGGCCCATATGTTCAACAGTGGGAGGTAAGAGATATAACCATTACCTTATAGTAGGTGCCCTACCATAAGAGAGAATTTTAAAATAGAATTGGCAATTGCTTTTTTCTCTCCCAGAATTATTGTTGATATATTATTGGAAGCCATACAATGACAAATGGCACCATCTAGATAGAGGCTAGAGAAGAGCCCTACCAAAAGTGGTGATATATTGATTGCAGTGAGTGAATTGCTTGCGTCCTTTTAATATGGATGAAAGTGGTATAAATGAGGGATATCGTATGCGAGATAGCCACATGTAAATGTATTTTTTAAGCACTCCTGCATGCCCCTTCGTTGCCCTGTTAAAAATGGAAGTGTAGTGCGAACTTAAGTTCTCATAGCGATCAAAGTTACTAGAAAGATAACTAAAGACCCAGCTACTAGAGACTTCTAGTGTCCTATAGAAATGGAAGTGCAGTGCGAGCTGATGTCTTTAGGATGATTAATGTTACTAGAAAAATAACTAAAGACCCAGTTAGTTGAGAGCATGCACAGGCAGCAGGTCAATACATGTAACAGTTGTTTCGTGTGTTATTCGTGAGGGTTTTTTCCTGCCCTAATGCTTTCCTTTTATATGTAGATAAAAATTTGCCTATAACTTAAAAGAGAAGCAAAATCCCTAAACGAAAGTCCTGAAGAAGGTGGTTGTGAAATTCGAAATATATGCCACCGAAACGCGTCGACGCAAACTGTAATCCAACCATATGAAGTTCTGGGATAGGAGTATCAATCCCACCCGCTCTTCGGTTCATTAGATGGTGTATCATAATTTGCAACAGTTTGAATGTAACTGAACTCATAGCGTTTCCTTTGTTTTATTATCAATTTTGTGTTAGATTAAATGATATTGTTTTATTGTATTTCATCGCCATTGTTTTTAACTGTTTTTTAAATATTAATGTGATTTGTATTAGGACTAGAGGTACAAGAAACTCCTGAAATGTATTTCTGTTCCCTTAGACAGTGGGACCACCTCTCTAGTTTCATTACTACACAGATTTGTAGTAGCAAAGTTTGTAGGTGGTAGCTGTGATTTTGGGTTACACAAACAAGTACTACACCAGGAAATGTAGCATTTCCTCATCGCCTCTATGATGTATCAGAGAGGGGATATGGGAAACCAAACTGCTTGATCTGAATTATTCTCACTAGCAGATATATTTTCTGTAGAGGCTCCTCAAGCTCTGCCATCAGGTTCAGGCTATCTCCACCACAAAAGAAACCTAATTAGCCGTCCAACTCAGAGTGGCTGTTCCGCCACCATTTATGGAGGAGCTAACTCTGGGAACAATAGTTCTAGAAGGATGGTAGATTCAGCAAAAGGTAAGCATGGTATGGACAATCCTGTCCAGCATGTGGGAAAGATCACTCACATTAGCATACAAAATGTGCCCTATTTTCGGTGTACATTTGAGTGATCATGTTTGGTGGCAGAAATTCAACCATACAACATGTGTAATAGTAAAATGACATATAATCATCCTTTCTTAAAAGTGATGATTTTACAAATGACCTGTACAGGTACCGCATTGACCAGTGAAGTCTTGCCATAAAGAGTTGCCTTTACTCCTTGAATAAAAATTCAAACAGGGCAAGTATTCTGTATGTGCTGGGATCTTCCAACGGCCTATTTGCGTATATTAAAGTCCTTGCTTCACGCTTCAGAGGAGCACATGTTCTTATGGCCTGTTACATCACTGAGGCATGAAGTTCCATTTTTCTACCAGGATCCTATCAGGTCAAAGCGTACTGATTGTACCTCACTTAAAGAGTGCAGATATGCATCGCATTTCAGTGCTTATTGCGTGCTATTCTTGGTGAGGGGTAAATGTAGAATTTATCTTGAAGTGGTTTTTACTTGTTTTATTCCAACTGTAGACAATCAACACCAAAGGTTCATGACTATATTCTACAGACATCTAAGACACTAACTGGGCTTGGTCTTTCCAACCCTCTTTGTCACTGTAACAGTGTCTCTTTTAACCCCTACCGCGCTACTGCGTTTTCCCGCTGTGCGCTGAAAAAAAAATGGCTTGTTTATGACAAAGCCAGCTCGTCATCCGCGTAGCGCAGGTAACGCCCATGACGAGCTGGCTTTGTCATCAGCACTGAAGGGGTTAATGAGTATGTGGTCTCCTTCCTTAACAACAAAAACACTACGGTAGGGTAGGACCCGGGGGAATATTTAAAGACCAGTCTCTGGGAACAGCCCCCACAGATACAAAACAACAGAAGAGTGAAAAAATGAAAATAAATTTGTTAAGACAGTTTGAGAAATACGCTGTCTAGAAGTCTAGACAGCGTATTTCTCAAACTGTCTTAACAAATTTTTAATATTGGCGGAGTGAGCATCATCCGAATAAAGATTGTTCTATGCTCCCTCATCCAATTTTAAACACTCCTTCTTATTTTCATTTTTTCATTTTTTTACACAAAAGTTTTTTCTGCACTGCACTCCCCCAGTCACACCATACTTGACCACTCACCAGTCTCGAGGAGTGGTATACCATACTATCGTTTGTTCAGTGTAAGAGATTTTTTACATCTTAGTCTCTTTCTGTCTGAAGAAAACATATCTGTATAGATGGTTTTGACAAATCCCAAATGATGATGGACGGTTCCGAGTGGTGACTGATGGTTATCTCAGACCATCTATCGGGTTGTCATTGAATACTATGCTTTATAGGTCAGCTTAGGGGTCTTTTGTTGTTTGCCTGTTTTCCGCACACTGTAAATCTACCTTTTTTCCAGACCCTCTGGTACTCTTCTGTTGTTTTGTCACCTTCCTTAACCCTTGCTGTTACAGTGACTGGCCTTTTCTTCCTGATCAAGAGTTCTGATAGCCTCTCCTTCATGCAGTTTCTATGGTGGCACCCTCGGTTTCAATTATCTGGCCCACTATTGCAGGCTTAGTTAGTATTTCTGTGGTTCGAACATCAAATACTCGAAGACTGATGTTATTTATTTTGTGTCTTTCTCTTCATTTGGAATTCATTGAATTTGCTTGCCTGTAGTTATAGATTCTATTCTCCCACTTTAATCTCTGCCAAAGAACACAAGAACATGTGTGTCCTACTCTCTCCATCATTAGGTTTGCTGTCATATGTAATCTCCATGTATGACACAGTGCTTAATTTGTAAACAATTAACTGCCAAGGCACTTCTCAGAAGTCCACTGAAGACTGCACCACCTTCCCCTGCCAGTGCTGCCAATGGCAGTACCAACGTGACACCAGAACTGTACCTAGAGCCGGTACTGACAATTAAGTGCCAGTGCCGAGCACCGGAAACCACATGCACAAATAAAGCACCGGTATGCCATCTGCTACCAAATTCAAATATATATTTTTGTACTTTCAGGGCAGGCTCTGCTTTTCTGTGATCCTCCTCAACCTTTGCTAAGGGGTGCTCCTCCAGTCCCAATATAACCATCTCCTATTGTGCAATGGTGGTCATTCACATCCACAGACCCCTCTGAAATGTATTGATCCCGAATCAGCTCACAGGCAAACATGCTTTATTTACCAATTCGTTTAAAAAAAAATTAAACATTTTAATATTTCATCACAGATTTTTTTGTTTGTGCCATACCACACAAATTCTACATTCTAATTCAAATTATGTCTTTATTCTTATTCAAAACTATCCATCTATTTATATAGATATATTTATAGAATGTGGCTCTAGACAGATATTTCACACAGAACATCGCAGACTCTATATGTCAGCATTTATATCGACCGAGTCTTCAAGGGAGCTGTTAAAAGGCAACTGGAGGCAATATTAGAAAAGTGTTTCGTCAATTGAACCGCTTTGTAGCTCGCGTTGTACCCTCCGGGCCAAACAACTCGCAGATCGTGGCCGGCTTCTATTGCTTCTTAAATGTGCACCAGGTGTTCCCCTTGACACCACTGCTGTTCAAGATGGCCAACAATTTCATAAACGGCCTGTCCCCGCCAGGGTCCAGAGGCCCATCGCCACGCGCGCGCGCGCACCCCGCCGCACAGGCGCAACGTTACCTCTGCGGCTTCCGTTTGAAGGGAGGGGGAAGAAAGAGAGAGAGAGAGAGAGAGAGAGAGAGAGGGAGGAAATAGAAGGACGATTCTTTCCTCGTGATTAATTATCAGAGATATGGAACCCCTAGGCACAGGCACTAAAAATACTTGCATAATTTGGAAGGTGTTGCAGCTGTTCTGTGTTCTGCAGCACCAGGACTTTTCCCGACGTCGTTTGTCATAATTTGACACTGATAAAGAGTTCCAACGCTGTTGTGTCTTTAGAAAGGCCGTTCTACATATCAGCATCAAAGACGGCCGAGGTGTTCGCTCATAAACACGCAGCTGGCCTACTTTCATCGCGCAGGACCCTCTATCCGCGCTTTTAGCACTATTTTCATGAAATATAGTGCGGCTCGCTTTTCATTATATATAGTGCGGTTCGCTTTTCCAGTTTCCTCTCTACCTGCTGCTTCCCTCTCCTGGATTGTTCTAGATCAACCCTGTCCCGCGTGAGGCTAATTATAAATCATTTCTTGAGAAACTGGTAGGGGTCACCAGGACTCTCCTGGCGCAGTGATTAATGCGGGGATAACACCGCGGACACACCCTGCCAGGCTTCTAAGGCTTTTTAATTAAAATACAGCAAATATTTGCATTGGGTTTTTGTCGTCGAGAGATGATGAAAGGTGCTGTCCCTGTGAACACCTTTGTCAAACACGTGCCTAGAAGAGCGATTTTCATCGTTTCGCAGGCAGAGACTTCTTGACACAGATTGGAAGAAACTGGGCCACTCAACCAGAGCCTGAGCGAGGAGCGAATGATCTGTCTGGTAACTGGGAAAAATATTCCAGTGGAATAATGTGCTCGAAAAAGAGACATACAGGTTAAATCCTGGATGCCCTTTTGATTCTTAGAGTTGGGTGTAAGTGACTGTAAAATCAACATAATGAATTCCATAGGAACTAGGCAACAGTGCAACTGCCCATCTTAATTTTTGCAGGAGTATGGACATGTATGGATGTCAATATGGAGCACCGATTACTTTCTCTTTTTCATTCTTTGCTCTAATCCCCAGCCCATCAGGAAGAAATAGGAGGCTGTATGAGCCAGGCCCGGTTCTAGCCCACCCAAACATGAGCCTTGGTCCGAGGCTTGATGTGAGCCGTTTTTTCCCTCCACCAGTGTTCAGGCTGGCTCTCCTGATCGGAATTTAACGCCTTGCATGCGTCGGACGTGGGCGTGTGCGGAGGACGGCCGGGGGCCGTCCGAACCACGCCCACGCCATAATTCACCCCACCGCGGTGGAATTTCCGCCACGGTTAAAAGGTTAAGAGGCTGCTGCAGCCTCTGCACAGCCCAGCCCAGATTATCGCGGCCCATTGTCACATATAGAATGACAATGGGCCAAACCCAGCAGTCACAGCATGTGGTGGGAGCTCCTGCCCTGGCCTTAGCGCAGAGGTCTTCAAATTGTGGGTCCGTGGCGGCAGTCCCAGGAGGGCGCAAATGCCTCTTTAAGTACTTAAGAATGAAAATGGCCTGGAAGAGCAACTCTGGTTTTATTATGCGTTTACAGGCTATCTTCATTTACATGACAGTTGAAGTGTCGTGAAAAGTAAGGCAGCTGTGATCCTGAACCTTGGGGTCGCAAAGTCAACAGCTTTGCTAAAAACAGCTCAATATTTTATAAGTATTTTGTTGTATTTACACGTTCAGCAACTGCACTTAAAATAATGCTTACGCATACAAGTGAGTAATGAGGTGTAAAATAAATGCACATTAAACTAATTGATGGGACACACATCTTCACATTATGAAACTTGGCTAATGTGATCCCCGAAGATGTCTGTATGAGAACAGAGTCACAAAATTGAATCCAGGATGGCGCAGTGCATAATAGTGATATGTGTATTTATATAGTTTTACGGTCCCAGCATGTAACAGAAAGCAATGTGAATATGTAGGGCATTATTCTAACATTGTAATGAACACTAGATAACAGGTTCCTACACAATGATTGAGTATGTGATCAGGGCCAATGGAATTATGTGGCAGGGGAGCACCAAAGACAAATTATGCAGTATAATGCGGCACATTTTTACTAGTAAAAGTTAATTATTATGATTTTTTTTTACTTGGTAATACTGTCTGGGCAAAGATTTCACCTCATTAGTACCAATGTAACAGCCAAATACAGAAATAAGCCACTGAAAGTTGGCCAGTTACCCTTTGAAAAGGGCTTCCATGCCCACGCCATAAATCACCCGCCGCGGTTAAAGGGTTAAGAGGCTGCTGCAGCCTCTGCACAGCCCAGCCCAGCACAGATTATAGCAGCCCATTGTCACATATAGAATGACAATGGGCCAAACCCAGCAGTCACAGCATGTGGTGGGAGCTCCTGCCCTGGCCTTAGGGCAGAGGTCTTCAAATTGTGGGTCCGTGGCGGCAGTCCCAGGAGGGCGCTAATGCCTCTTTAAGTACTTAAGAATGAAGATGGCCTGGAAGAGCAACTTTGTTTTTTTTATGTGTTTCCAGGCTATCTTCATTTACATGATAGTTGAAGTGTCGTGAAAAGTAAGGCAGCTGTGATCCTGAACCTTGGGGTCGCAAAGTCAACAGCTTTGCTAAAAACAGCACAATATTTTATAAGTATTTTGTTGTATTTACACGTTCAGCAACTGCACTTAAAATAATGCTTACGCATACAAGTGAGTAATGAGGTGTTAAATAAATGCACATTAAACTAATTGATGGGACACACATCTTCACATTATGAAACTTGGTTAATGTGATCCCCGAAGATGTCTGTATGAGAACAGAGTCACAAAATTTAATCCAGGATGGCGCAGTGCATAATAGTGATATGTGTATTTATATAGTTTTACGGTCGCAGCATGTAACAGAAAGCTATGTGAATATGTAGGGCATTATTCTAACATTGTAATAAACACTGTATAACATAGGTTGCTACACAATGATTGAGTATGTGATCAGGGCCAATAGAATTATGTGGCAGGGGAGCACCAAAGACAAATTATGCAGTATATTGCAGCACATTTGTACTAGTAAAAGTTAATTATGCCGACGGCGAGGGCCTTTAACAAGGGAGAGGGACTTTAATAGCCGGTATAGCCCAGCTACGAAGGGCTATAAGGCTATTAGAACATTCTGCCACTAAAGGGCAGAATGTTCTAACAAAAAAGAACAAAGCCTTTTGGGAGCGTGAGGGGACTGGAATACCCTCATGGTCCTTGAAGCCTTTGTTCACAGCCAGAGCTGTGAACAAAGAATCATTGGAATGTTGGAGCTCCAGGCTTATACCAGCCATTATAAGCCCGGAGCACTCCATTGTTTTCAATGGAGCTCCCAACATTCCAATGTTCTAATATGTGGCAAATACATAATTATGTGAAAAATGTCACACTTGCAGAATCTCATAATTCCAGTAGCCCTGTATAAGATAAAACAAGTGCTTTCAAATAATACATAGTAGTAATAGTTAACCAGACTGTACCTATTGCAGACATTTTTTTATAAGACCATTAAAAGTACACTTTTTAAAACTCAACAACCTTATATTGCCTCTAAAAAAGAATTATTTTTTTGTCATCATGATGCTTCAAGTTATTCCATAAATTAAATCACATTAGACCCCCCTCCTTGAACTCTCACACAGAGGTACCTCCAGGTACCCATTAACACATCTGGGATGGTTGTTTTTAACAAAGGGAATGGGAAGTCTTTGCAAAATGGGTGCCTCAGTCCCCATACTACAGCCAACTTGGCCTCTATGTACATGCAGATGTCCTTTCAGGTGAGTTGAGAGGGTACAAGGGAAGAGACCATGCGTTCAGCCCTAACCCTCACAATTACCCAAGACTTTGCATAACGTTTTGGAGAGTGCCCGACTTCAAAATATTCTGGGTAAGGGGGGCTCAGAGCAAAAAAAGCTTGAAGACGTCTGCCTTATGGTATGACAGTGAGGCCTCACTGCGGGAAGTGCTGCTACTGCAGGCCAGAGTTTTCACTCCCCTTGGAACAGGAAGTGAAGGGGGCAATAAACAGGGTTCTGCTCCTTCCATCCCTCCTCGCAGTGGATGGCTAGCCCGACTCCAATTCATGCTGGCCAGGCAAGGCATCCTCACTGCTCTACAAATCTCCCATCTAAAACTCAGAATTTAACCAGAAACCAACACCCGTCTTACCTGTCACTTTGAGACGTGGCACTTAATTTAGGGGCTTTGTCAGCAGATGCCCTTGGCAGCGAGTTTCCTGAGCCCTAGTGCCACCACAGTGCAGCTTTTAAATAACCTCAGTCAAAGGAGGGCCACCACAGAAACTGTTATGGTTTTTCTGAGAGACCAAATGTTTGATCATGTAAAATAAAGCCCTTTCAATCAAAACCAGCGAAACTGAAAATGTTTACACCATATTTTATTTGCTCAGACAGCACAGTCATTAACTGCTGCCTGCTGGGGTGTATTGATATAACCAGGGCCACTGGAATTATGCACCATTGGAGGACCAAGTTATGTAGCAGGGTTGCATGAATTATACTGCGAGAAAAGGAAAATATGTAGTGTAATGCTGCAAATTTAATGATAGTATTACTTCAATATTTTCTAAATGTTACACTTGTTAATGGTGTCTGGGCATTGGTTGCACATCATTAGTACCAGTTTAACTCTCAAATTTAAAAATAAGCAACAGAAAGGTGACCAGTCCAGCTTTGCAAAGGGCCTTCTACTGCGCAGTCACACGTGCAGTTGCGGTTTAGAGGTTTTGAACCGTTTGAGCTGGGAACAAACTTTTCTTGTTAAAACTGTGGATTATGTGGCAGCTGATGGATTATGTGGCAAATGCGACAAATCTATATGCAAAAAATGCTGCAGCCACACAATCCCATAATTCCAGTAGGCATTTATATAACCTGAAGCCTTTATTCTGGATAGTTCCAACCCAACTATTCCTCTTTCTGAGAAAAATGGATCATTGTATTAAAAATACCTGTTGAGTAGAGTGCTACAGAATGCCAGAAAATTATGTGGAATGCACTATGTAACAACTCAAATTGTGGGCACCTTTCCTTTTATGCCTCTTTCAGCAACACTCTGCATTCTGACTCTGTTCCACCAAAGTCTGTAGCTCACTTTATTTTTCCTCACTGAACACATCACTGTTCTTTTATTACAACATCAACACACAGTGCTTAATTTGTGCAGATCGTTGGTAGCGATTGGCACAAGTGATCATTTTAACATGAGATTTTAACCAGTGTAAGAGAGAGAAAGGCAGAAAATGAGGGGAACACAGTCATAGGAAACTACTGACAAAGGAAGAAAGGAGAGGAAAATGAACCTGCAAAAGCAAAATAAAGAGACAGGAAGAGTAGGATGGTGGAAGGAAGCGGGATAAGATTAAACCACATTTTGGTTGGTTGCCTTGGTACTGAGCGGCCCTGCATTCAACAACTCTGACCAAGATCTCCTTAAAGAAAATGTGAGGCCCTACACACATAAAAAGTGTGTGTGTGTATGTATAAAACAACACATTTTGTTTGTGTTAGAGGTTTGCCTCTTCTACTACAGAGCTAATGGTGAGGGCCTACTTCCAGACTTTTGTCCATGATGTCTCTTCCACAGAGCACTCAGCCACAGAAGGAGAACACCCCATAGCCACGAGGAACAGCCATACCACAGCCATCCCGCAAGCGGACCAGACACACCCGAGACAAAGGGGAAAACAACAAGGGACCACCGACAATTACCAGCAAGGCCCCACCGCCAACCTAAACAACAGAGGGAACCAAGGCCACCCATACCAAACCAGAGCCACCGGGGCAAACGAGGGCCGACCCAGTCTGACCCGCAGCAGGAACCGCGGATTCAGCGCAATCGGGGGAAAAGCACACAGCAGGCCCCCGTACATCAGAAGGACTGGGCAACCACCCTCCAGACAGCGCCTGACCGAACCAGAAAACAACCGCACCCCAAGGCGATCTCTGGAGACGCAAATAGGTCCAACAACATGACCCCAAACCAGGCCAACAGGCCACCAACCACCACCAGTGAAAGGCCCAACTGGGACAGGGAGGGAAACACCCCACGCAGGCAAGCCACCACGAGACCAAAACCCCCGGCAGAAGCCACCACGAGACCAAAACCCCCAGCAGACATAAAGCCCAAAGGGATCACAAGGAAGAACCGCCCCCCCCCCCCCTCAGAACAGTACTAAAAAACAGTGGTCCAATGGACTAGTATTCCGAATATCACAATTAATTCAACATTTTATAATTCACATAGTAGAATATTCTTTGAGAACAAAACAGCCAAAACCAATAACTAGTGGTGATTAATTTATTCTCTACCACTAATCGTCATAATATTTTATATTTTTATATTTACAAGTAATATAGGGTCAAAAACGGTAGCCCCAATCAGAACGTGCAAGAATAGAAAAGTTGAGTGGATTTAGTGATGAAGAAAAAAGAGGGAAAGTTTGCAAAGATGGTGATATAAAAACAATTATACAATTCAAATACAAGGATCAATAATCATCCCCACATTAGGACCTGACCCTAAATCAATTCTGCAATAATCATTCAAGTTTTTTAAGAACCGTTGTGATTGATGAATCCTATGCACATAGAAAGGAAATAGTATTGGTCCAGGTCAATAATCTGTAATAAGCGTCGACGTTTCGACTCGACTTTTGGCCACACGGTGAATTAAGCCTGGGCCAGGCGAGTCTTCATCAGGACTAGATGGGCAACCATATATTCTTTGGAGTGACCCTATGAAACATTGTCAATATCGCGTAGTACTACCTGCTCAAAAGCAAGAATTTTGTGATCCAAAAGATGAGCAGGAGGATTGAATTTGGAAGGAGGTCTGAGGCCACTACCCGAAAAAATCGGATTGAAGGGAGTTTTTTGAAAAAAATATTTTAGTCGTACTTTTCTGAAGAACTGATGTAGTTCAATCTTCAGGTTGAAATTATTAGGCATAGTTGTGGGGACAAAGGATAACCCTTTTGATAGAACGTCTTGCTCTGCGGTGGTAAGCATATAGTCCGACAGATTGATGACAGGGTTGTCTTTTTTGTAGACTACCATCTGTAATGCTTCTGGCGTGTGCGAATATCCCCCTGGTATTCTTGTTGGTTCTGGGGTTGTTTCTTCCCCCTCCCCGTACCTTGGTTCCAGGTGACACCGCGGCCTCCCCTGGGTCTGCCCCAGGGGCGGCCTCTCCCACGGGGGCTCCACCATTGTTCCTGACCTAAAAAAGGTTGATGTTCAGAATAGTTTTGTGCAAAATTATTGGTTGGGGGGCCACCGGTACTAGTGCTAGGTTGTTCTGAATCACTCTCTGACCCACTCCCAAAGGACGAGCCAGAGAAGGTGCTATACTTTCTATAGCCTCCTCTGCCTCTACTAGAGAGGCCACCTCTTTGATCCCTTTGGTAATATCCCTCTTGGAGATACGGGTAAGTGTTCTTCTTATCATACACTTGGATGTCCCTGGTAACTTTGTCAAGTTTAGTTCCCTGGGTATAGATGTCAAATTCCCGAATGGTTTTTTCCAGCCTTTCTAGGGCTTCTTTCGCATTTACTAATGCTTTGTTGTCCACAATCTCTTTTCTCAACTCGGCTATTTCTCTAGTTAATCGTTCGACCTCCTCAACCGCTGTTTCGATGCCCAAGACCATCCAATGTCTTGAGCATGTATTTGACAAAAAACTAAAATTTTCTTTAAATTTTGGATGTTCTAGAAAAATGGCTGGCTCGTTCCGTACTTGGAGACCAGTGGGAATCACATTGGCCCTCAGGTACTTGGCCAAAGTGTGACCATGTAGGCGAACAGCTGAGCCGTCAAGGGAAGCCAACCACGCATACCAACGGCGGATGACATAACACACCACCACCGCACAGTCCGACCGGCCCATCACGAACCTCAGGAGGACCCAAGGCCAACTGAACCGACCCCGGGAGACATAGAAAGCATATGCGAGATCCAAACCCCTATCCAGCCTGAGCCCGTGTCACCAGAGGCACAAGATTTACCATCAAGCTATAGGTCCTTGGATTGAATGAAAGCACCGCATGAAATATCACCACCATGGGATACAATGAAAGCATAGGCAGGATCCGAACCCTTGTCCCGTGTGAGCCTGTGCCATCAGAGGCACAAGACACACCATTGAGCAACAGCTCCGTGGTCATTTAACTCCCATCCATACCCAGACAGACTCAGGACAACCACTCCTGGGACACAAAAGGACAGCTCAGCAACAGGCCTGAACCACCAGCCATCAGAACAACCCATGGTCAATGGCCACACACCCCGGAAACAACAGCACGCAATCCAGAGATGCCAGAACCCAAAGCCCCAGAGCAAGACACACCAGGGGGAACAAGGGCCAACGGTCCCAAGGAACAAACACCACAGCAGCAGACAACAGCACCTGAACACAGAGCTGCCGGTGAGCAGTGGAAGACTGAGCCCCCAACAACCCCCGCAGTAAAAATGTAAATTGATACTTGTATAGCGCACTACTCACCCGCAAGGGTCTCAAGGCGCTTGTACGAATACCGCTGTGGAACCCATCCTGGCTTTCCCTGTGAGGTGTCCACTCCTGGGCACCCCCAAGGTGGAGGCCAGGCATCCTTAGCGTTGTGGGGGCCGTTGTGGAGATTAAGCAAGCTATTGCCCAGAGTTGCAGAGTGGGACTCAATGATTGGAATAGGCACTGAGGCGAGAATTATCAGGTCCGTGGAATTTTTGAGCTCAAGACCCGCGAAGACGGGGAATTGAACCCTGGTCCCGGGCTAGACCTCTGCATCAGGGTCTGCCGCTCTAACCATTGAGCCACACTTCTCCACTTGCAGTTCGTGCAACAGAGTCAGTCCGCGGGGCACCGACAAGAATACCTCTCCCACCGAGGCGCTGAAACCCCCAATGAACAGTAGTGCCTGAGTGGTGCAAAGATATGAAGTCTCCAAGTTCAGAATCCACCCAAACAGACGAAGGAGCCAGCAAACACCCAGTGCAAGGGCCCGAGCCGGAAGGAAAGAAGAGGAAGAATCAACAAACCGTTCAAGGAAGGGAACACCTGAATCCTCTGAGCAGGCAACAAAAACCACCAAGGGCGCTAAAACTACAGCAAACACCCCAGGAGATGCAGATCCAAAAGGCAACAAAGAAAACTGTAATGAACAACTCCCACACCGAAACGCAGGAACCACCATGAAGCCGCGTGTACCGGCATATGAAAGAAGGCGTCCCGGAGAACCAGAGGAACCAGCAAACCCTCCCCCCCTCAACAGGAAGTAAAGAAACAATAGAAAAAACACCATCATGAAGGACCGACAAGGGAGACACAAGTGTACAGCCATCATAACCAGAACAGGACGGTAGTCCCCAGACGGTCCCCGGAAAAGAAACAAGATCGAGTAAACCCCCCGACCCTGCTGACTCACAGGCACCCACAACACAGCCCCATTGGAAATGATGAAGACCCGAGCTCAGTGCAATAGAGCCCGACACAGTGCCTGAGAACTGGGAAAAGGGCAGCACAGAAGACAGCCAGTAGCCCATCCCAACAAGGAGGAAGCACTCCGTTGACCCCGGGACAAGAGGAATGAAGGGACACACCGGCTCCGTTCCACACCACAAAAGGGCTGGGCTGCCAAACTAGAATCAAACGCCGCCCAAAAGCCCGCTTACAATCCCACGGATCCCAAAACACTAAAGAGCCCGTGAAGGGAAGCTCCATTATAGGAGCCTTCCAAGCAGTACTACCTTCCAAGGCAAAAGTCACTGAGCAGACACAAAGGACCCAGCCACTGTTGCCACCGTACAAAGGGAATCGAAGGACAAATCTGCCAAGAAATGCAACTGCAGTCCCAACACAGAAAAGAGTCAGAGGAATCCACATCCAGCAAGCCTGCAAAGAAAAAACGGACAGTCACATGAAGCGACTGAACCCGAAAGCCGGGGCAAGACGCAGCCCGGAGTGTAAGACCAGAGGCAGCAAAGCCCGCATCAAAGCCCCCCATCCCGCATGACCACAGGAGAAGAAGGAACCACAACCACGGACACCACCAGGCACCGAGATGCCACACCAGCCAGCAGGGATCCACCAGCACCACAGCCAGGATACCCCAGCGAACCACCGGAAAGGAAACCCCACCGCCAGAAACCAGGGAAAGGCATGTCTGACAACATCCCTCCACACCCCTTCTAGCACATTACTCACTGAGATTTAGGAAAAGGGAGGACTACCAGCCCCAACAACAGGTGATTGGTGAAAAAGTCTACTGACTGTCCACCCACCAAGGGCCTATGGAACCCAAAAGTGTCCCGAACACGGAGCAGAACACCATGAAGGTCTTCCCCCTGGTCTTAACCGAAACCAATACCGGATCCATGCAGCAGAGGCGTCCTGCCCATGTACTATGGTAGGAGCAGCGGAAGACCCAGCGACCACCACCTCCCCTTTACTACGGAGCCCACTCACGCCCAAACCACACATCTCCATGAGGTGAACAGAACAGAGAAATTAGCGCTCAGACTAAGCAATGCAAGATCCACAAGGGCCAATCAGGGAATGCCAAACCCCGACGGGACAGTAGGCCAGCCCACCCAGGACCCAAACACAAAAGAAACAAACAAAAAGGCCCCAATCGGAAGGAACCCGAAGGAGCCCAGAAGCCCCAGTCACAGGAACCAGCCCATGCAGAGCATGGACAAAAATAAATAAACAAATAAATAAACACCAGGTTTTAAAGAAAGAGTGCATACACTAGTGATAGACACACACAATCAGTGATGCACCGAAATCTGAACCCATAAACTGTGGAGGAAGAGTCAGGGACCATAACCACAAGGCCACAGAGACACAATGTCCAGGAGGGACACATCAGAGAAACGGACTCCAAAGACCGGAAAAACCTCCCCACCAGGGTGCCCCCAATCGTAAGGACAAACGGAGCGCACCTTCGAAAGAACAAGCAGCCCTAAATATGATATAAAGAGAGAGTAGTTTCCACCACCATATGATCTTGCCTCTATACTGAGACGGGGACACAAACTCCTGGACTTTCCATTGGAAGCATACATGCACAGTATCTCGTGCTACCACCACGGTCCACTGCTATAAACAAAAGCAATGGCGCTTAAAAGGAGCAGGGTGCGACCCGTGGCAGGAGAAAGAGGCCAGGGGAGAAACCAAGGCAACGCAGCCTCGGCATACAGAGTCCCGTCCTCCCCAAGCACCGGCCCCAGGCATGTGTCACGAGGCGCACCCCATCACTTTCAGAATTCCAATGAAACCACAAGACATGAAAGTAGGAATAAAACAAAAAGGGAAACACGGGCCCGAGTTGAGCACCGAGCCTCCAAACACACCTCCGAGGAGGAGCCAAACCGCCACGCCACTGGCACGCAGAGAAGCCAGCCGCGCCCAACACACCTCCCCTCCCTTCCTGGGTGTTCCCGCTAGGGCAGGGAACATACCCGGAAGAAGGGAGGGCGCAGCAGGAAGTCACCACCCCACATCAGGTAGTCCGGACCCCCACAACCCCATGGTCCCGCTAAAGCAGGGACTCAAATGTACATGAAACAACAGGTACCCAAGGGGATAAAAACGGCCGCCAAGCAGACCGCCACACACTTACCTGAAAGGAGGCCAGGACCGGCACCCCCCACGACAAAGTTGCCAGGAAGTCAGTCCGCAGAAAAAACAAACAGGATGTGGATGGGCGGGTCACATGTTTATATGCCTTAGGGTGTGGGTGTGGCCTGGAGGGAAGGGATGGGTTTTTAGTTGCTTGGGAGTTTCTGGTGGGAGGAGCTATGCTCATGTAGTTAGGACTGGGACGGGGAGGGCTAACAAGGAGGTAATGTAAACTGCCTGATGTTCAGTCGCTCACACAAGAACCTGGAGAAAACCGATCTGGTAGTTTATTCTATGGCTGTGGTTTATTCCTTATTTTGGAGGCCAAAACCCCGAATTCCCTATACAGGTTTAAAAAATTGTGCACATCACCCTTTTATACCAAAATGTTTACATTTCTGTGGAAAGATGAATCAGAGTTCTTTTTTGCATTTCTTGTCCTGAAATTCGAATATTCTGTTGAGATTCTGAAGACATTTTAAGGTAAACGTTATGCATCCTTATGGAGAGTCACTGGAATCTTCATGATTCTTAACTGGAAACAAATCCTATGGAAAATACATTTTAACCTGGTGAAGATCAGTCCCTTTGCATTGGGCTCAACTTATATTTGTATATCTGACAGACCAATACACCTTAGCCGAGAGATTGGCAGAGTCACAGGGTGGATTTACCCAGTGCTTGAAATTGAAAATTAGAAGTGCAGGTATTCTGTAGAGTACCTGCTTGCTTCTGAGAAGTGCTGGTATTCTCCAAATAAAAGTATTACATTTCTCTTGAGAAGTACCGGTACTCTTCCTGTCAAAATAAAAAAGTGGTGTTACTCAGTACCAGGCCATTTAAAGCACTGGATTTACCACTTACTTGATGCAGAGCCTTTTTCAGCTCGAACAACAGTCTTTTCTGTAATTAACAATAAAGTGCTTAATTTCATGCAAACTAATTGTAGTCTATACTTACTTTAAATGGCTTTGGATCAGTCTTCTTCAGACACTGACTTCTATTTCTCCATAACCTCCAGCTATTGGCATGATACATTGTCAGTCACTTGTTGGTTCAGTCCACAGAAATATTTCACTCTCACAGTTTTTCTTTTGGCCCTTTAGGTATGTCTTTCTGCCTCTATTGCAAGTCATGAGGGTATTCATCTCTCACCTAGTTCTATTCACTGTGAGGATGTTTCTTTCCACCTTCACTCGAGTGCTTGCATGGAACTGCAAGATTACTACTTTGCAACTATAGCCCTTTCTGTCTGCTTCTGTGGGTTCCCTCTTTAGAGTCTCGCTTTAATGTGGTAATGCTGCATGCATGAGTACTTTAAAAAAAGACCCATTGGCTATGCCAATTCTTGTCTATATAGGTGTTTTGTAAACTATTACTTGATATTAGTAGAATAACTTCAGAATGAATGTCATGGATATGCCCAGTAGGACTTGGTGAAGTTGGCGGAGTTTCAAGTGATCAAATAACTCCGCCGCGCTACATAGAGCTCCGTCGGTGGTGAAGTGTGTTAGGTCATGCCGTTTATGCTGATTTTTAGCAACAGGTATTTGTCTCCCACTGGAAAATCAGCACGAGAGGCACCATGCTCAGTGCAAGAGGCCGCTGCTTCTTTCTGCCACTCGAGTAGATGTTTTACTCGAATGGCATCTTCGCCAATGTGAATGGAAGGTTTCTCAATGCAAGCGGTAGCTGGCATCTGGACCACCCGTGTTGAGACCTCCTGCATGGAGGTGGTCTGGCATAAGATTTTCTTCGCTCACGCTCGCCAATTTGATGTTCGCAAGTGAGGAAAAAACTCCACTCTGCTACACGGAGCAGAGTTTTTCGTAACTCCATGCACTACGCGGAGTGAGAAACATTCCGCTCGCGGAGCGGAATTTTACGCCCAGGCATAGTGCCCAGCACTAGTGATGTTGTATTGACTGTGGTCCCAGATATGCAGAGTTGAACTCACAAACAAAACTAAGCCCATGAGCATAAGGGTTGCATCATACTGCACTGGCCCCAGTTCAATATTTCACAAACAATTTTCTTCACTGATGCCAGTACAATTGTGAACCAACATTTTTACCAACTGCTTGCATTTTCCAGGTGCTGGAAATGTCATTTTTTGCATTTGTGATTTGTTGAGCATGTGCTTTTCCCATTCATGATTGTATACAAATGCCAGCACAAATCTGCAAGAGCACCATACAAATCCAATATAATCTGGAAATGGCAGTGTAAAATTACTCGAAATCATTTGTTTGTAATCTGGAAATATTGGTGTAAAAATCCTCCAACGCCTGCACAGTCCTTTATAATCTATGCATGATGTCATGAATGGCAGAGCACAATTTGAGGCAATGGATCTCCAAAAGCGGAAAAAAGTATTTTCTTTTCCCAATCCAATGAAGGTTGTGAAACATGAAACGGGACAGCACCATGCAGCCTCCTGCTCACCTTTCTCTCAGCTTTTCACTCGATTAGCCACCCTGCAAACCAGGGCTTAACTTGCAAAAACGTAACTACTAGCGCCCTTCTCAAGGTGGTACTGCAGCTTATACCACCCATTGCCTTTGCCAGTGCTGACAATGCAAGTACCAGCAAACCTGCTAACCCTTGCACGCCTACAGTTGTGACAATTCAGACTATTCAGGGAAACCCAAACCTATATGAATACTACAGGTGGCAGGTGTTATTTTTTTATGTATATTGAATTATTAAACACTGTTGTTTTACTCATCCTAAAATTAGACAGGCAGTGCCACTGTGTGTTGACATTAAAGTAAGATTGGTGGCTGACGAGTTGGCGATTGATAAAAGAGGCACCCGGTTTGGACAAACAAACGTCCTTCTTAAGCATGTGGAAACCGTGTCCATTCAAGTATTTTTAACAAAGTGGTGCCGGCTTTACCATTTTCTGACCCTTTTTCTTAGATTCTCCTTTCCTTTAATTCTAAGCAAACATTCTAAACAAACACCGTCTCCACCAGCCCAATTCAAGATTTTGAAGCCCTCTACATGCGAGCCAATCCCCCAACAGTTTGAATCGCTTTCAAGTAAGGGTTTAAAACAGTCCCCCAAGGGCAAAAAACTATTTTCTTAAAAAACTCTTTTCTTAAAACTTTCACTATTCTTGTAGTCACATGACCTAAATTCTTTTCCTTTCTTCCGTTTTGTTTTGACAGTTGTTTTCACCACAGTCTATTGGGGCCCATTGGGGGAAAGGGTGGGGGGGGAGAAAAGCACCGACCCGAGGCTCAATGTAGGTGTGATAAAGGCCGCTTTATTGGAAGCAGGTGCATCCTACACAATACCATCCTCGGCCTGTGCCGCACAATCTAAACCTCATAAATACGTAATTTCCTGACTCACCCCCACCCCCTCCCCTAACTTATTCCCACAATCCACAAACAGTAACAATTAGCATAACATAATAACATAGCACCCCCGATAATCCCAACAGGTTTTCTACTCTTCTCCCATATAATAGGAATAACCGCCCCTACATGCAGGATGCACCCCACCTGCTCCAGCGACATGAGAAACCCCCCACCCAATCATAAAACCCCCCTTTTGCACCAGCCTCCAACAAAAACCGCCCAAGATCCTATGTAATCCCCCAAAATACCCCGGCCGAGAAAAAAAACCCCAACAAAGGGGGGTGCCTGCCCTTGAGGGCCCCCCCCCCCTAACACGTCCCAGGGAGGGTGGGAGGGGAAAAATTGTCCCTCCGCCAAACCCCCGCCCGCCGGCCAAGACACCACACTCAAAATGGTGTCTCGCCGCGTGGCCAGCCGGATACCATCCCCCCAGCCCAAAAGAAGCCCAACCAAGCCCCGCCCCCAGCCCAAAACTACTGAAAAAAACGCCCAACCCGCCCCGGGCGGTGCCAGCTCCACCCCCCCCCCTCTCCCCGGCCCCCAAATTCCCCCGGGCGTGGCAGGCCTCCCTTTGGTCGGCCGCCCCCCCCAGGGCCCCCATTGAGGGGGCACAGTTAGTGCCATTTGAAAGCTTAGGCAAGGTAAACTCAAAGATATTGGTTTATTTGGATTGGACTGCTTGGTGATTGATTTGAATAAGTGGTAACACATGCACTTTTTTGTTTTATTTTTAGCTCCCCTTTGTTCCAGGTCCTGAGGAGAACCCCACTTTAAGTATATTAGGGGTTTGAAACGCCTCAACCTTATTTCGTGAAACCAAACAAGTGATCTTAATTTTTAGTATCAGGTTCACTAAAAAAGTTGAATGTACTCTTTGACAAAAACATATGTCTATCTAATTTTGGTAACCTGAATACGATACTGTTTGATTAATGTACCCACAGGATCTGTGTTGTTCTTCAAACATTTAATGACACTTTGTTTTGTATATTTTTTCAACCTTTTCCGTGTGTTCTTTTTCTGTTCTTCTTTCCATCTGCCCACTTATCAATTCTTTTGGAATTTGAGCTTGTTCATGTAATTAACATGTGTTGTTTAAATGTGATTAGTAATGTTTTGTCATACATGTGACTTATGATTAATATGTTATATGTTTGTAAGTTTATGTGGTACAGACAAAATTGTTGAGATTGTTCATTGAAATAATAACATGAACTTATAAAGTTATTTTTTTTAATGAAATTGAATCTTTAGAGATAAAAAAGTAAAATACAAATTAACCTTGTTTCAGTCACTATGAGTGTCACGTGTGATTGGCAACAGTTATTTGCAGAGTAAGGATCAGTATTGGCAATTGTGGTGTTGTCACAACATGTGTTGTAGTGTCATTAGTGCCGGTGTTGGGAATTAAGTGCTGGTGCCGAGCACTGGAAACTCCCGGCCCAAATTAAGCCCTGCTGGAAACCCTGTTGCTAAGAGGCTTTGTTGGTTTATTCACATAATGACAGGCACAATTTGGAAAGCTCCAGTGCAACCTCCCAGGCTGGGAGGGGCAGGGAGTCCCCGGACTTCCAGGATTGAGGTGCTGTGACCATCCTTCCACCAAGTGAGGACTGGAGCGAATGCTGACACCACAGCTCTCTAAGCACGACAGTCATGCATGATATGTGCCCCATTAGCATGGCGACATACTGAGGAAAAAGGGTTCAGGCAGATTTAGGTCGATTCCCCTCTTTCAAGGTTTGCCCGGCGTTAGCCGCTTCTCACCCAACTACGATTATCAAATAAAGAGGCAGGCGCTGGAGACTGGAAGGCAGGAAACAGGAGTTTATTTCCGACGGAGCAGAACACATCAGATCAGACAACGAGGTATCGTTTCGAGGTGCTCTCTCAACATCTCTGAGGCCTGGCCTCTTATACAGTTTTATGGCTTTATTGCATACATTACATCCGTAACATTTCTTTAAAGTACAGGAAGACATCCTCGGAATCCCCGGTCCAGGCCCGTTCCCACACACATCTACAGTAGAGTTCCCACCCCGTTCTCAGCATGTGATGGCAATCGTGCAGCTGGACATTCCGCTGGGAACGGGAATGTAGGCGGTCGGTCGGATCTAGGGGTGTGAGGGCATTGATTAATCCCCGCTCCTTTGATGTGAGGCGAGGTCCTACTGTAGGGACAATAAACTGCATCTGTTGGGCGAAGTGATGGCCTGGGATCAAGCCGAACAATAGGGCAAGGAGGAAGAGGTTATCAAAAGGGCCTGTTTTATGAATGAGATGAAAGGGTGTGGGGGTTCAGCACGGGATGTGGCTCGGAGGTAGGGTTGCGCTGGAGGTGTGTTTAGGGCTCAAGCAGGAGGGATCGGGGGCTGTCAGAGCGCGGGGGGGGTGTGTGCTTGCGAGGCCGGAGAGTGAGGGGGAGAGAGAGACGCGCTGGCTATCAGCAGTGGGCAGAGAGGCCATGGCATTCAAAAATGGCTGCTGTTTACGCGCCCGTACGAGTCTGGAAAGAGACAAGATGGCGCCGATAATGTTTATGTCACAGCCTAGATTTCAACAGTCCTCCCTTTTCAACATATCTAGCCAGCTTGTTAATTTACGTCAATCCCCATTATATTTCTAATTTCGAGGTCATACAATGCTTTCATGTGTTCAGTTTTGAAGTCCGAAGTCTTTGGGCACATGCAGTTAGCAATGATCGAACACAGAGGTGGCAAACATTGAATACCTAGGCAACACCCACACAGTATCACGACCGGTATCAATATAAATGTGAATAACCTCCATCCCCAGTCCTTCAAAGTGCCCCAAAACCAGCTCCCAAGCGACCATCCTTCTTGTTCCTGGTGAACCTCTGAGGAAAGTCTGTGGAGGTGTTCGATTGCTTTGTAGACTGAAGGTGAGTTATCTGGCACGTAGGTGCAACAGCTGGATCCGATGATGCGGCATGCTCCCCCACGGTCAGCTAGAACCACATCTAGAACAAGGCGGTTCTGAAGAGCCACCAGGAGGACTGCCTGAAGCTCGGCCGTATTGTTAGTGAGGATGCCAGCCGTGATGTTCATGGTCGTTTCTACTGCCTGGGTCAAGTGTCGGATGGCGCGGCTGTTTGCCATTGGGCCCCTCAGAGGAACAAGTCCCTTCATTGCATCCAGGAACTGTGCTCCGGTGGAGTCGGCGTGTTCAATGTCTTTGGCGCGCTTCTGCCGGTGATGGTTTTCTGGGGCCACGTACGTTGGGGGGAGAACAAAGGCGATGTAGCAAGTACCCCCCCAAC
Organism: Lissotriton helveticus; assembly: GCF_964261635.1. Classification (NCBI taxonomy): domain Eukaryota; kingdom Metazoa; phylum Chordata; class Amphibia; order Caudata; family Salamandridae; genus Lissotriton; species Lissotriton helveticus. The sequence goes on from NC_136061.1 coordinate 253,367,146, forward strand.
TTTTTGGGAGCCAAGTGTAAGCTTTGGTGCCACAAACAAAGTACATATTCAGGGAGGCAACAAAGGAGGGGGGATCAATTGAGTCCAACGTTCTGGTGATGTGGCAGGAACTGTGACCCACCAGCTGTGTTCCCAGGCCTTCGAGGCACACGAGGCCCGTGACATTAATAACAGACAGAGCCACAGTCAGAGTGGCAGCAGTTCGTTTCCGTAGGTAGGAGAAGGTGGGTCTGACTGGATTATGGACCACCTGCATTTCAACTCGTTCCTTGGCAGGGATGTCCATCTGGAAGGAGGGACCAGTGGTCAAAGGACAAAAGGGAGCAGATGTTCTTCCGGTTTTGTTCAGCCAGAACCCATGGTAGAAGTGTGACACTGTTTGACCTGAAGTGGCGTTGTCCTTGTAGCTCTCTTGCAAGAGACTCAACCAGGCAAGGCAGGAGCCGTGAACTGAGAAAGGGGAAGGGATGAAAGGAATGGAGTGTCCGGTGGCATGCGGGAGCAACCCGCAGATCCAGCAGTTGGTGGCGTTGGCGGCAAGGTTGTGTTGGTGCAGCAGTTGCACGAAGGAATTGTTCCAAAACTCCTTACGCCTTTCTCGGAGCTGAGGCGAAAGGGAGATCAGATGATGCTCTTTCATAGTGGTTGGCTGTGCAGTGGTCAGCAATATCTGATGAGCGGGTGTGCTCTCTTCCACGATCCAGAAGGAAGTCATGAGGAGGAGGCAAAAGAGGAGGACAATGAAAAGAGCAATTGTCTTCGATTTGTGTATACTGTCAGTCTTGGGGTTTCGATAACGGGTATTTCCTGTTGCTTCCGTCGTCTTCTTATCTGGCGCTTCCATCATCTTCTTATCTGGCGCTTCCATCATCTTCAAGGTGCTCGGTAGTGGGCAGAACCGCTGACTTCGTTTAGCCTCTCTTCGGGTAACCCTTGGTTGTGTTTAGGCTACCGTTCTGAGATTCAACTTAGTCTGTGGTCTACTTGGCCGAAGCTCCCTCCTTTCGACGCAGGCAATACCCTTCCCTGGATGGCACAGTGGGATCAGAGAATTTTGCAAGTTCGAGTGCCTCGGTATCAGGATAACAGTTCAATGATGGCCGGCCTTTGTTCAGCAGTTCTTCTTGGGTGCTGACGTTTTCTGTCGTGGTCAGGGTCGAGGAGACCTTCTTGCAGTGGTGCGCGTGCAGCCAGTGTCGCTTCCCCTCCACTCGAAGAGCCGTTCGGGTGGTAATCAGTACTTGCCAGGGGCCCATCCACCGGGGTTCCAGACTCTTTGTCCGTTGGAAATTCCGGATCAGCACATAATCTCCCGGTTGGATATCGTGACCCGGACCCCTGGAAGCATCGGGGATGGCCTGCTGCACCTGCTGATGAATGACAGACAACGTTTTAGTCAATTTGCACAAGTAATCAGACAGTAGGACGTCCGGGACGTCGTGAATGGAGTCCGGTTTAGGGGCAGTCCAGAGGTTCATCGGTCGCCCAAATACAACCTCGTAGGGGGTCAAATGGTGCTTAGTGGGAGTGGAGCGCATCGATAGCAATGCCAGTGGGAGGGCATCTGGCCATTTAAGTCCTGTGGTGGCCACTATCTTTGACAGTTTTAATTTCAGTGTGGCGTTGTGTCGCTCAACTAAGCCAGCAGATTGGGGGTGAAAAACTGCATGAAACCTCTGTTTTACACCCAACCCTTTCAAGATTAGTTGGATAACTTCAGCTATGAAGTGGGGGCCGTTGTCGCTCCATAGAATCCGACAAAGACCGTAGCGAGGGAAAAACTCTTTCAGCAGTACCTTGGCAGTGGTCATGGCAGTGTTATCACGGGTAGGATAGGCTTCTACCCATTTGCTGAAAGCACATACAACGACTAATACATACTTCAGGCTTTGGCATCTTTCTAGTTGGATGTAGTCCATCTGGAGGACCTCAAAAGGGTGGTCGGGGACCCCAAACCCTCCCCGGGGTACTACAGTTCCTTTCCCGGGGTTATGTTGCAGGCAGATAAGGCATTGCTGGACCAGGCGTCTGGCTGAGTCGGGGATTTTGTCGTTGTGCCAGACCTTGGAGATAAGTTTGATCATGGGGGCTGATCCTATGTGCGCAGGGGAGTGAGCCATAGTCAGTATGGGGATCAGGTATGAATTGGGTAGCATCCATTTGTTTGTGTCCTTCGTCCGCCAGCAGCCTTCCTCGTCTTTCAATCCCACCCGTGCCCATTCAGTCAATTCGTGGGGTGAGCTGGCCATCTGGATGTCCCTAATCGTTTCCCTAGCGTCAGTCCATTTTTCTGCCTGTGACCTGGTCACATACATGCGGGTCGTCGTCCTATTCTCAGCTGTGGTTCGGGCAGTGATGTCGGCCAGCGTTTTTGAGGTCTATTACAGTGAAAGTGGTGGCTGTGGAAGGAATCAGGGTCAGAATGGTGGCGATATCTGAGACTACGGGGTACTGGGGTACAACTACCTTGTTGACCTCTCGAAGGTCGATGATGAAGCGATACGCTTTCTCATCTCCCTCGCCCTGCTTCTTCACAATGGGTAGGATAGGGCTGTTGCAAATATTGCTGACTACTTCCTCTACCACTCCTGCCTCTACCAGGGACTGGATAATCATTACCAATGCCTTCTCGCCTTCGGGCGATATCCGATATTGCGGGAGTTTTGGGAGTATCACATCTTGGCGGACAGTTATGCGCACGGGGTCGATCATCATTCGTCCTACATCAGCGTCAGTTTTAGCCCAAAGATACAGGGGCAGAGAGTCAAGTAAGGATGCGTCAGTGTCAGAGATGGAGAGCATGTGTCGTGCGGGATGAGGTCTGAGCAGAGTCGGGTTATCGTACAGAATGACTCGAACCCCGTCTTGTGAACACCTGATAGTAGCTCGGAAATGCTTTAGCAAGTCAAGTCCCATAATGGCATCGGGGGTGTTGGAGGAAAGCAGAAACGTCGTGTCAGTGGGATTACTGTCCAAGTCGAAGGAAACCGGTGCGGATAAAGGGTTAGTGGAGGGCGTTCCATCAAAGCCTATTGATGTTATGAGTGAGCCAGACAAGGGTGCCCTTGGAATCAGTCGTTTAGATAACGCACTACGTGTCGCGCCAGTGTCTACCAGAAATGGAGACTTCATGCCTAGGACCTTAGCGGTGACGTAAGGACCTTGCTGGTCAACATAGAGCTCGACTGGATCCCTTCCTTGCCCTTGGCAGTCCTATGCAAAGTCGTGAGCGTTGTCGCAGTCAGACTGTTGGCACTGATTCTGTCGGGGGCGGTCAAATGTGTTCGGTCTGCCAGGTCTGTCATTGTTGGTGTCGTGGGTGTGCCCTCGTCCCTGCCCTCTAGTCTTGGGGCCATTCGTCATGTCCCTCGTCTCTTTATTTTTAATCATTTCCAGGAGGACCGGACATTGAGACTTCCAATGGCCAAATCCTTTGCAAAACGCACACTGGTTCTCATCGAGGTCTGTTCGTGGAGCGCCGGGTGTGCGGTCTCTAGGGGGTGAGTTTCTAGGGGCATTCGACTGATCTCGCTTCTTCCATTCCCGGCCAAAGTCATCGAGAAAGCTGTCAACAACCAGCTCGCCGCCTTCCTCGAAGCCAACAAATCACTCGACCCCTCACAATCTGGCTTCCGAGCCAAACACAGCACTGAGACCGCACTCATCGCAGCAACAGACGACATTCGAACTCTACTGGACAATGGAGACACAGTCGCCCTCATCCTCCTCGACCTCTCTGCAGCCTTCGACACAGTCTGCCACAACACCCTTTTACAACGCCTCAGAAACATCGGAATCCAAGGAAAGGCACTGGAATGGATCACCTCGTTCCTCACCGGAAGAACCCAGAGAGTCCGCCTCCCACCATTCAAGTCCGAGGCCTCTGAAATCATCTGCGGCGTACCACAAGGATCCTCACTCAGTCCCACCCTCTTCAACGTATACATGAGCCCCCTCGCGGCCATCGCCCGCCAACACAACCTCAACATCATCTATTACGCGGATGACACTCAACTGATCCTATCTCTCACCAAGGACCCCAGCACCGCCAAAACTAACCTACACGAAGGAATGAAAGAAGTCGCCGAATGGATGAAACAAAGCCGTCTGAAACTGAACTCAGACAAAACAGAAGTCCTCATCTTAGGTAAATCCCCCTCTGCATGGGACGACTCCTGGTGGCCAGAAGCACTCGGAAATGCACCCATCCCGACAGACCACGCACGGAACCTTGGCGTCATCCTGGATTCTTCACTCTCTATGAACAGACAAGTCAGCGCCGTATCCTCTTCCTGCTTTAACATTCTTCGCATGCTCAGAAAAACATTTCGCTGGATTCCCTCCGAAACAAGGAAAACAGTCACCCACGCTCTAGTCACGAGCCGACTGGACTACGGAAACACCCTCTACGCAGGTACCACCGCTAAACTCCAGAAGAAACTACAACGAATCCAAAACGCCTCAGCCAGGCTCATATTAGACATCCCACGCAACGAACACATCTCTGGTCACCTTAAAGACCTCCACTGGCTACCCGTCAATAAGAGGATTACTTTCCGACTGCTTACCCACGCACACAAATCACTCTACGACATCGGACCAGATTGCCTCAACTCTCGACTGTCCTTCTACACCCCCTCCCGCCAACTTCGCTCTTCCAGCCAAGCCTTCGCCACTGTACCTCGCATCAACAAGACCACCCTGGGAGGCAGATCCTTCTCATACCTGGCTGCCAAAACATGGAACTCACTCCCCGCTTACCTTCGCCTCACCCAGAATCACCTAGCGTTCAGAAAGCAGCTTAAAACGTGGATATTTGACAAATAATCCACCTCCCCTTCCTAAGCGCCTTGAAACCCTCTGGGTATGTAGTGCGCTATATAAATGTTATGACTTGACTTGACTTGACTTGTAGTTTCCCCTATACCGTTCCTTTCCTGTCGTCACTCCTTGCAATTGGGCAATCATCACTCGTTCCTTCAAGTCCTTTTTCTTTTTCTCAGTCGCCCTCTCGTTCTCGTTCTTTTGGTGTTCGTAATACTGAGCCATCTGAAGGATAGCTGCAGGTTTGGAGGCCCCCCAACTACTCTCGCTCGTCTGTAACTTTTGGGAGACCTCTTGCGATAGACCCTTTACGTAGTTTTGCACGAATAGGTGTTGTCCGGTTGCGGTGGTCATGTCTTGGCCACTGTAGTCGGAGAACACCGTCTCAAATCGGGAGAAGTATTCTGATACATCTTCCTGGGGTTTCTGACGGCAAGCCGTGACTACCGACCAGTCTACCTTCTTCTCTGGGATCAACGTCTTTAGCTTCTGAACTATTTTGTCCGGGAGTTCCAGTATGTCTTTTACAGGTTTCTTTCCGGGCTCCCGTTGCCTATCTAGTTCACTGAGTTGATTCCAGGTATGTCCGAACAGATCTGTGTGGTCGGCTTTTCGGATTTGTTTCCACACATCAGCCGGCAGACATAACCCGAAAAACAAGTCAATGTCTGCTAGGGTCATTATGGTTGAGCCCAAGGCTGTACCTAGTTCTGTATAAAATGCTGTCGGGTTCTTTCTTAAATCGGGCAGGGTTTGCCTAAAAGTTAGAATATCTTGCCGATCCCAAGGTTGATAAACCCAGTTGTACACAACCCTCCCCTTTGCATCTGCGTGGTTGATATCGTCGTTTGTTCCCTGACCTCGTGGGGGAACCCAGTAGGGGGGCGGCTTCTCTGATAGGCATCATGGTGTTGCCTACTTCTGATGAGGACCCAGTCGTTTCGGGAACTGTAATCTTAACTTCCGGTTTTTGTTCCGTGAGGTGGCGGAAAACTTCAAGCGTTTGCATGAAGAGGTCCGCCGCGTCACGCTCGGCCTCGTCCCCAATATCGACTTTTCTATATAACGCTGTCAATTTAGCAGGACCCCGATTCTGATACCTATCCTCATATGCGTTCAGGGTGTGGTAACTGAACCGTAAAATGAAATGCCGTCTGTGGCTACCGGCATGCGAATTGTGCATATCCATCGTGTATTCTTCGCTCTCCTTCCGTTCTACCAGTGCCTTTGCTATCTTGTCAATTCCCTCTCGTTCATCTTTGCTCAATCTATTCAATCTACCCGGTGGCTGCTTGCTAGTCTCGGGTTCATCAGATGTCGTTACTAATGTGGCCGGTGCGGAGGCCGCAAGGGCTGAGGCACTAGATTCAAGGTTATTCTCATTTGCGCTCGGAGCTGGCAAGCGCTGTACTAGGGGTTGGGAGGGGGCATATGGGGGGGGGCATATAGATGATCGGCGGACCTAGCAGCAGCTCATCGTTCGCCCGTTGTTTGGAGGTCAGCTCAGGGTAGAGCGTAGAGGGGGTCCTAACAGGACACTGGCCTGTCGATTCGGATTCCTGTTTTTGTCTGGCTTCCTCCCTTTATTTTATCTCTTCTTCTAGTTTCTTAGCGGCCAGGTGGGCTGCCTTTCGTAACTCTTTTCCTAGTCTCGCTTCTTCTCTTTTCTTTCGTTGCTCTGCTTCTTTGCGCCACATGCCGAAACTATCAAGCATAGTGGGCGTGGTTTTATTGTTACAAAGGGCTGTTTCCAGCGCGCTTATTTTTGTGTCATCGAAGGATCCTATCAGTGGCCACTGACTTTCCTGATCCTTTTTAGTATATTTATGCCATAACTTACTATAAGCTACGGCGACTAGTCCATATTTTAAAAACATATCCTTATTAGGGGTGCCTTCCAGAGGAGCCGGATGATCCACCTCGAATAAGCGGTCCGGGCTGAACCAACTACTGACCAATGGGGAGAAGATAGGCATGACGGGTTACAACGGGGACAAAAGTCTGCACTACCTATCCTTTCACTGCTTACAAAGACTAGACAGAATATTTCTATTCCACGTTATTTGTGAGCAGAGAATACCTCCAGAGAACCAATATCGAACAACCAATGTCCGTTCAATCAAACAATCAGTGGCGAGAAAGAAATAGGCACGACGGGTTACAACGGGGGCAAAAGCCTGCGTTACCTATCCTTCACTATCTGCAAAGGAGGACAGAATACGTTTATCCTTCCCCGTTTGTAGATAGAGAATTCTCGAGAAAGCAATCCTCGAACAAACAATGTTCGGGCAAACAATCAATCAGTGGGGGAGGAAGATAGGCACGACGGATTACAACGGGGGCAAAAGCCTGCGTTACCTACCCTTCACTACCTGCAAAGGAAGAGGGAATACCTTCTATTCCTCTCCGTTTGCAGACAGAGAATCTCCAATAGAACCAACAATTCGGAGAGTAATACTAGTATTTTCCAATCGATCAATCAAATATTTCACAGTTTGACGTGTTTACACGACCTTACCCGGACCGCATGGACAGTTTCCTGTCTTCCGATTCCAGCGCCCGATCGTCCTCTGTCTTCTGTCGTGGCACTCCTGATGGTTCCCAGTCAGGACCGTAGATCACTCGAGAGAGGTCTGCTCGGAACCGGTGAAGTTCGGATGATCGGCTGCCAGACGAGGGTCTATCGAGCAGGTGCACTTCCCGATCGTTGCAGTCGTTCACTTCGTCGTCAGGACCTCTCCCACTGGATCCACGTGTCGCTGATGGGCCCCACGTTTGGGACACCAATTGAGGAAAAAGGGTTCAGGCAGATTTAGGTCGATTCCCCTCTTTCAAGGTTTGCCCGGCGTTAGCCGCTTCTCACCCAACTACGATTATCAAATAAAGAGGCAGGTGCTGGAGACTGGAAGGCAGGAAACAGGAGTTTATTTCCGACGGAGCAGAACACATCAGATCAGACAACGAGGTATCGTTTCGAGGTGCTCTCTCAACATCTCTGAGGCCTGGCCTCTTATACACAGTTTTATGGCTTTATTGCATACATTACATCCGTAACATTTCTTTGAAGTACAGGAAGACATCCTCGGAATCCCCGGTCCAGGCCCGTTCCCACACACATCTACAGTAGAGTTCCCACCCCGTTCTCAGCATGTGATGGCAATCGCGCAGCTGGACATTCCGCTGGGAACGGGAATGTAGGCGGTCGGTCGGATCTAGGGGTGTGAGGGCATTGATTAATCCCCGCTCCTTTGATGTGAGGCGAGGTCCTACTGTAGGGACAATAAACTGCATCTGTTGGGCGAAGTGATGGCCTGGGATCAAGCCGAACAATAGGGCAAGGAGGAAGAGGTTATCAAAAGGGCCTGTTTTATGAATGAGATGAAAGGGTGTGGGGGTTCAGCACGGGATGTGGCTCGGAGGTAGGGTTGCGCTGGAGGTGTGTTTAGGGCTCAAGCAGGAGGGATCGGGGGCTGTCAGAGCGCGGGGGGGGTGCTTGCGAGGCCGAAGAGTGAGGGGGAGAGAGAGACGCGCTGGCTATCAGCAGTGGGCAGGGAGGCCATGGCATTCAAAAATGGCTGCTGTTTACGCGCCCGTACGAGTCTGGAAAGAGACAAGATGGCGCCGATAATGTTTATGTCACAGCCTAGATTTCAACAATACAGCATAACCCCAGGGCAGCCCCGTCTATTATCCTGGCACATAAACGATTTTTGTTAACATCAGTAAAAGAAACTCTAATAAACAAAATGTGTATATTTAAAAAAAAAAAAAAAAAGACTGCATAGCCGGATCACAGAACATTTCTTATCAGCGCTATTTCATGTCCTTGGGGATAAATAAAGACAGTGCATATCGCAATCACCATTTACTATAGTATTAGGAAAGCGGTGGCAATGCGTGACAAGAATATTTGGGCATATTTGTTGCTTGGCATTTTTTCATGATGGTAATGTGTTGTGTTATTTGTTGTGTTGTTGTACGTTTGTGCTGAATTATTGCAATGTATTGTTGTTGAACTGGGTTGTTTTGTTGTACCTTGTTATGTTTAAATTGTGTTGCTATGGCGCGTTGTGTATGTTATTGTGTAGTGTAGTGTTCTGTTATTTACTTTAGAGCTGTCAACAAATGCTACCACATATCAAGCCAAATATAGGATGGCACATGCTTTTAAAGTTCCCCTGACAATCAATCATTTACCACTATCTAAGGTGGTAAAACAGCGCTGCTCCAGCTCTGAACCTATTTAAGACAAGCCAGCCAAAAACTGTGGCAGAGCTCTGTCTTAAATCTACACTTCCTGTTGTCCACAGTCTCAGTTGGCACGGACAAACACTTTATTGAGGAAGCTTCCCTGTCCTATTAACTGCTGTTTGTTCGCCGACAAACTGTATTTTTTAAAGTCCCGTTGTATTGTTCTGTGAGCTGGACGCTTTGCGGACGGAGCAGTGGCACCTCGCCTGCCACAAATAAGTCACTATTTCGCACAAGAAAGATGGTCTTAAACAGCCAGGCCGAGTTTAGAGAAGCGAGGCAGGTTAGTCACTCTGTGTCTCCTCTGGCAGGCTGTTCATCAGGTTCGCTCCTCGTGACAAGCACCATTAAACACTATGGATGCGGCCTAGACTCTCTCTGAAGGGCAGGCTGCAGTCTCAGTGGCTGCCTGACATAGAGTGTAATAAGAACAGATCTCCCGTGCTCTGACACTGAAGGTGAAACGCTGCAGGGAGCCCATCAGCCTCAGTGTGGATAAATGTGGCCCAAGTGGACGATGAACTGTAGAGAGGATACGTCCTGAACAAGTCCTCTGCTTCTGAAGAGGTGACCTGTGTATTGGGATATTATGTAATGCAGACCAGAGGATGGAGAGGCTCGAGTCAACGTAAGACAATAACACTTCATCTGAACGATGTAGTCACTGTGGTGGCTTGCTTCAGGCCCCCACTACAAGTTAAATGTTTGCAGGCGCATTCCTTGATCGCTTCACAGGCAGCGCAGCGCTTTTATTGATGGATTTGCCTTTGGTTTCGATGGCACTAGGTGAACTAACCGGATATTATATTTGTGAAAGCTAAAACCTAGAAATTAATGATAGCACTACCACCAACCTATGTGAGAGGGAACTCACAATGTTATAAAGGAACTACTCCTTCCTCCTTTCTTGAGGATCGGATTGGATAGTTAATTAGTTGTAAATTCATTGTGTGTATCTGGCTAATTTCTAATCTACTTAGTCCTAAACTGTTAACTGGGTCTCCACCATACGCTTCAGAAGGGACATTAGGGAAACCCATAGAACCAAGTTAACCAAGATAAGGGAATGAACTAAAACAGATAATCACACATACCCATTCAGCCTACTTTCCTTGGGGCTGGTCTAGTAAGCAAAACATAATGATAAGAGAAAGAGGGAGACACCATTGCAGATAGAGTAACGCAAGAGTCACAATTGGAGGTTGGAGTGGAGGTGGTGGGTAGGAGGATCTGTGCTTCTTTTTGGAGGTTTCTCCAATATGTTCTGCCGCTAATGGCCTCTCATGTGGAGCCCCCAACAGCAGCTTCTTGAAAATGAACTGATTCCTCTTGACTTTTTTAGGAGTCCCCACACTGACCTGTTGACTTTGGACTAGTTCCCATGACCATGAAACTGAAACTTCACTTCTTCCCAACTACAAGAGTATATCAACCCAAAGTAGCTGCTCAACAGCAGTATATGGCTGCTGTCCCGATGAGTTTGACGGCCACAATTGTCTAATTTTTCTTGGTAAGACAGACATGTCCTAAGGTTTTAATCCTCCAGCCTTTTAGTAGACCAAGTCCCACTGGATACGTTGAGCGGAGACCTGTAGAGGGGCTAAACTAGATTATCTTCACAGGTCTGATATTTTGCCTAAGTTTCTGCCACTACCTGACTTTATATATTGAAAGCTCTTGAACTCCGGAGGATCTTCAGTGTGCCAGCACCTCATCCATGGGCCTCCACACCCCTCAGGTATTACACCTATTGTAGTAGTTGGGTGCTGTAAACATCTGGTCTGGCATACTGTAAGCTTTTTTCCTGGAATTTTTCACCAAGATGCCGCAGTTTCTTTCTAGAAGAATGTTCTGATGCTAATATTCACCCTGGACGAGCTTTTCGTTATTAACTCTCTTGGCACTCTACTGTATAGGAAATGTTTTTTCTGATTGTCTATTGCAAGGTATCAGCTTTTAATACACTTTTCTGTTTAAAATTCTGCTCTTTCCAGTATTTTAGTGGCTTGTGGTTGTGCTAGGTTTCTTTTAAAACAGTATTTCAAGCAAAATAATTTTTCTAGAGCAGTGGCGAAACCCTTAGTGCGCTTGTCTCCCATGAGTGGCAATGCTAAACCATGAGGATCAGTGTAGCAGTATTACGGGACTAACGCAATGCTGCAATTGTAGGAAATATGTTTATATCACAGTATAACAGGGCATTATTTCTGTGACAAAGTATTTTTCTGACGACATTACTGTCAATTTTTAAGACCGAAAACAATACATGGCCATATTTTTATGCACCAGCATTTCACAGGCTGTGTTTTCATGGGACAGTATTTTGGGGGCGTGTATTGCTTACAGCCTATTTATGCAGTCATGTTTTGATGGACGTTATTATCCCTATACACATTTTTAGATAGAACTTTGTAAAATATCCAGTGAGACAAGAATTCGCACAGAAAACCATGCTAGGACAAAGAAAAGCATAGTGTAACGCGCTGTGACGCCTCGTCGGGGGTAGTAAGTGCTATATAGATGCAATTACAATACTGTAACAAAAAATTGCATCATGGCATGACATACAATATCATAAAACAGCGCAGAGCAATACAGCACTACACAATACAAAACAGCTGGACGTCAGAACATTATATTAAGGAACCAAGGTACACCCAGGTGTGTGCCCTCATACATCATCTGTCTTCTGTTTCAAAATAAAGAGTGATTTTAGGTGATGGGATGCTTGTTATTGTTATTATAAAAATCAAATGATGCAGCTCATACTCAACCAGCTGCTGCAATTGAGCTTTCTGGCTGCTGTCCTAGATTGTTTCCTGCGCTGTATAATTTGTTGGGCCTGATCTGCACTTTCTTAAAAGCACCTTATTCAATACTGAACCAAAATGCACCTTGATATCTGTAACCGCATCTCACAGGTCAGTCAGAAACGTATATGCAGCCGGCACAATTGCGTTCTTCCTGCTTAGGTAGGGTTCAGATCTTGGACTTCTAGGAATTCCTTGTAAGTCTTTTGCTACCACGGATGTCAGACCACAGGTGTCCAGGAGCACATGTCTTATCATCTGCCAGGGTTGAGTGAAGGCCTTTGGCTCACACAACAAAGACAAGAGGCGAATGGACTTCTTGCTCAGCCTAAAGACACACAGACAACAAGAGGAAAAGTTGTGGACTTTTGTCAGTGTTCCCTCATGCAGGGCAGCTGGGATGAAAGATCAAGAGGACTCTTGATGTGAAAACTTCCAAAAAAGAATCTTGGAAGCAAAGGGAAGGCATAAAGGACAGCCTTGGCACAGGAATCAGGCTGGCACGGTAAGCTTGAGGGAAACAAAGCGAGCAACGAGCCAAAAAGATTTCAGATCTAGAGTGAGCCTTGGCGGGCAGAAGTTGGGAGCAGCTGCAGGAGAATTGAATACAAAGAAGTTGTTTGAGGTCGACTGCAGAACAAACGGGCACAGTTTGGGACTTGGGTTTAGTGACGTGAGGCGTGCTGATAGAATGATGGATCATGGCTGAAGAGCGGAATAAAGGACCTTGTGGTTTAACCTTCTGCGGCACGCGGCGCGTTGGACTCATTAGGAGGGAAGCCATTAAGGGTCGGTAAGTAAGACCCTCTCAATCTAAGCATTGCGCTGCAGCCGGGGAGCTTCGGCGAAGCCCCGGGAGACCACGCTGAAGGATAAGAGTAATTATAAGGATTTAGGTCACTCAACCAACAAGAAAACCTGTGACAAGAAGTGATAGGGAGAGATCCCGTTTGAGTACTGAAAGCAAGGAAAGCGGCAGGAACCACATGGCAATATTTTATTTTTATATATAATGTTTGATTATGAACAGGGGGCATTGGTTTCTAATTGCTCTACACAGCCAATTACTCCACTAACACTACTAATGAATTATTTTATTAGTCAGGAGGTGTAAATATTGCATTTGTGATTATCAGACAGACATGAAAGATACTAAAGAGTTAAGTGCAAAGAAATAGTTTTGACTACTGTGCAAGGGGATAATGCAAAACTCGGCACAGTGGATATTGTACATAAGTGGCTTAGAGGAATCTATGCAGAGCCTGGTGTGGAGGAATGGAAAAACAGCTGCACATAAAGGAATTTGTGCAGAGCAGGACATGGATGAACCCACGCACAGCTGGTCTTCGGCGAATTTTTAAATACCTTTAGTTCACACAGTGTGGAAGGGCCTGGAGGGATCTGCACATTTGCATGGGTGTTATATTTGCTGCGATGAGGAGAATGGAAAGTGTGCACAGAGGGAGCTGTGCATACCTGGACATGGAGAAAACTATACAGTTGAAAATGAGGGACTCTTCATAGTCGGGCATGGAGTGATATGTATGTAACTTCGTATGGAGGACACTGAGTGTTGCTGGAAATGGAAATTTCCGTGATTGGATAAACATAGAGAGATGTGTGTATTGTGGTGCACTAAGTAGTCCGTGCACACTTTGACTTGAAGGAATCCATATAAAGTTGAACAAGGAGAAACTCCTGCCTACTTCAGTATTAGAGGTAGGCGATAAATTCCGCTCTGCTGGCAGAGTTCGCGGATTTTTACCAACTCCACGTTATGCTTGTAACGTGGAGTTCTGGCAAAACTCTGCCATGTGGTGAAGTTTTTTCTCGCACGTGACTCACCAACGGTAAGTTGGCAAGCAGGAGTTGGTGTCCATTAGTGCAATTATTGGCCACTAGGATGGCACTTGGTGAGATTTTCTCAACATAGGTGGTCCTGGGTGGTTACAATTGTTTGCGGTGAGAAAGCTGCCATTCGTGTCGAAAATCTACTTGAGCGGCAGCAAAGAAGTAGAGTCCTCTGGCACACCGCACGGTGCCAATTTTTCAGATTTTGCAGTGCAGAACAAGCTTCCAGTGCTGAAAATCTGCACAATGTGTCAATTCCACCCACTCGTGGAACTCTGCAGAATCTCACAGAGTTTTCATGTAAACCCATGGAATTCTGCAAGTTCTGCCCACCAGCCACGGCCGCTGCAGGTAAGAGCATTGGGGCCGGCTGGGGGGAATTTCGAGAGACGACCACAAGGGAAAAATAATTATTTATTTAATTTTTACCTTGTGGTCGTCTCTTGAAATCCCCTACCCCCCACCGCTCCTACCTGCAGCAGCCATGGCTGCCACTCACTCCAATTCAGCATATGGAATTTGAGAATAGCTAGACCTGAGAGAAGGGAGAAACTGGGCCCAGCAGGGCTTGGAGCAGGAGCATACTTTAACCCCTTCCATGCTGGGCCGATTCCGCCGCTGTGCGGTAAACAAAAGAACAGGGCGGGGCCGTGACGAACCCCAGCCATCATCAGCACACGCGCACCGTGGAGCATGACGGCTGGGGTTCGTCATCAGCATGGAAGGGGTTAAACTTAACCTAAAAAAACCTTACAAAAACGTTGAAATCAGCCCACAGTGCAGGAGGCCGCAACTACATTTGGGCAATGAGGGCATGGGTGAATGATGCCAACACATCCGGCTCTTAAAGCAGTCCCTTTCCCCCCTGCACCTCAACAGTTACAGAATGGCCAGTCCATCTCTGACTTGGAGAAAAATGCATAGTAGACCCTTAAGAAACTATATAGCTAAGCATGAAATACATGGCAGAGTTTGGCATAGAGAAATGTTTGCCCTGCTGGCATGGAGGGTTCTAAGCCCATCTAGAAAAAGAGTGTCATCTGTAAAGTTGGATCTAGAGGAAACGGTGCATAGCTGAACCTGGAGAACCGTGTAAACAGCTAGATATGGATATATTTATGTGTAACTGGTCATGGAGGAATCTCTGCTTAAATTGATGACTATCTAACTCAGCTCAACTGGACAATTCATTAACCAGCAGACGTGTAGAAAACTGCACAGCTGGACATGAAAGAAACACTGAATAAGTGGACATGCTTGAATATGTGTAGAGCTGGATAAGAAGCAAATGCGCATACATGGGAATCGAAGACTGTACATAGCTCAGCATTGAAGATCCCTTGGGACGGACTGAGACCACCCTGGGAATCATTTTAGAGAATCCTTTCATCTTACCAGATATGGAGAAGGATCATCTGGCGGCCCTGATTCTCCATGAATTAACTGCAGTCTCTGACAAGCTAGAAAACAAGATCAACTGAAACCACAGTAAATATATGTGAAAACACGTTACATGGATGACTGGAGGGCATGACAGGGTTTTCCTCCTCACCTGTACTATTCAACACGTACATGCACACCATGGCTTGGGTATTTAACAGCAGAAGAACACATGAAAAGTGTTTCTGGGGTATTGTCCAAAGTCTCTGAATGCTTGAATCCATATTGACTTGTGGATGAAGGGACTTTAGAGAATGAAAAATGATTTACTGATGGTAGGTCATGGAGAAAAAAAAGATCATCTTGTGACATGCCTAGTTCTGACCGTGGTCCAAAACATTGAAACATGAGGATCCTATTTGATTCAGAAGATGTGCTATTCAAGGAACTGAGCTCCACGCCGAGCATGCCCTGAAAGGATATCCTCTATACCCACAGAGTGGAACTAACTATGGGGCATATTAGCAAGAACCTCGTTAAAATTATCGCGATAATGGGCTTGCTAATATGCATCATAGAATTCCAATAGAAGCCCAGGTTAAATTTGCAGGACATCTAACCTGGGCTTCTATTGGAATTCTATAATGCATATTAGCAATCCCATTATCGCCGTTTTAGCGGCAGTTTCCTGCTCCTAAAACGGCGATAATTTTAACAAGGTTCTTGCTAATATGCCCCTACATCTTTAGTCATGCTGTCCCTAAGTTAAAACAACTCGATGGGCCCTTATTTATGCAAACAAAAACAAATTAAAAATCTGCAAAAACAGACATTAAAAAACAAATAACATGCACCATGCTTCTGGTGTAGGAATCGAGGCTACCTACAATACAGTGCACCACATAACCTCTCGCCGGCAAAATTCTGCATGTCATTTCTTGACAGCATTGCAGACTAACTTCAAACACAAAAATATGGAGTAAATCTCTTGTTGTGGAATTCTATTTGCTCTTCAGTGATCTACATCTGCCTCTGAAACCACAGCTAATTTACTTACTCCTTATAAAGCACCTGAAAATGAGACTCGATTAAGAGAAATACCAATCTTTCAGTCACAGTTCCTTCTACCAGACATTTACTGGGATAACTGTGCCAACGCTTTGCTGCACACTGCTGTTAATACAGTCAAGTAACCCAAAATACTAGTTATACCCGGTCCTCCTCTCATCTGCAGCTCTTATGACTGAGGAACAGAGGTTGATTCACTGAAACACACCTGCAGTTTCATGGAATAGTGGTCCCTCACAGGGTAGTCCAAGAGAGGCTTGGGTAGCTCAAATAATTATCTTGCCTACGACGCTGGCCCAGATTCTGAAAGTTGTCAGGCAACGCAGCACCTAAAGAGGCTGCGCTGCTTTGCTTGACAGGAAGAGAGCAGGAGAACGACATATTCCTAACACCAGTGCTGATTTTAGCTGCCAAGCCCTAGGCACACACCTTAGCACCATAGTGCTATGGTGTGCGCCTGATTCTAGCATAGGTTTTGTATAGGAAGGGTAACCTTCCTGTACAAAATACTATGCCTAGACAAGTTTAAAAGCTGTTCCTACTGTGTATGTGTGCTGTACAGTGCAGCACGCATGCAAAGTCGGAAAAGCACTGAAAAAAGAATATTCCCTGTTTAACGCCTGCTTTTCAGCGGCATAATTTTTGACACAATCAACTCTTTCTATCAATGTGAGTGAATGTGGTTTAGCACCAAAATGCATGGGTGGTTGCATGGGAACGCCCATGTACCACAAATATAACACCACTGAGACGCAAAGTAAATCAAAGTTGTGTTTCGCGCTGCATTGAGTTACTTTTACATACAAACTAGCGCTAATACCAATTAGCGTTGGTTTCGAAATCACAAAACAGGTTGAGCGTCGAGTTTGGGTCGAAAAAGTAACGTTAACCCGACACAAAACCTTTGAGAATCTGACCTGCTATCTGTAGAAAAATTTCAACCAAGGTTACTTGAGATTTACTGTGGCCCATGGCCCGTCCCTTCTGCTTACACACGTGCTCCTGTCCCTTCAGGTGCCCCTCTCAGCTCCTCTCACTTTGGCCTCCTACTCCCAACTGCTGTTTTCTTCAACTCCGCATCAACATTCTATTGTTGACATCACAGGAGCTCAGTACTCTCTGATTCCAGATTCTTCTACACAACAGAACTCATACAGATATCTGCTAAACTGGTAACACAAGGAATACAGGGAAACCCTGACATTTATAACACCAATTCAATAGTACATAAACACTGCATTGACTGAAAAACAATCATTTAATCTGGGAGACAGCATAAACTCTGCTGTGGAAGTTACTCTCCTGTGAATGGTAAGCGTGTTAAACTCACATGTTTGCTTTTCCACATCCTTCCTCCTTTCTGTAGTGTATTTGTTCAGCAATCAACAGTATAAAATAAATAAATAAATAAAAAAGGTGCATGGCTACTGCTTATGTCATCAATTACAATTCTACCCCTTTTGGGATCCTTTTACTCATTCAACAGCATCTCTGCCTGGCGCATGTCACTGTATGGATTACTAGGCTTTTTTGGTGTTCAGATGCACAGCATCACACTGCATAAGGCTAAGCTAATTGGAGGCGGGGTTTCATTTACCCCAATAAAATCTCAGAATCCAATGGCGTTCTTTTTTTTTTTTTTGTAGGTTTTGATTCTAATCGATTGGACAGCACAAAGTCGAAAAGTCCAAGGATGAACTTGTTATTTACTTTGTTCTACTTTTAGTGTGCAGGGATTGTGGGTTATTATTTTTTATGGGAACTTATTCTCCCCTTCTCCTTCTCTCTTCTAGAATGTTGGCTTCCCATCCGGAGTCCCGCATAAAGAAAAGAAAACCCATGTGAGTCTGTTGCTGTCTTTTCCTCCCTTACCTTTTCTTTTCTTCCCTGCTTCTAGCTCTGCAGTGTTCTCCTTTTCTGAGAATATGTTTTCTTAGCTCTTTTCTTTCTCCACAACATATCCCCCAATATATATATTTTTGGGGAGATTTATATGGCGCGAACTTGACCCGAAGGTATTGGAGTGCTTTACATGTCCACCTGTTACGTTTACACATTCATTATTTTGTGGGGTAGGCACGGAGAGATTACGTGAATTGCCCAGAATCACAGGATGTGGACGCAACCCCGAGGCTCGAACCTTGGTTTCCCAGCGCCAAAGTCAGTAATTTAGCCGTAAAACCACATCCTCTCCCCAGGGATTATCCCTGTGGTTTTCTGTGAATTTCACTCTTCCTTTAATTAAACAAAGAAAAAGATCCAGACTTCGGGTTTGGTCCAAAGGACCCTGTTAACACAAAAAACAGCATGGATGTAGGCATCTGTCTATCAATATGTCAGAGTAGCCCTGTTTCTTTTAACGTTATCTCATCCAGGCCTTTCGGTTCCTTCTCTCTGCCTAATATGTCACTTTCCTTTCTTAATCTTTTACATATCACCGCTCTAGGCCTGAAGCAGCAAAATAATATCACTTTCCCCTATAGTTTAGTTTATTGCCCGGCACCCTCCAAGCCTGTATACGCTCACTTACCTGGGAAAGCCATGCTCCTCCTGGAGTGTGCTGGACCGAGGGCCTCTCTGTGGATTTCTTCTACAGGAGGCTCTTCAGTGTGCTCGTTTGCCTCCTGTGTCCACAAAATTGGTGGGGGCCTCAGCGAGTATCTCCTGGTGACGTTGAGTAGGTTTCCTTCTTCCCCCTTGGCCCCTTTCCATGCTCTCTCTTCATCTTTCCTTGCACCTGCTACAGTCTCCTACATTCCTCTGTCTGCGTTCTTTCCCCCTCCTCTTTGTCGCACCTCCTCCTTCGTCCGTCCTTCCTCTACTTCTATTCCTGTCAACTTGTCTTGTGGGGAGAATAGAAGTATTTTGTCTATATGTTTTCTTTCTCTTTGTCCTGTTCCTCTTTTAATTATTGATTTTCCTATTTCAGGTTCTCTTGGGACGACTTTCCAGAGAGGGATTTCAGGTCAGTCATCCTCGTCTTTCTTATGTTGTTTTAACTCTGTGTCACACAGGTTATTCTTTATTATAATTATCGTTTGCACATCTATCTCTCACATACCCTCAGCCATCACACCATAATAATAATAATAATAAAGGATTTTATAAAGCGCCTGGTGACGCCATCTCGGCGTGTCCCCGCGCTGTGGAGAGAGTAGCCGGAGAAAGTGAGCGACCTAAAGGGTAAAGAGGTGAGTTTTTAAGAGTCTCCTAAATAAGGTCTCTGTCTCTGCCAATCTAATGTGCAGAGGAAGAAGGTTCCAATTTTTGGCCGCCAGCGCACGAAAGGAGCGCCCTCCCATTCTGGCTTTATTTATCCGGGGGGCACACAGAAGCCCGGTACCCTTGGAGCGCAATTCTCTGTTGGGCGTATAGGGGATTGCAAGATCCTTCAGATAATCAGGGGCTACCTGAGAGGTGATCCTGTAGCATATGAGGAGCGCTTTAAACAAGATCCTCTTTTTTATAGGGAACCATGTGGCACTTTATCTCATAACACGCTAACCATACCTCTGTATGACATGACTGGAGGAAGGTGGAATCTGACTGCATGGTTGCCCCCACTTTTTTACTGGTGTTTTGATGGTTTTTGACTAGTTTGGCTGGGATCCTGCTAATCAAGGCCCTAGCCTATCTGCTTTCCTCTATAAATTGATTGCATGTACATTAGGTACACTCCAGATTGGTTACTGCGTTACCCTTGTGAATCCCTAGTATATGGTACAGGGCTAGAAAATTCCACTTGACCACTCGCATAGTCGAGCTAAATTTAACAAGGTCGAGCTGTTTTTAGGTCCTACTCGCCCTTTCTGGCGAGTAGGAAAACAAACCAACTTTTGTACTCTGTCTGTGGGAACAAATGTGACAAGATAACAAGATTTAAAGGCATTTTTATTGCTCACAAATTTAATGAGCAATAAAGATGCCTTTAAATCTTGTTATCTTGTCACATATGCTCCGTTTTCAGAGATGGAGGTCAAGTAGGTTTCAGTTAGGTCGAGGACATTTTTTAAGGTACTAGTCCTGCAGGACTAGTACCATTTTCTGGATTTTTCGAACCCTGTGGTACCTTAGGTACTAAGGGCATAGGTACCCCAGAGGCCTACCAGGGGCTGAAGCATGTATTATGACACCCCTGGGAAGCCTTCCAAAATGGCACCACAGGTCTGCTACTGCAGCCTGCAGCCTGGGTAAGGTGATGCATGCACCCCTTACTAAGATATAAGTTACCAATATCTACCTTTAATCACTGACACATATAAACCTATAAGCTGCTCCTAAGGACGGCCTTATCAATCCTGAAGGCAGAGTGCTTGGTTTTGTGTGAGAGGGTGCCCATGCATGAGCAGGACCCCTCCGCAGCTTTCGGGGCCGATTCTCTGAGGCTGTTCTGTGATGCAGCCAGACCATATACCCTTAAGTTCATTATAACCTCGCTGTAAATGCTAACTTTGGAATGGCTGCATGGAAACATGTGGTGTTTGGTGTCAAGCACTTTGGAATCCTACCCTCCCCCTCCCCCGCACCAATCCTGGCGGCGGGGGTAGAATTCCACCCTTATAGAGGGAAAAGACATGTACACACTGACCTAACTGGTAATAGTTTAAAAGAACCCTAGGATCACAAAATGGATGCTGCAGCCACAGACACGGGTCTGACCTCCTGCTGCTGGACGAAACTCCGGCCAGGGAGGCCTGGACAATAGGTTTCCTGTCACAGGGAGGTGTAACCACCTCCCAGACAAGCTTTAGTGTATTGGGGCTGGGTGGGTGCATCAGAAAATGCTTTTCAGACAGTGCTGGGGGCACACTTGGTGTCCCTGTGCATACCCCAGTTCAAACCGGTTGCAGGGGTGCTCAGCCCCTACTCTGGCGAGAACCTGGACAAAGGGAAAGGAGTGTAGCCACCCCCTCCCTAGATCCTCCCATAGGTGGGTCCTCAGAGTATGTCCAACCCCTTTCTTCAGTATAAGTAAGGGGCCCCTGGCAACAGGACTTTAGATTACACCTGGACGAAACTCTGCTAAATATATACTGGAACTTCGACATTCTACACGACTAGAAGACGGAAGAATCTCCCTTGGGGTCAAGGAGTGACTCCCTTGTTCAAACAGGCACCAAAGAAGCATCTTGCCGGTCTGCATTTGCAAATCTCCCGCCGGATTACAAAGTATTTGTGATTCAGGACATGGACATCCAGACTTCTCAGAGGCCTACACGAGATCCTAGCAAAGCTGAGCCCCGCAGCCCTCACGAGTGACGTGGGACCGGAACTCCTGGACAACCTGCACATTTGCTAGTGCATCGACTTCCCGAGCTTTCGCGAAGTTGTGTGTTTGGCTACTTGTAGTCCAAGCACCGAGCACCATCAGCACCAAAGATTGCCCGCTTCTAGCATTTCTACTTGAGGCCCATTTGTGATCCCGGGTCCGTCGACTGGTGGGTCCCAACGAAGGTAACTCTACTTTCCTTTGGGCTTCCCTGGTTGCTCCAGACGTGCCCTGACTCCCCACCAAGGGGTGAGTCCCTCAGACCGAAGCCAATCTTTGTTTCCTGCATGGGTTGCTGTTGCCAAGGCTTGTTGTGTCCAATCTGGAAACTGACACCGCAGCACTCGACATCCTTCGTGGGACAACTCAAATCCAGCACCTGGTTATTGTCGACGCCTCCTGGTCCTCGTTGCTGAAGAGTCAAGCTTCACCTTCTTCACCTGCAAGCACCCGACAACGGTGGGCATCCGCTCATTGCCTCCCTGGTCACTGGCTAGTGGCCCAGACTCTGTCCCCTCTGCTTTCAGGTTCTTCAAATCTCCGATCCAGGCTTGGGTCTCTCCGGACACTTTCCACTTGGTCGCCAGCAGCACTTTTGCAGCAACTCGCCATTGAAATCAACGACGAAACCCGACATCAAAAGACACCTATGCACGCGGCTTCCCTGGGTGAGGTAACCCGAGTACTACGGTGCTCACGTGGGTGTTGACTCTAGAACCTCCTAGTTCTAAAGGGGTTTGCTCCAAGTCCTCTTCTAAGTGTCCTTAATACTTAAAATTATAGTGAATAGTTTAATTTACTATTCCAACTCCAGTCCCCGTGGATAGTAGGGAAGGTGTTGGATAGTAAATTAAACTATTACCAATCCTAGAGCGCCCCCCAGCGCAATTTGTTGTAATGACTTGCGTTGAAAAACCTGCGTTGTAAAGGCACTGCGTGGTAAAAGTTGCGTCGTAAAGGATGTTTCCCTTCAGGTCTAGTTTGGGCTATACTGCAAAAAGGGGAACTTAGAGGGGATGATGAACAGAAATCTAATATTCTTTCTCTCTCTCTTTCTGGCTCCATTCTTTGTGTGTACATTTAAGGCAGTAACCCAGCATCACTGGTTATTGGCACAAAGTTCTCTTGGACCGTAATATCAAAGATAAGAGGATCATTTGCAACGGATGATGATTTTCACAAGGTTGGCAAGTTCATAATGCATGTCACGTGATGGCTGAACAACAGTGTTGATGACTAGATGACAATAATTTTGGAGTCCAGGAACAATCTGTAGAGTGCATATTCACCCCTCAAAGGATGTCTCTTGGCACTTTTGACACATAACAAATGTTGTGTCTTTTTAAGAATGCTGCACGGTAAACCGTTCTGTTCTTTTATACAGCGATTAATAATGGAGTTTGAGGCTGAGGAGTATCCTTTTTAGAATACATTGACTTTCACCCACCAAGGTGTCAAGCTCCAGCATCGGGTTGAGCTCGACGTTGGGTGTGGGGTGCAATACCCAGTGAGCTCCATGACGCAGCCCTTTATGATGATCTTTTTGTTATTAAGGTCAAAGAACTTAAAAGTTGAGGTACCTTCGTTCCTTTTATTTTTAGATAGGGCTAGTATATTGTGGTGGGCGAAGATCAGTGCATCCGAAAATGTATACTCCTACGACCTGGGAGTTGGTAACTTAAATGAAAACCTTCCTTAAATATCATTCGCAGAACGTCACACTTTGTGAATTAATTGTCCAGATTTGGGAGGATATGTGACCGCTCCCTCTTTTGTACAGTTAAAACTCTCACTGCCCGGTACAAAACATTGTGCTAATTGTATTTCCTTAAAGTAATTTTTCTGTACTTAGACTCATATTGTACATACATGTATGTACGAAAAAGGGTTATAAGCATGTTGCTGGGGTTCAATTTACCTTAAAAAACAGAAGACAAGAGGCTTTCAGCAAAACAGGAACAGTTAATTTAATCAAACAATGCGCCTGGGAGAACAGTTGCAGGATCAAGGTCTGAGTACTGTTTCAATTTACATTGGGCTTGCATACATCTTTATACAATTCTACAACAAGCAATAAACGTTTCTGTCATACCATATATGGTGAGGAATGCTGGTTATTGCCTTAGTGTCATAAATTAATGGTCAAATAGTTACTGCATGTGAGTCTCGACTTTCGTGGACACAGTGTGGCCAGTGGTGTATGTGTCCAGATGTCCGGCATGGGGAGCCCGTGATCACTACGTGTGTTAGGTCCTGATTTGCTATGTGTTCCTAACTCATGTGGCATCTGACTCTATGGTGTTTTCAGAAGTGCGCGTACCCCTTTGAGCCATGTGTGCTTTAATGGGGGAAATTTCCCATGACCATTGTATGACGCTGCGCCTATCTGCGGGATTGATCAAGAGTTTCCTGCCGGCGTGTTTGCCTGCCAGCTATGCACTCTCCCACCTGTGGCCCAACAATCAGTACTCCAGGTCCTAGGTCGCAGAGCCTGCCTGACGACATACTTGCATGTCGAGGTAGATGTGAAGTTCGGGACGGGTGATTCTATTACTAAGGACGATAGTGCATTTTTCATCGATAAAAACATTTATATTCATGTTAACAAGTATATGACTGTCAATCACTCAAAAATAATCACTGTTTACTAGTGAAAAGATACGTCTGTGGCTAGGATTATTTTAATTCATAGTTATGGAAAATAGTTTATTTGGAGTGTTATTGAACAAAAACATGATGTTTACATTTTTATAAAAATGGCATTGTAGTGCCACAGGTATGGTGTCTACGTTGCTTTGTAAATAGATGGAATAGTTACAAATAAATGAAATACTATTCTACTGACCCCATAATATTGATGTGATCGAGTGATGTACGTGTATATATTGCACACACCTTGCATTAGCCAAAGGTTAATTTGTTATTCCTAGAAGCCAAGCGCAGTGTCTTGTATGTAAACCAGTATCCCTGATAATTAGCCCCCTCCCCCTTTATTATAAATGGACAGACACTTGCGCCGTATCTCCACGGGGTATAAAGAACGACACATAATGCCTCTTGCTTCCGAAGCAGAGGAGAGACCGTAATGGGGAAGGAATCTATTGAAAAGGCTGATGCTATTATACAAAATTAAACTAACCACTCCACGCGCATAATCAGGCTCCAGATGACACTCTGAATCCGGGTGACATTTCACAGAGCACGAGGCGGCACCACCGGAAGCCTCGGTGTCCCCGGCAGCCTGATTATCTACCGGAGCAGGCAGTTAATTCTATATATTATTATTATTGCTAGCAAATGGATTGCCTCGGAGGGAAATCTTCAATTTCAATGGACTCTGATTGAAAAAAAAAGTGTTTAATATGTCACTAAATCTCGCCTCGGTAACAAATAATTTCTAATAATGCTTCTGTCAGTTCAAAGCTTAGGGGCAGAATCTTGTTAAAAACATGGCGCATATGTGCGCTCTATCCAGTGGACTCGCATTCGATGACTGGAAACATGTATGAACTCATAAATATAAAAAAATAGTATGTATAGACGGACAGATATATATAAGGAAAAAGTAAAATTTGAAAATTACGGTGGATCTGCCACCTAAAAAAAATAAAAGCCAAATCTATTTACTTCACCCCAAAGCATATCACACAGTGTCCTTCTTGGTGACTATTTTTTTGGGATTCTGAGTTCCCGCCTCACACGACCAGCTTATGCATATTCATTCGTCTGATGCCACTATTATAGCCGAAAAGGGGGGGGTTCTGTGGAGAGGAGGCTGCGCCCTGGTGGTCAAAGGTCAAGATCTAGAAGAACATTAGCGTTGTAGTTGGGGTCACTGGCTGAAATTATGTGGCAGGGCACAGTGAGAATCAAATTATGTGGCAGGGTTGGCAAAATGATGCAGCAAGAGAAGACAAATTATGCACCATAAGGTGGCATATTTTGTGATAGTTTTGCTTTATTATGTTGTCATTTCTACACAGGTTACCGCTGTCTGGGCAAAGATTTCACTTCATCTGTACCAGTTGAATACCCAAACACAGCCATAAGCAATGGAGAGTTGACCAGTGAAGGGTCTTTTTCTTCACAGCAACACGGTTAGCAATGTATTTAGTGACTTTTGATCCATTTGACCTAACAAAGAAGTTCTTTTTTGTTACAATCTGCAGATTTTGTAGCAGGTGATGCATTATGTAAGAAATGTGGCAAAGCCATAATTTTGTAAAAAAACACTACAGATTACGTATTCTAAAGTCATATATCCATGGTCATGCTATTGGCTATGATACAGCCAATGATGCAGGGCACATATTCTAAATTTCTCAGGGACCGTGAACCAGCACCTGGAGAGGATTGATGCTGTGAGCCTGCTTTAAACGTCTCCCAGACCATGGACCTACACGTGGCGAAGATACAGTCAATGACGATGGGGCTGATTATTACTTCAGATGATACAGGGGCGTCGACTAAATATGCCATGGCCAGGAGCCTACTGCTCAAGAAGGTTTGTGGCCTAAGGCGGCTTGCATAGTCTGCCTTTCCTAGTACTCATGAACCTGCTTCTGAAGCTGAGGTTGAAACAATGTTGGGAGTATAAATCTATCTTCCTAGAGGCCCTAGGACAACTTCTGCAGATGACTGAGTCCTTGATGCTTGCAAGATAACTATAACATTCCCAGGGCACAGTCACTGGGATACTGTCCGGGGTAGTTTCATCACTAACTCCAGCAGAAGGTACAAGTGTGCTATGATAGGGTGCTGGGCCTTGGTCAAAGTTTTGCAAGCTGAGAGCATCAACAAAAATGTGGCATAGTGCCAGTCCTGCAGCTGGAGATGATACCGGAAACGTAGATCGGGGAATAATAGAAACTCCCCGTAGATATATATTACTGCAGATGATGCTGAACTGTTTTGGGACATGGGCCTACAGTTCCATATGATGCAGGAAGAGTCTTGGGGCACTCGTTAAACTAACCCTAGGATGCGAGCCAGCTACGGCCGTTGGTAGGCAGGTGCCTGAGTAGTCTAATCTTCAAGGATAACTACAGCTGTCATATTAAGAGATCTGTGCCTGCCTGGGAGAGATATATGTGCCTTCAGAGAAGCTTCTGTCATGGCAGCTCCTTTGGAGGTACTGAAGCTTTGCTTTGCCAGTGCCATGACATGTGCACCTGCGCTGCAGCAACATTTTTCATTTTTTATGAACAAACTGCCAAAGCTGGAGTATACTTTTGATAAATAAAAAAAGTCTTTTGTGAGCATGGAGTTTTCTTCCAACATGTGGGAGGCATTTATTTGTTTTCCTGCTTGGGACCGCCCAAGTTTCTACGACTGCCTCAGTCAGGGCAGGAAAAGGTAATGTCAGAACATCTGTCCTAAATAAGGCGGACGGTCTGGAGTACTTTGACTGACGGCCTAATGTCTGTTAAGCTGTCAGTCAAAGGTTTCCACCAGAGGAGCTTCCACTGGCAGAAACATGATGGTTCACCCGACTCTATATAAAATGAGCAAAGAGGGAGTTTGATGAACATGGCACTATGCCACATTTCTGTTGATGCTCCCAGCTTGCAAAACTTTGACCAAGGCCCAGCACCCAATCCTAGCACACTTGTACCTGCTGCTGGAGCTAGTGATGAAACTACCCCGGACAGCATCCCAGTGACTGTGCTCTGCTGGATACTGGGCATGGTCTCATATAAGGGGCACGGGCCACACATTTCGTGACTTTAATGGAACTTTAGGAAAGAACTGGTATCTTTAAATATTCATGCAAAGAGACCGGAGGACCCCTGCATCCCTGCGATCCGTTTCAGAATGTCAGGCAGACATGAGGAGAAAATCACGGTAAAGAACTGGCTCAGGAAATGTGTGAAACAAGGCTTAATCAACACATGGAGCGTGCGACAGATTAATAATAGGATTTTCCTGGTGGAGAAGAACAGGCCTGGACTTGTAAATATTTCTCTATTTCCCCTTCCCTTGACTATGAAATCTGTTAATGTGCCAACTCTCTGACTCTGTTTTTTATGAAGGTCACATCCTAATTTAACGGAAAAGTAGCAATGATCCACAGTTGTCTTTTTCGCCTGCTGCTTCACAAGCAATTACATATAAAATAAAACAAGCATTGAGATAGCAGATGGTTTTGGCTGTTGTGTAGTTAAAAAGTGTTGAGCTTTGCACTAGCACCGTCTTAGATTGCGTCCATAGACGCTTTACATCCTGCTTCACGGTTGTTGAGAGCATTAACTCACAACCCGTCAAAGGTGTGAGGGTTCTCTTAGCATGAAATGTAGGTTCATCCCAACTGCTCCTCTAAAATGGACGGAGCTGGCTGCATCAACATTTATTAACGAAACGGCTATTTGCCTGTGTAGCGATGTGAGTAAAGCAAACATTGGTAAAGCCAATATGTCTTGCCTATGCAATAGCTGTTGACTTTGTCGATACGTTTTAACCATGTTGTACACCAGTATGGCTGTAGTTAAGCATGGTTAAATGTTAGTGAGGTAAAGGAGAAAGCCGTGTTGGAAAGTGGAATAGAGCAGAGTGTTACAGAGTGTTGTAGAGAGTCATGGAGTTCTGTAGAGTAGAGTGGCTTGAGTGGAGTGAAGTGGAGTGTCATGGAGTGGAGTGTTGTGGAGTTTTATGGAGGGAGTAGAATGTCATAGAGTGTAAAGGCGTAGAGTGGATTAGAGTTTAGTGGCGTAGAGAGGTGTACAGTGTCAGAGTTGAGTAGAGTGTCGTAGAGTGAAGTGGCATAGAGAGACGACGTGTGGTGTATAAATCAGTGGAGTGGCATAGAGGGTGATGCATAGAGTGGCGTAGAATGGCGTAGAGTGGAGTGGCGTAGAGTGTTGAGATGTGGTGTACAACATGGTGGAGTGGTGAAGAGGCTGTTGCGTAGAGTGGGGTGGCATAAAGTATCATAGAGTGGAGCAATGGAGTGGATCAGAATGGAGTAGTGGGTCATAGAATAGAGTGGAGTAAGTGGCATGGAGTGGCAAAGAGGGAGTTGCGTACAGCATCATATAGTGGAGTAGTGTCATAGAGTGGCAGAGAGTGGAGTAGAGTAGAGCTTAATTGAGTAGAGTGTCTTAGAGTGTAGTGCCATTGAGTGGAGTGTTGTAGAGAGAAGTAGAGTGGCCTAAATAACAGTGGTAAACTGTTATTTAGGCCACTTGTGTAGACTGGTGTAGAGTGCAGTGGTTTTGAGTAAAGTGGTGTAGAAAGCATTTGCATAAAGTGCAGTGAAATAAGGTATAATGGCGCAGATTAGAGTGGAGCAGAGTAGATTGCAGTGCGTAGAGTACAATGGCACAGAGTGGAGTGGCGCAGAGTGGATTATAGTGCCTTAGAGCGTAGTGGTGTAGAATGCAGTAGCATAGAGTAGATTGTTTCAGAGTAGGGTAACGTGTTGTGGTGCAGGGTAGAGTGGAGTGGTGCAGGGTAGAGTGCAGAGATATAGAGTAGCATAGAGTGCAGTGGCGTACAGTAGAGTGTTGAAGAGTGAAGTGGCATAGAGTGCAGTGGTGCAGAATAGATTAGAGTGGAGAGATGCAGTGTGGTGTCATAGCTGTTGGTCTGGATGTCCAACAGCTGCCTAAAACTCAAGGCTGAGAAGACAGAAGTCCTCGTCCTCAGAACCACCCCCTCATCATGGGATAACACCTGGTGGCACACCGCCCTTGGAAGCCCACCTACCCCCTCAGACTACGCCAAAAACCTGGGAATCGTACTCGATTCATCACTCACAATGAATCAACAGGTCAACGCCGTCACCTCCAGCTGCTACAACATCCTCTGCATCCTTCGCAAGAGCTTCAAATGGATCCCCTCTGAGTCAAGGAAGACAGTCACCCACACACTCATCACCAGCAGACTGGACTACGGAAATGCTATCTACGTCGGCATCAACAAGTCCCTAGTCCGCAAACTTCAATACAATAGAGAACACCGCGGCCAGACTCGTCCTCGGCATCCCCCAGCATGAACACATCAGCCAACACCTGCGGAAACTCCACTGGCTCCCAGTGGAGAAGACAGTCACCTTCAAAGTCCTCACCCACTCCTACAAATGCCTACACAACAACAGACCCAAATACCTCAACACCAGAGTAAACTTCAACATACCCAAAAGAAACCTCAGATCTTCTAACATCGCAATGGCCGAAACCATGCGCATCCACAGAGCCAGACCAGGCGGAAGATCTTTCTCTCACATTGCAGCAAAAACCTGGAACGAGCTACTGGCAGACATCAGACACGCCCCCTCCCTGAACACCTTCAGGAAGACCCTCAAGACCTGGCTCTTCGGCTGAAACAATCTGCTCTACCTCCCCTCTCCCCACTCCCCCCCTCCCCCAGCGCCTTGGGACCCTCACGGGTGAGTAGCGCTTACAATTCCATGATTGATTGATGAATTGATTGATAGAGTTCATTGACATTGAAAGCAGTAGAGTGCGTACAGTTGAGTGGTGCAGAGTGGATTGCAGCGGCATACAGTGGTATAGAGTACAGTGGTGCAGAGTAGAGTGTTGTGGAGTGTAGTGGTGTAGAGTGAATTGGCGTACAGTACAGTGGTGCAGAGCAGAGTGGTGCAGAGAGCAGTGGTGCAAAGTAGATTGGCGTAGAGGGCAGTGGCATAGAGTGCAATGGTGCAGTGTGCTGTAGCATGCAATGGTTTAGAGTGTTGCAGAGTAGAGTGGTGCTTAGTGGAGTGGTGCACAGTAGAGTGCAGTGACATAGAGTGCAATAGAGTGAAATAGAGTGCACTGGTGTAGAGTGATGTGGAATAGAGTGGGGCAGAGTAGAGTGCAGTGCAGAGAGTACAGTGTTGTAGAGCAGACTGTAGTAGAGTGCAGTGCTGTATAGTAGAGTGGTACAGAGTGCATTGGTGTGGAGTGGAGTGGCGTAGAGTGCAGTGGTGTAGAGTGTTGCAGAGTAGAATATAGTGGCATACACGAGTGTCTTGGCACCGAATGTAGTAGCACCAAGTGCAGTGGCACCGGGCGCTGTGGCACAGAACACAATGACTTAGAGTAGATTGTTTCAGAGTATAGTGTAGTAGTGCATGGTGAAGTTCAGTGGCATAGAGTGCAGTGGTGCAGAACAGAATAGAGTGGCGTAGAGTGAATTGGCATGGAATACACTGGGGTAATGTTGAATGGTACCGAGTAGAGTGCATTGGCGTAGAGTGCAGTGTTGCAGAGTAGAGTGGAGTGGCACAGAGTGAAGGGGTGTAGACTGCAGTGGCGAAGAGTACAGTGGTGCATAGTAGAGTGGTGCATAGTAGAGTAGTGTGGGGTCGAGTGCATTGGCATACAGTAGAGTGGTGTAGAGTAGAGAGGCATAGAGAGGAGTGGTGCAGAGTGGAGTACAGTGAAGCAATGTGGAGTGGCATAGTGTGGAGTGGGGCAGAATAAAGTGCAGTGGCGTGGAGTGGTGCAGAGTAGAGTGGAATAAGGTAAAGTGGAGTATGCCTGATGTGGTAGCGTACTGGCATTACAGACAACTCATCTTCAATTGAAGTGACCATTACATTTGCACAGACATACTGTTTTACTAATGAAAGTATACAGCGCACAAATGATGTGTGTAAATATCATCACCTAGTGTTTTGATTTGTTTTGATCAAATTAAAATATTTGTTTCCACCACACTTCAGAATTATCAAAAAACATGCTTCATTTGTGTTGTCCTAATTCTGAAATATCTGCACAGTTCATTTACAGACATTTAAATTTTGTTGTGTGCTAGAAATAAAATAACCTTTTTCAGCTTTCCGACCAGCACACCCTCAGTAGCCAGCATGATTGTCACATAAATTCTCTCACTTTGTAGTCAGAGAAAGAAATGTAAACACCAAGCTCCCAAGCTTGTGGAGGAGTGTGGCTCAATGGTTAGAGCGGCAGACCCTGATGCAGAGTTCTGGCTAGGGACCAGGTTCGATTCCCGCCTCGGCGGGGTCTCGGGCTCAATTTCCTCGGACCTGTTAATTCTCGCCTCGGTGCCTATTCTAATCACGGGCCCCATGCTGCAACTCTGGGCAATAGCTTGCTTAGCCTCCACACCGGACCCAACAGCGCTAAGGATGCCTGGCTTCATCCTGGGGGTTCCCAGGAGTGGGCACTTCACAGGGAAAGCCAGGAGGGGTTCCACAGCGGTATGAGTATCAGCGCCAGGAAACCGCATAGGCGACACCGCAAAGTGACCGTCTGGTGACAGTGCGCTCTATAAGTACCATGACATTTACATTTACATTTACATTTACAAGACAAGGCCTGACATTTGTTCTCTGTCTTTGACTGCACAGCAAATGTGACAAGATAGGAACAAGATATAAAAGCCTGTTTACAGAAATCCAGTTCCAGTGGAAGAAGACAGTAAATTAGGAGACAAACCCACGCTAGACAGCCTAACACAAATAAAGCCAGCAAATAAAAAGCAAGCAAATGTGAGTTACAAATCACAAAGCCAACGGTAAGCAATGGGCAGGATGCATTCCCAGGGAATCCTTGCTGAATGTCCCCAAGATGTCGTTAGCAAACCAGACAGCTGCGCTGTCTGATAGGCTTTGACTTAATGAGGGTTACTTGACAGCTATTAATGAAGGGCATGCCAACCAGAACGGCTTAGTTGTCTGAAGAGAGTCTCTACTGCATATGCGCATGGACGAGGGGCATGCCCAAGCAAGCCCAGAATGAGGCAAAGGTGGGATAAGCCTAGGAAAGAAATACAAATAAGATATGGAGAGCAAGAGATGCAGGAAGAAAGTGGATGTAAGGAAAACATTGATTGAGAGGTGGAGGAAAGAATGGGAAGATAGAGGATGCAAATACAATGGTAAATGGGAGGCTAGCAGGAGAAGGCAATAGGAAAGAGACACAGAGAGAAAAAAGAGCAACAGAGATCAAAGCCTCCTCAACAGAAAGGCTAACTAACCACTGGCTGGTTGTGGAGTCCATGGCATGTTTTGAGCACAAATGCCAGTTGTGTGCAGAGGTGCTACTACCAATGTGTAGCGGGACGAAATAGCAAAGGTAGGCAGCCGGAAAACTGGCACTGATCAGGAATATGAGGAACAGTCAGTGGCGGACAGTGGGAAGAGTTGGTGATTTAGACAGCCTTAGAGCAGTGTGTGAAGCGGGCACTGGTGAGCGTTGCGAGAAGATGACTCTGGTGGCCAGTCGATGGGGCTGACATTGATGGGCAGTTTGAGGAGCTGAGATTGGATCATTGGATGGGAGCCCAAAGATTAGCTAACCTTTTTAGGCAGAGTGGAAATCTGGTAGTGCAGAGCATGCACTGAAGTTGGCTTTGGTCTTTAGAGAGGAACTTGCACTCAGATGCAAATTTTGGCATGGGCGAGCCAACCTGCCGAGCAGCGCACAGAGTTGTCTGCTTTAAGGTCTTGCAAACAACATTAGTAGGCTTTGCTCCACTGATTTAGTATAAACTACTTTTAATCATTTTTAGGTCAAGCCTACCAGACAGCGCAAGTTGTCAAGTTGCAAAAGGCTCATTGCCAGCTCATCAGTATCTTACACTGGGCTTACCATATGTTGGATTTATTGTCACTCTCATTTGCTTGCTTCTTATTGTCTGGCTGGTCTAGTTCATCTTGTTTTGGTCACTTCCCTGGTCACTTAACTGTGTTCTTCCATTGCCCAAATTTAGGGAACTACTTTATCTTTGTGATTAAGTACTCCACAAGAGTGTATGTGTTTTCCAGCTGTCTCCCTCAAGTGCTTCTCTCCCCTCCCGTTTATCTAAATCTTGGTCTCCCTTGTCTATGTGCTTCTCTCCCTGTGCAGATCTTTCTTGTGTGTGCTTCTCACGCCCATCCCATGCTCCATGTTGTTCTCTCTCTCGCCTGTGTGTTTCTGTGGTATTCTCTCCCTTTCTCTTGTGCTGTCACCCACCCTTTGGGTGGTGCTTTTTTCTTTTCTCCCCCACTTTCTCTCCCACCCTTCTAACACCCATAGTTCTTTTTTGACACTTTCACACAAATAAATGGTCTTCTTTTTGTATTTATCTTATCCAAGTTGTGGCCACCATCTTGGACGGGTAAATAAAAAATTAAACCAAATGGCACCCAAATCATTTTGCTGTCAGTGGAATGACAACTGCCATCATTAGCTTTGGTAATGCTTGTTATTAATATAATTCCAAGATCTTGCATTTATATTGGCAAAAAGAGAGATAACCAGTAAATGGAAAGCCCTGAATGGCCCCAGCCTCCGTAGATGGAAGCGAGAACTGGAAAATTGGGCAAGCAGCGAAGGCAGAATACTGCTCAGAAATGCATTGAATAAGTTGGCCAATAAGAAATATGAATACAATACAATAATAAGCAAAAGGGCAGGAGTCTTGCTGAATAGGTGGAAGAGGTTTAAGCTCTGCGAGTCAAATAAAGCTGGTAAGAGCCTGGCCGCTTATTTAAAATTTAAAGTGCAGAAAAACGAGATAAACAACATTAAAGATCAAGATGGAGTGACTTATTCAGACCCTGATAAAATTGCTGAAGTATTTAAAGACTTTTATAATAGCCTTTACGCCAAAAACAAAGAGGTAGAAGAGGCTAAAAGTCAAGACTACCTAGAAGAATGTGCCCTTTCGTCCCTCTCCCCTGAAGAGCAATCAGACCTTAACTCCCCAGTATCGAACTTAGAAATAGAGAAAGCAATCAAATCATTAAAATGCGGGAAGGCCTCGGGACCAGACGGGTTTAGTGCAACATTTTATAAATGCTTCCCTTCTCTCTTAGCGCAACCACTCTTACATCTGTTCCAGGAACTTAGTGACTCGGGTGAGATGGGGGGTACACTGTCTGAAGCTATCATTGCGGTTTTACCTAAGGAGGGAAAGGACCCAGCAATCCCTAAAAACTACCGGCCTATCTCTCTTATCAATTTAGATTGTAAGCTCTATGCCATGATCTTGGCCAATCGTCTCCAGAAGGTTCTACCCAAGCTAGTCCATCCCTCACAAGTAGACTTTTTAAAACACAGACTTTCCAGTGACAATACCAGAATATTGGCCCATGTACTAGAAAAGGCGAAACTTATCAGCACCCCCACAGTAGCGATAACGCTAGACGCCGAAAAGGCTTTTGACAAAGTGGACTGGACGTACCTAGAGGCAGTAATAAATAAATTTATTCCTGGGAAGAACTTTACGAGAATGGTAATGGCCCTCTATTTCGGCCCTTCAGCTAGAGTTAGGGCAGGGGGCTCGTTCTCCTCATCCTTCCGATTACAGCAGGGAACCAGACAGGGGTGCCCTCTTTCCCCATCATTATTATTACTGGCAATTGAACCATTCCTATATCACATAAGAAATAATGATAACATTTCGGGAATCCATTTGAATGATTGCACGATAAAACTAACCACCTATGCAGATGACGTTTTGGTTGTATCAGAGAAGGCCGAAGAGGCTATACCTGCCCTCATGTCCACTATTGACATATTTTCATGCGTATCAGGGTAAAAATTAAACAAGGACAAAACTGAAGTTAAGCAACTGAATATTTTGGGCAATAAGGATCTTCTGGGCAACTCTGGTCTCACTTGGCAACCAAACTGCTTCAAGTACCTAGGGTTAGATTTTGACAAGGATTTAATCTCTACATTACATATCAACGAAAATCTAGTTCTCAAAAAGATCTCCACATTGTTAGATGGACCTGTGTCACTCCAAATACATTCTTCTTAACACAAGGCGTGCCGTTTTAAGACTGGACCAGTCTCACCAATCCAACTTAAAAATCAAAAAATCTACCCTGGTCTCCTTGTGGCGGAATCCCTCCCTTAAAAACGAAGGAAAATTTCTCCACAGGGAATTCTGGTCTAGGAAAGGAATCAACCTTGTAAGTGATCAGTATGAGGGGACACATCCTCTGCCGTTCTCTTCGCTACAGTCTCTGCACAACCTAACGGCCTCTCGGCGCGCTCCTTTAAACCCTATACCCCTTGGCTTTCAACTCAGATACCACGTATTATGGAGGCTGGCCATTTTGTCTCTAAAGCATATAAACATCTCCTCCCCTTGCCTAGGAAAACACATAAACAAAATGAACTTAAATGGGAAGCGGAGCCCAATTCTATGGGCTTGAAGTTTGACTGGCAGCAACAACTATCAAGTGCCTGTCCCTATATAATCTAGGGGTAAAGCCCTGATTGTATATTGAATCTGTATCCTTGAAACAGAGGGTGCATTACAGCCTTCTGTGTACTAGTGCTAGTAACAGTCACTATATTAAAGCATTATTGAAAATTTAAAAACCAGTGTGTGTGTGCGCATACCAACATGTGTTAATCTAACTCACCTCTCTACCCTTCTCTAGTGGAAAAAAGGGGAGGGAAGGTTGGCAGTGCCTCACGGGAGCACACCCGGGGGAGGATATGGCAGACTGGTACTCGCCTGGATCCTCACGTTCTCATCATCAGCAACTGCCAACCAGAAAGAAAAGGGGGATAAAAGGCTGTGCAACAAAAGAAAACCTCTATGTGTTCGTGTAAGTGACCCAGTGGCGTGCGAACCTACCTCTAGTGTATGAGGTCTAGTCCCGCACCATAAAAAGAACTAAGCTCCACTAGCAAGCTCAAACTTTATTCTGTGCTGTATGCCCGTCCTGATTAAAAACAACCAACATGTTTCATCGCCGAAATTACTTTACCAGCGATTTCATCAGGGTTATAGTGGGTCAGCGTGATTCCTGCACGTCTTACTTCTCCCTTTATTGTACCAGTGGAGGAGTGTGGCTCAATGGTTAGAGCGGCAGACCCTGATGCAGAGTTCTGGCCAGGGACCAGGGTTCGATTCCCGCCTCAGCGGTGTCTCGGGCTCAATTTCCTCGGACCTGTTAATTCTCGCCTCGGTGCCTATTCTAATCACGGGCCCCATGCTGCAACTCTGGGCAATAGCTTGCTTAGCCTCCACACCGGCCCCAACAGCGCTAAGGATGCCTGGCTTCACCCTGGGGGTGCCCAGGAGTGGACACTTCACAGGGAAAGCCAGGAGGGGTTCCACAGCGGTATGAGTATCAGCGCCAGGAAACCGCATAGGCGACACCGCAAGGTGACCGTCTGGTGACAGTGCGCTCTATAAGTACCATGACATTTACATTTACATTTACCTGTAGAAACACATGGAATATAAAAACACACACACACATACATGTATTCATTATGTCTCGAGTCAACTAAATGTCCGCACAGCTCTTGATCATATTTTTACCCATTATACATTACCAGGTAGCCTTGAATGATCCAGCCTACCAGGCTCCCGTAGAAGAATTGAAATGTAGGGACCCTATGACTTTAAATGGGTTCCATACACCGCCCTTCGGTCAGTATCTAGAGAGATAAATACACGCATTCCAGTGGTCACCACTTTTGGCCCCCATTCAACTAAGATTCGCCAAATAATCAGGAAACACTGGCACTTGCTAACCACTAACTCTATGCAGATGCCGCAACCGCGATTTGCTTTCAAACGTTCATCTAGTTTGAGGGATCGGCTGGTGCACTCTCGTTCAGTACCAGTGGCCAAAGAGTCTAATATCCCCCCGGGACACTATCCCTGTGGGAGCTGTACAGTGTGTGGACTAACCAGCAAATCGAAAACAATTACTAGAACCAGTGGGAATATCTAGCACTTAAACACCTTTAGCAATTGTAACACTGCTAATGTGATCTACAGACTTACATGCCAGTGTGAACTTCATTATATTGGGCTCACATCGAGAAGGATAAAAGTTAGGATCCAAGTATATCTCAGCACGCTTAAAGCCGGTAAACTCACAACCAAACTGGTACAACACTTTATCAGTCAGAAACACCAACCCAGGGATCTGCGTTGGACAGTGATTGAAAAAGTGAGGGGGGATCTGCACAACATGGAAAATACACTCCACAGAAAAGAGGCACGCTGGATTTATGAAGAGGCCACTGACCAACATGGTCTTAATGACACTATTGAGTGGAACAGATTGTTAGCTAGCCAAGCCTAGCTAAGCAGGGTGTAAAAACATACACAAATAACAGGAGTCAGACAGATGTCATCTATACCCTACCTACAAATATGAACATTCTCGATGGGAACTGAGTAACAAAGCCATGAGTATATAACAGCTTATACCTTCACTAAGGTAGAAATTGATGGATGACAGGTAAATTGTGTTACTATCTCTCACTGTATATTACTGTCCTATCCCCACGAGTTTTGGAGGAGAAACCTACCGGGTTCAACCCATCCATTGTTACTCTAATTATTAAAGGAGGAATAAGGGCATATACAATAACTAATCTGATTCGAATTGAACCTGGTCAACTCGCATATCTTATGACTTCTAGTGCTAGCTGACCCAAGTGGTATGTTGCAACGAGGATTTTCCTCCACTCTAAGATGGCCGCCACTCTCGACGTATACATGATTGACGTCTTTTATCAGAGTCAGACACACGTGACTGGGGCGGGCCGAGATACGTTGCTTTGAAGTAGACAAGCGTACAGCCACTTCATAGCGGCAGGGTGAGCGGAGGCCATATTTGCACGGCTAGACGGTAAGGAGTTCCCCCATGATATTAAGTGAGGGCTAAAACCCGTACGTTAAAAGGTTCAAGTTACGGCCATAATATGACTTAGAAAGGGTGGACTAGAGGCCAAGTTGCGAAATAACTATCATACTAGTTCGTAAACACAGGGCTCCGTAGCACTGAATGTTTGGTTACTAACTGGGTCTCGGTATGAGCTTTGCCTCGAGTGAAAGATGAACGGCGCCCGTGGCAGCCACAACGATATCTAGTGAGGGCACGCCAAGTAATATGCATACCCCTGAGTAAAGCATTCGGCAGGGGAAACTGACATGAATACAGAGCTAGTGATAGTCCTAGCACAATGATACAGACTAGGGGCATGTATGAGCGCTAGTTCTGAGCTCAATGTATGGTGTCTTAACGTGTATTTATCTCTATAGATACCGACCGAAGGGCGGTGTTTGGAACCCATTTAAAGTCATAGGGTCCCTACATTTCAATTCTTCTACGGGAGCCTGGTAGGCTGGATCATTCATGGCTACCTGGTAATGTATAATGGGTAAAAATATGATCAAGAGCTGTGCGGACATTTAGTTGACTCGAGACATAATGAATACATGTATGTGGGTGTGTGTTTTTATATTCCATGTGTTTCTACAGGTACAATAAAGGGAGAAGTAAGACGTGCAGGAATCACGCTGACCCACTATAACCCTGATGAAATCGCTGGTAAAGTAATTTCGGCGATGAAACATGTTGGTTGTTTTTAATCAGGACGGGCATACAGCACAGAATAAAGTTTGAGTTTGCTAGTGGAGCTTAGTTCTTTTTATGGTGCGGGACTAGACCTCATACACTAGAGGTAGGTTCGCACGCCACTGGGTCACTTACACGAACACATAGAGGTTTTCTTTTGTTGCACAGCCTTTTATCCCCCTTTTCTTTCTGGTTGGCAGTTGCTGATGATGAGAACGTGAGGATCCAGGCGAGTACCAGTCTGCCATATCCTCCCCCGGGTGTGCTCCCGTGAGGCACTGCCAACCTTCCCTCCCCTTTTTTCCACTAGAGAAGGGTAGAGAGGTGAGTTAGATTAACACATGTTGGTATGCGCACACACACACTGGTTTTTAAATTTTCAATAATGCTTTAATATAGTGACTGTTACTAGCACTAGTACACAGAAGGCTGTAATGCACCCTCTGTTTCAAGGATACAGATTCAATATACAATCAGGGCTTTACCCCTAGATTATATAGGGACAGGCACTTGATAGTTGTTGCTGCAGTGAGTGGGGCGCTGCCTGTTTAAATCCCTGTCCTATCCCCCTTAGGCTCCTTTGTGTTTAGAGAATAGAAGTTTGACTGGGACAAAATCCATAGCACGGCCTTCTCGAATAAAATCTCCCCAATCCTGTCCAAACCCAAATATATGCTGCTTAACAGAACGTACTGGACACCGGATAGACTTTTTAAACTCCACCTGAGAGATAGCCCTAATTGCTGGAACTGTAATTCAACTACTGGTGACCTGGCCCACATGCTTTTTAACTGCCCATCTTTGAAAATATACTGGGGGAAAATTTTTGATTGCATAGAACACATTTTTAATGTCAAACCTGCAAGGTACTTTACATATGTCATACTGGGTGTTCTTGATCAGAGACTAGTTAACGAATGTGACCGCCAACTGCTTGACCTACTGCTCACTCTTGCCTGTAAAGTTGTACTATGCAATTGGAAGAACGCCTCAGAGGTATCCTTTAAAATCTGGCAAGAGTGGTTATCCTTTTTGAGAGGAGCTGACACCCCTGCGTTGCATTCCTCCCCCTGGCGCATGTCCCACAAGAAACTTTGGAAGTCCCTAGATGCCTCATCGTTCTCATTTGATCCCCCGTGACCCTCTTTCCCCTTAATGTGCTTTATGTCGCCACATGGTGCTTATATCACGTACAATATTTTGTGATGGAATACTCTGTACTAGTCTGCAAGGTGAGGTTCCACACATCCCCATATATTGCCATTTTGCATTTGTGTCTCACGATGCTGACTCTAACTGGATCCTGAGCCTGAGCCTGGCATGTAAATGGTCATATTATACGTAGCAACCATTCCATATGTAACAACTGATTGATATGTTTCCTCAATAAGTCGGACCTATTTGTCTATGTGTTTTTGTTTCTTTTATTCCACATGCATATCTGCTTATACAACGGAATTATGTATTATCCTGCATTAGTTTATTTTCCTTTTTCAGACAATACTTGTAACCTCATTTCATATACGTGCTACTTCTGTGTCTGTTCCTTTGTTTATATTTTTCCAATAAAAACAACTTGAATTAAAAAAAAAGAAAAAAAAAGAAATGCGAGAAGAGGTATAGGCAGGATTGAGAGGGCGCAAGCTTATTATTATTATTATTATTATTATATTTGAGTTTATAAAGCGCACAGATACCCTGGGGTTTCCCGGCGCTAACAGAGGAAAAGAAGCAGGGAGACCAAAATGAAGGCGATTAGGCAGAAAAAAGCCAGGTTTTCAGGCCTTTCCTGAATTTCAAGTAACAAGTTTCAAAGCGCAGAGAGATGGGGGAGTGTATTCCATAATGAAGGCGCCAAATAAGAAAAGGAACGACCGCCCACTCTGGTACGTTTGAAACGGGGCACGGAAAAGGTGCCAAGAGAAGAAGATCTAAGGGTGCGCACTGGGCAGTACGGGTAAACTAAATTGGAAAGATAGGGGGGAGAATTGCCTGTTTTAATCCGGTGCATATAGCAGAGGGCTTTGAATTTTGCTCTTGATTCAATGCGCAGCCAATGAAGGCTGCGCAGGGAAACCGTGGCAGAGGCAGTTCTGGGCAGGTTGCAGAGCAGGCGAACTGCCATGTTTTGCACCACCTGTAGTTTGCGTATTGCCTCCTTGCAAGCCCCCAGGAGGAGTACGTTGCCGTAGTCTAACCTGGAGGTAATCAAAGCCTGGACCACAGTTCTTTGTGTGTCTGGAGGAAGCATCCATGCTATTTTTCTCAGCCACCGTATGATATTAGTACAGGTGGCTGAGACTTTCACAACGTGCTGCTTCATGGACAGTTGGTTGTCAAATGTAACTCCCAGGTTACGTGCTTTGGTGGCTGGAATCGGCAGGGGACCCATTTGCTGAGGCCAGTGTTTGGGGCCCCACAGAGAGCTGTCAGGACCGAATAAAAGAAGTTCGGTTTTGTCGCCGTTTAATTTTAGTTTATTGGTCTGCATCCAATTGGCAATATTAGTGAGCCCAGATCGGAGAGATGAAGTGGTGGCGTGTTTATTAGAAGAGAGAGAAAAAATGATTTGGGTGTCATCGGCGTATGAAAATATGGAGAGACCAGATTGTTCTGCCAAGGAGGCAAGGGGGCTGACATAAATGTTGAAGAAAAGGGGACTTAAGATAGAACCCTGGGGTACACCGTGAGGGGACGGGAGGGTAGTGGAGGCAGAAGTGGAGGAGAAGACCTGAAAAGTGCGTGCAGACAGAAAACTAGCAATCCAGGCAAGAGCTGTGCCACGGATACCGGCATCCTTTAAGGTGGAGAGCAGGATGTCATGGGAGACGGTGTCGAACGCAGCGCTTAAATCCAACAGGATAAGCGCCACCGTCTCCCCTCTGTCCACCTGCTGTCTGATGGCCTCTGTGACACCTAAGAGGGTGGATTCAGTAGAGAATCCAGCCCTGAAGCCAGATTGGGACGGGTGTAGGAATTTCGTATCCTCAATGTAAGAGGAGAGGCAGAGGTTAATGTGTTTCTCTAATACCTTGGACAAGTAAGGGAGTAGGGATATGGGTCGAAAATTAGCGGGGTTATTGGGATCAGCGTTAGTTTTTTTAAGAAGGGGAACCACCATAGCGTGTTTCCAAACTGCAGGAACAGTGGCTTCAGACAGAGATGCGTTCAGGAGAGCTAGGATGGGTGAAAGGACGGGGGTGTCGAGGGTGCTGAGAATTTGAGGGGGCATGGCATCCAATGGGGAGCCAGATTTGATTTTTGCCATGAGTTCAAAAAAGAGTTCTAATGAAATCGGGTCCCATTTGTCAATGGGAGAGTGATGAACAAGAGTATTCGTAGCCTGGGGGAAGGCGGTGACAGGGTCTATACTGGGGGAGTTGTCCAATGCTCGTGAGGGGGCATCGAAACCAGCATTGATGCGGTCTATTTTCTCCCTGAAAAAAACAGCAAGTGCGTTGCATTGATCTGAGTCCAAACAGGGGGCTTTTGGCAAGTTAGATTGTCCAGAAAGTTCTTGGACTGCTCTAAAAAGAGCTTTAGGGCGGTTTTGGGCTGATAGAATGGAGGTGTTAACATAGTTTGCTCTGGCATTTTTGCACAGGGCGTGGTAATGTCGAAGTTCCGTTTTATAAATTTCTTTAGCATTAGGGGAATATTCAGATCTCCATCTGCGTTCGAGTTTCTTGCACTTAGATTTAGCACATTTAAGTTGATCAGTGAACCAGGGGGCAGGGGGGTGGGTAAAGTTATGTTTTCCTTTTTGAGCCGGAAGACAGATGTCAATGGCTGAAGACAGCCATGTGTTAATTAAGCTTTCATCTTTGGTAGTAATATTGTTGGGTAGGGAGGGAAGGGTGGTGGCAAGCTGGCGATTCAATTGTAGCAGATTGAGTTTTTTCCAGTTCCTATTCGGTCTAAGGGTCTGAATATGAACTGGTGGATTGACAGTAACACTAGTCAAGATGTTAAATTCCACAATGTAGTGGTCAGACCAGGTAATGGGTTTAGAAGGGAGACAGGTAAGGACATCAAGATTCGAAAAAATGGGGTCAAGAAGGTTACCCGCTTTATGTGTGGGACCAGCATTATGAAGATGTAGATTAAGAGCGGCCAAATCTTGAAGCAGATGTGTACCGATAGGACAGAGTGTGTTGTTAAAATGGATATTAAGATCGCCAAGAAGAAGAAAATTCGAGGTTTGCATTAATAGAGGAGCTATATTTTCCGATAAGGAAGAGGCCCAGGCGCCAGCAGCGCCAGGAGGACGATAGAGTAAGACACCCGAAAGGGTGTAGTGAGGATTCAATAATAATTTAAAGCATCCAGCTTCACAATTAGGTATGAGTGCGTCCTCCCACTTGCATGAATAAATCCGTTTATATATAATGGCAATGCCCCCGCCCTCCTTGCCTGGTCTGTTGCGGCTCACATAGGTGTAGTTATTAGGGAGAGCTGTGGCAATGTCAGGACCCGAGGAGTCGGTCAGCCAGGTCTCTGTTAAGAACAGGGCCGCCGGACTGTCGGAAACCAGAAGATCAAAAATGTCCCTCTTATGTTTAGGCAGGGACCTGCAATTCAAGCTCATAAAGGTATAACCGGTGGAGTGATGCATGGAGGGGGGAGTGACTTGATATGGAAAGGGATTCAAAAATGTAGAACTGGGAATATGGGTAGGTGATGTTCCAGAGGTAAGAGTCAAAGAGCAAACCTGGCAGGAAGTTGGGGCGTCCATAGCCCGAAGACAAGGGCAAGTGTTGTTAATAGGAGGACGAAGAGATCGCAAGGCATGGCTAGAATAATAAAGCCTGGGGTTCGTGGGGAGCGGCGCAGGGGTGATGGCCCCTGGTCCCGTCTGGTCGCGGACGGGCGCAGACGGGCTTGGCTTAGGCGCGGCTTTGGCGCGCATCCGGCGCGCCCGCTGCGCCAGCCCGCTGCGCCGTCTGGTTGGCTTGCACATTTTATGGGGAGGAAGAGGGGCGGGAAGGACGGCCCGACTTGAGCACTGTCCCACCTGCCACACTCAAGATGGCGCCCACCGCTGGGCTGAAGGAGAAGAATGAGTAAGTCAAATGTGTTAGAGGTGTCAGAGTGCCTGGTAAAATCAATTCCCCTTATGCTAAAACCCCCAGAGATAAAGTGAGACAGTTTTTAAAAGTATTAAAAACGCTACAAATGCGCAGATTTTCTGAACACGCAAGCTTGGGAGGTATTACTGCAGGACATGAACAATTCTTATCAAGAAGAGGAATCTGTCGCGTCAGGGGGAGCATCCAGACAGGGGAGCCCGAGAGACGGGAGCAGGACGATGGAATGGAGCAAGAGCTAGAGGGGAGGAGTCCATAAGGGAAAGGTTCCCCAAGCTCGACGGAGAGAGCCCCCATGCTAAGGAGGTATAGAAAACATGATCATGGTGCACCTCAGAAAGACGCAGCATGATATAATAAGAAACAGCAGGGGGGAGGGAGGGGATGTTGGGGACAGATTGGGAGAGAGGATACTGCGTATACAATTATAGATTAGACAGCGGCT
This sequence comes from Lissotriton helveticus, assembly GCF_964261635.1. Lineage (NCBI taxonomy): Eukaryota > Metazoa > Chordata > Amphibia > Caudata > Salamandridae > Lissotriton > Lissotriton helveticus. Next base: position 253,411,430 of record NC_136061.1, read on the forward strand.
CTAAGACTAACTATCATATGCCCATGAAGGTTGTGAGGGTATTATGTAGAAGATAAAAGATATGCGTTAAGACAAGGAGACAGTGGAACTGAACTATGTAAATGTATTGCTGAAATTGCAAATGTACTGTTGAATACAAATATGTTTTAAAAAAAATGCTTGTTATTAATATATACCACAGGCAGCCTTTTAAACTCCCCATCAACACCTTTCCTTCCCCTCCTCTGCCACGCTCTAACAAGCCCTTCGTCCCACCTGCAAGTTGGCACAGGTATGAGGGAGCTCAGCTGTGGATTATTAAGGTGAACTGGAAAAGAAGGGAGATATCTGTCTTCAGATGCCTGTCACTGCTCAGGTGGGGACTGGCGTGTGAACACAAAAGGGGCTCGCTGCTGCCGCATCCTGTTCACCTATAACAGCGAGGGCGCAACATTTCTTCCTGCCCATGTGGACTGAGGAGTTGGCACTGATGGGCAATGATAAGAGCTGGTTAGCACTGTGAGGAGCTGGCGCAGGTTGGCACTGCAAGGAACTATCAAAGATAGGCATTGTGGCACATGGACTGGAGTATCGTGCAAGGAACTGGCATGGGTAGTAGCGAGGAACTGAATTTAGAGGGCCTTGTGAGGAGTGCATGCTGGTGAACAGTGTAAATAGGGTGTCCTGGCACTGGTAGGCATTGTGATGAACTGGTGTGGTGAAGCGGGATTACAGGCTGGCATGAACCTATGAGAAGCACGGAATTAAGTCCTCCTAATATTAACGCAAGTGTTTACAAGAAGAGTGTAAAAGATCAAAGAACTCAAATTAGATGTCATTAGACCCAAGCACTCCTCTCCTGATGGCAGCACAGCAACATCTTGCAAGAGATGCAAAAGCCATGTTTAGTCTAGCATTAATGAAGAGGTTAGCTGAAGTTAGCTTTAGCCTCTGACACTGGCAGGATTAAACTCTCTCTCTCCATCTTTCTCCTGCCTAAGTGGATTAATTGATTAGAAAAAAGAGGTAGCACGTTCTTCTGCTTTTATCAGGATGTATTTACATTCGCAAAGAAGATTTACTTTGTCTAGCGTGTATACAGTGCAATGCTCAACGCATGATGGCATTTTTTTTAAACCAACAGAAGCTATTCGTTCCACAAAAAGACTAAGAAAAGTTTATCTATTTTGATAACCTTCAATTCACAAAAACACAGGGTCGGTGCTTGATGTGCATTATGATATATTAATTATCATGAGTTTACAGTGATCTGGTGGCTAAACTGACAGTAACCCAAGTTGTTTGCTTCAATAAATTGTGTGTTCCTTGGCAGAATATGTGCCTCTCTCCCAGTATCTGATAAATCAGAACGGTATACAACTCTATACAGTATGTAAATAAACTGGACCGTTGTTTTTTTAATATTAGAAAAAGATGTTTATTTACATTCTATATAATAGTGAAAGCAATGAATAACAGTCCAAGCTTTTGAAAAATATATTCAGATATTAAAAGGCCCATTAAGCGCTATACAACCCTGCATACATAATTAGATAAATAAATAGACACTGTGCCTGGCACCGCCTCAGATCACGAGACAAGTTCATGCCGACCCCTTGCGGCCTCTAGCAAAGACCGTGTCGCCATGGCTGACCTATCGGTGTCTTTCAAGCCCTTGTAGGATTTAAAATATCGGCTCCACCCCACTGCTTTTATCCCTTCTCAAAGACAGCGTGAAAACGCCAATGACCACGGAGCACATCTGCAAATGGCATTAGGGACCATAAATATAAGTTAAATGACCTCGGCGCGGTCTCTCGATGGCGGATTCTTAAAAGAACGATTTCTCACTATTAACACAATTATGCATGCTGCCTCGCGGCATTGTGGGGGCCCATATGTCACATTTACTTAGCAAAATGAGAAAACCGATTCCTTCTCCTTTTATATCCTCTGCACGGATTTTATTGTTTCATTTTCCAATTTTGTGTGGTTTTTTTGTAGCCTGTCTTAATTGTCTTGGTATCCAAGAGACCTCCCTGAGTGATTTCAATTGAGTGCAACGGCACCTACTGATGAGAGCAGAATTCATTAGTAGCTGCAGGGATCCCAGCTGCTGCTGAGTGCAGTCAGCGCAAGCTGCTTCCGTCTCCGCTAGATATTATTTCTGCCTTTTAGGTCAACCGAATCTACCCTTTCGGAGAAGCAGTGTAGCAGACAGGAGGAATGACATGCTTGGCGAGGCCGCTGGTTGCAGGCGTAGGACGCGCATCCGGCTACGTACGCCACGCTGCCGAGGCGGCGGCTTTTTGATTGAGCGACTGAGTGATTCATTCCTTTGTCGGAGATTGAATGCTATTTGTTTTTCCTCTTTCGTGCTGGTCAATGAAATGCTTAAGAAAAGGAGCAGACTGGCAGCGAGAAGCAAAAATAGCATTGGCAAAGCCAATGCTTCTTGGCTTTGTGACCTATTGGCTTTGCCAATCCCTTCTAATCTCGATGTAAAAAAAAACAGAAAACAACTTTAAGATGTGATGAGGCAACTACACAAGTCTTGTCCTTTTAGAAGCGCGCATATGAGTCATTACACATCTCTTCCTACAAAAAGACTTGAGTGCCATTTTTAGGTCAAGCCTAACAATGCAAACACGTGGGCTTACTAAGAACATGGAGGTGCCTGCTGTCTGCCCATTGCTTATCATTGGTTGGCTTTTCAGTCACTCTTATTTGCCTGCTTTCTATTCAATGACTTTTCTTGGTTCAGCCTGTCTGTTTTGTGTTTATCCAGCCCATGGAGCCTAGCCTCTTTCCCATCTCTTTGATTGGATTGCTTCTATGCTTGCTCTTCTTTGTTTTTGGAAGCTACTTTCCTGTTTTAGTTTAAGCACTCCATGACCACCATGTCTGTGGATGCATTCGATTAAAGAATCTTTTGGTTTTAATGCAGCCCGTTTTCTTAAAGGAGACTGAGTGCATTTAAGAATAAAAGTTTATTTGTTTTTGGAAGTTTGTTTGAGAGTTGGGAGTAGTCCCCTCAATCCCAGTTAGTTTTACTAACTGGACGGGGGATGGTACCCCCACTTCCTACATAGTTTTTATGGCTAGTTTTTAAATACCTTGATCCACAAATATGATCTTATGTTGTTGAACGACCATAACATCATATGCAATTCACAGATCCATAAGTTTGTGAGGAGAGGTGCACATTCCACAATCACACAAGAAAAGAGGCTGGTTGCAGCACACCCATTACCATGTAAATCAATCCAAATTAGTTTTGGACAATTGTAAGTAACAAATGATGTCAAAATTGTACTAGACATATGAGGATAATACAATGAGATAAGTAGTATGAAGAGCATTCAGATGGTCCACACGCGTCATTAGTAGAACATTCTTTTATTCATTCTTAAGAGTTCCCAGCATACGATTCAGCTGACACGTGTTTCGTCTGTACTCAGACTTTTTCAAGGCAATGTTAGGAACGAGGAACAACAAATTCCAATGTGAATATGTTCACGAGGCATGTCCGGAAGCGTGTTCGCCAGCCCTAGCAAGGTTACGCATGTACCCGGTGGTCAGAAAAAAGCAGAAGATTGCATTGTAGTGCATTTTGTCAACATTTAGAGTTTCAATATATCCGCTGCGCACTGCAGGAGTGTCGCCCCACAAGTTGTATGTAAGCTGTGGATAGTGTAGTAGTAATGTATTGTTGACTCTCTAAATGCATTGTCCTTAAAATCTGCTGCAACTGTTTAGTAAGTTGCAAAAGAAACAGGGCACGACCATAATAAGTCGGCAACCCTGTGCGCACATATAACTCCACCGGAAGGTCTGCTCCTACCGTCTTTGTCATTCCACAATCAATTACTTTTTAATTAGTTACACTGTTAATTATTTAGTTTCTAATATTAGGCTCAAACTAACTGTAGTAAGGGACCTTAATCCGATAATGTCACTTATTACTCTTCATGATGATTGCTATATAGCCTTTAACAGCGTTTCAAATATCTTTCCTGTCTGGTTGGAGTTAACCCTACGTGCGTACTGCAGAGTTTGTTAACCTTGATGGCAAATTAGTTTTACCTTTGTTTAGCCCCTGATGTGGCTAATGATGGCTTCGTCTCCGCTTTTGAGTTAATCAATGTGACTCTTAATTCCCTCTTGTTGTGCCCTGCTAGGACAGGGTTGTATGATAGACATGGCTGGTTTAATCACATGTGTACGCAGGCCTCTAAAAAGTTGACGGCCTCCCTCCACTGCATCCCAAGAGATTATTGTGTTATCAAGCCTCTAAGGAAGCATTACAATGAGGCGTTAGCCTCTAGGAAAAAGGAGCTAAGGGAAAAGCCTAGTGTAATCTGACACAGGCAACTCACACTGATTACAACAACATCTTGTTTTTGGATACTGTAACTGCCCCATATTTGAAACGTGATTCTATTCCTGAATTAACATCAAACGTTTCTTTACAAGCTTGGGTAGACCACTTTGAAAGGATCTTTGATCCTCTGGTTAATAATGAGTCAACTCTCCAAACGAAACAGAAATGAGTCCCACCTTTAAGAGCTTCATGTCCCTGGACTTCACTTTGGAAGAGGTCCTTGATGCTTTGAAAGGCTGTGCTAAAGGTAAAGCCCCAGAAACCGACGAGTTCCGGTTGATGCTTTTATAGGTCTGGATGAGCTATGGGGCCCAATATTGACTCGATTCTTACATGCAGCAGCAGTGGGATCAGCATCCTCGACATGGGTTAAATCTATCATTGTTCCCATTTTCAATAAGGGGGGTGGGTCCGACCTGAAGTGCTCCTGCCTCACTCCCCTCCTAGAGTCATCTGCAAAACTCCTGGGCAGGGTAATCTTGCAGAGATTAGAGGATTGGGCTACCAATAATTCCATTCTTTCGGATGTCCAGTATGAATTCATGAAGGGACTTGGGACGGTTGAACAATGTGTAAATCTCGAGCTCTTGATTGGAAATGACACAAAGGGGAAGCTAGGATCCTTCTATTTGTGTTTCGCTGATCTTAGCAGTGACTTTGATTTAGTGTACCATTCAATTATGTGGCATACTTTGCTCTCATATTGGGCTCCAGAAAATATTGCCTGTCTCCTTGCTCAGCTGTATGAGAATCTTTCAGCCAAAGTACAATATGGTCCTAATGGAGAACTTTCCCCTTCTTTTAGAATTAGGCAGGCATGAGTCAGGGGAGTGTTTTGGCTCCACTGTTATTTTCACTCAATGGTGTAGATGATACCCTTTCGTCTTTGCAGGTCCATGCACCAACAGTTGCTGGTCTACCGTTCACCGTTCTCCTGTATGCAGAAGATGCAGCCCTATTGTCTAAGACCTCTGTCGAGCTGCAGCGATTAATGGATACCATTGCTATATTCATGAATCTAAGAAACTAAAGATCAATAAATCTAGGACATTTATAATGTCTTGTGGGAAAACCCCACAGAAGGTCAGATCTTTTTGTTTTTTTGGAGGGTACACCTACACCTTCATTCTATATTTTAAGGTTTTATTCAGTTTTAAGATATATTGTATTTTAGCAATTGTTCTTTTATGGCCTATGCTGATAGTGCTGAAATAAATATTTTGAATCGAAAGATGGAAAAAGTTGCAGAGCTACGGCCTCCAGGCAAGGCATCCCCCATGTCTCCTCACCACAAGCCAAATAAATGCTGCCACCACTTGGTCAGTCCGAGGGTCACGCCATATTTCTACACCCACGAACGTCTCTAGCTGCTCAATCTAACTTCATCACCACATAGGCAAGGCTGGTGTGCTCACCTGCTATTTCACTGTGCGTAGGACTGTGTACACCACCCGCACCTATGCTGACTAGTCAGGGTACCTCACAATTCTGACCTCCATGCATTTGCTTGCTGAGTCGTTAGAAGTAGATAATCTCTGCTCTTCTCTTGTGCTCCATACTCTACACAAGTACATCTGGCCTGTATTCTATATATCCATGTTGTTGCACTCACGAGCATGGGTTTCTCGATCTGTTCTAGGAATGTTTGTAGGCGTAAGTGTCCCCTCTTACAGCAGCAGCAGAGCCTCGGCTCCAGGTAAAGATAAAAAAAAAAAAACTCCTGTTGCTTGGATAAGATTAGAGAGAGGGGACAATTCAGTCCTGCTCATAACGCCTAACTGAACTACTCAAAGCCTCACCCCGCCTAGAAACTGACAACTCTCCCTTTAAGCAGACTTCGGTATTCTAAAACAGATGTATAGGGGAAAATGTTACCTTACATAGGTTGTATGACTTTAGCACACTTGCATTTACAACACATGCCTTTACCAATCATCAATTACAAATCAATGCTTTTACCACACAAACCTTTACAACGCCTATACCTTTACCATGCATGCCTATACAATGCAAGGCAAGTATATGTAAGGTAAGTGAAACCCATATATATTTGTGTGTGTGTGTTTGTAAAAAAATAAATATATATATATATATATATATATATATATATATATATATATAATATATATCTCTCTCTCTCTATATATATATATATATATATATATATCCGCTCGACAGTCCCTCCCCGCAATTTCGGGAATTAGGTAGCAGCACTCCGGGGTAAATTCACAGTTTAGGTTTTATTAGTCAAAACGCGCTTTCGGCACTCGGCCTTCGTCAGTGTTCAAAGCAGCGGTACAGAACTTTCTATAGCCCATCTTGGGCGTGATTTCATGGGATGAGAATGGAGGGTGTAATTAACATCGAATGTATACAGCCCATTTGTGGGCATTATGTCAATGGCAAACAGAGAGTGATGAATTTTGTCTCCTTGTATGCTTTACTATTGATTTATTTTTGTATGCGTAGCTATATACTGCTGGTTATATAGAGCAGTAAGCAATATTGAACAGATAGTACCCTTTCAAAGATGGCGACCATGTTTACTTTCGTGGTCCTATCTTTGTGTCTTGTAAAATATCACGTGTTGATTTGAAAAGCATTTGAGACCTTGCGCTGTACCGCTGCTTTGAACACTGACGAAGGCCGAGTGCCGAAAGCGCGTTTTGACTAATAAAACCTAAACTGTGAATTTACCCCGGAGTGCTGCTACCTAATTCCCGAAATTGCGGGGAGGGACTGTCGAGCGGATATTATGGTCGGGTGCACCCCCGACGAGCAGGCACCAGCCCAGGAGTGCGTCTGGCAGGTGTAAGTGGAGCTTTTATATTGAATTCCAGACGCACCGTAATTTCGACGAGAAGTTTGGATCTAAGAAACGGAGTCTCCAAAGGCGCCGGCGCTCGCAGCAAGACTGGTTTACTGGAGCGCGTCTAGGCAAGACCGGGTAAGGAGACTACTTTCTATTACCAAATATCAAGAAGTCGAATTGTTGCTGGCGTGAGGGGACACAGGTTGAACTTAATGGTCACGGCTGTGACCAGAAGTGAAAATGTTCAGTGAAACGGAGCGGCGCAAGGCTGAACAAGGCATGTTTAAAAACAGAAGCAAAAATGCTGGATCTAAACAGGCTGAGGCACCTGAACATAAAAGTGCAACGGATTTAAATGCTAAATTGTCACAACTGGAACGTCTCTATGAGAGAGAATGTAGAAAATGGTGGGAAGCCACATCCCTCCAAAACTATATAGATGTTGACCGTGTGCCTAGGGGTCTCAGAATTTACACTATCCCTGCATACGAGAATCCGGACCCATTATTGCTTGATGCATGGGCTGAACACACTGCCCAATCGTGCAAAGGGAGCCTGACAATATTGGTGCGCTTCGCATGGAGCGATAGGGAAAAAGCCCTGAACCAAATTAAAGATATAGAACAAGATCTAGCTAAAGAAGAAGATCAAGAGAAATTAGAAGAGAAACGGGAAGCAATGAAAAAACGATTGACAAAATAGGAAGGAAAAATAAAACAGAGAAAGGAAGAGAAATTCGAACGAGACGAAAAAGATTACAGCAGTGGAAGAGTTCTGACCTTTTCCAAAAAATATGATAAATTGAGAAAAGAATTAAAAAAGACACAACCAATAGCAGCTGAAGAGGCACCAGAGACCTCCGAATCATCAGTAACAGGTGACGAGACATCAAGTGAGGATGGCCAGGCTGGCCAATCTAGTGCTCCTGAATCCTCGGGTTTTCACAAGGAATATCATGTGATGAGAAAGCAACAACTCCAAGGGGTAAGGGGCAAACCCCCGGAGGTCAAAAGAGGATCAAGAGGAAAACGAGGAGGGGGGGCTGGAGCCGCAAACATCGTGGGCTCGCCACCCCTAACAAGGAGCAGGAAGAACTTCTACAAGAAATAGAACAAGAAGATGGAGACAATCTGACGATTGTGAACTTGACACCTAAAATACTAACAGATGAAGAAGAAAATATTCTAAAACTTGGACTCTCATTTTGCCCACAAAAAAATCTTGAGTTCACTCAAACAAGGATAGATTTATTTAAGTTTACCCGCAAACTGAAGCTTCACAAGTATTTTAAAACCAAGCCACCAAGAATCAAGTCACCTGCGCCTGGCGAAACGGAGGGCAGCATTCTTTCCTGCAGGGATCTGGCAGGCATTAGGTCTTTGGAGGAATTGCGGATGGAATTCTCTGATGATGATGGGAATATCAATCTGGGTAATACTCAGCAGATCACAGACATGGGAGTACAACAGAAGGGGGGTGCGACTGATTTTAAACCGACCTCAACCTTCATGCCTGTGATGGGGGCAGATGCCATAGATACCTTCTCGGAGGCTGTGTTGCAGGACTTACGCAAATTGAGGGGCAATACTAAACTGAAACAGGATCAACAAAATTTTTCAAATAAACAACGTTTGGCACTCAAGAAGTTGTGTGAGGACTCGTCTTTGGTGTGCAAGCCCTCGGATAAGGGGGGGAACATTGTTTTACTCACTAAGGCACAATATGAGCAGGAGGCCTTACGCCAACTAAAAGATCAAAGCACATATACAAAAGTCAGTACATCGGTATATAATACCAGCATTATTGAATACCACGATATGATCTCAAGGTGGTTTAACAAGGATATGCTGAACTATGATGAAAATCTATTTTTGAGATGCCCTAACCCAGTCACCCCCACATTTTATTACTTACCAAAAATCCACAAGGACCTATTGAATCCCCCTGGTAGGCCGATTGTGGCCTCTCAGGGCAGTTTGACAGAACACTTATCTATATACGTCGACTCTTTCCTTTCTACCCATGTAACGGGTTTGAGATCGTATTTGAAGGACACTAAGCACTTTTTGAACTTAATTGAAGATGTATGCTGGAATGATGGAGATACGATGATGGTGATTGATATCACCAGTTTATACACGTGCATAGGCCATGAGGAGGGACTTTTGGCTATCTCCTGGTTTTTGGAAACAAGATCGGTCAAATTCTTTGAACATAATAAAATGTTACTTGATTTCCTAGGTTTCTGCCTTAACAACAACATTTTCCTCTTTGGCCAGGATTTATATAAACAACTTACTGGCGTGGCGATGGGTACCTGCTCCGCCCCTAGCTTCGCGACTTTATTCGTGGGGTGGTGGGAGGAGCAGGTGGCCTGGTCTCCAGCCAATAGCAAGTGGAATGAACTTGTCAAATGTTGGTACCGCTACATTGACGACCTCTTTATTATTATAAGGGGGTCAGTTGATTTAGCAAAAGATTATGTCGAGGTACTCAATGACAATAGTAATAACTTGAAATTCTCCGGGACATGCAGCCAAACTGAGGTCAACTACTTGGACTTGACAGTCTTTGTAGAGGGAGGCAGACTACACACGAAGCTTTATCGTAAGGAGACTGCTGGGAACTCGACTCTGTATGCGACCAGCAGTCACCCGAAAAGCCTAGTGAATAGTATACCCTATGGGGAACTATTAAGGATACGAAGGAACAATACAAAAGAACAGGATTTCAAAAGGGCAGCCAATAGTAGCATCCAGAGATTTAAGACTAGAGGTTACAAAGAGGGAATACTCACACAGGCTATGGAGAAAGTTTGCGACCTGGACAGGAGTGAACTTCTAAAAAAAGAAAAAACTGCAAACACTGAGAGTACGAAGTCCGGTGGGGGAACGTTTAGAATGATCACCACCTTTTCACGCAATGCTTCTGAATTAAAACGCATCATGCGGAAGCATTGGAGCATCTTGCTTACTGACAACATTATTAAGCAAGACTTACCATCTTACCCTCTAGTAACTTTTAGAAAGGCACGAGCACTCAAGGACTATCTAGTGCATAGTCATCATGAAGGCATTACATCCAAATCCAAGTCAGAACCTTTGAAAGGTTTTTTCCCATGTGGGAAATGCAAGGCCTGCAAAGGAAGTAGGTGTGTGACACAGTATACTGTACCCGGGGTCAAACAACCTAAAAAAATAGGAAAATTCCTCACCTGCTCTACACCCTACGTTGTGTACTGTCTAACATGTCCTTGTGGCAGAAGGTATGTTGGCAGCACAACGAATCCCGTTAAACTAAGGATTTTAGAGCACCAAAGGGCAATACAAAATGCGGACGTGAATTACCCTGTGGCCAGACATTTTGACAATGAACATAAACGCAACAGGGACCTGTTGACGTACTTTTGTCTTGATTCCGTCCCTGCCCATGTAAGAGGAGGTGATAGGTTACATAAACTTAGACGACTGGAGTCGCGCTATATTATCGACCCACAAAGTAAGATGCCAACAGGATTAAATGTACATGAGGACTTGGCAGTCCATCTGATTTGAATGAACATAAATAGGGCTTATTTGTATAGCTGTAAATATTGCTTGGTTGTCCTGCAATTGCTTCAATTTGTTTTTCTGCGCTAATAATGTATTGCCTTGTTGAAATGCTTTTTATCACGTTATTTTATTAACAACAGAACTTTCTATAGCCCATCTTGGGCGTGATTTCATGGGATGAGAATGGAGGGTGTAATTAACATCGAATGTATACAGCCCATTTGTGGGCATTATGTCAATGGCAAACAGAGAGTGATGAATTTTGTCTCCTTGTATGCTTTACTATTGATTTATTTTTGTATGCGTAGCTATATACTGCTGGTTATATAGAGCAGTAAGCAATATTGAACAGATAGTACCCTTTCAAAGATGGCGACCATGTTTACTTTCGTGGTCCTATCTTTGTGTCTTGTAAAATATCACGTGTTGATTTGAAAAGCATTTGAGACCTTGCGCTGTACCGCTGCTTTGAACACTGACGAAGGCCGAGTGCCGAAAGCGTGTTTTGACTAATAAAACCTAAACTGTGAATTTACCCCGGAGTGCTGCTACCTAATTCCCGAAATTGCGGGGAGGGACTGTCGAGCGGATATTATGGTCGGGTGCACCCCCGACGAGCAGGCACCAGCCCAGGAGTGCGTCTGGCAGGTGTAAGTGGAGCTTTTATATATATATATATATATATATATATATATATATCCGCAACTTGGCTCAGTTCTGGTGACCCCTGGCGCTCTCCCACCGGTGCGTTTTCCTCAGCAGAGCCCTGCTGATTTCACATTACAAAACTCCCTTCACAGGTAATTGAAAACGCACTCGAGGATATTCTTTCTCACAGTTGTTTTATTGCACCTTCGCTCTCAACAGAAACTAACGCGTTTCACCGCCCACAGACGGCTTGTGGGCGGTGAAACGCGTTGGTTTCTGTTGAGAGCGAAGGTGCAATAAAACAACTGTGAGAAAGAATATCCTCGAGTGCGTTTTCAATTACCTGTGAAGGGAGTTTTGTGATATATATATATATATATATATCCTCACCACTCCACTTCCACGAGCCGACAGCCCGCGCTTTCCTCTCCAGAAAAAAACGTGGAGCACAGACCCAGGTTAGTGCCAAGAGTTCTTATTTATTCAGCTGTTACTTTCCTGCACATCTATATATCTCTAATATATATATATATATATATATATATATATATATATATATATATATATATATATTTTTCACAAACAGAAACTAGCACTCCGCATTCAGAATTAAACTAAAGGTTTATTTAAGACACTGTTACAAGCCTACGCGTTTCGAACCAGATGGTTCCTTTTCACGGCAGTGTTAGCAGTTGTCCTACTTCACTTACAATTATATAGTTTTTAATGCTCATCCCGAGTAAAAAGCAGTAGACTGCACAGCCAGACTGATGACCACATGGTCTTAACGAGAAGAATAATGTAATTGCCTGTGCAGCTTACTACACTGCCATGACACTCTTTCCTCGTGCCATCAAAATTGAAATGGGCACTTAGCCCACATTTGAAATGCATCAAAACGTTAAGAATGCAATGATAGAATTGTATAAATGTAAATACATAATAAATGCTAAAACTGCATGTCCCACAATGCACCAGGATGAGCATTAAAAACTATATAATTGTAAGTGAAGTAGGCTTGTAACAGTGTCTTAAATAAACCTTTAGTTTAATTCTGAATGCGGAGTGCTAGTTTCTGTTTGTGAAAAATAACTCACGGGATCCGGTCCTGGTCCCGAACCTAGCACCAACTTGTGGAGTTCCCTCTGCGACAGGATCAATCGTGAAAATATATATATATATATATATATATAGACATATATATTATATAGATATATTACTTATTTTGTTCCTTACCACCCCTTAACCTTAAAATGGTGGATGGGAGTTTGGACTAGAGGGGATTTCCAGGCACTCAGTAAAAATTGCCTTTGCTTTCAATGTCCTATTAATGAAGAGCCTCAGCCCTTAAGTTTTTTTTAGCGATAGAAAAAACATTGACTTCTGCAGTTACTCAACAGACTAGAGACCTTAATCGTGGTTGAAACCACCACCCACAGTATGTGCACTAACAAAGCCCAAACAACACACACTTGAGGCTACTAACATTGATGTAGAAAGAAGTGAACCAAAGAACAAAGAAACCACTGCCTGGAATTCAAAGGAATACAATTTACATACCGGAGTTGAGAAAGTCCAGAAGTGGAAGCATAGGGGAACAGATTCGGGAATTCACATCTTTGAATCGATGGCTAGTAAGCTGTCCAGAGCACAGCTCCGGACACTGAGAGTAACAGTAGAAAAAAATACAAACTAAATATACATATTCGGTTTGCAACGCCCGCTTAACAAAGCAAACATTAGTGGTTTGTGTATTTAGAGGTCTGATGGACAGTACTGTTTCAGTGGTAGGGATTACAATGAGAACTACAGCTCTCTAATGTGTCATTGTTCATCAGGCGCAGCTAAACACATAGATGATTGACAGTACATGGCCCAGTGACCCCCTGCACTGTCAATCATGCTGTCTCTGTGACCCGGAACTGCCAAGTCATGGAAAATACAGCTGGTTCACTAGTGCGCAGCAGATCTTGAAGGCCAAGGGAAAGAGAAGCAACTGGAGCAGGACACTTGTAGCCAACCAACCGAAGGTAAGTAAAAAAAGAACTATATTTCAAAGGTCTGTGTGTGTGTGTGCAGTGCTTAATTGGAACTGGTGGTTGCAGGTGGAGCCCACCAGCACCAAGTTCCGGAGACTGGCACTTACTTTCCCTCATCAGACTTTGATCTTGAGCAAGAGAACACATACAAACACACAAGGAGAAAAAAGGAGGAAGTGAAAGGTGTAAAGGATGTGACGAAGAGAGATAGCAGGAACCTGAGAGAGTGACCTAAAGGGACAAGGAGAATGTGATGGTGGATTAAAGGAGCATGAGATGAAACCAAGACTACACAACTGTAAAATTCAGCATGCCGACATTCAGGGCCTTCAAGCAAAACTTCTGGCCGCACTTATTCTTTTACAAATTAAGCACTGTAGACAGAAACATTGAAACAGTGGTCTAAGATATGACCATATTGCATGAAGTAGCACACCTTTGTAGAAAGCTGATCCTGGCATGTGGATGGTAAATACTGGTTTACTGTGGCATTAGTGGCACGATTCTCTCCACCCCAGCTCAAAAGCTGTCCTTGACATGTTGATGGCATTTTTTCCCCTATTAAGAACATTTATTGTATTATGGTGCTCACTTGTGGTGAAATGATGGCCAATTACCATAGGAAGTTATGCCATATTTTAGGCATTTGTGGTATAATGATAACCACCCTTGGTCTCATGCTGATCCTAGCATGTCTGTGTTCATTTCTAACTTCCTGTGGGCATCTACAGCATGATGATGCAAACCCTTGCTATAATGCAGGCCCTAGCATACAAGTTGTAATTCTTGGCATTTTGGTGGTATTCATAGCATGAGATGGTGATAAATGTTCGTTTTAGTGACAGCTTATCAATAGGGGTGTGGGGACACTCCCCCCCCCAATTGTTACCTTCTATTTTTTAATTAATCCTTATTGCTTTGCATGTAACCCTGACCCTCTCTCTGCACAATGGTCAGGTAGAATCATGACACTTGTCATTGAGACATAGTGCCCATCTGTTAGACCTGTCAGCCCTAGGGTGGTCTTACCCTGGTTTTTTTGTCCTTTTCGCCTTATTTTTGCTACCGTATTTTGTTGGAGCCAGGTCTCTGGGCGCCTTACCACTTCCAAACAGTGCTGAGGTGCAGGTGCTTTCTCCCAATAACATGCCTGCCACAGGCCCCTGCTACTACGGAGTGGCCATTGAATACACACAGTAGTAGTTAGGAGCAGGCTGGGACATCCTGATACTGTATCTCTGCCATCCCGCTTTTTTGTTCCATAGCCCAACATGTGGATGCTCCTGGAACCTTCCAGCCCTGGGAGGGGTTATGCTTTGCCGCCTTTACAGGAGGGTCACCTGACCTAGGGGTATAAGAGGAAAGGAGGGAAATCTGACTGTCAGTTGGGGCACCACTGGACCTGGGGGAACCTCTGCCGGAGTATATGCGGTTGGGCCTAGGGGAGGAGCCTACACTATTGGAACTGACTGAGCTTAGGCCCTGCGGTCCCCAAGTTAGATGAGGGACTCTGCCAGCATGCCGATCTTGCCCAGTGAAGGGGAACCCAGGGGACCAACTCCAGTGTGCTGCAGGGAACCATCCTGCCTCTGATGCCTGCCAACTCAACCCCCTTCTTCCTCCCAAGAACCTGCCACTGAGACGTTTCTTCAAAGAAGCTCGCTGGGCACCGGAGAGACGCCGATTACTTTACCGGAGGAGCCACGTTGAAGATAGAGTCGAGTAAGTGTGCTTCCAGCACCGCAAACCTTCAAACTCTTTCAGGGTCTTAGCGGGGAGCTCCTTTCCTTGAGGTGGCAACCTGGGGGGGCATTTCTGCTGTTTACGTTAGTTGCTCCATTGGCGGGACCGGAGGTCAAGTTCCTTGCGGAGCAATCTAGCAGCCAGACTCCCCCTTCCAAGTTTTGCACATTTTCCTGTACTTTGTTCATTGGAATTCGTGGGGGTAGAACCCTCCTGGGCGCATTGCTTCATTCCTGATATAAGGGATTCTGAGCCAACGAGTTCAGAAATGTTTTCCCGCGTTAGCGAACCAATCGGTTCATGCGGGGAAAACGCTCCTTTCAATAATTCAAAAGGGCGACTTTGTCAGGGATACTCACTACGCTTAGTAGCCTTGATTTACTGCCCGGAGCTGTGGGCTTTTACTATCTGTTTCTTGTGGTGTTACAAGATTGGTGTTAACTCTTCCACAGAAGAGGACAAGTAACAGAGAGTGAGTGAGAGACAGTGTGGTGCGCTCATTGAGAATTGACAATTGTGACTCAGACCTCTGTTCAAGATTTATTGAAACAGAGGAAGGATTATTTGATTCCTGATTTCTTTGGGGTGTTTCAACTGTGGTCAATTAGTCATGTATGTTTCTTTATGTATCCCGAAGCAGGGGTACTGAGAGCGAGCAGGAGGACGGCTCTTCCACATCCCTGTCTCTGCAAAAGGAATTGACTAATTGGTATGTTGCATTATCCTCTGGGATTGCTTCGTTCTTGATGTTTCTGATGTTTTTCAGAATAATGCTGACTGTTATGTTGCACCTTATGATCTAGCTGAAAATCCAATTCCTGTCCTAAGCGAATTACTGAGTAGAAGAAGAGGTTTTTTCTTTCTTTACAGGTATTGCTATTCAGTACTCTAGCTACTGTCCTATATGGTGAGGGTAGGAATGGAAGACGCTATAGGTTGCATTATTAGTTATACCTGTCTTGTTCTTTTTTCAGGCCTTCCTCCCCGCTGTCCCCTTCCTTCCCTTCCCCCACTTAGCCACTCCATGGAGTCTGTGTACCTATGATTAAGACCATGGTGGTGTTGAGAGGTGGACCATTTTAAGCAACGTACGATTCTGAGGAGTTTCCGCCACAACACTGCCTGCTGAGAGCACTGCTGGGGGATAAACCAGGCAAAGCGCTGTGCCCACCTAGCCCTACGCTCCAAGAACCGTGCCCCCCAGCGCTGTGCTCCTGAAGCGCTATGTCACTTCTAAGCGCTATTTTGCCCAGGACTTTCAAGAACTGCTGCTGCCAGAACTGTGCCTCCTGCGCTGTGCTCCTGAAGCGCTGTGTCACCTCTAAGCGCTATTTGGCCCACTAACCACTGCTGTCGCCTGGGACCTGTCCGAACTGCTGTCGTGCCCCACGCGCTGTGTCGGCTGCGCGCTGGGGCCTCTTAAACTTGTTTGCCCATCACCTCCGCGTCCCCGGTACCTGAGGGGTAGCGCTGTGCCGGTGCGCTGGTTGCCGACGATTCCCGTGAGGCCTGGGGCTCTGTGGGCCAACAAGTCGCCTCCACGGCCCACAATGTGAAGGGGGGGCCGCCAGAGAAGGAGCGCCAGGTCTGAGGTTGCCACCGCGGCCCCCGATGTGAAGGGAGGGCCGCTGAGGTATTGCAAAGGCCCGCGCTGGGCCGACGAAGCCAGCGCAGCCGTCGTCACGTGGTCCAGGCCTCGGCGTGGGGGCCCTGAGAGGAGTGAGAGCCCCCCTGCCTCTCCTAGGCCGGCGAGAGTGTGGAGAAGCCCGGGCAGAGCGAGGAGGAGCTGCTGGGAGCCCGCTTAGCCTGCGCGGGCTCCCGAATGAAGGCAGAGGCCTACAACACCAGGTAAACCCCGCTGGCGGAGGGCGGAGAGTCTGCTGGGGAAGCGGGGCTGCAGAGGAGCCTCCCAACAACAGAGAGGCAGCCTTGTGACCGCCCCTCCCCTCCGGAGACTGCACCTGGGCCCTGAAGGCCCCTTTTAACCCTCTACTGGTTCTGACGGCCCCGAGGTCTACAGAAAGCACCTGAACTGTCCGGAGACACACTGGGTCTAAATAAGAGCATAGAACCACCATTAGTCCCAAGGGCTCTCCCGTAGTTGAATGGGGGTCTGCACTGGCTGCTGATATACTGTGCTTGAATTAACCCCTTGCCAGGGGTCTGTTCCTTTTAGAGTGCCCCTGCTTAGGAAATGCTGTGTATGTTTCTGGTATGCTATTCATGCCTGTGTTGTGTTATTTGAATGATCCCCCTGCACAGGAGACGTTTTGATGTTAAATCCAGATCTACGAAATGTTGCATTTAATGATCCTGCTTATAAGAAATGTTGTTGCCTATGATGTCCCTGAATAGTGGCAGCGTTACCTATTTGAATTGATGCCTTGTATATAAGAAGAGTTACTTACCTGCCCTAAAAAGTCTAGAGAAAGAGTCTTGAATTGAACAGAAACCTGGTGTGTTGTTGTTTTATTGCGTGTACCTTCTTGAGTCAGTGTGAGTGTGTGTTGCACCACTGCTTTACACATTGCCTTCGGGTGCCTTCCTGGCTCGCGCCAAGCTACCGTGGTGGAATTGGTGACCCCAGTTCTAACACCATCGTCAGAAGTTTTACAGGGCTCACGTCCTCCCAGCCTTTACCTTCTGTGACTTGTGAAGCTATAGAACCACTACCTTCTGTGATGCATGGCAGCCTCACTCTATGAATGCAGTCTGGGTGCATCAGGCTTTAGCCCAGTGTTCCTGAGGGCTGTGTGTCAATGGGATAGATTCCTGTGTACACTGCCCTTTCCTTCACATGGTGGATGTGGTCAGTAAAGCCTCATTTACACCATCTCTGCCTGTGATGAGTTAGAAGGGGAGAAGGCAGGAAGGAAGAAGACTAGTGCGCATCTTCCATGCTTCATAAGTGATGCTAGCCACATGATGTAAACAGATACACCCTGCATGCTTCAGGTTAGCTGAAAGTATACTTCATCACCATCGACATCTTGTAGCTAAGCACATTTCTTAATTTTTTGTCTGTTTTGAGTTAACCAGTACTGAAGTACTGGAATGGGCTTGCAACGGAACAATAGAATAGGTAGTCACAAATACAATGAAGAATATATACAAAGCAGGTCTTTTGTTTACGTTGCTTAGGTTGACCACAGTAATGCCAGCAGTTATGCTGAGTGGTCTATGGCGTTTTGACCTGTTTGATTCCAGGTCATCATCAGGACCAGGTTACTTAAATCAGTAGAGTGCTGTATAAAGTCAAAGAAAACAAGAAAGAGGCCCAGACTAGAAGAGATGGTAATTTAAACAGGACTGAGATAGAGGAGAGGAAAACTACCTGCTGTGGTAGTTATGAATCCAACCAGAAGAAAAACGAAGTAATTAAGAGTCCAACCAGATGGAAAACGAATTGAGAAAGCTCCAATTAGGCTGTAAAATCAGCCATATGTGAGACGGGGGACAAGGGTGAGGGGGTGTGGGTTGCTGAAAGAGTAATTACCTGCAGTGGAGAATGGGAAGGAACAGCATGGGACACGGTGGTCCTTGTTGATTAAATAGTGCTGGGCGTTGTAGCTGAGTCATGAGGTCTGGTGAAGCCGACCTCGACTGGAGGGAGAAAAGTTTGTAAGAATATTGGCAAAGTGATGAGGGCGGCTGTACAGCGGGGGAAAGGAACCGGAGCATACCTGTGATAGACCGAGACCAAGAGTTGAAGAAATCGTCCTCTTGGTACTTGGAAAAGAATTCCGGCAGAGGCATGCGGCGAGGACGGGCGAGTGAAGCGCCCCGTATGACAGCCAACAAGTGTCCTGTATCTGTGCCGGACGTAGCACGTGAAAGGGGTCACATGGTCCTTAGCGAAGCTAGCACAATGGCAAGGATGAACCGTGAGGAGCCCCGGGGGGATAACAGAGAGTGAGGCACCAGTAGCAAGATGCGGAAAGCATAGTGGAGCGCAAAAGGGCACCGGGATAAGTGTAACAAATTATACATTATGGATTTTGTGCATGGATAATTGCGACACAAATTGAAAATACATCCAAATCACTCATATGTGGCAAAATGTGGATCATAAATATTTCCATCTTCGTATCTCGTATCTCAAGTCAATTGTTTCACAGTGATAACTTTGAGGATATAGGTGGAACCCTTTTGAGTGGTAAGCCTTATATATGTGACATGCACACATGGCAAATAATATTGATGCAAATATGTCTACTAACTTCCTCGTACAAACAAAATAGAGCTACAACTTCCGCTCACATAACAAGTAAACAGCACAAACCGTACTCCAGAATTGGAGAACCAATTACAATAATTATAACGCATCTATGATATCGCAAATTTCCCCAGGTGATTTGACCCACAACAATCTTAAGATAGCCTCACTAAACGTTAGGGGCTTAAACCACCCTGTCAAATGGAGGAAGATCCTTGATTACCCTCATAAACAGAAGGGTGATGTTTTCCTACTTCAGGAGACAAAGATTGATTCTAAACAATTAAACTCACTTCGAAATAGGTCTTTTAGCGACATTGCTGGCTCTGACGATATAGGAAAGAAAAAACGCTGTCCTGAACTTGGTGGCCAAGAAATCAAACATAGATATGGTGGCAAGTACAACCGACACTAAAGGGATATGGATTACGACAAAATTGTCAAAATACAACACGGAATTTTACATTACTAATATATATGCCCCCAACAGGGATGATCCGGAATTCTGGGAAGATCTAAGAAAAAGTACGAGTATAATAAAATACTCAGTGACAGAGCAGGGATTTGGTTAAACAAGCAAAAAAGTATTAAACTTTGTGACTCCAACAAGGCAGGGAGGAGCTTAGCATCATATTTAAAGTTTAAAATGCAGAAGAACACGATTAAAAGGTTAGAGATCAAAAAGGTTCAGCTCACTCCAATCCAGACAAAATTGCTGACATTTAAAAAAAAATTATAACACTCTATATAGCAAAAATCAAGACCTGGACAGCACAAAAACACAGGAATACGTACGTACGTATAATACCAGCCCTCTCAGACCAAGAAAAACATGAAATCAATAGCCCAATTACTGCTTTAGAAATAGAAAGTTCAATAAAGGCCTTAAAAGTGGGTAAGGCACCGGGGCCCGATGGGTTTAACGCTAAATTTTACAAATGCTTCTTCTCGACACTAACTCTCCCACTTTTAAACTTGTTTCACAAATTTAGTGACTCTGGTCAAATTAATGGAACACCTGCAGCAGCTATTATAGCAGTAATCCCCAAAGAAGGGAAGGACACAACACTCCCTAAAAATTATAGGCCAATATCTCTAATCAATTTAGACTGCAAAATGTATCCTCGCTAAGTGCCTTCAAAATGTTAAACCCAAACTTATCCACCCCTCACAAGTGGGTTTTTAAAAAAATATACTATCTAGTGACAATACCCGCATCCTGGCTCATGTCCTAGAGAAAGCCAAACTCACTGATTCACCAACAGTTGCTATCATTTTAGATGCTGAAAAGGCTTTTGACAAAGTTGATTGGGCCTACCTGAAAGCAACACTGGATGAATTTAACTTTTGTGTGAACTTTACGCATATGGTAATGGCACTATATTTTAACCCTTCGACCAGGGTTTGAGCGGGAGGCTGCCTATCTTCTTCCTTCAAATTAGTACAAGGAACGAGACACGGCTTTCCCCCTCCCTATTTCTACTTGCACCTTTCCGCTACCATCTTAGGAATAACAATCAGATCTCAGGGATACGCTTCAACAACTGTACGGTCAAAATAACTGCTTATGCCGATGACGTGCTAGTTGTCTCCGAGAACGCAGATGCTGCTATCCCTGCTGTCTTGTCCTCAATAAATGACTTTGCTGCAGTATCTGGGAATACATTAAATAAAGATAAGACAGAGGTAAAACTTCTGAACAACCTAGGTGGGATAGATATTATTGGTAACTCGGGTCTCTTATGGCAATCCAAGTGTTTCAAGTACCTAGGCTTAGACTTCACGAGGGACCTGATCATCACCACCCTTCAGAACCAATGAAAATGCCTCATACAAGAAAATCTCCTCATTGTTGGATGGTTGGTCGCCTACATTTTTGTCCTGGTGGGGAAGAGCTGAGGCATTAAAAATGATGATTACTCCTCTTGTTAACTCTCTAGCTAGCATGCTACCAATGACATTTTCAAATGACTTCCTGTGTAGGATCTATAGACTCTTTAATACATTCCTTTGGCAAGGTAAGAGACCCAGAATATCAATGAAAAAACTTCAATTACCAAAAGAAAAAGGTGGTCTGGGCCTCGCGAACTTTAGGAACTATCAAACAGCGTAACTTTGTAAATAAGGCTCTAACTGGCTACTCCTTCAGTCTGACTTTACCCCAGTCTGGATGGATCTAGAAACGTCAATCATCAATGATATGCCTCTACCTGCAATCCTCACCATGGATATATCTTCCTTACCCCACTCAATATACATTCTACTTAACATTAAAAGAGCTTTGCTATGGTTGGAACACTTCTCCGCACTGAGAATGAATAAGTCCAGCTTATCCTCTCTCTGGCACAATCCGAACCTGAAGATTGATGGAGAGACGCTCCATTGGGAACACTGGTCTAAAAACGGCATAAATCTAGTCAAGGACTTTTTTACAGGGACCCTCCTCTTACCTTTCTCCGCGCTTCAGTCTCGACACAGCCTCAAGCCGTTAGATTTTTACAAATTCCTAAAGCTAAAGTCTCTCCTCAAGATGCGCTCCATTAAACCTTCCGATCCGTCAATATTCTCAAAGTTATCACAGCTACTAAGGTCAGGACTGTCTCTAAAATATATAAACTTCTAGCCCATAAACACCGCAAATCTCACATGAAATGTGAAGCTAAATGGGAATCTGAACCCAACTCCAGCAATATCTCATTCGATTGGGGGAAAATACATGTTACCCCATTCTCAGACAAGATACCTCCAATATTATGGCAAACAAAAATATGCTAATAAATAGGGCATACCGGACACCCAACAGAATCTTTAAACTCAATCCCAGCGAGAGCCCTACATGCTGGAATTGCAAATCTCATGTTGGTAGCCTCGCCCACATGCTCTTCCACTGCCCCACCCTTAAAACATATTGGGATAAGGTGTACGAGTGCATAAGTAATACTTTTAACATAGCTCTTCCAAGGGAATTTTCCTATATTCTACTAGGTGCTCTGGACCCTAAGATTGCAGAGGCGAACGACTGACACTTGTCAGATCTCATGCTCACCTTAGCCTGTAAAATTATACTGAATAAGTGGAAAAGCTCCAAAGAAGTTTCTTTTAGGATGTGGCAAGAATAGCTATCTTTCCTCAGAGGAGCAGACGTCTCACTCCACACCTCTCGCTGGCGTAAATCACACAGGAAGCTATGGAAGTCCCTTGACCCCTCATCCCTCTCATATGATCCCCCATGAATAGACCAAACTCCACACTATGTAATGCTTATTGAATGTTATATATACAATGAGAATTTTGTACTGTATTGTATTTCCTGCTACCACAATGGTGAAAAACGTACTTGCTTGGCGTGACTGCACTATATATATATTGCACTGTATCTTTATTATCACCCGGGAAAGGATCTGTGCTTATCTATCCACTTGCGAGGTCTCACTGCAACTACAATGCTAAGGCACTTGAGTAACTTGTAATGTTTCTATTATTTATTTACTTTACTTTACTTCACTGTGTACACTTCTTACTTGTATTGTTATGATATCATTTGTCACTATTATCATTCATTTAATTAGTTGTTTATTTCTTGAAACTCATTAGGAATTATTTGAAAGAAAAAAAAATATTTCCATTTTCACTGACTAATGGAGTATAATGACTTGATAACCAATCAAGTGGAAATAAATTAGCACCCAATGAGGGATGCGAAAACAGTGTTACAAATTTGCAATATCACAATATTACAATGACATAGTAAATTATATTGTGGGGGAAAGAGGGGAAGGGAGGCCGGGAAGATAGGGGGGAAGGAAAGGGAGGGGGGGAAACCCGGAAGAGGGTAGGGAGAAAAGGGTCATGTGACTTAAATATACATTAACGTTAGTAGATCAGGATAAAAAAGCATTGTAAAATTGCAATTATATTAAGGTACAATTGTGGTAGTAGGGGTATGTGGGCTATGTGCAGGTAATGAGAATAAGCGCCAGAGATATAGACACTAAATAATAATATTGAACAATAGTAGCGGAGAGGAATAGAAGGATAGTCAGAAGGTGGAAATTCAGGATAACTGTCAGTGTACATCAATGGTCGTGTTCCATTCATCAAGCATATTAAGACCGTTTTTGAGAAAGTCGCAACGTGTGATCCAACGGCATTCTCATTTGTTAAGAAGCAATTGCAGGTTACCACCACGGACAGGCAGTACTGGTTGGTCGATGACTTGCCAAACCTTGTCAGTTTCTGAGTGGTTGTTGCTCTGTGGTGTTAGATTAGCGGGGCTGTCTCAATGTTACACCTA
Organism: Lissotriton helveticus; assembly: GCF_964261635.1. Lineage (NCBI taxonomy): Eukaryota > Metazoa > Chordata > Amphibia > Caudata > Salamandridae > Lissotriton > Lissotriton helveticus. Next base: position 253,435,096 of record NC_136061.1, read on the forward strand.
ATGCTGCTCTTGTGTTGTGAGATGCGCTGTTTGATCATTTGAATGGTTTGGCGATATACAATAAATTGCAGGGACAACCTATGGCATAGATCACATTGGATGTACGACAATTGGAGAATTGTTTGAGTTGATACGTGCGGCCTCCAGTGACAAATACCTTCATGTTATGGGTAAGGTCACAGACTGAGCAGGTTTGGCATTTAGGTGGTAAGCCCCAAAGCAATGTGATGGATTGGGGTTGTTTTCTGTTGTTTGGCCAGGTGATGGCGTGTACCAATTTGTCCGAAAGATTGTTACCCCGTTTGTATGAGAAGAGGGGAGGTTCCTGGAAAGGGCCCTAAGTGCGGAGTATGGTCAAGTTCTTCTTGATCACCTTGCTGATCGTGTTGCTTGAGGGGCTGTAGGTCGAGACATAGAGGATACAGGCTTGGGAGAAGGTGAAAGAAGAAATTCACTGTGGCAGTACCATGCACGTTTGCTGGGTCGGGAGAATAAGCGTTTGAGATAACCATGGTTAGTCAATTTCTCAGCGAGGACGGCGGGCTCACGGAAATAGTATTTACGCCATATGCAATTCCTCCAAATACAAAGGAACAGTCCGTATGGCAGGCCGTCTCGTAGGCCTTGTGGGGGGTAGCTGGAATGCAGCAAGAGTGTGCTGCGCTCCGTAGGTTTACGGAATAAGGCCGTACCGATGGCTCCGTCCTCGGGATGGAGAGTTAGGTCTAGGAAAGGGAGGTCATTCGATCTGATGTCCGATGTGAACGTGAGGTGTGGTTGGCAGTTGTTGTGCCAAGTAACGAAAGACAACAAGTTTTCAGTGGTACCACACCAAAGTAGGAGAATGTCGTCTATGTAATGACTGTTTTTCGATTCAATGCAACAGAACCAGAGCATTCTGGCTAGTGACTAACGCAGAGGCATTATTCATCACCAGTGGCCCTCAGACTTGGATTGCAGCCAATTTCCCCAAACTTGACATCTGCTGAGGCTCAGAATATTTTCGCTTTGAAAGTGAAACTAGAAAAACAAAATGACGTTGACATCCTTCAAAGCGGCTAGATACATGGAACTCTCCTTTGTCAAACATATAAAAACAGGTGACCACTGTGAAATTAAAGACCTTCTGTCCTGGAAAAACACTCGGCCTTCAGGTACAGGAAGTTTATGAGAAAAGGAAGGATGCTCTTTGGTGGTTTGTGGAAGAAGTGTTGCTATCTGTTAAGCAGAGCTCTCAAGATTCCCAGGGTAAACAACCTTTACAACGCAACTTTTACATCGCAGAGCCTTTACAACGCAACCATTACAACGCAAACTATTACAACGCATTGCTCTGGGGGGCGCTCTAGGATAGGGAATAGGTTAATTTACTATCCAATAACCTTCCCTAGTGTCCACGGGGACTGGAGTTGGAATAGTAAATTAAACTATTCACTATCCAGCACCCCAAAGCACTATGCTTTGTAATGGACTGCGTTGTAATACTTGCGTTGTAAAGGCATGCGATGTAAAAGCATGCGTTGTAATGTCATTCATCCAATTCCCAGACCATGGCTCATCCACTCGATGTTTTTTTAGTCCTTATTTTCTAGTGGTGTCAACAGGACCACAAATCCAAAAATGCAAAAAAATACCTGAACTGGATGAACAACTCATGCACATTTGTGGGGAAAGCAGTAAGCACTGTTACCATTGGTTACCACTGAGTGAGTAGTATGTCTGATGTTAGTGTGAGAACTGTCATTGTCATTATTGAGTCAATCATGCCAAGGGAGCTATAAGTAGGATGCCCTAGTTTCCCCAGCAATCCTAAAAGCAGACTGCTTCTCGGGTGAGAGCAGTGTCATTCATTGTTTTAGGTCCCATGTTTGATGACCTTGAGCCCTAATTACAATTTATACAGAAATGGAGAAGATTTTTTGCACAGTAAATGTGCAAGTTAAAACCAATGGAGTGATGAATTATTGGGTGAGACCGATTTTTGCGGTTCGTAATAATACACGGAATTCTCAATTTTGTAGGGTTTAACGCATGCATTTATCATCTGTTTTGAGTTACAAAAGAGATGCAAATGTGACAAATTATGAGTTTTCATGAGCAGAACACAGATCCCTACACAAAGCCACTGGGATAATAAACTGAAGCCTTGAAAATCACCCTAGCATGGGGACCAAAGTTCATTGCGGGTGTAAATGGGTATGCTCAAGCCGCTACACTCAGATGTTGCTACCTGGAAAGGGAAAACACCTGCTATAATCAGATGCTATAATCACACTGTCTGATGGGTGGTACTGAGAAGCGGGAGGTAATACCGCAACGTGGAAAAGTTGAACCCCAGTATATTAGTATTTCAAGGTCCGTATTACTTTCTGGTATTACCGAGGCTCCTATATTGAGTGCCTGAGTAAGGCAAAAAGAAACCGACCAACATATTTACCTCCAATACCCCACCCTTTATCCAAATACTCAACAGTACCCTGAAAGTTTAACAAGACAATGTGCACTCTGAAGGAAGACTCCCAGCTGTTAAAACAAAAATAAATATTACTCTGGTGGCTGGATTATGTGCTTGCCTAGTATCTTCTTCAATTAACGCAGTTAGAACATTAAGAAATCTCCTTAATGTTTCCTCTAAATGTTCCCAGTTGGAGAAATTAAATGTTGGCATGTATGAAAAGTGACAACTTTCCTTTTCTGTCTCCAAAAACTGTCCTTGGCTCAATATAAATCAGCAGCAGTACAGGAAAATAGGAGAACATGGATGTTTTTATCCCCACAAAATTAAACTTTGTTTCTTTCAGTTAATATAAATAGATTCAGAATACTTTCATGGAAGAGTAAATGTACATTAAATACTCTGCCCTCTGTGTTGCCTCTTTTCTATCTTTTCTCTGCTGTAAACAGGTCGAAGGTCAGATCAGATGTCATTAATCATGTTCCCAGAGGCTGTGTGCCTATTGGACAGTTCGATTAATCTGAGACCTACAGCATGGTTAGGCCTCCATTGTCCTGTTCGCCACCTATCATAGGAAGATAAGATTATCAGTGACAAGCTGGACGCCCATTGAGCGGCACCATGGCAGGGGAGAAAAAAAATACATTTTATTTATTTATCCTCCTGTCTGGAGGATGAGCTGTGTCTTGTCTTGTCAAACTGCATCCTTTTCTTAAAGAATCAGCTTAAAGAATCCAATTTGTCAAACTGGACAATCATTGCAAGAATCCATAAAAGCCTCGGTGACTTTATCAAGAAAAATAAATCAGAGGACTTTAAAGAGTGACTGAAAGGATTTGAAATAAGATGAGTGGCCAACATCAATTAATCTTTGCAAAGCAAGAGGCTTGTGGAGTTGAACTGGCAGAGAAGTGTTAAAAGGGAGTTACTGGCTCTGAGAAGAGGGAAAATTGACATTTTCTTTCCCCTTTCAATCAACTGCACAGCCTCTCAGAGGTGTACCACTCGGACACACGCACATTAATACAGACGTACACATCTGGACCGTACCCAAACACACCTAGACTTTTAAAAACACCAGCATTTGTGTGCGCGCACGCACACAGACATACATTTATTTAAAAGCAGAGGCACACACATCAAGCCTTTCCCTCATACACCCAGACCTTAATGCACACTCTCTGATACACCTTCAGACACTCGTGCTGCCACGCACACACAGACACACACACGAATGCTCATGCACACACATTCAGACATTCTCGTTCACACCTGCATACAACCACAGATCACACGTATACAGATTAATGCACAGGCACCATACCCTTAGGCCGCTATACACTGCCTCTCAGACAGCTGCATACACACACAAGCACACAAATGTAATAATAATAATAATTAGTATTATCATTAATTAATACACATTCAGGCTCTTTTTATACACCTGGACAGTTTATACGCAACCACTCAGGCTCCTGCATACACATGCACATGAACACACAAGCACACACATTCAGACCCTAGCCCCATAGACTTAAACAGTTATACACAACCCCTAAGACACTTACATGCACACACATACACACAAATGCACTGGCACATACAAATATATATATTTTTATAAATTATAGATATGTATGTATATGTATATGTACCCGTGTCGGACCGGATTCAGCGCAAGGCATTCTGTGAAGGTAGGACCCGGCAGACACGCCAGTGGGGGAGTGTGCATGGCGCAGAGTTCGGAGATTGTTTTAGACAACTAGCGACCGTCATCAATCGAGATTTTAAATATAAAGCCAAAACTTTACAGCAACAATGTCTGTCGAAGCGTTGAGCAACCGCGAGGAGGCGCCACTGCAATGTTCAATGACTCCCCGGCTGGGGGGCCGGAAGCTGTTGTATATACAAGCAATACAGCATTAGGAAATCCAAGCACAGAGACATGTTCAAAAAGCTGGAAAAACTAATGCGCTCCGAACAGTTCAAGTGGTGGGAGCACAAATCACTGTCCCGCTACTTGGAGGTCAGAAGAGTTCCTAGAGTTTTGCGGACCACTTTAGCACCTAGCTATAAGAACCCCGACCCCGTAATGCTTGCTGAATGGGCTGAGTGTAACCTAGAGTCGTCCAGCAAGCTTGTCTCGATATTGGTAAAATATGCGAAAAGAGACCGTGCCAAACTGCAAGCCCAGGTCGAATTATTGGAAGTGGAGATTGATAAATTGGAAAAAAGAGAACATGTTCCCTTGAGGCACAGCGTCAGACTGATTTGCATATAGCCATGTCTGAACTGGGGTGGCAGAGTGGGCTAAAGAACGGTGATGGATCAAACCCAGATCTTTTGACTGGGTGTGAGTGTTTGATTGGTTCAGATGCTCCGTCCATCACCACCCCCTTTTGTACGGCTTTGGCCGCCATAAGTGTGGCAGGGTATGCTCAGACGTGAGTCCCTTGCTCACTTTGCCACTGGATTCAAGCAAGCCGGGCTGAAGACAGCTGTAATGGCAGAAACCGGTCCTCGGAAGCTTGTTTCCAGGCCAGGGAAGGCATGGCTTGGCAGTTCGGGCTGGACTGTTCCCATGAGGCACAGGGTCAGACTGATTTGCATATAGCCATGTCTGAACTGGGGTGGCAGAGTGGGCGAAAAAACGGTGATGGATCAAACCCAGATCTTTTGACTGGGTGTGAGTGTTTGATTGGTTCAGATGCTCCGTCCATCACCACCCCCTTTTGTACCGCTTTGGCCGCCATAAGTGTGGCAGGGTATGCTCAGACGTGAGTCCCTTGCTCACTTTGCCACTGGATTCAAGCAAGCCGGGCTGAAGACGGCTGTAATGCCAGAAACCGGTCCTCGGAAGCTTGTTTCCGGTCCAGGGAAGGCATGGCTTGGCAGTTCGGGCTGGACTGTTCCCATGAGGCACAGGGTCAGACTGATTTGCATATAGCCATATCTGAACTGGGGTGGCAGAGTGGGCTAAAGAACGGTGATGGATCAAACCCAGATCTTTTGACTGGGTGTGAGTGTTTGATTGGTTCAGATGCTCCGTCCATCACCACCCCTTTTTGTACCGCTTTGGCCGCCATAAGTGTGGCAGGGTATGCTCAGACGTGAGACCCTTGCTCACTTTGCCACTGGATTCAAGCAAGCCGGGCTGAAGACGGCTGTAATGCCAGAAACCGGTCCTCGGAAGCTTGTTTCCGGTCCAGGGAAGGCATGGCTTGGCAGTTCGGGCTGGACTGTTCCCATGAGGCACAGGGTCAGACTGATTTGCATATAGCCATGTCTGAACTGTGGTGGCAGAGTGGGCTAAAGAACAGTGATGGATCAAACCCAGATCTTTTGAGTGGGTGTGAGTGGTTGATTGGTTCAGATGCTCCGTCCATCACCACCCCCTTTTGTACTGCTATTAGTAACTCTTCAGTTACCATGCACTTGCACTTTGACTCTATGATGCCATTTCCTGCTTGTACAACTTTAAATGTCGTTCTGACTTTAAGCAACGCGTCATGTGATCAAGACCGGAGTTGGGGTCGAAACGCTTAATGGCGGACTTGCTGGGCACGAAATAAATATCACTTGAACAAAGAACCTTGGGTCCGCTCTTCGTCCTTTTCTCTGCGAGAAGCAGCTGTTGGTGGCGAATTTTGCATATATATTGATATATACACACATGCATACATAAATATATATATATATATATATATATATATATATATATATATATATATGTATGTATATATATATATAGACACACACACACACAAACATACAGACACTCAAATCCATACCTATGTATTTAAACACATTCTACCACTAAGGCACACTCATACACATGAGCATTTGCTCTCCTGCACAAAGACAAACATAAACACATGCACATAAAGACAAATCTAAATATACGCAAAGACAGACAGGCACACATGAGAGACAGACAGTCAGATATACATGGGTTACACAGTGGAAGTTACACACTGAGTAGTCATGGTTCAGCTGCACCATACATTGAAAAGGTAATATTGATTTGCTCACATCTTTAGCCATATCAGCAAATCTGTACCAAATCCGGCACTCCCTTAGCATAGTTACCTAATATATGTTACACCAAAATTCATGCAGTTCTGTGCAGTGTCAAAAATTAAGAGAGGGAGTCAGTAACATTGTTCTTTGATACTTTAGCTCTGAAAATTTGCTCGAACCTTCCACCAAAACCATTGAACTGATTTACACTTGGCATTACATTGAACTTGACATGACAGGAAAACTATATTCAGAAAGAGTGCTTTGTTGGTTTGGTGTAAATCAGTTCAGTAGTTTTTGAGATATTAAACAGGTGTTGGGTGAGCTTCAAAGTGCTAATACGTTTGCATATCTTGAGATTTGAAAAGCTATTTGTTTATTTGCTTCCAACTTTGGCACTATTTGACGAATTTGCATTAAATTCGGCATAGACTTAGGGGGTCATTAGGATGACGGGCGGACAAAGTCCCGATGTAAAAAGGGACTGCCCGCCATTAGGGCGGGGAGCGCCTGGGGGGCCATTAGGATGCGTCCGCCACGCTGGCGGGTGCATCCCACATTTTTAACATTGCGACGGGCGTCATGCATTCCAATGCACAACATGACAGGCACCGTGTGGTGCCTGCCACGTTGTATATTGAAATGCCCATGTGCACCTCATAATCCCTGGGGGCCCTCAACGAACCCCCGCAAGAGATCCCGCATGCCATTACGTGGCGGCAACGCCGCCACGGAAAGGCATGTGTCCACCCCCATCATAATATGGATGGCGGTGTCTTTCCATCCGCCGTGTTCCCCCACGCCATAGTAATATGGGGGTAAATTGGTGATGAGCGTAGAAGGATGTCGGGCAGATCGCCACCACAATGCGGGTGGTGGTGATCCGCCCGACATCCTAATGGGGCCCTACATGTGTGAATTTGTACAGATCCATTAAGGAATAGCTCAATTAAACAAGCATTTACAATGCAACGGTTTCGCCTTTGGAAAAGTTAGAGCTATTGGCATTGTAAATGACAATTTTTTTATTTATGTGTTCGTTTTGAAAACCGATAAATAAATGGCATTGTCATTTACAATGCCAATAGCTTAATCTCTCGCAAATGCCACACACACCCACACCCACACCCACAGAGAGCCCCTCCACACAGAGCCACCCCCACACACACAGGGCCCCCCACACACACACCCACACAGAGTCCCCCCACACACACCCACACAGAGCCCTCACACACACTGCGAGCCCCCCCACACACCCAGACAAAGCCCTCCACACACCCACACAGAGCCCCCACACACCCACACAGAGCCCCCCCACACACCCACACAGAGCCCTCCACACATCCACACAGAGCCCCTCCACACACCCACACAGAGCCCCCCACACACCCACACAGAGCCCCCCCACACACCAACACAAAGCCCCCCCACACACCCACACACCCACACAGAGCCCTCCACACACCCACACAGAGCCCTCCACACACCCACACAGAGCCCTCCACACACCCACACAGAGCCACCCACACAGAGCCCCCCACACACCCACACAGAGCCCTCCACACACCCACACAGAGCCCTCCACACACTGCGAGCCCCCCTGTGCAAGTTATACACTGTTGTTAGAGATGAACCGACCGCATAGGTAACCAACAGGTGTAAAAAGGACTTCAAAGGTGACAGACTGGGGAGAGAGATGAGGATGTAGGAGTGAGAGAGAGAGGGATTGTGCAGATAAAAAAGGAGTGTGAAAAGGGTTGTACACAGCAAGAAGTCTGAGAGGGAGTGTGTAGATAATGGGTAGGTTTGGGTGGGAGAAGCTCTTTGTGTAACATCAGGTGTACAAGGGATTGTACAGGCAACAAACAAGTGTGAAAGGGGCTGCAATGATGTACACTGGTGAAAGGGAGTGCTGCAGAAAATAGCCCCAAAGTCAGTAGCTCTGACCGTAAAAGCCATAGCCTCTCCATGTTGTGTTCCAGATAGCTACACTTGACACGCTGGTAACTGCAATGGGCATTTGTTCAAGAATATAAACTGCATATTAAGTATAGCGAAGATTACAATTGTAATTTATTTGCATGTGCCTAGCTTAAAGTAAAAAAATAAAAAGCACTGTGACAAAGTCTGGCCACGTCATACCGTTTTCCTTTTGTTTTCCTTTAAGCTATGTAGCACAGCAGCTCGCACCGCTGTGCAACATGCAATAAATCTTGCATAGGCGAAACCTATTGGCTTTGCCAATGCTTGTTTATTGGTATGTCAAAGTAGTTCTTTTAATGAGGATGGTGTAACACAGCAAGAACCAGGACGTGAGGTTGTAGTGAGTGTAGTGGATCGCAGAAACATAGAAGCAGTGGGAGATTTGCAATGACGCCTCAGCACATTCACATTGCAGCCATATAACAGATCAACATTCGTTACATGAAGTTATCTTAGATTGTGGCATCTCACGGCCAGAGGGGTTGGTCTTGAGCTTGTTTTTGAGCAAGGCTAGAGACTAAAGAGGCGATTGAAGCAGCAGAGATTTTTAAATGTGAGTTTTTAAACTACAGTATAACGTTGTTGCCATATTTTGATAAAATGCGGGCCATCTCGTCTAAGCCATTCTTCGCAGTTTGCCCAATGTTTCAGAACCGAATCAAAATGTTATATTGACAGTGGACAGTCCTGCCGCAGTTCCCTTTGTACTGACGAATGAGCAGAGATAGTGAGAACCCTAATTGTTGAACAGCATCTCCCAATCTAAACTGCTGTCGGGTCGCACTTTGTTTCTCTGCAAAGCCGAGTCCTTAATTGTGAGCACGGAGCACTTAAGAGGTCCCGACAGCTACCCCAGTTCACACTTTCATTTTACACAGGTACAGTGACTTTGGGAGGCCAACTAATGTGTTGCCGTGCCTCTTTACATGCACCTGCAAGACGACGCCTCATAAACATCTGGTGAAACAGCCACAGGAAGCAGAGTTTCCTGGTTCTGTTTTTAAAATGCGCTTTCAAGTCTAATTATTCGCACCGATGTCGGGGCACTCTCCTGTCCTGCGGAGGGCGGTACGAGAGAGGAGGTGACAGTTCCCGTGCACCAGCTACAGTGCTGGCAAGTGGCAAACACTAAGTTTACTTCCTGTTGGATGCCGCAAACCACTTCCTGCGCCGTTGCTCACAACCAATAGAGTGACTGAGTTGTCATGGCTACGGGGACGTTGCGCACAAGGGCTTCTCAGCCTAGAGTAGAACTGAGTTAATGCAAGAGTAAAACTTTAGGGCGAGGGGGGGCGGGAGCATTTACAAGTGGTGCGGGAACGGGCACACGGAGAGCGGGAGGGGGGGGCAGGGGCGGGAACGGGCACACGGAGAGCGGGAGGAGAGTCGGGAACGGGATAAAAACAAAATTATTAAACAAGAGCCAAACTCCTCCTCTTGCGGAAGACTGAAAGCCCTTTTCCAAAGTCGGCCGCCCCATTCACCCGGTGCACTCGTGTGAGTGTTTGGAAAGAGCCAGCTGTGTGTAGACATAAACGAAGGACATCAGTTCCAAAATAGAATGAACTAATAGGAAGGCTTTAAACTACAGAACGTCACGTAACAACTAGCGCGCACATATAATTCGTGACATTTCTTAGTGGCATAATCCCGGAAGCTATACAAAATTTTGGTTTCAAATAACATATTTTTGTTAATGCTGTAGAGAGCGTTTTCGGCATTTGGTACACTTGCCTGCTAATCACGGGTGTACTAGCGTTTGTAAATAACTGATGCGAATGGCTCCTTTTCCTAGTCTGTGATCAATGGCGATATAAACAAGTCAGGTCCCGGCCCGGCAGCCAATCACAGCGTGGCCCGGGGAATGACGTCACGGGGGTGTCCCGGCCGGCAGATTCGGGGGCGTGTTTTTCGCCCTCTCCCCTTCCCATTGGCTGGAAGGTAAAATTCCAGCCAATGGGAAGAGGAAAGGGCGGGACTTAAAAAAAGACACAGAAACGCCCCCGAATCGCGTTTTCACGGGGAAAGCGTGATTGACAGCCAATCTCTTCCAATGGCTAGCCTCTATTTATGGAGCTAGCCAATGGAAGACAGAGGCGGGACGAAGCCCCATAGTGTAGGATCATAAGATTTCGCCCTGGGCGGAGCACCTGCTTTGCAGGTGCTACGGCCAGGTCGAAACCTAAAAAGGGGGCAAATAAGTGTTCATGCGCTAATATGTTTGGTACTGTGTGATGAAGCTGCACAAAATTTGGCAGATGCTTGAAACAGTACTTAATTTGAGCTGGTGGTTGCAGGTGTGACCCACGTCATTCATTTTTGGGGACCAGAACTTATTTTTCTTCATTAGACTTTGAAAGAGAAAAACACAATAAGTAGAAAGAAAGCCAAAGGCGCCCTGTGGCGGGAGGTTGGCTGTGGGTGGGGGTTGATTGCAGGTTCTGGCCGCATATGGTAATAACATTTTACTTTGCGTTAAAGAAACCGTGGAAATTCACTGAAAAAAACAAAGGTTAAAATGATATTATAGTTAGGCATCGTAAGAATATCTAACTTTGCATTAAAAAGAACTGTAGAATGGATGTTATAGTTAGATGGAAATGTCAGATAAAACATACTGCCTTAAATTAACAAAACCACTCAAATTCACCAGTTACAGTTATATCAAGTAACTATAACTCGGGCCCTAAAATAACAATAACTTGCACGCTCACCATGCACTGCTTATGACCTCACATATTACATCTCTCATGAAATGTTCTATGACAACATTGATAACATGACTGCAACATCTGAAATTATATAATTGATGACAATACTGTGCATGGCAGGGACGCAAATGGGCACTCTTAAAACTTCTCACGCACATATAAAAAGCCTTGCACAATATTAGCCTCACTTACCTCAACAATTACGTTAACTTCCACCTACCTACTGGAAACCTCTGTTCAGTCGGACTCCTACTCGCAGTTATCCCCCCAATGCCAAACCAGTGCCAATGGCCAGGTGTTCTCCTACCCTGCTCCCAAAGCCTAGAACGACCAACCCCTGCACATTAGAGCCACCTCCTTCGTTCTTAAATTTTGCAAGAAGCTAAAGATATGCCTCGTCTTGACTTGATTTGGCCCATGATGCGCCTGCTCTTCAGCGCCAGGTTACTCTCCCAGTTGTGCCCTCTACAAGCACCCATAACATAATTATAATAAGTAGGTGACATAGTGGAATTGTTCCAAAAAAGGGTAAGTTTGAGCACTGCTCTTTAATACCTGTGTAATGTAGTTCACTGTGCTCCAAGGTTAACTCCCTACTCAGGAGTAGAGTATCCAAACAAAAAAAGCAAGACTCTATTCGGCTTGTCTCCGTGGGCACAAGTATGTGCTGGCACTCCAGCAATGCATTCAATACCAAATCGTATATCCTTTCAAAGAATTTAGTTTTTATTTTCAGTTCAAATAGTATTCCATGATGTTAATTCACATCGTTATGAAATTTTTTTTTTTATGATTTCACATCAAGATAACTTTCTTATTCATCTCATGGAGTAGCCTCCCAATGCAGGGTAGTACTAATGACATTTATTTCTGATTTACAGATCCCTTGATAAAGGCGCTATCGTCATTCGAGAGCTTCTTGGAATAGATACAGTTACTAAAGTGTGCTTTCAGCTCCGCCCCTTATTCTGGTTGGTTCGTGTCATAACGTATGCTCAATGGAGTGTGATGATTGTAAGTGAGGCTTTTTAGACCCTCTTGGTTACCACCCTGTCCACTTTTAGCCCCGCCCACAGGGACTGGATCGTTTACTGGCGGAGTTACATGGGCTTCTTGTAAAGCCTAGAAGCACTCTTTGTTTTTTATTGTCATCGCGGTAAGCTTCAATTGCACAGGCATTTCGGCTGCGCTTGTAATGTTTATTCACTTCATTGCACGAGCGCGGTCCGTTTCGGCCGCGCTTGTAATTCTGATTTACATGTTTATTCACTTCATTGCACGAGCGCGGTCCGTTTCGGCCGCTCTTGTAATACTTATTTACATGTTTATTCACTTCATTGCACAAGCACGGTCCATTTCTGCCGCACTTGTTTCCCTTTTGAAATGACAAAGTGCAGTTTGAAACTTTACTGCTGTCTTAGCCGTGGAAGTTGGTGCGATAATACTTTGTTGTCACTTAAATATGTATGCCAAAAACAGAAGCTCAAATGCAAAGAAAACTGTCACTGTTGAGCTATCGGGGGGACACAGCATGCCACGCCTCTTCACGGGGGACACAGGACACCAGGCCGCTTTCACTTTAAGAAGGGCTGCCCCCATCACGTCCACTTTAAGAATTGGCTGCGCCTCCCAACAGTGGCTTGTCCCTATGTGGTTGTTTTGGCAAATACCCCGGTTTTAAAAAGCGAACAAAAGGAACCCACTATTTAATTGATCAATAAGGCCAGACAATGGATTCACAAATTTACCAACGTTCAGCCAGAGGGGCACTACAAAATTCTAATGGCACGAAGAGTCACTTGAGTTGGCAAACAAGACAAATCTATCCAGGGAGATTGTGTAGTCCTAACTATTAAAACACCAGCTATGGCTTCAACTCAAATATCTGCCCTACTGGTTGTTTTTTCAAATAAACTTTTACCACTTCCGCCTTGTACAAATGGAAATTGGTTGCAAAACCATATTCCTCCTGTATTGGATGCCCAACTGCACACGTGGCACGGTGTTTTCACTGTACCTCCCTTACCAACTTCCAACAGATTTACAGCGCTGTCAGATTTGAACTCCTGTGATTGACAAAAAACTATGGAGGAGCCCCAAAATGCAGTAGCTACCGGCATCCCCGAGGCATGGCTTCTCAAGATGTACTGCCAAAGGATAGAGACATATTTACTGGTATTACATGGAACATTACAGGGCTGGGCCACAAATTGTTAGATCCAGACTGGCTCATGTTCATCACCACCTTCGATCTAGTTTGCCTTCAAGAGACTTGGACATTGGGATACCATCAATATAGATGTTATAGATCATATTTTACGCCTGCGGTTGCTTCAGAGTCTGGTCGGGCGATGGGCGGGATTGTGACACTCTTAAAGAATACTCTGAAGTTTGAAGTACTCTCTTCCCATAATGAATTTCAATATTTCAGTATGTTGCACCTTAAATGCCCTGCTGCAACACCGTTTTACTAATCTACAACAATCTATTTGGGGGTGAGATGCATTCGGTTGCAACTCTAGTGGAAGAGAAATTTAATTGATTATTTAACTCCTGTAAAAAAGATCCAGAAGTGTTATGGCTGCGTGATTTTAACGTACATTCCTGTCCCTTTGCCCTAAATCCAATATGTGGCCGACTTAATGAGGTCGGGGGGAGGTGTGCACTTCTGTCACAACCAGTATGGTAATGTACTAAACAAGCTTATTATTACAAAAGATCTGGAAATAATTAATCCTGTGCTGGAAACAACTGGCCATCCATTAAAAATCTACTGTTCTAGCCTAAATAGCTCCACTATTCGTTTCATATTAGCATCGGCTTCCCTGAGAAGGGTCCTTAGTAAGACTGCGGTCACTCTTTTAGGCTTTAGTGATCATGCAGCCTTAACCTGCCAATTATGTTGGGTAGGGATTCGTAGTACCAACTTCACACATATAAAACCACACATGGCTAAGAATGGGTTAACACTTAAATGGGAAAGTATAGATAAGACAGTCCTCATCCCTAGGGTGGTTTCAAGTAGGCTTCATGAAATAGAAACTTGTCTTGATCTAAATACAACCTCATCTAACACCATTGCGGCCTTCAAATCAATCCTATCAGATGTAAAAAAAAATCTTGGGAAGAGTGGGGGTACCTAATAGACAAGGGCGAGAAGTGGTTTGACAGGCATTGTACTAAAGCTCTCTCCCATCGGCACCATACACTAAAGTCCGTCCCAAGAAACCCCTGCCTGGTAAAACAGGCTCACCGTATGTATTCCACAGCTAGGAAGAATAGGGTAAACTTTTTAATGGAAGAAGCCTGGGAAAAATTGCTCCAAGTATCCGCAAAAAACAATACGAGTGACATTTGGGCAGTAGTTAATGCCCCATTTTAAAAATCATCCACAGACCCCAACCTTGATAATCACGTCGATGAGGACTCTTGGGTCAAGCACGTTTTTACATTTTCTAATGGAAAGTGGGAGCGTAGAGCTAGTCCTATCCCCCACCAGCAATCGTATTTTCAACCATCAAGCTATAATCGACGCCCTAGCACAGGGCACAAGTAATAAAGCCCCTGGCTTTGATGTTACCCCTATAGACTTTTTTACTACCTTTCCCGAACTCTGGGGGCCTGTGACTACAAACGTATTTAATGCTATATCCACAGAGGGCCCTGCATCCTGAAATAAAGCAATTTTAATACCTATACACAAAAAAGGAGACAAAGCTGACCCCAGAAACTACAGACCAATCTCCCTCCTTGATAGCACGGCGAAACTCATGGGCAGAGTTTTATTAAATAAACTGGAGGCCTGGGCAGAGACCAACAACATCATGATCTCGCCCAATACGGCTTAAAAAGGGTAGGGTACACAGGACCAATTTCTCAACCTGAGTCTGTTGATAGCAAAATACACCCACGCCAAATAAGGTAATTTATATTTGGCCTTTATGGACTGAAGCGCAGCCTTCGACTCCGTTACCCATTCCCCTCTATGGTGGATCATGAAGGAAATGGGGGTAGATTAAGCTATAATTACCCCTTCCTTTTTTGTTTCTGACTGCAAAGTGGTGGAAACTAAGCTGTTTTCATACTTAGGGGTGACCTTTGATCACAGATTATCAGGGTCAAATATGGTGGTTAACCAGTGAATTACGCTAGAAAAGAGCATTAGTGCCATCAAATCGTTTACTAAAAAGCTGTGCACAAGACATTTAGATACAGTTAAAAAAGTGTGTGGTGCTAAATCAATCTCTGTAGCATCCTATGGTATGGGAGTGTGGGGATATGCTAATGTAAAGTTAATACGAACAATTGAAAATTCATTTTGGAAGAAAATGATGTGCCTTATCACCACTTGCTCCAATCATAACTTACATCACGAGCTGAACATCCCTCACATTACTGAACAAATATATGTAGCATGAATCCTTGTTTGGCACTCAATTTGGAGCAGAGATTCAGTTAACCTCACTCAACAAATCATCGTGGTTCTCTGTCTTTAGAATATGTACAGATTATAATGTGGTTAACGTATGTCAAAAATCCTCTTCAAGCCTTGAACCTAGGAAGTCAGTTTTACTGCTTATTCCCTCAAACCTATGGTTCGTGAGTATCTTGAGGGCCAAATGCATGCTGAGGGATTTCCATCATATCTGGATCTCTTAACAAACCCTCATCACAGATTTATTTTCATGAAGGTTTCACCTTAACCTCATATATACTCTTCCCATGATCTCCAGTGTTGGGCATGTGACAGCTCCTCGACTCAATCCAATTTGCACATTTTCTTTTTTTCCAACTTTTATCGTGAACACCGTAAGAGATTTTTAATTCCAATCATGCGCAAGTATAATTTCAGTCAAAGTCGCCCGGCTCTATATTTTTTACGAATGTTGCCCGACCCCCTAACCTGCTTTTGTGTCACCTCGTTTTTATGTCAGTCACTGAAAACTAGGTAAATGTGAATTTGTTGAGATTGTTTTTCTTAATATTGTTATAAATGTTCTTTTGTTTTTTTAATCCTCACCTCTGTTTTTTTGTATATACCTATGATGTTTTTCTGAACTTTTATGATTAACTCAAATTAATCGAATAAAGTACAGTAGATTGAACAGAAAAAATTTAACTGACTGCCTATCCATCTGTTCCTCAAGTGCACACACATACTGGTTGGATTTGGCCCGAGGGTGAGTGAAAGTTTCAAAATGTATATGTTATTAAGAAGAGATTTTGCAAAAAGGAAATACACTGTTAATAATTAATAGGTTAAAAACCCGAACAAACGACTCACAGCTCGGGAGCTGTTAAGCCACGACAAGGCAACAACCTCTTTACAGGCCATCCACACACCTTTCATATTTGACACACATGTTCACACCACCAGCTGCGACCCCAGTACATTACAACAATCACATCAACAGGCATTGTAGAGACAATGTCCACCCTGGCAGACAAAGACAGAAAAGACAAATATTACTTCAAAAGAACTATTCCTTAAGTACACACACACACTGGTTGGATTTGGCACGAGGGTGAGTGAAGGTTCAGAGCGTAAAATGTTAACAAGAGATTTCACAAAAAGAAAATGCACTGTTAATGACTCTCAGCTCGTGAGCTGTGAAGCCACGGCAAGGCACCAACCTCTTTACAGGCCAATCACACACCTTTCATACGTGACACACAAGACCATCACACTGCCAGCAGCGGGCCCAGCACATTACAACATTCACATCAACAGTTTTTTACCAAGAAAGAAAACACAAACCAATTGGAACTAGATACAAAACTATAACTATAACTACAAACACAACAGCAGCAACTAAAGCCATCATTATAATGCCAACTGCGAAAGTGAACAACAAATATAAAACCATACAAACCAGGCAGTACACTATTAGACTCACAGTTGCTCCCAAAAACTCTTTTCAGTGTGATACAATCTGAAACATGTGGGCACACACAGCCCAGGATTAGAAGGACAATCAGCGCAGTGCATATGACTCTCCTTCTGCATACCTCTTCGCAAACAGACTCTACATCTCTTACAGGGATTGTTTTTGTTGGGCGTGGATGGAATTAAATCGGGAAAGTGGCGATCTTTCAATCAAGCCACATCCTCCACCACTCCAACTCGCCTGTTCCACTACAGCAAGGCTGCTTATCACAGACTCCTGAAACTGACCAAAGTCATCTTTAACGCTGGAGAACACTCTTTGAACACAACAAAAGCATTAAAAGCTGCTAAATTGCAGAGCTGGATGGCCAACTTCTTAAACCAAATGTAAGCCTTATGAACAGTGGTGTGCTATGCACACAGGGATGCACACATTAGCAACCTGACCCTAAACAGTCACAGGTGAAGTATTGTCATCATGGACGGTAATCAACATGTACACATCCCTCCTGTTCACAAAATTCACAGCTAGCAGTTCCTCACTACCCTCTGAAGCTTTTTGCAAATAAGCTCTTTTGGGTTACATTTAGGGTTAGAGCAGATTGTGCCACAAGGAAGAATGTCCACTTTGAACAATTCCTTAAACAATTGCACAGCATTGTAGAGGTTATCAAGGTACAAATGGTGACCTTTGTTAAACAGTCCTCTAGCAAGTTCCCACACAATTTTCTCTGAAACTCCTAAAGTGGACGGACAACCAGGGGGGTCAATAGTGGAATCCCTACCAGTGTACACCCGCAGAAATTATAGCATATCCTGTCCTACTCTCAGACAACATATATATCTTAATTCCATAATGTGCTCTCTTGCTAGGATTGTACTGCCTAAAAACCAAACAGTCCTTGAACAGGACCAAAGCCTCATCAACAGCTATTTCTTTCCCTGGAGTATAGATCTCTGGAAATCGATCTACAAAGTGAACAAGAACAGGCTGAATCTTAAAAAGACGGTCACAGTCAGAGAGATCTCGTGGGAACTACAAAGCATTATTAACAAAATGCACCATCCGAGGTAAAAGTGAATACTGATCATGACTCATAATTGCAGGAAATATGGCAGTTGACATCAATGGACTGGTAGACCAATATGAAGCCAAGGACGGCTTTCTTATCAAGACCATCAAAAAAGTCAAACCCCAACATTTTTCATCTCAGCCATATTCGTGGGAGTCCACCGGATAGCTCTAGAGTGGGGCCTAAGTCTGTCACTGTTGTCCCTCAAATACTGTTGAGAATACAAATTAGTCTCCTCAACAATTTCAGGCAAAAATACATAATCCAGAAACAACTGAAAAAACTGTATAGGCAAAAGATTTTCACAATCCACTCTACACCCTGCATCACCACTAAAGGCAGGCATCACCGGCTGCACCATGTTTGGATCAACCCAGAGCCCAGCACTTCCAGCAAGAAGCCTTGCAGCCCCGGGCTGCAATCCAGATGCCTCTTGCTGCATCATCGACACATCTGTGTCGTCCTCTAAAACAGGCATTTCATCCATACTGAGAGTAGCTTCATCATCAGATGATTCCACGTAGACAGAAAACTCACTGCCAGAATCTTGCACACCCTCCGCTCCCTCAGATGGACAGTCAGTCTCATAATCATGGTCAGAGGAAGATTCAAAAAGCATACCAACCACTTGCTGAGCAGTAATTCTGCGGCTAGCCATAATCCTCACCAATAAAGGTAACTTGTCAAACAACTCAACAACAAACACTTTCAAATTGAGTAATAAAATGTGGCTTGACCTATATACTCTAGAACTATACCACTCCATTGCCAGAAGCAGCTAGACTCACCACCTACTCTGCACAGACACAATAAGGACCAACAATATCCCACTAAACTGAAAAGAAAATTACACATAAGACAACGCAAAACACATCGCAAAGAATTTCATGCTCGGAACACTAACTAAATATGCTGCTATCATGACACCACTGTCAAACGAATCATTCATGCATGACAATAATGCTCATTTGGAGTAAATGCAACAAAGCAAAACTGCAGATAACCACTGCCGGACCCGCGAACAAGAATCAAAAGCTTTGCACTAGAATAAAAAGGAGAAAGAAAACATTACAATCACATATGCAAATATTGCACTAGTCCACACACAACCCACAAGCCAAGTCCACACACAATCCTCCAGCCAAGCTGGTGGTAGGTGACCATAAGGCCAATCTGCCCCTAAGGGGGACAGAAACAGCCAAAATATTCACCCCCATAGAAGGGGAGCGACCCATACCCAAGGGGCTACTCCCCAATACCAACATTTAAAAAACCCTGGTGTCTAGTGGCTACTGCCCCCCTTTGGGGAAGATGGGCCTGAACACATAGGGCCGATCTGCCCCTAAAGGGGGCAGAAATGGCCACAATAATCATCCCATAAAGAGGAGCAACCCTTGCCCAAGGGGCTGCTCCCCAACAACACAAAAACAATCCCTGGTGTCTAATGGGTTCTGCAGATGGGCCTAAAATCATACGCCCCATCTGCCCCCTAGGGGACAGAAAAAGAAAAAATAAATGCTCCCCAAAGGAAAGCGACTCTTGCCTAAGTGGCCTCTCCCCATTAACATATCCCCCCCCCCCAAAAAAAGTCCCTGGTGGCCACAATATAAATTGACGATCTGGCAGAAACGGCCAAACAAATTGCTCCCGAAAGGGGAGTGACCCTTGCCCAAGGGGTCGCTCCCCGACACAAAGGACATGAAAAAAACAATTTAAAATCCCTGGGGTCTAGTGGGCATTCCTGCTGCACAATCACACATCATGCACAATCGTGCAGCAGGAAGGCTGAAACCAGACATCGGAGGAAAGGAAATCAATTTCCTTTCCTCCGAGGCCTCTTTTTACATCCCCCACCCTCCCTGAGGAGAAACTTATCTGCTCCTCCTTGGACGCGCTGGAAGCTGGCTTCCAGCGGGTCCGGTTTCACCTAATATCGTTGGTGTGCGGTGCGCGCTGACGTCATTAGATGACTTGGAGTGGGGTGTGGGAGGAGCAGCATTAAGGACGGCCAACCAAGAAGCACCTGCGCTTCCTCGTGGGTGAGTGCTAGGATGGCTGGGAGCCGTCGAACGCACATGCCCACAGTAACGTCGAAAGGCTCCTGGCTGTTCGATGCACGGAAAGTGTTAAAAGATAAGAGCAGTTGGTTATCATCCGCATAAGAGTTAGGGTGAAACCAAATTCTCTCACACTCTATGCAAGGGGGGCCACATATATGTTGAACAGTGTAAGGCTCAAACGAGGTACCTCCTTAGTAAGGTCCATATCGCGGGACTGGAAAGAGCCTAAATTAATGACCTGCGTGCGGTGAGTTAGGAAACTTGTAAACCATTGAAATGCATTTACACAAATTCCAATCTTTTCCAGTCATCATAATAGGATTCGGTGAGGCACAGTAACTAAAGCTACGGATAGAACCAGCAGTACTAGTAACACAGCTTGATTGTTATCTTGAGAGCATCTGAAGTGATCTGATACCCCAATCAGTGCCGACTCTGCGCTGTGCATAGGTCTAAAACCTGACAGGGAAGGGTCTAAGCAACCAGTAGAATCTGTGTACTCAGTACGTTTTTTATTAATGTATCCCTCCAATAGTTTGCTCATCAGAGGAAGAAGGGTGATGGGGCAATAGTTGGACAGAACTGATGCATATAGATTGGCCTTTTTGCAAATTGGGATTACATGCGCTGCCTTCCACTCCCGGGGAAGTTTACTCTCACTCATCAAGAGATTTAATATAGATGGGGCTAGTTGAGCAGATAGCAATACAGCAATCTTAGCTTGTATGATATCGTTGGGCAACCCAGACTTGGCAGATTTTAGCATTTCCTCCACTGCATGTACTTGTAAAGGGGTAAAATTGTCTGAAAGAAGAGCTGTTTTAATATGTATAGGGGGGGGACAGGAAGAATCCATAGGGCTATCATTGGTTCCAGGAAGTTTGGCATCAATAAAATCTATTTTGTCTGCCAAATGGTTAGCAATATCATCGCATAATACTTGAGAGGGATGTGTGGTGTCATCGGCTGCAATGGGATTAGTGAATGATTTGAACATTTTATACAGCTCTTTGGAAGAATTCCCTGCTTCACTAAGTTGGGAAGCTATATGCGCTTTACATGCTTTTTTATGTTTTTATGATAAAGTACCAGTGCTCCTTTATAGGTTTCTATCTCCATCTGATTCTGTGATGAACGACAACATCTCTCCAATCGTTTACATGCTGATTTCTCTTTACATAACTCCGAGGAATACCATGACCTCATCTGTTTCTGAGTGGATTTGTACTATTTTAAAGGAGCGATACCAACAATGGCAGATTTTAAAGCCCTGTGATAGTACTACAAACTTAAGTTAATATCCCCGCGGTCTGCTCTCATAGGGCACAAAAACTTTCCTTAAAAGCATCTCGGAGTAATTCTGTACCATTGTCTCCTAAAACTGAGTGTGCTAGTGTTCTTTGGAAAATCCACCAGGGTTCTAGTTATCTGGAAGTCAATTAAGGCGTGGTCTGACCACACTACCTGGCAAGGAGCCTTGGACTGTAGCTTAGGAGAATTGGTTAGAATTAGATCTAACGTATTGCCAGCAGAGTGCGTAAGGCCCACATTGTTCTTTTCTAGACCTAAAGAGGCCAAATCAGACAAGAGCTGAACAGCTTCACAATTGGCGCCGTTTTCACTAATGTTGAAATTGCTATGTTATTGATTTACCCCTAGCACATCTTTGCAGCTCCTTGTGTAATGTTCAAGTGGCAACTTAAGTACTCCTTTTACTGTTTAGTTTCCTTTTTTGTTATTACATATTTAATTGATCTCGCATTTATTGTATTTTACATCTGTTATGTAACTTCACAGACAAATGGCCTGTGATGTCATATCATGTGATGTCATCAGGGTCAAAGGGCATGTGATGTCACATCCGCTACCCCAGGCCTTTCGCTGAATTGACGTCTATGCCTACAAATTGTCTATTAATCCGTGGAGCATTGGCATGCTAAAGCAATGTGCAGAGTGAAATAAAACTGCAGCAAAGTAAAGGAGCATAATCACAGCAAATAAATGTTTGGTGGATTTCATTGAAAGGGAAAAATTATGACAATGTGCTTTTGAATCAAATACAGGCGAAATGTTCCGCGGTTTGAGCCTTATAGTGCCAGCAATGCCATCCTTTTTCCAAGTAGACAGCCCTCTGTAAATTACAGGGGATATATAAATGTGTGTGAGTGTGTGTAATTACTAGTGCAGAACTTGGTTTTCACAACCCGGCTATATTTATAGCAAACAGGGACACTTTATTGAATTTACCAATGTTTCAAAGTGTATCCATCACCGAGGTAAAGTTACCATGTGTGGAAAACTTCGTAACACCAATGAGGTTAATTCCCTTTTCACACCAGACACACTAATGCTAAATAAAGTCCGTAGTGAGAGAGACTGGGGAACAATAAAGTTCTAAACATTTGAACTGTAACAACCGGGATACAGCACTATCGAAAACATTGAGATTCGCTACTTTGGTCGAAATATGTTGTATTTTAAATGTGGCCAACCCCAAAAAATGCCAGATTTTTCGACAACATAGTATGCTGTAATATTATGATGCTTAACACATCGAAATGCATTTACTTTCGCTGGTGATGAAGTCTGTCTTCACGTTTTTTCACAGTGGTCACAAGTCACATAATGTATACTTTTTTTTTATTTAAAAACTTTATTGGCGTACAAAAGAAGACCATACAAAAATATATATATACAGGTGGGCGTACAATAGCGGTCCTTTCTATAACAGTCCATTTGTGGATGCGCGCGCTTTCCGTTTGTTCTCCCTCCAAAGCAAGAAAGGGAGGAAGAGGACAAGAAAAAGAAAAAGGAGAGAGAGGGGGAGAGAGGTGGGGGGGGGGGGTTATTGGGGTTTCCTCAGGTGGTCATCGAGTGGGCGCCACATGTGTAGCTTGGCTTTATGTTCTTTCGAGAAGTTGCCTGTGATGTTGTCTGCTCCTCTCAGGAAGGTGACCCAATTAATCCATGTTTTAAAGTTTGCTTTGGCTGTGTTCTTCCAGTTCGTTAGGATTATTTTAAGGGCTGCTGTGAGGAGTAGGTCTAGGAGTTCTCTCTCTTCTCGACTTTTTAGGTTCGCTGTTAGGTGTTCTGTAGCCAGGCTTACGAAGCTGATTGTTAGGTCGGTTTTGAGCATATCGTTCAAGAAGGTGTTGATTTGTGTCCAGAACCTCTTGACTTTCACGCAGGTGAAGATGAGGTGTTCGAGGGTGCCTTCTTCTTTCTGGCAGTTCCAGCATTTGTCTGATTCTGCGATGCCGACCTTGTGGAGTTTGGATGGCGTCCAGTAGGCCTTGTGGAGTAGCCAATATTTTGTTTGCGCTAGCTGTGGGGTGACTTTGTTTGTTGTCGCTGAGCTCCACATTTTTGCTCGTTCTATTTCATTCAGTTGCCT
This sequence comes from Lissotriton helveticus, assembly GCF_964261635.1. Lineage (NCBI taxonomy): Eukaryota > Metazoa > Chordata > Amphibia > Caudata > Salamandridae > Lissotriton > Lissotriton helveticus. The sequence continues at coordinate 253,458,679 of NC_136061.1, forward strand.
GCCCAGGAGCGTCTCCCATGTATTAGTGGCTTTCTTGTTCTGCGCCAGGTTGGATGGGCTCAGGAGCTTATAGATCTTTGCAGTTTGGTGACCTGCTGAGTTGAGGAGCTGCAGGTATTTGATGATGCCTGGCTCTCCTCTGCATAAGTTGGCTTTTGTTATTGCTGTCTTGATCTTTAGGAAGTTATAGAGCTCTTTGTTTGGGAGGTCATGTAGCTGCTGTAGGTTCTGAAACGTCAGCGGTCCTTGCTTGGTTTCTGTTTGGCTGGGGATGCTGATGCCTTTTTCGATCCATGTGTCATTATACAGTGTCGCTCCCTGGTAGGTCACTTTTGTGTTGAACCAGATGGATTCCCATGCTGTGTTTTTCAGCTTCTGCGCCATGCGCCTGTCCACTTTCAGCAGTGCCTCCCTCGTGTGTTTTAGTATGGCGTTGGCTTTTAGTGGGTGCCGGTTCGCTGTTAGGAGTGCTATTGGCTTGAGCCCTCCTAGGATGTCTTGTTCGACCTCTAGCCATACTGGTTTGTACGTTTGTATGGCATCTATCCAGGCGATACCCTGTCTCGCCAGACATGCCGTTTGGTATGTCTTGAAGTTCGCCTAATCACTCTTTTGACACAACCTCAGTACTATGGAGCAAGGAAACTAGGTTTCCGAAATGCGTAAAGTCGTATCTTTGCCATAAAATAAAATCTGCTTGAAAGCATTGTGGTGCCATTGACCGTTGTTATTTGGAATAATTATGACAGAATCTTGGATGTTTGGGCTTCGCTAACATGCCACGGCCCGCCGTCGCTGAGTGGCTTGAGTTGAAGCGAACGTTGTTTTGTGGATATATATATATTCACTCAAAAAACTATAAGTTTTAGTGGTGTTATAGTTAGTTGGACATTTTACTCATACAAAACCATTGAAATTGCTCCTATATAGTTAGTTGTACTAACTATATTTCGCGCACCCGCAATCCACTGATGATGATGTCACATATTAGATCATTCATGACATGGTCAGTGACATCACTGATGACATCTCAAATGACATCACTGATGACATTGTTAACGCGGGATTACTGGTTACTAGTTACCTTACCAGATCCCAAACCAAGTCGACTGGATCGTTGGTACCTGTCATTGAGTAAAAGGTAATCTAACAATAGGTCAATCAATTAAGAACTTACACCACTCCAAATGACCACTGACCAAGATTAAGTTTCAAAGATTTAATATAAAGTCAAAGATAACTGAAGATACAAACTTCTTAAGATGAGATTCAAAAGATAAACTGGTATTACTATGAACATAAACTCTTTGAATAGTCTAAGTCTGCAAAACAGAATAATGAGTACAAGTTCGAATATCATGAGCGTTGCCAAAATGGATACAAGTTGCAACCTCAAAGTCATTACAGAAAAGAAAATTTAGGTTAGTCTGTCCCTACACTACACTAAGTGACATCCCTACTTAACAAGATCTTTTACCCCTCTAGGTGTCAGCCGTGGTGACTTCCTAAGAAGATCACGCACTTCTCTTTGTCTCTTCCCTGATAATGGGTCTCTCCTGATCAGTCTATCTGCCTACCCATCCGCTTCCTTAGGCTCCCAAAATCATCTGCTCTACTCTCTTCCCGGGTCGCTTTCCCTAATACCAAATCACATTTCCGATAGGAACGCCCCTTGGGACGCCCCTCACGTGGTACATCTTTGCGCGGTAAACTCCATGATGGTACTCTTCAAGACCCTCGTTAAAGTTGACCTTGGTTCCCAGGCTTCTTCTCCAGTGCGCCGATACCCCATGAAATTCCTGAAGACTCCTACAGGCCTGCGCCAAGCGCCACTGAACAAAGCCCCTTTCATTCTAACTGATTAGGACCCTCGCACCTGCATACAGATCGTCCTGCAGTGGGCCTCAAATTCCAGACTCCACCATATCTATAGGTCGTAAAGCACACGCGAAGCTCTGTACTGGACACCTCTCGACTTCTCTTCTAACGAGCACATGGCACATCAAAGGAGATGACATTATCAGTACAGGCCTCCTTGATTTACATGAAGCGGGCCCCTGCACTCTAAAACATTTCTTGATTTAAACAGCATTCTTAACTAACATACATTTCTTAAAGCAACACATCTATAAAGCATATATTCCCATACTAAATTCGATAATACAATTTTGGAAGAACCACGTTAACCCCGTCTCACATTATTTTAGCAGCACGTTTAGATTTGCTGTGAATTGCCCTAAGGCCTACACAATGTAACTGTTTTTCAGAGTTCCATTCAACTCTTACATGATTCCTTTAACATGAGAACGTGAGGTTTTCATATTCATTCCAACATTTCTACATTAATCTCACACAGTTATGATTATCGTTACTCTACTTAAACATTCTATACATTTCACTACTGAATATAGGACACTCTGTATATTTCACTTCTAGATATAAAACACTCGTGTGCAAAGCATGTTTAAACTAACTACGTGCTTGTAAATATGATGCACTTATACATTTTTCAGACTTGTGCTCTCTCAATCCCCCCTTTGATGACCTTCAGGGGTCATCACCATCAAGACACCATTACAAAAATGTAGAACCCTTCAAAGTGAAGTCGTGGCAGTACCACTTCTTTTCATTGTCTCTAATGCCTTCAGACTCTTATATTGCGTATCCTGCATCGCTGTCAACCTTTTTTCCTGTTCTCTCATAGATCTCTGCAACCTGTTTGCTCTATACCACTGATACAAACGCACCAATCCCCACAAAGTGATTACACAAATCACAATTATGATGATGGGTTTCAGTATGTACCAAACGATACCCTTTCCTAGGTTGGCAAACCAACCTCCAACTTTACCCATTCCATGACCTACTTTTTCCCACACGTTTATCTTTGTCAGATCCTCAATTTCGTGGTGTATGGCAGTGATGTTTCGTATATACTTCTCTAGAGGTTTTGAATTGTCTGGAATGTAAGTGCAACATTCCTGGACCTTCAAAGCCTTACAGACTCCGCCCTCTTTGGCTAACAGAACATCTAAAGCAAGTCGGTTCTGAAGAACCATTGCCCTTATCGATTGCATCTCACCCTCCACCAGCATTAATGATCTAGCAGTACTGGCAGATAACCTATCTACGACTGTAGCCAATCTCCTAATTTTGATGTCATTCAGTATCACTCCTAGGATAGGGAATGCAGCACCGAATACATCCCCAATTACTTCTGCTGCACCCAGCCCTCTCTTCCCTCTAGTTGGTATTCCTTTCTTTGTCGTTTCTAAATTCTCAACATGATATATTTTGGGGAAGACAATAGCCAGATAGCATGATCCGTACCAATTATCTGGTAGCTTCACATAGGCATTTCTTCCACATACAAAATATACATTTGGAATTGCTTGCATCTCTTTCAGAAAGTCTTTGGAGTAATACTCCAATTGAAAGGCATGTTCGCAACTGACTTGACCTACATACAGATTCTCATCATAGGAGTAACTCCTGTGAATACACAGTTTCCCCCATTTCTCCTTGTCTAAAGCAATTGGACCAAAGCTACCCTTTCTTTGGTGTATCCTTTCTTCTTTGGTCCAATCCGTTTCCCATTGCCCTGAAGCCTTTAGAATCTTCTGCCTCCTGTATCTAGTATCCACCTGCCCTATAAACTTTTTCTCGATTTCTGACACTTGACAAGTCAGATTATTTCTTCGGGCATGTGAAGTATCTAACGTTTTCCATGGAATGAACCATTTGTGTAATCTGTCTTCGCTTTTGTAATAGTCCCACTTATTTAAATGCTTGTAATTTGGGACCTCTGGCAATGTCGAGTCGAAATTCGAGAAATAGTACTCAAATCCTTCTCGTCCATAGAATATGCTCAACAACAAACTGCATGTGATTCCATATGTCAATGGAAGATGATGGTATCTGATACCCTCCTCTACCGAAGCTGGTAATTGCATACAAACGTAGCAATTCTTCGCCTCCATGACATCAATGTACTCATAAAGCAATTAGGCATAAGCATTTGACCTGAAATTTCCCTGTGACTCGTCTGTGTGTAACCTTTTCATTTCTGCATCTAACAACGCTTTGTCTTTATCATTGATGTTTCCCTTATAATTAACAGTAGTAGTTCTCGGTGTTGACACTCCCTTGACTTCCCTGACTGCCGTTGCATCCCTCTCGTGTCCCACTATGTATGAGACAGTAACCACTAAAACTATCAGGGAAATCACTACTCCTAACAGTGTGCCAACTATACATTTTGCCCTGCGGTTCGGGTTGCCAGCCTCCATGTTCTCAAACAGTGTAGCTCTTGACGTTCTTCCAGCATTCACTTCTCCTTCTCTCTGAACAAAGTCTTTCTTTAAAACAATGTCTCTTTCTTTGGACTCTGAGAAGCTGACAATTTTCTCCGCAAAACAGTTTAAAGTCCTGTAGAAAACAGACAACCCTAGCCCTTCTCCATCCGCTAAAAGGAAACCCCTACCATTTTTTTTTCTTCTTCCACTCGGCGCTAGGTTATCTTGCAGTAATTTTAATAATGTCCTTTCAAAAAGTCTTTTTGCAACAAAGTGTTAGTCCAAAACAATGAGCGCTCCAAGAACTTCCACTACTCGCTCAAGCATTTCTAACCGAAGGAGAGTTCCCTCCAACACTGGATATCGTGAACAGCAAACCGGAAAATCAACTGTTTCTAAAATCAATTTTCTTATTCCGCTTAGGAGAGGAGGATAGACGATGTTGAGTGTGAGCAACCTTTCGGTCTCCGCCCCCGGTAGCAGGAACAGTATTTGCACTGTGATGATCGGATCAGTTCTGATCAGGTTCACTTCCCTGACCCTCCCGGTTCTGTGTCCCACAGACATCTGCAACGAGATAGGTCCAATCGGGAGTAGAGTACCTTCTGCTAGGCACTCGCACCCTCCTTGATCTTCTAAGACCCTCCTCGGCCTGATCCTGGGTATCTTCTTCTGGATCCGAGTCTTCGGAGATAGGAGCAAGTGTTTCTTCCTGGGCTGACCTTAAACTTAGCCTCCTTCTTCTTTCCGGCCAAGTGGCAGCTCCAAGCCTTATTCTCCTATTTCTCATCCTCACACTCGGTTCTTGATCGCTCTGGTACTGATCTGTGTCTGAATCGTATTCACTGCTACTCTCTCCTTCAGTTGCGTCTTCAGTCTCACTGCCGTCCTGTCTTCGCTCTTCGTCTGGATCCGATGCGTTCCCAACTTCTTCCGACACCCCCTCAGCTGCTTCGATCCCTTCTTGTGACTCTCCTTCCACTTCTGGACTTTCGTCTGGGATAGGAGCTGTTTCTTCTAGAGGTGCTGGAACTCTTCGAGTATGGGATGCATGGATCCAATTTGGCAGCCCCCCGCACTTCACCGCGGTGTTCGTGATCAGGATTACCTGAAAGGGCCCACGCCAGCGAACATCTAGGCAGTTCTTCCGGACGTGCTTCTTGACCAACACCCAATCTCCTGGGTTCAGGTCATGACACAGGTTCCTCGATGCTGGAACTTCAGCCGCATGCACCTGAAGGGACACAGAACGGATGGCGTCAGACAGTCCTTTACAATAATCCAAGATCAGATCATCTGTAATATTCAATAGGGCAGCAGTTGGAACCGTGGGAAGTCTCATGGCCCTCCCCATCAGAATCTCGTGTGGGGAGAGACCTGTCCTCCTGTCAGGGGTGCTGCGCATACTCATGAGCACTAAAGGAAGAGCATCTGGCCAACTCAAAGATGTGGATGCCACTACTTTAGCCAATCTATTCTTCAGAGTGCCGTTCACTTGTTCCACAATTCCTGAAGCTTCTGGTCGATAACTACAATGCAGTTTCTGATCAATCTTTAGAGTGGAGCACAACATTTTCACTATTTCGCTGTTAAAATGTTTTCCTCTGTCCGATTCCAGAGAGGCAGGCACCCCGAAGCGCGGTATCAACTCCCTGAGCAACAATTTAGCCACTGTGAGTGTATCGCACCTACGTGTAGGGTACGCTTCAACCCATCTGGAAAATACACATACAATCACCAACACATACCTAAGGCGATTGACTCTTGGCATTTCAATAAAGTCTAGTTGCATTCTATTGAAAGGCCCCCCTGACCTCCCAATGTGACTCAGTGTGACTGGTGTCCTTTTGCCTATGTTCAGTTGTTGGCAGGTTACACATCGCTTGCATACTGATTCTGCCGCTATTCTGAATTTGGGGCAATACCAAGTTTGTCTAAACACTCTCATCATAGCATCCCTTCCTAGGTGTACTGGACCATGTATTTCTCTCGCCATGGGATTAGCTAATTCTTCAGGTAACACAGCCCTCCCATCTGCTGAAACCCAAAAATCCATTTCACTTCGCACACATCCTGCTGTTTCCCATGCCTTTTTCTCAGTTTCTGGTGCGTTCTCCTGCATTACCCTTAAATCTTCCCAGGTATCCACGGTCTCTAACATCATGCTCAATTCTGTCTTTTCTTCTGCACCTTCAATTTCTACTTCTGAGAAAGAATAATTTTGTTCCGCACAATAACGTGCGACTTCGTCAGCGTATCTGTTGCCTTGTGACACAAAATCTGTATTCTTAGTATGAGCTACACATTTTACTATTGCAATGTCAACTGGACCTTGTAATGCTTCTAACAACAATCGCACAAATTCTCCATTTCGAATGGGCGAACCAGAGGAGGTCATGTAACCTCTCTGAGACCACAACTGCCCGAAATCATGAACCACACCGAAACCATATTGGCTGTCAGTGTATATGGTGACTCTCTTTCCGTTTCCTGCTATGCAGGCACGAGTTAGGGCAATAATTTCTGCTACCTGTGCGGAATGTACTCCTTCCAGGCAAGCGGCTTCCACAACTCCAGTAATGGTACAAACAGCATAAGCTGCTCTCAACCGACCAGTATCGTCTCTTAAACATGAGCCATCAACAAAATAAATCTCATCAGGGTCAGACAATGGCTCATCCACAATATCTGGTCTGGGTTTCGTGCATAGTTCAGTCACATCAAGGCAATCGTGGTCTTCACATCCTTCTCCTTCTATTACAGTAGGTAATGGCATCAAAGTAGCAGGATTCAAGACAGAGCATCTCCTGAGTGTCACGTTCTCCGCGGCAAGAATAACTTGCTCGTAGCGCGTGAGCCTACTATTGGTCAGATGCTGCGTCTTCGTCCTGGTCATTAACAATTCAACTGAATGCGGTACATACACCACTACTGGATGTCCCATTACAATACTCTCGCTCCTTTCAATGCTGACACCCGTTGCAGCAACGGATTTGAGACATCCGGGAAACGCTGCGGCTACTGGATCTAATGTAGCCGAAAAATATGCAACTGGTCTACGGGCATTTCCGTGGGTCTGTGCCAAGACTGACAAAGCACATCCCTCTCTCTCACAGCAATAGAGTGAAAATGATTTCTCGTAATCGGGCATTCCCAGAGCCGGAGCACGACATAAATCGTCTCTCAACTGCAAGAACGCCACCAGACATTCTTCGTCCCATGGTACCGGATAACTCACCTCCTTGTGCGTCAGTTTCTGTAAGGGCTTTGCTTTAAGTGAAAAGTTAACTATCCACTGTCGGCAGTAACCCACCATCCCTAGGATCATTCTAACTTCTCTCTGTGTTGTAGGCGCATTCATCTTCATTATCGCCTCAATCCTCTCTGGGGACACCTTGCGTTTCCCTTTTTCTAACCGGTGCCCTAAATACTGTACTTCCGTCAGACAATACTGTAACTTGCTCGGAGATACCTTATGTCCATTTTCAGCTAAATGGTTCAGTAAGGCAATTGAGTCTGCTTTACAGGCTTCCTCTGTCTCTGACACAACAAGTAGGTCATCTATGTACTGTACCAGAACCGAATTCTGCGGCAGTACTAGATTTTCGAGATTCTTTTTCAACAACTGATTGAAGATAGATGGGCTGTCTGTGAATCCTTGTGGGATTCGACACCATGTTAAAACGCGATCTTCCATTTTAAAAGCGAAAAGATATCTGCTCTCTTCATCCAATGGGATTGAAAAGAAAGCCTGACAAAGATCTATCACTGTAAACCATTCTGCTTGACATGGTATTTGAAACAGTATCACTGATGGATTCGGTACCACGGGACAACATGAAACGACTATGTTGTTAATTTTTCGTAAATCCTGCACTATCCTGAATTTCCCACTAGGTTTCTGCAAACCCATAATCGGGGAGTTACAAGGACTACCCACAATTTCTTCCAGTATTCCCTGCTGTATCATTGACTCGATCACAGGTTTTATTCCTGCAATCGTTTCCTGGGACAATTTGTATTGAGGCGTTCTTGGAAACTCGGCATTTGGTTTTACCAGTATTTTTACCGGTTCTACCCCTTTAATCAATCCTATTTCTTCTCCTGTGAAATCCCATACCTCTGACGCCACTGCATCTCTTAAGTCTTGGGGAAGATCTTCTACTGTCAGGGTAGGATATAATTCTACACAGGATTTTGAGTTTGCTACCTTGAAAGTAGCATCATCGTTTGTAGTCTGTACCTCCACTCCTTGCGGGGTGCAGTATATTGTGCAGTTCAATTTGCACAATAAATCCCTTCCTAACAGACATACAGGACTCGAATCACAAACCACAAACTGATGTTCGTTCATATGGTTTCCTATCTTCACAGACACTGGTTCCGTCAATGGACTAGTCAGCCTTTTGTTTGCGACTCCTACCACCTGAATTGTTTCCCCTGACATCGGCAAGTCTGGAACCACCGCTGACCTCAGAGTTGATCGAGTAGCCCCAGTATCCACTAAGAACGTTGTGGGACACCCTGCCACTTCTGCCTCAACAAACGGCCCTCTTTGATCCACCTCTAGGACTGCCCCGAGGGTACAGTCCTCTTCACTGCTCACACGTTGTCCTGTCAATGGATCAATGAAATAACACTTTTCTTCCTCGATGAAGAGAGGCATCTGTTTAAAGACCTTTCCCCCTGTCGCTACTTTCGGTGGCTGTGGGAACTGTGCCCGTGGAGCCGAAGTCCCCCCTTTGGCCACCTTGCTTCCTGGAACTGTCACCTTTGGAGCTGGGACTTCTTGAACCTGCTCTTCTACTTCTAGCTCTCCATTTTCAGGGTTAAAGGGACACTCGCGTCGCCAATGTCCCACCTGGTGACACAAATGGCACTTTGTCGTTTTCTTTAAAGTGGCAAAGTCTACCCTAGGTCTCTGCCCTTCTTCATTATCTTTGTTCTGACCGTTTGGTTTTCGTCCCATTCCCTGCTTCTGCTGTCCACCCTTCCCGGCTGACTGCATTTGCACCACCATCAATTTCTCCTTTAGATTCTTGGCTTTAGAATCAATTTCGTCACTACAGTATCTCGCATAACGTAGGATCTCATCTAGTGGTTTGTTTTGCCAGCAAATTAAATGTTGCTGAATCATTAAACAAATATCAGGTCTCAACCCCAAAACAAACTTGGACACAAACTGTCCTATATCTTTGGGATCCATTACATCTAGTCCACTGTATTGCTTGAATGTTTTCAACAACCTCTCATAAAACTCATGAACGGTCTCCTTCGGTTCTTGTCTCGTTCGGTCTATTTTCACCCAATCTATATCCTGTGGTGGTACCTTATCTTTCAGCCAAGCTATTACCCTTTCATACTTTCGCATGACAATCTCGGACGGTCCATTAGTTCGAGCATCCCTCACTGGTTCAGTATTTGGCCATTCAACACTAGTCTTGCACGGGGTCCACAAATCAGATGGGACCACAATGTCAAACAACGTGTTCAAATCAATCCACAATACTTTCGAGATCTTTACAAACCTTTCTACCTGCTTATACCATTCTACTGGATTGTCCCTCAACTTCGGAAATGAGTTGGTAAATGCAGCTAAATCTCCTCTACTCCAGGGCACATGTACATAATTTCCGTTCGATATTTCTCGCAAAGGGAATGCCTCCATCTGCATTACCCTTCCCTCTGCGGTCATCACACTTGTACTCCGCCTAACAGTGCCCTTTTTCGACCACCTCTCTTCCCATTTGTCCAGTTCTCTCCACACCCTTATCCCTGATACCAGCTCTCTTATGTGTGTTTTTAATCCAGTAGTTCTCTTCTCATCTAGGTCTTGGTCTGCGTACTGCAATCTGTGGTTACTCTGCAATGCCCTTGTCCTATATAAATCCACGGCATACCTGTCTGCCAAATTGGTCAGTTTCTCATGAAACGCTCTAGCTTTCCTAGTAATATCCTTTGCCATGAACAATACCTCATCCTGTTCATACAATTCTATCCTTTCCAAAGGCAATGTTCCATCAATTATCTCATCAACATCTGATTTTAAACTGGTGACATCGAGTCTCTTTGCCTTAATTTCAGCTTTCAACACACTAAATTTAGTTCCTCCATCCGCATCTCTCCCATCCCAGCTCCGAGATCTACGTTTAGGCACTGGTGAGTTATAGGGAGTCCTCCCCTGTTCCCATCTCTCTAGGTCCCATGCCTTTCCATCTTCTCGGGGTGGATGGTGAAACACTCCTTCACGCCTCATAGCCCCTCGTTCCCCATCCTGGCTAGTTTCACGGGATGCATGGTAAGATATTCCATTACTCCCTCTTTCTTCACTACTTCCCTGTGATTCCTGATTATTCGAGGCGTGGCGGGACCTATCACTGTTCTCCTTTCTCCAATGTTGAACGTCTTCTCCGAGTACATGATGAAGGCACCTAAACCTATTCTGAAAAGCATGTACCATTTGGTCTCCACCTTTCTCCCAGAGACGGGACATCTCCTCACACTCTACACTCCTACTATTTTGCTCCTGCTGTTCCCTCTCATCCGTAGGACGTGTAACTCCTCTATTCTCCTGACTTTGGCCTTCCCGCCCCTGACTACTTTCGCTGGCCCCACAGTGAGATACAGTCCCGTTACCTCTGCTTTCCCATTCTGGTTCTGTTCTTGACCTGTTACTCGGGGTTACTGCGGACCCATCCCATTCCCTCAAATCAGCTCTTAATTCTGTATAGGACTTTGGCCGCGGTCCCCTTAGGTCCATCGGTCCTCTCTGACCTCCCTGTCCTGTGTTGGCACCTACAGATGTATCTAATGGTGTGTTCCACGTTACCTAACCTGGCAATTGCTTCCATGCATTTGTCACGTTATTCCTCCTTTCCATCTCGATCCTTTCTCCATCCAATTGCCTCTGTTCTTCCTCTCTATCTCTCTCTGGGTTATAGATCGATACTATAGGTCCTATGGTAACAGGCACTTGAAGAGCGTCTGGCAATCCAAAGGACTCAACCCTTTCGGTGGCTGGCGTTTTCTGCACCACAAACCTTCCCACTACACTCTGTACTGTACTAGGTTGAGGTGTCTCCCCACCTTTGATAGGTGTCCATTCCGATATAGGGAGTGGTGTATACACCTCTATGGCATTCCCATCTTCCCTTGCGAGCCCTCTATCTTCAATTTCCTCAACTCTCGGAGGTGGTCTGTCCATCAATAATCTATTTATCACATTGTCCTCCGACTCGCTCTCCTCATCCTCTTCCATGAGGTTCCTCCCACCTACCACCTCCCTCATTGGATACAACTTCTCTACCTCAATAGCCTGTACCCTCCATCTCTTTGCCTCCTCGTCCCATTTGGAATCTCGCACAGCTCTTACCGATCGCGTCAATCTTTGTTGACGCCTGTCCAAATTTCTATTGTGTGCCGCCCTAATCCATGCATTAAGGGCCTCAAACTGTGTTGGTCTAGGTGAAGGTTTCAATGAGGACATGGTTGCTTTTAGCCGATGTAACACCTCTAGCTTAAACGTTCCGTACTTTGGGAACTGCATTTCCTCATTTCCTTCCGTAAGCTTATTCCAAGCCCCAATCCATAATATCGTATGCAGCCCCACATTCGTTGCCATATAATGAGCTGGTGTACCCTCCGGCGGTGCCTCTTCCCCGTAATAATGTTCACTTCTTTTTCTTTTAAAAATCCCTTTCAAACACTTAAAACACTTCATGATTTCTCTTTTCTCTGCGTTTGTTTACTTCCTAATGACAATCTACCAATCGCCGTGCCGTTTCCGCTAACTGGCCTATCCGATCGCGGCTTTTCACTGACGTCGCACCAGCCGCCCAATCGCGTCGCAGCTCTTTGCCGACGTCACACCCTATCGCGTCGCGGCTCTTCACTCGCCACCCTATCTCAGCGCGGCTCTTTCTGACGTCACTCGTCCCCCTTTGCAGCAGTTCCCCTCCCTTCTCAGCTCGTCTCCGCGGTCATGCATGCGTCCCATTCATACTCTGAAAAATGATTACTTCCGTCCAAGCGATCACCTTTCTTGACTGTACGCCCACAGTCTTTCTGTAGTTGTCACCTTAACTTGACGAAATGTCTTTCCGTTTACTTCCAGACAATCGCCTTCTCTGATAGGTTACTCACACACAGTAACTTCCGACCAGCGTCCGTTACTCATACGCTCACTCTTACACTCCCCCTATCTCGGTTCCACGGCGGTCAATGGTACTTCGTGACCTCCGTACTATGGTCGACAACTACTCTGGATGTTCGATACACCCAAAACCACTTAAGCTCTGGCCTGCGCTTAAAATTTCACCAGTTCACCCGTTTACCAGGTAACCAGTTTACCAGGTTGCGCGCGCTCACAACCTTCTCTCATTCACACTACAGGCATTCAACTCCGCAAGACATCACAATACAAATACAACACAAAACACCGCAATCTGTTCACGCATGACCCTTGTTATACTCACTCTCCTCCGATACTGCTGCTTTTCTCGCACCGTCTGCACCTTCGGCGCACGATTCTTCCGCTGCTCGTCTCTCGATGTCTAGGGGCCTTGGGGTAAACTAACCTATCTAGATTACCTTCCTCAAGAAGATAACCATCCTCTGCTACCAACTGTTAACGCGGGATTACTGGTTACTAGTTACCTTACCAGATCCCAAACCAAGTCGACTGGATCGTTGGTACCTGTCATTGAGTAAAAGGTAATCTAACAATAGGTCAATGAATTAAGAACTTACACCACTCCAAATGACCACTGACCAAGATTAAGTTTCAAAGATTTAATATAAAGTCAAAGATAACTGAAGATACAAACTTCTTAAGATGAGATTCAAAAGATAAACTGGTATTACTATGAACATAAACTCTTTGAATAGTCTAAGTCTGCAAAACAGAATAATGAGTACAAGTTCGAATATCATGAGCGTTGCCAAAATGGATACAAGTTGCAACCTCAAAGTCATTACAGAAAAGAAAATTTAGGTTAGTCTGTCCCTACACTACACTAAGTGACATCCCTACTTAACAAGATCTTTTACCCCTCTAGGTGTCAGCCGTGGTGACTTCCTAAGAAGATCACGCACTTCTCTTTGTCTCTTCCCTGATAATGGGTCTCTCCTGATCAGTCTATCTGCCTACCCATCCGCTTCCTTAGGCTCCCAAAATCATCTGCTCTACTCTCTTCCCGGGTCGCTTTCCCTAATACCAAATCACATTTCCGATAGGAACGCCCCTTGGGACGCCCCTCACGTGGTACATCTTTGCGCGGTAAACTCCATGATGGTACTCTTCAAGACCCTCGTTAAAGTTGACCTTGGTTCCCAGGCTTCTTCTCCAGTGCGCCGATACCCCCTGAAATTCCTGAAGACTCCTACAGGCCTGCGCCAAGCGCCACTGAACAAAGCCCCTTTCATTCTAACTGATTAGGACCCTCGCACCTGCATACAGATCGTCCTGCAGTGGGCCTCAAATTCCAGACTCCACCATATCTATAGGTCGTAAAGCACACGCGAAGCTCTGTACTGGACACCTCTCGACTTCTCTTCTAACGAGCACATGGCACATCAAAGGAGATGACATTATCAGTACAGGCCTCCTTGATTTACATGAAGCGGGCCCCTGCACTCTAAAACATTTCTTGATTTAAACAGCATTCTTAACTAACATACATTTCTTAAAGCAACACATCTATAAAGCATATATTCCCATACTAAATTCGATAATACAATTTTGGAAGAACCACGTTAACCCCGTCTCACATTATTTTAGCAGCACGTTTAGATTTGCTGTGAATTGCCCTAAGGCCTACACAATGTAACTGGTTTTCAGAGTTCCATTCAACTCTTACATGATTCCTTTAACATGAGAACGTGAGGTTTTCATATTCATTCCAACATTTCTACATTAATCTCACACAGTTATGATTATCGTTACTCTACTTAAACATTCTATACATTTCACTACTGAATATAGGACACTCTGTATATTTCACTTCTAGATATAAAACACTCGTGTGCAAAGCATGTTTAAACTAACTACGTGCTTGTAAATATGATGCACTTATACATTTTTCAGACTTGTGCTCTCTCAACATCACTGATGACATCATCCAGTGAATGTGGTTTGCTTCGTTATTTAAATATGCATTATATATATAGCAATTTGCATTGAAGAATAAGTGGATATATATAAATAAATATTTGGATGGAGGATATAGTAGCAGTGTAATTGACTGTTTACTTGACCAATTTATAATGTCTCACTAAATATAGTGGATAGTGACTAAACTGTGTGAATATCTGTATCACTTTGTCAGTTGTTGTGTAAACTGATTCTACAGTTGGTTACTAGCTATGTGAAAGTCTATATTAGTTATTGATTAGTTAACTGAGTATTTGTATGGGAGTGTGAAAGTGTGTGTGGTTCGGTGGGGGTTGTGTGACTGTCCAAAGATGTGTGAATAGTTGATTCAGTAGATATATGAAGTTAAAACTACATGTTCTAACAGTTGTTTGGGTGAGTGAATATCTTTATGGGTGTGGTGATGAGCAAATATATTTCTCAATGGTACAGGTCCAACAAACTAGAAAAATAAAAGGCAGTGTATGTGTCAGTTGTTGTATATAAATAAGTATACATAAGACACAATGATTGTGTGAGTGACTGTATGGATAACTGTATACTTGTAATAATGATTTTATAATTCACTAAGTATGACTTACTATCTAAATGAATAGAAGAAGTGGTGTTTGTATAAGTGTTTTGCTAAGTAAATATGTAAGTATGATCCATTGTTTGCATAAGTGAGTAGGATGACTTCATATGTGAATAGGATGCGTGCTGTTGTTTAATGTCGATATAGATGTATAAGTATTTTTGATAGTGTTCTATTGTTCATTGACAGCATGTATGAGTGAATCCATAGGTAAGTGATTAGATGTGTGTATACATCTATGAATCACTGAGTGGATTTTTAGATACTTGTATTACTGTGACAATGGATTTAAATATGATACTCTGTATTTTACAAAGAGTGATGAAAAATTGTAATAGTGTATGAAAAGGTGTATGTAATTGTCACGTGGATGGTGTCATCAGTGATGTCATCAGTGATGTCATTTGAGATGTCATCAGTGATGTCACTGACCATGTCATGAATGATCTAATATGTGACATCATCAGCAGTGGATTGCGGGTGCGCGAAATATAGTTAGTACAACTAACTATATAGGAGCAATTTTAATGGTTTTGTATGAGTAAAATGTCCAGCTAACTATAACACCACTAAAACTTATAGTTTTTTGAGTGAATTTCAAAGGTTTTTTAAAAGCTAATTCCTAACTATATAACTCCTGAAACCTATGGTTTTTTCAGTGAATTTCAAAGGTTTTTTAAATGCTAATTCCTAACTATATAAGGCCTGAAACCTATGGTTTTTTCAGTGAATTTGCAAGGTTTTTTAAATGCTAATTCCTAACTATATAAGGCCTGAAACCTATGTTTTTTTCAGTGAATTTCAAAGGTTTTTTAAATGCTAATTCCTAACTATATAAGGCCTGAAACCTATGGTTTTTTCAGTGAATTTGCAAAGTTTTTTTAAATGCTAATTCCTAACTATATAAGGCCTGAAACCTATGGTTTTTTCAGTGAATTTCAAAGGTTTTTTAAATGCTAATTCCTAACTATATAAGGCCTGAAACCTATGGTTTTTTCAGTGAATTCGCAAGGTTTTTTAAATGCTAATTCCTAACTATTTAAGGCCTGAACCTTATGGTTTTTTCATTGAATTTGCAAGGTTTTTCAAATGCTAATTCTATTAGCGGATAACGTTTTTATATATTAAAAGGTTTTTTAAATCTCAAATGCCTGCTTTGCTAACAGAGTATTTAAGCACAGGCTCTTTTGTCTCTGGTGGGCATCTTGGGAGACTGCATATCAGAATTTTTTTAATGAAATATAAGAGGATTTGAGAAGTCACTCAAAATGTGCCCTCATTTTTCTTTCTTCAGCACTAATCATAATTTCTATGGCAAAATGAACCCCCTCATTTTGTTCCTTTGTAAATTAAATGTTTTAAGTGTTAACACTTTATTCCAATCAAGATGACTTCAGGTGTGCCATACTTTTGTCAAGTAAGACTGTTAGCGCTTTAGTTGTTATTTAGAACACTCTGGGACATTCTGTCATTGGGCTATAGTTGGGCTACATCTGGCTGATATTTGGGCTACATTTGTTTTTTTTTGTCTCTGGTGGCCATCTTTGGGCTACATTGGGCTACATTGGGCTACATTGGGCTACATTTGGGCTCTAACATATATATATAGCCCAATGTAGCCCAATATTTATTTTTTCAAAGTTAATTTTCGTAAAAACCACTGGAGCACATATCTTGAGACATAGCAAAGGCACATCGGGCTACCAGTCCCTACAATTTTGCCAAGTTTGGTGGAAAACCATTCAGCCATTCGGGCTAAAAGTGAGTCCAACCGCCCTATGGAAATTAACATGGGGAAAACACGTTTTGGGACCCCCCTTTTACCTCGGCCCCCGCTTGACGAATCCCCCCCCAACTTTCAGGGAAGGACCGGAGCGCAGGAAAATTTCAGGAAGATTCCTCAACCGGCGCCAAAGTTATTCCCAATAGAATGTTGCGATTTCCCTATGAAAAACAATCCTAACTATATATACCTACTGGCTATCGCCAGTAGGTAATATATATATATATATATATATATATATATATATATATATATATATATATATATATATATATATATATATATATAATTTCCAATCCTGGTTCCTTGAGTATGGAATAAGGCGCTGACACCGTGGGACCAGGATCAAAGAAAAGTTGATTTATTTCATACGATCGGCTTGACGCGTTTCGACGCCATAACCGCCTTGCTCACAACATTTTGACACTGTGTGAAAAGGTAATATATATGTGTGCTAAGGTGATTGGCTTGGACGTGGCGTGAGTGGGTTGCCATGGAAACTTCCCCTACTTAACAGTCATAGAAAAGGTGTGCTTCATAACATATGTCGAGTCATGTTTATCAGTCTTTCCTTTAAAAACATTCTATGCTATTTTGGCACGTATTCAAATTTCACATCACATTTGCAAAATGGCATTTGTAAAGGAGAATAATTAAATTAAACAATACAGTTACAAACTAATGTTTCTGGCACAAATAGGGTTTGGGAAGTTAAGCATTCTGGCAATTTCAATATTTACAGTCGTGCAGTGAGTGCTATATATACAGTGCTATTTATGCTTCTTTGTTCTTGCCCATGTGTGAGTACTACATCGCTTATGTTGAGTTCTCATTATGTTTCCCTGTAGTTCGTATTATTTGTTTACGTCACTCGCAATCGCGTTTAGTACTCGCTGCGTTGTGGGCCAGTGCCCCTTTTGGCAGTGAAACTAATTCTGCCCCTGTGGGCTGACGTATGGTGTATACTTTATCCAGAGGCAACCCTTTATAGGGTGCTGGATTAGGCGAGTGGGCAAGTGTGGGAACACCTAACCTAGGTGTGATGGGCAAGAGAAATTAGTGTAAAGGGAATAAAATATTAAGTGCCTATGTACCACTAAGCCATTGTGTGTTCGTGATTGTGCAGGTTACCAAGTTGGAAGTGTTACCCTGATACCTGTGCATAAGAATGTAAATTGAGGACTTGGGTCAGGAAAGTCGGAGGTGCGCATTATATTTACGGGAAATTATTTCAAAGGTGGACACTCATTGCTTCATCTGAGTTAAGGCCGCTGGGGGTCTTGGAGTCAAGTAGGATGATGTATCTTGACTCCAATCTCCTGAGTGCGAGTTGTCTGTTTCCTCCTCTGGCATTTTTTGGAACATTATCGATTACAAAGTATTGTAAATCTTCAGCTCTACCTTTGTGGTGTGCGTTGATGTGTCTTGCTACCGGGTAGGCAGGGTCATCATTATTGATTGCCCGTAGGTGTTGGAGTATCTTCAGATGAACAGGATGTATTGTGCTGCCTACGTATCTCTTGTTACATGTGCATTGTAGGACATATATCGCAAAGTCTGTTTTGCATGTGTAGTTGTTTCGTATGTCTAATGGAGCTGAACTTAGCTCGTGTTAATACTGTATCGGCAGGCCTTGCACTTGGTGCATTTATGGAAGCCTTTCGCACTTTTAAGTCAATGAGTGTCTTTTCCTTTTTGTGGTATGAACTAGTTCTTCTTTCATTGATTTTGCCCTCCTGAAAGTTAATTGCGGGCGTTTGGCACATGAGATTCCTATTGTAGGGTCGCTTCGCACAAGTGGCCAATGTTTGTAAAGGATTTTGCGCAACTGGTTGTGGTATGCATTATATCATGTGATTAATCTGGGTGTACCTGGTGATTTCGATGGCAGTGGATTTTCTGGGGTTTTAAAGATAAGGCTTTCCCTACTCTGTGTTTCACACTTCTGCTCAGCGTGGGTGAGAGTATGATGTTTGTACCCCCTAGTGCGTAGTCTTTGGAATAATTCCTGCTTTGATTCTGCAAAGCTGTTTTGTGTGCTGCAGTTACGTTTCATTCGTAAGCATTCTGCATAGGGGATGCTGTTAATGAGGCTGGCAGGGTGAAAGCTGTTAGCGTGCAGTATGGTGTTGCCTGCCATAAGTTTTCTATACATTTTAGACTGTATCTTGTTGTTGGAGATAAACAGTTCTAAATCTAAGAACATGATAGATTTCTTACTGGTTGAACAAGTGAAATACAAATTCAATGAGGTTTCATTTAGGTCTGCGGCAAATTTGGCTGCACTTTCTTCACTCCCTTTCCATAGCAAAAATATGTCGTCGATGTAGCGACTGTAATGTGTCACATTTTCTGACATTTGTGTGCAGTGTTTTACCATGAGTACCTGCTCCTCCCACCAGCCCATATGCAAGTTAGCATAGCTGGGGGTGAAGCAAGTTGTATAACATTTTATCAAACATAAAGGTATTATTTTCTAAACACCACTCTGTCATTTGTAACAACGTTTGTGCATGTAGGTAACGTTCAATATTCCTAATTTCCAGGTAATGTTTGATGGCATTAAGTCCGTCTTTGTGCCGAATGCTAGTGTGCAGACTCTGTACATCTAGCGTCATGAATACATAGTCATCTTGCCATTTGACATCGTAGATTTTTTTCAGAAAATCCCCACTGTCATTGGTGTATGAAGGTAGATTCTGTACATGTGGTTGGAGAAAATGGTATATAAATTTGCTTGTGTTCTCGAAGAGTCCTCCGATTGCCAATATTATGGGTCTTCCTGGGGGGGCATTGCTCATTCTTATGGATTTTTGGTATGAGATAGAGGTGCGGGGTGACTGGGTAGTTGTTTTTCAAGAAATCAAATTCCTGTTTGCCAATGAGTCCTGTGCTCTACCAGTCATAAAGGCTTTCGTGATACCTTTCTTGTATATTGGCAATGTTTGTTGCACTAATCCGTATGTAGCAATTTCTGTCGGATAATTGCATCAGTGATTCTTTGTTGTATATCTCTTTTGGCCATAGGACCACATTGCCCCCTTTGTCCGACCAGCGTACCATGATGTCAGTTCTATCTTTAATTTTTTTCATTACTTTGTCATACTCCATTCTTTCCTTGGGTCTTGGTTTTGTGAAGTTGTTACTGCTTTTCAATGATAGTTCCTTTAATTCCTTAATCACTTTATCTGAAAAGATGTTGATGTTATCCTTGGGCATAAGTGGACAGAATGTAGATCTGGGTTTGAACTGAGTTTTGCAGGTTCTATGTATGTTGATGCCTGCGCGGGTTGCTGTATCTTCTGACCCCATAGTGACTGTTTCCTCCTCTGCATCCAATTCTGCCATGTCTCTAATGAAATCCATGTCGGCTATGTTCCAGTGACTTTGGGATTCATTGTTTGTTTCTTCATCGTTTGGATTGATGCATTTGTCCCGCGTGTTAAAAAAGAATTTTCTCCGTTTAAGTTTCCTTGTGAATTGGTGTACATCTATGTGTGTTTGTATATAGTCAAAGTTTGTTCTTTTACAGTATGATAGGCCAAGTGTCAATGTTTCTTCTTCTTGTGTTGTGAGAGCCATGTTTGATAGATTGATAACTGTGTTTTTTTGTTGCTCTGTTGTTTCTATCATCGTCTGTTGTTTCTTCTGTAGGTTTGCTTCTTTGTTTGTTGTTTTGTGTTTGCCCCATCTCCTGTTTTTGTGCCTTCTGCTCCTTGATTTGTGTTTTTTGCTGCCTTGTATTCCTGGTGTGGTTGTCGTGGCCTGAGGGTCTTCAGGCGGTCTGCCCGTAAAAAAGCGAATTCTTCAACAGGTGTGGGAAATGCGCGTGTTTGGTCTGATGCTCCAGAAGTTCCTGGGTCTGATTCTGCTCCTGAGCTGATATCGGATTCACTTTGCCCCAAGTCCTCATTCATCTCGTTGTTGGTTGGTGGTAACTTTTGATGTCTCATGTTATCGAATTTGCAGGCAAATGTATAGATTCCACCCTTGAGGTAGTCGTTCCTATCTCGTTGGAACTTGTTTGTTTTCCTTTCTTTTATAGTTTGCTCGTATTTATTATTATTATTATTATTATTATTAAAATTATTTGTACCGCGCACTATCACCATAGGTTTCTTGACCACTCTGTTTTTTATTTCTATCATGCTTTTATTTATTTTGTCTTGGTTTGCATTTTCCTCCAATTGTTTGCTTACACTTTCCAGTTTGGCTAACAGTTTTTCGCGGTCTGACAAAGCGTATTTAATCAGGATTTGGAGCATATTTTTGGATGATTCGGCATTGTTGTCTGCCCATTCTTGTAGCATGGCTGGGTCTGGGTTTTCGTACGTTGGTACCAATAATACCCTGAGTCCTCGTGGCACTCGGCCTACTTCCAAATACCTTCGCATTAAGGTACACTCCCACCATTTGGAGATTTCTTGTGTTCTGAGTCTTTCAAATTCCTTTAACTGTGCCTTTACACTGGACCCCTGTGTTTGTTATTGCCCTGTTTATATATATATATATATATATAAATATATATATATATATATATATATATATTCCCACAGCTTCTGTTTCACCGGCGTAACACCACAGAATCACGGACCACCAAGCAGCTCGTAAGTATTTAAAGAAGGTTTATTATCTCTTCAAAAGTCACTTCTGGCATGACACGTTTCGGGTAATGAATACCCTTGCTCACATATATATATATATATATATATTTGCGAAACCGCATTTTACGTGACGATCTGGGCTCGTCATCAGCGTAGCAGGAGGCTACCTCATGACGAGCCCAGCTCGTCATCAGCGTGGAAGGGGTTAATTAAGGTGCAGAAAAAAGCCTCATGACGTTTATATATATATCACCGCTCCTCTGCACCTTGTTGCCGCGCACTCTAAAACGTGTGCTGTAACGTGGAAGTGCAAACTGTGTTTGAAATGAACGCTCACTCTTTAAATCCTATCCGGGTAAAGAAGCACTCACAGGGGTCTTGCGATTTCTTACAAGTATTATAATTCATCTTGCCAGCAGTAACATGACGCGTTTCCTTTTCTGGTAATGAAAGGAGTTGTTGTTGGATAGTGCACATTGCTTTCCTTCACCATCAGCCTCTGATGAAGAAAATTATTCAAAACACGTAAGGCTAAGGTGGCAGCAGGACTGTGAAGGGGATCAGCTGGCTGGAGCCTTTTTACCTTTTAGTGGAGCTGAGGCTTGGAGCTCTTCATCTCTGCTTTAGTGCATCCCGCATGACGAGACCAAGCTCGGAGCCTACATATTGAGGCCGCGGTCGTGCCGCCGAGATGCACCACCCTTTGAAGCAGGGGCCACAGGGGCGAGTATTCAACGAGCCTTTGACATGGGGCAGAGATGCTGAATTTAGAAGGCACACGCTGGCTGAGGCTCAATCCATGAGCTTTAAAATACCAACAGTGTGAGAGATGCAACGGGGATGAAATGGATGCAAATAACTTTCCCCAGACTACTATTCCCACAAGTCATTGCGCAGTCTCATCATGAGCAGCCCACCAAAGGGCCCGCTATTTGGTAATAAAAGGAGTTGTGGTTGGATAGTGCAAGAAAATTGCTTCAAGGACTCCAAGTCCCAGGATTCCTTGCCTGCCCACATCTGTAGCTGGATTGAGCACCGCCCACAGCCACAGATGCTACTTGAGACGCTACTTGAGACCTCGCCGCACCCGCTTCGCAGGTGCCGCAGTGTCCGTGGTATCCTGTGCTTGCCGAAACTTTGGAGGACCTTGGGGGGCCACGAGGTGCATGCGAGGTGCATACCTGCCCCATTGAAGGATACTGGGGGCTAGTTGAGAGACGCCCGAAATTGCTTCAAGGACTCCAAGTCCCAGGATTCCTTGCTTGCCCACACCTGTAGCTGATTGAGCACCGCCCACAGCCACAGACGCTACTTGAGACCTCGGGTCCGTGGTATCCTGTGCTTGCTGAAATTTTGGAGGACCTTGGGGGGCCACGAGGTGCATGCGAGGTGCATACCTGCTCCATTGAAGGATACTGTGTGCTAGTTGAGAGATGCCCGAAATTGCTTCAAGGACTCCAAGTCCCAGGATTCCTTGCCTGCACACACCTGTAGCTGGATTGAGCACCGCCCACAGCCACAGACGCTACTTGACACCTTGCCGCACTTGCTTCACGGGTGCCGCAGCGTCCGTGGTATCCTGTGCTTGCCGAAACTTTGGAGGACCTTGGGGGGCCACGAGGTGCATGCGAGGTGCATACCTGCTCCAATGAAGGATACTGGGGGCTCCTTGAGAAATGCCCGAAATTGCTTCAAGGACTCCAAGTCCCAGGATTCCTTGCCTGCCCACACCTGTAGCTGGATTGAGCACCGCCCACAGCCACAGACGCTACTTGAGATGCTACTTGAGACCTCGCCGCACCCGCTTCGCGGGTGCCGCAGCGTCCGTGGTATCCTGTGCTTGCCGAAACTTTGGAGGACCTTGGGGGGCCACGAGGTGCATGCGAGGTGCATACCTGCTCCATTGAAGGATACTGGGGGCTAGTTGAGAAATGCCCGAAATTGCTTCAAGGACTCCAAGTCCCAGGTTTCCTTGCCTGCCCACACCTGTAGCTGGATTGAGCACCGCCCACAGCTATTGACATCATTTAACCAACCATTACCTCCGCGGCGCGGGAGCGCGCGGGAGCGTTCCGGTAGAAGCCCGGGACAAGGGCGGGGCCTTCTACGGACATCCGAGGCCGATAGAGGCTGGGCTGGGCCACCCCCCTTGGCTATTGAATTGGAATTGGACTACAAACATTGGGTATGAAGCACGTACTTTAACACTGCTGTAATTGGCCCACATGTGTTTTTGAATTGCGCAGTTGGGAGCCTAAGGTTGCAGAGGTGATTTGTAAGGGTGGGTGCGCAATTGAGTGTAAAAGCGCCAGTCCCAAACCGTGTGTTGTTTCTTGTAGTGTTGACAAAGGAGTGTGTCTATCTCCCAGTTGAAAGCATAAATTTGAGTAACTGGGAGTTTGTTATTATCAAGTTTTCCCTGAGTGTCGCACCATGAGTAAGCCAAAAAGCATAACGGGTACTCTTGATAATTTCATAATACGTGCAGAGTCCATCATATCTCATGAAATTGCTCTTGTGGAACGAAGATTATCGCTTGATCCCTCCAGACTCCCGACTCATCAGGAACTGGTTCAGCCGAATTCCCCAGCTATAGCCCAAGCCACTTTGATTAATCATATTACTCCTGTGTTACCCCTGTCTTCCCCGTTAGCTTGTGCTACTACAT
The DNA here is from genome assembly GCF_964261635.1 of Lissotriton helveticus. Lineage (NCBI taxonomy): Eukaryota > Metazoa > Chordata > Amphibia > Caudata > Salamandridae > Lissotriton > Lissotriton helveticus. The sequence goes on from NC_136061.1 coordinate 253,482,753, forward strand.
CTGGTACCCCCTCTGTCAATGTACAGCCTGCAGAGGGTGGGCTCTCGCCCCCATCCTCCATTGCATCAAGATTAAGGGGGGCCAGGCAGGGGGGCTCTATTGCAAATGTGAAATCAAAAAAACCTTTAGCCCAAGCAAAACGGAATGGGAAAAAAATGGGGATTCCAGTCGGTTGGGGGCTATTAACAAGGGGGGCATCGAACAAGCAGAATGTAAATCAATTGGTACTCAGACTGATTTTGCTGGCCCCTCAAATCTGAACTCAACCAACGGTACGGCTGAAAATCTAGAAGATATTGTCGTAGACATTCTTAAAGCCACGGTAAACTCTGTTGAAACCCGAATTAATGACACCTTGGTTACCAAATTGAAAGAACTGGATATAAAATTGTTGAAATAAACAGGGCCATACACAATTTTGAAATCATGGTTGAGAAAGAGAGAATCAACAACGTAGAAGGGGGTAAGCTATTCTCTGAATATAGGGATAGTATCTCTACCAAAGGCGCGGAGGTGAGCGCTGAGGGGATTATAGCTGCCCAATCAAGATTAGCCCTTAGGACTTCCATTGATGGGGTGGATGATAGAATACACACCAATAGAGATCCTGAATACCAAGCAAGGACCAATTGTGGCAACAATAGAGGGACAAGATATGACCCTAATAGAATACACTACCCTGAAACCTGCAATACAAGGAGAATATCACCCTATGTTAGTGTAATGGATTTTTCCCCTAATCATGACATATTATCTCAACCCCCGGCTGCATGCCCATATGTTCTAATACTAACAGGGGTTCCGGCCTTAAAAAAGAAACAAATTGAATCTTGGGAAAATCTGAGAAATAAGGTCGTAGACTGGCTCCAGAGGTACAGAAAATTTAGCTCATATCAAATGAACGAAATTATATTGGTACGTAGGGTCGGCTGGGTAGGGACACATAAGAAAGGCACTGAAGGCGACTGCATAGTCGTAAATTTTAGACGTCCCCATATAGTTCGTAATCTCCTAAGAGCACAGGAGGAGACTCCGAAGCAGAAAACTAATATCCATGCTCTTTCCCTGGGTCACTTTTATAGACAATATGGAGTAGAAACATCTAGCCATCATGTTATTCAATCCCCCCTTTGTATATTTGACAGGTTCCAGGTATTTTCCTCCCTGGAAGCAGTTGATTGACTGAATAAGATATCACCAGGAATGGGGGGGTTAAAGATGGGTTTGGACATTGTATCACAGTCGCAATTACTACTGTCATGTGGGTCGAATATTGATGCGAGTGGGCAACCCAGTATATCAACCAATATGAGCAAAGGTAATAGTGTAACTCAGAGATTGGATATCCTGTGCACCACAAATATTGTGTCTGATGATCCCCTCGTGGAAATGTGTGGCATCCTTCGCCCAAGAATAAGGCTCATTTCATGGAACATAGCTGGTCTTAGGAAAAACATTGGTGACCCTGAATGGAATGAGTATATAGAAATGAGTGATATCTGTCTCCTGCAAGAAACCTGGGCGTTAAAAACTCCACATAGAGTAGGATATAAAACATTCCATGTGGACGCAGTCCCTTCCATCAGAGGTAGACCGTCTTGTAATTTGGGTAAAAGTTACCCTCGATATAAAAATATCAGTTTTAAACATTGATTGATTGGATATACTGGGGATAAGGATAATCACAAGGACAGAAAGGGTACTATATCTATTCAATGTGTACAATAGGCCAGGCCCCTTATCCAAAGAGTCTACGATAATTGAAACACTGGACTTATTTTTGAATTCTCTGGACGAGAGGCCAAGTATAATATTGGGTGGAGATTTAAATTGTAACTTCGAGCCCATTTTAGGAATGGACGATATTTTTGAGGAGGAAGATAGTCCTAATAGCATTCCTTCAGTCAATAGCAAAAACCCGGTCCCTTGCACTGTACTAGCAGTCCAGATCATGAGACTAACAGCAACTCACGGCCTGAGGGCAGGAAACAGAAGATTGCCATCGGACCTACTGAAAGCCCCCACCTTCAATAGAAAGGACTGCCATAGTAGAATTGACTTCTTCATGGCTTCCCTTGACATTTGGAGTTATGCACAGGATCTAATAATTAAACCTAGGACCGAGAGCGATCACTATCCGCTCGTAATGTCAGTTTCTAGTGGACTATTGATTAATACACCTATTGATAAGAATGGAGAAGGTGCGCCTAATAATGCAAGCAATGATGTGGTAGTTGCGACTAACAACCGTCGCTCATTAAAATGGGTCCACATTTTGGAACAGGAAGCAGTGTTTGCTGAAATCTATAACTTACTGGCAGACACTTTTGCTAGTGTTCCGAACATCTTAGTTGAAGGGAAACTGTTAATCAAATTACACAATAGGTTTTTTGAACTCCTAGTGCCACTGGTAACAAGGATGCCGAGAAAAGTAACAAATAATTTTAAAACAATGGTTCACACGAAACCCTTGTATGATAAGGATTGCCGGGAGGGCAAATCTAGATTATTATTAGCCATTAAAAAGGAAAATCGCACTGAGATGAAGGAGGCTAGACAAAATTACAAGGTAGCACAGCCGAAGGCAAGGATAGCCTAGGATGAGGAAAGTTGGGCAGACCTGCTTAGGGCAGCTAAAAACAAGGACCAGGTGGGGTTCTGGAGTCTGGTGGCAAAGGGGAATCGTACAGGAGGAGTCGTAAGATACGTCTTCCTTGACGAAACTACCTGGGTTGAGCACTTTACCCAACTATATAGTGCTCCGGTCAATACTGGGGTCTCAGACATGAATGTATCCTTATTAATTGACAGCACTCAAAACTTGGAGTTTGAGTTGGAAGAGACAGTGTCTGCTATTAACGCAGTTAAAAATGGAAAAGCTGCAGGCCCTGATAAGGTTCCAGGTGACCTGTATAAACATGATACCAATGGCTGGGCTCCCTATATTAACTGTTTATTTAATATCTTAGCGACCGGTGCCGACTTGCCAGATAGCTGGAGAGGGGTGGAAATCATACTTATTTTTAAGAAGGGCGATAGGAATAATCCAGGGAACTATTACCCAATTAGTTTGATGGATATTTTAGAAAAAATTTATGCAAGGCATATTTTAGCTCGTATGAATACATGGATTGATGAAAACTCAATTCAAGAATAAGTACTGTAGACCAGGTATTCAGATTTTGCTGCCTTTGCTGGAAATAGTCTTAGGAAGGTACATCTATATGTGGCATTTGTGGATCTCAAGGTTCGACCTTATACCGCGTGGGCTACTATGGAAGTCATTGCATTCTCTAGCACTCCCTGATGGTCTTCTGTATCAGATAATAGGGTTACATGATAAAAATTTTGCCAGAGTATGATGGGGTCCTAATGGTGAATTAACAAAAGCTATACCAATCAGGAGGGGTGAACGACAAGGATGCGTTCTGGCCTCGACACTATTTTCACTATTTGTCAATGACATCCCATCGTACCTAAAGGGTTGTAAAAATTATGCCCCTAAATTGAATGGACAAGGGGTATCTGCCCTTTTATTTGCAGACAACCCGGTTTTAATTTCCCAAACCCCTAGTGGGCTGCAAGCCCTTCTGAACACATTCCAGCAATATTGTAATAAGAAGGGCCTTGAAATGTATTTAAATAAGACTAAGTACATGGCCATAAATCTGCATAAAACATTCAGGGGGAACTTAATGTTAAACAATGAAAAAATAGAAGCGGTACAGAACTTTACATACCTGGGTGTTGCATTAGATGCCAAATTAACGTGGAAAACACAATTAGACAAAAGCAGAATGATACTAAAGCAGAACATATTGCCTATTGTAATAAAACATGGAGCAAGTACTAGTAAAGCACTTCCACCGGCACTAGCAGTCTTTAAGTCTAAGGCGCAGTCAGCGGCACTATACGGGGCTGAAATATGGGGGCCCATGTGTAAGAGTGCCTTTGCAACAAGTGAAAACAAGTTTTTTAGGGCTATATTGAGACTACCAATAAACACTCCACTAACACCTGTAATGTTAGATATAGATGTGAAGCGCACTGACCATTATGCTATCCTGCGTCCGTTATCATTTTGGGTAAGACTCTGGTGCACACCCGAGTTAGATGACTAGAAAAGAGGTCTTCAGGAAGTAATGAGAATAGATCATAACATGTCGAATGTTTGGCTAAAGCATATGCGCATGTGGCTAAACAAAATTGGTCTGTCTCGGTTCTGGGAAGAGCCATTAACACTGTCTAAAGACTCGAAAAAACAACTAAAAACTGCTTTCTGGGCATATATTTACAGCAGTATTGCTAATGATCAAACAGGGGGTACCTTAACAAATAACTTCCTTACATTCAAAGATACTCCTTACTTCAAACAGTTTTTAGATGAGGTTTATCCACCCCTGGCTAAAACCCTATTTATGAAGTTAAAGTATGGTAATCTGAAAACAAACCAGACCATTGCGAGGTGGACAAGATCTTGTAAGGAAAAAACATGCGATGTCTGCACATTATGTTCAAGTAACTCAAAAGAAGATGTTGCACACATCCTGTCTTTTTGTCCCTTCTATGAGGTAGCAAGGAAAAAGTGGATTTTACCCGTTTGTCGGATTTTGGGAGTACGTTCCTATAAAGAAGCAGTAATGATACCCACGACTGATACCAGGCAGGTGATAGTGTTTGGGGTCAGCAGATTTTTATTGGCAATAAGGTTTTCATGGAAAAAGATAGGTTTGATCCTATAAGGAAACAAATGCTATTAGGACCCAGAACAATCTAGAGATTGATGACGGAATAAAGCGATGAAGATTTTAAATGTTGCTGCAATTGTGTTTAGAAACCACTATTATCCATTGTATTTGTAATAGGGAAGGATTTCAATAGTTTTATTCACAGGAATTTATATATTCTTTTAACTTTATGCCTTTTTAGATTATTTATATAAGTTTTTAATTTATGATTCCAAACCTCAAATTGTGTTATCCCAAGTGTATTCTATATATCTTTCTGGTTTATGGATTGTATGTATGTTTTATTTAACTTTTATGGCTCGATAGGGCCAAAATAAAGTTTAATTGATTGAATAGAAAATTATTCAAAACGCGTAAGGCTAAGGTGGCAGCAGGACTGTGAAGGGGATCAGCTGGCTGGAGCCTTTTTACCTTTTTGTGGAGCTGAGGCTTGGAGCTTTTCATCTCTGCTGAGTGCATCTCGAATGACGACACCATGCTCAGAGCCTACAGATTGAGGCGGCGGTCATGCCGCCGAAATGCACCACCCTTTGAAGCAGGGGGCCACAGGGGTGAGTATTCAACGAACCTTTGACATGGGACAGAGATGCTGAATTTAGAAGGCACACGCTTACTGAGGCTCAATCCATGAGCTTTAATATACCAACAGTGTAAGAGATGCAACGGGGATGAAATGGATGCAAATGCAAATAACTTTCCCCAGACTACTATTCCCACAAGACATTGCGCAGTATCATCACAAGCAGCCCACCAGAAGGTGCGCTATTTGGTAATAAAAGGAGTTGTGGTTGGATAGTGCACGTGCTTTCCTTCACCATCAGCCTCTGATGAAGAAAATTATTCAAAATGCGCAAGGCTAAGGTGGCAGCAGGACCGTGAAGGGGATCAGCTGGCTGGAGCCTTTTTACCTTTTAAGCCGAGCTGAGGCTTGGAGCTCTTCATCTCTGCTCGAGTGCATCTTGCATGACGACACCTAGCTCGGAGCATACCTATATATATAATAACATCCAAGTGGTGAAGGGCCATCAAAAACATGCCTTATGATACAACATTTTCGGGTTAAGCCAAGACAATTATGAGACAATGTGTAGCAACCTAATATCAGCATTTAAAACATAAAATGTAAAGAGTGATTTACATGTCTTTTTTATTATTTTTACATGATTTGAACTTTCCTATCTGACAACAATTTTTCCATGTCTATTGCATGTCACATGTTACCTGAGTCACTCACCTGACCGTTAACGAGTTACTCTGCACTACTATAAAAAAGCTCACTACCATGGTGATGACAGATGTAGTGAACAAGGCGGACTTTTCTGCCGAAACGAGTCTGGTCGTTTTTTTTTATTAAAAACCTTTGATTTCTAATCCACGGAGTCGGTGCCTGTTCTTTGAAAGCCAAACAAGGATTGGATCCATATATATATATATATATATATATATATATATATATATATATATATATATATATATATATATATATATATATATATATATATATATATATATATTATATGTGTGTGTGTGTTCTCTCCAATATACCTCCCATTCCAGGAAGTAAACCAGGACACCCAGAGCTTCTTGCAGAGAAAGTTTATTTTACAAGTGAAAAAACAACGACGCGTTTCACCATTACGGCTTGATCACGCTTGTCCGACCTTGTGAGCGGCCATCTTTAAATACACCTAATCACCCTCAGTGTTAATCCATGTGAAACAATCGTGAAAAAATGGCGGACATTTTGACACATGCATGATTATAGTTACAAGACATCATTTCATTATCGCGATTTCATAAATATACATACGTTATACAATGATATAACGTTGTAATGAAAATTAGATTCTCCGGGGCACTTTAAATCGCGATAGAATTCTTAGATGTAACATTGGAGGTGAGAGATAACCAACTAACCACCAAATTGTTCCTGAAAAGTACTGCTGGGAACAGTATTTTGAGAGCCACAAGCTGTCATCCTAGAAGTTTAGTGTACAGTATTCCATATGGTGAGCTTCTACGCGCCAAAAGAAACTGCAGCACACAGGAAGCATTTAAAGATGAGGAGACTATCATGTGTCAGAGATTCTTGAACAGAGGCTACAGTAAACATATAATCGAAAAGGCTGTAGCGCGAGTTGATTTAAAGACTAGGGAAGAACTGTTATATCCAAGAAAGGAAACAGATGTAACAGAAAACATCAGATTTATTACCACATTCTCAGGACAGTCACGGGAGATTCGTAAAATATTTATGAAACATTGGCATGTTCTCAAGACGGATGACCATTTGAAGGGTTATCTGAGTGAAAATCCCCAGATTACCTTTAGAAAAGGAAGATCGCTGCGAGATGAGTTGAGTCACAACTATGTAACAGCGAAAGTTAATAGTGACAGTAATAGCACATCAGGGTTCAGATGCCGTCGTAAGTGCAAAGCATGCAAGAACAGTAGAGACTGCACAACATTAACAGTACCAAACACATCTAGGGAATTCACCATTAGGAAAAGACTAACATGCAACACTCCTTATAGTATTTATGTCCTGATTTGTCCATGTAACAAGTGGTATGCTGGAAGCACGAAGCACGAGGCAAAGAAAAGGGTGTTAGAACATCTACAAGCTATTCGCAGTCATAATAGACAATATCCCATAGCAAGACACTTTTACAAAAAGCACATGCAAGATGAAACACAAGTTCGAATGGTGGTAATCGACAGTGTTGATCTAGGTGTCAGAGGGGGTAATCGAGAACTATCCCTAAGGAAATTAGAATCAAAATATATCATCGATTTTGCATGTTTGATCCCGAATGGATTAAATATGAGTGAAGAACTGGCTTTACACTTATATGAATGAAATTACCATGTACTCATAGCTTGAAAATATGTAATGTCTGCGATCTGTTTGGTTTTAAATGTAATTTTATTATTTTAGATGTCACTGAAGGTTCATGGACGGACTGAAATGAAGCACTAACGCAGTGATATGGATTACTTCCAGGATAAACCCACTTGGGCAGGGACGGCACATTCCAATGATATCCACTTGTCTGAACTAGTTATATCCTGGATACATTAGACATCGAGTAAGGTTGGAGGACATGGACTGTACTATATCACAGATAATGCCCACTGGGGCTTTTTGCGAAGTATATTGTTTGAGGAATCACCTAGCAACGAACTTACACAGCGATTAACCAACGAATCGCGAGATCTGAAATACCATGACCAAGCCAACCAATTGGACTGTAGCTTACATTGAAAATACGTCATGTGACACGGAGCTCAATCCAATGTTGTAGAATGAATGTAAATCTACTGTTGGTGATAATCTATGCACAGCCATACCCGCATGAGGCAGATCATACTGACACAAATGAACTTAAGCTATTAAGATGAAATATTTAGTATGACATTAACGGGCGATTTAAAGTGCCCCAGAGAATCTAATTTTCATTACAACGTTATATCATTGTATAGAGTATGTATATTTATGAAATCGCGATAATGAAATGATGACTTGTTGACTTGTAACTATAATCATGCATGTGTCAAAATGTCCGCCGTTTTTTCACGATTGCTTCACATGGAATGACACTGAGGGGGATTAGGTGTATTTAAAGATGGCCGCTCACAAGGTCAGACGAGCGTGATCAAGCCGTAATGGTGAAGCGCGTCGTTGTTTTTTCACTTGCCTCTGCAAGAAGCTCTGGGTATCCTGGTTTACTTCCTGGAATGGGAGGTATATTGGAAAGAATATCGAGGTCTGCCGGTGACCTTACTGGGACCGCTTGTGACAGCTGAACGATCTCTTACCAGTACTGTTCAAGTTTATATATATATATATGTATAGCAATTAACTGGTGTGAACACCAACAGTGTCTCCGTCCTTTGAAAAAGGCTAAGGGTTAGCAGAAATGCATCAGGACATGAACTTGCATCTTTTGCATCAAACAGCTGAACTCCGCCGCTCTTGTGTGCGACTCAACTCGTCTCCCTTGGGAAACACAGAACTCATATATATATATATATATATATATATATATATATATATATATATATATATATATATATATATATATATATATATATATATATATATATATATATATATATATATATATATATATATATATATATATATATATATATATATATCAAGGAAAGTCAATCCACACACAGAGTGTCAGCCTCAAAAGATCTTATTAAGCGATGTGTTTCAACCCTGGCGGGTCTTCGTCAGGGCCTTGTTTGGATGTCCCCCGCCAGGGTTGAAACGCGTTGCCGAATAAACATCTTCTGAAGCTGACACATTGTGTGCGGACTCACCTTCCTTGACATCTGAGAGGATTGTTTTTATTAATTTGAAATGGACTTGCACCCATTCTCGAGCACCATCCCCGATTGGTGGATGAGGCTGAGGTTTCTGTGGGACACATGAAACACACACACACACTGACACATATATATATATGTGTCCGGAACCCACCACGACGCGAGGAGGATACTGCGGTTGGAAGGTATTCATACCTCCCACTTTTGGCGGCATGCACTGTCATGTCAGCCCCCGCGATGAATACCTAGCAGAAGGGTTGCGGCGGTTATGAAGAGGTCCCGAGGAAAGCGCTGACTGCGGGACTTTTGTTACCTCCTTGGTTTCCTCCAGCGTTGTGCCTGTCCCGTTTCCCTGTTCCCCGAGTGTCTTTTCCCCCGGCATCACCCGACCAGAAATGCACCACACAGCGGTATTCTGGTTCGTGTAGTTTGTTACTGGAGAACTGCACAGGTGAACCGCATGACTATCAGGGGGCGGAGCATGTGTTATTTAAATGAGACAGGACTGCATTTGCCGCAATAGCAGAGGAAGCACTTTTGAGAGAGGTGCTGAAGAAGGCAGGATATGCCGAAATGCATTCGCCCAACAAGATCCCTCAATAAAGTATTTCTGAGATTTCCTCTTCGGTTCACTGCTCTTTCTTTGGGGAGGAGATACCTCTCATATATAAATATATATATATATATATATATATATATATATATATATATATATATATATATATATATATATATATATATATATATATATATATATATATCAAGGAAAGTCAATCCACACACAGTGTGTCAGCCTCAAAAGATCTTATTAAGCAATGTGTTTCAACCCTGGCGGGTCTTCGTCAGGGCCTTGTTTGGATGTCCAAACAAGGCCCTGACGAAGACCCGCCAGGGTTGAAACGCGTTGCCAAATAAACATCTTCTGAAGCTGACACATTGTGTGCGGATTGAAATGGGACTCGCACCCATTCCCGAGTACCAGCCCCGATTGGTGGATGAGGCTGAGGTTTCTGTGGGACACATGAAACACACACACACACTGACATATATATATATATAAATATATAATGTTTATATTATTACTAATATTTTAAGAGTTTAAAATCCAAACTAGGTGACAGGAGCAAAAAATCTTAATTTTCCTGTAAGGGGAATTGTATTAAATGTAGGTCCACAGACAACCTGAAAATGTAGGTTTGAAGATGATCAATGGACTATTGGTCCAGATATTCTGTACTTTTAACCCTTTAACGGCCACTGACCCATATAGTAATGCTAATTCTGAAATTATTGATCACATTTACACTAAACCAAATAAAGACAATTCATTGAGTAGAGTTCTAGTTCCATGCCAAGTCCAGAAACTCTAAAAATCTAAAGAGTATTCTTATGGTTGTTGTCTGTCAAAAGGTGTACGGATCCATAAAATGTACTAGCAAATCAATAATTACCACCTCCTCAATTTAACATAGCCGCCCTTTTGGATCTACATGACATTGGAGATTTCAGCACAGGGCTTATCATGCTAACTGCCTGCCAATGTTATGCATCATTAAGGAGCATAAATATATTAGCACTTGAAAAGGTTTTTCCCTCTCCTTTGAATTCCCCCCCTCCTCTTTCTATGGATCTGCATGAAACTTGCCATTCTGACAGAAGACTAACCATGCTAAATGTCTGTGTAATGTTCAAATTATACCACAGTTACTTGGAAATAAAAAACATTTGACCACCCTTTTAACAGTAGCCCTTCCACACCTCATCTGGAATCTGCAGAAATTTAACAATACCGAGAGTAAGCTAAATATGCTAAGCAGCTGCCAAATTTCATGAAAATTAATCAAACAACCGTAATGTTGTAGGCAAATCAACAGTATTTCCTCTACCAATTTATTTTTAACACTTTAAATTCAGCCAAAAACATAGTTGTAGATGATAATTTCTAAAAAGCTACAAAACAGATTCTTCACCAAACCAAGAAAAGCCATATTCTTAATAAAGTTCTACATTCATGCCAAGTTTGGTTTCAGTTTTTTGATCAATTTTTTCTATATCAGAGAGTACAAAAACGTTGGCAATTAAAATGGAAAATGCCGCTTTCTTCACTCCAATCTCTTTTTTAGCCTCTGATGGACAAATCTGCACCAAGATTTCCATAACAACCCAAAATCAGAGGACATTTTTAATTGGAACAGTTTGTGCAGATTCGTGGAGCAGCACCAAAGGTATTAAGAAATCCGTAATTGCCTTTTTAGTGGAAACATTTAGTTAAACATAACTAACATAGCTAACCATATCTATCACCAGTGTGAACTAGATGTAAATATATCTATATATAGAATGTGTACACACACATATATGTATCTATGTATATATGTGTGTGTGTGTATATTATATATATATATATATATATATATATATATATATATATATATATATATATATATATATATATATATATAAAAGTTAGGAGAGAGAGAGAGAAAGAAAGAGAGAGGGTGGGAGCGAGGGAAAGCAAGAGAGAGAGAACAGAAGTGAGAAGGAGAAAGGAAACTATATTCAAAGGAAAATGGGTTATCGGCACAGCAGTGTACAGTATCATCATCCTGGGAAGAGATCTCTATTTTGGGTCATTGGAATTACATGATTAATCCGAGCTGAATTTCCCTGAAAGCAAAAAGATCCATTAGACAGAAATAGGCACATTTTGAGAGTTCCTCGAACTGAAGCTGACAGTGATCCCCGTTCTGTTGTCTTGTGAGGTTCACAAGTCCATTTAGAAGCGAGATGCCAGTCGAAGAATTCGGATTATTTACAGCACAGCTGTTTGGTACCTTAGGCTGTACGTGGAGAGTGGTTTCAGAAGGAAGGGGGTACTTGCAGCCTGATATCTATGTCTGTCTCACACAAACACTGTGTGGAATGCATGCCTTCTTTTAGACCGCCCTGCATTCATTTCCACCTACATGTGAATATGCACGGGAAGATGGCTTTGATCGAATGATTGCTTTTTTTCAATGGCATCGTCGATTTGAAAACAGTGATAAATGATGCAGTAGCCTATCTTTTATTTAAAGTACTCTATTTCATGTTTATTTCTCTCTTTACTCTTAATTTAGTTTTTTTAGTGTTAGAAAAGCCAATGTACCAAACCTGTTATTAGCCTTGCCTACCAGATTGTATCAGTCTGATTGTAAACGTCCTTTTGTGGGCTATGCCAAGAACTTAGAGTGGGGTTGGAACTTGATCATGGTGTCCAATATTTTGCTTTGTTGCCACTCTCAATTGTTTACTTCCTGTTCAGTCACTATTCTTCCTCTTCTTGTGTGTGTCTGTCTGCCGGACAGTTGCCTCTTTATCATTCTTTTGATCAGCTTTTTTGGTCCTTTAACAGCTCAATTTTAGAGAAGTACTTAATGAGAGTGCACATGTTTTCTAGCTGCTTCCCTCGTCCGTTTCTGTCCTTGCCAAATACCCACCTCCAGTGTCCCATGTTGCTCTTTCTCTCTTGCTTCTCCACCCACCCCGTGAACACCATGTTGCTCACCAACCTCACCCGGCTCTATTTTTATGTTACTCCCCACCTGTTATGTTATGTTATGTTAAAAATAATTTGTTAAGCGCACTGCCACCGATTGGTTTCCTGGCGCTGAGATAGTCAGAAGACGAAGCCTGATGTCAGGAATATGTTGGGATTACTGATATGTTTGTCTGAAGAGCCAGGTTTTTAAAGCTTTCCTGAATGACATGAGGTCCGGACAAGACCGGATCTCAAGGGGAAAGGTGTTCCATAGACGGAATGCCAGAACAGCAAATCTGCAGCCTCCTGTACGCTTGCGTTTGAAAGCAGGTATTTGGAGGGTTAGATGGGCAGAGCGCAGATTGCGGGAGGGAATATGCCTGGTAATGAGTTTATCAATAAATTTAGGGATTTTGCATTGGAGGGATTTGAAAATCATGCATCCTTCTTCCCCTCACCTGCTCATCTTCTGTTCCCCTACCTCTCACAGACATGTTTATTAATTAGCATTTTTTGGAAGACCCAACAGCTGACATTTGCTGGTGGGCACTCCACTGCAAAAAAGTACTTTTGCGCACTTAAAATTTCATTTATTTTATTTACTGATCTAAGTGATGTCCACGCTCTAATACCGAGCTCTAAAAAATGAAATGGCAGGGGCATCATTCTGTATGCACACATGCCTGGTAATGCACGCACAAGAGTACTTCGTAACGCATGTGCACTCCTAGAGAGCAGCTGCAGCAACATTGCACTTTTGTTGCCGAATGCCGATGCTGTGCAACATTGGCAAAAAGCATAAGCATAGTGAATTGGTCTACAAAGCGTCCGCCCTCTGGCTTCCGGAAGGCTTCCGACAGGACAACGCAGGAGCAGGGCAGCGAGCCAGGGAGCAGAGCAGAGCGGCCCGCAACTATGATTAATTAGGATCGAGGTAAGGACTGAGGCAAGTGGGGGAAGCACCATTCCCAAGTGTAGTAGTAGCTGAAGGTGGTGGGAGGCCAAAAGGACGGCTGTGATAACAGGCAAAGGCAAGGCAAGGGCAGAACTCTCATGGGTGTAGTGGACCTTCGCTAGCCATGCAATACCGGACACTGCAGCGCCGCTCTTAGGACACACAGACAACAGTGGTATGCAGTGTCGGCCGGAAGTCACGAGCGAACCCGGCCCCTTTATTTAAGCTCTCTGGCCAAGCCTGGCCAGAGAGTGAGACATTGTGTGTGGGTGCTACTGGGGTATTGTCCTCGCTGGTCTTAGCAGATATGGACTAGACCGCTACAATGGGCAAGGGAGGCAGCGAGGCCAAAGCCGCGGCACACTCTGGTCGCATAGAAACTGCTGGCGTTAGGCTGGTGCGGTTTGTGCATCTGAAGGGTCCTGCTCCCCGCCTCCCTATGCTATGGCCTTGGCAGCACCCACTCCCCCCATGCCTGCTGTCATACTCGTGGTCACCCGTGTCCTCCCCAGGCACTAGGCGAGAACCTATGGACTGAGGTGGTTGTACCCGGCGATTGACCAGGGACCTGGTTTGGCAACAGCGGACCTTGGCTCATGACGAAGCGCATCCGAGAGGGGGGGGGGGTAGCCTGCTGAGAGGGGCCTAGCGGAGACATTCAAGATTGAGTCCCCACTCAGTCCCTGCTGACTCAGCACTGAGGCGGGCAACTAGAGCCAAATTTCGGGGGGGGGGCTGAGAAATATTTCGGGAGGGGGGCTAATTCTTCCAAACTTAGACAGAGTGGCTGTAAGAAGGGGTGAATACACAACAAAAACCTCATTTACCACTAAATGTTTTTTAAAGACCTATTAAGTACTCGGGTGCGGCTGCAATTTGATGCTCGCCAGCCCGCGAAGGTGTCTTCGCCCGGGCTGACACACACGACGGTGGGGGGGCTGAAGCCCCATGAGCCCAATGGGTGTTGCGCGCCTGGCACCGACTCACAGCCACCCCAATCGCTGCTCCTTTTGACGCTCACTCTGTCGCAGGGAGTCTGCGGCTGCCATTGAAGCAGAGGGGGGGATTGGAAGATTGGGTGCAAGAGGTGGCTCGACAACCCTTGCTCGCCGCCATTATCCTCACCACAGTTCCAGCCTACACTATCTGTTACCACCAGGAATTCAGTAGCAGCACCACCGCCTTGCAGAGACGTGCAGCGTAAAGAGTCTTGTGTGCCGCTGAGTCACTAATCCAAGTGAGAGCCAAGTGAGTGGTCAACAGTGAGGCTAATAGCCAGGAGCCTATAACGAGAAGTGGGCTGACCAGGGCAGAGTTAGCAGAGCAGAGGACCGAGGAGGACAGAAGAGGAGTCTGCGAGCCGCGCTTTTAGAGGGGCAGCCAGGGACACCTACCACTATAGCCTCAGTGTGCTCCGACTGCAGGGGCCCCCACAGGGACTACGCCAAGATTCTAAGCAACTTCAGGGGCAAGCAGCCTGTGTCCTTACCGCTCTGAAGGGAAGGGGAAGGGAAAGACAGCAACATCCGCGCAGTGCACCAAGCACGTGCCGGAGGACTTACACCTAGGCACAGGACGAGATACGTAGCCTCACAGACTTGAAGACCAGTAGAAGTAAGGTACCAGAATCAAAACAAGAAGTTTATAATTAAGACACCAACGACCTTAATGACCTTTACTTGCAAACCACAAACATGAGATAGGGCAAAGTCAGAGGCCCTCTCCCAGGGGCCAAGAAGCGCAGAGGTACCCAAAGGATGATCGCCAACTATGACAATAATGGAAGTACCCCCAACAGTGATAGCAACAGTGATATCTGCACAAATGAAAGGAGGGGAAGTGCAAAAGAGCTAATGCATATTGAGGGCGAAAAACGGAACCCAGGAATTTGCACCTCCCACTAAAAATGTACACCAAATTCGCATTTCTAAAGGATCCTGGCACTGCTCTTTATTCCACCAATAAAGATACAACCGGCCTGCAATCCCAGCTACAGCCAACACCTGTGAATTCCTCCTTAGAGACACCGAACTTAACCGAAAGTGATTTGCACAGGTTATCTAAATCCTCGCAAGAGGGCACAGTTGCACCGAAGGATGGAAGCAGAACAATGACGGGCCTAGCGGAAGGAGTAACAGACAGAAGAAGGACAGTGAGCAAAACTTGGAGACTAGCGTCGAATAATAGGGAACTCTCCCTTCCGAACAGTGGTGAACACTAGGAACATCAGGAAGGCCAAGAGGAAGACAGCACACTTGGACCCGCCACTAAGGATCATCACGGGAAAGCACAGGTGAGGGCACAAGCCCAGACAAAGGCAACAGCCTAGACAGCACACCAGACAAAAGACCATCACAGGGGCAGCAAAACCTGGCCAAAGCTACCACTGTCACAAGCTCCCCATAGAAATCATCTCGTCCCCAACAGAAACATTAACAACAGCAAAACAACTCGCTGGTAAAGACACCAGAAGTAGCTTGCTTTGACCCACTAACACAGTCGGAGGACAACTTGCCTTTAAAACAGACAAAAGAAGACCTCCAGCTGAACAAGGAGGAATGCTTTGGCTCCGACTAGGAGTACGACATGTCATACTTAGCATCCAAGTAATGGGAAGAATTGGTAGCCTCCTACACACGAAAAAACCAATGTAGACAAGTCGCCACCAGCCAGCTTAGTTTACACAGATCTCAAGGACCACTTTTGGGCAACCTTCCTGAGCACCATGCAGCATATAGTAACTGCCTCTCAATACCAGGCAGATAAGATGGACTTGCAGCTATCAGTTCTTGATTCTATAGCAGATTCTGTAGCAAGAATCAACGACAAGCTGGCAGACCTAAATTGGGTAATAGAAATAGGACAGGCAGTCGCATCAGCACAAATAGACTGCACTTGCGTGCCAATATTAGACCAAATAGTCACATTACCAACTATGCTAAACAGCCTGCTCAAGGATCTAAAACAAACATATGGAACACAAAACACTACCATTGCTGTGTCCCTACCCATGACTGTCCAACCGGGGGGCTCCGCACCTGGCCTGAACAACATGACTGAAAGGTTGCGCACAAACAGCACTCACACATTGGAGGCAACCAACTAAGTTGGAATCCTCTCAACAGATCCCATTGCGCCAACAATATTCTCTGCAGATCTACCAAGAGAATTAGAAACGCAGGTCCAAACAAAACTCAAACCTGCCACAAACAAACAAGCATTTACAATGCAACGGTCTCGCCTTTGCAAAAGTTAGAGCTATTGGCATTGTAACTGACAACATTTTTATTTATGTGTTGGTTTTGAAAACAGATAAATAAATGGCATTGTCATTTACAATGCCAATAGCTTAATCTCTCGCGAATGCAAAACCTATTGCATTTGCAATGCAATAGGTCGCATATTTACGCGAGTTTGAGCTATTGACATTGCAAATAACAATGCGTTTTATTTATGTTTCAAAAACCAAAAAATAAATAAAATGTCTCTCACACTGCTGTCTCTCTCACACTGCTGTCCCTCTCACACTGCTGTCCCTATTAATGTGTTTTCATGGCATAGTCATGGCATAGTCCTAAACGACAACACATGCATGTAAAGCAATACTGTGTTTTCAAGTGCAAAAAAAATAAAACTATTGTCTTTTAATTTGCAAATTACCTTGATGTTTTAATTGTAATAAATGAAAGCACATGCAAGTAAAAGGAGTGCTGCGGCAAACAGGGCTGTGTATTTTAATGTGAAGGTGGTGACACCCGGCGGCAGGTCACTGCGACTTAAGCTCCTATGTACCCGAGGGATTTTGACATGCTGCCGTCTCCTTAACCAAGAGCCAATCTAGTGTATACAAAACATACCAAAGTGGGTTCATTCTATACTCAGACACCGATGTACCTCCAGACTGCTGAGTGTCTGAAGGCAAACAAATTAATTCTGACCAGCTACCGGTAACACCCGGTTCAGTGCTTAATTTGAGCAGGTGCTTTCAGGTGCTCAGCACCTGCACTTCTTTCACAGGGCCGGGGCTACAATTTCTGAACCTGCAGGTGGTGGTCTCAATAATAATGGTTCAATTCAAAATAAAAAGAATAACATACATTGCATGGTGACTGGCTGGTAAATTCTCATAGGCAGGCCGGCATACACCTGTCGAGGCAGACATGATTGTGTATCACCACGTTAGGGATGATGTCATCACGCTGATCACAAATCCAAGAAGTCATCGACAAACTATGGCTTGCATTCTATTCCCCTAGTCTGCTGCACCCTGCCACTGCCTGAGCCTAAACCCCCCATTGAATAATTGTATTTGGGGGCTGGCTCATGACGGAGTTGAGGCAAGGAACCCGCAAGAGCGCATTTGGAACTTGGGAGTGAGGGCTCTTGAGGAAGAATAAATTAAAGTAAGTGTGGACTTTCCACTTGTTGCATAGCCAGAGTAGCATATCCGGCAGCCCTGCATTGCTGCTATCCTCAATGTGCTCCATGCGGCTTTGGCCCAACATAACTTTTGTGCACCATGGCATCACCAGTAGAATCTGTGCGCTGCACCCCAGCATGGTAATTGCTGAACGTGTGTGAGTCCAGTAGGCACAACAGCCATACTTACCGGCACTGGCAGCATTACAGCTGGGGACAATGCCTGTGCTGTAGCAGGCAGGATCACAGCAAGCTGAGCAGTGGATGCCGATGCCGTCGCCCTGGACCTACTAATTACAGGCAGCACTAGCAGTGACATGACCTGCTGTGCTCAAGCTGCCGCCTGTTCCGCAAGTAACCCAGTCATACCACACTTATTAATATATGCAAAAAATAATTTTCATTTGGTGTACATTTTGTTTTTGCACTCAGTGTAGGTAAGAAAGTAAAACATCTTCCGCTTCTTTGGGAAAGACAACAGGAAAACGTAGAGTTCAAAATAGCAGGGACATGTACAGTCTGACGACAGGGGTCACAGGCAGCAGCAGTGTCAGAGAAGAGAGCCAGTGAGAGTAAAGAGGAGAAGAAACAACAAGAGAGGAGAGAGATAAAACGGAGCAAAGTAGAAGAAAAGGAGGAGAGCAAATCAGGTACGAAGAGAAAGCAGCCATGATGTGAAGAAGAGAGCATTAAGAAGAGAGAAGATAGAATGAAAGGATCTGGAGGACAAGACAGAGGGAAAAAAAAGCAGACAAATGATAAAATGGAGACACGGCTAATCACTGCTAGAGAGTGATAGTAAAGAGCCAAGATCGAGGGGAGAGAGAGCAGAGCATGGATAAAAGTGAAGAGAAAAAAGGGCAGGGCTAAAATGAATAGAGAGCAAATCAGAAATACAGTGTGTGACAAAGGTGATAGAAAACAAGCAGAGAGGTGAGAGGATAGACTCTTAGAGCAAAGACTTAAGTTAAGGTTAGATCAAGGTTAGAAGATAGAGACTGAGTCAGTGAGTGTGTTTAAAGTGGGGCTCACCGGAGGAAGATGTGTGCGGTGGCCTCCTTGGCAACATTTTCAGCACCTGCACCTTTTATTACAAATTAAACACTGGCCCGGTTAGTGCTTGGACTACAATGCTATTCTTTCTTTTCAGAGGTGTGAGGGCTGAAGAGGGGGATTCTATCGATATTCCATAAAGTTCCCGTTGGTGTGTCGAGCAAGACACACGTTGGAAGTGCAACACGTGTGCGTCATTGGACGCGAGTTACAAGCGTCAGTCGAGCCAGACGCCAGCATTGCCCAGTGTCAGCATTGCCTAGTGCCAGCATTGCCCAGTGGCAGCATTGCCTAGTGCCAGCATTGCCCAGGATCCGTCCGAACAAAAATAAATTGAGGACATTTGGAAATCCACCACTGTTATAAAAGGTATGTCATTTACGGGGAACCCGGGTTACGTCAATGCGCTGCGAGTGAAGAGTAAAGGTTATTCAATAGCGCCTTCCACCTTTCATAATACACAGAACACATGCGGACGACACCCAAATATAGAGCGCACACCCAGGGGCTATAAATGAGAAACGGCAAAAACAAAGGGGGAATAAGATCCTTGTAAACAGCACAACATGGTCGCGAGTGGCAGGCCCCTCACCAACGCACTGGACAATGGGAAGTGTGAAACAAAGGGGGCTGCCCCGAGAGTGGCTGTAGCTGCACCGATGCAGACGGAGATCCTGACGCCCTTCCACCCACCACCCTCGAGGCACCATGCACACCCCTCTTTGCTGCACTCCCACTCCCGGCTGCAGATGGATGGATGAGCTGTGGTTACTAATTAGGATGCAAGGAACACGAGGTGACCATCGAAAGCTGTCTTGAAAGAGATTAGAAGAGTGAATGGTAAACGCAACTTTAACTAGGAGAAAGTTCCAGTGCAGTAGTCCCAGTAAATGGAAGGACCAGAATCTGGAAGATGCAGGGGGAGGATTGGGAGCGAATTTAAGATTAAGGATTGTTGAGTGTACATTACTAGTTAGTATTTAACCTGCTTTGAAGAACAGACATAACACCTTAAACCTAGTCTTATCTGACAGTAAGGGTGGCTGGTGGCGGTAATTGGGAAGTAGGAGTGAGTTTGAGAAGTTTATCAAGGGCCCTTTTGAGGAAGATTAATATCTTGCCTAATAGGGTGAAAGAAAAATGGCTGAGACCCACTGGAAGGCTTAGAAACAGTTACGTTCAAAGGCCAAGTAAAGTCATCAGTCAGTGTCTTGGCTCGCTGGATGTGAAGGAGTGCATCGACATTGTGAATGTTAATATGGCTGCGAGGCTGTGAATGCTTCCGTGTGCATAAAAGGTTTCTAGCTGTGGGTGTGGGGAGGAAGGATCGCACAGGTGTGTATAAAGGAGGGGTAGAGAGGCAGGCGCTGATGTGGCAGAAAAATAGGTATTTTCTGTTTTGGTTGAGTTCAGCATCAGTGACCTGGTAGTCAGCAAACGATGGATGCGTGTAACACAGTCAGAGATCTGAGTGTAAAGAGGGGGTTGAGAAGAAATAGACAATTCTTTCCCAATGCTTTCAGGTGCAAATCTTTGGTTCTCAGGTGATTAGATTTATAGGTTAAACTGTATAACTTGTCAGGTTACTGCCCTGTCTTCTATTTATCCTTTATCATTCTGGATATGGGGTGTGCAGAACCGGACACATGATTCCAGATGTTTCAAAAGACCTGCACACAAAAACTCCAGCTGGTTCTTGGATCTGTGCACATTACTCCAGATGTAGCAATCTGAACTTGGGCACAGTGCTGCGATGCTCCCCAAGTAGAGACAGTGGGGCCTGCAGACTGCAATGCGCCAGATGCGGCCAACCCCATATGCGGGCACAACAGCAACGCAAATCAAAGCCTCGTCAGGGTAGTAGGCGCTATATAAATGCAATCACAATCGCTTAACATCCTACACCTCCCAACCATCTATAGCTCATTCTTTACAAACAAGGAGGCCATCCAGTAGCACTACTTAACAGATCTATCCTACTTGCCGACCTTTAACCCTCACCTCGGGGGCAGGTCATACACTGTGGTGTATGAGCGCTGGGCCCAAAGGTCACGGCTATGCCGCTGGTTGCACTGAACGTGACCTGCCACCTCCTGGACCACATGTCCGGATCGCACATATGAGCCTCTAGAGGCATGAAGAAAAGGCAATGGGAAAATGGAAAGAGGGGGGCAGAAGAAAGGAGAAGGCAAGGACGAGTGGAAACAAGGACACATGCGTGGAAAAGGAAACCGGAGAAAGCGAGTGACAGGAAGAGGCAGCAGAACTGGACAGAGGACGAAGAGGCGATATTAGAGAACGTTATAGGAGAGCAAAGGTGATCTCGGAAAGGGTGGAGGGGTGGCTGCCGTAAATACCCATTTAATATGCATATTATGGTACAACCAAATACCAATGATGAAGACATTACATTAAGGGCCGGTATTGAGAAAGATTGGGAAGGGATCAACTTGTATGGAGCAGAGGTGTAAGATGAGGTGTCTGGAGCAATCGTGGTGTGGGAGAGAAGGGTGGGCAGATAGGAGCAGAGGGAAGCGAAGCAAACATGGGCGCAAGGCAAGATAGTGGATGATGGCTGCACGCATGGCAGGTAGGGGGATGAGGCAGCGTGGGTAATGATGTAAGCGGGAGCTGTAAGAGAGAAGGTATGTCCTGGGCTGATAAAAGAGGAGGGTATGAAGGTTGGATGGCATGGCAGCACAAGTATCGTCAGGACACAGAGGTCGGTAAAGAAGAGTTTTGGAGGCAGGTGTGAGATGTGGGCTGTGTTGTGGTGGAGAAGGGAAGGCATTGGACGTGGTAGCAGAGGGATCAAAGGCTGTGCTGGTGTGAGTGTCCTCCGAGGTAGGAGGTGGATGTGCAGCGAGAGGTAGGTGCTGCGTTGCGCGGGACGGGCAGTAGAGGGGTTGTCCTATGGGGCAATGGACAGTGGTAAGAAATGGAGGGGGCACACAGAGCCCACCTCTTCTCCCCGCCCAGTATATAGATCCCCGCACCGCCTGTCCCCTGCCCAGTCTGTACCTGTCAACTGGCTGCCGCCTCCCTGGGCTCTGTCCCAGCACCGCTGCCCCCCTCTCCCTCCTCCTCAGTCTCTGCCTGCCTGCAGGCTCTGCATTCATTGAGCACTGACCCCAAATGGCGGAGAAAGTAAATCTTTAGTAATACACTTTCTCACTACTTTTGTCTTTATCAAGCATTGATTGTGCTGTCCACAATACAAAAGGACATATATAGTGCTATACAACGTGAAATGTGAAAGACTAATACAGATTTACAAAACACAGATACATACAAATCACAAATATTTAAGGTTATCAACTGTCAACACAATAGTCATTAGGCAAAATGATTCCTTTTTTTCCTATCAGACTTTGTACAGTTAGATCCATAGTATGGTACATCGACATTTCGACCCTGGTGGTGATGCGCTGACTACGTGCATCTGGGGTGGGTCTGAATCAGGACCGGGAAAAGGGTTGGACAGCCTAGGGATAAGAATGACAGAATGTCAGGGCTTTCCATGGGTCACTGAGGGATCTAAATTAGTTTTAGGGGCACATGATTGTGTGCTCACCTTGGTTCTATTTCTTCTGTTGTTATCCTTGAGGTGCCTGTCAGCCAACTAGGCACACTGGATGTGGCTCACTGCTCCTAGAAATGATGTACAGTGAGCTTTAGTATCTACGTGAGAGCCGATAATGAGGTAGTGCTGTCTGGATTGGTATTATGAACATACCTGGACTGTGTGTAATGGGTTCTTCAACAACAGTCGGTAGCCGAATTACTACTCATAGACGCCTTGGCTGATGACTAAAATAATAAGTTGGGTTTCAAGTTCAGTATATGACACAGGGGGATGCTTAGTGTAGAGCAACGCTCTAATCAAGATGTGGGAAATTCCCGTGTATGAATTAAGGTGACGAGGAATTCTGTTAAAAAGTTTTTTTACAAAATTACGGGTTTGAGGTGTAATATTCACAGCCCCAGTTGAGTGCAGTGGCTTCTCATACTCAAATGGAACAGGGGCTAAATGAGTAGAATGGTTAAAGAAGGAGTGACACTACCGTGTTATTGAAAAGCATTGTTAAACACTCGGGGCAAGTTGCGCGATGTAGCAAGCCCAAGTGTATATCTGACATGGTGACTGTCAGATATACACTTATGTGTTTAGCTCAAGCTAAAAACTTAGAAAACCATACATTAAAGGAGGGGGGCAAAGGCTCTTACAAATCAACGTCCCTAGCAAAAGAGGAAGGACAACCCAAAGTCCAAATTCAGGTAACAAAGGCAGAAGAAAAAAAATCAGTTTATAAAACAACAACAACCTCGATCATAGAGCAGGAGCTCAGAGATAAAAGGCAGGAAGCCATCAATCCTCAATTAAACAGCACACCCCAAATTCAACCTGAAGGGATGCAGTCACACTACAGCAAGGGCCTCAAGGGTGAACAGTGGCAAACAAATTCCATAATATTTCAGCCAGAATACAGGTCCATGGGGAGAGAAGACATCTTAAATAGAGGAAACATAATGCATTTCGATCTACGCAATCGAGAACCTTGAGGACGTGAACTCAGTGGACCTATCATTGATAGAATTAATCTAAGTTGACAACCCTCAAGGCTTAGAGGTAACCAAAACAACATGGACCACAAGGGAAATAATAAAAAGCATAATGGAAGAATCAACCACTTTTCAATGCTAGATAATAAGGATATACCCACTTAATCAATCACCCAGGATACCTGACTCCACTGCTACTAGGAAAACAAACTACAACTCGATCACTGAAGGAACAGACTACTCACTCCGTACTAAGGGGCGCAAGAAGTACATCACCGGTTGCGACTCGCTCTAACCATGCAAAGGAAGGAATGAAAGCTGTCGATGCAAGAAAAAAAAAACATCTGGTGAATCAAACAAGAGTAATTGGAGCCAGATAACACAAACAATTAATAAGACTAACACCCAATGACAGCCACCAAGGAAAAATCATTACAACTTGGCAGAGACATGCTCAATCAGCATGTGTATATGGAATATCAGCGGACTGCCCAACAAAGGCAGAGATCCACAAACAATGCTCTACCTCCAATCCTTTGACATCGTACATTTCCAAGAAACTTGCGCAGACCAACCCATACACCTTCTGGGGCACACTTCCCAACACGTCCTCACACGGAAAGAAGCTAGGTACTGTCATTGAAAAGGAGTTTTGGCAACATACGTATCAATTACAACATTGGCACCTGTCAAACGCCTGAAGACTACTATATCAGCACAAAATGAATTACTAGCAGTAAGAACAATAATTAGGATCAACAAAGAGGATTGCCAAACTATAATAGTAAACGTCTACTTACATCCCAGGCACAAAACCAAGGGGGTCGAACAACTGACCACAGAACTATCAAGAATTGTTGAAGAAGAAGAGAATGGCAAAGTAATAGTCGCAGGGGACTTCACAATCTGCACCTCATAGGAACACCCACTGAAGAAGATCTGCTACAAGAAATAAACAGGGCCTGGAAAAGACCAACCCAGGGGAAATGTTCTAAAAACAAACAGACCAGTCTAGGCTCACACCTCTTGAGGGAACTTGAACACCTCAATTTAAGATCCTTAAATGGACGCTTCCTGGAAAACAACCTGCCAGCCCCCGCATTTTACTCACCAGCCGCCACCAGATTTTACATTTACAACACTTTCACTGTATCACAAAATCAACTCTTATCAACTAGGGGAAATGAACCAGAGCAACCACTTACCACAAGAGTGCTTTTTAAAGGAATTGCCCCTCCAATACACACATCAACCAAAATATTAGCCACAGAAAATACTATCAACAGTAAAAAGATCAAGTGTAGCACCGATTCCGTAGAGAAGCTCCTAGAGTCCGCTAAATCCATTCTCCCAGAAGACCTTAATCTATCAAGGAACCCGCTAGCTATTTGGGAGAACTTCACCATCATTGTCAGAGAGAAATTTACAACGAATGTAGGAGCGGGAAGTGGAAACCCAATCAAGAAACAACCACCATCCAACCTTAAAATACCTCAAACATAAACATTTGCTGTAACTCTACAGACAACGCTGGGACCTTGTGCTTTTATCCCTGATATCCAGCCTACCTCTCGCGAAACCCGCTTCGCGGGTCCCGCTTCGTGGGGGGTTACTCTCTTTTATCATCCACGGACCTTGCCAGTGACTGTGGGAGGAAGTGAATTGGTCAAGCAGGGCTGCGAGCGAGTGCGAGCGCAGGACTGGGACTACCATTCCCAGGAGCGCCCGCCAGCCCGGATTAACAGCACCTGGGCCGCTCTCCCTGCCTGTTCCTCCCCTCAATCTACAGACCTATTAATTGGTTTCCTCAGGCCCGCTGCGCGGCAGCGACCGGGAGAAGCCCGGGACAAGGGCGGACCCTCTGAGACCCTCCGAGGCTCGAGGAGGCTGGCCTGGCCTACTCTCCCTGCTGTGTGCCCCATTAAGCCCCCTTAATACTGTTTGATACATTCTGGTGTCACCCTCTTATCTTGTGTAGTTTACTATTTTTGTTCTACCTATCTTAAGGCTGTCAATAGGGTTTAACCCCATTTTACTTTTTGTACGCCATTGTTCCCTACTGTAATCTTACCAAAAGACGTCTTTATCTACCCCCAAACCCGCAGTAGAAGGGGGTGTTAAACGGGGGACTTTGGACAGTTTTGTTATCAGGACGGCCCCTTCGGTTGACAGAGATATAGCCCTAGCTGAGCGACGCGCGGAAAGGCGCCGCTCTATTGAGCATATCAAGAGCAAAAGGTCTTCATTGGGCCCTTTTATTACTGGATTGCCTTTGTTAGATGACAGCTCAGAGGGAATAAAGAGCCCTGAACCACAGCTAGATACAAGTATCCCTTTGCTATTTCAGGATAGAGCTACTCCTCCAGAACTCCCCGTTGCTTCTAATCCCAACTCTGTCATCAATCTCTCCGGCTTGCTGGATAGTATTATTGATGAGGTGCATCTAACGACAGACACTCTGCTTGTAGCAGCTGAGGCTGTTTCTAAGTCCAACACTCAGACTGCAGCGGTGGAAGCAGAACGATGTCATGGACCCCCCCCTAGGAAAAGGAGAAGAAAGGGACCAGGTACACCCAAAAATAAGGTTATGCCCTCCCTTCGAAATAAGAAGCCCGCCCATTTTCCTATAAGATTATCCTCCCCGGTTGTTATTCCCACCCAACCCTCTTATTCCCTAGATCAGGAGGTATCAGACCTACTGGGGGGTATAGAAAAATTGATTAGGTAATTCACCTTGCCATTGGTAGAGAGACTCAAGAGGATAATGGCTCGTCTGGAAGATTTAGAGGAGGCCTCTAGGGCTCCCATAGTGAGCCCTATGGGATTGGGTGGGTCACTTCCAGCTCCTAGATCTACCTCTGCACCTTTGGTCCATGCATCTCGGATCTTGGACAAATCAAAAAAACACTTCAAAAGCACCACGCCTCAGGCTACTGTAGTCTCAAAGCCAGATACTACTAGGCCGGATAAGGTCGCTACGGGGGTGTGACATCTAATTGCCCACTGATCAAACATACGGGTGCAGATTCTATTGTAAGACCTTACACCTCTAAAAGACATATGGTCAATTTGCCCCCCGAAGCTGCCCCTTTCGTGGTAATCCTCACTGGAGTCCCAGCATTGGAGGCGGGCAAGAGGGAAGACCAGGTTCAGCTTAAAAACAAGGCTATCTATTGGCTAAAACAGAACCGACCTTTACCCCCCTACTTAAATGGGGAAATCCTAATGGTCCGGCGACTTGCGTGACTGGGACCTACCACAAAAAGTATTTCGGGGGACATTGTCATTATTAGTTTTAAAGATAAAAGGGCGGTTAGTCATTTTTTAAACTGGTCCTCCCAAACAAGTAGTAGTTCAATTACATCTCGAGAACTGCTTTATTTTTACCCTAGAAGCATGGTATGCCCAGCGAACAATTCTGGGCTGCGGGAACCTGTCTTGCAAAGTTCAGTTAGGCCATTGCTGCACCCCCAGGTTAACGGCTGGAGGACCCAGCATTTTTATCCTGAGGGGCATCATAGTGTCCTCAGACCTTCATTAGCTTCACAATGGGGAATTCTTTTTACATATCCTGTCTATCCGGCCTATCCTGGCCCTTGAACCCAGTATCCAAATAATTCACTTGCTCCTGTTGACCCTAGGTCTTTGAATTGTTTTCAAATCCCCTTTATAATCATTATGAAGGCTTAAGAGATCTAGAGGGCGTGGACTGACTGAGTTGTAAACCTGCTGTACCAGTCCTTCCGACAGGTCCCACTCCTACAGCTTGCAATGTTAGTGACCCAACTACTGCTCCCGGGCTGCACCACGCTCCTGCCTCTGTTCCTATCCATAGCTTAGGCCCAGATTATTTTGAAGTTCCTGAATCTAGTAGTGCACGGGTGAACTGTGATCTTCTTGATGGATTAAGTAACAGGTTATCAGCCGTTGAGCACAGGACCCATGGGAAGATCGAGTTTTTATTCTGGAACATCTCAGGGATTAAGGATAGGGCGCTAGACCCCTCTTGGTTGGAGTTTGTAAGCCCTTTTGGTTTCTTGTGTTTTCAAGAGACCTGGTCTGTTGAGCCTATTCATCTAAATGGGTATAGAACTTTTCATGCTGTAGCCCTACATTCTAAACGTGGGAGGAATATGGGTGGACTTTGTATCTATGTCTCGAATTTGATGGGTGTGTATAACATTAAGGTAATTAAGATGGGAAACTGTTATCAGATTTTACTAATCCGGTTGGTCTCCAAGGTTGATATCATCTTGATTAATATCTATAACAATCTGCCCAAGTGCCTTGTTTCCGACCTGATCTCTACCATGATTGATGACATTCACGGGATTATAACCTCGAAGGGGAGGGACTTATAATCGTTTGTGGGGGGGATTTTAACCACAATTTGTGTGGACAAGGTAGGGGGGGCTGTGGACTCACAGGGGCGGATGCGGACGTTTTGTCCCCACACTTTTCCCATTTGGATGGGGGTGAATCTTTGAATGATATGCTGGCATCTTTTAATTTGGATTTTGTTAATAGGATGTGCACCCCTTGCGTGGAGTTCAGTGCAACTTTTGTGGGGAGAGGGCTCGGTACTATCATTGATTTTATTGTTGCCTCCGTTAGTCATGCCACCTGGTTTGCGGACTTTACCACTCATTCTGTAGGTTTTAGTGACCATCTCCCCCTCTCCTTTGCTATTGTTTTACCACATGTGAAACATGGTTCATTGATTGAAAGACTGTCTTTTTGGTAAAAAAAATGCGATATACCCAGACAAAATGGTTATGCGATTAAGTGGAATCGGATAGATCCAGAGGCTATGCATACCAAGATAGTTAAGGGATCTCTTGCCTCAATTGAAATGTGTCTTGAAGTAGAGACTTCTAATGAAGATATCTTGTCAGCCTTCGAGGTCATTTCACGGACCATTCATGACAGTCTGTCCCGGTCGGGAAGAGGTCACAATTCCAGGCCGTCTACCAATTCCTGGTTTGATGCTGCCTGTTCCAGGGCGCATTCTCGCCTCAAAGCTGCGCTACATAACATAGTTAGGGACCCGGCCGAGGTGGCCTTGTGTAGGAAAGCATATCGCCTAGCACGGATCAACTGTAAGAACAACATCAAAGCCGCGGCTTGGAATGATCTGGCCAATGCCGCACAATCCAAGGATAGTGCCCTATTTTGGCGTGCAGTTAATGCACCATTTTTTAATGAAGCTAATAATGCAAGGGTGGAGGTTGCTATCAACGAAGACTCCTGGATCGACTTCTTTTCAGAAGTCTACAACCCGGAGGGGATTTCAAAGCTAGCCGATATAGAGGACATGGACAAGCAGGCATCCCGGACTTTTTGCCAAATTAATCTGGGTATTTCAGTTGGGGAAGTATCCGCTGCAATTGCGCAGAGCAAGGGGGTTAAAGCTCCAGGTATAGATGGGGTTCCTATTGACATTTTTAAATATTCGGCCGACTTATGGTCCCCAATTTTGCAGAGAGTACTGGAGGCAATCTGAGAACGGGGGTTTCCCAGGACCTGGTTTGATTCGGTCATTGTCCCCATCTTCAAGAAGGGAGAGCCCCTCTTGTTATCGCCCTATCTCCCTTCTTGACTCCTTTATGAAGATAACAGGGAGGGTCGTCTTGAACCGGCTATTATCTTGGGTAGAAAAAGCAGGAGTGTTGTCCCCGGTCCAGTACGGCTTCTGTGAGGGGAAGGGCACCGTCGAACAGGTCCTGAACTTCACACTTCTACAAGGGAAATATGTTCAGGCCAAGGCGGACAAACTTTATGCAGCATTCGTAGATTTGAGTGCTGCTTTTGATTGCGTTAAGCACGAGTGCCTGTGGAAGGTGTTAGAAGATCTTAATGTGGAGGAGGCCATTATTTAGTTCCTAAGGCAACTCTATGCAGGGGCAAGGGCCAGGGTGAGATTCGGAACCGGGGGCGAGTGCACCAAGCCCTTCCACGTGAAGCGTGGAGTGAGGCAAGGGTGCGTTCTCGCGCCTCTTCTTTTTAACTTATATACCAATGACCTAGAGGATGTTTTGGTGTCCAAAGTTACCGATTCACCTAGAATTAAGTTTAAACAAGTGGTTTCCCTATTATATGCGGATGATGCCGTCATCATGGCCAGGACAGAGAGAGGTCTGCAGACAGCCCTAGATGTCTATATTAATTTTATGGACTCTAGGGGTCTGAAACTGAATGTAAAAAAAACCTACGTGATGACGTGCGCCAGGGGCAAAACTAAAACCTGCAAGCTATTTGCATGCAGGGAGAAAGTGCAGGCAACCAAATCTTTTTCCTATTTAGGTGTTGTTCTTGAGGGTGGGGGACATTGGGGTCCGGCTATTAGGAGCAGGACCTTGTTCTTTAAAAAAGCGATTGCAGCACTCATGTCTTTTTCATGTAAGATGGGCAGAAGACCCCCCGAAATTTTACTTAAAATTTATTTGGCCAAATTTGTTAGTACCGCCATATATGGTGCTGGTGTCTGGGGGATCCAAGATACCAGGGAAATTCAAATAGTAGAAAATGCTTTTCTTAGGTTCATTTTAGCGGTACCTTCTAGTCAGTCGGTATACAACTGTCACGCTGAGTTGGGTGTTCGCCATATCAGTGACCTGATAGCGATGCAACCTCTGTTACTCTGGCATAGGGTTTGGACTGCAGCAGATCTGGAGTTGAACAGAGAGATTATTCGCGACGTTATGGCACTGGATAAATCAAATAAAATAGCTTGGCTAAACTACATCCAAAAGTTTTGCCAAGACATGGGGTACCCCGAGTTCTTTTCTGTACCAGAGGGTTTATGTAAGGTCACGAGGAAAGATTTAAAGAACACCTGTTGGTTCCATTTGGAAACCCTGCGGCTTGGGGTCAAGTTCAATAAGGGCTCGGTCGTGCGGCATCATATGTCGCTAGTATCTGTTAACATGCAACCTTATTTGAATTGGTGTACAAAGGGATTCGACAGGTTTTTACTTACAAGGTTTAGATTTGACCTTTTCTTTCGCCTTATCTCATTTCCCAAAACCAATGACTGGGCAAAAAAGCTTTGTAAGTGCCCCTGTGATGGGGTGGCCGAACAATCAACCCTCCATGTGCTTTGCTTTTGTAAATTTTATTGTAGAGAGAGAGCCCGCTGGATTAAACCTCTTTTGAAAAATAGCGGGACATGGTACCAGTGCCGACCAGCCTTACTGTACCTTCAGTCGTTACATGATGAACTGAGTGTGGCCACCATGGTTGGCTTTTTAAAGAGTATTTTCAGAAAAAGGAAAAGCTTAATGTGCCCTACAATTACTGTACCTACAGTTTTATAATTGTAATGATTTATATGTGTTAGTTACTGTTTTATTATGCACAACATGTATTGATTTCTTGCTGTGTTACTTTTATGATTTTAAAATGTTGCTAAAATCGAATAAAGCTTTTCTACTACATTAAAATCAGCCATTAATCAAATCATAAGGAAGCTCACCCGGAATCCGCAAGACACCTCACTTTGGGAGGAACTGAGGAAGCTCAAGACCAGACTAAAAAAATCAAATGGGCTGCAATGAGGCAAGACAACGAAATCATGTGGGCAAGACTATTCCATGATGCAAAAAGTAAGAACAGTGCAAAGTTATGGCAAACAATTAACAGCTTGCAACGCCAATCACAACAAGCAATAGATTCCTACCTCCCTAAGGAAGACTGGGCCACCTACCTCTACGACCATTTCAACTACACTGGCCAAGAGAGAAACAAGTAAAGGGATAGAACCTTCACCCATTTTGGGTGACGAAGCACAATCGGCTTCAAAGACCAGTAAAAACTACGCAAAGCTGGGAAAAGTTGCATCGGAAAACAAAGAAAAACAAAACCCAACTGAACTATCCAAAAGTAGCACCAATACAGATAGAGAGATAAATTGGGAAAGGAAGGCCAGAAGGAGCTCGTTAACCGAACAGGATTCCTCCAATTCTATATAAACAAAACCATCAGTATTGGTCTGAAATATTGAAACCAGTATACAATCAGATCATGGCCAGCGGACAAATCTCAGAATCATGGAAAGGCCCAATAATTTCATCAATTTGTAAGCAGGGCAACAAGGGCGACACGAAAACTACCGTCTTGTGGCAGTTATCGTCAATGACGTCAAATGCTTTGCAGGATTAATCCTGGAAGAAATGAAACTCTGGGCCTCCTTCTCATCCATCATACCAATAAACGGGACCGACTTCTGCAAAAATATGGGGACAGTCACCAATAATATGGCCCTAACCCTCTTGATTGATGCGGCAAAACAAGCCAGTCAGCCACTTTTCCTGTGTTTTATCGACTACAGCTCAGCCTTCGATCACATTGATCGAGCAAGACTATGGCGGAAGCTGGAAAAATGGAGCATCCCATCAGAACTCCTAAAACAACTCAAAATATTACACACAGATTCATGGGTAAAAGTCAAACTGGGGACAAGGACACATCTATCAAGGTGTATTACTACCACCAAGGGGCTGAAACAAGGGAGCGTCCTTGCACCCATGCTATTCAACCTCTTCATGGCAGACCTACCTACAAGGCCGGATAAATGTAACTCGCATGCCCCAAAGCTCGGCAAGACGATCATCTCCAACCTCCCTTATGCCGATGACCTAGTGCTGGTAAGCCAAACACCAATCGGGCTACAACACCTAATAAATGCAACA
Source organism: Lissotriton helveticus (assembly GCF_964261635.1). Taxonomy (NCBI): domain Eukaryota; kingdom Metazoa; phylum Chordata; class Amphibia; order Caudata; family Salamandridae; genus Lissotriton; species Lissotriton helveticus. The sequence continues at coordinate 253,515,039 of NC_136061.1, forward strand.
CAAGAATATTCACATGAGTATGCACTTTGCAAAAAATAATTACCCCGGGGAACGCCACCTCTCCGGGGCACTAAATAGTAAAATTGGGGGGTCCGTGATGGACACTCCAGCCCCGGGGACCACCACCCGGGGCTTTGTAAACTGTGGGGAGGGGCGCAGCGTGGCCCCCTCCTGGAGCCCTTGATGGCACTGGGGACCGCCACCCCCCATGGCCGGCTCATGCAGTGTCCCGGGGTACCCACCCCCGGGATACTGCTGTTTGCAATGACAGGGCAGGAGCTTTACGGCTCAAGCCCTGTAATTGCAAACTGCTTTGCTACATTGAAGCGAGAGCAGGGAAACCTACTCTCACTTCAATGAAGCAAAGGAGATTGCTTTTCCACATGGGGAGCAGCATGTTATCTGCTCCCCATGTGGAAAAGCAATGCAAGCTCCCGCAGGAGGCGGGGAGCCGGCTGGGACTGTGGGGTTGATTGTGGAGTTCTGGAACTTTAAAATATTCTTCTAAAATCAGCAGTACTACGAATTCTGATTTACTCATCAGGAGAGACCTCAGTGCTGCATCTTTGAGCCCAGTACTGATCCTGAAAAGTAATTCTAACCATACTTACCAGTAACTTGAATTTCCTTCCATAAGCTAACATTGACTGGTTTCACTTGGAAATTCTTTCAAGTGTGGAGTTTTGGAACTTTAAAATATTCCTCTAAAATACAATAATATTCCTTAATAATCACTACTGTGACCAAAATGCTTTTACTCAACTGTTTACAGGAGATGTCCCAGGACTGAATCTAGGATCCAGTCCTGTGGTTAGAAAAGTTATCCATAAAGTAACTAGAAATTCCCCTTGAGCTCAATGTTGCATTGTGTTTGAAATTGTGTTGTCCATTGCAACAACTGTAACTACTGTACTTAAAAGTCTATTGTCTATTTGCAAAGTATTTAAACAAAAGTAATTCATTCTGAGAAAGTATATTTTGTAATGTAATGTATAATGTAATTATAATGTAATTAAAAAAAATTAAATATCTAAAAATAAATAGTTTAAAAAAATGTAGTAAATCAGTATAAAAATAAATAAATATAACAATCAATACATTTAAAAATTGTCATTTACAAAACCTTTGAAATTCACTGAAAAACCCTAGGTTTCAGACATGTTATAGTTAGGAATTAGCATTTAAAAAACCTTAGAAATTCACTGAAAAAACCATAGGTTTCAGACATGTTTTATAGTTAGGAATTAGCATTTAAAAAACCTTAGAAATTCACTGAAAAAAACCATAGGTTTTAGGGGTGTTATAGTTAGCGGGACATTTCACTCGTACAAAACCATTGAAATTCCTCCGTTATAGTTAGTTGTACTAACTATAACTCTCGCGCCCGCAATCCACTGCTGATGATGTCACATATTACATCATTCATGAGATGGTCAGTGACATCACTGATGACATCACTGATGACTTTTCAAATGACATTACTAATGATATCTCAAATGATATCACTGATGACATCATCCAGTGAATGTGGTTTGGTTCGATATTTAAATAAGTATTATATATATATATATAGCAATCTGCATTGAAGACTGGGTGGATATATATCAAGATCTCAGTGGGAGATCGAAACGCGTTGATGTTTGGAGTGCTTTGGAGTTTCTTTGAAATAAAATGCTTTAAATAATCATAAAGAGGTTTTGTGGTGCGATCCAACTTCTTTTCTTCGTGGAGAGAGATTATCATATACGTATATATGTATATATATATATATATATATTCATATATACATATATGATAATCTCTCTCCACGTATATATATATACATCGGTTACCAATCCACACTTCGCATTAAAGTAAAGGCACTGACACCGTGAATTTCCTTTTCAAAGTCAGATTTTATTCCCTGTTCGCTGCTCAGGCGCCTTTCGGCGGAAGCCTCTGCCTTGATCACTACATCTGCTTAGTTTAACATACACGATTAAATATGTTTCACATACCCTCCTTGACAGGTTACAACTGGTTCTACTTGCTATGGCAACCCTGTCATGACGCTCAGTGAGGACATAGAAGAGTTTGGTTAACAACGTGAGTCATGGTGCAAAAAACTCTTCTAATTCACAGCACCCAAATGTTACTTGCACATATATCTTGTTCATCGTGTATACATAGTGTGACAATCGTGCAGCACAGGATGTGAGCATATGTGATTTAAAATAAAGAAAAAAGAAAATCCAATTTCAGTCATTGTTTAAACTAAATAGTAAATAGTGAAAGCTGAAACACAGATTGCTGCGCGGAGAAAACTATCGGGTCCGTAATAGTGACATATACCAATGTATTATTTTTACATGACCGTCTTATAGGTACACCATCAATACTACAGTGGGTTCCTACAGTTTGAAATAAAACTCGTTTACATGATCTGCCTCACGTGTTCGGTTCATTATGTCGTTGTATACTATGTCAACTAACACAATAACGCGCTCCTCGTCTCCCAGTGGAGTGAGTCTGCTCTATGTTACCCATTACATACAAATTGTGAGTTTGTGATTGGTGCTAGGCACTTGGTCTCTATTATGTTTGTCACAGGGACTATGGTTTCTCCACATGTGTTACGATTTTAAAACACCAAAATTAAATTCAAATATAAAAATATACAATAAACAGTTTCCTATAGTGCTCACACATAAGCTTGCATTGAATTACATTTGTGCTCCATCATGTCAATTGTGCCAACTGGTGCTGACGTGCATTTAATAAACCTATGTTACATATAGTGATTTGCAGATGTTACAAAAGTGGTCAAAGGTTTGGGACAAGCATACTAGACAGGTGTACGTTAAGGGCCTCATAAGCATTCAACCCATTTGGGATCTTATAGTCAAGCAAGATTATATACCTTGACTCGAACCGTCTCAACGCTAGTCTGCGGTTGCCTCCCCTGATGTTCTTGGGTATGCTGTCAATTACATAATAAGACAGATCCTGAGATTTTCCTGCGTGTTGCGTGTTTATGTGCCTGGCCACTGGGTATGCTTGATCATCATTGCTGATCGCCCTAAGGTGTTGAAGAATTCTTATGTGTGCCTGGTGGAAAGTGCTTCCCACATATCGTTTCCCGCAGCTACACATCAGGACATACCCTGCGTAGTCTGTTTTGCATGAGTAACTGCCCCTAATAGTGTAGGGTTTCTGTCTGAAAGGTAGTGTCACTGCGCTGGTATTCACTCCATGTTTGCAAGCCTTGCACTTCGTGCACTTAATGAACCCCTTCTGTGTAGGTAACCTCGTAATGGGTTTAATGGTGGTGGGGGCATTACAAACAAGTTCACTACGCATTGATATATATATAAGGCGGCCCTGAGGTGTCTGAAGGCACGTAATACAGGACTACCAACTTGCACATTGGTGAGAGACTATAATGGCGGCGTATTCGTGAAGGCTGTTATTCACCTACAGAGGTTTTAATTTAGCAAAGAGGCAAGCGGCGACACCCACTGGGGTTTAACTTGACAGCAAATACCAGCGCACACCGAGGCGAGACAACCACGCCCACAAAGGCTTGAAAATGTTAATAAAGCAGTTGATATTCACCAGTCGTCACTTGCTTTATTTGTGCATGGCCCGTGAACAAGGAAGCACATTTCCGAAACGCGTAGGGCCAAAGCTGTTGGAAAACGGTGTTTCGAAGCTGCAAGCTCCACTTCATGAGGCATAATGTTGGCAGAGTGGGCCTCCTTACAACAGGCAGAACTTTTTATGTGATATATATATATATATATATATATATATATATATATATATATATATATATATATATATATATATATATATATATATATATATACAGTAGCACACGATAAACCATGTCCAGTCCTTACTGCGCGAGCAGTCCTCTGCTCCCACAGAAATTGATTCCCTTTACCAACCAGAAGGTTCACCCATATCACCGGAAGCCCCACCCAACCACATATTTTGTTTTTTCTGTAACCAGAATTGATGTCTGACACCACCTGAGTTGAGAAAGTTTCATATTATAGTAATGTTTGGCCATGCTGAGCTCCTGGTGCATTTATTAAAAATGTCCACCTCGTATCTTCTTGCAGGTTTTGCGAAGTGATTTTGGAGTGTTACTTGACAACGAAGCGAGTTTAAGGAAGTTTGGCGCAAATGTGAATGCTATCAGCATTATCAAGCACGACGTGATTGAAGGTGACAGTGTGGAGGGTCATGCTGGGTCCTCCTCAGCCCTTCCATCTATGTTAAATGCTGTCAAATATAATTTTTGCAGCTGTGGAGGCTGCCATGAGGGCTAGAGATGCTGATCCGGTTCCTGATAAGGTGCCTTGCTGGGACCCTGATCCCTTGCCAGATAATGAAGAGGAGGACATCAAGTGGAGATTTATGTAGGGCACAGACTTGATGGAGGGGCTGGCCCACATAAAGGATAATTTAGGATTTTCTGGTCCTGTGGTGACTCCTACAGAGGAGTATTCTCTTGCGCATTATCAGCCCACTCAGTCGGAATCCCTTTCTTTGCAGTTTTGTTTGAAGGGTGTTGACCAATGAATGGAAGGATTTTGAGCACCAGTCCTTTCCTCGTGTTCTGCTGGAGCAGTATCCTTTGGAGGTTTTTTTGAGGAAGTTTCCTCAAACCTTAAGGTTGACAACCTTATAGCAGTTCTTTCTACTCAGGGGTCAGTTGTCGCTGGGAATGCTCTTGCCTCTGACCCTGTGTACAAGAAAATTGAGACTGCTGTAAATAGGTCGTATTCTTCTTCAAATTTTTCAGTTAGGGCGAATGCCTTTTTGATGTATGCCATGCAGTCCCTGTTGTGCGATTTTCAGGTGTTAGCTGAAAAGGCGGTAGAAGGGGCAGATTATTCTTCTCTTTTTGGGGCTATGAAACAAGAGGTACGTTATCTATCAGATATTTGTTTGACAGTTTATGTTCTCTAGCTGCGCCATCTGGGGCTGCTATTTCTGCATGCAGAAATATCTGAATGCACTCATGGAAGACGGATGCCTCTCAGAATGCTGTACTTTTGAAATTGCCTTTTTTCGGGTTCCAATGTATTTGGTCAGGAACTGAAGGATTTAGTGAAAAAGACTGTAGAAAACAAGAAGTTGATCAGCACGCCATAACCATTTTTTAGGGGTATGGGCTTTGGTTTTTGAAAGAACTTTTGGCCAGACTGTGGCTAGGGGTTTCACTCAGCTCTTTCGAAGAAGGGGTTGGGCCGGGGCGCCATTGGGTACAATAAATCCCGGGTTCAACATCATTCCAATTTCTCCACTCAAACCCTCCCCTCCTTCCTCCGAAAGCTTGACTATGCCTCAGATATACTGGTAGGAGGACGACTCCAGGCCTTCAGCCAATATTTGGTGGATAGCAGTTTCGAATGCTTGGGCTCTGAAGGTCATGTCCTGTAGCAACAGAATTTGCTTTGTATCTCCTCCTTCTTTTTTGAGGGTCACTCTTGTTCCACTGAACCCTCTGAAGAGAGGCAGTCTGTTGGAGGGTATTCAATTGCTTCTGGACAAAGATGCAATTTCTGTAGTTCCCCCAGGAGAGGAAGGGCGGGGTATGTAATTTAGAAGCCATCAGGAGCATTCCTTCCTGTGCTGTACTTGAAGGGGGTAAACAGATTCATTCCTCACCAGTCATTCAAAGTGGTGTCTCTACAGTCAATCATGCCTTTGATAAAGTGAGGGGATTTTTTTGTGGTCGATAGACATGCAAGATGCATACCAGCATGTCCCCATGCATCCATATTCCCAACAGTTCCTCTGGTTTACTGTATGTGGCACCCACTACCCGTACAAGGTCCTATCCTTTGGGTTATCCTCTGTCCCATGGTTTCCACCAAGGGGGTTGCTCCTCTGGTGTGTATTATTCATTCTGCTGATATTCATGTTTTCCCATATTTGGTGATTGGCTTATTGCTTCTTCTTGTTCCTTTAAGGCACAAGAAGCTATTCAGCAATTTTGTGTAGTCCTGGAGAAGCAGGGGTGTCTCCTCAACCAAGAAAAGTCTCATTTGACCCCTTCACAGTGGCTCCAGTTCATTGGGGCAGTTTTTAGATGAATCTGGAGCTCGTAATTTTGTCAGATGAACGGAGAAGGAGACTAATGTCTCATTTGGCGGCTCTTCTTACCTAGGACTTTGTTCCTGTAATGACTTGGTTGCATAGACAGGAGGAGATGGCATCGACTCCAGCCATCATCCCTTGGAGCTGTTTGCATTTGTTTCATCTGGTTCACCACCTGCTGCAATATTGGGATCCACTGTTACTGGAATACAAATTCCTGGTTTAGGTGACATTGGAGATCAAGAAAAATCTCCAATGGTGGTTGTTGGAGGCCCACCTGAGTCTGGGGTTTCTGCTGCCTACCTTTCCTTTGTGCATTGTGACCACAGATGCAAGCAGGGTGGGCTAGGGTGCAATTTTTCAACCTCATTAAGGAGAGATGGTAACCAACACAGGCATCCCGGTTGTCCAATTGGGGGGAGTTGGTGGATGTCTGGATGGCCCTTCTTCGCTTTGCCCAGGTGATAAAATCACGGGCATTTTGTGTCCAAACCGTAAACCAGGATGTTCGGGCATCTATCAACAGACAGTGGGATCTGGGGTCCCTGAGTCTGAATCTCCTGGCACAGAAGATTTGCAGTTGGGCAGAGCAGAATCTGTTGACTCTGTCAGTAGTGTATCTTCCAGAGAGGGAGAATGGGCCTGTGGATCACTTGAGCTGTCCTTTTCCATTTTCAGTAGCCTTCTGTCTGTGTCCTCTCCTGTTTCATTGGATCACGGTGAGGTTTGGAACCCTGTGGTTGGATCTGTTTACCACAGAGTCCAACTCTCTTCTCCCCTCCTTATGTTCCCTGATTCCTTCTCAGATGGCATGGGCAACCTTTGGCCTGTCGGTGCAGTAGCCAGCAGGACTCCTGTTTTGTTTTCTTTCCTGACAGCTGATCTCCAGGATAGTGAGGAAAGTTTAGTCAGACCATGCAGAAATTCTTCTGGTGGCTCCAGGGTGGAGTAGGAGGTCTTGGTTTCCCCATCTCATTCAGTTGTCTGTCTCTCCCCAGTTACAGTTCCTTCCCCACTGAGGTCCCCCTGCCTGTTGCTGGAGTGAGTGAAGAGACTGAGGTTGGGGGTTTGACATTTGAAAGAATGAGACTGATTCTGCAGGGCTGTTCTGCAGTGGTGGCCGACTCTATTCAGCAGTTTAGACGTCCATCTACTTTGAAGAATTATGGGTGTAATTGGAAACATTTTGAAAAATGGTATGCTGTTAAAGCGGTGTCCCCCTATGTGTGTGAACCCCAATTTGGTTTTGGAGTTGATGAGAGATGGGTTTTTATTTGGTCTGGCAGATACCAGAATTCGCAGCAATTGACTGCTATACGGGCTATCAGAGGTGATGGAGCAAGGTTTCACACGTAAAGTGACTTGCTCATACTCAACCCTCTCGATAATAATATTAATGTACTAACATGTTTTGTCTTATTAATATTGCATTACACAACATATTAGGCATCTAGGGGAAGCTTGCCAATATGCTTTTACTAACTATAATCCGCTTGCACTAAAATGGCTGCTGCTACGTGGGATTTTCTACTGCGAATGCGTCTGTAATGCCCACGTGACATGCTTGGTGGGAAAACCTTTGCTTCTGCGCAATAGAACTAAGATGGATGTTATGTGTCCTAACGTGCAAGAAGCTTGCATCGCTGCTTTGCTAAGCTGTTTGTTTTCACTTAAATTTAATGCAATAGTATAAAATAAAGTAATGGGAAAGAGTAGAAAGAAGTGCATGGGCGAATTTTGCAGATTCGCGGTCCGCAAATTTGCGAAGAAATCCACGAGTTCACGCGATAATCCACGAACTCGCGGATTTGCATCATGACCACGTGTGTCTGTAAGTTTGCCACCGCGTCGAAAGGCGCCGAGGTCCCTCGAATGAGCTGTCCATCATAGTGAGGAAAGGGCGGGAAGAAGTTGCATCAGAGACCGATAAGAGCACCAGATGAGGAGAACGCAGCCTCCTGTTCACAGGAAGTACAAGGGGATTGCGCTAGAGAAATTCGTGGATGCAAAGACCTCCATCAAGGATTACATCTAATTGTACACAGTAGATATGGGAAGGAAGCACACCTGCCTAGCCTCGACCGTGCTCACTAGTTGTTTGGGCTGATTATAATGCGTTACTGAATTTGAGCTTCAACTCGGGCACCTGCTTTATTTATATCTGCAAGTGCTTCCTGTTGAGGTTTAATTTTTGTGACAGAAGCATCGTGCCAGGATGAATCCTGCCTGCATATTTATCCACGATGATGGCACCGGTTGTGCCATACCTCTACTCAACTGGAGTACTTTCTGCTGGCTAATCAGTAAGTGCTAACTCGTTGGGTAAATGTATAGTGCTTTTGCTACACTACAGCTGCGTAAAGGACCAGAAGAGTTGTATCCAGTGACCACGTGTGTCTGTAACTTTGCCACTGCGCGGACAGGCGCCGAGGTCCCTCGAGTGAGCTGTCCATGATAGTGAGGAAAGGGCGGGAAGAAGTTGCATACCCTAGTGTGTGTGCGTGGCGGGGCCAAACGGGAGGGGCTTCTATGCGAGTTCACATGCCTCTTGTTTATAAAGGGTCAGCAACCGATCAGAGCAGCAGATGAGTAGAAAGCAGCTTCTTGTTCACAGCAAAACATGGGGATTGCGCTAGAGAAACTCGTGGATGCAAAGACCTCCATCAAGGATTACATCTAATTGTAGATGGTAGATATGGGGAGGAAGCACACCTGCCTAGCCTAGACCGTGCTCACTAGTTTTTTGGGCTGATTATAATGCGTGACTGAATTTGAGCTTCAACTCGGGCACCTGCTTTATTTATATCTGTAAGTGCTTCCTGTTGAGGTTTAATTTTTGTGACAGGAGCATCGTGCCGGAATGAATCCTGCCTGCATATTTATCCACGAAGATGCCACCTGTTGTGCCATACCTCTACTGCAAAAAAAAAAAATTATCTACCCGCGAGCGGATTTGGGGATTCTTCGTCAATTTCGCGAGATTCGCAGATCGCGAAATTGCCAAAAATCTGCAAAATCCGCGAGCGGAACGGATTTTGCGCCCACCCTTACAGTGCATTCATTTATTCTGTGTTTCTAAAACTGTTTCTTTTCTATTTTGACATGTTACAAAATTATGGGCCTAAATGCTTTGCTGAACTCCATCTTTGGAGAAACTGCGCCTGTGCGACAAATGTCCTGAAGCTTGTAGCCTTGAATCATGGCCAAGACGCACATGGAAGGCGGAGAAGAGTGAACTCCTTGCCTTGCCAGAGGAAGATGAATTGATTAAATTGTTTTAAAATGATCATTGATACATTTCACTACCGGGAGGAATAAAGAACATGGGTAGATAAAGTTATGGGAGGGAACGACTTTAATACATGATTGACAAGTTGCTTCTAGAAAAATATGGTGTGATGGCTACTCCTCGTTCTCTGTCCAATAACATTGTGGGATTCACACATTTGCAACATTTAGGGGTGGTACACTGACCTGAAATATAGTATAACTAGGGTAGGCTTAGTTAGTTAGATTGCCCGACTTGTGCGAATAGGTGACCTGTAACTGACCCAACACACTCAATAGATGATCGGGAGCAGAGTTGCTGGCGGAACACTCTGTCAGAAGATTCGATAACCCAATCGGGGTTCTGGGACGAGATCGATGACCCAATCGGGGTTCGACTGTTCGCTGCAGAGAGGGTTTACAACGCTGGCGTTTTGAACTTTAACTATGGTGCTGGTCTTAGCCTGTGGTGGTCCTATCCTGATCTAATTTGGTCCGTAACCTGTCCGGATTCTGGCTTGGACCTGTTCTTTCCTGCAGTCACTTATACTTTGGGATCCTTATTCTTTGACTCAGCCTATGACCAAGGTTGGTCATCACACCGTTCTAGGTAACTATAAAGCGTGGGTTTGTCATTGTACTGTTTTCCCTTTTTTGTTACCCACCCTCTGTTTAAAATGCTTAACGACATTTTTTCTCCAAATCATTTTGAAAGGTTTATGTTTTAAAATCTGCATTTAGTCTAAACAAAATAAGAAATAAATTTGAGTTTTATGTTTTATAAGTTTTCAAAGATCTTACTTAGATAAAGATTTTTAACCTTTCCCGAGTTTGTGGTCATTTATGAAATGTTAATTGTTATTAGTGCTACCTATACTCTCTCTAATTCCCTCGATCCTTTAGGACAATAGGTATCGGTGACTTGGATTGGTAAGATAAATGGTAAAAAAAGTCAAAATGGTAAAAACCCCAATTGATTGAGTGTAGGTTTACCTGTTTAATGTAATATAAACATATGGGCCCAGGTAAGTATGTTGAGCAGGTGAGCCCGCGCTCTATCAGTTATTTTGGTAGCAGAGGCAAAGTTAGGGATTAGTGTAGATAGGTAGTTAGTAAATATTGATTATTGATTGATTATTAATTTTATTGATTTTTTTGTATTAACCAAAACTGTTCGTACCTGTTTTTATGTTTTGTCTGGAAACCCCGGGGGCAGAATAACAGGTGGTAAATGGAAACCATTCTGTAGTGAGGTCACTTGTCAGTGAAGTAAGTGCATGGTTAGGTAAAACCGGAAGCACTGTTTTAGGGATTTTTCTGTAAATATTTGTGAATATTTGATAATAAAGAGGTCACTAGTAAAACTTTGGTGTGATATCACCTAGAAAGGGTCACACTGAAGGAGTTGCAGGTTTTTCTGAGCTTGATTGACAGCAAAGGGGTTAGTTGGTGAAACTTTGGCCTTGCATTACCTAGAAAGGGTAAGCCCGAGGGAGTAAAAGGTTCTCTGATGCTTGCGTGAAAAGTAGACAAAGGGATCTACTTGTAGTGTATGAAGAGTAAACGGAAGGGAGTTACTCGCAGTGAATATAAATCATTCTTTTCTTTTGAAATAGTTACTCGGACACAGTGGCGAATATTTTTACATTGTTAATTAATAACAATGAGCATTTAAAATAAATCTCTCGTATTACCTTGCAAAGGAGGGAGTCAGTTGCAGAGCTGCGCTGACGTCACTCAGAGCCGCGCTGGTATTGGTTAACACAGCAGGTGTGTAGCTGAGGTAATTTTGTAAAGGAGGGGTGAGTACAGGAGCGCGAGAATTCGTCTCACGGGGAAAAGCTGCGCAACCATTGGTTGAATATATTTTGGATTCTAATTGTTGATTGGTCATTGAAAATAAAAAACGATTTGGTAATGGAGGATTCTCGTAAACAAACTGAGTGTCATTACGAAGTAAAGCGGCAAAAAATATATGTGGCATTTAGACCCAGAATTCATAGGAAATAGACCAAATAGAAAATATCTAGGTTTTGATAAAGAACAGATGATAAGAGGGAGACCTTTTATCATGTACGGAGACAAAAGAAAAATGTCATTTGTCAAGAAAGTTAAACATTTCTTTAAAAAAGATAAACCGATTAAAACCAGAGAAGGGATTATTATTCCACCACCGAATACGCCCGCATCATACATGATGGTTGAAAGGGGCTACCATACTTGCATAGGGTTAGAAAACTGGATAGAATATACAAAAGATGATGGAATTTTGGCATTTCCAGAAAATGGTACCTTTGACCCCTTTACTGCGCTGAACGTTCCGCGCTGGTGCGGAACGTTCTATTGCGCGGGTGGAGCTGTGACGTCTAACGGACGTGCGCAGCACTACCGAGGTAGTGCACGCGACGTCCGCTGGACGTCACCAGCAGCTATGAGGTTAATGGTAGAGTTTTATCCAATTTAAGAGCACGCATGAATGAATTAGATCCAAGACCTAGGTTAACCCAATATGAGGCATTAGAGGAATGGGAAACAGAAGCTTTTGAGCAAGATCAGATCCAGAAGTGATTAAAGTATTAGTACATTTTATCCTAAATTTCCTAAAGAAACATGAGATAAGCAAATGAAACAATGGAGACAGTCTATGCTGGTGGAAGGATTATATCCTGTCCAAGCATTAGAAGAACAAACAGGGAGTAAAAGTACTGAGAAAAATAAAAATGTAATGACAAGTGCTGATCTAGAAGATGATTACTTGGAGAATTTATTAATGAAAAATCTGCCACCTTTTAATGACGAGCAGAATCAGACAAATGCTAGTGCTCCGTTTTTAAAGCAACCTTTAGTTCCACAAGTGTTACATGAGGCATCATTAGAAAAAGTGCAGCAGGAAAAGGAACGAGAAGCAATAATTAAGCAAAGGAATGAGCTAATTCAGAAAATTACACAATTATCAGTCCTGAAGCCTTGACAATTCCGGTGACTATAGGTCCAGTTGTTCCTTTATATGGAGAAAAACAGACTAGTCCCAGACCTCCTGTTTTAACTACACCTGTAGTGCAGCCAAGAAAAGAAACATTAATAGTGTATGACCAAGCAAGTGAATGTGGGTCAGAAATTTCTTTGATGGATTTACCTATAAGAGAACCAGTAAGTAGCTCAGCTAGGAAAACTACACCTGTAAATACGAGAGAAGTGCAAATAGACACCTCTTCAGGTATGAGAAGTGCAACTGTAGTTACTCCAGAAGAAATTGAAAGATGGTCCAGAGAAATAGAAAACCAAAATCACAGTCAAAGACATTGGATATTTTTAAATTAAGAGTTGAATTAGAAGAAATGATTGAGGGGAATGTTGGATTAGATCGATTGAATGCATTAAATGAAGATGAATTGTTGTTTATATGTCGAAGTATCACTCGAAATACAAAAACATTTCATGAAAAATTGACGAGTTTAGCAAGTGAAATGGGGATTGACATTGGTAAATCAAAAGTGTTACAGTAATCATATCGAGCTGAATTTTCTGACAAAGATTTAGAAAATATGAATGTGTCAGGTCGTAAATTACAAATAAAAGAATTGTTATCATTGTTGCAAAAATGGGGTGACATAGACAGATGGAAAGATAGATGTTTAAAGAAAAAGGAAGAAGCTCTAGGGAAAAGCACTGTATCGGAATTTATGTTGAAAGAAACAGAATTAGTGGAAAGTTTGTGTCCAATGAGAGAAGTACAAGGTGGAGGTTATGTGCATGTTCCCGACAAGATATATTGTAATGTACAAATGAATTTCCAAAACACAGAGAGAAACCTGTAGATTGGTACAGACAGGTCGAGAGATTTGTAAAGGTTTCAAACGTGTTATTAAAAGATGTAGATGGGTTATTCGACATCGTTGTTCCTGTCGATTTATGGACAGAATGTAAAATTGCAGTAAACTGGCCAAATTATGAGTATCCTAGAGGCACGAAAACAGGAGCACCATGAGACGAGGTGAAGAGGAAGTATAATCAGGTTACACTGTATTTGAAAGGGAAAGTACATCCAAAAGAAACAGACTGGACTAGAATAGACATAACTACTCAGAAGAAAGCTGAATCTGTGCATGCATATTATGAACGTCTTTTACAAGTTTTTAAACAGTATAGCGGTTTAGAAAAAAATGACACCAAAGATATGACGCATTTTATCTATTGGTTTGTGTCTGGACTAAGACCAGAAATTTCACAATGGATTAAGGATAATAAAATCTGTTGGCAGGCCAAACCTGTAGATGAAATACTGAAATATGCAAAATCATGTGAAGACGAATTGGATAATAAATGAAAGAATTCGGAAGAAAAAGTCATGTGGGCACAGGTAAATTAGCAGAGCAACAAGAACTTCAATTGAAAAACATTCAGACCCAAGGAGATGGAAATGGTAATAAACCTGGAGATAAATTTAATCGAGAAGAGGCTAAAAAGAAGTTTCCTTGTCATGGGTGCGACAAGTTGGGGCATTGGAAGAACGAGTGTAAGGCCGTGCTAAATTATAATAATAATTTTAATCCACAGACGCTGAATGAGGTATCGAAAAAGCAGCAAAAACAGGTAATACAAAATCAGTTGCCATAGCGCCTATGTCAAACCCTGGGTGTCAACCAGCATACAGTATAGATACCACCAGTTGGGAAGGAAGTGGTAAAAGGGACATAGTGACACCCCAATTTCTTTTGAGCGACTCATACTTTGATGAAGATAGTTTCTGACGGTGTCTGAGGGGGGAGGACGAGGAGTGCGTACTTGGCGCATTCTTGCAGGTAGATCAGTCAGGTCTATACATTGAGGGAAAAGTTGAAGGAAATGATGTTACCTTTTTGTTGGATACTGGCGCTACTCGTTCTACTGTGAGAACAGCAGATGTTCCAAACCTACCCCTCTCGGGAGACGCAATCCAAGTATTGGGCGTTTCTAATAAACAAATTAGTACCCCAGTTACAGAACCAATGGAAGTCAAAATAGGCAATTTTAAAGAAATGCACAAATGTGTTGTATGTGACTCCAGTCCTGTAAATCTATTAGGCAGGGATTTGTTGTGCAAATTGAATTGCACTATTTTTTGTACACCAAATGGAGTTGAAATTCAAACTCCAGATGAAGATGGAATTCATAAAATTATGCTAGCAAAACAAGAAACTGAAAAACAAAAGTTTACCATAGAAGACTTGCCAAAAGAATTACAACATACAGTAGATCCTAAAGTGTGGGATTTCACAGGAAAAGATGTAGAATTAATGGCAAATGTTGACCCAGTAAGAGTGACAGTAAAAGAAGGTGCAGTTTATCCAAATATTCGACAGTACAAAATGAGCCCAGAATTAAAAGCAGGAGTCGCACTAGAAATAAAACATCTAGTGGAAGCAGGAATTTTAGAAGAAATAATGAGCAGTCCATGTAATTCACCCATAATGGGCATCAAGAAACCGAGCGAAAAATACAGGCTTGTACAGAACCTTCGCAAAATTAATAAAATTGTCGTCCCATGTTGTCCAGTTGTGCCAAACGCTGCTGTAATTTTGTATCAAATACCATGGACAGCAGGCTGGTTCACCGTAATTGACCTTTGCCATGCATTTTTCCCAATACCACTACACCCGGATAGTAAGTATCTTTTCTCGTTCAAATTCGATGACCATATCTATGTTTGGAATCGCGTCCCTCAGGGGTCCACAGAAAGTCCATCGATCTTTAATCAGATCTTGAAAAAATGTCTAGAATCTTTGATATTGCCCGGACAATCAGTCCTGGTGCAGTATATAGATGACCTACTGGTGGCATCAAAGAATCGAAAAGCCTGTGTTACTGATACAATTGCTTTGTTGAATCATTTAGGCACAGGAGGACACAAAGTATCACCTGAAAAGTTGCAGTACTATACTACATCAGTGAAATATCTGTGGCACCAGATAGAGAGAGGTGTTAGAAGGGTTACCTCTGAAAGAATCAGAATAATTTAAAACATGAATCTACCTCAAACACAGAAAGAAATCAGAATGTTTCTTGGAGTTGTAGGTTATTGCAGGCAATGGATTGTGGGATTTACAGTCCTAGCAAAACCTTTGATACAAATGACAAAGAAAAGAGCAAAAGACCCAGTAGAATGGGATGATGAAAGCATGTAATCTTTTCTAAAATTAGGAGATTGTCTGTGTTCAGCTCCAGCATTAGGGATGCCTGACTATACAAAAGATATTGCATTGTTTTGTGACACACGAGACAATTGTGCACTTTCAGTTCTGACTCAAACTCATGGTCTAATGAGACGACCTGCTGCATATTTTTCCTCTACTCTGGATCCAGTGGCAGCAGCATTGCCAGGATGTCTAAAAGCAGAAGCAGCAACTTGTGCGAGTCTTGAGCAAAGTGAGTCCATTATCATGGGACATCCAGTAACAGTGTATGTCCCACATGCACTTGTGATTTTATTGACCAGGACTAAAACTCAGTATTTAACACCTAGGGCCCGATGTAGGTGGCAAATACCGGTCGGAAACGGCCGAATTCGGCCGTTTCCGACCGGTATTTGGCATCTTGAGATGTAGGGGGCCATTTTTACAGATTCGGTAAATTTACCGAATCGGTAAATTTACCGAATCTGTAAAATACCGAATCGGTATTTTTACCGATTCGGTAACGGCGAGATGTAGGTGGGACTCTTCAGAGTCCCTATGGCCTTACAGAATCGGTATCTTACCACCCAATCCAATTGGGTGGTAAAATACCGATTCCAGGTGTGCATGCACATCTGTGCATGCACACCTGTGCAATGTGACACACAGACATGCCCTTAGGGCATGTCTGTGTGCCACATGGCAAACATGCCCGTCTTTGGGGTGCTAGAGGGTGTCAAAGTGACACCCCCTGCACCCTTGCTAAAATTGGTATTTACCGAATCTGTAATTACAGATTCGGTATTGCCCATTGATTCCTATGGGCTTCAGGGCCCATAGAATTCAATGGGCAATACCGAATCGGTATTTACAGAATCGGTAAATACCGAATCTTAACGATTCGGTATTTACCGAATCTGAAATACCTACATCTCCCCCCTCTAATTTACCACTTCTAAAATACCGATTCGGTATGATTCGGTATTTTAGAAGTGGTAAATTAGATTTACCTACATCGGGCCCTTAGTCGGCTGACTAAGTATGAACGAATTCTTATAGGTGCAGAGAATGTGACAATTGCTAGATGTAATATTCTGAACCCAGCAACATTGTTACCTGAATCACAATTTGCAGAAGGCAAAAATAAAATCGAACATAATTGTATTGATCTTACAGAATATTGTACTAAACCATGCCCAAACATAAGAGAAGAGCCACTAATAAATTCAGAACATGAGCTATTTGTAGATGGTTCATGTATGCGACATGAGGAAGGATGTTTGAGTGCTGCTTATGCAGTTTGCACTTTATGGGGTCCAGTTGAAGCATCATATCTACCTGGAAATCTGCACAGGTAGCAGAATTAATTGCATTGACAAAAGCTTGTAAATTTGGGAAAAATCTGAAAGTGACTATTTTTACTGATAGCCAATATGGCTATGGAGTTGTGCATGATTTTGGCCAATTCTGGATGCAAAGAGAGTTTCTGACTTCATCAGGTACTCCAATTAAAAATGTGAAAAATTTACTAAAAGCAATTCAATTACCAGAAACAGTAGCTGTGGTGAAGTGTGCTGCTCACCAATCTGGCAATGACAAAGTGACAGCAGGTAACCGATATGCTGATCAACTAGCTCAATATTGTGCCAAGAATAAAATGGCAATAAACACGAAAATTGAACCAAAAAGAAACTGCTGCCAACTTATGTTGCTTGAGAAAGTGAAAACGTGGGAAGAAGTGAAACATTTGCAAAATGATGCAGAACAGGAAGAGTGGGCAAAATAGGATGGCAGAGAAGGGCTGAAGATGGTGTCATTGTTTACCTTGATGGGAGGCCTGTGTTGCCAAACTGTATGCTTGCTCCTATGGCTAGGATGTATCATGGTGATTCTCATCTAGGGCGAGATTCTATAGTAAGACTATTCAGACAAACTTGGTTCAATGCAAAGTTCAGGAACGTTGCAGAGAGTCTTTGCCATAGGTGTTTGGTATGCCAACAAATTAATCCTGGGAAAAGAACTGTGGTTTTGTCAGGAAAGATTGGAAAGGCAGAAGGTCCATTTATTCAACTTCAGATTGATTTCATTCAGTTACCCCCTTGCAGAGGAATGAAGTATGTTCTTGTCATTGTCTGCCTTATTTCAAAATGGGTGGTAGCTTTCCCTACACATAGGAATGATAGCATCACAGTAGCCAAACTATTACTTAGAGAACTCATACCACTTTTCGATTTTCCAGTAACGATTGAATCAAACCGAGGAAGACATTTCAATAATGAGATAATAGGTCTAATCTGTGAAGCATTTAAAATGGAGCAAAAGCTGCACTATGCATACCGCCCAGACGCTTCTGGAGTGGTAGAACAACTGAATGGCACAATCAAATGAATATTGGGAAAGATTTATGAAACAACTTGATTAGAATGGCAAGATGCTTTACCTCTTGTTCTGATGGGACTCAGAAGCATTCCAGAGAGAAAAACAGGCTTGAGTCCTCATGAAATATTCATGGGAAGAGCTATGAGGCAGGCATGGGTGCCAGGACATAAGTTGATAAATATATCTGATGATTAGAGTACTGCAAGGAACTGGCTGACCAAGTGTGTTATATCTCTCACCAGGTTGGAGAAGACGCTGTCACCAGGCAAACAACTCCAGCAAACGATCTGATTCCTGGGTTGTAATAAAAGAACATACACGAGAATCTTGTCTAGCTCCAAGGTGAGTAAAACCAACACAAGTGATATTGGTTACCACTATAGCAGTAAAGTGTAAAGGAGTTCCGAATTGGATCCATGCGAGCCATACAAAAAGAGTGGCTGAACCTGATGAAACTGAAGCTGAAGGTTGTGCAGCTGAGGGGTCTCGAAAAAGTGATTCCGAAGTAGTTGATGATGAACAACCGAGCACCAGTCAGGATGAATGGATTCCAGTGATTGACATTCCTGAAGATGTTTTGAGAACCAGAAGCCAGACCTATTTAGATAGACAAAGTGATAGTGAGTATGAGACAGGAATAGAAGAACGTACTCAGGTTACACAAATCAAAGTCAAAAGTAATTCTGAGGAGGAACAGACAAGGAAAGATCAATATACTCAGACATTCCAAATACCTGTCACTGTTCCAGAGTCTGAGAAGGGACAGATAGGTAAAAGGGTGAAGTCTCAGGAAGAAAAAGAGCAAGAGATTGAGATACCCGAGCAGGATCAGATAGATGTAGATAAATGTGTTCAGGAAGAAGAAAACAAACCAAATAAAAGTCAATTGCAGCACATACCTGAACAAGGCCAGATTAGTATCCAGGCAGAAGAAACAGAAGAAAAACCTGGACCAAGTCAGATAGAGAGAGATACAGATAACGAAGATATACAAATTGTGGTGTCGCAGGGATTCCGTTCTCATACAGAACTGTGCATAGAGACTTGGAACCTCAGTGAATTAGGGTGTTCCAAAACTCACCTTAGTACCCAAAATCCCCTACCAGACTAGCTACAGTGTCTGATTGGTTATTACAAACTCCCAATGTTTAGACAAACCATAACATGGACTTAGAACACCTCAGGGAACGTGGAACACATGAACACTCTTTCGTTATACAATCATTTCAATCCAGAACAAGGAGTAAATGAGGACGCGTGCACATTTGAAATGTTTATTTTCTGATGCAGTGTTCTCAAGCGCAGTATCTTAGCTAATACAAGCAAACATATTATAAAAAAACAAAGTAATCAGCATAGTTACTAGTCCATAGAATACAAAGGGTGAAAGCATGTTAAAATGTTAGAGGGAAGAAGGCTAAAAGTCACCTAATTCTTACCCTCCCTTGCTAGTATATTATATTATATCTAAGAAGGTCTCTTTGGGTTTTAGCAGGGCGGCCCCATACCTCAGACCCTAGTGGTAAGGGATCACATCATCTTCCACCAGCTCTCTGCATGCGAAGCACCATCAAGTGTGTGTGTATGCTCTGTGCAATGCAATATAAAAACGCGCCTAAAGCCAGAATTTGGCCGCAGCTGCATGTATGTTATGTCTAGGAACGTGCGAAGATCAGACCTCATAACAACCACTGTGTCGAGTTATCCTTGAATGCTTCAGCACTCTCTGTACAGATACAGCTCACCAAGCAAAGCTGATATCAGAGCAATAACATATTATTCTCGTGTGAAGCAAAACATTCTACTAGGGTCAAAGCTACAGTAACAATTATGTGTCGTGTGCAGAAGCAGCAAAAAGGTAAAATGGCGTTTAAACTCCTAATAAGCTCATGCTAACTTAACACAGTGTGTAGGCAAAGCATAGCTATATGACACCCTCCCTTGATCAGAGCACTGATAAGATAAGATAAGATAAGATAAGATATGATAAGGGGCACATATTTGAAATACAGAGTTCAAGAATGATAGTCAGTTCAAATTTTGAGTAAGTGAGAAAAAAAAATGTTGTCACTTAAAAAAACAAAATCTCATAATCATGATAGTTTAGTGTTCGTCGGAATCAAAGTCAATAAATCTGGGGCTCAAAAAAGTTTTTCATATCTCCTAAAAAAAAATTATGAAAAATGTTCAATGTCAAATATGGCATCGACAGACCTTAGCCTAGCACTGAATATGCAAAATAAGCAGCAACAGCTTCCAAAAGGAAAATAAGTCAGCCATCCAATTTAATAGTGGGAAAGAACATACATGCTCTTCAATTACCGGAGCCTCTAGCACCATCAGAGGGCAACTCGGTGGGTTCTCAATGAAGCTGTGTGCCAAGAAATCTTGCGCCGCTGCGAATATATTCCAACGACCCAGCATTCCATGCATCGCTGCAAAGGCCATAATCCCTCCGTCAGAACAAAGCAATTCATGAGCTACTAAGGGACTCATGAGCTGGTTATAATCCACTTCAGGAGACACCACATTGCAGAGATACAAATCCAGGGCCCAGTCGAAATCGCAGCTCAGGCAATGAAAGACAGGCTGGACACATGTAAAATAGGAAAATCGAAACGATAATCCATAAGCTGCACTTAAGGCGGCGAGCGGCAGCGCACCATAGTATTCAAGCATCCTGTTGCGAAACAGTGCCAGACGCGACAGCTCGTCTTGGAACACAGGATGTGCATCCATTTTTAACAAAACAAAACAGCAAAAGAACGCCCGCAGCTAGCGCCAGTAAAACCGGAAATCCACCAAATAAGCTGGAAAAAATCGAATGGAAGAAAGCAGGGATGACCCCAAAAATATGTTGAAATGAAGTCACAAGACCACTGCTAACTACTTTAAAAAAGTGCACCAGCCCCGTTGTGGAGGATGCATTGAAGATTGTGTGAATCAGTTCACCGAAATGCAACGGTAGGTCAGTATTTAATAAAGCATGTACCTCTGTGCGGGTGTTAGCTACGTGAAGGACAAATGTTTCACGAGCAGATGTGAGGGCAACTTCTCTTTGGGACAATAGAGCTCTTATTCGACTCATCTTATTGAACTCTGCCTTCAAGGTCGGAATCCTCGGCCAGATGGAAACATCCAGTTTCCCATGCGTGGGTGGGGACATCACATTTTTACAGCAAACCACACGTTCACTGACGGTAACGACATAAGCAATGCCTTTTATTAACCCACAGCAATCCTCATTGTTTAATAGTAAATAACTCCCATTTGCCAGTAATGTGAATGTAGGAACGATAGCGGGCACGGGGGTACCTTTCAAAACACAGGCTAAATTAGGCTCGTTTTGATTACAAGAGCTGTGTAATTGGATATGTCTACACATTAATGAGGGATCCGGTGTTTCAGTGCAGTCTTCACCTTTCAGATAAACTTCCTTGCCCTCCCTAAGGCATCTGTATGTAAAAGGAAGCGACCAGGCTTCATGGAGATAGGAGCTACCCAGAGGCTCGTATCTACCAATGGCAAAATACTTCATACAATTTTTAAACTCGAAAAAAGCAATCGATAGAGTTATTAATCCGTGGATAAGCCACATTGCAGTAGAGGCCTCTGCCACAGAAAATGGTAAAGATTCCAAACGTTCAATATGTAACATGGAAAAAGAAGCATCTTTCATTGAAAGTAAACGTTGCTTATCAGTCAAATTAAACGGGGCAAATAGAGAAGAGGTATTCATGTAATGCCATGGAACTTTCCCGGCCTTGAGTGTCTGCAGGGTCCAAGCAAACTGCATAACAGAACGCAATTGATTTTGACCTAGGTATAACACAGACACTTCATCTTGCACAATATCAACAACAGATGACACAATGTTATCCAATGTGTAAATGCAGGAAGAAAGCGTGTTAATGCTATTATCTACCACTGCAAGCTCTTTTTCCAAATTAGCCTGATCTATAGCCCTAAGGCGGGTAGCCCCCTCAATCTGGAATGTTTTCCAGAGTTCGTTATAAACAGCATATATCCACCTTTTAGATCTACCTTTAGCCGGGCCTTTTATGAATTCATTCAGATCAACTCGTCAGTCAGTTTAGATAAATACAATTTAAATGACGCCAAGGTAGTATGTTTGAGCCAATTCTGACATAATTTGCCTACTGAATAGGTAGTTACAGAATGGTCACTCTCAAAACGGGGATCGACCCTGACCTGTGTAAAGCCATCAGCTAAACCCAGAAAATGATGTTGGCACGAGTCAGCACTTCTGTTCCACAGCAACCAACCATTGGGATCCAAACTGGATATGTTAAAGGACGAATTTAGCAACAGAGTTTGCAACTCTTTGGTCGAAAATTTGGTAGTATTACCTCAACCTGAATATTCTTCCAAATCAGGGAAGGAAGGAGCATTTAATTTTTTAGAAGTAGCCAATCCAAAGCATGTTGTCTGTGAAATGGTAGAATTAAAAAACAACATATGATTCGGGATGAGACATGCATGGTGCAAAACCTCAGTGCCTTGTACCTGCCAACTTTTAGAACCCCAAACAGATTTAAGGTCAACTGTTTCCTTCCACAACTCGTAGCCTCCAACAGCTAGCTGGTCTAGAAAGGACTTTGAGTACAATAATTTAGTATCGGTAAGTCTAACCTTGGACATGGACTTTTCTGTTATTTTAAAATAAAATGTAGTGGGATTGGACTGATTAAAATCAGTAAAATAAGTGTACTTTTTCAAAAAGGTACTCGAACTGCCTTGTATAGGAGCTGGACAATGTTCCCATTGTGTATAATTCACAGTGCTCCTCCTGGAATTAGTTTTATGTAGGTAGTGGGAACCAAAATGTTGGTAACAAAATAAATCACCATAATTAGCAGATTCAAATACAAATCTTCAGCATCAAAGGCAGCATAACATTTCAAATCAGAAAACAACGCTTCTATGGCCTGAACATCCCAATCATCAGAATGTATGTTTTGTTTAACTACATCCCCCATGTTAACTCTAAGCACATTAGGGACATTGATAACTTCAGTGGGGCCATGTATTTGAAATTTAACAGCATCCCATACAATCCCATCCCGGACATGCCAAGCAGTGATGTTCACAAAAGCCAAGTCTCTCTTCAATCTGTGTGCAGTATGCGAAGAGGAATGGGGTGCCAATGTTCCATTGAGATGTCGAATGCATGTTCCCTCTTCGACATAGTGTCCATTGACGATTCGGAAAAAATACAACACAAAACCAATTGACATAAAAAGGTAAATCGAAAAAAGCACCAGCCAAACATATGTCCAAGGGGGAATTAAAAAATGTTTTTTAAATAATCTTGCATAGACTGAAATCTGTGAAGGCTTCCCTGATGTGTGCAAAACAGTGTCAAATGAAAATCTGGGTTCTGTGGCCAAACGAGTTTGTAAATCAGGCATCGATAAGTCAGTAGGGTAAGTGTAGTCAGTTTCATTAAGTTGAGTACCAGGCAATGTACTCAGTAAAGGACTAGAAATTGCAGGCATCTCGAGGGCAACCTCAGGTTCAGTATTCGAAGTCGAGGCCAACACAGAATTTCTCACAATCGAAGGACAGGAGACTGCCGGTGTCACACTAAGAAGAATCGGCCACTCTGTGAATCTTGACATTGTCAATGGAGATATATCTGTTTTCTTTATGACCTGGAAGTGGTGGTAAAATGGCTGTTCTCGTGCCCTTCACATCAAGCACTGGAACTGGAGCTCGATAAGAGGGACCAAATTCTTTCTTGTTCTCGATCTTCTCCCGAACCAATTTGCCAACTTGGGGTAGCCAGCCAACTACCGGGATCTGCAACACATCATCCAAAGTGGAGGGCAAATGTTCCTTTGCTAGACTGTCTCTTGTCTCTTGTAGACCCTGTAAAACATTGCAATGTTCATCTACGTCAAAGGAGGCAGCAACAGCCACCGAGTCTAGACCATCAAGGTCCGGTATATACATCTTGATACCAAAGAGCATTTCGTATGGGGTCCACCCACCAAGAGATCTTCTAGGGAGATTATTAAGAGCACGCTGCACGCCATTGAGGTGGGCCAGCCAGTTCCTGCCAGTGCCTATAACTCGAGCTGTCAATGATTGGTTTAAATCACAGTTCATTCATTCCACAACACTATTACCCTCAGGTCTGTATGGAGATGAAAACTTGACTTGGACCCCCAACTAAGCCATGGCATCCTTATACGCCTTAGAGGCGAAAGCAGGACCCTGATCTGAATGGAAGGTACCACAGGCAAAAATTCCTACAAAGACACGCAAATCTCTTATGACAGTTCGTGAATCAGCGCTGCGGTGAGGCCATACCCACACAAAGCGTGTGCATGAATCAACTGCTACTAAGAAATACTTATATGCAGTATCAGAAGAAAAAGGACCGCCGTGATCTAGATAAACACACCCAAGTGGTTTATTAGAAATGAACAACTGTGTTTGGGGCGGACGCGCAGCAGTTGAAGGCTTAATCTGCTGGCAAATGTCGCATTGAAGGACATAATCACGCGTCTGTTTGTACAGTCCCCGCCACCAAAAACGTTGTTGTAACTGAGCCACAGTGGCTGAAACGCCTGCATGCGCAGATGCAACCCCTTCATGGGCCTCTGTGATCAATGTATGTCTGCGATCCGAGTTGGGAATCAATCTCTCCCCAACGTCAGGTATTTTCACATAAGGAACCTTATCGGGACTTAAGTGGTATGTATACTTAGAAGGGAACCCCTTAGGATATTTACTTCCCTTCTCAGTCGCAGCCACAGCTGCCAAGATATCGTCATCAATCTTACTTTTGGACCGTGTAACTGCTGCAACTAAACATGTGGATACTTCTGATTTTCCTGCCTCATCGGCAAGCGAATTGCTAACAGCGTCGACTCCCATGCACTGATGACCAAGAGTATGAATTACAAACACGAGTGGCAACTGTTCTTTAAGCTCAGCCACTCGGACCCAGATCATTTTATGTTTTATTGTGCTACCCTTGGAATCACGAAAATCATTCTGAATCCAAAAGAACAAGTTTTCATTGTAAGACTGGACACAGTAGTAAGAATCACTTACAATAAGAGTCGTCACACTAGGATCAGCGTACTCCAATGCAAGCATCAGAGCACGAAGCTCTGCCAATTGTGCGGTGCAGTCCCCTAGAGTCTGCGTGTGCACGACTCTGGACTTGAACTTATCGTTCACCATGGCACCTACCACAATGGCGCAAGCGGAAACGTATGCGTGTTTAGACATATGCACAACCTGCGTCGAACCATCAGTGTATATGATGCAATGAAAATCCTCCAAAGGCCGCATGGCCAAAGGTGCAGGATGAACAAATTCATATTGCAAAAACTCCTGCGACTGTAAGGAGGCATCAAAAATAAATGTGACATCCGGAAATGTCAATGATGCTGCCCATTGTATCCACCGAGGGTGCAAAGCTTTTGAATTTGGTACACTGGCTTTCGTAACTGCCTCCAATGCAGGAAACGGGGTTACCACCAACATGTGTTTTCCCTGTGACAGAGCACGTTCCTTAAGAATCGCCATCTGCACTGCTGTTAAAACTTTCTCCACAGAGGAAAATCGCATTTCAGCCTCAAGTGCCTCAAGTGTGACTTGTAGGCAATAGGTACTGTGTCTCCTTCGTTAAAAGTACGGTAAGTGAAACCCACCGCCTCAGGGATGATTCTTATCACCAGGTTGGTGTGGTTATGACGAGTCAGTAGGAATTTAGATTCGAGCAGATCAGCCTGCAAAGATTGCAAAATGGCTGAGTGTTCTGGCAGCCAGCACAATTTGGTAAACGTAAGTTGTATCAAAGCATACAAAGGCTTGATACGCTGGCCATATTCAGGAATGTATGTCCTCTCGAAATTCAAAAATCCCAGCAAAGACTGTAATTTTTTCAGAGTTGTCGGAGCGCGCAATTGTGCGCATTTCTCCGAGAAGTGAGGAGCCAATCCTCGGCCTTCATTGTTGAGCTCGTAGCCCAGGAACAACACTGTGTACTCCACAATGTGCGATTTTGCAAAGTTGAATTTTTAACGGAAGTCTGTAAAGCTACAAATTAATCAGTCAACACGACACAGATGCTTCCAAAGTTTGTCAACCGTGAGATAAATATCATCCACATACAAACATGCATCTGGGTCTACTCTCTCCAAGAGAGAGACTATGCGGGCAGCAAACACCCCAGGACTATTCTTTATAGCCACTGTTTATGGACTCCGCCGCATGTAAAACTGGTCCATTGGGAACTTAGACCATCAAAATGGTGGGCATAAAAACCGATGGATATGTCAAGCGTGGTTTTAAACCGCTTACGCACAAGACTATCCACCAAGGCAGGCGCGTGAGTATTCTGTACTGCACAGGTATGGCAATGCGAGTTCAAATGCCAGTAATCCAATACCAAACGATACGATCCGTCAGACTTGGTCACAGTAAAAAGAGTGTTATTCATTGGTGACACACATGTTTCAATCACTCCTTGATATTCCAATTGTTCAAGGATTTCCGCAACGGAAGCCTTAGCTTTGCGTCTTATGGGATATTGAGGTTGAGGCTGTGCCCGTAAAGGAATCTCGTGGTGTGGGGAAAATTTATCCCAACCACAGTGTGTATGGTACAGAGCCGGCGCAAAGGCTTTAGCCCACTCTTCTGCAAAATTCAGCGCATGCTCCTTCGAGACAGTGTGCGTGAAACTTGGGAGGATTACCTCCTCCCCTCTTGGAGCCGCGAGCAGAAAAGTTGGGGGCCAGTCAGCCTCCACTAACAAAATGTCATAAGTAGTCATAAGATTTTCCCAAAATACCCCTTTTATGGTACATTGTATGTCACCTTCAATGAACAGGACTATTTCATAAAGTCTTTCAGGGGGAGCTACTCTAGTATCAGCTGTCTCCACAACAACATAACGGTCAGTCGCTGTCACCTTCAGTAGTGGACGCAGGGCCTCTCGCACTATGGTAATCTCCGCCGCGCTGTCCAGCAAGGCCAGAGCCCATGTCTGATTCCGAAGCTACGTTCTCACTCTCTGTGGCATATCTCGCTGTTAATGCGGCGACTTTCTTTTTCTGAAACTGGGGTCTTTTCGGTGTAGATTCTTCCTGCTTGCCTTTAACGTCATTTGGGCGGGGCTGGTCGCATCCCTGCTGGCCACCCCGACCCCTGCCGCCACCTCCACCACCGGTCGACGAGGCCGATGAGTCCTGAAAAGAACGAGGAGAGCGTTGATCAGAAACCTGAAAACGATCAGGTGATTTTATCGTTGCGCGGTCGCGCAAGTGATAAATACGTTCTGGGGGCGCAGGTAATGGAGATGCAGGACGAGAATCCTGTCTCTGCTGTTGTTGTTTACCCTATTTCTGTTTTTTCTGCCAATTTTGTTTTTTGGTCTTGGGCTGATTGTCAGTTTCTGACTTCTGCCCTTGGGGTTGTTTTTTCTCTTTAGTAGAAAAAGGCTTGAGACCCACACTATTGCGGCACACGGTTTTACAAACTGCCGGGGTTTCTCGACATCGGGAATCGCCAGTAATGCATTGGACACCTGAAAGTTTACCGCATCTCCCTTGACATTTGCAAGAATGAGATTGGAAACTACATCAAAGGAGCCACATAGGCGCATACCCAATTCAGCCGCAGCCTCAGGTCCATGCTCATCCTGAACACGTTTAAGGACCGTCGGCAGGACAGTCATAGACGGAGTGCCGTAGCACCTCGTTTACACTGCCGCAAAGGTCTTACCCCATGTCTCACAGTCACCAATTTCGGGGGTCAAGTCTTTTGGCATGCTAATTGTCAGAATCCTGTGTTTTTCACCATGAGTCGTGTTAGGAAATACTGCTTCCAGCTGGTCAAACTATTCGGCAAGCCAGAAAGGAAAATCATCCTTATCATGGGGGCGCTTGCCCATCACAGCGTTGACCATTACAGGACTAAGCTTTATTCCGCCCTGTCCGGCAGGAAGCGCCGCACCACCTGGGGCCCCGCCCGGGAGATTACGGGTAATGTATTGCACTAACGACCTAATCACGCTAATTGCGACTACATGTAGTCATCTTAACTCAACAACGGTACATGCTCCGTGCTGAGGATGAGGTGTAAATCCAGCCAAACAGGCCAAATCACGCCCGGAATGGACAAAGGACCTAACCATGGAGCTGTTAAAGAGTGGGGTAGGGCGCCATCAAACCAAACGCGGTGCTGCCAAGCATCAAAAGGAACTTCCTGTGCCCTATACGGAGTATATTCCAGTGGCACAGCAGTGGCAGTGTACGTTTCGAACACAGTAGTAATTACGTTCACAGCCGGGAAGGTCACCAATGAGTAAAAAATGTTGTATGGGTAAGCCACCTCTGCACTCACCAGCATTATCACGGCCATGCCATCCACGGGAACATTATAAGTCTGCAAATGATTGCGCACAGCAATGCGACTATGTTGCGGAATGTTCACCGCGGCCATAGTGACACAGAAAGAAAGAGGTACAAAGTAAACTCTGTAACACAACTGGGTAGTAATTCAAGGAAACCGTTTCGAAAAATTCAAGCTTGAAAAGACATATGTAAATATAGGTAGGTTTGTCCGACACCACCGTTAACCGGAAACAATAGTGAAGGGGTTAAGGACTGAATGTTGCACTACTCAAGTGTCATGAAATAAGACCACCAACGGTTAGGCGCCATGTCGCAGGGATTCTGTTCTCATACAGAACTGTGCATAGAGACTTCGAACCTCAGTGAATTAGGGTGTGCCAAAACTCACCTTAGTACCCAAAATCCCCTACCAGACTAGCTACAGTGTCTCATTGGTTATTACAAACTCCCAATGTTTAGACAAACCAGAACATGGACTTAGAACACCTCAGGTAACGTGGAACACATGAACACTCTTTCGTTATACAATCATTTCAATCCAGAACAAGGAGTAAAGGAAGACGCGTGCACATTTGAAATGTTTATTTTTTAATGCAGTGTTCTCAAGCGCAGTATCTTAGCTAATACAAGCAAGCATATTATAAGAAACAAAGTAATCAGGATAGTTACTAGTCCATAGAATACAAAGGGTGAAAGCATGTTAAAATGCTAGAGGGAAGAAGGCTAAAAGTCACCTAATTCTTACCCTCCCTTGCTAGTATATTATATTATATCTAAGAAGGTCTCTTTGAGTTTTAGCAGGGCAGCCCCATACCTCAGATCCTAATGGTAAGGGATCACATCATCTTCCACCAGCTCTCTGCATGCGAAGCACCATCAAGTGTGTGTATGCTCTGTGCAATGCAATATAAAAACGCGCCTAAAGCCAGAATTTGGCCGCAGCTGCATGTATGTTATGTCTAGGAACGTGCGAAGATCAGAAATCATAACAACCACTGTGGCGAGTTATCCTTGAAGGCTTCAGCACTCACTATACAGACACAGCTCACCAAGCAAAGTTGATATCAGAGCAATAACATATTATTCTCGTGTGAAGCAAAACATTCTACTAGGTTTAAAGCTAAAGTAACAATTATGTGTCGTGTGCAGAAGCAGCAGAAATGTAAAATGGCGTTTAAACTCCTAATAAGCTCTTGATAACTTAACACAGTGTGTAGGCAAAGCATATCTATATGACAGTGCCACAACTGAATGAAAACAAAAGAACAATTGAAGAAAAACAAAGCATAGTGCCAGCTAAAAGACTCAGAAAAGGAGATAATTGGCCTGGTTTTGTTAAGAAACAAAAATTTCGTCTTAGATCAATAAATGAAGAACCAGAGCATGTAAACGAAATATCAAGTCAAACTGAGCTTTCCACAGAACAACCAAAAAGAAAAAGTCAGCGATTGAAAAGACTGAATAATAAGTTCAGAGGTCCTGAATGGGCTTATGTCAACATTGAAGATCTTGAAAAATTAGAACTGAGCGATGAAGATGATGAATTAATTGATGAACCAACAGACAAAGAAGTAAGACCAACTTGAACATTTCACAGGTTGAAATTCTGTGAAAAAGTCTCAAAGAGGGGCTAAGTCGCCCTAATCGAAAAATGGCTGATCATACTGTTAATGGTAAACTGCAAAGAAATTGCTTAAAAACATGCTGTAGAATATGCACATGTAGTGTAGTAATAGTACTTATAGGATGGTTAGGACTGACTGTAGCTATTCCTTATCTAATGAGTAAAAGTGAAAAGAATGATACTAACATTCATGAAAAGGTAGATGCACCTGAAAAATTAGATACACATGGAAATATAGACAATGTCAGGCAGTGAAGAATAGAAGTAGAAGCATCAGATGAGGAAGGATTGCATTACGATAAAGTTAGAAATAGAACTTATTTGAATGTATTCGCAAATCTATTAGTACACTAAGTAGAGGCAATGGAAATAAGCGATTGCTACGTATGTATGGAGCTACCATTGTCTGTAGTGGAAGGCGTCACTTATCATCATTTGCCCCTGACTTATGATATTTCGTGTAGTATTTTAGCTAGCTTATTTTACAAGAAAGGACTCTTACAATATTATTATTCTAATTTAGATGTGATTTTCTCTGAACTTCCTATTCATAGTAACCTGAATTCTGTACATAGTAAAGGTAACATAGCTCATTATATGGGAGAATATTTTCTAACAATAGGTACAATAGATATAGCTGAATAATTTAACATGCATTTTACATGAAGAAGAGAAGATATTTTTGAATGTAGTTGAGAAAAGGAGAGAAGATTTCCAAAGAAAAGCTACAGAACAGAAATGAAAGATTCCTAAATGGGCAGAAAATAAAGAATACACCTTGAATGGCAAAACTCATGCTGTTATGTTGCTGGACTTTGAAAAGAAAGGGAAACTCTGTCTCCACAGGGAGAGAACAAGCTATTATAATAATATATTCATTGGTTCCAGTGAATGTGAACACAATTATAAAATAATTGGGGGTTGGGGTTTCAAAGATGGAACTGAACCGGTGTTCCCTGAAATTTTTATATCTGTGGGAACAAAGCATATTACAAATTGCCTGATCATTGGTATGGGAGTTGCTATTTTGGAATAGTATTCCCAAAACTATACCATATAAAAAGAATCACTGGAAGTAATGAAGATACTAATGGACTAATACGTAGTAAAAGAGCTAGTATAGCAGAAATTATAGGTGACATATTTAGTGCATTGATACCATCAGTGGGAGTGGTTTTAAATACTCAAAGAATCTGCAAATTTATCGTCAGTGGTAGATCGTTTATCGACAGACACTGCTGGAGGTTTCTTAATGATCAATACAGAATTAGTTGCGGTAAGATCAATGGTTTTACAAAATCGACTTGCTCTTGATACATTGTTGGCAAAAGAGGGCAAAGTCTGCAGAATGCTGAAATCGCAACATTGTTGCACTTACATACCTGACAAAAGTATAGAACTGAAAGGGTATGTAAGGAATATTACATTTTTAGAAAAAGACCTTAAACCACTGGAGGTTGATAGTGCATGGAAAAGACTAACAGATGGTCTTTTCTCTATAGGTAGTTGGTTTTCTAATGTAGGGAAACATTTTATAGGTAAAATACTGATGCCAATGGTGGGAATAGCCTTAATGATTTTAGGGATAATAATTTGTTGTAGATGTCGTAAAAATAAACGGCATATGCAATAAATAAAAAGGGAAAGAAAAGAAATATCAATGAAATAGAATTAGAAGAATACAATAGACATTTATATAAAAAGGTGAAAGACCTCCATATGAAGAATGAAAAGAATATTAATAGAAAGATTGAAGAAATTGAGATGGGTGAAGTGTAAAAGTTGGCATCTGTTTCATTAATTAGTGATGATATAAAATATCATCAGAAAGGGGATAGATGGAGCAAAGTTTCACACGTAAAGTGATTTGCTCGTACTTAACCCTCTCGATAATAATATTAATGTACAAACTAACATGTTTTGTCTTATTAATATTGCATTACACAACATATTAGGCATCTAAGGGAAGCTTGCCAATGTGCTTTTACTAACTATAATCCGCTTGCACTAAAATGGCTGCTGCTACGCGGGATTTACTGCGCATGCGTCTGTCATGGGAAAACTTGGGAAAACTTTTGCTTCTGCGCAATAGAACTAAGATGGCTGTTATGTGTCCTAACGTGCAAGAAGCTTGCATCGCTGCTTTGCTAAGCTGTTTGCTTTTGCCTAATATTTAATGCAATAGTATAAAATAAAATAATGGGAATAGAGTAGAAAGAAGTGGTATACAGTGCATTCCTTTATTCTGTGTTTCGAAAACTGTTTCTTTTCTATTTTTACATGTTACAAAATTACGGGCCTAAATGCTTTGCTGAACTCCATCTTTGGAGAAACTGCCCCTGTGCGACAAATGTCCTGAAGCCACAGAAGCTGTAGCCTTGAATCATGGCCAAGACGGACATTGAAGGTGGAGAAGAGTGAACTCCTTGCCTTACCAGACGAAGCTGAATGGATTAAATTGTTTTAAAATGATCATTGATACATTTCACTACTGGGAGGAATAAAGAACATTGGTAAATAAAGTTATGGGAGGGAAAGACTTGAATACATGATTGACAAGTTGCTTCTAGAAAAATATGGTGTGATGGCTACTCCTCGTTCTCTGTCCAATAAAATTGTGGGATTCACACATTTGCAACATTTGGGGGTGGTACACTGACCTGAAATATAGTATAACTAGGGTAGGCTTAGTTAGTTAGATTGTCCGACTTGTCCGAATAGCTAACCTGTCACTGACCCAACACACTCAATAGGTGATCGGGAGCAGAGTAGCTGGCGAAACACTCTGTCAGAAGATTTGATAACCCAATCGGGGTTCTGGGGAGGAGATCGATGACCCAATCGGGGTTCGACTGTTAGCTGCAGAGAGGGTTTACAATGCTGGCTTTTTGAACTTTAACTGTGGTGCTGGTCTTAGCCTGTGGTGGTCCTATCCTGATCCAATTTGGTCCGTAACCTGTCCTGATTCTGGCTTGCATCTGTTCTTTCCTGCTGGCACTTATACTTTGGGATCCTTATTCTTTTGACTCAGCCTATGACCAGGGTTGGTCATCACACCGTTCTAGGTAACTATAAAGTGTGGGTTTGTCATTGTACTGTTTTCCCTTTTCTCTTACCCACCCTCTGTTTAAAATGCTTAACGACATTTTTTCTCCAAATCATTTTGAAAGGTTTATGTTTTAAAATCTGCATTTAGTCTAAACAAAATGAGAAATACATTTGAGTTTTATGTTTTATAAGTTTTCAAAGATCTTACATAGATAAAGATTTTTAACCTTTCCCAAGTTTGTGGTCATTTATGAAATGCTAAATGTTATTATTGCTACCTATTCTCTCTCTAACTCCCTTGATCCTTTAGGACTATAGGTATTGGTGACTTGGATTGGTAAGACAAATGGTAAAAAAAATCAAAATGGTAAAAACCCCAATTGATTGAGTGTAGGTTTACCTGTTTAATGTAATATAAACATATGGGCCCAGGTGAGTATGTTGAGCAGGTGAGCCCGCGCTCTATCAGAGGTCTTGATGTTTTGGCCATTTCAGATTTGACCTCCTGTCTTTTGATGAACTTTCTTCTTAAATGACCCTTTTTCCGTTTTCCGGTTACTTCTTGGAATCTTTCCCTGGTGTTGCATAGCCTTCAGGGTCCTCCTTTTCAGCCACTTGAGTCCTCAGTTTTTGTCGGCCAAAGTTGTGTTTTTGGTGGCAGTCTGCTCCGGTAGTCTTCCCCTCATTTTCGTACTTTTTTTTTGGGATCAGGTGATTTTGAGCTCCAGTCCTTCTTTTCTCTCGAAGACACCCACGTCTGTTCATTGTTCAGAGTATATTGTTCTACCTGTGTTTTTTCTGGAGCCTTCATCAGAGGACCAGGTCCGGTTGCATACACTAAGGGGTCGATTCCGATTCGGGACACAAATCAGTACGATGGTTCAAATTCGTAGCCGTTTCCGTACGAACTGTACAAATCTGTCCGAATCGCGTAGTACAATCCGTAGTAATAAAATACATCTGAATCGTTGTGAACCGTACGAAAAGCAAGGGAAAATCCGTATGATACGGACCCTGAAAGTGAACCGTACAATCGTAATCATGCCGTACGACCCGACAAGTACGATCCGCACCGGGGAATGAGTACCCGATTCGTACGGTAAATGTCGCGTATGAGCAATTCGTACGGAGAGCCACACAATCACATAGGGTACGGTTCGTACACTCCATGATCGTAGGGGTACGGTTTGTACACCTACGATCATGGGGTACGGTTCGTACACCTACGATCATGGGGTACGGTTTTAAACCTACGATCATGGGCTACGGTTCATACACCCCATGATCGTATGGGTACGGTTCGTACACCCCATGATCGTATGGGTACGGTTCGTACACCCCATGATCATAGGGGTACGGTTCGTACACCCACGATCATGGGGTGTACAAACCGTACCCCATGATCGTAGGTGTACGAACCGTACCCCTACGACCATTGGGTGTACGAACCGTACCCCTACGATCGTACCGGGGATCTGTTTTGCATGCATTTCGAGTTGAATTCTGCTTTTCCGGGCGTTTTGAGCTCTCATAAAAAAAGAGTAGTACGGAGTGTTGACTGGACGAATCGTACTTGCTGGGTCAGACATTGCGTACTGCGCGTTCCGAATGTGATTCGTATGGATTATTGAGTCGTACGGGCTTTGGTACGATTCAGACGGAGAACTGCTTTGGGTACGCATCGTACTACATAGTACTTACGGGGACGTTCGAGGATACGATTCGTATGGGAAAAATGCTCCGTACGGCTATTCGTGCGGGATTTTACCGCATCGGAATCGGCCCCTATATGTTCAAAGGGCATTGTCTATTTATTTGTCGTGAATGTAGTCTTTTCGTAAGGTGGATTTTTTTGTTAATTGCTTTTGGCCTTTCCACTAAAGGTCTTCACCTCTCTAGTGCTACCTTGTCCAGGTGGCTCAAGCTGGCAATCACGGGGGCATCTGACTCTGTGGGTCAACAGAGGCCATCTTCTATTTCAGGGCAGGCTGACCATGGGAATGTCCACCTCCTGGGCAGTGTTTAAGGGAGCTTAGCGCTGTGATATTTGTCACACTTCTACTTGGGCGCCCCGCATACCTTCATGTCCCACTATAGGTTGCAGGTGGGTGGTGCTTCTTCCACTTCTTTATCAGGTCATGTGTTGTCCTTGGTACATGATGTTTGATTCTTGTGTTCCGTATTGATTAAACACTTGGCTTAAGACTTTAGGTTCAGTGTGTTTTTTTGTCTATAACTTGTTGAACTAAAATGTGTCTGCTTTGGTATTGGCTCATTAAGTAAGGATTGGACGTACTAGGAGGTAATGCTCGGTTACTTACCGATAAACTTCATTACTCCGAGTACAGGTCTTCTTTGTCTCAGTCCTGAATTCCCTTACCACCCGGTCTGGTTTGGGTTCTTTTCAGTAGCAGACGCTTGCTTTCTAAAACAGTGAGCCACATGTTTGACCCACTTACAGTGCACACATACTCAATAATGTAATCCTTTTTTCTTGAAAGACTCTTTCCATGCACAGTATCCTCCAGTGCCTGCTGCTGGCCCTAGCTTGGCTGCTGCCTCCTAGCTGCTTGCTCCATCTTACAGACCTGCAATCTGACAGCATCCTGACCCTGGCTGTGCTGCCAGAGAGGGTGATAAGAAATTGCCCTCCCCACATTTCCCGTCACTCATTCACTCCACCTCCCTCCTGCCATTCACCCCTCCCTCTCTCCTTCTCCCTCGCTATTCTCCCACACTCACATCCCTTCCCGATACCTCACCCTATTCCTCCTTTTAACGTTCTTCACCCTTTCCGTAGATCTGTCCTCTCTTTACCCCGTACTCCCTTTAGCCCTTTGCTATCTCTCATGTTTATTCCTCGCTTCAATTACTGATTTCCCACCACTCTCTCGCTTAACCCCTTCCAGGTTTTCTCCTTTCCTCGTCCTCTTTTCCCCTCCCTCCTCTTGCCTCTCACTCTACCATCTCTCTATTTCCTTTCACCTCGCCCTGTCTGCCCTCCAACTCCCCTTGCCTCCTAGCCCCTTCGCCCCTCTCTCCCTCCAGTCCTCTCGAGGTCCTCCGAGGTAACAAAAGAGCAGCCCTTAACATAACTGGACATTTGGAGCAAGGCATGAGATGCTCCCTTCACTGTGACCTGCAGGAGGGGGAGGGTCCATTTCAAGGAGATTTAATGGTAAATATTCCATCCACTGGGATGTATGACGTTACAACGCATGCTTTTATTTATTTATTTATTTATTTATTTATTTAGCAATTTGTATAGCGCCTGGTGACCCGAGGGCATCCCCGCGCTGTTAATATTGAGTCCTGCTGAGGGGGTGAGAGGTAGAGGGTTTATTTAGGGAACAGAAGGGTTTTAAGTTTTTTCCTGAATGTCAGGTGGTTGAGTTCCAGTCTGAGGGAACGTGGGAGAGAGTTCCAACCGGTGGACGCATTGACAGAGAAGCGTCGGCCTCCAGTGCGTGTTCTTTTGAATTTAGGGATGTTGGCCAGGTGCTCGTTCTCCGACCGTAGGGCCCTTGGTGCAGTGTAGGGGGTGACCAGACCCCTAAGGATCGCAGGTCCCGATCCGTTGATTAGTTTATGGGCCGTGCACATGGCCTTAAACTCCACCCTTTGGCGGACTGGCAGCCAGTGCAGCGCCTTGATGGCGGGTTTGGCGGATACTCTAGGAGGTACGCTCATAATTAGGCGGGCTGCAGCATTCTGGGTTCTTTGCAGTCTCGCTAAGGTGGCTTCCGGCGCACCTAGGTAGACCAAGTTGCTGTAGTCCAGCCGTGACAGTATGAGGCCCTGTACTATTAGTTTCCTAGACACGGGCGGTAGGAGGGGGAGAATTTTGCGAACAGTTCGCAGAAGCCCCAGACAGGTTCCGGCGGTTTTGGCCGCTTGGGTCTTCATTGAGAGAGCGGGTTCTAGCCAGACTCCGAGGGTCTTGATTTCGTGTTTCGGGGTGGGGATTTCCCCGAACGCGTCTGGCCATATTGCCGGGGGGATGGTCGCCCATTGTTTGCCCATGAGCATCACCTCGGTTTTGGAACCGTTGAGTTTTAATGACGATTCACACATCCACCCGTGAATTTCGGTAAGACAGTTTGGTAATTTGTCTGGGTGGTCGTCAAGTTGGGAGAGGGAGACGACCAATTGTGTGTCGTCGGCGTAGCTCACGATTTTTATCCCGTATGGTGTTACCACATCTTCCAAGGGGGCCATGTACACATTAAAGAGTGTGGGGCTCAGGGAGGAGCCCTGAGGAACCCCGCTGGAGAGTGGGAGTGTGGCCGAGTGGAATTCGCCGTCCCAAACCTGGAACGTACGTTCAGTGAGAAAGGACTCTATCCATTTGAGTGCCGTCCCGGTGAGCCCTGCTTCAGTCAGTCGGTGAAGAAGAACACGGTGATTGACCGTGTCAAAGGCGGCACTCAGATCCAGGAGGATCACTGCCACTGATCCCCCTGAGTCTAGAATGCGCCTTGCTTCCTCGATGACGGCAAGCAGGGCGGTGTCTGTGCCGTGTCCCGGACGGAACCCAGTTTGGGATTGCCGCAGGATGTTATTAGTCTCGAGAAATCTGGAGAGTTGACTATTCACCAGTTTCTCGGTGATCTTGCTAATCCCCGGGAGGAGTGATATGGGCCGGTAGTTTGCCATATCAGTAGGGTCGAGCTGAGGTTTTTTAAGAAGTGCCTTCACCACTGCCTTTTTCCAGCTGTGGGGGACTGATCCTTGAGCAAGTGAGCAGTTGATAAGCTCCGTGATTGTAGGGGTGATAGCGGGGGCCACGTTTTTAAGGAATCTCAGAGGTGCAGGGTCTAAAGGAGATCCACTTTTTATTTTATTCAATATCGTTTCCACCTCGTTGGGCGTTGTCGGCTTGAATGTCTCGAGTTGGGGACGTAATCCCGTCTCATTGGGGGGTTGAATAGTGTTTCTACGGGAAGGGGAGCTGGGGGGAGGGAGGGATGTGAGGATGCGGGCAATTTTGTTGTTGAAGTATGAGGCTAGGTCATTACTTCTATCTACCTGAGGGGTGATGGGCGAGGAAGCGATGGGAACTTTCAGAAGCTCCTTCACAATGAGATAAGATTCCCTAGAGGAATTGGATGATTCCTTTATCCGGGTGTCATAGTGAGAGGCTTTGGAGAGCTTGATTGCGGTTTTATAGGTTTTGACTGAGGAATGGTATGCCTCTTTGCTGGCGTTGTGCCAGTCTTTTCTCCAAAGCCGTTCAGCTCTTTTACAGTTTTTGCGGAGCTGGCGGAGTTCTGGGGTGTACCACGGAGCAGAGCCGATGTTGTTGGTCTTATCTTCGCGCATTCTGAGTGGAAGCACAGAGTCAAGGGAGGTCGTGATCCAATTTCTGAAGTTGCTATCGGCGTTGTCCGGGATATTGTCGAGAGTAGGGGTGGTAGATGTCAGGGTGTTGGCCCATTCTTCAATCGGTAGTTTGGACCAGGTCCTGCCTTTGGTGACGCAAGCTGTTACAACGCAGGTTTTACTACACATACCATTACAACGCATATCGCTTTGGGGTGCTGGATAGTGAATAGTTTAATTTACTCTCCAACTCCAGTCCCCGTGGACACTAGGGAAGGTGTTGGATAGTAAATTAAATCTATTCCCTATCCTGGAGCGCCGCCCAGCGCAATGCGTTGTAATGGTTTTCGTTGTAAAACTTGCATTGTAATAGCACTGCGTGGTAAAAGTTGCGTTGTAAAGGATGTTTCCCCATCCACTGTGGTCTCACCATTTTTAAACTCCTGCCAAAGTAGTCAGTCCTGGGTACTTCAATAAAGACAACTTAATTTCAGAATTTTCAGGCCACAAGATATGACTTCTATTCTGCAAAATCAGACCAACACACACAAGTCCAAATATGTGAACTGGATCTGCAACAAGAACTTTCACCCAAAGGTGTGCTATGCTTTTTCAGCTTTTTGACAATTTTTTGACACTTTATTCTACTTGCATCATTCTGTAAACCGTGTAATTGACAGGACAGCCAGCTTGGCTACTGGAAGAAGCCAAACATACTACAAAAATGTTCATTAATGACCCTGAGTTCAGCATTTGACAGTTTAGGACGGCTAAGAGTTTCCAATCTCTCAGATGACAATGATACGTTTCAAGGGTTATTGTGAACTATTCAGCAGCACACATGGACTGACACTTTGCAGATAAAACACCAGCCTTTGACAAACCCTTGCCAGATACCAATATTTAGCAGGTACAGAGTTTTCATATATAATCTCTGAAGGTGAAGGTCTTTTATTGTTGAAGGCCTTTTGGCACTAAACTTCACACAGCAGTATCACGCTGATTGTGCTAAAACAGCCCATCTAATATGTGCATTGCAAACCCCCTGTAGCTTCGGAACACATCATTAACTACCACTGCCTGCATT
This sequence comes from Lissotriton helveticus, assembly GCF_964261635.1. NCBI lineage: Eukaryota > Metazoa > Chordata > Amphibia > Caudata > Salamandridae > Lissotriton > Lissotriton helveticus. Next base: position 253,554,408 of record NC_136061.1, read on the forward strand.
TGAATAAGTATGCTGCCTTTCTGGCTGCATTTGCATACATACCTCTTCACCCTGATTCTGAAAGCCTCCACAGAAGAGGCATTCTGTGATTCCCAGCAGAGTTTGAGGAATGCCTCCCCCCTCATTGGTTTGTTTAGAACGTGAGATACTGAAACTGTTTCGATGAGAAAACTCGGCTGACATTTCTTAGAATAGGCTTTTGTGAAGATATCAATGATGATTTGCACAAGTGGCCTCTTCATGTTGGACTTATTGATCTCATCTGGCTGGTGCATAAACAATTATGGGAAAGGTGAATAAAAAAGAAACAAGTATTGGCATAGCCACTAGGTCTCGCCTTTGGGACTTGCTGCAAAACTAAATACTTATGAGGTCCCAAAAGCGAGACCTATTGGTTATGCCTATGCTTGTTTATGACTTGTACCCTGCCTACAGTTATCTAAAAAGGGAGGTTTTAAGCCCCTTTTTCAACATGGCTTCCGAGCTGACCTTTCTCTTTTCTAACAGCAGCTCATTCCACTGCTTTGCTGCCAGTAGCAACAAGAAGCAATAGCCCCTCAGGGTTTGCAGACTCCTGGCATGCAAAGCAGTCCATGCTTGAAAGAGTGAAGAGCTCTGGCAGGAGTAAATTCACAAAATCTGCTACTAAAATAAAGAGGCCCCTTTTTCTGGTTTACTCTAAACGTGACAAGCAAGGCCTTGGAGCAGTGTTTAATTTGAGCCACTGGTTGCAGGTGTGGGACACCAGCCATTGTATTTAGGAACCGGCAACTATATTCCCGTATCAGATATTTATGGAGTGCAAGAGAGGGAAAAACAGAACACACAGATCGGAAAGACAAGGAAGAAAAAGATGGCAGCACCGACCTAAACAGAAAAGGGAACTTGCAAGTGTGAAAAAAAGGGTCAGGTAGTAAATTAAAACTACCAACTTTGGTATTACCAGCGCTGACCTTTAATTGCACTGGCCACCGGTTTCTGAGCAGAGCTTCGAGTACCTACACTTTCTTTCTCAAACTAAGCACGGCTTTGAAGTAGATCGTTTTATTGACTGGCAGACAGTTAAGTTACTTCAGACCTGGGCGGATGGACTGCCTCCTAGGGCATTCAAGAATCAGACGTACAGCAGCATGAAATGAAAAAAAATATATACATGCAATAAGATAAGCTGTATTGGTCTGCGTACGCCTAAATCGCTATGTCACTTTTTTGTATTCAGTCTGCTGCAGCCCATCGACTCTCTCCGATACGCACCCAGACCTCACTGCTCACCTTTTCGTGGACAGGACACCTTCTACATCATGCAGTCCCGCTCGGCCACCAAGAAGTCTCACACATGGTGCTGAGTCTTGATATCGCTATGGCTAACGACATACTTGTGCTCTCATCATCATCGCAGGTTCTTCACCCGCTCAGTACTTCCGGTACCACTAACTCAGTAACCATAGAGGCCACGCACGTGGTGGTGGGCCCCCCGTTTGGTGGATCGGGCCTACATGAGGTGTCTGAACCACCAGGACAGGCCATCACAGCGCCTGCAATGGAGCAACTCTAAAATGGCGTAGAGCACATGCACACCGTCTTATTTATAGGTACGGCCATGTGTGTAGTGACGGATGCGTTGGATGGGTGTGATGTGGGTGTGTATACCAGACATGAGGTAGTGTGTGTGTGCCGTTCTGACAACTAGATCTGGAACTAAGAAATCACTACAATGGAAATCTGGGCAATATTGCGTTTTTGTTTTTTCCAGGAATCGAAAGTGGAGTGGGTTGGCCTGACATATGCCAATGCTGCGCGAGGCTCTGAACCATGATTCCGGAGCTATGGACGTGGTCCCGTCATGAGCTATATGAGAAATCAAGTGATTTGGGTGTCCATTTTGTAGTGCTGACGTCACCCTGGTCTTAAAAGCAAATGTGTCATTATGTCTGTAAAGTTCCATAAATTGGCCAACATGGAAGGTACCACTGACTCTATATTCGTTCATAGTTGCATACATAAAAGATGGTGGACATGCGATTATGAATGTTTGTTGTACTTTCAGTGGAGTGCTATAGCTGTAGTAATACAGGGCTGTGAAAGGTTTAAGTTGTCATTTTTGGCACATGAAGGGCAGCTAATATATATACGTATGTGTTCATTCAGGTAGACTGTAGAACTTGATGCTGGAAATCAGTGTTCGGGTCTCGGAGTTGCGTCAACATTCTGTTATTGTAGAGTAATTACGTAATTTACGCGTGCCTGAAAATGTAGTGTAAATACGGTGCTCAAGTAAATAGCTGATATAGTTTTGGGTTGATTTTGCGCTATATAAATATGCTTTAAAAAAAAAAGGAGGAATAGCCCACACTGACTGTCGCAGGTAAGTTGGTTGCATACGCTACTTTTAGCACAATATAATGTGGTAGGGCGGAGGAGCAGCATTTTACAAACACAATAAATACACAGACACAGATAGATAGTTGAAGTGGTTCTGGGCACGTGTGCTCGACTCCATTTTATTACGTTCTTGTTGGTAACAAGTAGAATAGTAGAATAGTAATCATGATATCATATACAGATATTTAATCATAATGGTTTATGACTTCTGTTGTACAAAGGTAGGAGCATTGTATGTGAAATAATACACAGAACATTCTATCGTAAATGGTTCATGAGTTGTGGTGCACTGAGGTAGGGGCGGTTTATGTTGAGCCTGCGGTGATGCGCGGTTCAAGCAGACAGCACTGGTAAAAATGTGTTTTGACTATTGAATTTTGCCTTAACAAGGGCACATGGCAATTATTTACCGTGTACTGAGTTAGTGGTACGTCTGGTGTTTATCGTGTGCTCACCATGCGATGATGCGTGGTCTGAGCGGGCTGTACTGAAATCATTCACTGTTGCATACTGGACTATATGAACTTTGAGGGGAGAAAAAATAACTAGCATCGATGGTTATCAATTGCTCTGTAAACTAGGTCTATTGATTGCCCCCCATAACAAATTAAACGATTGCATTTCACGTAGTGCATTCTAACTTTCTCAAAATGGGGACGTATGTCTGGTGGTGATGTTGAAGGTGATATCCCAGAGGTAGTTGGTATTGCCGGTGGTGGAGGTACATTTTGGCACAATTGTCTATATTCTTTGTTATCTTAGTTCACAGAATGCAACGATTGTAGGTCCTTGCGCATACTAGCAGTGCAACAGCACTATTTTGTTCTCTGCTTTAAGTAAATCGAGGCTGAATTTAATGCTTTCTTTAGTGTAGATGAAAAGGTAAATTCAAGTTGTGAACCCTACTGTGCACAGTGTACATGGAAGCTAGTAGTCAGTACAGTTATAGAACAATGCCTTTTTTCACTTTTTAGACAAAATCTGAATACATACAGTATAATTGGCTGTGCATTAAATAAATCAAGGTTGAATTTCCTACTGTCTATAGTGTAGATGCAAAGGTGAATCAAGTTGTAAACCCTGCTGTCCGCAGTGTACATCTTAGGGTGGAGTGCATCATCTGCAATTATAGTGGAAGTGGAAGATCGAACATGTATGCAGCACGCATTTTAATATTCAACTAAATCTATAAGTGATATAAAAATAACTTTGAAGGAAGCATACTAAAGGGATATTGTGTAGGATGTGATAGGTGTTATACTTAGTTTGGGTTCCACTGAGTTAGTGGCACCTGAAACAACAAGGTTCTGTGGAGCCTGCGATGATGTGTGGACTGGGCAGGACGTACTGATAGTAATGTTTTTTGTCTTGTGAATTCTGGCTTAGTAAGGCCAAGTGGCGATTTTGTGTAGGTTTGAGAGACGTTACTTTATTTGGTACTGCACTTTATACATAATGAATGAAGAATCAGTTAAATTCTGCCTGAATACGACCATGTGGTGATGAATTATGGTGCACTGAGTTAGTAGTACCTTTGGGACTGAGCGTATACGTAACCTGCGATGATGCATGGTCCAGATAGGCCGCACTGGGGATAATATTTTTTTACTACAGAATTTTGCCTTGATAAAGGCTTGTGGTGATTATTTATGGTGTACTGAGTTAGTGGTATGTCTGGTGTTTAGCGTGTGCTCACCCTGCGATGATGCATGGTCTGAACGGGCTGCACTCAAAGAATATAATGTTGCATACTGGACTATATGTACTTTGAGGAGGAAAAAAAAGTGCTATCGATGGTTATGAATTATTCAGCAACAAAATTATCAGAATCAGATGATTCTTCCAGTAGTGTAGCCATTTTTGTCTCCAAAAAAGAAATTCAGGTTTCCAATGAAGAAAAAATGAGGTTCAAATTGTGACCTATGCTATCCACAGAGTAGACTATCATTAAATGTACCTTTGCACTTGCAGCGTGAAATTTATTATTCAAGTAAATCTATATGTGATATAAAAAAAGTTGTTAAAGGAAGCATAATAAAGGGATATTGTATAGGTTTTGATAAATGTTATACTTAGTTTGGTATTGAAGTCTGCAAATAATAAATAAACAGTGTAATTAATTGTGAGCTCTGATGACCGCAGTGTAGGCAGGAGGCAGCGGTTAGCAAGAGCCCACGACTACGTGGCATTGATTAGAGCTGCACAGTATTGGTAATTTAGTGTGTGTGCAGGCAGCGATGATAAGTGGTGCAAAGAGTTAGTGGCACCTGAAGCAACAAAGTTCTGTGGAGCCTGCGATGATGCGTGCTCCGAGCAGGACAGACTGGTAGCAAAGTCTTTAAAATCAAGTTTTCTAATAAATATTGGTTGTCCATTCACAGCAGTAAGTTGAAGTACATCTCCAAAAACTATGATATATTTTCTTCTAAATAAGACATCTGACTAATACGGTCATGAGGCGATGATTTTGGTGAGTTAGTAGTACTTTTGGCGCTGAGCTTGTACGTACCCTGCAATAATGAGTGGTAAAAGGGGGGGGCCGTATTCTGACCAATGTCTTTTCTCTATTGAATTCTGCTTGAATATGGCCACGTGACGATGAATTAGGGTGCAGTGAGTTACTGGTACTTTGGCACTGAGCTTGTATGTAACCTGCGGTGATGCGTAGTCCGGACAGGCCGCACTGGGACTAATGTTTTTTGCCTAGTGAATTCTGTCGTAATAAGGCCACGGGGAGATGACTTGTGGTGCAGTGAGTTAGTGGTACCTGAAGAACTCAGCGTGTGCGCACCCTGCGATGAATCGTGGTTCGGGCGGGTCGCACTGGTACAATGTCTCTTGGCTATTGGAATGCGTCATGTGCAATCGCCATTCCACCTGAATCGTGAGCCCTCATAATGTAGATCTAAGGCAGTTGTCAGCACAGATATCGACAAATGATTTTTGTGACTTATGTAAAAAAAATCTGAACACATACAGTAGAATTGTCTCTGCATTACGCAAATCAAGGCTGAATTCCCTACTGTCCGTAGGGTAAATTTTGGCAGTAGTCCACAGAAACATCGACAAATGCTTTTTTGTCACATACGTTAACAAAATCTGACAACACAGTAGAATTGTCTCTGTCTTCAATAAATTGAGCATGAATTCAATGTTGTCTGTAGTACTTCTCCACTTCTGGTATCAAGTGGTAAACTCTGTTTATCGCAGTGTACACTTGATGGTAGTACTTAATACAGACATAGATGAACGTTTTTTGTGGCATCCTTTAACAAAATTGACTCTGCCTTTCATAAATCAAGGCTAACTTGAATGCTGTCCGTAATTGTCTCTGTATCAATGAAAGCTGAATTTCCTAATGTTCAAACTTTAACAAAATCTGAGGACATAGTGCAATTGTCTGCTTTAAATAAATCAAGACTGAATTCATTGTTTTACGGAGTGCTGATGCGCAACTGGTATCAAGTTGTCAACTCTACTGACCGCAGAGTAGAATGACGGCAGTTCTCAGCACAGATACCGATGACAAATTTAGATCCAAAGTTGAATTCAAGTTGTGAACCCTGCTGTCTGCAGTGTCAATGGAAAGCACTTGTCGATACGGACATAAGTCTGTGGTGGTGTGGTGCTGAGTTCACAATGGGCCTGTATCGAGGAGGCACACGGTCAAGGCGGCAGCCACGTGGCAGGGTGCGGACCTCCGCTGCGGTGCAGTATGTTCTCTTTGCAGAAGTGAACCACGCCCAAGGCGTAGACTAATTATTTATAGTCTTACGTTGACGTTGTTTACGTTGGACTAGCCCACTCCACTTCTGTTTCAAAGGGGGGGGGGTGAACACAGCTACATGACCAAAATATTCCCCAGTGTCTGAGATAGTATGATTGCATCCACTATTCAGTACACTACATGTGTCAATGGTATATCTACACACTGGAAAGTTTTTGATTTCTATAGTGAATTGTGTATATTATTTCAGCGGTAGTCTTAGCGTTGTGTACATTATTGTTGATGTTCGAGTTCTTTCCCTTAAACATACTTGGTTGCCACATCTGTGTACATTGAGCTAGTGTGCTGTTGAGGGGATATATTATTTTGGAAAGGTCCGTTATCCTGTTTTGCGCTGCCTCTGAGTTAATAGGGGGGAGGGGTCCGTGGGGATGGTGTGGTGATCGTGGCGCTGGGTATTGTGATTTTGTTGGGTGTCGGAAGTGTATATTAGAACCTCTATCACATATTGCTCTTTAAACATGGGTGTGAGTTGAATGTAATTCACGCAGTATATATTCGACGATCTTACAGTACTTAAATGTTGATGTTAATTTGTTAGTGGTAAGTGGAGCTATTGCCTGATTTTTTAGGTGGCATTGCAGATTTAGTTTCTTGCTGAAAATATGGGGAAGTGGTCAACATTATAAGTCGGAATTGTCATTTAAAAAGCCTTTGAAATTCACTAACAAAAACATAGGTTTCAGGCAGGTTATAATTAGGAATTATAATTTAAAAAACCTTTGAAATTCACTGAAAAAACCATAGATTTCAGGCAGGTTATAGTTCGGAATTAGCATTTAAAAAACCTTAGACATTCACTGAAAAAACCATAGGTTTTAGGGATGTTATCGTTAGCTGGACATTTCACTCATACAAAACCATTGAAATTCCTCCGTTATAGTAAGTTGTACTAACTGTAACTCTCGCGCCCGCAATCCACTGGTGATGGTGTCACATATTACATCATTCATTACATGGTCAGTAACATCACTGAGGACATCACTGATGACATCTCAAATGACATCAATGATGACATCACTGATGACATCATCCAGTGAAGTGATAAAATAATAGAGCAAATTCATTTACATTATGTCCCTGTTTGCTTGATATGAAATGGATTAGAGCAACTGTTGCTTCAATACATAACCCCAAAAATATGTTCCATAAGTGCAAAAGTAGAGAAAATGGAGTGTTTGGACAAACAATTGGATTAGAAATACAGAGAAAAAATATTGTGATTCAAAAATATCATGATGCAGAAATATCATTGTCAAGAATATCAACTTTACCGGTAAGTAATATCATTTTCAATAATATTGTTGTTGTTAATATTGTTTTCAATACTATAGCTGTGAGAAATATCATTTTTTTAAATTATCTTATTGTGTTAGTTCATATATAAATGTTGTTTTATTATCATTTGTATAATTGTTGATATTATTTTTAGATATATTTTGTAATTTTAAGTGATGTATACATTTCTTATGTATTTGCATAATAATAATTTATATTGTCGTAGCGGGTTGCTAGGGTTTTAGGTGTGTTAGGTGGGAAGTTCATTAAGTAATAATTAATTCATAATGTATGATTAATTAATTGATTATTAATAATGTGAATTGTGTACTACTTGTATTTTTAAGGTATATTAGGTGTGTGTTGCTGGGTGTGTAGGAGTATAGGGTAGGAAATTAATTATGTAGTAATTAATGAACAATTTATTAAATAATGAATTGATTATTAAAGTATGTAGAATGTGTAATAGTTGTATTTTTTAACTTATATATTAGGTGCAAGCTGCTGTGCTTGTAGGCGTAAAAGGTGGGAAGTTAAGTAGTAATTAATTAACAATTAATAATGAATTACTTTTTAATTATTTAATTGATTAATAAATATGTAAACTTGTGTAATAATTCTATTTCTTAAGTTATATATTAGGTGTGGGCTGCTTGGTTTGAAGGGGTATAGGATGGGAAGTTAATTATTCATTAATTATTAAATTATTACTAATATTTAATTGATTGTTAATTGTGTTACATTTATTTATTTTAGCTTTTTTTTAAGTGTGGGCTGGTAGGTTTCTGGGGTATAGTATGGTAATTCAATTACGTAATAAATAAATAACAATTTATATATTTTTTGGTTAAATAATAAAGTTCATATTGAGAGGTATATATTTGTTTTAAAATAATAGGCTTATGTTTCATAGTTCATGTTTCATATATGTTGTGCTTGAATTGAAGTACTTTCCCTACTGTTGCACAGATTGGAGTGAGAATAGTAAATTTCACCCGTCCGAATGCCAGTGCTTTTCCTACTGTTGCACAGACTGGAATGGGATTAGTTATTGTTAGCCCTTCGGAGTCCATTGCTTTCACTACTTTTTAAAAGACTGGAGTGGGAATAGTAAATATTTCCCCTCCAAAGTCGAATCCTTTCCCTCCTCTTGTGCAGACTGGAGCGTGAATAGTACATTTAACCCCACTGAAGTTAAACACTTTCCTACTGTTGCACAGACTGAAGTAGGAATAGTAAATTGTACACCTCCGGAGTCCAACGCTTTCCCTACTGTTGCACAGACTGGCGAGGGAATAGTAAATGATACCCCTCCGAAGTGTAATGGTTTCCCTACTGTTGTACACACTGGAGTGGGACTAGTAACTGTTAACTGCCGAAGTTCAATGCTTTCCCTACTGTTTCACAGAATGGAGTGGGAATAGTAAATGTTACCCCTCCGGAGTCCAGCGCTTTCCCTACTGTTTCACAGACTAGGGTAGATATAGTAAATGTTACCCCTGTGGAGTCTAGTGCTTTTCCTACTGTTGCACAGACTGGAGTGGGAATAGTACATTTTACACCTCCAGGCTAAGTATGGGCGAATTTTGCGGATCTGCGGTCTGCGAATTCGCAAAAAAATCTGCGAACTTGCAGATTTTTTTGCGATTTGCACTGGAGTTGCCTAAAGGGCCAGATGATTAGTCTCCACTGACCATGTGTGCCTGTAACTTTGCCACCGGGCCAAAAGGCACCGAGGTCCCTTGAGTGAGCTGTCCATCATAGTTGGGAAAGGGCGGGAAGACGTTTGATACCACTAGTGTGTGGTGCGGGGCCATACGGGCGGGGCTTCTATGCGTGTCAAAATGCCTCTTGTGTATAAAGGGTCAGAGAGTGAGCAGGGCAGCAGGTGAGGAGAAAGCAGCCTCCTGGTCACAGGAACTACACGGGATTTCGTTCGAGAAACTCATGGATTCAAAGACCTCCCTCGAGTATTACAGCTAATTTTCGACGGCAGATATGGGGTTAAAGCACACTTGCCAACCTCGACCGTGCTCACTAATGTTTTGGGCTGATTAAAACGTTACTGAATTTGAGCTTCAACTCGGGCACCTGCTATATCTGTAAGTGATTCCTGTTGAGGTTTAATTTTTGTGACAGGAGCCTCGTGCCAGAATGAATCCTGCCCTGCATAGTTATCCACGAAGATGCCACCGTTTTGTGCAATACCTCTACTCAACTGGAGTACTTTCTACTGGCTAATCAGTAAGAGCTACCTCGTTGGGTAAATGTATAGTGCTTTTCCTACACTGCAGCTGCGTAGAGGGCCAGAAGATTTGCCTCCAGTGACCGTGTGTGCCTGTAACTTTGGTCCCTTGAGTGAGCTGGCCATCAAAAAAAAAAATCCTCCCGCAAGAGAATTTGAGAATTTTGCGGCAATTTCGCAAGATTCGCGGATCGCGAAATTGCCGAAAATCCGCAAATTTCGCAAGTGGAACGGATTTTTGGCCCATACTTATTTCAGGCTCCAGCGCTTTCCTTACTGTTTCACAGACTGGATTAGGAATAGTAACTTATACATATCCGTAGTGCAGCGATTTCCCTACTGTTGCACAGACTGGCGAGGCAATAGCAAATGATACCCCTCCGAAGTGCAATGGTTTCCCTACTGTTGCACGGACTGGAATGGGACTAGTAACTGTTAACCCCCGAAGTTCAGTGCTTTCCCTACTGTTTCACAGAATGGAGTGGGAATAGTAAATGTTACCCCTCCGGAGTCCAACTCTTTCCCTACTGTTTCACAGACTGGAGTAGATATAGTAAATGTTACCCCTGTGGAGTCTAGCGCTTTTACCACTGTTGCACAGACTGGAGTGGGAATAGTACATTTTACACCTCCAGGGTCCAACGCTTTCCTTACAGTTTCACAGACTGGATTAGGAATAGTAACTTATATGTATCCGGAGTGCAGCGATTTCCCTACTGTTGCGCAAACTGGAGTGGAAATAGTAAGTTTAACCCCTCCGAAGTCCAGTACTTTCACTACTGATGCACAGACTGGAACGGGAACAGTACATTTTACACCTCCAGAGTCCAACGCTTTCCTTACTGTTTCACAGACTGGAGTAGGAATAGTAACTTATACGTATCCGGAGTGCAGCGATTTCCCTACTGTTGCACGTACTGGAGTGGGAATAGTAAATTAAACCCCTCCGAAGTCCAGTGCTTTCACTACTGTTGCACAGACTGGAATGGGGATAGTTTTTGTTAGCCCTTCAGATTCCAATGCTTTCACTACTATTGCACAGACTGATGTGTAAATAGTAATATTTAGCCATCCTAAGTCCAACACTTTCCTTACTGTTGTAAAGACTGGAGTGAGAATAGTAAATGTTAACCCTCTGGAGTACAACAATTTCCCTACTGTTGTATAGACTCGAGTGCGAATACAACATTTTATCCGTCTGAAGCCCAGCACTTTACCTCCTGTTGCCCCGACTGGCGTGAGAATAGTACATTTCACCCCCGAAGTCCAATCCTTTCCCTATTGTTGCATAGACTGGAATGGGAATAGTTATTGTTAGCCCTTAGGCGTCCAATTCTTTCACTACTGTTGCACAGACTGAGATGGGAATAGTAATATTTAGTCCTCTTAAGTCCAACACTTTCCTTACTGTTGTAAAGACTGGAGGGAGAATAGTAAATGTTAAACCTCTGGAGTACAACAATTTCCCTACTGTTGTACAAACTTGAGTTGGAATACAACATTTTATCCCTCTGAAGTCCAACACTTTCCCTACTGTTGCACAGACTGATGTGAGAATAGTAGATTTAACCCCTCCATAGTCCAATGCTTTCCCTACTGTTGCACAGACTGGAATAGGACTAGTAAATGTTAACCCTCCAAAGTCCAATGCTTTCCCTACTGTTGCACAGAATGGAGTTGGAATAGTAATTTTTACCCCTCCAGAATCCAATGCTTTTACAGTTGAACTGTCAGGGCGCATCATCTCTTCGTACACTGACAACCAGCAGTGGGAATCGGAGTGAGAAAGGCACTCCAGGGCAGCAAAAACTCCAATTCCCTTCATCCTTCACACGTTATTGGCGTGCCATCACAGAAACATGATATTGCAGAGGGACACATCCGAGGTGCTGCCGATTATTTTTTGGATTTTCCGAAGCCGAAGTTGTTCATGAGAATGTCCGGTCTGGTAAGGGCGCTCGTTGCACCATCTTACATTCTTTCTGGAAGGATCGAATTTATATGGGGATAGCACCAGGCTTGTTCCTTTTCTCCTATTGGCGAGATCGGCAATTTCGTGTCTCTCTCATGCGGGGGGAATATTGCGGTATCCTCAGGATTTAGCCTGGGATACCTTTGCCCTTACGTACTTAGATGAATACGTTTTCAATCTTCTCCGTTGGCAAGTCGTAATTCATGGGACTCGTGCGGAGGAGATCTCCTTTTGTTGTTTCATATCTAGGTTGTACTAGGGAGGACCTGATCTCCCGCCGTGAAACTGTATTGACATTTCAGAGCTTTGCGGTCTTGGAGAATTACTCACGCAAAGCTTGCTGCGTACTCTCAAACTTATGATTGTAGAGTGAAGGAACTCCCAATCGTGATCCTTGTTATAATTTCCTTAAGTATTGGTAAAGTACTTCGCTCTCTGGGAACTATTGCTGTGCACATTTATCTAAGACACTGCAATCTCTTATATACAGGATTTTTACCTCGGAAAAAGAGATTTAACCATGGACTTTTCTTTTGTGTGTTCTTCTATGTTCCTGACAGGGGAGATCAGTAAAGGGTGATCAGGAAGTTAGTCGCCTTGTGCACCTCCGAGTTCAGCCATCTCCCCGAACTGGGTAGGTGAGGCATCCTAGGTATTGCATGGGTCTTAGTACAGGTGACTGCTTGCTATAAGTATTTATGCATAGTATTCATGTTGTTATTTCTCCATGACGGTATTCGTGTTGGTACCCTGAAAACACCCTCCCATCTCTCCTGGTATAGAGTTGCTTCTTTTCTTTCAAAGGGAGCTCTTACATACCTTTCACATACACCTTGACCTAGCATCATAACAAAGTGGTTAAACAAAAAGTAGAGGAACAAGAGTATATACTACCTTTTATTGTCATTCACAGATCTCCTTCCCTGCAGTTCCTACAATTTCCTTCCCCCGCTTAATCATCCCACTTGTCCGAGTTATTCTATACATTCTGGACTTGGGGCTATTGAGAGGTGGACCCCTCTGAGCATCGGCACAACCCTGAGGATACTGTGGTGAACCGTGACATGCACAGACTGGAGTGGGAATAGTAAATTCTACACCTCCGAAGTGCAATGCTTACCCTACTGTTGCACAGACTGGAGTGGGAAAAGTAAATGTTAACCCTCCGAAGTCCAACACTTTCCCTTCTGTTGAACAGAATGGAGTGGGAATAGTACAATTTACCCCTTTGGAGTCCAACTATGTACATACCTTTGCACAGACCGGAGAGGCAATAGTTAATTTTACCAATACAGTGCCCAGCGCTTTTCATAATGTTTCAAAGACTGGAGTGGGAATAGAAAATGTTAACCCTCTGGAGTCCAACGCTGTTCCTACTTTTGTACAGACTCGAGTGGCAATACAACATTTTATCCCTCTGAAGTTCAACACTTTCCCTACTGTGGCACAGACTGGAGTGAGGATAGCAAAATGTCACCGCTCCGAAGTCCAACGCTTTCCCTACTGTTGCACAGTGGAGCGGGTATAGTATATGTATTATTCCCTGATTTTAATATTTTTTAATGTTGTTTCAATATATCTAATATTATTATTTGTTAATTTGTTCAATTTAAATAAATAAATATATATGAATATTTTTGTATAATTTTGTTTTGAATATTTTTTGTAATTTTGTTATCTTGTATTTAATTTTGTCATTTCAATATTTTGCATTTGATTTGTTAATTCTTTTATGTTTTATGTAAAGCTAAATATATATGTTTTTGATAGTAGTAAATAAAAAATAGTCTGTAAAATATACTTTTTAATAATAGGGTTATATTATATATATGTATATATAAATATACACACATATTCATGTGTATATTTATATATGTATATATATATATATATATATATATATATATATATATATATATATATATATATATATATATATAATATATGAATGTGTTACTTACATTTATTTAGTATACATTATATTAATGTTATATATTAAAATACAATTTTAAACTACATATATACTAAAAAATGAGTGCAACAGTTGAGAAAGTGTTAGACAGCGTAGGGCTAATAATTAATATTCCAAACTACCCCAAAACCTATACCTACCCTAAAACTAAAAAATCTCCATTACTAACCTTATAATGCGTTGTAATGGCATGCATTGTAATGTCATACGCTGTAATGTGATGCGATGTAAAGGCAATTGCGTTGTAAGAGTTGTGTTGTAAAGACACGATATTTGTGTATGTTTTTAAATGGTATTAGTGTAAAACAAAATATTTTGGGGTGATATTTTTGTACTTACCATTATAAGTATAGGGAAACAATATTTTTGGAATCAATATTTTTGACTAGATATTTATGTCCCTCTATTTTGTTGGAATTAACATTCTGTTGGAGATACGAGTGGAACTATTGATATACACGTAAAATGCACTTTTTCCTAGTAAACTTGTAACCCATTTTCGTTTGTAGCAAAGATGTTAACAAAGAAACCCTAATCAACAAAAGCACGTTGAAAAAAGCAGAACACATTGATTTTGCACTGGAAAACTAAAAATGCACCAAACTTAGGGCGATTGTGTTTTTATCCAGGACCCTAAATCGATATTACTATTTTATGCCCTTGTTCGGTTATAATCAATAATATCCCAATAACGGCATAGTAATCATATCCATATTCAGTCGTAGCACATGCTGTCACATTAAGCAAGGCTACTTCCCCAGACTCCTAGAAAGCACAACGAGTTCTCTAAACAAACCAAACCTCCAGCAACCTGGGAAATCCCCCTTGCTTTTGTTTTGATTTCATCCTAGAACTCCTGTAAAGCACTGTAAGAACGGCCAGTTCTTAGTGACATCTTTATTGACGTCTTATGTCCAACCTTACGTCAAACCCGGCACCTTTCAGGTATAAATATACCAACGTTGCCTTAAGCAAACACACGGTGGTGGTTTTGGAGCAGAGCAGCTATCTACTTGCCCGAGAGCCCAGCTGATGCGAGAGCCCACGGACACTGCCCCTCCCTTTTGACGCACTGAGAGAGACGCTGTCTTTTCTCCTGCCGAGAAATCCAGCTCCGGTGTTTCCAGATACCTTCGCGGGTTACTGGGATATCGAGTCCTGAGAGAGAGATGCCAGACCTCCTGCTTTCTAATACCAAGGTACGGAGCTGACTAAAACTTTAGAGAGAATTCTTGAGTCAGATTCTTGGCAAAAACAAACAAACTTAACTCCTTCCCACGTATTAGGCTTAGGTCAGGTACACCGGGGTAGGCGTATTTAGAAGCACCATTTGAGTACGTTAGTCAATGTATATAAGCATGTATATATTTTATCTATTTTAAAGTATCTTATGGCTAAGAAACCATATCAATGCTTTTACAGTATTATTTCTTAATCCTCCTTTTACTGTACGCAGTTTACTATGAGTATTGCAATTGTGGCAATTCATTTCTCTTGTATGAGAAAGAAGACTGCTCAATAAATAACACCTTTTATTGAAAACGCCCGGGAGGAGCCTAGCCTGCGACGAAGATGGCCGCCTAGGAATTCGGCTCCGCCGACCCTAGCGCTTCTCTTCATTATCCTGTTCTTTATCCTGTCCTTCTGCCCAGCGACTGCAACGGTGATACTCTCCTGCTTCCGCCGGTGTGTCTCCCGGCGAGACCCGAGTCGTTTTGGCGGTGATCCGCCCTTGCTCCTTTCCCGGCCCGGCGCAGCTGGGGGACCGGGGCTTTGTTTGTTGGTCCGGCCGTCCTCGACCACAGTGGTGGCGGTCAGCGCGGAGGAGGAGGAGCCGGTCGGCTGTTGGGAGGCTGCCGAGTTGTTCTTGTCGCTGCAGCGCCTCGTCCTGCTCGTTTATCCTGTGCGCCTGGATACATTGTATCTCTGCAATTGCTCGGCTTGGAAGCTGTCGGAACGGTTTCTTTGTTTCCTCTGCTGGTAGCGGACGCCATTTTCTGCTCAGCCCCTCGGCTTCTGACAGTGGAGTGCCTGGAGCTCATTTGGGGATCCCGATGTTGCATGAATACGACTGAGCCTGTGCCGCGATGCCCATAGTCGCCCCCATGTCTCTGGCCCGGCGGCCGCTGGTGAAAAGTCGGCGCAGTGAACAGTGGGCGGCGAGTTATGATGGCGCTCGGCTGCCCGGGCTGTCTCTCCTTAGTGAGCCTGGTGTGGTTGAAGCTGCTCTTTTCTCTCTGCCTGTGAAGCCGCTGGGGACCGGTGCTGTCCTGTGTGCACTGGAGGCGGTTGGGGCTGCTCTTCGTGTCCATGCCCGAGATCTGGGTTACAGGCTCGATGCTATTTCTCCTGTGGGCCGTGGTTGCCCCCCCGTGCGGCACACTGCGCCACATCCTGAGCCGATTCCTGTTGATCTCCATGCTGGGGCGTCTATTGAGAGGTTGGAGGATTATGGATCTGATTCTGCTGAGGTGCTGACCGCGATGATCCGGAGGAGATCTGGAATTTGTGGTTTCGTACGCTGGCGGGGATGTCGTCCCTGGGCGCCATTTTTGTCATCTCCTTTGTGTGCTGGTGGCGTGACTTTAAATCCATTCCTGGGACTGTTGTTGTCGCTCTGGCCGGCTGCTTCTGACTTCCAGTTTCACTGCCCTGTTTCTGTTTGCACCACTCCTGGACATGTGACTGTGTTTGGCGTGGGCTTTTGTGGGCGACCTCCCATCCTTTGCTGGCTGTTCCGGGATTGTTTCTTCTTCGCGGCGCTGGCCGGACGGCTGGACTCCATCAACCAACATGATCGCAAGGGACAAGGTTAAGACAGTTTTTTGGGTCGCTATTCCTTCCGTTGCTGGGACTGTATTGAGTGAGCGGAACATTGATTACACCGGCCGTTGGTATCCTGTCTGGTGTGGGAGCCGGTAGCGGGCGGCCGGGTACATATTTGTTGGTGGTCTTCTTCTTCTTCTGCTGATCCTTACCACCTTCGTTGTTTCACTCTCTCCTCCTCCATTCTTTGTACTTGTTGTACTTTTTCCCTTCTTTGGGGCAGTTCCGGGGCGACAGGCACGCTGTTTATGGGCTGGGCCGTAGCCATCACAGGGGTGCAGGGTGGCGGGTGTGGGGGGGGTTTGTTATTTTAGTTTTTTTTGTTCTATGGTCTCTTTCGCTCTTTTCTAGCTTGGGAGGGTTCTTTCCCCTTTGTAGGGCTGGCTGTCCCTTGGTTTTGTGCCTTCTTTCTTTCTCGGGCGTCTTCTTAAATCCCTGTCTTTCTCTTACTGGGGTGGGACTTCTGGGGTGATATCGGGGAATGTTGTTTATTGTATGGTGACCTGTTAATTGATATTACCGTCTCGGTTGTTTAGCTTATTTGGTAGTTATAATCATTGCCTGCCTCAGTTTGCCATCCGGGTATGTCCCCAATGTTTTTTGGTTTTTCTCCTTTTTACGTGAGGTGCAATATCCTTGTTGTGACAGCCCCTACTCTCCTTTGTAATTTAAAAACGAAAACCTAATATCCTTTGTTTTACGCCCCACGACCGGATTTGGTGTCTTTTCATGTGTTCTGTTTACCGATTGGTATGCCTTCCTCCTGTTTATGATCGACTGTTTTGCGGCCGGCCATGATGGTTGTGGGCCTGCGCATGTATCTCTTTGTGTTTTTCGAATAAAGGTTTTCAAAAAAAAAAAAAAAAAAAAAAAAGAAAAAAAAAAAAAAAGAAAACGCCCGTCTCTCTTTTCTCTGCACTCTGGTGAAACTAAGTATGCACACTTGACTGAGTGAAATAGCTGTCTATTCTTTTCACACGACTCTAGAGATACACTCTTATTCTGAGGGAGCAAAGTTGTCATGTTATATGGTTGTCTGAAGCTAATCCCTTCTTGTCTATCCAGGGAGGTTAAACTCCTCCTCGTTTATTCGAGAAAGTTTCTAGTGACCTCTGAGCTAGCTGGCAAAAACTTAAGTCTAATGTAGTCAGTAGACACCTAGTCGACCTCAGTCCTACGTCTACACTGCTGAATATATTATTCCAATGCGCAGAGCCTATTGGGAATATAGGAACTACACTACATGGCGCCCAACGTTTGGTAAGGCGATAAATCTAACGCAAGACGTTAGAGTAACTCAGTCGTGCTTTTTCACACAGAACCCTTTTCCCGTAAATACTCCAAAAGACGCCTGGAGTGGGTAAAAGGTTAAAATCCGCCGGAACTTAGTAGGAAGAGATTCCTATGTAAAGTTTTTGGTTTAGTCAACGTTGAAGGATACAGTGTTCCAAAATATTGTGCACCTAATCTTTGTTTCCTTGAAACTTGATCTGCAACAAAAACCTTTCTGTCAGTAAAAATGTCAGAAAGTGAAGAAGAGAGGGAGGCAGCTAGAATAGCAGCTCGACTCCTAGCGGATGACACAAGTCTCCAAGAAAATGACCCGAGTGTTATACTCATTCCGGTCAACATAAGGAAAACTATAACTCTTAAACTTATAGAAAACGGACTAACACCGAGATGTGGAATAGTCGTATTCGTAATTGAGGCCCATGAATATCGGCAGACAGAGGTATTCTATTCATGGATAAACTTTCCAGCAGCAAACGCTGTCACACACGACTTCCACTATTACAAAATAGAGGAACCTCCGGATGAATACACCCCTTTCGAGGAGTTTGAAATACCATTAAAATACCAAGAGCACCTGCTCTGGTTTAAAGGCGCCCTAAAACATAATAATCACATCACCAGGCTCGGTCCACTAGGTAGACCAGGAGTAACGTGGCCGGTTCTAGCCAGCTACACACCATATCCCGACATAAAAAAAATGTCAGTACCAGAACTTTTAGCCCAGCTAAAACAACTGATTAAAATACATAGACAATTAGTCCAATATGTAATGCGGACTACAACAGTCCAACCAGCTATAAACATTCCACAGCTGACCCCTCATCAGGGGAACACAAACAAAATTACACCACAGAACATACAATAATGTCTTGGTAAAGTACCCGTAAAACGGGAACAAATTCCATTCTGGTTAGCACAAAAAATATTCAAGTACCTGACCTGTAATGAGGGAGAATAGGTACCAATAGCTTACAAATCACACTTGTGCACACAAGCTGAAAAAACATTCAGTATTACAGAAAACATTCAAACTGCTGTAGCAAAAGAAAGAGCCCAAGCACAAGGCAAAAGGATAACTGTTTTAACAGCAGAATCAGCCTTTGAGGCATTAACAAGCCCACGCAATTTGACTAACGTGGCATTAGATCCAAAATGGATCGAATGGGAAAATTCTCTTGCTGCAGAAGACGTGAAATACTATTTTGACCCGGAAATGAAAAAATTAAAAGATCTAAAATATGAATTAGAATATCCTCTGCCAATTGAGATTCTACCTCTACAACTTTACGCCTGTGTAATATATACAGACGGATCAGCACAACCCGCAGTTGGGGGTAAACACAATTACAGTGCTGCGTGCGCGGTTGTTAAATGCCGGTGGCACAAAGGAAAATTGAGACCATTGGTAACTATGACTCAATCTGTAAAAGATAGTTCGGATCAACGAACTGAACTACTAGCTTTAAAGATGGCGCTCGATATTGCGGATCGCGAATTCCCCGCACTAATAGTGTGCGATTCGCATTACTGCGTCAAATCCTACAATAGTGACTTGCAGAACTGGGTTCAAAACGGTTTCAAAGATGCAAAAGGTGGCACAATCAAGCATAAAACGCTTTGGGAACAGGTAGTTCCTTTGCAGAAGGAACTACAAAAGACTCACGTGATCCGTACACTGAGTCATCAGCGTGATGGCGTTCACGTTGCAGGGAATTCATTGGCTGACACAGCCACAGCGGAAGCAACTAATCCGGCTTCCGTAGCCACAAAAAAGCGTTCAGAAAAATACATAGACGGAGAAACCATGCTGGCTGTAAAAACCTCTTTACAAGGCAACTGTGCAGCATTACCTCTGAACTATCCACTCAATTATACATACCTAATAGATGCAAACTCCGTTCCTTTTGCTCGAATCCCTGGAGTGGGGGATAGAGTGATTCTAAACACGAACAGGAGAATCTTCATGATTCAAGAAGCACATATGGGATTGGGTCTAAGGCACCAAAAGATTAATGAATCTCTGAAAGAATTACAATCAGAATATTGGTGGCGGAGGAGCTTGGCGGGCATCCGTGATGGCCGCGTGAGCACAGCGCTCTCCGGACCCCCGCCACTCCCGGCATGATATCCTGAACATATCCTGATTCTTCACGAGGATTTATGTAGAGGACGCTGGGCTGATCTTCCTGTGATTTTTGGAATTTGATTTGGACCCGGGGCGCCGAAGATATGGCGATTTGAACTTTCGGGGTCCGTCCTTGGGGTGTGCCCGGGACTGGGTGAGGTTCTCTGGCCGACTCGGAGTTGAACAACAACGGCAGGGGGATTGGACTTGTGGGTCCCCCTCTTAAGTTTCGGTTTCGATTCTGCCTCAGACTGAGACATCTGGCAGGGGAGTCTGGCCTGGGCTGGGTCCGGCACGCGGTACGGCTGTCGGGCCTTTGGCTGGCTTATTCTCCTTTCAAGCTGGTCCTCTCCTAGTGGTACCTTTGCAGCGGCCTTCTGATCCCGACGCCCTACTTTCCTGTGGCCATTTCCATCGGGTCGAGTGAGTCTCCTGGTGGCGCGGTTTCCGACATGGCGGGCAGAGGGGGCCGAGAGACACGAAAGACCAAGACGCCCCTGCGGGGGGGCCCGGTCCAGTCTAACGTTATGGACCGTTACACCCATGCGAAGGGGTCCCCCGGAGCCGCCCTGCCTGGTCCAAGTGCGGTTGATCACATCGTGGACGCATCAACGGAACCGTCCTTGCAGGACATCATGGGCGCCATTTCTGGCATAAAGGGAACGATAGGTCAACAATATGAAGCTTTGGCCCACAAAATCGACACCGTGGCCGTTGATGTGAACTTGATTCGGGCCGACCTATCTAAAACCAATGAGAAGGTGAAGTCATTGGATCTCAAGTCATCCAGCCTCACGGCAGACGTCTCGGAGATACAGACAGAGATTGGCAATCTCCGTAGGGTGAACGATTTCATGACCCGGCGCTTGGAGGACTTTGAGAACAGGGCACGTCGCTGTAATGTGCGTGTGGTCGGCGTTCCGGAGAATCCAGAACCGCACTCTGTTGATCTCCTGGTTGAGGACCTGATCCAGAACTATCTCTCTCCGTCTGGGCTGAGTAAGTTCTTCACAGTGGAGCGTGCCCATCGTGTTCCGGGAGGCCAGGGTAAGCCTGGCGCCCCGCCGAGGCCTATTGTTGCGAAACTCTTCCACTATAGGGATCGGGACGCTATCCTGCAGGCATCACGTGTTAAGGGCCCGGTGGCCTTTGAGAATGCCACGGTGAACTTTTATCCGGACTTTTCTCAACAGGTGCAGAAACAGCGTATGGGATTTCGTGGAGTCAAGAAGCGTCTCCGGGACATGGGACTGCGCTACGCTATGCTTTTTCCGACCAGGCTGCGAGTTGAGTACAATGAACGAACCTTTTTCTTTGATCGGCCTGATTCTGTGAATGACTGGCTGGACTCCCTGCCGGACCGACCTCCTGTGGCTGAGTCCGCCGCCCACCCGGGTGGTGCTGAGGGTGGTGTAGAGAGCTGAACTGTTTGTTTCTGCCCGGGTCCTCGTGTCAAGTAACTTCTTCTGGGATTCTATGCCCAAGTGCCTCTGCTGTCTAAGTGATCTCTTTGTTATTTTTCTTGTTGGGGTGGCGGGTGGGTCAGAGCCTTTCCTCCTCCGGGGTCTTTTTGTAGAATGGGGGTTCTTGGGCGACAGGCACACTGTATGTTGGGGTGGCTTTTTAGCTTCTTGCAGGGGTGCAGGGTGGGGGGTGTTTTCTTGATTGTTGGGGGTGGGTGGATGGGAAGTTTGATGTTTGTGTGTTATGTTCTCAAGGCGATTCTATCTTGCTAATGATGTTTTTGATGTCAGGCTCATTGGAGGGGGGTTGCGGCGTTACTTTATGGGATGGGGGTAGCGGGTTGAGGTTTATTTCGTGCAATGTCAATGGTCTGGGGGATCGTATTAAGCGGGCTGTGGTGTTGCGATGTATACGACGTTTGTCTCCAGATATTGTTTTTCTGCAGGAGACTCACTTGGTAGGCAATACATGTCGTGCAATGAATAGGTGGGGCTATCGCCTCGCCGCACATTCAGGGTTTACCACGGGTTCCAGGGGGGTGGGTATCCTTGTTCGGGCTTCCCTCCCCCTGGCTATTGATGATGTGATCCTCGATGATCGGGGGCGATACGCCGTCCTCGTGGGTCGCTATGAGGGTCGAACCCTTTCCTTGTTTGCCGTTTATGTGCCCCCCGGTCTACAGACCTCTACCTTTTCCGATTTGGGCCGTGTGTTGTTGAACCTCCCTGATAGTACTCTCTTCATAGCAGGTGACTTTAATTCTGTGCTCTCCGGTCTACATGATCGTCACCCCCCTAGGGACACCCCTTTGTCCCAACAGTGGCTGGGTGGGTTTCTGGATACGTTCGGCTTGGTGGATTGCTGGAGACTTATGCATCCTACACAGCTGCAATACACTTTCCACTCTGGGGCCCATGGGAGTCTGTCTAGACTGGATTATTTCCTGATGCCTGCGGCGCAGTCGCCAGCGGTTCGTGAGATTAGGCACCTTCCCCGGGGCATCTCTGATCATTCCCCACTCTGGCTTTGTTTTGAGATGGGGGTGGAGGCGGCGGGCCGGGTGGCTCCTATCAACCCATGGTACCTCACCTCCCCCGAGACCCGCAATCTCTTGGTTAAGTCTTTGGACAATTATTTTTTGGACAACGAGGGTTCCGTCTCCTTTGCTGTATCCCTGTGGGAGGCCTTTAAGACAGTGATTCACGGGCAGGCCCTCGCCCTTATTGCCGAATCCAAGAAGGCGAGGAATCGGGAGGTGGTAGACCTTGAGAGGGAGATTGCTGATATAGAGGCTGACCTGGAATCGAACGTTACATCTGATAAACTCCACGCCCTGGGTCTGAAGCAATTTGCTTATAAGTCTTTGGTCACAGATGCGGCTAAACTGATGTTTCGGGAGCAACAGGGTCGTTTGTATGATGTGGGGGACAAAGCGGGTAAATTACTGGCGTGGTTGGATAAGACGGAGAGGGCGAATCGTGTGGTGCCTGTGATTCAGACTTCGAGTGGCGTGGGAGTGACAGACCCGGTTGAAATAGTTGAATGTTTTGCGGATTATTTTCGTGCGGTTTATACCCCTGTGTCTGAACGGGATGTTGATGACTCTCGCCTTTTGTTGCGTTATATAGCTCTGCCCAGTGTCTCCGATTTAGACCGAGTCTCTTTGAAGTCCCCTTTTACTACGGACGAGATAGCGACGGCCATTCGCTCACTCCGTTCGGGCAAGGCTTTGGGCCCGAATGGATTGCCAATTGAATTGTACAAGCTACGTCCTGACAAGGTGGCACCCTATCTTCGTGCCATGTTTTTGGAATCCCGCGAACGGGGTATTCTCCCATATGATCAGCGTTTGGCTACGATAGTTGTTATTCCCAAAGAAGGTAAACCTCGGGACCTTTGTTCGTCTTACAGGCCCATTTCCCTTTTGAATGTTGAACCCAAGGTCCTGGCTAAGCTCCTGGCAACCCGCCTCTTGACGGTCATTAGTGGCTTGGTTCATCCGGATCAGTCCGGATTTATCCCGCATCGCAACACGGCTCTCAATCTACGCCGTCTCCACGGAGCTGTTGCGAGGGTGGGGCTACTGACGGAGCCGGCCATTTTGGCTTCGCTGGACGCCTCGATGGCCTTTGACACGGTAGAGTGGCCCTATCTTTGGGCAGCTCTTGAGAAATTCGGTTTTGGGCCTGAGTTTATTGGTTGGGTGAAGTTGTTATACGCCGAACCCTTGGCACAGGTAGTAGTAAACGGTCGAGTTTCTGTCCCCTTCTGTCTTGGTAGGGGGACCCGTCAGGGGTGCCCCCTGTCTCCGTTGCTTTTCGCGCTTGCTCTGGAACCGTTGGCTGCGTGGCTTCGATGGGAACCTTCACTCAAAGGGATCCGTTGGTCACCGGATTTTGAAGACCGCGTCTCGCTTTACGCTGATGACATTCTTCTGTATCTTACTTCCCCGCGTAAATCTTTAAATGTCCTATTCGACGTTCTTACTTCGTTTGGTGCTAACTCGGGTCTGGTTATTAATTGGGCTAAGTCCTGTGTATATGTTCTCTCGGGTATTTTGCCCCCATTACCGGACAGGTTTCCCATCCAGGTTGTCCACTCTGGCTTCAAATATTTGGGGATTTTTATCACGCTGGACTCCTCACTCCGGTTCGAGCGTAACCTCCTTCCCCCGCTTCTTAGACTGCGACTGGATGTGGCCCGTTGGCGTAAGCTACCCCTGTCTCCTCTGGGCAGGGCTGCCCTTTTTAAAATGATGTCTTTGCCGCGATTCCTGTACGCGCTTCAAAATTCTTATGACGACATTCCCGCTACCTATTTCCGGGAGATCGAGAGTCTTCAAAGGCAACTGATCTGGGACGGGCCCTTGCAAAACTTACTATTCCTTGGTATGACGGGGGCATGGCGCTCCCCGATATCAAGAGATATTATTGGGCTGCCCAGCTGTCTGCCATTAACCACGTAATGTATTCCCCGGGTCGGGATCCGGCCTTTGAGATGGATAGACTCCAGCTGCCGGGAGGGGATTTTAATAGAGCGCTTTATTCCAGATCGGCCGGGCGCCATCTTGTGGGCCCGTCCAGGATCGCAGTCAATGTGTGGCACGCCGCGAATGTGAGTTTGGGATGGGGGAACCGACTGACAATGGCGACCCCGCTTTATGCTTCTGAACGTTTGGGGTGTCTCTGGTCTACTAAGGGCTTTGACCGCTGGGATATGATTGGGATATGTAAAGTGGGTGACGTCTGTGTGCAGGGTAGAGTGAAGTCTTTCCAGGCCCTTAAGGCAGAATATGACTTGAGTGATAGAGAGTTTTTTCGGTATTTGCAGATTCGGCACGCCCTGGCCTCAGTTCTGACTCCTGATGTGACCCTGCCCGAGTCCTCTCCCCTTGAGGATCGTATACTGGATGGACACCTGCCCGATAGCACTATCTCCCTTATCTACAAGAAACTTATTAATAATCGCGCTGACTTATTGGTCCGACTTCGGGAGGTTTGGGTCGATGACGGATTGGACTTGGACGACGAGGATTGGCAGTCGGCACTCTCTTCTCCGAAAGAGGTCGCCATCCCCGCCCGTCTCCGTTTGGTTTATGTAAGCGTGGTTGTGGGATGAGTGCCACATTTCTGCATATTCTTTGGGAGTGCCCGGTGGTAGCAGCCTACTGGATTGATGTGCTTGCGGTGATGACTGTTGTGACTGGTATTACCCTGCGGCCTGAGGCCCGACGATGCCTGTTGAACATGTGGGAACCCACCGACTATTCTGTGGCCCAGACCAGATGGGCGACCTTGGGATACATGGTTGCGAAGCGGGATATTGCGCAACTTTGGGGCGCATCCAGACCTCCCGAAGTTTCGGTGTGGGAGGATAACATGGACTGGTCCATGTTCCGAGAGAAGACCGTCTATGTGGCTAGGGGCAGACCCAGGGCGTGGACGAAGATTTGGGGTCAGTGGAATGCATATCGTGGAGATATTTGTGCCCCTCCCCTGGTTGACGCTCCAGATGTGACCCTATCTCCCTAGGCTGACGTTCCCGAAAATTTTTCATATGGTTTTAGGATTTTCCTGCCCTCCCCGCTGGCCCCCCCCACCCCCGGCCATGCCGAGTCTCATTGCTTTGCTTTTGTCTTCCTGATTAGTTGCTTTCCCCTCCGCCTCCAGGGCTGACTTGATTACTGTGCATTCGCCTTGTTTTAGAGTTTGTTGTTTTTATGTTTATTATAAAAATTGTCGTGTCCTGTCCTATGCTTGGAGCAATAATTGGTACCTTCCTTGTGCCTGGCCACGGGAATGATCGTTCGCTACTTATGTTGTATTGCTATTAGCGGCCAGCCCGTGTGGTTGTAGGCCCATCTCTGTAACTCTTATTTTATTGCTCAATAAAAGTTTTTGATAAAAAAAATAAAAAATTTTTTAAAAAAAGAATATTGGTGGCCGGGAATGAGCCTGCAACAACACAAATCTGCAATAAACTGTCCAAACTGCAACAGAGATCGCAGTGGCGAACCAGCCGGATTATTGCCATGGCTCTTGGTATAGATAGCATAAGGCAATCTATAAGCAAAATCCAGCAGGAAAAATGCGTCCCATTTATGTTTAAGACTAGATTCACTTAAAATGTAGACACCAGCGCTCGGCTGATGCCAGAACTGTTATAAAAGATTTTCTAGTCCATATCGGCACATACGCAATTGGCATGCTACATTCTGACCAGGCTTCTGCTTTTAGCTCTCAAGCTTATAAGGAGTCCATGACCAGCATGGGCATTGCATTGCGGTACTCTTGTCCCTTCCATCCTGAGGGAAATGGGATTGTGGAAAGAAAAAACTTGGACATAAAGCAATCTATAACGGCGAGGGTATTAGGTTCGGGTGATGGGTGGGTCCAACATTTAACAAGTGTTATAACAAGTTAATAATCTGCCAAGAAATTCTCTAAAAGGTTTCAGTCCGTACGAACTATTGTTCCGGACTAGAATGCATATTCAGGACTTAGATAGTCAGACTTCAGTGGTAGAAGAAAAATGCTTTGATATCAAAGATCGTTTGGCTATTTTACAGGACTTAAATGAAACAAGAAAAGGCCTGAGCAACGTAAAGTTAAAACAGCAGCCAACAGCCACTGAAGAAAAACCACCTGTCCCAGCAAGGCCTGTCTGGATTCCAAAAATTGGGGATCTGGTCAGAGAGAAGATCGCGGTGAAGAAGGAATTTGGGCCTTCTTACAGAAAAGCAGTACCTGTCTTAGCTGTCAGCAGAACGAGATCAGTTGTAATACCGCCCCTTGCTGGTAAAAAGGAGAACTGAGTTGTATCCATCGACCTGGTAAAACCACAATCATGTGGCCAATAATAAGTAGTAGGCCCAGTGGACTCCCAAGATGTAGCAGAACACCAAAACTTGCTACAATACAAAAGGTTCAAACTGAGAGACTAATCACACTTGATAAACCTGCAGTGAATAAAAAAGGACTATGCAACAATGCCATGGAACTTGTGCCTCTTGAAACCCAAATTGCAACAGTTCGTCAAGAAACACCAGTCTACAACGATGTAGCCTCAGACTATGCTAGTGAAACAAAGAAAAATACAAAAGCAACTGAAAATTCGGAAGCAATTCCAACAATTGACAGAACTGCATCTGGCTACTTCATCAATTTCGATAACTTTTCTGAGGATCCAAGCGAACCTGAAGAACAGCCAACAACAAAAACTTTTAAAGACAAAGTAACAGAACTCTTTCATCAACTCAAAGAAACCTATCAGATTTCTCCATGTATTGAATTTTGGATTGTGTTAGGTGTACTTTTCCTCCTGCTTTGGCTCATCATGGTTCTTTGTTTGGGAAAATTCATTGAGGGAAAATACAGTACAATGGACACAGCAAGTCAGAACATCAACTTGGTCCTAAAGCCACACAAGTCATCTCACATCGAGAAAAGAGAACTATCATCAGTGAATGTCACAGCCAATCCAATACCCGGTGGGGTAGCATGGGACAAAACAGATTACGAAATCTATGGCCCGGTCGAGCTCTTGAAATATCCACACCAGTTCAAGGTTTCATTAAGTGACTTCGTAAAACCAAGTACATTCTCTGATGATTGGGACTTTGAAAGTATTAATGATATGTTGTCAGATTTAGTTATGTCAGCAAAATTTACAGAACATGATTACTTACAGGGTTCATCAAATTATGAAGAAATGTATTGTTACAACGACTTTGCACATCATTATTTGCATAAATCTGCTCAACCTAGAAATGTTTTTAGTTATAATCAATGGGAACATTGTGCAACTCCACCAAAAGGTAGTTCGAAGACATTTTACGAGAAATTCCCCTGCTTCTCAGGGTTTAACACAAGTGAAGCAGAAACTTTTTATTTCAAACTGTTAAATAAGACAGGGATGAAAACAATGCTGACAAACACTAAATTGATCTATTCGGAAACATTTTTTGAAAAATTGACTACATTTGTTTTTGATTTTTGGAAAAATAAGATTGAAACAAAAACCATCTGGGGTACAAAAGAATGGCAGGTCCAAGGTTTAGAAGCATTATTTTGAGCCTGCATGATCCCAGAACAAATTATATTCTTGAATGACACAATTCAACAGACAACCTGTCTTGGCCTAGCCAAAATTAAAGACTTAAACAAACCGTCTATTCCAAAGCCAACACCTGACAGTAATAGCACTACAGATGTTGAGATTGGAAAAAATGGTTGATCTGGCCCACAGACACAAATAACTGTCAAAATAGATTCCTGAACAAAATACAGGGGTTCAAGTTGACCAGGCCAGACCCTAGATACTCCCAGAGACAACATCCAGGGATAGTTATAACATACAGTGTAGGAAAACTCTGCCTCAAATGGTTACAGAAATCCACACTGGCAGAAATTAAGCAAAACTTGACTTTACTTAAAGACGGTGCTGACTTGCGTGATTTCATAATGGGGCCACGCAAACAGCGTCAAAAACGTTTCATAGCGGCCGGTATATACGCTACTTACAACGAGGCTTGGAAAGTGATGCAAATTAAAACAGCAGAAAAAATATGAGAACGTGATCGTATTAATTTGGAAAAATCATTTTCTGTTGTGGACAATGGGTTAATGACTCTGTCCTCCAGAATATATTCACTGGACAGTATTGTATCATCTGCTATTGATATAATAGAGCAATACTTACTAATGTTACAACACGGTCAGTCCCAATTACGTTCTATTGTACAGCTTGGCTGGACGTTGCAAAATCTGTGTTCAGGCTACGTGCCCTGGCGTTTAATCAACACAACGTCATTATTCTCTATCCTTAACCTTACTGATACACAAATCAGTTTGGCACAAAAAGGAGCAGACTATACGATTCTGAGCATTGAAAAACTTGAGATATTACTATTGACAATGTCAGAAAGACCTGTCATTGAATGGATAATACATGGAATAATCACAATTCCGATAACAACTTTCCAATTTAAATACTGTCAAGAGTATATACCAGCGGGCCAGTATGAAAGGTTGGGTAAAGGTTACATTAAGTCATCATGGAAATTGCCTTACACACACACATGTTATAGTGAAAAGAAACAGAATGTATTTCTTAGTGGAAAAAATTGCAAACAATCACTAAGCGGTATACTTCTGTGTCAAGGTATTGACCTGCATGGGGCCTGTGAGGGGACTACAAATAACCTTTCATGTCACCAGCACGGCACACCTGCAACACAAATAGAGCCATTCTTTAGACGACTTTCTAACAGGAGTTACAGTCTAATAGTGGACCACAGCTGTTGTGGCATGGTGCCAGGAAAAGCCTATCTCGTGAGCGTGAGTTCCATGGTCACTTGCTGTATGCAAGTATTGTATCCAAACAGCACTCCAGATACGGAAGCAACAATTTGGCCTTCTTTGAATATCTCTTCTATTCGAATTGATACTTAAAGCAGAATAAAGTCTGTCCTTTTACAGACAACGGTGCCCTTGACGTCATCAAAAGAAACGTATGATCTGCAAGTTGCAAGGACAACGGCAGAGATACATACCCTTTTATCAACAAATTGCCCCGTGCATTTCGTAGAAATGCTAAGCCAAATCCTAAATATGTCTGTTACCAGTGGTATGCCACATATATTTAAGACAATTTTTTCGAGACTGTTAACACCCTTCGAAACAGTTCTGGGCATTTTTCCTAATTTTGTCCATTCTGTCTTTGGCGGCCTACCACTTCTGTTGGGACTCGTAGCAGGCATTTTATTTTTGATACTTCTGCTTCGATATGGCAAGCCAAGTCGCAGACAAGACTCCAGCAACGATGGAAGAAACGATCCTGGCTATACGCTATCGGGACCGCATTACTAAAGTCCTTGGATTAGCCCGGCTAAGAGATCTGAATATGACCTGGTTTCTTTCATTCAGACCCATCTGGCAGAATTGCATCTTACCTGAGCTTCGATGTATGCTATGCGGAGAAGAATGTGTGTTGGACGTCTGTCTTACACTACCATCAGCAGTACCATTGGATATAGATACTTTGCTAAGTCCG
Organism: Lissotriton helveticus; assembly: GCF_964261635.1. Lineage (NCBI taxonomy): Eukaryota > Metazoa > Chordata > Amphibia > Caudata > Salamandridae > Lissotriton > Lissotriton helveticus. The sequence continues at coordinate 253,584,305 of NC_136061.1, forward strand.
ATAACGGCTCATGCATCGTGTTGTCCCCAGCGGCTACCCATTCTGATTACGGCATTCGTTGAGACTTCATCACTACGATTAGGGGGTAGTGAAGTACGAGATGAGAGCAACATCACCCAGGAACGACCTTCTGTGAGCATTGCTGATCCTGACATCGACGATAGCAATCATGCTCGAGACTGCTCAGTTGCGGCATTTTCGAACTTGATCGAACTTTCACCTGAAGCCGTAAACAATTTTTTGCGAGTCTGTCTGAAATGATGTTCTCCCCTGAACAAAAAGAATAACTTTTTAAGCAAACAAGCACACAGCGTTCCCTGAACTCTGAATTCGGCCTTCAGCTTTGATAAACAAAAGCTACTGAAACTATTTGGAACTATTTTTCTCCCACTGAAAGCAAAAAAATGTTTTCTTCGATTCCAAAATATTTACTTTTTTCCTGGCACTTGTACTCTGCTTAAAGTAGAACTATTCTTAGAGAACAGAGCTTCTATTTTTAGGAACTCTAGAGACGATATATTACCTCAGCCTCTAGCACATTTAACAGCTACTGTATTTATATGTGATGGAATGGTCTCGACCTTCTTTTCTGTATTAAGAGCCATTTCATGTGTAAATTTCGCAAATCGTTCAGCTAATCATATATATGCATCGTTTTAACTGAATGATTACACTGCTTGAAAAGCGTACAGTACCAATATCATTTTCGTGTATTTCGCATACACCATTTCACATGCAAAAAAAAAAATGTATTTTGGGGTGGGTTGGAATACACATGCACCTTTAAATGTTTACTATTGCTTAGTTTTAGTAATGATGGACATTAGATCGTGGAGTGGGTATTGTGTTTTTATCCAGGAGCCTAAATCGATATTACTATTTTATGCCCTTGTTCGGTTATAATCAATAATATCCCAATAAGGGCATAGTAATCATATCCATATTCAGTCGTAGCACATGCTGTCACATTAAGCAAGGCTACTTCCCCAGACTCCTAGAAAGCACAACGAGTTCTCTAAACAAACCAAACCTCCAGCAACCTGGGAAATTCCCCTTGCTTTTGTTTTGATTTCGTCCTAGAACTCCTGTAAAGCACTGTAAGAACGGCCAGTTCTTAGTGACATCTTTATTGACGTCTTATGTCTAACCTTACGTCAAACCCGGCACCTTTCAGGTATAAATATACCAACATTGCCTTAAGCAAACACACGGTGGTGGTTTTGGAGCAGAGCAGCTATCTACTTGCCCGAGAGCCCAGCTGATGCGAGAGCCCACGGACGGTGCCCCTCCCTTTTGACGCACTGAGAGAGACGCTGTCTTTTCTCCTGCCGAGAAATCCAGCTCCGGTGTTTCCAGATAACTTCGCAGGTTACTGGGATATTGAGTCCTGAGAGAGAGATACCAGACCGCCTGCGTTCTAATACCCAGGTACGGAGCTGACTAAAACCTTAGAGAGAATTCTTGAGTCAGATTCTTGACAAAAATAAACTTAACTTAAACTGCTACTTACTTACTCCTTCCCACGTATTAGGCTTAGGTCAGGTACACCGGGGTAGGCGTATTTAGAAGCACCAGTTGAGTACGTTAGTCAATGTATATAAGTATGTATATATTTTATCTATTTTAAAGTATCTTATGGCTAAGAAACCATATCAATGCTTTTACAATATTATTTCTTAATCCTCCTTTTACTGTACGCACTTTACTTTACTATGAGTATTGCAATTGTGGCAATTCATTTCTCTTGTATGAGAAAGAAGACTGCTCAATAAATAACACCTTTTATTGAAAACGCCCGTCTCTCTTTTCTCTGCACTCTGGTGAAACTAAGTATGCACACTTGACTGAGTGAAATAGCTGTCTATTGTTTTCACACGACTCTAGAGATACACTCTTATTCTGAGGGAGCAAAGTTGTCATGTTATATGGTTGTCAGAAGCTAATCCCTTCTTGTCTATCCAGGGAGGGTAAACTCCTCCTCGTTTATTCGAGAAAGTTTCTAGTGACCTCTGAGCTAGCTGGCAAAAACTTAAGTCTAATATAGTCAGTAGAGACCTAGTCGACCTCAGTCCTACGTCTACACTGCTGAATATATTATTCCAATGCGCAGAGCCTATTGGGAATATAGGAACTATACTACAGGGCCCGATTAGGATTGCGGTGAATCCGCATCCTCCGGGCCGGCGGAAGCCACCGCCGGCCCGGAGGATTCGGATTCACCGCTACAGACACAGAAAAGACCCCCCCGCCAGATTAGGATGGCCGGGGGGGGTCATGTTTCCATCCGCCGCTTTTCCGCCGCGGTCGCCTTCCAACCGCGGCAGAAAAGCTCTAATATGGCGGCGGTGTCTATCAAACACCACCAGCCATTTTAGGATGCCGGCGGAGACATGCTTTTCCACGGCGGGTTTTCCGCCGTAGAAAAGCATGTGGTGTTTTGAGTATGGGGGCCCGTTGCGGGCCCCCAGAGGTGTTGGGGGGTGCACATGGGGGTACCTATGGTACCCCCCTGCCTTTGCATGCACGAAGCGGCAGGCACCACGCGGTGCCTGCCGCTTCGTGCATGCAAATGAAAACATGCACATTTAACCTTGCGGCGGGTGCTGCTTGAAGCAGCATCCACCGCAATGTTAAATATAGGGGATGTGACCGCCAGGGTGGCAGACACATCCTAATTCCGAGGGAGGGAATGCCGCAGCCCCTGCGGACGGTCCCTCCACCTCGGGGGTGGAGGACGGATGCTGGTCCGTCCGCCATCCTAATCGGGCCCTAAATTTGCTTCAAGCGAAGTTATATGATTCTAATTTAAAAATTGGAGCTACTCCATTTCTTATAAAAACACAGCACAACAAAAATAGTCTGAAATCTGCTTGGTCTATTTCATCTGTTACGGATACAGGTTGCCATATTCCCTATCGTGCGGACATCAAAATGGTTCAAATATATTAGCTTTGTTTTTTGTCCTCTATATAAGAAGGTCCCTGGTGTTTTAATCAATGCAAACTAGACACACACTGTATGTTACCGAATGTAGCTAGTCTATTCCTGCTAGTGGCAATTAATACAGTAATTAAACTAACGCTAAAAGGCAGAAGCTGCAGCATGAAGGGGTTTGGGATGCCCAGATATATGTTTTAAGGCTTGACTCTCGGCGTTGACTGTATTCTTCATTTTCTTAGCAAAAAAAAAAATGGTGAACGTGCTTGCAGGTGGCTTCAGGAAAGACTGTGAGGCTCGGAATATTAAACCTAGATCAAAGCAAATGAGGTGTTTGGTTGAACATCCCAACTTACCTGAAATAGCAAAAGAATTCCCCTGAAAACCTAATGAAGCTTGACAGCTAATATCGTTCTCTCCCTTTATAGCTGAAACACGGCTCTAGGAACTGAAGAAACAGGCTTAGCAAGACCTAGGAGCAGGCAAAATAAAATAAAAGTAAATTACAACGAGCGACTGGAGGAATAGGTTTACAGTGTAAGTCCTGGCGAAAGAGACATCCAGACAGCCGTGCTGCAAAAAAATGCATTCTGCTATCGCCAGCGGAATGGGGTCCGCGTTGACCTTAATGCGATGCTACATTGAATTTGACAGGCCAGCATGGGATTGGGAAAAGTGAGACTGTTCAATTTAGCGACTTCTCATAAAAATTCTCATTTTTTCTTTGGATAACACACCTCCTGGCGCATTCAGGTGTACACTTACAAGGTCGGAAATGATACTCCATTTTTACAAAAAAGTGATTTTTTTTTATGTCCCCGATTATAGGAATTTTTCAATTTTAAAACGAGCATTGTCCAGGCTCCTGTATGTCATAGGTTGGTAACTTTGCTACTGGAACAACGACGGCGATCCTTTGCCTTTAAACATGTGTTCTCATTGTCAGAGATAGGCTGTCTTGTTGAAGAAGGCAATGACCAAAAGCAGGGAAACATTTCTAATTACCCGGATGAAAAAAATCAAAAGCAGCCAAGTAAGGGGGAAGGGGAAGGGGGGGGGGGGGGTGCACATTTCCATTTCACAAAACATCTGCGCAAAAATTTCTATTTGCCCACATTCTGTTGAGAGAAAATAGAAATTAGTGAGGAAGGATTTCACTAATGGCACATGTGTATGTTCATTCAGGTGGGCTCTCGCTGGTACATGAACTCCACTTAATGACCTTTTACACACATATGGTCATTTCTATGGGTGTGATCCCATATAAATGTGTTGGTGTGGTTTAGTAGTGCATCCTATGGCATGCTTTCACTATGCAAAGTTTGACTTGGTGCATTAGAAAGCACAAGGCACACAGTAGGGATTTCCCTGCGGGTGACTGGTTATCTGTCTGTACAGCCACACCACCCAGCCTTGCAAGAGGAGCTACTGCACTTCGCTAATACCTACATCTTACAAAGCGTAAAAATACCATGTATCAGATGGGCCTTCAGAGGACCATCGGAAGGCAAACCACTTGATTTCAATGCTGGCACCCCTAGCTCCATGTGGGTGCAAGAGTGTGTCCAGCCGCTCAGGTTCATACCGACCATCATTATGGCAGTGCTTCACTCCTGCTACTTGAACACATCTCATCATTTCTACATGGCAGGTAGCATTGAAGTCCTATGCGCAGCCTTCTATACCAACTGTTACTTTGACAGAGGCGGAGCATGGAGAATGTCTTCTGTGTATGTTACCTTCCATTATCATACCTTCTATTATCTTATGGTATGCTATACAATGCTGTGGTCTTCTATGTTATACTACTTAATGCAGAATGATGCCTCAGCAAGTATTTCGCTCACTGTTGACATCTGATTTAACCTGCAAGTCAGGAATTAGAAGCCATCCGGCCTTCATTCTGAATGGTCAATATACTGAGTGCCATTAAATTGAGAAGAAACACCTGTTTTTCTGTACCATTAGAAAAAGCAAACATTCTTGTTTTAAGCACAATATTAAAAAAGAGTTATTGTGTTACTGTAACATTGCATGATGTTATTTATTTACTTGTTTAGAGAGCATTTGCAAAAGCATTTTAGCAACACGTGCTATAAATTGGTGCTTTCACATAACATAACACATTTAACAATCTCTAACGGAAAGGTATAACAAGCAATAGCAAAGCCAGTAGGTGTCACCTTTATAATGCTCGATCCGAGCTGTTGGCTATGCCAATAGATGTCTGCAAGGAATCGTTTGAAAAAAGGAAAAAGAAAACATTTCAAAACACTGGAGGAAAAGAAGATATCTTATGAATTTGAAAACTGTACATTGAAATCATTGTTTTTAATATTTATAAATGTCATGGTTTATTTTTAAAATACATTTCAGGGAAATCTAAAACGAATTTAATAAGAATAATGAGGAATCTGAATGTAAAGAAAAACACTTGCAAAGAACTAACTTACTTTCCGCAATCCAGCCATTTGGTCCTCCTGTAATAGCTCAGAGAGCAGAGTTATGGACCTTCAGGAGACGTCCCATTCAGATTACACCTTATGCCTCAGAAGCCAGCTTAGTGGGTGCAGCAGATTTCACTCCCACCAGCCATAAAAGTATATGGGTGCCAAAGCTTGTGCTTTTATACAATATGTGGAATGTATGATATAAAACAAAAACAACCCTTAAAGTCTGATCTTCAGCCATACCCTGGCACAAATATCCCTGTTGCGGTTTATAGACAAGCTGGAGGGGTGGGGAGCAATACAGCATGGAGGTAAAAGTAGAACACAAAGGAGAGAACTATAACACACGCACTCTCAAGGTGAGCTGAATGAAATAAAAAGGTAGTTCTCTAAATGTGAGTGCTGGGAGGATACAAGTCAGCCAATCAAAAAGGATCGTAAAGAGGCTGTGCCCTGGAGGACAGACAAACACAATAGGAGGAAGGCAAGCTATCGAATAAGAAGTAAGCAAACAAGAGTGACAATAACTGCTAGACCCAGTGTAATTTAGCAATAGGTCTTGCACAACCAGACTGTGTGTGCTGTCTGGTAGGCAAGACCTTTAAGAAGCAAGGATTATGGCAGCCAGGTACAGCAGCAGACGCAGATCGACAAGAGAAGGTAAGAAAGTGTGCTTCTTTCAGGCAAATAAGAATGAAAGAGTGGAAAATGAATGCAAGTAGGGAGAACAAATGAAAGCAATTCAATAAATGACAGCAGGAAGGAGCATAAAGTGGGGGAGGCTGAACAAGGCACATTTGAGAGTCAGAAAGAAGATATATGAGAACAAAGACATGGTTAAAGGATGACTAATAAGGAAGACAGAAATAATAGACACATTAGAACACTAAAAAGAGAAAACTAAATTGAAGATAACGATAAAAATTATGCAGATAGAGAGTGATCAATGTAGTGAGAGATATGAGATAAGAGGATGGATGTAAAGAAGTCTAATAGAAAAATTGAAGCACTAAGCAACCAAATCTGCATGTTATTCCCCCAAACCTTGTGATAAGCGATAATTATTACACTCAATAAATTCCAAACTCCATGGTGTGAGTTTATATTGGATGCAGTAACTATCTCATATTTTAGTAGTCAACTCGTAATGATGACTTTAGACTTTGAAATCTAAAAAATTCCTTTAGGAAATTGATTTCTGTATGTGCAATTCCAGGGTATTTTGGAGTTGCAGCAAAGTCCACCATAATAATGTCCACGCAACTCCACACCACCGCCTAGAATAAATAGTGTATCCCTCCCATTCACCTGCCAGAACTTAATCTTTCCCCTACGTCCTACAGACATGGTCAGTGCTTTCAAGAAGACCAGAAAAATCCCTATCTCCCAAGGCATTAACATGTTTAAAAAATATCTTAAGAGCTCACTATAAACAAAGACAATTTGGAGTACCACCTGAAAATAAAGTTTGACGCTCTCAGCCAAGGCAGCTTCACCATTTAGAATATTCAGGTGTTGGTCCCCAGTGAGATCCCAGTGCACCCTGTCACTTACAGTTTTTCACATCACATCCATTTTATTATTAATGGGTTGGTCCTGCGCGAGTCTCCATCGTATTATGGTACTTGTTGTCATTCATATTCTTTTTATCAGTTTAAAGTTACTATCATATTTCATGTAAGCAATCTCGCTATGAATGTTTGAATTTGTATCACAATGTTTATTAGTTTTTCTGGGCAGCTCAGCATGCAGAATATGCTCTGCCTGCTTTAAAATGCTTCAAACATCTAAATGCTCAAAAAAAGTGAAATGAAAGACTATAAGTACTAGACTGCACATAAGCTACAGAGTTTCTGGGGAAGAAAACAGTCTTGAAGTGCAGAGGGACTGAGGAAAAAGAGGGATGGAGAGAGAAGTCACATAAAGGTGAATGACAGCAGACAATAAAGGTTGGGCCATGGATTATTTGTACACCAGACGGAGGCAGCAAACTAGAACACATGCTGTTAAATGGTGTGGTGTAAATCCATTCAGTAGGTTTTGGGACAGTGGCATGTAAAAAGAATGGTGCCACGTGGGCTTGAAATGGTTAACACTTGTGTATATTGCTGACAAAATAATTTCTAAACTCGGAGTTTCTGTCAATCGCATCGGAGATTTTGGGGAGTGTGATTGGCCGATGAAAGGGATCAAAACATTGTTTTCTGCCATCTTAAAAATCTCAGTTTTGGTCAAAACTGCAATTTTAGCGCTGGGAAAACAATTTCCACCGTGAAGAAGAAGCACTATAAGAAGTGCCCATCCCAAGTCAATGCTAAAGGCACTCAGAGGCGAAGAGAAGGGGGAAAAAACTGTAAAAATTATTAATTAGCTGTTAAGAAAAATCACAGTTTTGATGGAATTTGTAGATCCCACAAGAGACTCTGTACTATTGAAACCATTAAAAGCACGCTTGCAAAATAAAGTTCTAAATTAATTCCCAGTTTGGTGTAAATCCATTCATCAGTTTTTGCAGTAGTGGTAAGCAACATTTTCTGTGTGAGCTAAACGTACCCTTTATGTGACAGAAGGAATTACAAATTATATAAACGACGTTACAGGTAAGACTACACAATGCATTGGCATTAATACCATCAGTGACACAATCAGTGACATAATTATAATATATAGTATTATTTATTCATTTGAGCATGTGTTATTCTTTATTGATGTGCATTTAGGAGTTATTTGTTATTATACATTTTGTGAAATCATAAACACTGCATTTAGCTTTAATTCATATCTGAATTATTTAACCTACTTAAGGTCCTAAAACCAGTCCTAACCATAACTTAACTTTTACTGTGATTTTGTCGGTGAATTTCTGAGTTTTATCAATGATATTATCCCTCTAACTTTCAACTCACCCTGCCCTGCACATCCGCCCTGTGGCAACCGGGCTTGGCCACAGAGCATAGCTTCTACCAGCCTGGCACCCAATCATGGCAGGTACCAAACCACTGCTGAACACAGCCTTCAGCAGCGTTTGGGGGGGATAAGCCACAAGGCCTTGCTTTCAGCTAGGTCATACACCCAACAATCATGAGCAGCCTATCCCACACCGCATATGACCTTCATGTAGGCCTTGCGCCCAGCTGGCCGAAGGTGAATTTGCAGTCAATGTATATGATATAAGAGTGTCACCAAAGGAATTTCCATCTACCTGATGTATATTTGCAATTTAATGTGTAGTATGTAGTAGAGTGTGTGTGCATGTTTGTTTGTATGTGGTGCACTAGGGGTGTGGCGAGACGCCAAAGGGATTAAGGGTTAACAGAGACAAGCTCTTGTATTGAATTTTGTGTTCAGTTTTGAAAATAAATGTTAGTTTTTTTAGTGTGTTTTATAGGGTTTCTTTTGGATTTTCAGCTTTTTTGTTGTGTTTTGTTTTTTCTGGAAATTCACGCAGCTTTGGGGGCAAAAAGCCACTTGTAAACTTAAAAAAAAAATGTTTGTGGTAGAATTTTTATAGTGGGCTTCTATCTTCTTGTTCCCAATCCTGAGTTTAGCTCTCTGTACTACACATTTGTTTTGCGATCCATTCAATACAAGGCAAGTAGTTACACGTGGGGGTTGTTCACCTATTCTGCTCGCTACAGCATCTGTACAGCAATTTGTTGCAATGTTTCCGTGTCCTATCTTTCGGGTGTGTGGGATGTTTTGCCTGCTAAACCAGCAACTTAAAATATTTCTTTTACATGCTTTGACTTGAGATTTCTAGTCATCGTTGAAGTTTTACTTTCTTGGGATATCAGTAAAAAACTCCCAAATGATAGAATCTTTTGCGAGCTTTTCTAGTTTCACTGTCTCTCCACTTTTACTTCTTCTGATGACGGTCCTGGTATCTCCTCTTCTGCTCTCTCTGTTTACTTGTAAAATAGCGCCTGCTGAAGTCCCCTGATCCACATAAAATAGTAGGTGTGCCTCGTGTTGGTATGGATTAGGCACTTTTAAAAGGCATTTCAGTCAATGAAAACCTCAAACTCTCCTAAAACGTTCATAAAGTCAGCAGATTTGGCTCCAGGTCGCATACTTTACACAAACTCCTTGATCTGCAGGCTCAAGTTCAAGGCAGAGAACTTATTGTGATTTTAAAATGTTTATGTTCACCAAGAATGCATGCCTTGTAGCAGGAACCCTGGCCCACTCCTAATATTTGTAATGTTTGTGTATTTTCAGTTCGTTTTGTTTAGAAAGAATAAATAACGTTTTCCTAACTAATACAAAGGGTTATTAGAATTTCCTTGAATTTCAATAGTTGTTTATTTTTTATAAAAATTTGTTTGAAATCGTAGAGTTTACAGTAGTCGAGTGGAGTGTCATTCAGTGGAGTGTGGTACAATAGAGTGGAGTAGGGTGTCATAGAGTGGAGTTGGGTAGAGTAGAGTGGAGTATGGTACAGTGGAGTGGAGTAGAGTGTAGTATAATGTACAGTGGAGTACATTTTTAAATAGTGTAGCATATTGTATAGTATAGTGGCATGGAGTGCACTAGAGTTAACAGGCGTAGTGTAGAGTTGAGTAAAGTGTTAGAAACTGGAGTGGCATCTTGTTCAGTACAGTGGAGTGATGTGTCAGAAAGTGTTGGATAGTTTGGTAGAGTGGAGTAGAGTGTTGTACTCTGGGGTGTAGGGGTATAGAGTGGAGAAGAGGGCTGTGAAGTGTAGTGTATGGACATACAGTGGAATACAGTGTTGTATAGTGGCAGAGAGTATAGAGGAGTCTGGCAGAGTTTAGTTGCATAGAGAGTCATAAAATGGAGCTGCGTGGAGTGGAGTGTTGTACAATGCCATAAAGCGGGATAAAGTGTTCTGTAGTGAGGTAGAATGGAGTGCAGTCCACTGGAGTGGTGTAGCATAGGGTGGAGCAGCATGTGCTAGAGTAGAGTGGTGTGTGATTTCGAGTGGAGTGGTGTGGTGTGGTATACAGTGGAGTAAAGTGTTGTAGAGTGGGGTGGTGTGTGGTACAGTGGAGTTGACTGGTGTGTTGTAGTTTCAGAAAGTGTCATAGTGTAGAGTGTCACAGATTGGATTAAAGTGTTGTACAGTGCAGTGGCATGGAGTAGAGTAAAGTGCAGTACATTATAGTAGAGTGGCATGGGAAGGACTGTCATTCAGTATCTTAAAGTAGTGTGCAGTGGAGTGGCGTGGAGTACAGTGGGGTAGTTTCTCAGAGTATAGTATATTAACTTGGGTGGAGCAGTGTAGAAGGAGTTGCATAGATTGTCGTAGAATGGAGTACAGTGTTGTTAAGTGCTCTTGAATAAAGTAGAGTGCTGTACACTGGCACTGTCAGGAGTATATTGTAGTAGAGTGTTATGCTAAACAGAGTATTTAAATAGAGCGCTGACCCTAATAATAAAGGCTTTCAATTAATGGACCATGAATACAATATTGAACAGCATTAGCATATGGACAAAAAGATTACCTTAACTGCAGACAGTGCCCTTCCCTGATCTATAATGTGGTACTGCAAACTGACAGCCAAAGGGTTTGTGCTGCAGGAGGTTGGGCCTACTTGTCCCAAGGACAAAATACACATGAAAACTTGTTGCCCTTGACCCCAAACAATATATCCCGGGCGTCGGGCTATAGGAATTCCACATCCCTGGTGGCATACAGTGTAATAGCATATTGTGGAGTGGCGTACAGTGGACAGAAGTAGAGGGGAGTGTGGTGTCCTAGAGTGGAATTGCATACAGTAGAGTAGTGTAGTGTGGGGGACTTCAGTGGCTTGTAGACTGGAGTGTTATATAATGGAGTGGTCTAGGGTGTAATAGCATACAGTGGAGTGGTGTAGATTGAAAATAACAGAGTGGAGCGGGGTAGAGCAGCGTGGTGTACAGTGGATTAGCGTAGAGTGGAGTGGCGTATAATGGAGTGGCATAATGGATTTCAGTAGAGTGTAATAGCGTAGAGTGGCTTGATGTAGAGTGGAGTGTGGCAATTGGAACAGACATAGTGTGAAAGTGGGTGAACGGATGTAGAAGTAATGCAGCGTAAATATACATTATGAGGTATAAATATACGTTTTTGGCAGTTTGTGTAAATAGTGTAAGTAGTGTTACATTTATGAGTTTTCAAATACTCAGTTATTGCGATATGCTTCTGGTATACTGCGGTACATGCCATTGAGAAGCCAGTATGTGACTGGTTAATGGCTTAGTTTGCCAAATGTAAAAGGCAGCCATGTCATTTTCAGCATAGTTTGGCACATTTTTCTGCACTGCGTTCTGGATTTGGGCCTTAGATATAGCTAAGCAGTAGGTTTTATTGTTTGTCCCTACCTATAAGCATTATATTAAAGTGGTAAAAGAGAAATGTATTTATTTTTTATACATTTATACAACAGTTTAGGTACAGCTGCTATTTTTTAAACATTATTTGTAGGTATAAGTCTGAAAAGTTTTGTGGCGATACGTCAAACGGGCGCAAAGTAATTAGTGCCCAATATTCAGAGGAATTCCTATACCAGGGAATACTAACTATACTTACATAGTGGCTACTGTCACTCTGCAATTAATATATATTGAGAGTGAGAATATTATTTATTATATTGTGATAAGGTCAGCTCAGAAATTTTGTGGGACATATTAAAAATCATGCAGTGCAGCACAGCAAGCCGACTTGCTGTGCTGCGTGATAGGGAAAGGACAGGAATGTGCCGTATTTAACATTATGCGGCTCTTTACTGTCTTTCCCATGTGTTGGTACACAATGTGCTGCTTAGTGCCAATGTAGGCACCTTTGCACCATGGTGCAAGGGTGTCTGCGTTGAATGCAGCATTGTTTTTCCTTTCTGCACAAAAGCAATTTCCTGAGGCAGTTTCCTTTCTATGTGTTCTGTGGAAAGTGGAAAAAACAAGGAGAAATAAAGATAAATCTCCTCGTTATACCTCACCTGGCAAGGCATAGCATTATGACACATTCCCAGGTCTACCAGTAATGGTAAATCTGGGAATGCGCCAAAATCCATGGGCCAGAGTAGCGCAATGCAGGGATTTGCGCTGCATTGCATTACTTCAGAGTTATAAAGTCACTCAGGACCACACAATGTATTGATACATTTTACTAAGATTGCGTCGTCCTTGCACCACATTGTGTGGCACAAGGGCAACGCAAGTCTTTGATAATTTTGGCCCTGTGTATAAAAGAGTGGAGTTTCGAAATGGTCCCTTACCATTGAAAAATACATGCTGCTGTTGAAACGTGTCTGACATTGTGATTGATTGATTGATTGATAGCTTTATTTCGATATGCGTATATCATAAAAGCATTACACAGAAATACATAAAAACGACATATCGGAACTCATAGACTGTACAAACATTATAGTAAAAACAGAATAAATAGATAACTTAGTTAAAAAAGCATTAAATTGATACAGACAGTCTTTTAAGACGTATCAACCAAGCCCATTTTAAGAATTTGGACACAGCACAGACAATAGGGGGGGCAGTATTAGTCAATAAAATACGTAGGGCCTCGGAATGCTTGCGAATACCCAACTCATTGCAGAGAGGTTTAAGCCAGACAGATCTTGGGCGCGCATAATCTGGACAATCAAGGAGAAAGTGCGCCACAGTTTCACAACGATCAGAACAGAGGGCACAAAAGCGTGATACCTGATTTTGCAAGTTCCATCTAGAAAGGAGGTCTGCTAGGGGTAGGGTTCCTAGTCTGAACTTGATGTACAGAGCCCGATCCATTGGGATGGTGATGATGTCCAAAAAGGGTTCAAAGGCAGTGACATCTTTAATCCTTAAGTATACTGCGGTGGAATTGCAGTGGTGTTGGTTGCTCATAAGCTTAGTAGACACCCAACCCCAGTATATTTTCTTCAGGATCTCCTTTGGAGGGGCTGAGTGAGTAAGCCAACAGTTGTCCAGACCTAGTTCCCCAAGCAAATATTTAATGTCCCTGAGCCACTTGATCTTTGACCAGCCAACCGAATGCATTATCTCTGCCAGCCCATCTGCATAGGATTTAAGTTCCGGGACTCTCCAAAGTCGTGCCCACAGAAGGAGGGGCCGCAGACGGGCCAGGTCTTTAATTGGTTTACAACCTGCGTCCATAAGCATCGGTACAGTCGGGGTGCTCATCGGGAGTGCCATCAAATCTTTAATGAATTTGTTCTCTGCTTTGGACAGAGACTCCAAACAGCCCAAACCCCATAGCTCTGCTCCATAAAGCGATGCAGGTACCGCTCTAGCCTTGTATATATCAATAATTGGTGATACACAGTGTTTTGATGATGTGCTATACTCCTTGAGCAAGGCTCCCCCCACCCTTTTGTGGGCCAGTGTCATTTTAGTGATATGGGGTACCCAACTCATACAGTCGCTCAGCCGAATTCCCAAGTAGTCGAATTCGGCAACTTTTTCCAGCGGGATCGAATTCAGAATCGGGGGGCTCCCCAATTTCCTGGGAGGGTTCATAACTAAGTATTTAGTTTTTTGTACATTTATAACGAGACCTCTCATTACACAGAAGTCCTGGAACCGGTTCAGGAGTTTTTGGAGGCCCTGGGGAGTTTTCGAGATGAGAAGGGTGTCATCAGCAAACAACAAGGTTGGGATTTTAACATTACAGAGTGTGGGGGCGTCTGCTGGAACTTCAAGCAAGTAATCAACCACCCCATTCACATAAAGCGAAAAAAGGGTGGGTGCTAGGACGCAACCCTGCCGTACACCCCTCTCTACCTTGATCTTGTCAGTCTTCTCCCCATTCAAGCCCCATCTAACCTGAGCATAGGTGGCTTTGTGCAATTTCATTAGGAGGTCCACGATGTATGGGGGCATCCCAAGGCCGTACAGCACCCTCCAGAGTTCCTCCCGGGGGACAAGGTCAAAGGCAGTCTTTAGGTCTATAAAGGCCAAATAAAGACTGCCCTTGCCCAGTACCACCACCTTCCAGTACAGTAACAGGAGTCTGAAAACTTGTTCCACTGTTCCTGTGCCAGTACGGAACCCAGCCTGCATCTCGGATAGTATGTGGTTTTCGTCTACCCAAGAGAGAATCCTGCCCAAAATTGCTTTTCCCGCCACCTTCTGGGTCGAGTCAATCAGGCTTATGGGCCTATAGTTTCCCGGTAAGTCCCGATTTCCCTTTTTAAATATTGGGACTACCTCGGCCCCTTTCCAGGACTCTGGAACCAACCCTCCCCCCATGATGGCATTGAGGAGAGCGGAGATCAACACCCCCCAGTCACCTGGATGTGCACGAAGAAGATCCCCTGGTAGCCCATCCGGGCCTGCTGCTTTTAGTGGGGTAAGGGTTTTAATTATATTCGTAACTTCTTGGGCTGAGAAAAGAACCATGTCTCTATCCAAGGGATAGGAGGGGAGAATAAATTGGTCGTTAAGTGGGCCTTCAATAGCACAGTAGAGACCCAGAAAATGATCAAACCATGCCTTGGCAGTGATAGTACACGTCCTCATGGTGTCATCAGGACGCTTCCTGCTACCCACCAAATTCCAAAAACGTCTCGCATTTCTCCCGCGACTGGCCGTCAGAAGTTCCTGCCAGAAGTTGTCTTCCCACTCCTTCTTTGCAACTTTTTGGCATAGTGAATATAACCTTCTGGCCTCCCTAATCCTTTCTTGAGATTTAGATTTAACTGCAACAACCAGCAGAGTCTTCGCCTCACTGCACGTGCGGTTAAACCAGCCCTGTCTAGTCCAAGAACCTGGTCTCTTTCCCTTGGTGTTACATGGGACAGTAAAGAGATCACTAAGCGCCAGGGTTAAAGTACAAAATCTTGCGGGTACGTCCCCCACCCCGCACCCCCGCGGATCAAGGTTACCTACTGCTGCCGCTAGGATTTGAGATATGAAAAGTAATTTCTCAGGTGAAAGGGACAACTTGGCCCATTTAAGCCGTCGACCACAATTTGCAACAACAGACATATCCGGGACTGGGGAGCACAGATTATTCCTACCAGAATCATCTAAACACCTGTTGGACAAGGTGAGTGAAAGGAGGTTATGGTCACTATCTACAGTGGGTATAATGACCATATCCTTAACAAAAGTCCACAAATGAATGTGGAGAAGAAGATAATCTATCCTAGAGGAGTGCGCAGGCCTATTATAAGTATGAGCTCCCTCTTTGTCAGAATTGGTCCTACCATTAAGTGCCCTCAGGTCGAACTCAGATGTTATAGAGATGACCTGGAGCACTACTTCCGACCATTTCTTAATAGGATTAAGCTCTAGGGCCGGAATGCCCCACCTATTGTCAACAACCTCTTGATCCTCTAAAACTTCAAGGCCAAGAGGCTCAAAGGTACAATTAAAATCACCACCCACCAGGGTGCAATGCTTGTATGGCGAGGATCGTAACAAAGCTTCCAGCCGTGCTATAATGGGGGATTCTCTGCCTCCTTTTACACCTCGGGCATAGATGTTAAATATATTAAGGATGACCCGGCCCTTAGGATTTATTAGTGTAATATTAAGAAGGTCGGGACATTGAGTATCGTGCTCAACCACCCTACAATTGAGTGCGGTAGCTACCCATACAAGGAGGCCTCCCGAAGGACGGCCACGACCGCACTCTGTTTGTACTGCTGGTATATGGTGGGATGAATATCCCGCCTTATGCGAAGGCTCCCTGCACCAGGTTTCCTGGAACAGACATATAGAATAATCCTCCACCAGGGCGTTCCAGTCAGGCATTGGCAGTTTCCTATCCAGCCCGGCCACATTCCAACTGAGAATCCTAATAAGTGGATCCGTCACAGTCGGGATGCTACCGGCCTCGATAATATTGGCCAAATCTGTGACTCCCGCTAAGGGACTGGTGTTCATAGACTCTGTCGGAATCTGCACTATCTCTAGTTCCCTTGTGTCACCTAGTACCTTGTACTCCCTAGAAGCGGGCGACGAGATAGATTCTACAAAAGAAAATAAATTCCCGCAGTAAGGGGTACCAATCATTCTGTTGGGTGTTGGGGTCCTATTGTTAATCTGGCAATCAAGGGATTGTCACTGCCCCCTCCCTAAATCATTCCACACATCCACAACAGAGGTGGACAGGATGGTAGGGTAAATAGGGTTCTGTGAAGAGTGGCCTGCTATCCCTGACCGCAGGCAATTTCCAGGGACATTCGCCTCAACGATCAGGGGGGTTAAAACACAGGAGGGGCGTGGGTAAAAAAATGTAAGGTCAACAATACCAATGCCACCCTTGCCCGTGCACCAGCCCTGTCTCGTAATCCACCCCACCACCCTTGGATCTTGAAAATTGATAACAATACAGTCCCCCCCCAGGTTTTTAGTGGTAGAACCTATCCAATCTATTCGCCTCACTCCCAAAATTAGACCATCAACGTCCCCAGGCAGCGGCCGATTCGCCCTTAACCAGTGCATGGCTTTGTTCTTAAGCGTCTGGAAGGATTCTCTCTGTCCTGATGGAAGTGGTGGGACATTAATCAAGACCGCTGCATAGGGGAAGGAATCAGGGGTGAGGTTCATAGGGGGTGTCTTATGTGGGGGCTTTTTCAAGGGTGGTAGGGGCGGTCTGGGGACAGGCGGGACAGGGCGGGGTAACGATTTGTGCATTGTTGGCTGGTTTACAGTTCCTGGGGCTGATGATACTGCAATACCCTTTTTAATACCCTCCGCTCCTCCTCCCTCTACAGTACCCAACCGAGTGATGCTAGGCAATGGCTGTTGCAAAACAGATTGGCCAGTTGATGCAATAGTGGGTGCATTGGCGACAGTACCTAGTGGTGTAGGATTAAGCGACTTCGAAGGTCTCTTGGCCATTCCACCACTAGTTACTACAGACAGGGGAGAGTTGGAATGTTCCCTTTGTCCCTTAGCATGAGATGGGGCTTCGGCAGTGGTCTTGCAGCTGCTGTTACCCTCCTGCCTTAACTGTGTTTTTAATAGTGCCTTGGTCGAGAAGAAATTGTCAAGGGTAGCCTGCTCAAAGTGATTTAAGCGGTCAGCTAGCTTTGTGATGCGTTCTTCTAGTGGAAGCAATAGGGACCGTAATAGCCGTTCTACCTCGGGAAGCAAGCTAGTCAGCCACGGTTGTATGTCAACTGTTACCATCTCTGTATCTATAGAGGTGGGAGGACTCAAATCTGTGTTGCCAGAAGGTGTAATTGCCTCTAGTGTGGGTTCACCCCCTCGACTCTCTACAGTAGCTGACTTGCTAAGATACATGCTTTTATTAACTTTCCTGAGTTTATGGGGTGGTTTAGGGGGAAGGGTTTTCCTAGATGTGTTGTTACTCTTCCTTTTGAGACCCGGCTTTGAGTTGGTCAGTGGAGCACCTACCACAGATGGGGGGATTGAGGTTGTGATAGGACTTTCACTTGCACGGGGGACGGACAGATCACCCTCACTACCCTGGTTGTCCCCAATCGTACATGCGTCTTGACCCAGATTACAGAAATCAGGTAGTTGAAGTGAGGACAATGGTGTTACTAAAGCAGGATAAATTTGGCCAGAGCGCTTGTCCCCCGAGTTCTTTAACAGTTCAATTGAAAGTCTGCGCTCTGCGCGCCTCTCAGCCAGCGACAGCTCTTTGTCAATAGGGTTCACGGGGCGATTGAAGAACTTATCCAAGGGACCAACCACAATTTGGCCAGCATCGGCCGTTGGAGACCTCAGGACTGGACCATTGCAATGGTCCGGCATGTTGGGACGTTAAAAACCCACTTAACTGCTGACTGATAGGTGTATGCAAATATCAGCGGAGTGGCCCAGCCCGGCCTCCAGCGGCCCCGGACGGCCACAGACGGTCCCGCCCTTGTCCCGGGCTTCTCCCGGCGCGCTCCCGCACGCTCCCGCGTAGCGGAAGCTCCGCCGTCCTAAGTACTCTGGACACTTTTCTCGTTGGCTGATCAGCAGGGGGGCGTGGCCAGCGGGGAGAGCAGCCCAGGTGTAGCTGGATGGGCGCGCAGGGGCTCCTGGAGACTGGAGTCCCTGCCTAGCAGCTCGCAGCCCCGCTGGACCAACCGCCACTCCCGCGCTCCTCCCAACAAACGCCTGAGGCTAACAGCCTCCTCTGACACAGACGCGCTGCGGGACCCGCGAAGCGGGTCCGGCGAGTCGTCGTCGAAGCCGCCTCCGCCCTGCAGAAGCACACCAGGTCACCAGCGTAGGAACAGGTAGGAACAGCAACGAACAGCAAACAAATCCAGGAAGGGTCCCAGCTAGGTGGGGGAGAATGCCGCTTTTGACTCCGTCAGCAGGGGGGCGTGGCCAGCGGGGAGAGCAGCCCAGGTGTAGCTGGATGGGCGCGCAGGGGCTCCTGGAGACTGGAGTCCCTGCCTAGCAGCTCGCAGCCCCGCTGGACCAACCGCCACTCCCGCGCTCCTCCCAACAGACGCCTGAGGCTAACAGCCTCCTCTGACACAGACGCGCTGCGGGACCCGCGAAGCGGGTCCGGCGAGTCGTCGTCGAAGCCGCCTCCGCCCTGCAGAAGCACACCAGGTCACCGGCGTAGGAACAGGTAGGAACAGCAACGAACAGCAAACAAATCCAGGAAGGGTCCCAGCTAGGTGGGGGAGAATGCCGCTTTTGACTCCGTCAGCAGGGGGGCGTGGCCAGCGGGGAGAGCAGCCCAGGTGTAGCTGGATGGGCGCGCAGGGGCTCCTGGAGACTGGAGTCCCTGCCTAGCAGCTCGCAGCCCCGCTGGACCAACCGCCACTCCCGCGCTCCTCCCAACAAACGCCTGAGGCTAACAGCCTCCTCTGACACAGACGCGCTGCGGGACCCGCGAAGCGGGTCCGGCGAGTCGTCGTCGAAGCCGCCTCCGCCCTGCAGAAGCACACCAGGTCACCAGCGTAGGAACAGGTAGGAACAGCAACGAACAGCAAACAAATCCAGGAAGGGTCCCAGCTAGGTGGGGGAGAATGCCGCTTTTGACTCCGTCAGCAGGGGGGCGTGGCCAGCGGGGAGAGCAGCCCAGGTGTAGCTGGATGGGCGCGCAGGGGCTCCTGGAGACTGGAGTCCCTGCCTAGCAGCTCGCAGCCCCGCTGGACCAACCGCCACTCCCGCGCTCCTCCCAACAGACGCCTGAGGCTAACAGCCTCCTCTGACACAGACGCGCTGCGGGACCCGCGAAGCGGGTCCGGCGAGTCGTCGTCGAAGCCGCCTCCGCCCTGCAGAAGCACACCAGGTCACCGGCGTAGGAACAGGTAGGAACAGCAACGAACAGCAAACAAATCCAGGAAGGGTCCCAGCTAGGTGGGGGAGAATGCCGCTTTTGACTCCGTCAGCAGGGGGGCGTGGCCAGCGGGGAGAGCAGCCCAGGTGTAGCTGGATGGGCGCGCAGGGGCTCCTGGAGACTGGAGTCCCTGCCTAGCAGCTCGCAGCCCCGCTGGACCAACCGCCACTCCTGCGCTCCTCCCAACAAACGCCTGAGGCTAACAGCCTCCTCTGACACAGACGCGCTGCGGGACCCGCGAAGCGGGTCCGGCGAGTCGTCGTCGAAGCCGCCTCCGCCCTGCAGAAGCACACCAGGTCACCAGCGTAGGAACAGGTAGGAACAGCAACGAACAGCAAACAAATCCAGGAAGGGTCCCAGCTAGGTGGGGGAGAATGCCGCTTTTGACTCCGTCAGCAGGGGGGCGTGGCCAGCGGGGAGAGCAGCCCAGGTGTAGCTGGATGGGCGCGCAGGGGCTCCTGGAGACTGGAGTCCCTGCCTAGCAGCTCGCAGCCCCGCTGGACCAACCGCCACTCCCGCGCTCCTCCCAACAGACGCCTGAGGCTAACAGCCTCCTCTGACACAGACGCGCTGCGGGACCCGCGAAGCGGGTCCGGCGAGTCGTCGTCGAAGCCGCCTCCGCCCTGCAGAAGCACACCAGGTCACCGGCGTAGGAACAGATAGGAACAGCAACGAACAGCAAACAAATCCAGGAAGGTATCTTTTCTTGCTTGAGGGAATCCTCCAGTACAGATTTTATTATGTTTTCTGTGTAATCTAAAGATGGGTTTCTTTTTAGAAATCCTGTGGTATTGGGAACTGCTCTTGTTTAGTCTATTGGAGCACCTTGGAATAAATTGGCATTATGTTTGCCAATAAGAAAGAAGTTTTTACGACTTTAGCAGTATGTTGCTGGGCCCACCTCTCCGCCACACCGCCAAAGCCGGGGTTAGACCACTTGCTAGATTAGTCGTTTTCTCCTGTCTGGCGGGTGTTTTTTTTTACATTCCCACGACAGTGCCCTGAAAATGGACACCACAATGGGAACGTCAAAAACAGACCCTGCACGGCATGTACTGAAAAGCCCATGTCGTGCAGAAACTGGTGTCCATTCACACAGGTGGGCACATGGTATGCCCCCTGTGTGCATCCACATGCAGAGGATGCACAGTGGGCCCTGCAGGGCCCCCTTTGTTTCCTTTCCGGCACAGTGTTCATGGAGGAGGAACCTACATTACACCGTTGGTGAAGAGGAAACTTGTAATATGCTTGGCAAGACTGCGGCGGTCCCGCCAAGCTTTTTGCTGCCTCCTGACTGCCACAACTCCGCCAGGGAACAGCGGTTCCATGGTGGCTGAGGCAGAGCTGTGGTGTTCCGACCACCCAAATCATAATAGGGCGGTCGGGAGACCACCACCCCCATGCCTCCACAAATCTAGCGGTCCTTGGACCGCCCGGCTTGTAATAAGCCCCATGGAGGATAGCTGATGCTGGACATCCACCAAAGAAAGTGGATGCCTCGTCCTCGAATCTCCTGCCCCATTTAGTTGCAAGAGAACTGCAGGCTTTCTGATACTAGAGCCTCGATTTGCTCTGGCGAAGTAAACCCTTGACCTGATGGCCCATCCATCACAGGGCCACCAGTTCACAGTGACAGCTGCCTCACCGTATTTTGGACGATGAGACTGTCACTGATTTTCCCAGCCTGTGTCCACCCTGAGATCCTGATGCGCAGAGAGAAAACCACCTGCACATTAGCCCATGGTTGTTTTGTTTTACTGATAAAACTCCCTCTTTGAGAGTTTGTTTCAGTGCACCAAAAAAGTATCCGGAACAGGGCTATCAAAACATGGCGCCAACATGCATACTGCTCTGCCCAAAATGCATTTGCAACCCTGGTGGATGAGCTGTTTGCAGTGGGATCCCCGCTATCACAGAGGAATCTCCGAATATTACAGGTGGTCCTCTAGTAGGGTGTTGGAAATCTGGACATTCACCAACCTCACAGGCTTTTTGGTCGCCCCCAGGATCAAAATAAGGTCATCTGTTTGCCCCATGCCTTGCACACTGTCCCCCTCTGTGTGCAGTTCAACATCTGTTGCAATCACTAATCTCCCTAAGACTCGTTTCTTGTAGCATCGGGATGTGGCCTGGATAACTTAGGGACTGCCTTCTTCTATTTCCACGAGCAATATCAAGTGGCCACCTAACAAGCCAACACCTTAAAAAACAAAATAAATGAATAAACACATTGATAAACTATGATGAGCCTTTGATAACAGTAAAAGGATCAACAAGCCTAGCTTTTCATTTCTGGCTGGTTATTAAGCCGCTGAGCTAAGTGGGCCTCTTCCCTGAACGCTGGCTCGCCTGATGAACATCAATTGTCTGCTTATCGATTGATCATGGTGCTTAAGGATTTGAACCTGCTTTTCATTTCTGATGTTTTATTAATTATTAAGTTGGTTGAAGCTTTACTCCCAGTGCTCTGTGGTTAATACCATTGTGCATTCCCCTATTCAGAAACATTCCAGAATAGAGCATAAAAATGTAAATTGGTAAATCAAAGATCTACAAATCTACAACACCCCCATCCATTAGGGAACTATTATCTTCAGGGGTTTCAAATGCCCTAAAACTCCAGTCCCTTCTGTCTCAGTGGTGTTTTGTTGAAAATCTTGGCAGCGCACAGTATTTTTACTTCCTGACTAACACAATTTGCAAGTGTTCATCAATACTTAATATGTTGAGACAGTTGCAAGCCATTCAAGTCAGCTGGAAACTTGAATTACTGCGAGGCAGATGCATTGTAAGAAAACCCTTCCATCCATCACAGCAGTAAACAAATGCGCCTGAATATGATTATTGTTGTGATACTATAGCTGTTTATTAAATATTCCGAATCACAGGTATTCACTCTGCTGTCATACTGTTCGTTTCTTTTCACAATGATAATATCCTGTTTGTCTTTTTTTTATCGCATGAGGAGAGTGCACTATTTTTCCTCTTTTCAGTGCTTTAAGTAGGTTGCATTTTTTACGTCTGCTTCCTTCTCACGAAGTACGGGTTGGCATAAAATTTCTGCCGTAGCATGGATGGTAATCATTACTGATGGTTGGCATGGTTTGAAGCTAGCACACATTTTCGAGCAGCATTGTTTTTCGATAGTTGCTGTTGCATTTTTCACTTTGCAGCACCGAACAGAATTCTACGGCATTTCGGGATTTCCCTTTTGAATGGTTAGAGTACTAGAGCTAGATTAGATGTGGTGTATTCATTCAGCTTTGAATTTCACCAGGTTTCTTGTTTTGGTCTCCTACATATAACACTTTATACATCACAGGCCGCATGTATAGTATAGCATATTTTAGTTTTTGTTTGTTGGTAAATTATTTGGTCAGGTGAGATTAAGTCACCTCATGGGCATATTCATGTTATCATGTTGCACAATGAATGGAGTCCCTGACAGAGTCATTTCTTGAAGGTTGCTACCATTTTTTGCTGCCTTGATGAAGACCCCCCCCCCCATCTGACTCAGTTTGACGGGGGGCAAAACATCATCTTATCGGGTTAAGCACATATCATTGATTGTTGGACTGTTTGCACCCAAATGTCTATGACATTGGGTTTCTAGGAAGTTTTTTTGTCCTATTGGTGAGACCTTTAGGCATATTGTAAATATTGCTGATGTATCATATCTTAGTTATTGGTTGGCTCATTTGTTTGCACTTGATTTAATTTACCCATGCCAAAGTCAGACCCACTGGGGTGATAGACCGCCATGAGATTAGATGGAAGAAATGGGTGTTGAAGCAAGGCTGAGAGAAAGAAAGCAAGTAAGTTTCATGGGCATGTGAGGTTGTTGTTCCCTGATCTGGAAACGATGGGGCCCACTTGGTTACACCTCAACCTCCTTACATGTAGTAACCCCCAGTAAGTAATCATGACTAAATAGGGACTATATAGTTCCTAAGTATCTGTGAAAGAAATCTGAATTGGTATTATAATCCAAGTCTACATAACAGAGCAAAAGAAGCCACCAGTAAAGATTGAGACCAGAGTTTCACACGCCAAATGGCACAGCTCAGTAATGAACATTTTTTATTTATTTATTAAACTGTGCGATTACTTAAAATCTTTACAGTATAAAACACAAAGATCATCACCCCCCCCCCCCCCCCATGTACCCGTTGCCCAGTGAAACCATATGTACAACTTTAAAATAGAATAATGGCTAATTTTGCCCCTTTTTTGTCCAATCAAAGTTATATTAGAAGAAGGAAAGTTTTTGTCTGTTCCTTAGCTTTACGCCAATTAGAGTCTTGGGAAAGTGTGGAGGTTTGACATGAACATTTTCACTGCGCATCACCAAGGATGGGTTCTTCGTTGGACCCTTGTCCGACCCTGGTATAGTTTCTGGGTCCAGTTGTTCCAGTTACTTAGCGGTAGTTCCCTAAGTTAGCTGTAGACTGACACTCGTTTGTGCTCCAGATGGTGCTCCTTGCACAGTGTCGAGACTCTTAGGATCTATGGCCTTTTGATGGAGGTCGAGTGCCATTTTGACTTGGTGGGTGAACTTACCGACCCTGGCTAATAGGCAGGTCGTAGTTTCTGAGAAGCACCAGTCCGAGGCCTCTCTGCAGGTTCTATGGCCTAGATTCCGTAAGGCCGGGCGCAGCAAATGATGACGATCGCTGGCCAACTTTGGACAGCAACATAGCAGGTGTAACCATGACTCTCTGCGGTAGTTGCATAATCGACAGGCGGTGGCACCGTCCGTTCGTGCCCATTTTGGATTAAAGTCCGTGATAATGAGAGCCAGGAGGCGCAGATACAGGATTTTCTTTCTCGCATGAGTTGTTAGTGAGTCTCGCAGGTATGGTTGGGGTTTCCCGAGAGTGTAAGACTTATCCAGGGCCAACGTTAGTGGATTGTGCCGTAGCGATAGAAGATCAAGCTCGAACGAGATGGACTGGACTTGACGCTTTACGGCTTGTGCCCAGGCTGAGTATGGTATTTCATTGAGGTGCAAGCTCTTACCCTCAATTTTCAATAGATCAATGCCTTGTGCCAGCTTAGAGTGCCATGGAGAGCCCACTTCACCAAATGTGGATTTTAAGAAATGCTTTAGGGTGTTTTCGGGCGCTTTCAGTACTCTGATGTAGTATTTTATCAGGTCCCCCAGTAATGCCAACTCCGGTCGATTTAGGCCTATTTCTAGCCTTAGCCTGTTGTTCCTAGCCTGTCTAGGGGCCTGTAGCGCCAACTTGTACGCTTTCGCCTGGGCCGCATTGACCACTTTCTCGAATGCGCCTGGGTAGACAATGTGGCCATACGTAATGGAGGGAATCAGTTTTGCCCTGAGTACTGTCAACATTGGTTCTGCTGAGGGGCTGACCAAGCGATAGCTTAGGCGTCTTAAAAACAGAATTGTTTTATCTATTCTTGGTTTTAGCTCCTTTAGATGTTTAGCTGCAGTGGCCCTCTCTGACACCCAAACTCCCAGATAGTTATAGGATGGGGCAGTAGCGATTAAGTTCTCCGCCAGGATCCATGTTGCTTCTTTTTTTCGCCGATATTTGCCAAAGATTACTATCTTGGTCTTACTAACGTTTATCCGTAGGTCATTTTCTTTGTTGTACGTCGCCAGGCTATTTAAAGCTCTTTGAAGTCCCACCCTGGTGTGGTCCATGACCACCGTGTCATCAGCGTACTGGAGCGATCCCAGGACCAGCTTCCCCAATCTTGGCGGTACTAAGGTGGCGTCTTTCAGGGCTTGCCCCATGTCAGCTGTATACAGGTTAAAAAGTAGGGGGGCCAGAACGCACCCCTGCTTAAGTCCAGAGTTGGTCTCGATTCTTGCTGTTATAATTGTTGGACTTAATTTCACCTGGACCCATGTCCCCTCATATAGTGCTTTTATAGCTTTTAGCAGGACTTGTGGGAGCCCCCAGCTCTCAAGTTTTGCCCATAGTCGGCTTCTGATCACTCGATAGTTTTGCCTATAGTCAGCTCAGTAATGGCCTCTGGTAAAGACAAAAAAAACACCAACCTGGACAATATGTTGGTAAAAACAATGATGCAGAAAACAGAAACCCCAAATAAAGTGAACCACACAATCACACACCACCACAAGTGTGGTGATTGCTCCCTCTGCTAAGGCCACATAACAAGTAGTTCCTATCTCTTTCTCCTTCATGAAAGACACAAACAGAGATTTGCACAAACTCAAACAAGATGTAACCGACCTGTGGAAGCAACTATCAACCCTGGAAGACACAGAAGATGCTAGACAGGGAGAAATGAGGATCTTGGGCAGGAGCGGCTGATGGATAAAGATTAAAATGTGGAGCTGCAAGGAATACCTCAAAGACCTTGAGAATCAATGGAGACGGCAAAACGTAAGGATTCACATAGTGTTGTGAGATGCACGGGGCAGGTACAATGAGGTAACACCAGACTTTCTTCCAGGATTTACCAGTAGTCGCTTTGTAAAAATGTTGCGCCTCTCACTTATAACAAATTTTTTGTGGGATAAAGTAATTAAACACAGATGGAGGACACCCTTGCTGTTTAATTTTTCAGTAGAACAACCAACTTCATCATCTGAGCTCACTCTTGAAAGCCATACAACTCTTGGGTCTCCGGGAGGAGAGGAGAGCGTGTGAGAGGCCCGACCACTACACACAGTCTGAAGTTCTCAGAGGTTTGACAAGTGGAAGGTGGATGGAGATAACTGGCATGCAGGGAGAGTCGAAGCCTACTGTGGTGCAATGGGGCAGGAAAAAAAATCAGGTATCAAGACACTGAAAGAAGATGGGGATGCTGCAGAAATCAAGTAAGAGCCAACCCAGAAGGTTCAGAAATAGACTATTGTATGGAGATTGTCGCTGAGAAAGCACACTTGTATATTCTAAAGCAGAGGGAAGCGGTAGAATTTGTTTGGGCAGGACAGGGGGGCAATGGAACAAAGTAATATAGTGGCCGTGGGTCTGTAATCTTGCAGGGAGGGGACAGAGATATTCCGGTTGAAGAAAGATCCCACTTGCGTGGAGAAATGCAGAAGTTTTGAGTTGTGTATTTGTCTGGGATATGAAAAGAAAGGGGTGGAGACTTCCACTCTACTCATCTGTGTGCAGAAAACTGCAAGACACACTTACATTCCCACAGGGAGAGAGCCCAAAATATTCAGGTAGTCAAATCAGTAATGTACCCATAATAAAGGTAGTATTTCTCAATGTTCGAGGTCTCAATGCCCCTGTTAAGAGACTAGCAGTCTTGAGCATGGTACATGATATAAAATGTAATATTTGCCTCCTGCAAGAAATGCAATTACTGAAAAAAGACGGGTTCTAAATAAATCCCAAACTGTTCTTGAGACCATATCTATCTTCTGGGCCCAATAAAAAAGGAGAAGTGACTTATTCTTGTGCCCAGCACTTTTAAGGACGAGTTTATGGGGGTATCTTGGTGGATGACAGAGGAAGATTCTTAGTGATTCGAATTTGAATGGACAGATTTGCATTTAATCTCACAAATGAGGGCCAAGAGCGGTTTCTAAGAAAGATGATTCCCAACAACCTGCAAATCCAGGTTAGAGAAGTTTTAATGGGGGACTTCAATACAGTGATGGACAATGCACAGGGCAGAGGCAAAGAGTGCAAGGACTGGCTGAGGGAGCTAAGCCAAGTAGACGTTTAGCGTCAGCACCATCCAGACACAAAATACTTTACCTACTTCTCCACCTCACATTGTATTTATGCCAGGTTGGGCCATTTGTTGAAACTCTCCAGATGATTACAACAATACCAAGCTCAAAACGGTATCAGACCATGCCCAATTACATTCTGTAGTTGTAATGCTAAACAGCTTGAAATATGGAGTAAATGGAGACTGAGAGACGCTTTTCATAAAGCAAGCAGAATAAGACCAAAGTGCTGAAAGCAAAGCGAACATTAGCACCCGCATCCAGTAGAACACTGTTAGGTTGGTGATAAAGGGTATATCAATTGCAATCTCAGCTAATATGAACAGGGAAAGAAGGGAGAAATGGAAGAAATTACTGTTGCAACTCAAGGAACTATGGTAGATGCATAAAAGGTCAAGTACACCCAAGATATGAAGAAAGCTACCAGTGGACAAAGCATAAGTCAGAATCATGAACATGTACCAGGTGGACTATGCACAAAAGAAATTATTGATGGACGGAATGCTGGACAATGCAAACATTCACCCCCAGTCAGAAGGATCTGGGTTAAATCCATCATTCTTTTGATCACCACACCACCCCAGTTTGGACCCCACCATATGCAAATCAGTCTTGACCCTGTTCCTTGTGGGAACAGTCCAGCCCGAACTGCCAAGCCAGGTCCTCCCAGGACCTGAAACAAGCATCCTGGGACCGGTATCAGGGCATCACCCTTCTTCAGCCAGGCTAGCTTGAATCTTTTTAATTTATATATGGCCCCCCTGGCTGAGGTAGTCCAATCGTTCGGCGTAGAGATTGTTTCCTACGCCGACGATACGCAGCTCCTACTCACCCTCACCCAAACACCTGCAGCTGGAGCCAATAACTTCCGAGCCTGCATGCAAGCATTGGCTACTTGGATGGATAATCACTGTCTAAAACTGAACGGCTCCAAGACAGAAGTCTTGGTGGTTGGTGGTGATCAACGGCTCTGGACATGTGACTGGTGGCCAAGCTGTCTAGGCTCTATGCCTACACCCTCTCCTGAAGCTAAGAACTTCGGGATATGGATGGATCCCACACTCTCTTACGAGACACACATTAGTCGATTAGTGGGCAAGTGCTTTGAAGTACTAAAGACTCTCAATAAAACCCTGGACCTCCTCCCCTTGGAGGCTCGGCGCACTATGACCCAGGCACTGATTACGTCACGCCTCGACTATGGGAATGTCCTCTTCTTGGGAGCTTCTAGTAAAAGTATAGGACGACTCCAGATACTACAAAACGCTGCAGCTCGCCTAGTACTTAGACTCCCAAGAAGAGCCAATTCCAGAGCCGCGCGGGAGACCCTCCACTGGCTCCCAGTGAAAAAAAGAATAATGTACAAAGCCCTCCTAATATGTCATCGGATCCTTTGGCATAAAGCTCCCGGCTATCTGGCGGGTCTGGTTACCTGGTATGAGCCACGCAGACCGCTTAGGTCGGGCGGAATGGGCACGCTTGTGACCCACCGCTATAGGAGAGTAAAAATGGGAGGTCGGTCCTTTAGAGTGGCGACGGCGATAGGCTGGAACAAACTTCCCACCAGTCTCCGCCTGGAGCCATCTAAAACCAAATTTCGCCGTCAACTGAAAACACATCTGTTCTCCTTGTAAGTCTACATTAGTGTTTCTGGCCATGTACTGACCTCTCCTCTGGCGAGCTCCTTCTCTCTTTAGCGCGGGGACACGCCGGGATGGCGTAACCATAGCGCTTTATAAATGTCTTTATTATTATTATTATTATTATTATTCTAGTGGTGTAGTGAACCAGGAACCCACGTCTGGGCATACCCTTCCCACTTACGGCGACATATACGCAAAAAAAAAAACAATTGATGGACGGAATGCTGGATAATGCAAACATTCGCCCCCAGTCACAAGGATCTGGGTTAAATCCATCATACTTTTGCTCACCACCCCACACCAGTTTGGAACCAGCCATATGCAAATCAGTCTTGACCCTATTCCTTGTCGGAACAGTCCAGCCTGGTCCTCCCAGGACCGGAAACAAGCATCCTGGGACCGGTTTCAGGGCCTCACCCTTCTTCAGCCAGGCTAGCTTGAGTCCAGTGGTGTATTGAGCAAGGAACCCACGTCTGGGCATACACTTCCCACTTAGGGTGACATAAGGAAAAAAAACAATTGATGGACGAAATACTGGACAATGTAAACATTCACTCCCAGTCACAAAGATCTGGGTTAAATCCATCATTCTTTTGCTCACCACACGACCCCAGTTTGGGCCCCACCATATGCAAATCAGTCTTGACCCTGTTCCTTGTGGGAACAGTCCAGCCCGAACTGCCAAGCCAGGTCCTCCCAGGACCTGAAACAAGCATCCTGGGACCGGTATCAGGGAATCACCCTTCTTCAGCCAGACTAGTTTGAATCCAGTGGTGTAGTGAACAAGGGACCCACGTCTGGGCGTACCCTTCCCACTTAGGATGACATACGCAAAGAAAAAAACAATTGATGGATGGAATGCTGGACAATGCAAACATTCACCCCCAGTCACAAGGACCTGGGTTAAATCCATCATACTTTTGCTCACCACCCCACCCCAGTTTGGAACCAGCCATATGCAAATCAGTCGTGACCCTGTTCCTTGTGGGAACAGTCCAGCCTGAACTTCCAAGCCAGGTCCTCCCTGGACCAGAAACAAGCATCCTGGGACCGGTTTCAGGGCATCACCCTTCTTCAGCCAGGCTAGCTTGAGTCCAGTGGTGTATTGAGCAAGGGACCCACGTCTGGGCATACCCTTCCCACTTAGTGTGAGATACGATAAAAAAAACAATTCATGGACGGAATGCTGGACAATGCAAACATTCACCCCCAGTCACAAGGATCTGGGTTAAATCCATCATTCTTTTGCTCACCACACCACCCCAGTTTGGACCCCATCATATGCAAATCAGTCTTGAGCCTGTTCCTTGTGGGAACAGTCCAGCCCGAATTGCCAAGCCAGGTCCTCACAGGACCGGAAACAAGCATCCTGGGACCGGTATCAGGGCATCACCCTTCTTCAGCCAGGCTAGCTGAATCCAGTGGTGTAGTGAACAAGGGACCCATGTCCGGGCATACCCTTCCCACTTAGGGCGCCATACGCAAAAGAAACAATTGATGGATGAATGCTGGACAATGCAAACATTCACCCCCAGTCACAAGGATCTGGGTTAAATCTATCATTCTTTTGCTCACCACACCACCCCAGTTTGGACCCCATCATATGCAAATCAGTCTTGAGCCTGTTCCTTGTGGGAACAGTCCAGCCCGAATTGCCAAGCCAGGTCCTCACAGGACCGGAAACAAGCATCCTGAGACCGGTATCAGGGCATCACCCTTCTTCAGCCAGGCTAGCTGAATCCAGTGGTGTAGTGAACAAGGGACCCATGTCCGGGCATACCCTTCCCACTTAGGGCGCCATACGCAAAAGAAACAATTGATGGATGAATGCTGGACAATGCAAACATTCACCCCCAGTCACAAGGATCTGAGTTAAATCCATCATTCTTTTGCTCACCACACCACTCCAGTTTAGAATATGCGCCCTGGTTCATACAAAACAGATATTACAATGGAAGGAACAGAACAGGCAAACTACTAGAATAAGTTATCAAAGATAAGTTATCAGCCATCAAGGTTCACTCATGTGCCATCACCAGGGTGGGCACAGTCATAACACAAGTATTTAGAAACTGTTACTGTGATTTATCCACAGTGGAACTGAAATTCCTCAAGAACATTAATGATTTAGGGCCCGATGTAGGTAATTCTTATTTACCACTTCTTAAATACCGAATTTTACCGATTCGGTATTTAAGAAGTGGTAAATATGAAGGGGGGAGATGTAGGTATTTCAGAATCTGTAAATACCGAATCGTTAAGATTCGGTATTTACCGATTCTGTAAATACCGAATCGGTATTGCCCATTGATTCCTATGGGCTTTGAAGCCCATAGGAATCAATGGGAAATACCGATTCTGTAATTACAGAATCGGTAAAATTACCGAATTTGCAAGGGTGACAGGGTGTCACTTTGACACCCTGTTGCACCCCTGTTCCTGGCTTGTGTGCCATGTGACACACAGACATGCCCTTAGGGCATGTCTGTGTGCCACATGGCACAGGTGTACATGCACAGATGTGCATGTACACTGGAATTCGTTATTTACCATGGAATAGTATTCCATGGTAAATAACGAATTCTAAAGGCCCTGTAGCACTGTTTAAAGTGCTACCTACATAAGAAAATACAGATTCGGTAATTTTACCGATCGGTAATTTTACCGAATCTGTAAAATTACCGATTTGGTAAAATTACCGAATCTGTATGTTTTTCACAGCCCTACATACCAATGTCCAAATACCGGTCGGAAACGGCCGAAAATCGGTATTTTCGGCCGTTTCCGACCGGTATTTAGACACCTACATCTGGCCCTATATCTCATCCTCCAATGAACATTCAATCTACTAATGTTCATAAATGCACAAGCAAACACACAATCCATTGCAGTAGAACAGTTGGAATCTGGGCTACTTAGACAACAACTAAAGGATGGCCTGGGCCTGATGGTTGTATGACTCTTTTCAACAAGACTTTATGCCATGAACTACCCCTTATTTTGACTCACTGGTATAATTTGCTTGCAGACTGAGGCATATTTACACAATCTATGCTGGATACATCAATGGGATTCATCTCTAAATCAGGCAACGATCCAATGTCATGTGCCTCATATAGGCCAATTTCCTTGTTAAATGTGGACACAAAACTGTTCACAGGAATGCAAATTGGGCCTGATCATGCCTGTTTTTGTCAATTCAGACTAATCCGAGTTTATAGTAAGAGCCGATTACAGCGAGAACACAAAATGAAATTACATTTTATAAATAATGCTTAGAAAACTGCCCTGCTCATGGAATTTGACAAGGAAAAACACTCAGTAGGGTGCACGGGCCATTTATGATGGAGATCCTGAGTGTCTATGCCTTTGGACCTGAATTCAGAACATCGGTCTTTAGCTGATAAAGATGCCAGTTGCAAGAAGCAGGAGGGCATGTGGCCTAATGGCCCGAGATGCCGACTTTCTCTTGTCTAAAATCTGGCCTTGTGCAGTGTAATTCAGTGCTTATGTAAAGCACTCTGATGCCTTTGGGCCGGATTCACGCTCTACATATCAACAAAAAAAACTGCAAGAGTGAGCAAGTCAGTGAGGGTTCCTCCCAGCCATTAATTATAGAAAGGGGTAAGACACCCACTATTTTTTTTTCATAGAAAGATGTTATTCGCATTAGCATGTGAATAACAAAACATTTGCATTCTACATTGAGATCGTCACAACGAGTTGATCTATATCCTCCCTTTGGACACAATACAAGAAATACATAAGTTGTCTGGAAATGTCCAATATTATTAGGAAGTTACTGAGTTCCACGACCACAGAAGTTTCAGCATCTCTTCCAAACACATTCATGTTTTCGGAGACACTTCCATGTCACATAGATTATTTCTTTGAGTTTACCCTGGTTCATACCTCCAGCGTAGGGGCCGTGAATGCTTTACAGTTATGTTAAATGTCTTGCTTGGCTTTTAACGTACCCAAGCCTATCAGTATCCAGTATCCACGGGTCCCACCAACATCATCAAGAATACCCAGTACCGCCCCCCTAGGACACACCTCAAGTTGAGTGCCTGTGATAGTAGAGAGAATATTAATAATGGCGGTCCTGTAGACCTGTATCACCGGGCACTTCCAAACAACATGAAAGAAGTTCCCCTTCAAGTCCTTGCATCTACGGCATGTAGGCTAACCACTGAAGTGACAAATATGCCTGATGCAATCGCCTAAATTGCACTAAGCGGAGTCTGGCAGAAATTGCTAACATTCGGTTAACCATACAGGCATCTCTCCAGTCCACCATGTCCAATTCCCCCACCCAGGTCTCCCATTTGTCCCTTGGGGCGTCCAAGGACGTAGGCAAGTATATAACCAGGAACTTATAGATTTGCAAGATCCCACCTTTACGTAGGATCTTGTTTTCTAGGGGGCTGTACTCTGGAATGTCCTCTTGCATTTCCTGTTAAGATTGCAGGGCGTGTCGGCGTTTCAAATGATGGTAAAACTGTGAGGTCAACATTTGGAAATCTGATTGGAGTTCTTGGAAGGGTTTCATCTGATCCCCACCACAGATGTTGTCTATTCTTGAAATGCCTATGGAATCCCAGCCCTGGAACACCTCCAATGAGGATACTTGAGATAGCCAGACCCCCTCCCAAAGTGAGGTTTACCTCATCAGTTTCTGATTCCACTTTGTCCATCGAGGGCTGCAAATCATTCTTTAAATGCCATCTGGGTTACCTCTGGAAGCTCTGGTGGGATGGGATACCCGTACAGGATGTGCATGATATTATCTAGTCCTAGAAGGGCCAGTTCGCCCCTGTAGGTAGGATCGTCCAATCCCCCGTCCCAGTCATTAATGGGAAGGAGTTGTGTCGCCCAATAATAAAAACATATATCGGCCAGACCACCATCATACATCCTCCTGGCACATTTCCATAGTCCATTTTAGGAGCACAACCCACCCATATGAATTAATGTCCCTTGGTCAGGATCGAATCAAACCATGATTTTGGAATCTGTATGGGGTAATGTTTGAGGATATAGAGCAACCTTGGGAGAATCATCATTTTAAATAATGCCATCCTACCCATGGTGTTTATTGGGAGGGAGCTCAAGCATGTGAGGTCTTCACTTGCTCGTCCAGTCATGGGACCAATATTGAGACCCTGGGTCAGGTTAGGTTCCTAGGATATGTGCATCCCAAGGTATTGGAAGCTGACTCTCCGAATCGTGATTTGAGATTTCTGTGCTACATCCTGCCGATCACCATTCAATGGGAACAGCAAGGATTTGTCCCAAGTGACCTGCAGGCCTGATGGATCCCTAAAGATCTCCTACAAGATTTAGAGAAGTCCGGGACCCGTCTCAGCAGACTAAACATAAATAGCAAAACTTCATGTGCATATAAAGCTATGCGGTCATTTGTGGCCAGACCCCAATCAAAGCCCCAAACTTGAGCATCGCACGGAATCCACACCACCAATAGCTCGTTGACCAGGGCAAATAAGAGTGGGGAGGGAGAGCATCCCTGTCTGGTGCCTTTCCCCATAGAAAAGGCATCTGATAACACTCCACCACACTATTGTTTTTTTTTACCATTTTTGAGTTATTTCATCTACTAATATTTCATGATTTTTCCAAATTGGTTTCAGAGTGTAATTGTGTAGTGTTCCTAACTTCAAAGTTATTTGATACTGATTGAATCTAACTGCGAGGAAATATCTGTGGCTTGTGCCAGAGCTGTCAAGAGTTAAACAGTGTTTTGATCTAACAACTTTGTGGCCTAACCAAATTGGGCTTTATTAAGCTGGTTGGGGCACCTCATCACAAAATAATAACCCAGTTTCTGATCTACATGTACCAGAATTCTCAAGCAAGACAAAATGTACCGGTAAGCCATATATAAGTAGCCGCACCAGAGATTCGTCAACGCCCAGCTGACCACCTTCATCGAAGAGAACGCCATCCTCGACTTCTCCCAGTCCAGTTTCCTCAGCAACCACAGCACCGAGACTGCCCTTCTCGCCGCCACCGATGACATCCGAATGCTACTTGACCAGGGCCACACTGCGGCCCTCATCCTACCAGACCCTCTCCGCAGCCTTTGACACCGCCTCCCACTGCACTCTCGCCGCCAGACTCAACGACCCTAGCATACAGGGTACCGCCCTCGACTGGATCCGCTCCTTCCTCACCGGAAGGACCCAAAGGATCAGACTCCCACCATTCCTCTCCAAACCCACAGAGATCAACTGAGGAGTACCCCAAGGATCCTCGCTCAGCCCCACGCTCTTCAACATCTACATGGCCCCCCGCGCCACCGTCGTTAGACAGTATGGGCTCAGCATAGTATCCTACACCAACGACACCCAGCTCATCCTCTCCCTCACGAAGAACTCCGAAGACACCAGACTCAGCTTCCAGGAAGAAATGAAAGACGTCGCAGCCTGGATGAACCATAGCTGCCTTAAACTCAACTCGGAGTAGACAGAGGTCCTCGTCCTTGGTCCCTCCTCCACTGCCTGGGACAACAGCTGGTGGCCTTCCGCTCTCGGAAACCCACCCACTCCATCAGACCACGCCCGAAACCTCGGCATCATTCTAGACTCCTCCTTCACCATGACCTGCCTGATCAACACCGTCGCCTCCACCTGCTTCAACTCCCTCTGCATCCTACGCAAGACCTTCAAGTGGATCCCCCCGAATGCAGAAAGACCATCACCCATGCACTCATAGCCAGCAGACTGGACTACGGAAACACCCTCTACACCGGAATCAACAAAACCCTGATACAGAAGCTCCAAACCATCCAAAACACCGCGGCCAGACTCGTCCTCGGAACCCCACAACACGACCCAGCACCTACGAGACCTCCACTGGCTCTCCATCGAGAAGAGAGTAACCTTCAAACTACTCACCCACGCCTACAAATCCCTCCACAACATCGAACCCAAATACCTCAACGAAAGAGACTCCTTCCACGTAGCCAAAAGGAACCTCTGCTCCACTGACCTCGCCTTAGCCGAGACCCCGCGCATCCGCAGAGTCATTGCAGGCAGAAGAGCCTTTTCCTACGTCGCAGCAAAAAGAGTCCTTTTTGCACCATATACCCATTGCCAGGACTGCCCACATATAGGCTGGCCTCTGGCAATGGGTATGCATATGTGTGCATCCAGCACATATGCAGTCAAACTGCACACAGAGGCATCAAAATATTTGGTAAAAGTACTCACCACTGCCGCAAGATTTCCATATCCACACTACCGGCATCGTGGTCAACTTGTAATACAGCGGGCCTTGGACCGCCAGTGCTGTGGGCTACTAGCGGATGTAGTTCTCGGGCAGTCAGGCCACCAAACTCGTAATGAGGCCCTAAGTCCGAATGTGCAGCAAAATGACAGGGAATAGATAAGCAACCTATAGGATCAGGAAAAAGTCTGTCTCAAACCCAAATTAAAGGGTTATTATTTCAAATGTAACCATAGAAGCAATATAAAATGTATTATCAGCATAAGGTGAGTAAATGTATCAAAACTAAAGCAAATCACAGTTCAACATTACAGAACACCATAAATTACCACCATCCTAGCACTATGGTTATACTAACAATGAAAAGACTCATGAGTGAGTTGACTACAATATGCGAGCAGGAACAGCCTTGAACAACATCTCATTACCAAAAAAAACACAAAGGGCACATTTTGCTGCGTGCAGTGTCAATGAAAATATAAATACGCAATAAGTATTATGAAACAGCAGCCATGTTAATACAAAATGAAATTGAGGCCTAGTTTAGCAAACGTCAGGAAAACATAGTTCTTCACATCAATGCATTTTCATTTTAATTGCAAGTGACTCAATAATTAGCACATGTGATTTTCACCAGACAATAACTCTCACACCTTTGATTCTCTGAAGTAGGTACTACAACTTAAACTATGTCATTTAGAGTGGCATCCACGATCTATAGTTTATGTAGAGTTAGTGCAGCTAATGTAAACATCTGAGAGTTACTTCAGGCCACAGGTTCCAACACCAGTATGTTAAAACGGTTTAACATATGCATTTTGCAGAGATCTGTGTTTAGGCACAAAATCATGGTTCCATAGAAGGTTAATGTGTCTGCTCCAGAGGCTATGTGTCACTTGCAGATCACACGTTTAATTCATTGTGAGGTCACTGAGGGGACATCATGCATTCTACTGAGATCTGCATGTAGTCTAGCTGTTGCAGGTTTGCATCCCAGTAGCCTATAACTTAGTGAACCTATTTTTTTATTTATTTTTTCCTCATATGACCTCCATAGCTACTGCCACCTCTCGACCTTTCTCGCCACTGGCGCAGATAGCTTTTGGTGGATACTTGCGGCCAGATTCATCAATGTCCCGTTTTGCGAGTCCTTAATAGCGATTATTAAGGAATCGCTATTAAAGACTCGCAAAACGGGATTCATGTAGAAATCGCAAAAAAAATTGCGATTCCTACAGCCTCCTTATTTGCGATTAGCAAATTGCTAATCGCAAATAAGGAATGACTCCCCTAAAGGCCCATAGGAATGAATGGGGAGTCATTCCTTATTTGCGATTAGCAATTTGCTAATCGCAAATAAGGATGCGATTTCAAGTGTGCCAGGGGTGTCCAAAGGACACCCTGTAGCACCCCTGAAATGAAAATGTATACTGATGTTGCACAAACACATGTCCAAAGGACATGTGTGTGGGTAACATACAACTTAGAAAAATGCACTAAAGTGCATTTTTCTGAGTTTTCGCTATTTACCACGAAGTCAGACTTCGCGGTAAATAGCGGCCAAAAATTGCGAATTCGCAATTCTGAAATGGTTCATGAATTGCATTTAAGGAATCTCAAATAGAGATTCCTTAAATGCAATTCCTCGCAATGTAGCGATTTCGCATTTTGCGATTTTTGCATTTTGGATGATAAATGCAAAAATTGCGCTCGCAAAGGGCCAAATTCTCAGAATCTGGCCCTTAGCGAGCCGGATTTCCTTTCATGAATCTGGCTGTTGGTCACAGCTGATATATTCTAAACGGGAAATACCCGTTTATACTCAACTTGAGCTGACCCAGACGTGTTAATCATTGGAAATGTCCTAGATCCAGGTATAACCAGTTTAAATCCATGATCTATAATCTAGACTCTACTCAGGGGAAGGGGGGGGGGGGGGTCATCCAACCCATTCCAGAACAACCCAGAATCAGACCTGCCCCTTGAGAGATTAATCCTCTGGTCTATGGCTCGATAATATTTAACAGACTTCCACCAATCATTCCAACTAGGGGGTGTTTCCTGTCGCCACAACAGGCAGATCTCCCTCCTTGCCAACAATATTAAGTAAAACACCAATTTGCATTGGGACCCAGTCTGAGGTTGTATCCCACCTAGCATGTCCGCCACACCAAAAAAGATGAGAGTTGGGCTTACCTCCATTTCTAGACCCAGAACCCTGAAGATGGTCTTACCGACATCCAACCAAAATATGTGTATTCTGGGGCAGGACATGAATATATGGACATCATCTGCACTCTGGAAACCACACATCCAGCAGCTTGCTGCACC
The DNA here is from genome assembly GCF_964261635.1 of Lissotriton helveticus. Lineage (NCBI taxonomy): Eukaryota > Metazoa > Chordata > Amphibia > Caudata > Salamandridae > Lissotriton > Lissotriton helveticus. The sequence goes on from NC_136061.1 coordinate 253,622,825, forward strand.
ACCACCCTTCAATTTAGAGAACTTTAGCGGAGTCCAGTATATCCTATGGAGTGTGAAGAAATGATTTCTTCTAAGAGCAGCAAATTTAATCACTGAATAAAGCATGTCAATAGATACTTGCCATAACGTCTTCCAATCTTTGCCTGGCAAGTAATTCTCCCAGACCCGATATGGCTTATCCATTCTTCTTTCTGTTGCCACCAGAAGATAGGTATACCATAGGGCGACTTCTTTCTTCCTCGGGGATTGATTTTGCAAGTCATTCTCCATATCATCATCCAGACTACACGACCATCTTCGAGCTTTACACCATGATAAGGGCTGGTAGTGCTTAAATCTGGACAAAGTTCCAGCAGTGGTTTGATTCCAAAACTCCCAAGGAAGACATTTGCTGTCCTGTATCAGATCCCCCATACTAAGACTCCTGCCGCTTTTAGTGGGTAAGCTAGGGCGTCTAAAAGGCAATCCGGCGTTCCAGGAGAGCCCCACACCGGGGCCCACTTGCTGTAATAAGAAAGCCCCAGACAGAGTCGACATTCCGACCAAAGTTTGGCCGCCATCCCCAGTGTTTTCAGCCGAACCTGGAACCAAATTTATACATAAAACCTGATTCCCCTACCCCCTCTAACATGGCTTTGAACATAATACCAGTCAAGGAATCATCCGGGGAGTGCAGTAACATCCAAGCATTTTTTTAGTTGAAAAGCCCAACAGTAAAGTTGAAAGTCAGGTAAGCCCATACCACCCTGTGAGAATTTGCGTCTAAGTTTTTTCCAGGACAGTCTAATCCCCTTTCCTGCCCAAATAAAAGAAGAAACCCTACACTGGATTTTCAGGATCTCGGTTTTTGGAAACTCCAAAGGTATGTTATTAAAAAGATAAGTATACTTTGGGAGAACACACATCTTAATTAAATTAACACGACCATATTGCGATAATGGTATGTTCTGCCATCTTTTTAAGAGAATCTTAACTTCCCTTGAAATTCTACCTAAATTCATCATTGGAATTTTCCTAGGGTCTTGAGTTATTGTAATCCCAAGGTATCTTAATTCTGTCTCATAAACCTCCCCCTGATTAGTCATATTCCAAGCCATGACCTTTGTTTTATCTTTATTTATCTCATAACCTGAGATCTTCCCGAAGGTCATGCAGGGTAGTATCTACACAAGAGGAGAACAGGACTAGATCATCTGCGTAAATAGCCAGTTTTCTGACAAACCCACCCACTTTAAATGAGGCAATCCTTTTCAATTTAGCCTTAAACTCTGAGCAAAAGGCTCCAGATAGATATCAAATAGAATAGGAGACGACGGACATCCCTGCCTTGTTCTGCGTTCTATGTTCACCATTGGGGATAGACTACCATTAACTAAAATGCGAGCACGGGGTGAACTATAGATTTTTTTGATTACCTCTCTAAAGCCTACGTTAAAGCCCATAACATTCAAGGTTCTGTCTAAAAAATGCCAGTTGACCCGTTCAAAATCTTTGGTCTCGTCAACCGTAATGGTTCAAAAAGGGGAACCCGAAGCTGAGGCCAGGTCGACTGAGCCAATCAGGGTACACACCAGCTCTGACATTTGCCTACCCGTAAGAAAACCCTTCTGGTCCTCGTGGATTATCTGAGGTATAATTTTGCAGAGCCGTTTGTTAAAAATCCCTGCAAATACTTTATAGTCCACGTTTAGTAATAAAATTGGACGGTACGATTGACACTCCAAAGGGTCCTTATCAGGCTTCAAAATCAGGGTGATAACTGCGTCTGACCATGGCTCGGGTAATGGAGAAGTACCCTTTAATATTTCATTAAACAAATTCAACCAGACCGGGATAATTTCATCTTGTAGCATATTATACACCTCGATCGGGATTGAATCTGGGCCGGCAGCTTTCCACTTTTTAGCCAAGTTTAACACGTCCACTATCTCAATCCCTGATATGTCTCGAGAGAGAAATTCTTGACTAGCCTCTATTAACCATGGCAGTAGTTTCTCCTTAAGCCAACTATCTGTGAGCTTGTCAACCCCATGGAGATCTTCATGGTATAGATCTTGAAAGAACCCTGTGAAGACCTGAGCTATTTCATCTTTTTTCTCCGTCAGTTGTGTACCCATCTTGATCTTACTTATGTACATGTTGGCTCTTTCAAACCTTGACTTCATGGCAAGAAGCTTACCGCAGTTCTCCCCTTGATCAGACTCCCTCATTTTGCTTAGCTCCCACTTTTGATGCAAAATTTCTTCAGTTTTAAGTTTGAATTTTAATTGACAGTCCTCCACTTTCTTTACCCAGAGTTCTTTCCCCGGATCTTCAGGAGGTCTCGCCCTAAGCTCAGCTTCGGCACTCGCTAGCTGCAGTTCTAAATTGGCCAATTCTTCCCTCTCTGACCTGGCCCACACTGAGACTGCCCCTTTTCGTGTCCCTCTGAGCCACTCCTTAAAGGCATTCCAGACATTGTAGAGTGGGGCAGACCCAAGACTGTTCTGGAAGAATATATCAGTTTCTAATTTCAAAAAGCTAGTCATAGATGTTAATAGTTCAAATAGGATCACCTATCCCCCAACATTAATCTGGGTCCACCTTCTACAGTAGCTACTAGAGGTTGTAATGTCACATGATTTTATTAAGTATTTTTTTTTATTTTTTCCCAATGCTCCCCACCAAACAACGTGAAAGCTCCCAAAACACCCCATCATCCCCCAACAACCCCCCCATCCCACGTGAACCCTCCCATACTACCTACTGGCAATATTTTTTGCCTGTTTGAGCCTAAAGCCCCTCGCCTCTGTGTGCCGCGTATAACATTAAAGAAAAAAAAGAAAATTGGATGCTGGATCTCTAACCCCCTCCTTAAACGGCTGCATTATATTGTGCCAAAAAACTGTCTACCTCATCCTGGAACTCAAAATTATGCATCTTATTTGCAAGGACTACTTTCAGAAAAGCTGGAAAACGCAACTGCACCTGGGCCCCTAAATCCTTTAACGCATCCATCCTTTTTCCCAACTCCCACCTCCTGTCTTCTGTGGCCCGAGAGATATCTGAACGGACTGCAAAGGAGGCGCCTTGCACCTGAATAGACTTAAGTTTAAGAGCTGCCCCCAATAACCGCTCCTTAAGAGTGTAAGACTGTATATATACCAAGATCTTTCTAGGTTTTTTCCGAGCCGGGTTTAGCCCAAAGGGGTCTCTATGGATTCGCTGTATTTCTGCATCCCAGACTGAGACGGATGCAATCTGAGGGAAGGCATTAGTCAGGATATTAATAACATGAGATTTTAGATTATCTCCTTCCAGCCCTTCTTTTAGATCTAAGATCCTAATATTATTCCTCCTAGACATATTTTCCAGCCTCTCCAGTCTTTCTGCCATGTCCCGCTCCCTCTCCTTTAATCTCGATATCTCTTGGACGTTGTTCTTAGCCTCGTGCCCGAGGCTCATTACTTTTTGTTCTAAATCGTCCAGCCTGTGGGTGAGTGCCTCGAAGTTTTCTTCTAGGCCGGTACAAATGTCTTTTTTTTTTTTTACTTGTTTCCGAGATAGAGAAGCGGGCCCCCATTTCCAGTGTAAGTCGTTTTAGCAGCCCCTGAACCATTTCTATGCCTTGGGGTCCCTCTTCCAGCAGGGCAGGCCCTGCCTCCTCGAGTTCTTCCTGTCTTTCCTCCCGACTCAATACAGGCAGAGTACTTAGAGGTGCAAAACGATTAGAGAGTATAATAGAGGAGTCCACCACCTCCCCACCCTCCTCTACTGTGACACTAGAACCACCCCGCCTATTGAGGTCAGGATTGCCCTGGGTATTAGCCATGAAATAGGTCCTGGGTGAAGGGGCAACTTTTATGGGGACTAAATTCTTTGTTTTCTTTTGGCTCTTTGCCGGCGTAAGCTTGACTAGTTTATTAGCCAATTTGTTAGCTTTATTGCCTACCTGCCTCTGTTTACCTGTTTGTCTGGCTTGACCTTGATCATTCTCCGTAGCTTGGTGTTGCTGTATTGTCTGATCCTCCCCCAAGAAATTACGTGATCTTAATTTATACATTCTCCCCTGAGACGGTTCAGTATATGACGTAGGAGGCGGAGGGATAGGGTGTACTGGGAATGGAAATAGGACCAAAACTGGGTAAAAGATCAGATTTTGCTGTGTGTACCTGTACCTGTCCTTCGCCCCCACGCCTTTTGATACACTCAGCTGGTGAGGAAGATTGGGGCTAGCTACCTCCATGGGATAAAAGTGTGGTACATGTCTTCTTTTTAAGGATTGTTTGTGATACCCCAAAACATAAGTAGAGGGGTCAGGAGAAGACGGAGACAATCTCAATCCTGTCAGTCTAGTTGGGTCTGCACTTAGGTGAAGAATGGGGTCCTGGTTTGACCCTAGCTTGCCCTTACTGGATGTAATATGGGTGGCAACCCTGAGCAGGCCCAAGCTATAGAGGATATCTCCCCCTAGTACGTTACACCGTACACGACGAAGCTCCACTAGAGCCCCAGCAGCTCTATGAAACGTGACCACCGGATCTTCATGCATCAAGCTGGACCGGAAAAATGGCTAATATGGTTAATAGAGATACAACGCAGAAGAACCAGCCTACTTTCCCTGAATATGCAACTCGGTATTGGAATGTTCAAGGTGAAGTCAAACCTGCCCCCTGGGAACAGAATGTTTTAGCTGCTTCTCAAAAACCACTGTTCTGCTATTTGTTTATTTTTTTTATTTTTTTTTTATTCTTCCCTATTTTTTCCACTATGTTACAGCCAGACCTTCGTGCAGTCGTTCATATATACTGCCTTCTGCCTTCTGTTTTCATGTCTTCCCCTTTCCACCCCTTTCCACCCTGCTTTTTCTTCCCCTACCAACCTTATGGGCGCTCACTGGCAGCTCGCAAACATCGGGCCCCGGGGGAGAGGGTGAAAAACTCAAGGGTGTTTCCCCCACACGCAGGACAATACTGCCACCCTCGGAACACCCCGAGCGGCTCCAGGGGCACACCGAAAACAGAAACGAAAATGCCCCAGCAGAAGCAGGCAGGGGCGTGGCAGTCTACAGCGGACTCCGGGCCAACCCTCTCTCATTCAGGAAACAGCCTCGGCGGCGGGGTGCGAGAACTCGCAGCCGCCGCAGTCACCGGGGATCTCCGGTCTCCACGCTCCACGAAGAAGATGGCCCAGACGGTCTACACCTCACCAGGGGCAGCGAGGATCGGCACGATGAGTGGGAAGATGGAAGAAACGACACAGCACCACAGTAGTAGAGGCGATCTAGCTCAAGACTCGCAACCGGCACCTAGCTGGCCGCCATGTTCCCACTGTCTGTGTCTCTGCACCCTTAGTGAACCTATTGTTACTTGCTGTGAATGTGTTGTGCTTTGAGTAAGGAAAGAGGATGATGTAGTGCCTGTGTACACATGGGTGGTGCTGACATGTTGGAAAATATTGAGTGTGGAAGATGTGAGATATGATACTGCATGAAAAACTAGAAGGGTTGGACTCGGACAGAAAATAGGCCATGGCACCAAAATAAAAGTGGCCCTCATTATCGACTCAGCTAAAAAAGTTGCCCACGTTCGCAAATAGGGCAGTTTAACGTAAACTTGGAAAGTTGGATAGATATGTTGCATTGGTGTGTTGCAAGGTATGGGGGAATGCATGTATTTGTGCTAGCTATGGGCAATGTTTGTGGTAATAATAGGAAATCAACAGTGAAAAATGGCCGACCAGACCATAAAACAGGCTACCAAAAAAGGCAAAAAACTGGCCTAAACACTGACTAATCAGATCAGTTCCTCTGGCACTGCATAATTGCCAAATATGCCAGCTCAACTCTGAATACTGGAGGGAGTATGGAGTCCTGACATGAGCTATGAAGTTGGGATTATACATACTGGCCTAAAATGGAAGTAAGATGTTACCTTCTGCCTAGGTGGCTCCAGGTGCTTCTAGGGAAGATCATGGCCTGGAATTACAACACAAATAAGATAGGTAAATTAGTTAATGTATGCCTGTCTCAGAGATGTATGTATAACAGGGCAGCAATGTTGGTCTCTTAGACAAATTACAAATGCAAATACACATAACTCTGAGCCTGTAAACTGCAACCCAAGAGCATAATTTAGGGAAAGATCACTGGATTATGTGTCCAAACATTGGTTGATACATCAACTTCTGGCAATGCTGTTGATAAACATGTTTTGTGATTTATATCGCATGAGAAAAAGGAGGCATGATCATTGAGCTTCAAATCTCTCTAGAATCATATGGTCAAACTATAATCTAAAACAAAAACAAGGGAATGCCCAGACGTGGGTCCCTTGCTTACTTTGCCACTGGATTCAAGCTAGCCTGGCTTATGAAGGGTGTTACCCAGAAACCGGTACCAGGATGCTTGTTTCCTGTTCAGGGAGGACCTGACTTGGCAGTTAGCATGAGGCACAGGTTCAAGACTGATTTGCATATAGCTGGGTCTGAACTGAGGTGGCGAAGTGAGCTAAAGAATGATGATGGATTCAACCCTGATCTGTGACTGGGGGTGAGTGTCTGAAAAGTTTCTGTACTCCATCCATCATCTCCTTGTGTTTGCATTGTTCGCCCTAAGTTGGCAGGGTGTGCCCAGACGTGGGACCCTTGCTCACTTTGCCAATGGATTCAAGCCGGTCTGGCTGATGAAGGGTGTTCCCCAAAAACCGGTCCCAGGATGCTTGTTTCCGGTTCAGGGAAGACCTGGCTTGGCAGTTCGGGCTTGACTGTTCCCATGAGGCACAGGGTCATGACTGATTTGTATAAAGCTGGGTCTGAACTGAGGTGGCGAAGTGAGCTAAAGGATGATGATGGATTCAACCCATATCTGTGACTGGGAGTGAGTGTCTGAAAAGTGTCAGCACTCCGTCTATCATCTCCTTGTGTTTGCTCAAACTATAAACTATACTTATTCCTATCACCAGTGCCACCTTAATTATGTCAAGCGTCACTTTTCTAATGCCACTCATGCTCCACAACGTAAAGAACCATGACATCCCATGCATAGTTTCTCCTTAGTATGTTCCATTTTTTGGCTGGTCATCAATCTAAGAGGATTCCTGTACCAGTAAACTACACACTAACTAAACACATTCTTTGCATTTTCTCACATTATGGTCATTAATGGTAAATCAGTCTCTCCACTAAAATATGGCATCCAAGGATTTGTAATTGAGTTCCTGTGTCCTATTCACAACTGCACTTTGTAGTACATTTAGTAGTTATCCAACAGTACTACCAGTTTTTGGAAAGGCGGACAGAACTAGAAGGAATCTTCAGGTTTCATAGGAGTTCCCCAATGGGAAAAGGAACACAACTTGCACACACTCTTACCTGTATTACATAATGTAGCCCCTGATTTGGCATTGGCAGCGGTCTTTCTAGATGCCACCAAGGTGTTTGATTCGCTAGAGTGGGACTACTTAATAAGGGTCCTGAGATGCATGGGCTTCCCACATGCATTTCTATCGTGGATTAGTTTGCTATACAACTTCCCATTCACTAGAATAATGATTAATGGCCACATGTCAACAGCTTTTCATCTTACAAGGGGCACCAGACAAGGGCGGCCCCTATCCCTCCTTCTCTTTGCGCTTGCAACTGAGCGTCTAGCTGCGAAGCTCCGACAGCAACACCAAGACAAGGCGCTACGTTGTCAACTGCGCCAAATTTTGATATCCCTCTATGCTGATGATATCATGTCCAAGAACACCAATCCAACCTCGATCCACTTTTGAGGGACTTCATTACATTTGGTAAGCTGTCAGGGATAAATATTAATTGGGGAAAGTCAGAAATTTTTCCTCTCACACCTGCGGCCAGGAGATTCCCTTTGGACTTTCCGCTGCAGTGGTGTGACTCAGACCTGAGATATTTAGGGATACATATCTCTAGAGACCGTGAGGAATTAACACGTCTCAATTACGGCACTGCCCTGGATCGTATCACTGACAGGGTGACCAGGTGGATAGCACTGCCCCTCTTCATGGCGGGACGCATTTCCCTGATAAAGATGGTAGTACTCCCACAATTATTATATTTATTCCTCAATATTCCCTACCACCCAGGTAGACACTGAAGACAGAAATGATTAGACTGGTATGGGGAGGTAAACAGCTACGTTTACAGTGGAATGTACGTATTCGGCCCCATTCATCTGGGGGTTTTGAGGTCCCAGATTTCGAGTTGTACCACACCAGCGCACAGGCACATTATGCTTATTATTGGTTCCATCCCACTCCATATATGCCGCAGATTGTCGCAGAACATTGGCTGCCTAGCCTGTTCCTCTTGAGGGACTGATATTTGTTCCACCACAGCCCAGAGATAAGACACCTACGTCAATAACGGGTACGGTGACAGCCTGGCACAGTATTCTTGCGCTGATTGGGGGAACAATGCTTTATTCCCCCCTCCTACCCCCGGTATATCCACATGCTACTACCACTGCTGCAGAAGAAGGGATTCCGCAACTTACTTACAAAACTCAACATTATAACTTGGGGAGATCTCTATTGTAGTGATGGGTTTAAGACACAGGAACACATATTTCTGGATATGCAACCATCCCACTTAGAGGTCTTCCTTTATTTGAGGCTTAGGCAGGGGGTCCGACAGGTTTACCCTGAGTTCCTGCAAGAAATCCCTACAACAGCACCACTACACATGATACTACAAGCGGCTACACCAGGACATCTAGGGCCAGATGTAGGTAAATATATTTTACCGACTCATAAATACCGAATTTTACCGATTCGGTATTTATGAATCGGTAAAATATAAGGAGGGAGATGTAGGTAAATCTAGATGTGGATTTACCGAATCTGTAAAAGTCGGTATTTACCAATTCGGTAAATACCGACCGGTAATGCCCATTCATTCCTATGGGCTTTGAAGCCCATAGGAATGAATGGGCATTACCGAATCGGTATTTACCGAATCGGTAAATACCGAATTTCACAAGGGTGCAGGGGGTGTCACTTTGACACCCTCTAGCACCCCCAAAACAGGTTTGGGTGCCTCTGGCAGGCATACCTGCCCTAAGGGCAGGTCTGCCTGTCATATGGCACAGGTGTGCATGCACACATGTGCATGCACACCGGAATCGGTATTTTACCATCAAATTGAATTTGATGGTAAAATACCGATTCGGTAAGGCTTGTGGGACTCAGAAGAGTCCCACCTACATATCAAATTTACCGAATCGGTAAAAATACCGATTCGGTATTTTACAGAATCGGTAAATTTACCGATCGGTAAATTTACCGATTCTGTAAAAATATGCCCCCTACATCTCAAATTCCATTTACCTGTCGGTAACGGCCGAATTCGGCCGTTACCGACCGGTAAATGCCTACCTACATCTGGCCCATAGTTTCTAAACTTTATCATACTCTACAAGCTCAACGAGAATATGCCCCGTGTCTGTCACGCCTGCGCTGGAGTACAGAGCTGGGTTTACGGATGAACAGTGGGATTATTGTTGTCTACAGATGCAGCAGGTTTCTGCTAGTAGTAGACTTCATATTATTCACTTCAAATTTATACATAGACTTTACTACACACCGGCTAGAATGTTTAAACAGCAAATGAAAGAATCAGACCGATGTGACAGATGTAGAGCTTCCAGCGGAGATTTTTTTCATTTAGCCTGGGATGCATGATTATTGGGAACAGGTGTTTAAGGCCTTGGCACAGATGGCAGACCTTCCACTGGAGGAAGAACCCTTAATAGCACTACTGAGACACACAGCTCTGGTAGCGAGACGTCACCGCCGCTTTGTTTCACTTGCCCTATTATTGGCTAAATGCCGCGTGGCTTGCAGATGGGGACGAGGTAGGGCGCCCAAATTTAAGGAATGGATCTTTGATCTTACCTACTGTCAGGAAAAACTATGTACATATGCTGAGTTACTACCGACAAGCTCATGCCCAAGACATCTGGGAACCACTGAAGGCTCACTTAGCGGCCCTGATTCCAGAGTCCACTGAGGGCAAAGTTATGAAGCCGGCAACATCCGGGAAGGGTTGAGCACCTAGGACCGCTTCATTGTGTGGACAGATAATTGGGATGACGTATTAGTCGGGAGCGATGGGGAACTGAAGGAAAATGTGAGAGTTGAGGGATAAAAAGCCCAACAAACTATGGAGTCACAATAGGTCTGTTTATATACTCTCTATCCAAAGTCAGCGCCCTTGAATTTCAGAAGGACTGCGTTATACAGGAAATTGGGAGGGTACTACATTGGGGGCCTGAGATGAAACCTTGGCGAGACGGAATTACCAATTCTTGATTAATCTTGTATGTTTCTTATTATGCATACTGCCATGGAATGTGTTGATTGTTGTCTGATGCTGTATACTGAATGGATGTCTATGGTTGGCTGTCAAGACCAAAATATGTAATGTTACAAAAAATCTAATAAAAAATAAAATGTTAAGAAAAAAAGGGCACCCTTCGTGCTTGCAAGGATCGCTGTACTTTTGGGCCCACTGTTCGCGGGAATACCAGGGCTCGGAATGAGATTGCTGTCTAGTAAGTATTTGCCAATGCGTGGGCAGTGTAGCACAGCTGGTTCGTGCGGGGACGTGCACACGTGGTCGCAGTGGCATTCAAATCAGTGGGGGGTCCGGGTACACTCTAGGCAGGCTCATCATGGCCTCTCCGAGGCCTCAGTGTGCCCCGCTATCCGTGTCCTCAAGGGGGTCGCTTCAATATCTCACTCCCCATGAGTGCCACCTCTGTCTCATGAGCTGCTCGGATCTGCGTGCTGTCTGTACCTCTGTGGCCCCACAGCGCTACGCGCACCACTTGTTGCACAATGTGGTTCAGGGATATACAGGGTCAGCCAGGCAGGCGGGTCCTGGGTAGGGTCGTTGCACCCCAGTCTCAGCCTCAGAATGTCTCAGGATGCGCTCCTACCTTCTGTTGTGCTGATGCCTTGTCAGCCCAAAGGCGGGTGTGTTCGCGTGTACGCCACCCGGCCCTGTGCACAGCCGGCGCCTCAGCGTTACGGAGCGCCTCCCTCTGCATTGGGGCACACCCCGGCAGCAGAATCCTGGGTAGCTCAGCCCGATCCTCCAGTAACGCTAGCACAGGCCCAAGAGCTCCCTCTGCTCTCGGCCGCTGCCAGTGGGTTTCCAGCGTGGGTGGGCTGGAGTGACTGCGGCCTACGCCAGATCTTTACGTGTCTGGACTGGGCCTCGGGGCTCAAGTCCACATCACTGGGCCGCTGGATGCTTAAGCTCCTTACGGCCCTGCAGTCAGTTTGTCGGCACCGATGTTCACTGCGTCCGCTGCGGAGATCCTTCTGCCATAGGAAGCATTGTTCATTCTCGGCCAGGGTAGGTTGGGAATAGGATTTAAACGGGGGGCTCATCGCCAACTTGGCCACGGCCCTCTAGGAAATAATGTTAAATAAAATAATGTATTTCACATTTTAATTTAGATAGATAAATAGATAGATTTAGATATTAAAAGTTATATTCAATTGAAAATTATTTTATTCATTATTAAATAAATTAATGTATAAATAACGTATTTAAACTTTTTAAATACAAAAAATAAGTATTTTTACGGGGGGGACAGGATTTTTACGGGGGGCTCGGAGCAGAGCTCAGCTCAGCACGACCGTACTCATTTCCATCTTGGCCACGGTCCTATAGGAAATAATGTTAAATAAAATAATTTATTTGACATTTTAATTTAGATAGATAAATAGATAGATAGATTTAAATGTTAAAAGTTATTTTCAATTGAGAATGATTTTATTCACTAATAAATAAATTAATATATAAATAACTTATTTAAACTTTTAAATAAAAAAAATTATTATATAATACAAATGAAACAAATATATTTTTAAAATACAAACAAATAATTAAATATAAAAAGGATAGTGAGGGTGGTATTTTCTAAGTAAGTTATTTTATATCATATTAATTACAAATTAAATTAACATATTGTATTTATTTATTTATAAAACAAACAATAAACAATTACACTTTTAATTAAAACATTAAAACTAATTAAAATTAAACAAATAAGCAGGACTAAATAATAATGGAATATAAAAAGATAGGGTGTTATTTATAAAAATAATTGTAAATAATTATTATTATGAATTAAATGACTATATTCTATTTATTTTTAAAACATTTAATTTAATGAGTTGATTAGCACTAACTCTCTTTTAGTTCCAGGTTCATAATAATTATTTTTAGTTAGGTTACATTCTTATTTTGCATGACATTTTTTAATTATTATTAAACTTATTTTTTTCCTTATATATTATCATAGAGAGCTCCACTCCAGAAGCAGAGACCTCCAACTACATGTGAAAAGTTACTAGTAGTAATTTAACACCTATAAATCCTGTGCTAGTAGGCGACAACCTCATTTTTAAGGGATGTAGGTAGACATGTGAGCTTGCACCTAGTGGTAAATTTTCTCTCGTAAATGTTGAGTTGGTAAAAAGTGTAACATTACTATTAGGTGCAGTAGAAGTTTATACATGAGTAAATCTACACATGTAAATTTACTTTGTTAATAGGCTCCTCTGATGCTAACACTCTTAAAGGGCTAATCCCAAAGGTAAATTTATATTGAGGAAATAGCATATTTGGGAGGGGGCGGCAGATATACTATTCTTACTCCATTCTTCCAAACACTGGGGAATGTCCGATTTGCTATTTTAATTTCAGTCCTAGTAACATTAGGGAAAAGTGTATATTTTGGATGGATTTGCTGTTTGAACTCCAGCCCTACTAACACTGTGGAACATCCACAATAATGAGGAGGTTAGATGTACTGTTCTAACTTTAGTCTCACAAATACTGGGGAAATGGATGTATCTGGGGGTTCTGGATTATTATTCTAAATCCTGTCTCGCTAACAGTGGGAAAAGTACAAATATGTGGAGTGAGAATCTGGCTGTGGCTCAGTTTCCTTATTAAAATTAAGGTAAATCTAAAACAATAATATAAAACGAACAAATGTAATTAAAATACCATCAAAAGCCATATTTTTTTTAAACTGTATTTAAATTAAATGTATTTTTCATTTGGTGTTACGTTTTATGAATTAATGTTATTTTATTGTGTACTTGTTGTTATAAGCACACATAATATATCAAATTTGAAAAATTAAAGAAGAAAAAATTGCAAACCCATTCATCTATTGAAATATTTTTTTTCAATGTATATTAAATTAAGCACTGAGCCCAAAACATTTTCTTTAAATAAAATTTTTCACAATTACAATACTACCTTAAAAACATATATATATATATATATATATATATATATATATATATATATATATATATATATATATATATATATATATATATATATATATATATATATATATATATATATATATATTAATTAAATCTCTCAGTAGGTATGTAAATTGATTTTCTTTATAACATTAATACATGGGTACTCACAAACTTTCTGTCGATGGCCAAAATTACAGTGTGGTTTGTGGCTGAGGGCCGCAACGGAAGGGGTCAGTGGGAGGCGGGGTCAGTGGGGGCGGGGCTAGAGTAAAAAATCAAACCAGTTGCAAAACATTAGACAATGCGACAATGTTGTATTTCAAAAGCAGATGTAACTACAAAGAGCACATTTTGATAATACATTTTTATTAGCAGACAATAGGAATCTTAAGAGGCATTGCATAGCTTCATACACACTTTGACCCCATTCCATCACAGTCTCTCTCTCAGTCAGTCAGTTAGTCTCTCTCAATCAGTCAGTTAGTCAGTCTCTCTCTCTGTCAGTCAGTCTCTCTCTGTCAAGTCTCTCTCTGTCCGTCAGTCTCTCTCTGTCCGTCAGTCTCGCTCTGTCAGTCAGTCTCTCTCTCCCTCTCTGTCAGTCAGTCTCTCTCTCAGTCAGTCTATCTCTCAGTCAGTTTCAGTCAGTCAGTCTCTCTCAGTCGGTCAGTCAGTCTTTCTCTCAGTCAGTCTCAGTCAGAGCTTCTTGAACAATTTTGGTGAAATCAGGATAGAAGGAGACACTAGCGCCCTGTTATTGAACCTGACCCCTCTCAAGCACCCACCAAAGGGTAGTGTCTCGATCTCTAAAGTTGAGAAGTAGCGCAATGATGGAGTGCGGCGTCACCCCCGGAGGGCCTAGAACACAGAGATCGATTTGCTTGTTCCTCTTGGAAGGTGGTCGAGAACACTTCACGACCAAACAACTCCACCAGCAAGTTTTTGAAAATAGGTCAATTTTACCAGTGACTGTGGATTCCGCAATGCCGGTTATCTGAAGGTTACTGCAGTGCGACCTGGCCTTCAAGTCCTCGTTCTTCAAAACTACGGTCTTGTTCTGACCCTCAAACTTCTCCTGGCGGCTCCACATGGTGACAGCCCCGTCCTCCAACACTGAGAAGTGCCCCTGGGCCTCCTCAATCTGGAACTGTCGACGGTCAAGGCGCTCAGCCACACCATCAAGTCTGGCCGAAAGGGCATCGAATCTTGTGTCCATGGCCTTAAACCCCACTCAGACTTCAGACATCAGGGCCTCCACAGTAGCGGGTTGTGTGAGTTCTAAGGGGCCACCTATTGCCTCACTATCTTGATGGATGTAGCCACCTTGTCCCGCTCCCTGGTGCACTCGAATGGCTACTTGCGCTGTTTTGGGACCATACGACCCATGCTGATGGGGCAGAGGCAAGTGACACTGGCTTGGGCCAACAGCCGATACCTGTTGTGGGCAGGTAGCACTGCAGCAGTTATTTACTATGGAAGGGAGTATATGGCAGTAATTAAATTGGAGCAATAGCAGTCTCTCAAGTCGATAAGGCAGTGAGGGTCAAAGCAATAAATGTTGTGGAGCACTACGTGGGTACCCAGTCGATGTGACCAACAAGTCCAAGGTCGTGGAATGGGGGGTGGTTTGTAAGATCAGGGGGGGCAGCAAGCCAGCAGTCAAAGGGAGGGGCAGGCCTTGCCTCCCACAGAGCACAGCATCACAATAGCAGGACGGAGAATCGGGCCGCCAATGGCAGCAGGCAGGAACCCGGCCGTGAGGCCAGGCAAGTCCTGGTTCGCCCCATGGCCTAAATCTGCTGCTGATCACCACCACTCAGGGCTGCCGGGAACCGCCTCGCCCCCATAAGCCAAACGATGTTGTCCGCAGTTGTGTGGAAGCCCAAAGCCCAGCAATGCAGTCCGAGAAGGCAGCGCAGCAAGATCCCGATAGCCTCAGCCTCAGGCTCGCCCATGACCCCTGTCGCCGATGGACCTCTGAGGTAAGATTGGACCCACCTTGTGGCTCCAACCAGGATCGGGCATGCTGCGGCTCTGGGGCCGGCACTTGTGAACCGAAGGGGAGCCAGCCACACTCTGGGTATGGTGGATGCTATTCAGGCAAGAAGGGACAGAATTGATGGGCTTTTATCCCAGAATGTGGGAACCAGCTTGTGGAGGTTCAGCGCCATGCGGCCCTCTTGGTCGCAGGCCTGCCATGCCCCTTATACATCAAAGGTTAATGCATTGTCTTTAGTTCTTGGCGTATGAGATTAAACTGTGAATGATAGGCGGAAGCCACATGAAAGCTCTGTTAACTTTGCGCTCAAGCATCCAAGAAGGTCTCATGCAGAGCTGGACCTAGGCATCTAACTCCATCCTTCAGTGGTTCATCCATCTCCAGAACATTCCTCTACAAGTTTTACTACCTTCAGTTTCTGAAGCAAGCTTTTAAATGTAGATTTATATTTCTGAATGCATATTGTGCTCTAATCAGATGTTGTCCAAACAAAATAATACACCACTACCAGGTCCACAGAGCAGGGTAAAAACAAAAACCACAAAAGGTCTCCTAAAGCCAATGTTTATATCTGAATGTCATTTATTCTGAGTTATTGGAAAATGTCCAGTCTATGCTTGGTTTTAGTTGGTCTCTGTGTGCGGCTTACTTTTTGTGAAGTAGTGGCCTTCTCAGATGTACAGTACTTAAACATGGGTAAGTCTATTTTGGAGTGGAGGGTGAATGCACAGGATTTGACATGACACACCACACTGTATCTGAACTTCCTTTCCATCCAATTGTGGTCTTGTGCTCACATCTGTTTAACATGTTCGCAGCCCTATATCAGCTGTGTCACCTTCAAACAGTACACAATTTTTTAAACAGCCCTATGCTTTCTGGGACTTTGTAGTTAAACTGTTCACATTCTAAATATGGTATTTCAAGCCTAAGAATGCATACAAAGAGCTGCCATATAAAACAGCAGGACTGATTGATAGTGTTACAGGTGCCATGGAGCCAAGTAGTGCTGATGACATGTAAAAGCCTAATCATCATATGTGTTCTGATTTTAGGTAAGATTCCAAAAAAACTCTTTGGACTATGTCAAAAAATTACATAGGGCATTGAGTTCGCCCATTGCTGATAATAGGTTAGCCTTATTGTTACTCATTTGCTTGTTTATTATTTGTTGTCTTGACAACCCTGTTTGTTCCTCCCCTGGAGCATATCCTCTTTACCATCCTCCTTTTGACTGGATGCCATGTATCCTTCCGCAGCTCACATTAGGGAACTACTTTTCTCATTTTCTTTCAGCACTCCAAGAAAGTGGGCGTTTTATTGCGTTCTCTCTCTCTCAAGTGCTGCTTCCTCATCCAAGTCATATGTAAAAGCACAGCAACAGGTACATTTTGCAGTGGTTTGACATATGAGCAGGCTTTATCAGGATCAGTTGTTTTACATCCTGTGTTGCACATGTTGCATCAAAGCCCAGCCTTGAGCATACAAAGGTAGCTAAAGAGGCCCTGCAGATGGGCAAGCTTCTGCACTTCTCTGATAGTCTCTCTCTCTCTGTCTGGAGGCTACCATCTCACCCTGGGCTGTTGCAGAGAGCCAAATGGCCACTTTCAGTTTAGGGTTGTCAGGAAGTAAATTAGGCCTCAGAAAGCACTTCCTTTTTAACTACCTCAAACAGCTGTGCCTGCAGCTAGTACTTTGAAGTTTTAACCTACATCATGTGCAAAATGCTTTTTAATTCTGGTCGTAGTTTCCTGCATAAACAATATTTGACTAACAAACTATGGGTCAGATATTCGACCGTCTTTTGCAGTCGTAAACGGGAAATCGACCTGTTTGCGACTGCAAAAAATGGTCCTGGCATGTCACCGACTCACAAAATAGCATTTGCGACTCTTGCTATTAGGAAGGGGAGTCCCTTCCTAATAGCGAATCACAATGGAATGTAACATTGCTTTGCGACCGCATCTGAGACACTGTTGTAAATTGCATTTTGCGAGTCGCAAATTGCGAGTCTCAAAGTGACGCAACTTGCGAGTCGCAAAATGTAATGGTTGTACATCTGGTCCTATACTGTTTAGTTTTGAGATACTGTAAAATATGTGTTTGCTGTTCCTCCAGTATATAGATTTTTTTTCTGCTACTTTTTTCAAACAATAACTTGCCATTCACATTATCAAGGCATGATCTATTAGCTTTGCCGGGGGCGTGGCTTAAGCACCGATGTGAGCAGCAGCGGACTCCAGAGCACCTCCGCGGCCGCCCTCCATTCCAGCTGACCCTGACATGTAATCTGGGGCTCGGCACTGCATTTAGTGGCGGAAAAGCCGGTGCCCGCTTTGAGACGAATTTGGGACGTCGGCGAGGGCAATAGGGGAAAAGAACGAGCTTATTCCCCTTCTTGCTGCAGGCCACCGAGACGGGACTCAAAATGGTGGCCCTGGGCGCAGGATCAGACGCCTGACTGCGACGGGGCCAGCCACGGTCAGTGGATGCCCCGGGAGCGTTTGCGGCCCCATTGAAGTCACAGGAGAGGAGTTTGCGGATTCCCCGGACCTCTGCAGGGGGGAGGGCATTGGGAGACGGCGGGTGTGGGCAGTAATTCCCTGGCTGGCCGGCAGCGGATGCCTGACTACAAAATGGCGGAGCCCGGGACACAGTCAGCGCCATTTGAGACTCGGCGTGGACTGTTGGACTGATCGCAGAGCTGAATGCCACTCACCTGCGATTGCAGAGCCCTTAAGCCTGGCCCGGAGGTTGGCCCCTGGTGGAAAGTGGTCTGGGGCAGACCGGAGCAGACTGGGGAGTGGCCCTGAATCGAGGAGGTGGCGGAGCTCGTGCCCCTGGCCTGCGCCTTTGCCGCCTTTGCTGCCTTTGCCGCCTTTGCCACCTGGGCTTCTGCCGTGGGCTTCCCCGGAGTTGTGAGGGGGGGTGTGCTCTTGGTCCTTGCTTCACTACGGCAACGCGCCGCTCTCCCTGCCAACTGGACCTCCGGGTGATTATGGTGGTGCTGTTGCCTGCGCCTGCAGCAGCGGCTACTCATTCCCCCTGTGTCTGCCTGCGGCGGAGGGGGTTAAAAAGCGCGGCCATGGTCGGCGGCGGAAACTGCTGCTACAGAGGTTGGTGAGTTCCCCACAGACTGCTCGGCTTGGGTGACGGAGGGGGAGAATGAGGTGGGACTCCCCTACGGAATACTTGGCGGGTAGACTGTGGTGGCGAGGGAGAGGCTGGAACACCAGGCAGGGGGATC
This sequence comes from Lissotriton helveticus, assembly GCF_964261635.1. Taxonomy (NCBI): domain Eukaryota; kingdom Metazoa; phylum Chordata; class Amphibia; order Caudata; family Salamandridae; genus Lissotriton; species Lissotriton helveticus. Next base: position 253,641,366 of record NC_136061.1, read on the forward strand.
CATTGGCTGGTGACTCTAGAGGGCGATTGCACGAGGCGTCTGTGGCCTGAGGGACAGTTGGACCAGCATAGTGCTGGTGGTGCAACTCTGAGCTGCTGTGCCTGTGGCGGACTTGTGGTGGGATCGGACAGGTGGCGAGCTGGGTCACCTCCTATCAGGCCGCATACCAGAGACACTGCATAGAGACTTCATGGTTGGTGCCCGGCAGCCCCGCAATGCGAGTTTTCTCGAGGGGTGTTAACACACGGCAGACGGGGGTTGGTTGGACGACGATCACTGACCTGCACGGCCCTACTAAATGCACCTGCGGTGGGGGCCAGCACCAGCCCGGATAGCTACTGCAGGGGCAAAGATCTTGATCTAGGAGCCCTGCATTGGTGGCAGGGGGCGCAGCACAAACCTGTGAAGGACAGAGGGACCTGGTTGAAATGGGCTGGTGACAGACGGGTTGGTCCCAAACAAGGTCAGAGCAGCGTCTGGGGCTTCGGTTTCCGGAGAGTTATCGGGGTGCCTTGCTGGTGAGGAGTGGGACCTTGGACTCCCCCGGCGCTGCTAGTTACAGCCGCGTGCGACTGTCATAATGGGCAGGGTGTCAAAGAAAAAGGGATTTGAGATGCTACGTTTAGACGAGTCAGAGCACCACACAGAGGACGAGGATGGCAATGTTGGGAGACGGAGACCGGGACGGCCTGATGACCCTACCCTGGGAGAAATTATGCAGGCCATTGTGGCCTCGCAGGAGGCACTAGAGAAGAGGATGGACGCCATTGGCTTGGATCTCAGCCTACTGAAGGACGACCATCGAAAGCTCAAGGAGAGAGTGGAGACCCACAAAACCAATATGAAAGACACCCCGGATACAGTGGCTGCCCTGCGCCAATCTTTGAATGAGGTAACGCATAGAGTCAAAATGCTGGAAGTAAGAGCGGAGGACAGTGAGGGGCGCTCGCGGTGCAACAATCTCCGCATAGTGGGAGTCCCTGAGTACGAGGAAGGAGCAGACGCGGTCCGGTTCCTGGAAACCTGGCTGAGAACAGAGGTAGCACCAGAGGGCCTATCCCCATTTTAGGCACTGGAGCGAGCACACAGGGTCCCAGCTTGCCCGCCTAAACCTGGAGCTCTACCGCGACCAATGGTGAAGAGACTGTTACATTATCGCGACGGGACTTTATCCTACAGAGGGCTCGAGAGCAACACAATTTTCAGATAGGAAACAGCAAGATGCTGATATTCCCGGATTACACCAGGGAGGTCCAGCGTCTGCAGTTATCCTTTCTGGCTGTTAAACGAAAGCTGCGTCAGCTCCATCTCCCCTACGCCATGCTATTTCCGGTGCGCCTGCGGGTGACTGCAGACGAGGAAACACACTTCTTTCTTACACCGCAGGCAGCATGGGACTGGCTGGAGGGTAGCGGTGGCGTGGCTGTATGCACCCCTTGGGCAGCCTCGCCACGAGAACGACAGGCGAATACACCGTCGAAGAGTAGGCCTACCTCTCCAGTGGATCAGCGCCAGGAGCGAGACAGTGCAGTGCAGGCGGTGGCGGCCATCAGTCGGGATGTGGTTAGTCCTACTAGTAATGATACAGACATTGAGAAGAGCGGAACAGAGAGCCCAAGATATGGGAGGACTCTCGGACATGGAAATGCCGGACGTCAACCCGCAGATAGCCAATGGAATGTTTGGGTGATGGGGCTGCAGAGGGAATGCGGGACAACTGGTACAATGTCTGTTGTGCTTACTGAGCTCAGGGCCAGTTTGGTGTGGGGCAACACGGCGGAAGATGACTCTCCAAGAATGCCGGGGACCCGCCTGGCTGTGTATGTTCCTAAAAAGGAGGTGGGGGTCAGGGGGGAGGGGTCTGGGGGCATTTTGCGCGAGTCACAAGTTACCTCCTTGTTACAGTTCTTTGTATGAGCATTTTGGTTTGGATGGGAACCTGTTCTTGTGTGCCTGTCCTGGGGTGTGGGAGTTGGGTAAAGTTTGAAGGTTGGGTGGGATGGGGGGGTCAGACATGTTGCTAGGGGATTTTAGAAGAGAGCGTGCACGAGTTGGATCCATGGGCACCTCCATAGGACTTAAAGTTATGTCTTGGAATGTAAGGGGGATGCACACTATGTGGCGGCGACACAAAATGCAAGCCTACCTAGTACGGCGAAGAGTGCAAATCGCACTGCCTCAAGAAACTCACTTGACGAAGGTGGAGGGGATGGCACTGCAGCGTCGTTGGAGGGGCAGGTGTTCCACACTACCTACTCGGCCTATGCCAGGGGGACATTGATTTGGGTGGGGCAGGGGTACCATTCCAATGTGTTAGGCAGTTGGTCGATACGGAGGGCTGGTTTACGGTGGTCACGGGGTGACTTGATGGGCAGGACATCATACTAGGAAGCATATATGCCCCCAATGTTGAACAGTCTACCTTTTTTACACAGCTATCACAGAAATTGGCGGGGGAGTTAACAGGCCCTGTTCTTCTGGGGGGGACTTTAATTGTGTGACTGATATAGACCTGGACCGCTCCCATCCTCTGCTCCCGGACGCCCCTACTCGTAGCAGAGGTCAGACGAGACTGGCAACAGTGCTGGGAACTGACGGACACTTGGAGGGCTCATCACCATGGGGACCGAGACTACTCTTATTTTTCAGCGGTCCAGCGGTGGAGAAGTGTGGCTCAGGGGTTAGAGGCAGCAGACCCGGAAGCAGAGATCGGTCCTGGACCAGGGTTCAATTCCCCGCCTCGGCGGGGTCTTGGGCTAAAAATTCCACAGACTCGATAATTCTCGCCCCGGTGCCTCCTCGACTCACGGGTTCACACTCTGCGACTCTGGGCAATAGCTTGCTTAATCTCCACAACGGCCCCTCGCGGCGGGATGCCTGACTTTCACCTTGTGGATACCCTGCTATCTCACAGGGGAATACCAGGAAGGGTTCCCTAAGCAAGCGCCGGGAAACCCACTGCGGGTAGCTGTGCGCTATATAAGCTCAACTACATTTACATTTACATTTACATGAGTTGCATGTCAGGCTGGACGCTATATTGTGTTCCCCTGATGTCCACATGATGATCAGGATGAGTAAATACCTGGCTAGGACAACCTCTGATCATAACCCCCTCTTGGTGGCCCTGAATTGGGTTTGACTGGCAATCTCTAATTGGCGTCTCCGAACGGAAGTATTGGAAGATCAGGTCTTCCGAACCACCATAGGTACTGCAATGGAGGACCATTTTCAGCACAACATAAACACATCCTCTAGTCTGCATAATGAGTGGGACGCATTCAAAGTAGTGATACGTGGGCGGTGCATTGGGGAAGCTGTGGGAGTTCGTGGAGCACTATTGAGTGAGGTACAGCAGGCAGAATGACGGCTTAGGGAGAGACCTGGACGGGAGGATACACAAGAAGGGCTGCTGAGGGAGAAGGAAGAGTTGGCAACCCAAGTGGAGAGGCTGAGGTGCTTTGATTACAGGGCATACATGGTGCGGGCACATGCAGAAAGAGATAAGTCTGGGGCGCTTCTAGTTTGGTTGGCAATCCAGCGCGCAGAGGCACACTGATTCTTGAACTACGGGAAGAAGGGGGGACAACACACTATGGACAGCAGGCCATTAACATTCAGTTCCTGGAATACTATTCCACCCTTTATTGCAGCAAGTTGGACCCTAGAGAGCTAGAGGAAGGGGATTTCCTCAACATAGAGTTAACTCTGATTGAACCGGAAGATACGGAGAGCCTGAGCTGACCAATGGAATTGGGTGAGGTCCGGGGAGCTATAAAGCGTATGGCCAAGAACAAAACGCCGGGCACTGATGGGTTACCATCTGAGTTCTATTTCACTTATATAGACATGCTGGCTCCACAATTGGTGACCCTTTATAAACAAAATGGATATTTACCTAGCTCGACCAGGGAGGCAGTGATCGTACCTCTCCTTAAACCGGGCAAGCCGGAGTGGGACCGCACAGCGTATCGCCCCCCCTGGCGATGTTAAACATTGATTATAAGATCTTGATCAGTATCTTGGCCAGTCGCCTGATGGCGCACATGACAACTCTGGTGCACGGTCTGGACAAGTCTGGGTTCATTCCTACCCGGAACACCGCCATGAACATTTGGAGACTGTGTCAATTGCTGCACGACACGGCGGCAGGGGGTGATGAGTACTATCGATAGACATTGAAAAAGCCTTCAATAGCTTAGAGAGTCCGCATCTGTTGCGGGTCCTGAGGGCCTTTGGCTTAGGTGAAGGATTTTTGTCCTGGACAAAGATTCTGTACACTCGCTCAATGGCCAGGGTTCGGACAGGGGGGGCGATTTCTGTGGCTTGTGATGTAGGCAGGGGGACGAGACAGGGCTGCCCGCTGTCTCCCCTCCTGTTTGCCCTGGCAATGGAGCCTCTGGCGGTTCGCGCACGGACACGGAGACTAAGCATGGGCGGATTTTGCGGATTGGCAATCCGCGAACTTGCGTATTTACGGATTCGCAATCCGCGAAGATCCGCGAACTCTAGCGGACTTGCGGATTTTTCCGTTTTTTGTGTTGGCGCGTGTTCGCGCCGATTTTGGGACAAGTTCGCAATTGCGAACTTACTTTTCGGCTTGCAACGGCCGCGACTATGTTGTTTCTACGTCTGGTTTATCATCACAGGTTCACAGCACCCTCTGTTTCACCACTGCCACCCTCTGGGACACCCATGCCACCCTCTAGTACATCCTCACAGGCACCTATTAGGTTTATTTATTACTGTAGATTATGGTGGTTGAAAAAAGCTAGCACACCTGCCCTTCTTCAACTGCCATCAATTAATTTGTGTTTCATTAATGTGTCAGTAATTTTGAAAGTTCCAGTCTGGCTGGCACCTGCTTCCTTCCTTATCTGTAATTTGCTTTTTGTTGCAGTGAAATTTTTTTTTTACAGGACCTTTATGGTGCTATTCTATGAGCCTGCTGTTTGGGTCATAGCAGGGTCATAGAATTGTTGCAAACTCTGGAGGGGCCCATCAGGAAGCACTACCTTGAATGTTACTAATGTTAAGTTTGAACTTTTGCACCTGCTCATTGCTTTCATTTTAGCTAAAATCGTTTTTTTTGCAATTTCGCGCGTTATTTGGGGCGCGAATCCGTGCGAGATCGATTTCGGAAGCCGCGAATACGTGCGAATACAAAATTGTTTTTGTTGCGACGTGTATGTTCGCGTGATCTTGCGCGTGTTCGCGAGGCGCTTCTAGCTATTCGTTTGCCAAGTTACCCTATCGGTCGTACACGGGCGCGGCCATCTTGTTGGCGTGACGTAATTCCGTTTCCGCCCGCTATGTGTAATCTCGCAAAGTGTGCTGCTCGCGAGTACAAGTTCGCGCGTACTCGCAAGGAAAATCTCGCGCGAACTTACCCACGCGGTCGTGAACGGGCGCGGCCATCTTGTTTCTCATTCATTGCTATGGTTCTGGGCATGCTTTCTCTATCCTCTCTCAATCTCTGCCATCCTTTGCTTGTTTGAAGTTTTTTTGATCTAATTTTACTTATTATCTAACCCTCTATTTTTCTAGCTCTATATTTTTGTGTTTTCTGCAGCTTTTAGTTACTTTTAAACTACTTTTTTAAACTCTTTTATTTTCTTCTTCACTATTCTATTTCTTCTTTATCATTTAAGTTTATTTCTGCCCAGACCATGGTAAAGGGAGCCGGGAAGCACCCTGAGAAGGGGAAGGGTCCCGCACCCCGTGCCCGGCTCCCGTGCGGGCGTTTAAGGGGGGAGCAAGTGGTCCGGAGGGAGATCTTTAGCGCGGAGGAAGTGGCGGCACTGATCTTCCATGTCCAGCGCCGCCTCCCCAAGACGATCCTGGGAGGCGGCAAGATCGCGACCGGCTATGGCATCCGGGAGCGCCGCCAGCAGTGGGAGAAGGTGTGCCGGGCCATGTACAAGATCTCTGGGGTCCGGCGCACATATAACCAGGCCACCCACCGCTGGACCGATGTCATGGACCGGGAGCGGGACTTGCTGGACGCGCTCGGCGTAGAGGTCCCCGGGCTTGGTGAGTAGTAGTAGTAGTACATTTACTACTCTGTTTTATCCTGCTCTGTTATTTGCAAATCTTTGTTCTTTACCAAGAGCAATAATGCTGCCGATTACATTGAGGTAAATTATATTTCAAAATCTTCTATGCATTTCATTTTCAGGTGCACTGCTCTCCTTCTCAGTAGCCTTGCTTGCTACTATGCTTCTTTGTTTTGTATGTTGTGTTCAGAAGCATTTCATTGGCCTGAGAAATTATGTATCAGTGTACTGTAAAGAAAAGAACTGCGTAATGCTAGACAGTAAGGGTCATATTTTCAATTACCGGCGCATCCCTGCAAAGTAGCAGGGATGCGGCAGTAATTGTGTGCCATGCCACCACCACCCATTGGCCCAAAACGTCACAGAAGCCTTACGCATCTGTGCCGTAAAGGCAGCGCATTGCTGGAGTTGCGTGCCAACGATGGCGCAGCTCCAGCAATGCTCTGGGGTACCCTATCTCCCCAATGCTGCATCAAGCCGTACGTCGGCTTCAAGCGCGCAGGGTTTGAGTCATGCATCATTGTCATAAAAATGACTGATTGACATCTTGTAGATTTCCCTCAGCCACTTTTAGGATTCGTTCCTGCGCAGGTACGCCCTCCCTTGCGCCGGAACGCCCCCTGATGGCGCAGGGCTTTACAACGTGATGCATCGCCCATATGCCCATATGTGTTTTTTTTTTTAATATATACGCCGCACCAACACCATGGCGAGTCTTTTGTTCTGCCGCTGCGTCAGAAAAGGCACGCAACAATGGAGGAAAATCAGCCGCAACTTCCGCAAGGGACTTATAAATCAGCCCCAACAGACTGAAGTCCAGTGTCCTTCCTTTAGACAGTCACATGGCTATCAGAAGAAATAGTGGCGGTGGTGGCGGGTGGATTGATAGTTTGAGTATTCACTGATCTGCAAGCAGGATGGACTTTGTCTGTCACGTGTTGTGCACTACTGCCTGCAGTGCCAGGCCTAGGCAAACCTCTTTAGTAGTCTGTTTATTGAGTTACATAGGAACTTTCTAAGTCAACGTTCCGCAAATCAGGCAATACGAATAACGTAGTATACCACATGAGATAGATCCCGTGGAATAGTTGTCTATCTATTTGCTATTTTTCCAAAATATGTTGTTATTGTTCTTTTGAAATGTTTGATTTGGTTGAAAAATCTCATCCATGTTTTATGGTTTTTCTTTCTTTCATGTTGTACATCAGCTCCCCCCAAGGGCAAGAGGACACAGGAGGAGGGTGCTGAGGATGCAGGCCAGGATCGGGCAGGCGAGGGCTCCTTTGCTGGCCCCAGTAAGTTTACATTTTACTAAACAGTACCTATTTTTTCCTAGCGTTCCTCATTCGATTTTTTCTAAATCGTCTTTGATCTTCTTGTAGACTGGATATAAATTCTTATCCTGCCTCGAATATGATGACTCCCTGTGGTATTACTAGACTATTCTTATTAGTCTGTCTGTGTAGCTAACTAAGATTGGACATTTGGCAATTCCATTGGACTCCCATTATATTCAGCAATACCTCTATGCACTGTCTCCTTACTGACTAGTGCACTGTCTCCTTACTGACTAGATAGTGTGGCAGAGTCATTCAGCTCCCGAAGTCACCGATTATAGATCCCCAATGATCTCTAGATTATCGTACGCAGGACAAGAGAGTAGTACGGAGTCACAGCACAGTCAAGAAGTGTCAGAGGCACTCATGCTTGCAAAAATTCCAAAACCTTTAGCTCATCCACTCTAGTCTAGAGGAACAAAAACCACAGAGTCTATTTAAGTGTAAAAGCTTTATTAAAAGTAAACACATTTATTGAAATCTACTTTGTCATAAAACTATTTAACTGTAAACGGAAAAGTGGTTAGTGCTGACGATTAATTGGACACATTTCTTGTGGTCGAGCCGAACTCTCACCTACTTTGAACTTGATCCTGGTCGTGTTCTTAGGACTCAGGAGTCAAGCTTCTGTCTGTTAGGAGAAAAAGTGGTGCGTGTTAAAAATCAAAAGCAAGCATTCATCAGTTGTGCATAAAAGTGCAGCAAGACAACAGCCTTCCCTGGAAAATGGGACATTTTTACTATGGAGTAGACAGTCACAAATTATTACATTGTATTCTGTTTTTTTAACATTTCTCCTAGACCAAATATTATATAGTAGTGAGTGGTGTATTCTAACTTTCTTAAATGTACTTTGTAGGTGTAACATCTGGTGACGGGGCCAGCGCGGAGGTGGCTGATGTGTTGGACTTGGACTCGGAGGCCTCTGGGGAGGATGCGGCGGTAGAAGAGCTGGTGGCCGTTCCTGTGGGGGATCAAACGGTGGTGGCGGAAACAGGTAAGCTATATATTCCTTACTTATTGAGATTGAAGACTGCATAGTGTGCTTTCTGCACGGGTGTATTACAATTACAAATCAACCAGGTAGTAGCCTCCTCGAAATGTACTTCGACTTAGCTGTGAAGTTTTTGGTGAGAAGAATCCCAATAAGTTCTTAGACGAACGTGATGGATGGGATGAACGAAAAGCGAAAGAAGGGTGTAAGTAAGTGGGACGCGAACTTGTATGATGGCTGGCAAAGAAGAACGATATGTGTTTGCTTGGACCCAGAGGTGGCTGGGAAGGAAAGAATATGGTATGGTGCATGGCTGGGTCAATGATGAAGCAAGGATGGGTGGAAGGACAGCAGCCTGGGTGGGTGAAACAGAAACTGTATGTGTGCGTATACTTTGAATGAATGGATGCCTGGAGCATGGTATTCTCTGACTCTTACATAGCAAATGTGTATCTAGAGAGAGTAGATGGTCGCCAGGTGAAGTAAGTGTTACCTTGAAGAG